>NC_134361.1:92510934-93710934 GCF_048569485.1 Anomaloglossus baeobatrachus | reverse complement strand
TGTGAACCCAGCTTTAGGTTAGGAAAGCTCTGCAAGTGGAGACTTGATTAATGTTAGGAAGATACCAGTTTGCGATAGTAAACAATGAGTTTGCAATCTATAGAAGAGTCAACTATGCTTGTGTATTGCAATCGATACCCCTTTAGACCTGGACTCCGGGTTGCTGCTGTGGAACCACACAGGGTAGCATCTGTCCCATAGAATGGATACATGGTCCGTCTTAAAGTGTGTTTCTTGGAGTAAGAGAATTTGGATCTTTTTTGTGCATAGAGTACAAGACCTGAGAACGTTTCTATGGGGTGTTGAACCCTCTTATGTTAAGTGAGCAACATCTGAGAGTAGCCATATTACCTTGGGGACCACTTAGAGCGCAGGAGGGAAATCGGGGGGAGGAATGTAAAGATACGAGAGGAGGGGAGAGATAAGATAGACTACAAGGGAATAAAGTAGAGTTAGCTCAGAAAAGAGTGCTTTAGAGACAAGACAAAGAATGAGCTATAGTGCATCAAAAGCTAAGTTCAGCAAAGGAGAGGGGGGGTCATTATCTTCTGCTACTATCGGCAGGGAGTAAAGACCCAAAGGGACCGGTCTTTCCACCAAGGACTGTGAAGCCCCACAAGTGCTGTGTCGGTGCATTACCTTCAGGGACTCCACTCGGCTGGATCTTGTCACAGGTAGGAGATCTTCTTCTTGTCGTGACGCCACTCTCAGTATTGCGGCCAGTAGGGACCGCCACTGCAGGTTGAGGGTCGCCTGGGGCTGATGGTGTGTGCAGTTAGTTGGAATAGCCTCCTGAGAGTGAGGCAAGCCCCAGGGCCCGGTGTAGGTGCGTAGTACCACAAGGCGCAGAATGACTCAACACAGGCAGGATGTCTTTCAGGGTTTTTACTCACAGTTGATGGCAGGGTGAGTGACCCGGGCGTAGCTGGGATGAACCAAGTGGGAACCAGGTGTCCTTCAGGCTGACTTGTGAGGGTGACTACTAACTCGCCTTCCTTAGCCCTTGGTGGTTTGGGGTAACCCCGACTTTGAGTCCCTATGGGGGTCACCCAGGGAAGATGCTGCAGCCTCTCTCCCCTTCGTTTGCCGTTTGCTTGTCGCCTGGACCAGGCCACTCCAGCTGCTTGCCTCCTGTGACCTATGGGCCCTAACTGTGGCTACGTGGCTGCGGCTTTTGTGGTGTTGTGGCGTGGGCTTTGAGAGCCCCACACCGGCAGGTTTAGCAAAAGAAAGCTGGATCTATCTCCGCTTCGGGATCTGCCGCCCGTTTGGGCCTGGTACTCTCTAGCAGTCTCCTTACTTCCCACTCCGTTGCTCTCTCTCTAGCTGAAGATGGATTTCGGGTAGCACTCCTAGTTGACCGTTCTCCCCCGTCGGTAGCCACTGCGCGGACGCTGTCAGACTACCGCAGCCCACGGGATCTGCTCCTCACTCGAGCTCCCTGGACTCTGCACTGCTCTGGCTCACTGCCCCTCCTCTCCTGTTCTTGCCTACGCCACCTAGCAACCAGACTCTCTTACCACACCCCTTGAGAGGAGATGGAGGCTTTTGGCCCCCTCCACTATTCCAGTGAAGGTGAAGGCTTTTCCCCCTCCTGGGATCCCCAGGGGTCCTCTCATGGGTACATGTGTGAGACCTGATCACTATGCGCCTGTGTTCCACACCCCGGTCAGCCTTCTGGATTACCTGTGTTGTACTGTCCCCAGCATGGGTGCAGTACTCAGTGGTGCCTGACCAGGTCAGGGGCGCCACATTCCCCCTTAGTTATCACCAGCACGTCCTCGGGCTGCAAGACAACATTTTAAAATGCATAAAACATTAAAACATGTAAAACATTTAAAAGCACCAGGTACCATACATCACCACCCTCCACCCACAAGTCCGTTAACCCACCCAAACCCTTTCAGGAGGCAGGTCACCGGTCCTTTTGGTAACCAGATCTGGGCCATCTACTTCCCCAGACCTTTCCTCCAATCTGCCTCTCCCGTTGGCCGCGCCTTCAGCCACTTCTGGCAGGATGTAGAGGCGGCTTTCATGGGCTGGTGGTTTCAGGGTATACCTGGCTTGGTGGATCCGCGCCTTCAGCCTCTTCTGGCAGGATGTAGAGGCGGCCTCCACAGTTGGTGCTGACCAGGTACCCTCTTTGTGGTGGAGAGCCAGGCCCCATAAACAGGCATGCTCTCTGGTCGCAGGCGAACCAAGGCCCTATATACGGACGGGCTCCTCCTGGTTGCAGACGAGCCAAGCCCCTAAACAGGCTGACTCTGGTGGTGGTGGTGCCCTCTGGTGTAACTATTTACACTGCGAGAGTTTGTGGCTATAGCCAGTTCATAGCCTTAAGGTTTATGGTTTTCTCACATCAGTTTATGTGGGCACATACTTGAACTTTTAAAACGTTGCAAAACAAACTTTCCAACTGGTCAAAACTTGCTGTACTTTACTTGAACTTATGCAGACTCCTCTTCACCAGGGCTTGGGCCTGTAGGGCTGCGGCACCTGTTGGTTTCTTGACCTTTTTCCTCATCTGTAGTGGTCTCATCATTAGGTCTTTGGTCTTTTCTTTCTTTATTACTGTCTTTCCTTTCTTCTTTGGGACATGGTACTACATCTAGCGCGTACCACCCTCTTTCTCCTTGGTGCATGGTGAACTGTACGGAGTCTCCCATCTTTAAGTTTCTGCCAGGGTGTCCTCTGGGCAGATTAGCTCTGACGTCTCTCCTATTGACAAAAATGCCTTCTTTGATACCAGGTGCTACGATGAACCCGTATCCTGACTTGAGGCTGAAGTCCTCCACTACTCCTCTGCAAAGGGGTCCTCGGACCTGTGCTTTGGCTCTTCTCAGGAACCTTTTTTCTTGTAGGTCTCTGGCCGTGATGTCATCTCTCTGCTCTGGGGATGGCGGTGCAGGGAAAGACTGGGTTCTACTGCGGCGCTGTATCTTGCGGGTTGGATTCTGCGAGGTGCAGCTTACAAGCTCCCAGGTGAGGCTTTGGGGCAGATCTTCCTCAGCAGACGGTGTCAGGTCTTCTTCATCCCAGCGGGAATACGGCAGCATCTCTGGCTCGGGGCATGGATCCGCTGCTGATGGCTCCTGAGTCAGCTCCTCAGTTTCCTGGCCTCCTCTCCCCCTTAGTTCTTCTTGGCACTCCTTTGGTGGCAGTGCTGGGGATGGGCTTTCTTCAGCAGGCCCAGGCGGGGGACTCTTTGGCGTGGTTGCTGCAGGGGTTGCTGGAATCCTCTTGGGGGTATGCGGAGGGAGCATGTACTGGTCCACCAACCATTGTGGAAACTTGGCCTCCATGTCAGCCTTCAGCTGCCAGTATGCGGGGTCCTCCCCCAGCGTGGGCTTTCCAGCAGGGACCTCTTTGGACTGGGGAGCGGTGTCTGCTCTGGCCTTGCAGGCCGGGGAAAATGGTGATGCAATCTCTTGGCGGGCCGCGCCTGGCATGGTGGCGGCCTGGTCTTGGCGGGCCGCGCTCGGCATGGCGGCGGCCTGGTCTTGGCGGGCCGCGCCCTGTATGGCGGCGGCCTGGTCTTGGCGGGCCGCGCCCTGTATGGCGGCGGCCTGGTCTTGGCGGGCCGCGCCTTGTATGGCGGCGGCCTGGTCTTGGCGGGCCGCGCCCTGTATGGCGGCGGCCTGGTCTTGGCGGGCCGCGCCCTGTATGGCGGCGGCCTGGATCGGCGTCGCAGCTGCGATGGGATCTGTGCAGGCTGGGCTGGGCGTCGCTGCAGGGACCGGGTCTTGGTGGGCCGAGCAGGGCATCGCTGCGGCGGCCGGGGCTTGGCGGGCCGAGCAGGGCATCGCTGCGGCGGCCGGGTCTTGGCGGGCCGAGCAGGGCATCGCTGCGGCGGCCGGGTCTTGGCGGGCCGAGCAGGGCATCGCTGCGGCGGCCGGGGCTTGGCGGGCCGCGCAGGGCATCGCTGCGGCGGCCTGGGCTTGGCGGGCCGCACCTGGCGTGGCTGCGGCCTGGCTCAGCGTCGCCGCGCCGGGCGCCTCTTCAGGGACCGCGGGCGTGGCAGCAGGGGTCGGGGCATCCGGGCCGGCAGGGGTAATACTGGACTCACCCATCGGTGGCAGTATCGGGGTCTGAGTCGTCGCCGTCCGGTCTGGCACTCGTCGTGCGGTTCCCCTCTCATAGGCCTGAACCGCGGCAGCCATCTCCAGAAGTTCCATGCGTTCTTCTCTGATCTGCTCCACGACCCGGGTCTCCAGTCGGTCGCAGAACTGGGCCAGCTCCCGATACCACCAGGCAGCGGAGCCCGGTTCTGGGTTTCTGCGGTCAGACGCCATTTCTTCTGCGCCCTCTTCTGCACGATTTCCCAGCAGTGGACTCGCCGTTGCCTCTAGTAGCAAGCTGTTCAGTTTCCGCTCTGCCTCTTTCAGCAGCTCCTCTCCCAGCAGCAGGCTTCTGGCTCCCTTTCTGTCCCGACGTCTCTGGACGCTTCCGCTCTCTTCACAAGCGAGGTCAGAACTCTGCAGGGGATCTCTGGGTAGCCACACCTCTTCGTGGGCGGTAACTTCTTCCAGCGCGGGCTGCTGTTGTTTTTCAGCGCGCTTTTCATGGTGGCAATATGGCGGCGCTTCCAATTTTCCAAGCGGACCGCCCAGGCACATGGTCACCTGTCTGAACAGGTCTAGTCCTTATCCTGTTCGTGACGCCAGATGTGAAGCCCCACAAGTGCTGTGTCGGTGCATTACCTTCAGGGACTCCACTCGGCTGGATCTTGTCACAGGTAGGAGATCTTCTTCTTGTCGTGACGCCACTCTCAGTATTGCGGCCAGTAGGGACCGCCACTGCAGGTTGAGGGTCGCCTGGGGCTGATGGTGTGTGCAGTTAGTTGGAATAGCCTCCTGAGAGTGAGGCAAGCCCCAGGGCCCGGTGTAGGTGCGTAGTACCACAAGGCGCAGAATGACTCAACACAGGCAGGATGTCTTTCAGGGTTTTTACTCACAGTTGATGGCAGGGTGAGTGACCCGGGCGTAGCTGGGATGAACCAAGTGGGAACCAGGTGTCCTTCAGGCTGACTTGTGAGGGTGACTACTAACTCGCCTTCCTTAGCCCTTGGTGGTTTGGGGTAACCCCGACTTTGAGTCCCTATGGGGGTCACCCAGGGAAGATGCTGCAGCCTCTCTCCCCTTCGTTTGCCGTTTGCTTGTCGCCTGGACCAGGCCACTCCAGCTGCTTGCCTCCTGTGACCTATGGGCCCTAACTGTGGCTACGTGGCTGCGGCTTTTGTGGTGTTGTGGCGTGGGCTTTGAGAGCCCCACACCGGCAGGTTTAGCAAAAGAAAGCTGGATCTATCTCCGCTTCGGGATCTGCCGCCCGTTTGGGCCTGGTACTCTCTAGCAGTCTCCTTACTTCCCACTCCGTTGCTCTCTCTCTAGCTGAAGATGGATTTCGGGTAGCACTCCTAGTTGACCGTTCTCCCCCGTCGGTAGCCACTGCGCGGACGCTGTCAGACTACCGCAGCCCACGGGATCTGCTCCTCACTCGAGCTCCCTGGACTCTGCACTGCTCTGGCTCACTGCCCCTCCTCTCCTGTTCTTGCCTACACCACCTAGCAACCAGACTCTCTTACCACACCCCTTGAGAGGAGATGGAGGCTTTTGGCCCCCTCCACTATTCCAGTGAAGGTGAAGGCTTTTCCCCCTCCTGGGATCCCCAGGGGTCCTCTCATGGGTACATGTGTGAGACCTGATCACTATGCGCCTGTGTTCCACACCCCGGTCAGCCTTCTGGATTACCTGTGTTGTACTGTCCCCAGCATGGGTGCAGTACTCAGTGGTGCCTGACCAGGTCAGGGGCGCCACAGGACCACCACCCATCGGACCAGTCCAGACCCAAAATTGTGTTAAATGAGAGTGCATACAGCCATACAAGAACCCAAAAAAAATTGAGAAGTACAAAGGAACATAAAAACTATCAAAAAGGACTAGGTTACTTGCAGTGGTGTAACTAGAGTTTTATGGGCCCTGGGGCAAAGTTTGGACCTGAGCCCCTCCAAGCCATGTACACCAACACTTGTGGTACGGGATAATGACACTGACATTCAGGGTACAGGATAATGACACTGACACTTGTCTCTTACCCTTAGCACCCACGTTTCCCATTATCTGATATCCCTCTATCAGCACCCAGCTTTCCTATGTTCTGATACCCATCTCATCCTCGACACCCAGCTTCCCCATGCTCTGCTATACATCTTTCCCTCAGCACCCAGCTTCCCATATCAGAGCATGGGAAAGCTGGGTGCTGAGAGAAGATGTATAGCAGAGCATGGGAAAGCTGGGTGCTGGGGGAAAGAGCCTTTTTCCCTCAGCGCAAAACTTGCTTATATCTTTGTCCCCCTCGTATATAGTTCTCCAAATACAATAATGGCCCCCACATAGCCTTCCATATAGTATAAACGGTCCCACATAACTCTTCATATATTAGAATGCACCCCCATAATCGTCCATGTATTATATTGCATTTCCCATAGTTCTCCATGTATAAAGTAGCCCTCCCAATTATTTTAATGCATTTCCCATAGTTCTCCATGTATTATAATTCGACCCATAGTTCTCCATATATTGTATTGCACCCCCATAGTCCTCCATGTTTTATAATGCAACCCCATAGTCCATGTATAAGGTAGCCCCCATAGTCCTCCATATATTATAATATAGCCCCCATAGTCCTATATGTATTACCAGAAGGTGTCCCGATTCTAACATATTGGGTAGTCTAGAATGTGTATGTAGGTTAGTAGATTGAATAATAAGGTAATGAATGGACTGGATGGGTTAGGTTTAATTTAGTATTCTTATAATTGTTTATTGATTTTAAAATGACAAACAACAGAAGGAACAGTTTTAATAGATGAGTCTAATCTTTAATGATGTCCAGGACTTGTAATGAAAGAAGGCCATGAACAGTGTAAAGTTAAGTAAAAATATGCTGATGCTGTGATGTGGCCCAATGCTGGTATGTTCCCCCATCGTGGTGCAGCCACCATCCTGACATGTGCCCCCATCCTTCTGGGATAAGGGTGCTTTCACACTTGCCTTAAGCGCAATCCGCCGCTATGGAGAATAGCGCAGTCCGTTAACGCACTGCGCTATGCTCCATAGACTTGTATTGACGATGTACTGTAACGCAAGTGTCTGCGTTTCATCCGCTGGACAACGCTGAGTCGTTTTTTTGACGCAGCGCCGGGCGGAGGGAACTCTACATGTAGCGTTTTTTGGGTCGTTAAAATTTTAACGCACATTGACAGATTCCGTTGGAATCTGCCAAGGTGTCTAATGATTATCTATGGTGGCGGATTCCGCCGCTATGCGCTAAGCGGCGGAATGCCATTAACTCCTTATTGATGCGGCAATTCCGGGCGGCTGCTGGCTGATATTGTTAGGCTGGGGGGCTCCCCATAACATGGGGCTCCCCTTCCTGAGAATACCAGCCTTTAGCCGTGTGGCTTTATTTTGGCTGTTATCAAAATTGGGGGGGACTGCACGTCGTTTTTTTTTAATTTATTTATTTTACTGCACGATATAGACCCGCCCACCGGTGGATGTGATTGGTTGCAGTGAGACAGCTGTCATTCAGCGTGGGGGCGGGTCTGACTGCAACCAATCATAGGCGCCGGTTGAAGCAGGGAATACGCAGTGCCGCACCCGTGATCGGTGAGTATGAGAGAGGGGGGAAGAGGGGGGAGAGAGACCACGAGTGATTTAAAACGATTTAAAATCCAAAAAATAATCCATGGTAGGTAGCCTATGAACAAAACGCGATTTGTTCATAGCCTACGTACCATGGATTATGTTTTGGATTTTATATCTTGATCTTACAAGTTTTTTTTATGAAATTTTTGATAAAAAAGCATGAGTTTTTAATAAGTCGCCGATTGCCAGATATTCCTATTTCTTTGTGCTGACACCCAATTTCCGCTGCAATGGACATCTTCTCCAGCTGGTGAGCTGACCCCTTTCCTCTTGGTGCTGCTGTATGTGCCCCTATTACTGCACCAGCTGTGTGGCACAAAAACTGTGCTCCTCTTACTGCCCCACATAGTAATGTCAGCACTGTGCCCCTTACATGGTGAAAAATATTAATGGTGGAAAATATTAATGCCCTGTGCAAATGCCTAGAAAAGTGGCCACATTTTGCTCCTAGAAAGTAATAACGCCCCCTGTGTGCTCCTTTGACGGTCACAATACCCTGAGTGCCCCTATAACAATAATGATTAAGTGTTTTCTTAACATTTAATAATGTCTCCCCATGTACAGCTCCCCTATACACAGTATGATGGGTCCACAGCTCCTCAAAATCAACAGACCACACACACCGAATAACAAATTTAAAAAAAAAAAGCATCCAGCTGACACATTGGCCAGAGGCTTATGTCCAGATGAACAATGCGATCAGCAGTCCGAAATCGGACATGTCCAATCGACATTACCCTTGGCCATCAGTCGGCCAGCGGACCATGCACATTAGACTGTCGGTTGAACCTATTGAAATCAGCGGATTTGCACAATTTCCATCCGCACGTTTTGTTTGACAAATATTTGTCAAAATCTTTGACAAAAAAATGCTGCATGTTCATTCTTTTTGCGTTTTTGTCACGTTTTCTCACCCATTGAAATAAATGAGGTGTGTCAAAACGCAACCAAAATGTTAGCTGTGCGTTTTGGTTGCATTTTGGATGCATTTTTGTCAACAAAAACGCAGGTTACCAACTTTTCTCCATTCTCGCTCCCTCTCTCTCTGTCTCTCTCCGCTTCATACTCACCGATCACCGGCGCAGCGCGACTGTCACACTGCTGCTGTGGCCTCTTCTGCTTCTGAAAGTGCCGGCCGCTCATTAGGCTCCTTACATATTCACCACTTCTCCCACCCACCGGCGCCTATGATTAGTTGCAGTCAGACGCACCCCCATGCTGAGTGACAGCTGTCTCACTGCAACCAATCACAGACGTTGGTGAGCGGATCTATATTGTACAATAAAATACATAAACAAATAATTTAAAAAGAACGGCGTGCAGTCCCTCTCAATTTGATACCAGCCAAGATAAAGCCTCACAGCTGGTGGCTGGTAGTCTCAGGCTGGTGAGACCCACGTTATTGGGAGCCCTCTAGCCAAAACATATCAGCCAGCAGTGCCCCGGAATTGCCACATCCATTAGATGTGACAGTCACAGGACTTTACCCAGCTCATCCTGATTGCCCTGGTGCGGTGGCAATCAGGGTAATAAAGAGTTAATGGCAGCCCATAGCAGCCACTAAGTACTAGATTAGTGATGGCAGGTGTTAGCGATCCCGCATGTCTGATTTTGGACTGACATTCCTTTTATACCAAGTGAGATAAGCCAACACCACAGTTATTCGCAAGCGGCTTTCTCATATAAAACACAGGACAGTTCAATTGAGCAAGTTATCCTCTGTGTGGGAGAGTCTGGAGAGATAACTTGCAGCTGTCATTCAGCCAACAGCTACCCTGTTTCCCTGAAAATAAGACCTACCCCAAAAATAAGCCATAGAAGGATTTGGGCGCAGTACCAGAGGGGCGTGCTGCCAGGCAGTGCAGCAGAGTGGTGTGCTGCCAGAAAGTGCCAGGCGCAGTAGCAGATGGGAAAGGCTGCTTTCACACTACGATTTTTTAACATGTGTCATGAACGTTTTTTTGCTGTAAAAGTGAATCCTGTTTTACAAAGAAAAATGCATGCAAACACATGTTTTATTTTGCAGGATCCTGCCACTTGAAGTTTATGGGCGGGCATTGAAGTCATGTGATCGGGAGTGAACTGAATATGATAGACTGGGAGCCGGCATCTGACAGCTGCAGACGCTGGTAACCAAGGTAAACATCGGGTAACTAAGCGAAGTGCTTTGCTTGGATACCCGATATTTAGCTTGGTTACGAGTGTCTGTAGCTGCTAGGAGCCGAGCTGCCTGCTCCCTGCACACGTAAACAAGGTAAACATTGGGTAACTAAGCGAAGCGCTTTGCTTGGTTACCCGATATTTACCTTGGTTACGAGCGTCCGCCGCTCTCAGACGGGGGAGAGAGAGAGGAGAGAGAGGGAGGGGGAGAGAGGGAGGGGGAGAGAGAGACTGATCACGCCAGGCTGGTTTCTGGGCATGCTCAGTAGAGCAAGCAGGATCTTGTCTATCAGCATGCCAGCGTTCACATGCGTTTGCGTGCAGTATAGTCAGGATCTAGTGAAAAACAGTATTTGAACACAGCTCAAAAACACTACAAGTAGCGTATTTGAAAAAAGTAAAAAAACTGCAAGTCGCTGGATCCTCACTATAATGCACACAAACGCATGTGCACGCATGTTGACGCGAGTCCATTGCAAATGCATTGAAATGAAAACACATTTGCACTGGATCCGTTTTTGCGTTAAAAAAACGTTCATGACGCATGTTAAAGAAACGTAGTGTGAAAGCAGCCAAAGCTGCAAGGTGCAGTAGCAGAGGTACATGTTACCAGGCACAGTAGCAGAGGGGTGAGGAGCAAGCTGCCAGGCACAGTATCAGAGGGGCATGTTGCCAGGCGTAGTAGCAGAGGGGCGAGGCACACGCTGCAGGCGCAGAAGCATTGAGGCAAGGAGTGTGCTGCCAAGCAAAAGTAACAGAGGGCGAGGAGTGCTCTAGTATGCACTACAGCGGAGGGGCGTGTTGCCAGGAGCTGCAGCAGAGGGGCACACTGCCAAGCATAGTAAAAGAGGGGTGAGGAGCACCAGGCACCACAGCAGGGGAAGCGCTGCAGCTGGGGCGAGGACACTGCCAGGCGCGCTGCCAGGTGCTCCAGCAGACGAGTGTGCTGCCAGGTGCCAAAGCAGAGGGGTGCGCTGTCAGGCACCGCAGCAGTGGGGCACACTGCCAAGCACAGCAGCAGAGGGGTGAGGGGCAAGCTGCCAGTCGCAGTAGCAGATGGGCAAGGGGGACTTTGCCTGGTGCACTAGCAAAGAGGCGTGCTGCCAAGTGCAAATAGCAAGGGGGGAAAGGGGCCCAATGTCAGGCGCAGTAGCACAGGGGCAAGAGGGAGAATGCCAGGCACAGTAGCAGAGGGGCAAGTGGAATAATGCCAGGTGCAGTTGCAGAGGGGCGAGGAGCACAATGCCAGGCATTGTTGCAGAGGCGCAAAAGACACATTGCCAGGCACAGTTGTTGAGGGGCGTCCTGCTAGGCGAAAGAAGCAAAGGTGTACAAGGCTAGATGCAGTTGCAGAGAGCGATGGGCACAATGCCAGCCACAGTAGCAGAGGGGCACATTGCCAGGCACAGTTGCAGAGGGATGAGGGGACACATTGCCAGAGACAGTTGCAGGTGGGCAAGGCACTGCCGGCCGCAGCAGCGGGGGATGAAGGGTTTGCTGACCAGGAGGTGTCCCAGGCAGTCGCTATACCAAGTGTGCACTTCTATGTTTCCTATGGGCACAGGTTGACTTATCAAACTTTGAAACTACAACTTCCGGACTGCTGTGATTTCATCGCTACGTATCCTCTACGGTCCACCAATGTGTTGTCCGCACTGGGAACAGCTGCTGACTGATCACAACTCTCTGGTATCGACCACTCAGCTGCTCATTAGATCCAGAGGCCACTCTGTGTTTATCAGCAGATCATAGAGAAAGTTTGCTTCACTTTTCCCGCTAACTGTCATGTCTATGTGACACCCTGGCCTATCAGGTCGTCACAGGGTATTGTGCAATCTGCCCTTCTGTACAGTATCCACCTCCTACTTGGTTACGGGTCCCTGACCTTTGGTGTTGCCAAGAACAAGCTAATCAAAATCCTAGGAACACTCGGCACCACACCCACCAGACACATCAGTGGACGGTAGAGCGTTCCAGAGGTTTGGTGCAGCTCGGAAGAAGTCTTGGATTCGGGAGTGGGAGGTTCGAATTAGTGTGGATGTTAGTCGAAAGTCATTTGCAGAGTGTAGAGAACGGGTGGGGTGATAGACAGAGAGGAGGGTGGAGATGTAGGGGGCTTCCGCATTGTGGAGAGCTTTGTGGGTGAGAACAAGCAATTTGAATTGGATCCTGTGATATATGAGTAGCCAGTGCAATGACTGGCACAGAGCAGAGGCATCTGAGTAGCGGTTAGCCAGATAGGTGACCCTGGCTGCTGCATTAAGGATGGACTGTAGAGGAGAGAGTCTAGTTAGGGGGAGACCAATTAATAGAGAGTTACAGTAGTCAAGGCGAGCGTGGATCAGGGCCACGGTGAGGGTTTTTGTCGTTTCCATTGTGAGAAAGGGGCGGATTCTAGAGATGTTCTTGAGGTGCAAGCGGCAAGAGCGGGCAAGAGATTGTATGTGGGAGGTGAAGGAGAGATGAGTGTTAAGTATAACACCCAGACAGCGGGCCTGCTGCCTAGGACTTATCGTTGTGCCACACACAGAAAGGGAGATGTCAGGTTTAGGAAGGTTGGAAGATGGAGGGAAAAGAAGAAGTTTAGTTTTGGAAAGGTTAAGTTTCAGATAGAGAGCAGACATGACATTGCAAACTGCAGTCAGGCAGTCACTTGTGTTCTGTAGTACAGCGGGGGTGAGTTCAGGGGATGAGGTGTATAGCTGTGTGTCATCAGCATAAAGATGGTACTGAAAGCCAAATCTGCTGATGGTCATTCCAATTGGGGCAGTGTAGAGAGAGAAAAGAAGAGGGCCAAGGACTAAACCTTGAGGGACCCCAACAGTGAGAGGAAAAGGAGAAGATGTGGAGCCAGAAAATGATACACTGAATGAGCGGCCAGAAAGATAGGAAGAGAACCAGGTAAGAACAGTGTCCTTTAGGCCGAGAGAATGGAGCATAGAGAGGAGGTGGTGGTCAACAGTGTCGAAGGCGGCAGAGAGGTCAAGAAGAATAAGCAGAGAGTGGTCACCGTTACGTTTTGCTGTCAGTAGGTCATTGGTCACTTTGACAAGAGCAGTTTCTGTTGAGTGTAAAGGGCGGAAGCCAGACTGTAAAGGATCTAGAAGAGAGTGAGTGGAAAGGTAGCGGGTGATACGAGAGTAGACCAGGCGCTCCAAGAGTTTGGAGATGAAGGGGAGATTGGAGACTGGTCTGTAGTTGCTTGTGCAGTACGGATCAAGAGAAGGTTTTTTTAATAATGGAGTAATGATAGAGTGTTTGAGGGAACAGGGGAAGATACCAGAGGAGAGAGAGAGAGAGATTGAAGATTTCAGTTAGGTGAGTGGTGACAACCGGAGAGAGAGACTGGAGTAGGTGTGAGGGAAATGGATCAGTAGGGCAAGTGGTAGGACGAGAAGAAGAGAGGAGCCTGGAGACTTCCTCCTCTGTGACTGGGTCAAATGTGGAAAGTGAGCTGGATGGTATGTGGCGAGGGATGGGATTCACAAGGCTTGGTGGCTGAGAGCTGATCTCTCGGCGGATGTTTTTTATTTTCTTTGTGAAATACGAGGCCAGGTTGTCAGCATGAAGGTCTGTGATAGGGGTCTGTGCTTTGGGACTGAGGAGGGAGTGAAAGGTGTCAAAGAGCTTTTTTGGATTGTTTGATAGTGAGGAGATAAGGGTGGTGAAGTAGGTCTGTTTGGTATCGCTGTGTCCAAAAAAACTATATGTAGAATATACTGTATACCGTGTTTCCATGAAAATAAGCCCTAGCAGGAGTTTTCTGCAAGGCCTAAATATAAGGATTTCCCCGAAATAAGCCCTAGTTCAAGAATGAAGTGTCCATGCAGCTAAAAAAAGCTAAAGATACTGCAGAAACTTCATTATAGAAAGCAGACACTCCCAAAAGAGAGAAGACAGAAGACAGAAGACCCCGTGATCATACTCACCAGACGCTGACCGGGAGCAGTGGAATGCATCAAGAACATGTGGGTGGAAGGCATTATGTGACTGTGCAGTGGAGCTTCCAGGACCTGCGGGTGGAAGGCATCATAGAGATGAGAGCAGAGAGTCCCCTGCTGGCCAGAAACAAGTGGTATCACTGGATATGGTGAGTGTGAGCACGTGCGATTGTATGTGCGATATGTGGTGTGTGTGTGTCTGTGTATGCAGTCTGATGTGTGAGTGTATGTGTAGCGCCCCACGGGGCAGGTGTTTAGCCTACTCGTTGCCGGGCAATTGAGAGTCGGGTCAGGCGATGTCACGGCATTGCCCGGGTTCCGTTGCCCCAAGGCGTGCAGTAAATGGAGGGGAAAGCGGAGTAATTGGGAAAGTTTGTCGTGATGCCACCTGTGATATGCGGCCAGGGAGTTGCCGCTGTAGCGCGCCTGAGGCTCTGGTCGCCACAGGGTACTGCACCTCAATGAAGGTGTGGTATCTATCTCAGGTATGAGGGGGGGGGGTAATCACTTGTGTTCCACATTAATTCACACATTAAATACAGTTTAGGAGCCTTCACACAGGGTCGGATGGCTCAGGGTAGGCAGGGAGGTGGCCATCACGATCATGGGACTTCCCCGGTCACTGAAGCCAGCCACCTGGGGGGCGGGTTCTACTTGGGGTAGAGGAGGGCGCAACACACACACACACACACACACACACACACACACACATACACACACTCAGTTAAGTCGGGACCATAGTCCTGACCAGGCAACTTTGGAACACCTCTCGGACTTTTCACTAGGCACGGGGCTTGGAGCGATGCTCAGCCCGGGGACCTGACTTCTACGGAAGTCATTCTAGAAAAGGACACTCTCTTCTTCAAACTCTGTTGGTGGCCCCTTGCTTGCCTGGGATTGACCAAAGCCCATCATGGCATTGACCGGTACAACTGGGCTGGTGACTGAAGTTGTGAGTAAACTACACCTTGAACCCACAGAGACTGTGTTGGCTTGTCCTAACTGGCGTCACCGCCCAGTGCTTAGGGGCCAGCTGCCATTACCCCTTCTCTTCATCCACCCGGGGCCCCGCTCCGCCTGGGGGGAGTGACACCATTCCGGCTGCCATAACACCTGCCCCAGTGAGAAACTCTGCAGCGGCAGCTACTACTGGCCACATTCCAAAGGTTGTGTCACGATAAACTTTCTTCAATTTCGCCACTTCCCCACCATTTACTGTACGCCTCGGGGCAACGGAACTGGGCAAGGCCACCCGTGACATTGCCTGACCCGACCCGAAACGGCCTGGCAACGAGTAGGGTCCCGGATGGATGATGGGAGTTGGCATACATTGAAAGCGGCGGAGCGCGGGGCGACGATGTCACTAATCAGATTCTGAGTCAGCAACTGCGATTCCAGGTTCTTTTTACTCACTGATTAAAAGCTGCACCCAGGTGCTGTTCTCTGCCGGCGTGGGCTCCGGTCAATCCCAAGCAAGCGAGGGGCCACCACCGGTATTTGAGGAGAAAGAGAGAGTGTCCTTTCCTTAGGGTGTCCCCCGTGGAAGGTAGGAACTCTGGCTGAGCTCCCGCTCCAAGCCCCGGGCCCTGTGTAGATGGAAGAGTTCCAGAGGTGTCTTGTCAGAACTATGGTCCCGACTTGTCTGAATCTGTGAGTGTGTTGCACCTACCTTTACCCCCAAGGGTGCCCACCCCCTGGCAGTTGCCCTAGAGACTGGAAAGTCCCATGTCTCTGAATGGCCACCCCTCGTCTGCCCCAAGACATCTCCCCAGTGGGAAGCACCTGACTGTATGTAAGGTGAAATCTGGAAACACCAGTGATTAACTCCCCCTTACCTGAGATGGATACCGCACCCTAACTGAGGTGCAGTACCCTGTGGCGACCAAAGCCTCAGGGGCGCTACATTCCCCTACCGCAAATGGCAGCACTCCCAGTCTGCAACAAAACACAGTTAACACCGAAATTTTTATATGCATGTAACAGGTTAACAATTACCACTCTTCCCTTTATGGGAGGCAGCAATAATTTCAAACATTTCAAACAGTTTCAACAATACCGGTCACTGGTCATCAAAACATTTCAACGCAAACAATTATCCGCAATTAAAAAACATTTTGCATATGAAAAACATTAACAATTACTTTTTCTGGGCTGTTGTTGATTCCAGAGGGCCGGTCCCGACCCCCTGGTTTGGCATGATCATTGGACATCCTCTGGCATAATGTCCTGGCTTGCCGCAATGTCGGCAAACTGGTATCAAAATGTCCCACCACTGGGAATGGTGACAGTTGGTGGTTGTTCTCGCCCCTTACCTGAGATGGATACCGCACCCTAACTGAGGTGCAGCACCCTGTGGTGACCAAAGCCTCAGGGCGCCACATATGCAGTCTGATGTGTGTGTGTGCAGTCTGATGTGTGAGTGTATGCAGTCTGATGTGTGAGTGTATGCAGTCTGATGTGTGAGTGTGTGCAGTCTGATGTGTGAGTGTGTGCAGTCTGATGTGTGAGTGTGTGCAGTCTGATGTGTGAGTGTGTGCAGTCTGATGTGTGTGTATGCAGTCTGATGTGTGAGTGTATGCAGTCTGATGTGTGTGTGTATGCAGACTGATGTGTGTGTGTGCAGTCTGATGTGTGAGTGTATGTGGTGTAATGTGAGTGTATGCGGTCTGATGTGTGAGTGTATGCAGTCTGATGTGTGAGTGTATGGAGTCTGATGTGTGAGTGTATGCAGTGTGATGTGTGAGTGTATGCAGTCTAATGTGTGAGTGTATGTGTAGAACCCTGGGATCAAGGGGGTTAACCCGACTCGTCACCGGGCCGGCGATGCAGATCCTCTGCGTCATCACGGAGTGGCCTGGCCCAGTTTCATGACCCAGAGGCATACAAGGATGGGAAGGTGAAGGGTAGTGAAGGATGGGGTGACAGTGAGGAAAGTCTCTTATCGTGACACCAGCTGCGCTACGCGGCCAAGTAATAGCCGCCGCTGCTGTTGCTATCCTCTAGGGCAGATGTCACTGCAGCTAGGGTGGTCTTGCTTCCCGCAGGGATATGATGATGGTAGAATGGAGTAAAGCGGGCTTTACATGCTACAACATATCGTACGCAAAAGCAGCCGCCCTCGTCGTGCCTGCGACATCGTGTGATCGCTGCCGCAGCGTCACACGCACTTACCTTGTCGTCATCGTCGCTGTGACTGCCGAACAATCCCTCCGTCAAGGGGGAGGTGCGTTCGGCATCACGGCGACGTCACCACGACGTCACTAAGCAGCCGGCCAATCAAAGCGGAGGGGCGGAGATGAGTGGCCGGAACATGCCGCCCACCTCCTTCCTTCCTCATTGCGGGCGGGACGCAGGTAAGGTGAGGTTCCTTGCTCCTGCGGTGTCACACACAGCGATGTGTGCTGCCGCAGGAATGAGGAACAATATCTTTAATCAACCATTAACAATTTTTGGTTTTAGGACGACCTCTCCATGGTGAACGATTTTCACCACTTTGGAGTATGTTTAAGGTCACTGGTAAGTGTTACACGTTGCAATACCGTTAATGACGCCGGATGTCCGTCACTAACGACGTGACCCCGACGATAAAACATTAATTATATCGTAGCGTGTAAAGCCCCCTTAATATGTTGGGGGTGCAGGACTGAAGGCGACGACAAGAACTGGACGACACAGGTTGGAGTCTCCTTTTACCTTTTACTGGTACTCGGTGTAGTCCACGAGCTAGTGGCCCAGTCAGCCTGAAAGCAGCAAGGGGATTTCTCTCTGCCTGATAGTTGTAAGCCTCCTTCTGTGCACAGGTGTAGGTCACTGTGGCCTGAAGCTGCACAGCATCCCTCTTTCTTGCCACTTCGCCTCCAGATTTCAGATGGGCCAGAAGAGGTAGAATCCTCTGCCCTCCAGCGTTACCACTGGGCCGTTAGCACTCAGTAGTCTGGGATGCCGGTGTCCAGCTCTATGCGGTCGGTCCTGGAGAACTGGGTAGCAGCTCTCAAACAGCGACCGTTGTCTTTGCTGCGTATTACTGTTCTGAGGTCTGGCTTCATGTTCCTCCCTAATCCCTCCTCCAAGTCAGTATGTCCAGAGGGGCTCCCTTCAACACAGGTTCTGATCTCCCCTACTGGTCTGGAGGAGGAAGTGGTGTTGCATGTTAGTGTACTAGGCAGAGCGTTACCCAGTATTTCCAAGCATGTCATTGCTCCCAGTGATGAGAACAACGCCACTGTGGCTCCCAGAACTACTGGGGTGCCACATTCCCCCTTGGTTAAATTCAGTTACTCCTGGATTGAGAAACATTTGACAGAAATAAGAAAAACATTACAATTGATATATGTCAGATACAAAAGAAATATTTACATTTGTAAACTGTATACATTTAAACATCTGTTTTTAGATACCGGGCCGGTTTTCGACCCAGGTTACACCACTGCAACCTAACGATCACTGTTATTAGATCCTTAGAACCCTGTAAGCTGTGGTTGTGACTTTCATTATTACTAGTGTTCCATATAAATTGGCCTTTAGAATTTGATTCATGCAATAAAAATGCTCCATCTAAACCATGCCTATTTATTCTAAAACTACATGCAAATTTGACCTCATAAAAACTGCATTCTATGGCCTTATCCTGTCAAACAGAGCAAGCTCACTGCCAGATTCTCAGTTAAAAGAAAGCTTGCAGAAGCCAAAGGGGCAGAATTTTTATATAAACCCAATTGCAAACATTTAGTCCATAATATCCAAAACATCCATGAATTTACGGTGAGAAAGAAATTGAACATATGAAAACTATGTAAAATTTTTTTCACAAACTTCATCATTAATTCCGTAGATGAACACTAGGTGGAGATCTTGCATCACTTTTCATACCCTCCTCTTTTAGAACATGATTTCCAGCTCTGATATTATATCTTATCAGTATCTGTGATGAATTTCACCTAAAGGCCGGAGTCACACTTGCGATCGAAAAATCGGTCCGATTCTCATGCCTGAGAGTAGGATGAGCTATGTCCGAGTGTTGATCCGTGTGCAATGCAATTGCATTGCGAGTCTGTAATTTTTCTCATGATAGTAGTCCGTGAGCAATCCGTATTCAACCCGTATGTGATCCGTTTTTTTCTCAGCAGCTATTAGTCATTACAGTCCTGTACAGGAGGATTTACAGTGTTCTCTGCTACATGATAGAAATGTATTCAGAAAAACGGATGTCACTAGGATGGTCCGAGCGCCGTCCATGTGACATCCATTTTTTTCTCGCACCCATAGACTTGCATTGGAGAGTCTCGCGCGAAAAACTCTAAAAATTGCAGCAAGCTGCGATTTTTTTCTCAGTCCGATTTGAGCTGAGAAAAAAAAGTAGATAAAAGCTGTATCATTGAGATTGGTTTGAGTGCAATGCGAGATTTTCTCACATTGCACTTGCGCGAGTCAATCGCAAGTGTGACGCCGGCCTAACACGAAGTTTAACAAATCAACTAGTACATTGATGACACACTCATTGTTAGGAGATCCTGAGGAACGCTCCATTTTATTTTGGGGACAAGTTTTGCTGACAAGGTAACTTACTCTTTCCTCTACCTTCACCCCCACCTTACAGCACATGTTCTTAAAGGGGTTGTCCCAGCTTCCTTTTTCTTTTCATGGATGCCAACATGCTATCAAATCATCCTTCAAAAAGAAAATAGATGGTAAAAATGAATGTAGCAAACACCAACAGATGAAAACATACCTTCACACATGGAAAGTGGACTGTTCCTGTGGATATGCAGCATCCCTGCGGTACCAGGTGCCACAAATGTAACGTGGAAACCCAAACCCCGGAATATCCATGCCAGTCAACACACCATCACCTTCAGGCCACATGCACAACACCAATTCCAAACTGGGAGTTGCCTAGCAACACGTAAAAGGGATGGGAACTGATTGGATAGTTACCATCCAATCTGTAGGGAGAGACCCAGCAAGGAGAGGGGCCAGTGGTCAGTTGGGAAGTTGACGGGAGGAACTGGTCAGTCAGAATAGAGCCGTGAGGAGTGAAGTGAAGAAAGGAAAAGTGTAATGACCTGCAGTAACAACGGAAAGTTGTAACAGGAGTGAGGGACTGTGGAGTAAGGAACCATGACTGCAGGGACCGTGTGTTACCTGTGGAAGTGAAATACTCCAGGAACCGCGTGGCTTCTGTGGAAGTCAGGAACCTAGGATCACAGGACTCAGCACAAGGCGGGAGACCTTAGGACAGTGGGACACTTTATCTTCAACTGTTAAATCTGACAGGCGACAAGATCTCCAGGGTCCATCGCCAACCAAAGAGACTGAAGCTTCAGCAGCAAAGAGGGGACCGGAGATTGACCCCCTTAAATAGTCCAGGCTGCCTGCAATAGGACCAAGACAGAAATGAAGGGGTTCCCCAGAAGCTCTAAGACATGGGAACCCAATACAAACGAGAGTGCACAGAGAACAGCTACCCCAGGTCACAAATGGCACGGAGAACACGGGGAGCGGGAACACCTGGAACTGGCACCAGCGGGTCCGAGCACTGAAACCAAGTAAAACAAGGCAAGTTGAAACTGCAATACTGGTGTGAACTGTGACCTTACCGCCTCCGTACACTTAGGCTATGTGCGCATGTTGCGTAAATACATGCAGTTACGCTGCGCTTTGTAGCGTCCTGCGTCCCCTGCACAGTCTATGGAGATTCTGCAGGGGCCGTGCGCACGTGGCGTCTTAGAGCGCAGCGCTTCGGCTGCTGCCCGAAGCGCTGCGTTCTAAGAAGTGACATGTCACTTCTTCCGTGCGCTTTGCCGACAGCTCCTGCTCTGTCTACGGCAGGAGCTGCAGGCAGAGCGCATGGAATCGGCTTTTTTTTTTCTCTACGGACATTTTCTGCAGCGATTTGAAGCGCACGTGTTGGTTCTAATGATGATAGTGAACAAGCCATAACCCTAACAAGCTAATTAAGGTGTGAAACCTTGGTCAAAGTTATCTGAGCACACACATCTCCAAGGGGGTCCAACCTTTTGTATTGGCCTATTTTCCTTTCTGTAATTTTTAAAATGGAAAAGATGAAAACATTTATATATATTTTGCCTAAAATACAAAGGAAATGTGTATAATCTTTAACTTTATGCCTTTTAGAGATAATGTCATCTTCAACTACTAATTTATACCAGAGGTAAAACCATTACCCTGAAAACACCATCCCCACTGTCAGTCATGGTGGTGGCAGCATCATGCTGTGGAGTTGCTTTTCTTCAACAGAGGAAGAAAAGCTGGTCAGAGTTCATGGGAAGATGGTTGGAGTTAAATACAGGGTAATTCTGTAGGAAAACTTGCTAGAGGCTGCAAAAGACTTTAGACTGGAGCATATGTTCACCTTCCAGCAGACCAACCACCCTAAACATACTGCTAGGGCTACAGTGGATAGTTTAGACCAGACCATATTCACATGTGTGAATTGCTTAGTCACAGTCCAGACCGAAATCCCATTGAGAATCTGCGAGAAGAGTTAAAAATGGCTGTTCACAGATATCTCAATCCAATCTCACTGAGCGAGAGCTATTTTGCAAAGAAGAATGGGGGAATATTTTAGCCTCTAGATGGCAAAGCTGATAGAGACATCCCCCAAAAGACTTGCAGCAGTAATTGCAGCAAAAGGTGACTCAGGGGGATGAATACAAATGAAAGTCCTTGTGTTCAGATTTATATTTTTCAAATATCTAGAGAACCAAGCATAATTTCCTGTAATATATATTATTAGGGTCCCAAAGAACCTGAAATAAGAAGATATTACATTTAAGTGAAAGAAGTAATGAATGCATATATTACCCAATTAGCACAGCATTCTTAGTGCTAGATACTAAGGATCTAGGATATATATATACTTAGGTATATATATGTACTTATATGGACATACTGTATAATATATATATATATATATATATATATAGATATATATATATTATATATATACCTAAATACATATATCCTAGATCCTTATTATCTAGCACTAAGAATGCTGTGCTAATTAGGTAATATATGCATTCATTACTTCTTTCACTTAGATGTAATATCTTCTTATTTCAGGTTCTTTGGGACCCAATTAATACAAAACATGCAAAGTAACAAAACATCAGCGAGCATTGCCATGGAAACTGTAACCAAATGAGTATCCTCTGTCGGTTTCTCCACCCTGGATGAGATATCTCCTTTCTATATCTTGGAAAGATTTAAGTTCTCTCTTCGATGTTTGATGTTTGGAGGTGAATAGAAAGCGATTTAATGAACGAGGGAGATCTAAAGCACTTTCCTTTGACTTATATATAAGCTATAAAAAAGAGCTTGTAGCTGAAAACCCCAAACTGCAAGCAAAGTTCAGCTATTCTCTGCTTATTTGCTGAAAAAGAAAAAGTTAAGAGTAATCACCCTACTGTATATGTTTCTAAATGCCAAACTCCATCTATTAAATATAAAGGAGAAAAACAACTAAAAAGGAAAACTTTAATAAAGATCCGTTTAAAGGGAGTATTCACATGGTACATTTTTATTGCAAGAAAAATTTCTGATTTGCAATCTATTCCATTACTGTCAATACATCTAGAAAGTATGCATACGACTTGATGATATACAGTACAGACCAAAAGTTTGGACACACCTTCTCATCTCTAGAACAACTGTTAACCCTAGAACGCGCAAGCAATTCAATCTACCATAGAAAACAAATGACCTAGCAGGCCTGCGAGGCCCCAGGTATGCGTTCTAGGGTTAAGAGGAGACTTTGTGCAGCAGCCTTCATGGTAAAATAGCTGCTAGGAAACCACTGCTAAGGACAGGCAACAAGCAGAGGAGACTTGTTTGGGCTAAAGAACACAAGGAATGGACATTAGACCAGTGGAAATCTGTGCTTTGGTCTGATGAGTCCAAATTTGAGATCTTTGGATCCAACCATCGTGTCTTTGTAGAAAAGGTGAACGGATGGACTCTACATGCCTGGTTCCCACCGTGAAGCATGGAGGAGGAGGTGTGATGGTGTGGGGGTGCTTTGCTGGTGACACTGTTGGGGATTTATTCAAAATTGAAGGCATACAGAACCAGCATGCCTACCACAGCATCTTGCAGCGGCGTGCTATTCCATCCGGTTTGCGTTTAGTTGGCCCATAATTTATTTTTCAACAGGACATTGACCCAAAACACACCTCCAGGCTGCGTAAGGGCTATTTGACTAAGAAGGTGAGTGATGGGGTGCTACTCCAGATGACCTGGCCTCCACAGTCACCAGACCTGAACCCAATTGAGATGGTTTGGTGTGAGCTGGACCACAGAGTGAAGGCAAAAGGGTCAACAAGTGCTAAGCATCTCTGGGAACCATTTCCGGTGACTACTTCTTGAAGCTCGTCAAGAGAATGCCAAGAGTGTGCAAAGTAGTAATGAAAGCAAAAGGTGGCTGCTTTGAAGAACCTAGAATATAAGACATATTTTCAGTTGTTTCACACTTTTTTAACCCCTTAACGACCGCGGGCCGTAAAATTACGTCCTAAATGACATAATCTTACTGCCCGCGGTCCTCCGGCGGCAGCATGCCGCGATCGGCACACATCTCAGCTGATTTTCACAGCTGAGATGTGTGCCTGCTAGGCACGAGCAGAATCGTTATCTGCTCGTGCCGATTAACCCCTTATATGGCGCTGTCAATACATGACAGCGCCATTATAAGCGCAATCGCGGTAAAGTTTTTACTTACCGCCGAAACCGGAAGTCACGTGACGCGATCACGTGACTCCCGACAGTTGTCATGGTAGTACAGGGTCATGTGATGACTCCTGTACTACACATGAATTGGTTTCACTTTCGCTGTGCCCGGGGCACAGCAAAAGAGAAAGACAGCGTATCTGCTGTTTACAGCCTTCCAGCTGTGATCAGCAGATACTGCAGAGCGATCGGATTGCTGATCGCAATAGCCCCCTAGGGGGACTAGTAAAATAAAAAAAAAAAGTAAAAAAATAAGTTTTAAAAAATTAAAAAAAAACAAAAAAACCTAAAAGTTCAAATCACCCCCCATTCGCCCCATTGAAAATTAAAGGGTTAAAAAAATAAAAAATACACACACATTTGGTATCGCCGCGTTCAGAAACGCCCGATCTATCAAAATATAAAATCAATTAATCTGATCAGTAAACGGCGTAGCGGCAAAAAAATTCCAAACGCCAAAACGACGTTTTTTTGTCGCCACAACTTTTGCGCAAAATGCAATAAGAGGCGATCAAAACGTAGCATCTGCGCAAAAATGGTACCGTTAAAAACGTCAGCTCGAGACGCAAAAAATAAGCCGTCATTGAGCCTAAGATCCCGAAAAATGAGAACGCTACGGGTCACGGAATATGGCGTAAAACGTGCGCCACTTTTTTCGGACAAACTTCCGATTTTTTTTTAACCCCTTATATAAAAGTAAACCTATACATGTTTGGTGTCTACGAACTCGCACTGACCTGAGGCATCACACCCACACATCAGTTTTACCATATAGTGAACACAGTGAATAAAATATCTCAAAAACCATAGTGCTATCGCACTTTTTTTGCAATTTTTCAGCATTTGGAATTTTTTTGCCATTTTCTAGTACACAATATGGTAAAACTGATGGTTTCATTTAAAAGTACAGCTCGTTCCGCAAAAAATGAGCCCTCACATGACCATATTGACTGAAAAATAAAAAAGTTACGTCTCTCAGAAAAAGAATGGCGAAAAAAAAAACGGAAAGCGAAAAATCGGCCGGTCGTGAAAGGGTTAAGTATTTCATTCCACCTGTTTTAATTCATAGTTTTGATGCCTTCAATGTGAATCTACAATTTTTAGAGTCATGAAAATAAAGAAAACTTTTTGAATGAGGAGGTGTGTCCAAACTTTTGGTCTGTACTGTATGATCTTGTGCTTTATGCATCTGTTTCTGAACTTTAATCTGGTTATTATTGAGCTTAGAAGAGTTAAAAGATAAAATAAGTAAGATATGAGTTACAATTTCTGCAGTCAGAATGAGCTCACTGACACATTTACTGTTAGCTCATTCTGCAGTCTGCTATTTATAGTCAATCATAGAGGCTGGAGAAGGTACAGGATCAAACATTTTTTTTTAGCCAAAATGTATGCACTTTGTTAAAAAAGAAAAATAACTTTCATCAAAGAGCTCTATAAGCAAGTTTACCCATGTTTAAATGATTTAGTAGAAAATGTATTCTTTTGGGTTTTTTTTCAAAACATTTTTTTTATTTCCCTGTCAAAGTAACAATAGCTTACTCATTCCTCTACCTCCCACCCTTGGGGTACATTTATTTGAAGGGTTGCCCCCTTTTTTTTGTCATGGGTCCTTACATGATGTAATTACAGCTGTACCGTCCACCAAGGCAGCAGCCGGGGCTGCTCAGATCCGGACCCGCGGTAGTTCGAGGGGCGTCCGACCTGGGGGGGGGGAGGTCGTGCTGCCACTCGAATAATAAAAGGGGGGGAAAGTATTTACAGGAGACGGTGTATGGAATAGTTCGTGACGCCACCTGTGGTGTGTAGTAAGGTGGAGTACCACCGCTGCGGCTGGGAGTACCCGGTGGCGATGGAGTGGGCAGCTAGGTGTTTAAGGTGTAGGGAGGGATACCCCGGGACTCGGTGATGGTGATGTGTCATGCCGTTGGGGAGATGGGGGTCACTTGCGTACTCACTCAGTCCATAAAGCTGACAACGACAACTTAGTAAACCAAAGTTCTGGACACGACTGCCACTGAGGGGGGGCACGTTTGGGTCCCGTTTCTGCTGGGGTTACCTGTTGATCTGTGACCTTCCCTTGGCACCTGGTTTTCTTCTAGTTGGCTCCTATAGCTTGAAACTAATCGGGTCCCGCTCCCCAGTGTGGCTAATTGAGGGAGCTTGCTCTCAGGGTTCACGCTTGGGATTTTCTGGACCGTGTCTGTGGAAAGTCCTATCCCCCTAGTTGCACTAGTACCCCGATTTTAGAGCAGGTGGAGAGCGGATCTTGAAGGATCCATTCTCGTCGGGTGAATTGTCAGGTTGCCTGAAGCTACTCCCTGACCTAGGGTCCACGTACCCTGTCGTGCTCTGGCCCCAGCCCGGTGATGGTACAAGGCCGCCGGCTGTCCTCCACGACAATGCCGTGCCCCTTGTCACGATCCCCTGCAAGTTTCTTTCCCCCCCAGATTATCTAACAGCAGGGCTGGGCAAAGTGTGGCCCACAGGATACACGGAACGGATATCCCTTTTGCTGGAGACCCCCCTGGAGATAAATATGTGTAACAGTGAATTCTGAGCTCAGGCCTGGCCTATATCTTTTGTTTTTGTGGACAAGTGTGCACACTGACTCAATAGTGGTTTTGGCGCCAGACCAGGTCTAATATATACTACGCAGCCGCCGTTGCCGCAGTACAGTTAATGTATCTCTGCTAGCAGTTGGTTAACCCTGGGGTACTTTCCTGTGTTGCTTAAAAGTTCCTGTTTAGGTAAACTGTTTCTGTTGGTTCCTGTCCTATTGGAGTCAGTCCGTAGCCCAGCATGCTGATCCCGGTTCAGTAACCGGGTGCCTGTACATTTCTTTGTGTTTATATTTGCTTTACATCCCCATTGCCTTTATCGGGTTATAAAAAGTTTGCGTTTAAATCTAGTGTGGTCTCGTTCCTCGTTTGTGATTCGCTGTATTCTGCGAGTAACCTCTCTGTTTCACATATAGAGGGGCTATGTGGGGGCTCACACTGTAAATAGAAGGGCTATGTTGGGGCCTACACTATATATAGGAGGATCTGTGTGGGCTCATACTGTATTTAGGAGACTGTGGGGACTCATACTGTTTTTGGTGAGCTATGTTGGGTCTCATACTGTATATAGGGGGCTTTGTGGGGGCTCATACTGTATATAAGGAGACTATGTGAAGCGCTCAGACTGTAAATAAAGGGGCTATGTGGGGGCTCACACTGTATATAAGGGGCTATGTGTTGCGGACGGGGGCCGCTGCCGCTGCGGGGGCTGCTCGGATCCAGGTTCATTATTGCGGCTCGAGTGGTGACCGGACCCGGGCTCGCATGTCCGTCCGTCCTCACAACCGTAGCAAGGGAGTATTTACAGGGGATTGATTTGTCTGTGACGCCACCCGTGGGTTGCGGTGAGGTATTGGTAGCACCGCTGCTGCCTGGTGAGGGGGCGCCTGGGTTCGAAGGAGCGGGGCAGCAATGTGGGATCCCCTCCACGGGTAGGGGAGCTCTAGTCCTGGGGCCCGGGTACACGGGAGTAATGGCTGCTGGAGGTGGCGTGCCGGGTTGGACCGGGGATCAATGGTGTACTCACAGTTCAGAGAATCACACACAAGTCCAGTGGTAAACCAAATTGCCAGTGACTGGTCGCCTTTGGCGGGTGTATTCGGGTCCCACACTCGGGTGTAGCAAACAGGGGTCCCTTCCTCCTGCACTCAGTGTCTGTGTCTTCTCTGGGACAACTCCACTTGGAACGGGGAAGTCCACTCCCGGTACTGTGTATGTTTGGGAGCTGTGGCCCGCGAAATCTGACCCTTGGGATTTCTGTGGTTTCTGACGGACACCCTATCGCCCGCGTTGGGCTTCCATTTTGCTCTCTGGGCTTCTGTGGAACAAGGCCTGACCCTGGCTGGTCAATTAACAAGGGGCTTGCAACCGTCCTCGTCCTAGGGTCCCGGTACCCCGACTGTGCACGGCCTCCGGACCGGATTCCCGCTGACGGCACCGATGGTCTACAACCCTGCCCCGGTCCACTTAAGGTCTCCCGCGACCGGATCTCCATCGCCTTCGGTCCTACTTGCAGTCTGCCACCTAGTCTGGTAGTCCAGGGGCCCCAACCCCTGACTCCACTGCACTTCCACACTCTTCCACTGTCAACTGTCCAGACTAGACTCTCGACTAGACTACTTGGTTCCTGCCCCTGACACCTCAGGAGCCCTAGGTGGGTGCTCCCATCCACCTGGTCCCGCCCACTGGTGTGTCCCTATTGTCATGGAGGGGTGGCTAGGCTTTAATGGCCGTGTGTTGTACTTGGGTATGGGTTTTTATGTTGGAATCAAGGAGGGTGGACTACTTCTGTGACTACCTGGTTTTGCCAGGGCGTCACATATGTGAGGGCTCATACTGTATATAGAGATGCTATGCGGGGGGCTCACACTGTATATAAGAGGCTATGTGGGGGCTCATACTGTATATAGGGGCTAAGTGGGGCTCATACCATATGTAAAGGCTGAGTGGGGGCTCAAACTATATATAGCGGGGCTTTGTGTGGGCTTATATGGTATATAGGGGGCTGTGTAAGAGCTGACATTATATATACAGGGGCTAAGTGGGGGCTCATACTGTATATAGGGGCTATGTTTGGGCTCATATTGTATATAGGGGAGCTGTGTGGGGGTTCATATGGTATATAAGGGGCTATGTGAGGGCCCATCCTGTATGTAGGGAGTTATGTGGGGGCTCATGCTGTATATAGAGGGTGCTGTGTGTGGGTTCATACTTTATATAGGAAGATATCAGCATACTAATTATGCTCAACATTAAGTGATATAATTAATATGAATATAAAATAATTATAATTAATATGTTAATATTTGATAATAATGATTTTGAGCCTATTGGTTCGGCCCTCCGTAGTCACGGTCTCTCATGTGGCCCCATAGGAAAATTAATTGCCCACCCTTTATATGAAGTACATTACTGACTAATGGCAAAAGATGTCTGACCTGCCTATTGGAATGCAATGGGAGGTTAAACCGTGAAATAGTACAATGCCTTTAAAACCAATATATTTGAAGCTTATTCTCTAATTGTCTCTTGAGCAACTTACAGCTCTGGAGTCTCCTTGGTTCCTGGTTGTAGGGAGGGAGGGGTGAGTGATCCTCCTTGGGTGACACCTCTGATCAAAGAGCTCTGTCCTGCTACTGCATATTAATGTCCGGGCAGTGTTTTTACTCTATGTTCTTATCACTATATTTAGATAAGATTATAATAGGGACTTTGTAAAGGCACATGGTTCAGGAAAGTGAGAGCCATAATTAGGAGCACTGCTCTGGAAACTGTTGATGCTGGTGTCTGGAGGATTCTGACTTCACTGATAACAGTGATCAAGAGCTCAGTGGGAATGGGAGGGAGGTGAGCAGCTAACTGGTGCATAGAAATAAGTGGGCTGGAGACTTTTGGCTGGTTTGTTAGGAGTTAACTCCTCTCCAGGAATGTAGGTACTGCAAACACTCAGACAGGCTCTTGTGGTCAGTCTCCTTGGAAACAAACTTTACATATTGGAAGATAAAAGTTCTGATAGCATGAGAATATAGGTAGGTAGAAAAGTCAAATAAATTGCAAACTAGCTTATTTTCATGCTAACTAACTGATACAGTTAAATAACATGAGAATAGCCCTCTTTAAGTCCCATAATGAAAAAAACAAAATCTTGCATTTGCTGCTTCTTCATGGGCTAGATATATGAAAACTGTCTAAAGCCTCCTTAACACATACGTGTGGCATCCATTTTTTTTTCAGATACCCCACATACCCATTATAATCTATGGTGATCTTCACAAGTCTGTCTTTTCATGGACCGTGTGTCTGTGCACAACACATGGATATATTTCTATGGGTCCGTGTAAAACATGTTTAGCACATGGAGTGCATCTGTTTGCGATCTGTGTGCTGTTCGTTTTTAAGATTGCAAAGTATAGGAGAAACGATGTAATTTAGTTATTTAATGATCCATACGTGCAAAACACTGATGGTAAAAATGGACACACAAATGTCGCAAAAACACTGACGACACTGGCACCATTTTTTCCCATAAAAACAGACAAATAAGTCTTAAAAATACTCTTAGATGCCCATCATAACCAATCCCAATGCAGCTTTCATTTTAGCAAAGCAGTTTAAGAAATGAAAGCTTAGATCTGATTGGTTGCTATGGGATACAAAAACAGGTTTTTCTTTTACACAATGTAAATAATAAAATCCAGTGAGGTGTATACTACATTGTGATTATTTGTGAATATTTTATATATAGTGCACAGATAGTGACACGTTTTACGCTTATAATACATATTATGTTATAAATATAATACATATTATGAAGGAACGTACAACTTGAGTGCATAATATCATGGTGGATTCCTGCAAACAAGTTTCCACAGAGGTGGATGTATATACTGTAAATCATATAAAGCGGTGAAATATCTATGTGCTCTGTGTTATATGAGATGAGACTTGACCTCACACGACAGGAATTAAGGTGTAATGAGGTGTGAGCAACAGACGTGTCACAATCCACAGGTTCCCTCACCAGCGCCTGATGGTTAATCACTAGTAATGGCTTCTAGTAATGGCCTTTTGACAGGTATTGATCTACATATAGATTATACACTTGTTACCAGCCTTGCTAACAATTCCGTTTCTGTAGAATGACAATGTCCGCTATATGGTCTGGTTACGGTTTAACAAATTCCTAACGAGTAAAGTAGCAATGTAGATGCAGCAGAGGGAGTCCATGATTAGACATAGGGCCCCACTCATTGGCTTTGCTTCTTTTTTTATCTAGGTTTTGGTGATTTTTATCAACAATGGGAGAAATAATTATTTGATCACTTGCTGATTTTGTAAGTGTGCCCACTGACAAAGAAATGAAGAGTCTATAATTTTAAGGGTAGTTAATTTTAGCAGTGAGAGATAGTGTTCTGCCTTGGCAGCCTGCTAATAGTCATTCATTGCAATTTCTGCTACAACCCCTAGAGGTCGTTGTTATTCTTTTGAATTGCTGAGTTTCCCTTTAAGCTAAATGTATTCTGGGTAAGGAACGCCTCCCTGAGCTGAGAAGAAGCCTGCAGCCATTTTCTCCTTGGATTTGTTAGGAAAGGACCTGCTGACTTACCTCTCTGTAAATTGACCCCTGCCTAGTGTAATCCGGTGAGCAAAGCAATTACATGTGTTAGTGATAGAATCTTAGATGGAAGACTGTAATAAATGCATTGTACATTGTAATCCTACATCTTAGTCCCTGCCTTGTTTGTATAGATAAGATTTTGTATGTATTGCAGATGCAGTGACCTTTCACCTACATTCGCATAAGAACTGTATGGCCTTGTGCGCACTAGGCGTTTTTGCTGCGTTTTTAGCGGCTTTTTTTACCGCGTTTTTGCGCTGAAAACGCAGTGACATTGCTTCCCCAGCAATGTCTATGAGTTTTCATTTTTGCTGTCCGCACACAGCGTTTTTTTGTAGCTGCGTTTTTGTGGTGACCACAAAAATGCAGCATGTCAATTATTTCTGCGTTTTTCACTGCGTTTTTCACCCACTGAATTCAATGAGATGTTCAAAAACGCAATGAGAAACGCATATAGCTGCGTTTCTATGACTAAAAACGCAGCTATAAACGCTTTCCAGCAAACCGATCAGATGATATTAGATCCGGATTGGACGGCGTGGGACCCTTGACCCAGGATTACTGCGGAGGGGGGTTCTTTATTTCAATAAAGAGGGAGTCACCAATTGTGTTGTGTTTTATTTCTAATAAAAATATTTTTCTGTGTGTTGTGTTTTTTTTTTCTTTACTAGAAATTCATGGTGGCCATGTCTAATATTGGCGTGACACCATGAATTTCGGGCTTAGGGCCAGCTGATAATATACAGCTAGCCCTAACCCCATTATTACCCAGCGAGCCACCGTCACCAGGGCAGCTGGAAGAGTTGGATACAGCGCCAGAAGATGGCGCTTCTATGAAAGCGCCATTTTCTGGGGCGGCTGCAGACTGCAATTTTCAGCGGGGGTTCCCAGAAAGCTTGGGCACCCTGCACTGTGGATTCCAATCCCCAGCTGCCTAGTTGTACCTGGCTGGACTCAAAAATTGGGCGAAGCCCACGTCATTTTTTTTTAATTATTTCATGAAATTCATGAAATAAAAAAAAAAGGGGCTTCCCTATATTTTTGGTTCCCAGCCGGGTACAAATAGGAAGCTGGGGGTTGGAGGCAGCCCGTACCTGCCTGGTGTACCTGGCTAGCATACAAAAATATAGCGAAGCCTATGTCATTTTTTTTTTTTGGGCAAAAAACTCCTGCATACAGTCCTGGATGGAGGATGCTGAGCCTTGTAGTTCTGCAGCTGCTGTCTGCTCTCCTGCATACACTAGTTCTGCAGCTGTCTGCTCTCCTGCATACAATGAAGAACATATTGAAGAAGGAAATGACATCAGACCTTTTTTTTTTTTTTTCATCAACAATCTTTAATGGCATTTGTTCACTGATTAAAAACGCAGTGAGCAAAAACGCAGCAAAAAACGCACCAAAACGCGGTAAAAACGCACGCGTTTTTTGCCACGGGTGCGTTTTTTAAGACAAAAATGCACATAAAAACGCAGCGTGAAAAAAATGCCTAGTGCGCACATAGCCTATCTCATGTACTGTTATGCTATGTTAATTCTGTATTAACACTGTACTGACTGTAACCATTTTCTTGTTGTAGTTTTTACCCGTATTCCATATTCCGCATACCGTATTCAACTGTATCTTGGATATACCGTATTCAACTGCATCTTGGATATACCGTATTCAGCTGTATCTTGGATATTCCTATATTCACTATATATTCCACGTATACTGCAATCAAGTTCACGTTACCAGCCAATAAATCAAGGCTACTGAATTCAGTCTGTTTATTTGAAATGTGAACGAGGGTTTAGCTGTATACTGGAGATTCAAAGCGTTACCTGAAAGAAGGCAGAACAGTAAAAATGGACACTGACCACAGACGGTAGTTGAATAGACTGCATGGGACCGCTATCACCCACACTGCACTACAGCAGCCGCCATACAGCCGCAGGGATCAAGAGCGCAGCCCTCTCCAGCAAGTACAACACCTTTCCCGCAACGCGGAAACCCATTCACGTATAGACTCAGCTTTCCGGCCCAAGTTCTCAGCAATCCACAGCCGAGTGCACAATGTCTGCGTCCCGAGCGTCCTCAGTCAGGACAAGGTCCCGAGCAAGCTGCTCTAACAAATCTTCAGTGAAAGAGTTCGCTGCTCTCGCTCGTGCAGAAGCTGAGTCTGCAAAAGTAAATTCCACCTTTGCTGCACAAGAGATGCAACTAAAGCTAAGACAAGCAGACCGAGATGCAGAAAGTGCACGCCTGCAAGCAGAAAGTGCACGCCTGCAAGCAGACAAAACACGCTTGCTAGCTGAGTAAGAAGCAGAAAGTGCACGCCTGCAAGCAGAAAGAACACGCTTACTAGCTGAGTAAGAAGCAGAAAGTGCACGCCTGCAAGCAGAAAGAACACGCTTGCTAGCTGAACAAGAAGCTGAAAAAGCACGCCTGCAAGCCTCTCTGGACAAACTTATTGCAGAAAAGGAGGCAACAGCTGCAATAGCCAAAGCAGAGTTCCTGGAGGCTGCGGAGTATTCTGAATCTGAGGAACGCAGCAACGTACTTGGACTAGACGTAGAGCAACAGGATCCAATCCAACGCGTCTCAGAGTATGTCCACCAGCATCCCGGAACGGACAACCCTGATCCACGACATCGATCAGCCTATATCGACTACCAGAGACCCCATCCCGAACTGCAGTACTGTAAGCAAAAAAGTATGCAGCAGGTCGACGTCGACTACAGCTACAGTTCTACAGAACAGAAGGTATCACCTCTATCCCAAATTAGAGGGACACCCTTTGCTTCAGAACGGTATTATACAGACTACCCTGAGACTGAAGCTCCTGAAAGGTATGGTTATACACCACACATTAGACATGACTATAACACACCAGCTCGCACCAGCACCGATCAAGGTACCATGGACTTTGCAAAGTTCTTTGCTCACCGAGAACAGGTTACTAAGGGACTTGTAAAGTTCACTGGCAAAGCTGAGAACTATAGGTCATGGCGAGCCTCGTTCCAGAACACCATTCAGGGTCTGGACCTTTCTCGTAGTGAGGAGTTAGATCTCCTAGTAAAGTGGCTTGGGAATGAGTCGTCTGATCATGCCAAACGACTAAGAGACATTAATATAAAGCATCCATCCACAGGCCTACGTAAGGTTTGGGAAAGACTTGATGAATGCTTTGGGTCCATAGAAGCCATTGAAAATGCTTTATACCAAAGAATTGATGGTTTTCCTAAGATAGGGCCTAAAGGTTATCAAAAACTTAGAGAACTGAGTGATTTATTGATAGAGTTACAGGTTGCCCAGGAGGAAGGAAATTTGCCCGGATTGGCTTTCCTGGACACTGCCAGGGGAGTCAATCCGATAGTGGAGAAACTTCCTTACAACCTACAAGAAAAGTGGGTCACATGTGGTTCACGGTACAAGCAAATTCATAATGTGCCTTTTCCTCCTTTCACTGTATTTGTAAATTTTGTTGTTCAACAAGCTAAAGTCAGAAATTACGCTAGTTTTGACTTCACCCTGTCGTGTCCCACTACCCCCGGTGTCAAACTCAGTAGGACACCCGTGGCAGTGCATAAAACTAACATTGTTTCCACAGGACCTTCTCAACATGCTAGTAAGCCACCTCCAGAAGAGAACAGACCTCAAGACGTCAGTAAGCAGTGTCCCCTACACAAGAAACCACATCCTCTACTAAAATGCAGAGCCTTCAGGGAGAAGTCTTTAGAGGATCGCAAAGGTTTCCTCAAGGAAAACAACATCTACTTCAAATGCTGTGCTACAACATCACACCTCGCCAGGAATTGTGAAGCTAGCGTGAAATGTGCAGAATGCAGCAGCACGGATCACAATACAGCCTTACACCCTGGACCACCCCCACAAGCATTGTCACAAGCAGAGGAGCATAATGCCAAGCAAAAGGACACTGACGTGGACTCCCCTGAGGTCACTTCTCAGTGTACCGAGATCTGCGGAGGAGGAAGATCCTGTTAAAAAATCTGCCTTGTCCGAGTCTACCCAGCAGGCCATAGGGACAAAGCGATCAAGATATATGCAATCCTGGATGACCAGAGTAACAGGTCTCTAGGCATGTCCATCTTCTTCAACAACTTTAGCATTGTAGGCCCCGGTTCTCCCTACTCCTTGAAGACATGCGCAGGTACTGTCGAGACAGCGGGGAGGAAAGCAACCGGATACAATGTGGAGTCTGTAGATGGCCAGATCTGTCTATCATTACCGACCATACTGGAGTGAAATCAGATTCCCAACAACAGGTCTGAGATACCTTCACCGGAGGTAGCTGCTCATCACCCCCATCTGAAGCGTATATCTCACCTGATACCTGAGTTGGACCCAGAAGCCCCAATAGCTTTACTCTTGGGAAGAGATATACTACGAGTTCACAAGTCTAGAGAATACATCAACGGCTTCCAAAACGCTCCATACGCATAGAAGCTTGATCTTGGATGGGTCATTATAGGATACGTCTGTCTAGGAGGAGCACAGAAGCCGACCTCAGTCAACAGTATGCTCACCAATACATTAGAAAATGGACGCCCGTCTCTCTTCCAGCCATGTCAGAATAGTCTGCTGGTAAAGGAGTTACCGTGCATCAACCCTCTGCCTTGCTCTTTCTCAGTTCCTTCCAACGAAGACCACGCTTGTGAAGGTGAACAAAACCACATAGGGTGTGCAGTCTTCCACAAGACAAAGGAAGACGACAAGACAGCGATGTCCATAGAAGACAGGATGTTCTTGGACACCCTGGATCGGGAAATAGTCAAAGAGAAATCAAACAGTTGGGTCGCACCACTACCATTTCGACCTTGGAGACGACGCCTACCAAACAACAGGGAAATGGTCTACAAACGCTTCATCTCCCTCAAGCACAAACTTCAGAGGTCACCTGAGAAAAAAAGAACTCTTCTTTACCTTCATGGGGAAGATCTTACAGAACAACCACGCGGAGGTCGCACCCGCACTTCAAGACTCCGAGGAGTGTTGGTACTTACCTATCTTCGGTGTGTACCATCCCAAAAAGCCAGGCCAGATAAGAGTGGTATTCGACTCGAGCGCCAAATGTGAAGACGTCTCATTGAATGATGTCCTATTGTCTGGCCCAGACCTCAACAACAGACTCCTAGAAATACTAATCTGTTTCCGCAAGGATTCAGTGGCATTCATGGCTGACATACAACAGATGTTCCACTGTTTTCTCGTCAAAGAGGAACACAGAAACTATTTGAGGTTCTTCTGGTATCGCGACAATGACCCCGATAAAGACATTGCAGAGTAACGGACGAGGGTACACATCTTCGGGAACAGTCCTTCCCCAGCAGTCGCTATCTACGGCCTCAAAAATTCCGCCAAAGAGGGAAAAGTATGGGTCAGATGTTAGATCCTTTGTAGAAAAAGACTTCTATGTAGATGACTGCCTGAAGTCCACACCAACAACTGAGGCTGCAATCAGTCTCCTAAAAAGGGCTCAACAAATGCTTGATCTGTCTAACCTGAGGTTGCATAAAATTGCCTCCGACAGCTGAGAATTGATGGAAGCCTTTCCCTCTCAAGACTATTCCAACGATCTAAAGGACTTAAGCGGGCTTTACATGCTATGACATTGCTAGCAATTGCTAGCGATATTGAGCGTGTAAGCACCCGCCCCCATCATGTGTGCGATATCGTGTGATCGCTGCCGCAGCGAACATTATCGCTGCGGCAGCGTCACACGCACTTACCTGGTCGGCGGCGTCTCTGTGACTGCCAAACAATCCCTCCCTCAAGGGGGAGGGACGTTCGGCATCACAGCGACGTCACCGCGACGTCACTAAGCGGCCAGCCAATCAAAGCGGAGGGGCGGAGATGAGCGGGATGTAACATCCCGCCCACCTCCTTCCTTACGCATTGCGGCCGGCGGCAGGTAAGGAGATGTTCCTCGCTCCTGCGGTGTCACACACAGCGATGTGTGCTGCCACAGGAGCGATGAACCACATCGATAATCAACCATTACCGATTTTTGGTTTTGGGACAACCTCTCCATGGTGAACGATTTTCACCATTTTTGAGGTCGCTTAAGGTCGCTTGTAAGTGTCACATGCTGCGATATCGTTAATTATGCCGGATGTGCGTCACTAACAACGTGACCCCGACGATAAAACATTAATGATATCGTAGCGTGTAAAGCCCCCTTTAGACCTAAGCATTGACTCTCTTCCCATGAAGCGAAGCCTAGGATTGCTTTGGGATTTGAAGACGGATGCCTTCATCTTTCAGATCAACAAAAACGAGAAACCCTTCACGCGTAGAGGAGTTCTTTCTTTTGTGAATAGCTTGTACGACCCATAGGGGTTCGTGGCTCCAGTAACCATTCAAGGCAAGATGATGCTAAGGGACTTCACCCAAGAAACATCTGATTGGGATGATCCACTTCCAGCAGAAAAAGCAGATCTGTGGACTGAGTGGATGAAGTCTCTCGAAGCCTTGACCGACCTTCGTGTAAAACGACCGTATGCTACTGTGCCATCCACGGAAGTCAAAACACAAAAACTTTGTGTCTTCTGTGATGCATCAGTCAAAGCGATCGCAGCAGTAGCGTACCTCAAAACCACAGAAGCGAATGAACAGAGCCACATCGGGTTCGTTATGAGCCGGCCAAAACTGGTGCCACTCCATGAACACACGATACCCAGACTTGAGCTCTGTGCTGCCGTTCTCGCGGTTGAATTGGCCGAACTTATCTCAGATGGGATGAGTCTGGAGATCAAAGACGTCAAATTTCATACAGACAGCAAAGTGGTACTTGGGTATATCTGCAATGAAACGCGACGCTTTTATGTCTACGTCAGCAATCGGGTACTAAGGATAAGAAGATCCACTTGCTCTAGTCAATGGCACTACGTGTCTACCCATCACAATCCTGCAGACCACGTGACTAGATCCGTTGCACGAAGTCATCTGAGAGACACTACATGGTTCACAGGTCCTGCCTTCTTGCACCGTTCGATACCTGACATCAGAGAGTCTGATACATTCGAACTAGTGGACCCAGATGATGATGAAGAGCTTCATCCCCAAGTGTCTGTTCTACATACAGTGACCTCAAGTAATCACCTTAAATCCCATCGATTCAGCAGGTTCTCGACTTGGAAGTCACTCGTTCGAGCCATCGCTTTTCTACTTCATGTAGTTCAGTCCTACAAGATAACATTACCTACAAGTCAGACACCTTGTAGAGGATGTCATCACTGCAAGCATGCATTCACCGCTTCTAATCTGGAAAGAGCTAAGATCGCAATACTCCGCGTTATACAAAATGTAGCCAATGTCTTTTGGGACAGATGGAAAAGGCAGTACCTCTCCACTCTGCAAACCAGGACGAAGTGGCAGAAAGACCACCCAAACCACAAAACTGGCGATGTTGTACTTGTGAAAGACAGTCAAGCACATCGGAATGAGTGGCCACTCGGCCTAGTCACCAAACCTTTTCCCAGCAAGGATGGGAAAGTACGTAAGGTAGCGGTCAGAGTGTGCAAGCTTGGGGAGAACAAACTGTTCCTCAGGCCTGTAACCGAACTTGTGTTACTGATTTTCCCAAAAGAACCAAATAGTGGCATCCATTGACGCCAAGCGGGGAGTGTTCTGCCTTGGCAGCCTGCTAATAGTTATTCATTGCAATTTCTATTACAACCCCTAGAGGTCGTTGTTATTCTTTTGAATTGCTGAGTTTCCCATTAAGCTAAATCTATTCTGGGTAAGGAACACCTCCCTGAGCTGAGAAGAAGCCTGCAGCCATTTTCTCCTTGGATTTGTTAGGAAAGGTCCTGCTAACTTACCTCTCTGTAAATTCACCCCTGCCTAGTGTAATCCGGTGAGCAAAGCAAATTACATGTGTTAGTGATAGAATCTTAGATGGAAGACTGTAGTAAATGCATTGTACATTGTAATCCTACATCTTAGTCCCTGCCTTGTTTGTGTAGATAAGATTTTCTATGTATTGCAGATGCAGTGACCTTTCACCTACATTCTCATAAGAACTGTATCTCATGTACTGTTATGCTATGTTAACTCTGTATTAACACTGTACTGACTGTAATCATTTTCTTGTTATAGTTTTTACCCGTATTCCATATTCCGTATACCGTATTCAACTGTATCTTGGATATATCGTATTCAACTGCATCTTGGATATACCGTATTCAACTGTATCTTGGATATTCCTATATTCACTATATATTCCACGTATACTGCAATCAAGTTCACATTACCAGCCAATAAATCAAGGCTACTGAATTCAGTCTGTTTATTTGAAATGTGAACGAGGGTTTAGCTGTGTGCCGGAGATTCACAGCGTTACGTGAAAGAAGGCAGAACAGATAGAATATCCAAAATAAAATCCAGAAAATCACATTGTATAAATTATATAAACTCTTTTGCAAGCCAAGGTTTCTGTACCAAAGATTAAGTTCTATTTTTCAATTGTATGTGACACGCCCACGGGGTCTGGGGTTACCTGTCACCAGGGCGTTGTTCTTCTCCTGGGTCGCCTCGGTGGCCTTGACTGGTGTTGTGACCCCGGCAGTGTCAATAAAGATGGGGATGATGGAAGTTGTTGTTCGTGACACCACCTGTGGTATGCGACTAACATGGGAGCCGCCACTGCAGAAAGTCTTTCTCTTCTGAGGTGGATGGTAATGCAGCTCGGGTGTTGCAGCTCTCCACAGGTAGCGCTAGGCCCCAGGGAGGATGTTGGGAGTAGTAGTCGCCTATGGTGAGGGGCGCGATGTTGACAGTGCCAGCAGTAATGGGATTACACAGAGGGTGCTGTTGTGAATGTTGTCTGTATGGGTGCTGTTTTGGAGCTCCCTCTGGTGGCCAGGAATGATAGTGGAGCTGAGTCTGAGCCTGTGACTCAGACAGGTGTCGGCGTTAATTGGGAATTAGGGAAGTCCTACTGCAGACAGGTCTGGTCTATATAGGAGATCACTTTTTGCCTTGCTGGTGCCGGTTATAATTGTATTTTCCTCAGTCTTTGTTCCTTTCTTGGAGTTCTGTCCTTCCCTGTTTCCCTGAGCAAGACTTCTGCAGATAAGTTGTCAGTTTTTTCCTTCCTTCCTGATTTACAACTTAGGGTGTTTGTTTTTTGCCTTGTTTGGTATCTGTTTTCTTGCAAGTGGAGTTTGGTTTCTCTTGTGTGTGAGCTTGGGGGTTCCCCCTTTGCTAGCTCTCCTGCAGGATAAGAGAGTTTCTCCCTCTCTAACTTAATTATTTGCACTTTTGTATTTTTGTTTTCTTTTTGGTATTTTGTTCGCCCATCATTTACAGGAGTACCTGATATAGTGGGGGTGAGGTCGATCGACCTTCATTTCCATTTTTGCTATCAGGAGATTGGTATTTTTCTACAGGGATTTTGTACTGACCACAATCAGTTTCCTTTTATTTCCTTTGTATCAAGTTAGTTGGGCCTCGCCTTTGCTAAATCTATTTTTCCACTCTGAGTATTGTGTTTTTCTACATTACCGTAATCTTTATATGCCGGGGCTATCTACTCCTTTAGGGACTTCTCTGAGGTAAGGTAGATTTCCTCATTTCTTTCTGTGAGGCGTAGCTAGTTTCTCAGGCTGTGACAAAGCGTCTAGGCTTTTAGGAACGCTCCACGGCTACTTCTAGTGTGGTCTGATAGTTAGGGGATTGCGGTCAGCTCAGGTTCCAACTACCCTGTTTCTTGGTGTTTTTTCACCAATGGAAGTTTTTTGTAATCTTCCACGGTTACCAGATCATAACATGGTGCAGTTCAAGTTCTTTACTCACTGGTAGCACACCACCGTTGGAGTACCAGGCTGCGCTGTGATGGACTTCAGCTGATCTCAGACACTTCGGAGATCGTGGCCGGTGTTTCCTTCTGTGCGTCTCCTTTCGACGGTTTCCCTCCACCCCACCTCCTGGGCCGCGGAACGGGTCACGGGTGCCTTCTGCGCTCCCCGCGAACCCTGGGATCACCCTTCTTTCCTAAGAACCCGTGTCGAGCCTCCAGCTCTTAACCACGGGCCCCATTCTGTGCTGAGTCTTGCAATGTCTCTCCCTGAGTCTGACCTGGTGCTTGTGCACCTGGGGCTAACTGAATGCTGTGTAAGGAGGCTCTTAACTACCCCTGTTGGTGCCTTGCCTCCCGGGTACCTAAACTAGTGGCTAAGAGGTCCCATGCCTTGTGATGGCCACCCCAGCACCTACCCTAGCCCAGTCTCAGTGGAAGAGCTCCCGTGTTATGTGTTGGTTGAGTGTGTTGTTGGTTGTATTCCGGTGCCAACCTCCTCCGTATCCGAGATGAATACTGCACCACGGGTGAGGTACAGTACCCTGTGGCGCCTGAAGCCGCAGGTGCACCACATATCAAATACTTATTTCATGGAATAAAATGCAAATTAATTATTTAAAAATCATACAATGTGATTTTCTAGATTTTTTTATTCTGTCTGTTACTGTTGAAGTTTACCTACGATAAAAGTTCCAGACCTCTCATTTCTTTGTAGGTGGGAAAACTTGTAAAATTTGCAGTGTATGAAATACTTATTAAATTAGCTATTGAACCTGCTCTACGCCTGGGTGTCGATAGTTTAGCATCGGGGCAGGGCTTTGTGGGTGGGATCTTTTTTATTTATTTCTCCCCTGGCTGCTTTCCTCCCCTTTATTTAAATTTTTTGCTGCCATTGTCCCTATGGCCTATGGCATTGTAGTTAAATTCTTCACTAAAATGAGTCAGCATGTGCGCATATGGTGATCTGCGGCTCCATTTATTAAAGATATTGTGTTTGCGAATATAATCTAAAAAAACTGGTGACTGATAATATTCAAAGACACAGTGTCTTCAATAAAATGGCATTGGTGGAATACGCATGCGCTGACTCCAGTGCCATTTTATTGAAGAACTTAACTATCACCTAAACATAGCACTGGGTACTTGCTGGCCTGGCTTCAGATAGGACGTGTTCAGAATTTTGTAATGAATAAATGAAAAAAATAAAAAATAATAATATATACTGTATATATATATATATATGTATAAATATATCCGCATATATGTGTATGTATGAGTGTGTGTGTATTGGCAGATAACAGAGCAGCAGCATGCACCCTTGTGGTCGGCGCGGTGACGTCATTGAATTGGCCGCATATATGTGTGTGTATGAGTGTGTGTGTATGTGCCGCCCCCACGCCTGTAGCAGCCGGGCTGCTCGGATCCAGACCCGCTGTGTGACTCGAGGGATCATCCGGACCCGGGGCTCACGCGGACATGCCACATAAAAAAAGGGGGACGTAGCTGTACGGCCTTGGCCGTATTCGGTTCGTAACTCCACTCACGGTGGGTGGTGAAGTGGGACAGCACCGCTGCTGTTGTGGGACACCTGGGGGAGATGTAGTGGCAGCTGGATGTTAACCCCTCCGTGGGTAGGGATGGTTGCCTTGGGACTCAGTGTCTCTGTGCAGGGTATGGTGATGGCAGGGGCTCGCGCGCCCGGACGTACCAGGGGGTGTTTGGTTACTCACAATTAAATGAATCACACAAGTCTTTTGGTAAACCAAGGTGCTGGTGGCCAGCCGCCGCGGCCGGTTGTACTATGGTCCCCCACCCGGGCTGGTGGTCGCCGTCTTTTCCTCTGAACTATTGTTGTTGTTTGTTTGGACTTCCCGGTATGGAACACGGAAGTCTGCTCCCGTCCTTTTGTGTACCTGAGGAGCTGTGCCTGTCTGACGCTGACCCATGGGATCTACAGGCCCTGGCGGTGGCCCTATCCCTCTCTGTGGGTGGTTATCTACTTTTCGGGACTTTGGTTGGGACAGGGTCTAAAATCCTGCCCTCAATCGGTGGATTAGCTAGACTGTTGGCTCCGGTCTTGACTTCAGGGTCCGAGTATCCCCCTTGTGCACGGTTTCTGGGTCGGGTCTCTGGTGTCGGTACCGACGGGCTCCAACCCTGCCCTGGTCCACCTCGGATCTCCGGCTGCCGTCTTCCCGTCACCTGCCGACAGAGACCACCGTCTGCTACCTAGCCAAGGTACCAGGGCTCCAATCCTGACGCATGTCAGCTTGGGACCTCTACTCCCAACTTGAACTTCAACAGATCTCGACCAAGACTAGAACTGAAACTGTTTGTTTTCCCGCCCCGGGCTGTCTAGACCCCTAGGTGGGCGTTTCCTAACCGCCTGGTCCCACCCACTATTGTAACTGAATAGGATAACTGAAGTGAGAACTAATATATATATATTATGAGTGCAAGCCAAAAAATACATATTATACAAGAATAAGGCTGCACATCAAACATAGATAATGGTATAATGCCTCAAGCATATGGAAAAATATTGGAATATACAATGAAAAATGCTACTTGCTAATTTGAACATGTGAATAATGAATTGCATACCTGCCATGAATATTAGGAAAAAGGAGATATTTAGCAATCGCATTGATCAATGTAACTGAGCCCCAAGACCTCGTCAAGGTATATCTCTATATTGGGGTCCCTAGCTCTGTGACCCTAACTGTGTGTCATCTCATTGCAATTAAAAACTGCTGTGGGTGGAGAGGGGTAACTAAGGACTTTCTTATATAGGAGATGGAATAACATGGCCGAAAGGGGCGGAGCTGTGTTCACATTCAGAAAAAAACTACATATAACTGAATAGGATAACTGAAGTGAGCACTAATATATATATATTATGAGTGCAAGCCAAAAAATACATACTATACAAGAATAAGGCTGCACATCAAACATAGATAATGCTATAATGCCTCAAGCATATGGAAAAATATTGGAATATACAATGAAAAATGCTACTTGCTAATTTGAACATGTGAATAATGAATTGCATACCTGCCATGAATATTAGGAAAAAGGAGATATTTTCCTAATATTCATGGCAGGTATGCAATTCATTATTCACATGTTCAAATTAGCAAGTAGCATTTTTCATTGTATATTCCAATATTTTTCCATATGCTTGAGGCATTATACCATTATCTATGTTTGATGTGCAGCCTTATTCTTGTATAGTATGTATTTTTTGGCTTGCACTCATAATATATATATATCAGTGCTCACTTCAGTTATCCTATTCAGTTATATGTAGTTTTTTTCTGAATGTGAACACAGCTCCGCCCCTTTCGGCCATGTTTATCCATCTCCTATATAAGAAAGTCCTTAGTTACCCCTCTCCACCCACAGCAGTTTTTAATTGCAATGAGATGACACACAGTTAGGGTCACAGAGCTAGGGACCCCAATATAGAGATATACCTTGACGAGGTCTTGGGGCTCAGTTACATTGATCAATGCGATTGCTAAATATCTCCTTTTTCCTAATATTCATGGCAGGTATGCAATTCATTATTCACATGTTCAAATTAGCAAGTAGCATTTTTCATTGTATATTCCAATATTTTTCCATATGCTTGAGGCATTATACCATTATCTATGTTTGATGTGCAGCCTTATTCTTGTATAGTATGTATTTTTTGGCTTGCACTCATAATATATATATATTAGTGCTCACTTCAGTTATCTTATTCAGTTATATGTAGATTTTTTCTGAATGCGAACACAGCTCCGCCCCTTTCGGCCATGTTTTTTCCATCTCCTATATAAGAAAGTCCTTAGTTACCCCTCTCCACCCACAGCAGTTTTTAATTGCAATGAGATGACACACAGTTAGGGTCACAGAGCTAGGGACCCCAATATAGAGATATACCTTGACGAGGTCTTGGGGCTCAGTTACATTGATCAATGCGATTGCTAAATATCTCCTTTTTCCTAATATTCATGGCAGGTATGCAATTCATTATTCACATGTTCAAATTAGCAAGTAGCATTTTTCATTGTATATTCCAATATTTTTCCATATGCTTGAGGCATTATACCATTATCTATGTTTGATGTGCTGCCTTATTCTTGTATTCCACCCACTATTGTGCCTCTCTTGCCCTGAGGGAGGGTGACTAGGGTTTCAGGTCGGCTGTATGCAACCTAGGTGAGGGATGGTATAATGCGGTGGCCTAATGTGTGACTACCTGGTCTTGCCAGGGCGTCACATTCCCCCTTGGTTTAATACAGATCGTCCGTGGGCTTACCAACCACCAGCATTTATTTAACAGGAACTGGAAATAGAAAAAGGAACAGTTTACAAGTATACTAACAGTGATAGAATGGTTTTCTTCCCTTACGGAAGGCACTTTACTTAAACGTTGCACATTTAAACTGGAACGGAGCGGACCGAGTCCTTCTCACCTCACCCCCACCCAAAACAACCTGCCCCCTGGTGCCACTGCTAAGCAATGGTGTGCACCCCTTGCCCAAGTCCAAGACAGGTCTGGGTGTTGCCCTTATGGGCCGGGTAAAAAGTTCCTTACCCGGCAGTCTTTGATCACGGGCCCCCAGTCCAGGACCCCTGGCCTGGAGGGTAGTCACCGGTCTCAATGGTGACTGGGCCTCGGCTACTCTACCGCAGGCCCTTCCTTCAATCAGCCTCTCCAGAGACTGCCGCAGGTTGAGAAGGGTGGTCAGGGACTATTTACAAGGCCCAATAGTTTTTGGGTTGGCCTGCCAGTTCACGGCCGTGGTCCATTTTTAAAACTTTTAAACATCGAACATTTTCAACGGTGCACGGTCCCAATGGGGACTCGCATAACTGGGGTAGCCGGGGTTTCCACTACCTTAACTTTAATCAGCTGATGATGGCAGAGAGGGGCGGGTGTGCTGCTGGGCACCCATCTTCACCCACTTCCTCACGTCGAGGGCGAACCACCCCCTCTCTCCGCAGTGCCAGGTGTACGAGACCATTTCTCTGGGCTCCAGTGTTGTGAATGTCAGTTATGCTTTTGCTGCTGTGAGACTCCCTCTTGTGGCCAGGAATGGTTTGGACAGAGTCCAGGTGTGTTGATCAATGGGCGTTTCCATTGCTAACTCTCTGCCTATTTAAACCCTGGTCTGCTGGCAGGCTATGCCGGATGTCAGTTGTTCTTTGTTCACCAGCCTGCTTCATCCTGCTCCAGACCACATCTACCCCAGATAAGTGCTTGGCTCTTTATTTGTTGTTTGGTTCTTTTTGCTCTTATCTGAGTTTGTCATTTGCTGTGGTTATTGTCAGTTTATTTGCATGCAGGAATCTTCCCTCTCGGTTGCTAAGCTGGGAAGCTCCCTGCAGCTATGTTTGGAGTATTGCTCCTATAAGTCCATGTGTTTGTTGCTTCTTGAATTTGTAATGGTTCCTGCTTTCTGTTCATTGGTATGACAAGAGCGCTTGGTATAGGACGGAGTTCAGATCCAGCGATCTGAGGGCTTTTTGTACTATCAGGTTTTCGGATTTTTATAGGGTTTTTCTCTGGCCACCATCAGTCCCTTTTCTATCCTGTCCTATTTAGTCAGTAGGGCCTCACCTTTTGCTAATCCTATCATCCATCTGTGTATTGTGTTTTCCTATATCACCGCAGTCTTTGAATGTGGGGGGCTTGCTATTCTTTATCTATTTTCTGAGGCAGAGAGTTATTCATCTTTCCTTCCTTTAGGATAGCTAGTTCTCCGGCTGGGTTCGCGGTGCACAGGATGTTAGTTCACCCCTCGGCTACTTCTAGTGTTGATTGTTAGTAAGGGGATGGCGGCCAGATTAGTTGCCAATGCTCTTGTCACCTTTTACCAATGATTTATAGTGGTCTTCCATGGTTCCAGATCATAACTAGAGTTGAGCACGGTTCGTGGTTCTCCAGTTCTAGGCTCGAGTGATTTTTGGGCTGTTCGAGATCGAACTAGAACTCGAGCTTTTTGCTAAAAGCTCGATAGTTCTAGATACGTTCGAGAACGGTTCTAGCAGCAAAAAGCAGGGCTTTTTACAGCTACAGTGAGCAGGAGCCATCGCTGGCAGCCTGCCACAAGCTGGTAACCAAGATAAACATCGGGTATCCAAGCAAAGCGCTTTGGTTAGTAACCCGATGTTTATCTTAGTTACGTGCAGGAAGCCCACACTTTCCCGCTCAGCTCGCTCCACCCCCTCCTGCCCGCGGCATGTACACATACATACACATACACAAACACACACACAAACACATCCACCCCGCCCCCCCCCCGCCCGCCCGCCCGCTCGCTCGCTCGGCTTACCTGCGGTGATGAAGTCCCGCCATCCCGACCTCAGCGCTGTCACTGTCCTCCATGGCCGCCGCTTGTCACATCACCTATCGCTTCCGACCCGAGACTGACACTGGCGGTGACGTCACGGACCTCTCGCGATACTTGATGTGAAGGCGCCGGTCATTGACCTCAGTGACAGGGGCTGTCAGTGTGCTGGAGATCAGCGCAGGTAATGTACCTCACTGACAGCAGCACTTGTCACCCCCCTGCAGTGACCTGGGCTGACCCATTGATGTTAGCTCAGGTCACTGCACTGCTCTCCCAGCCAATGGGGAACATCCTGCTCTTCATTGACTGGGACAGTGTGCATCGTCATGGCAACCCCTTGGATTACACCAGACTTGGATTTGTTTTTCAATCTAATAAATTGGTTAAAGAGGGAATGTTTTGGGGAGTGTTTTTTCAAATAAAAATGTGTTTGTCGTGTATTTTTTTTTTATTACTGACTGGGTTGGTGATGTCGGGTATCTGATAGACGCCTGACCTCACCAACCCCAGGGCTTGATGCCAGGTGACATTACACATCTGGTATTAACCCCAAATATTACCCCGTTTGCCACCGCACCAGGGCGCGGGATGAGCTGGGGCGAAGCACCAGGATTGGCGCATCTAATGGATGCGCCACTTCTGGGGCGGCTGCGGCCTGCTATTTTTAGGCTGGGGAGATTCCAATAACCATGGACCTCCCTAGTCTGAGAATATCAGGCCCCAGCTGTCTGCTTTACCTTGGCTGGTGATCCAATTTTGGGGGACCCCTACGTGTTTTTTTTTTTAATTATTTATTTAATTTAAAATAACAGCGTGGGGTGCCCTCAGTTTTGGATTACCAGCCAAGGTGAGGTTGCCAGCTGTGGTCTGCAGGCTGCAGCCGTCTGCTTTACCCTAGCTGGCTACAAAACTAGGGGGAACCCTATGTCATTTTTTTTTCATTTTTTTGGCTAAATACAAAGCTAAGCACCCCTTAGTGCCACATGAAAGGTACCAAAGGGTGTTCCACTTTTTCTCCATTTTTTTCTCCACTTTCTCTCCACTTTTTCTCCACTTTTTCTCCATTTTTTTCTCCACTTATTCTCCACTTTTTCTCCTCTTATTCTCCACTTTTTCTCCACTTTTTCTCCACTTTTTCTCCTCTTATTCTCCACTTTTTCTCCACTTTTTCTCCACTTTTTCTCCATTTTTTTCTCCACTTTCTCCACTTTTTCTCCACTTTTTTCTCCACTTTTTCTCCTCTTATGCTCCACTTTTTCTCCTCTTAATCTCCACTTTTTCTCCACTTTTTCTCCACTTTTTCTCCACTTTTTTCTCCACTTTTTCTCCTCTTATGCTCCACTTTTTCTCCACTTTTTCTCCACTTTTTCTCCACTTTTTCTCCACTTTTTCTCCTCTTAATCTCCACTTTTTCTCCTCTTATGCTCCACTTTTTCTCCACTTTTTCTCCACTTTTTCTCCACGTTTTCTCCACTTTTTTCTCCACTTTTTCTCCTCTTTTTCTCCACTTTTTCTCCACTTTTTCTCCACTTTTTCTCCACGTTTTCTCCACGTTTTCTCCACTTTTTTCTCCACTTTTTCTCCTCTTATGCTCCACTTTTTCTCCACTTTTTCTCCTCTTAATCTCCACTTTTTCTCCACTTTTTCTCCACTTTTTCTCCACTTTTTCTCCACTTTTTTCTCCACTTTTTCTCCACTTTTTCTCCTCTTATGCTCCACTTTTTCTCCACTTTTTCTCCATTTTTTCTCCACTTTTTCTCCTCTTATGCTCCACTTTTTCTCCACTTTTTCTCCACTTTTTCTCCTCTTATGCTCCACTTTTTCTCCACTTTTTCTCCACTTTTTTCTCCACTTTTTCTCCTCTTATGCTCCACTTTTTCTCCACTTTTTCTCCACTTTTTCTCCTCTTATGCTCCACTTTTTCTCCACTTTTTCTCCATTTTTTTCTCCACTTATTCTCCACTTTTTCTCCTCTTATTCTCCACTTTTTCTCCACTTTTTCTCCACTTTTTCTCCTCTTATTCTCCACTTTTTCTCCACTTTTTCTCCACTTTTTGTCCATTTTTTTCTCCACTATCTCCACTTTTTCTCCACTTTTTTCTCCACTTTTTCTCCTCTTATGCTCCACTTTTTCTCCTCTTAATCTCCACTTTTTCTCCACTTTTTCTCCACTTTTTCTCCACTTTTTTCTCCACTTTTTCTCCTCTTATGCTCCACTTTTTCTCCACTTTTTCTTCACTTTTTCTCCACTTTTTCTCCTCTTAATCTCCACTTTTTCTCCTCTTATGCTCCACTTTTTCTCCACTTTTTCTCCACTTTTTCTCCACTTTTTCTCCTCTTATGCTCCACTTTTTCTCCACTTTTTCTCCTCTTAATCTCCACTTTTTCTCCTCTTATGCTCCACTTTTTCTCCACTTTTTCTCCACTTTTTCTCCTCTTATGCTCCACTTTTTCTCCACTTTTTCTCCACTTTTTCTCCTCTTATGCTCCACTTTTTCTCCACTTTTTCTCCACTTATGCTCCACTTTTTCTCCACTTTTTCTCCACTTTTTTCTCCACTTTTTCTCCTCTTAATCTCCACTTTTTCTCCACTTTTTCTCCACTTTTTCTCCACTTTTTCTCCACTTTTTCTCCACTTTTTTCTCCACTTTTTCTCCACTTTTTCTCCTCTTATGTTCCACTTATTCTCCACTTTTTCTCCACTTTTTCTCTACTTTTTCTATGGTCGGTCTACCCATTAGCTCTGCCATGCATAGTGTAGCTCTACACCTACTGCACATGTTACTTTATGATTGACATCTCTTTCGTACCAGAGCTGTCTAAGTCTACTCTGACCCCATATTTGTCATTACTATATTGTCCTTGTACTGTATTATGACATTTGTATCATGTGTTTCATTTCTTGCTGTGTTGCAATTTTTTTGCTGCATCCCAATTGTACCTCTACATTGTTCGAGTTTATGTTATTGTTCTCTCACTCTTATGTGATACTGATTATTGTCATTTTTCATGATTACATGCAGATAAGTCCAATCTGACGAAGGCTCAGGCCGAAACGTCATTTGTAACTTGTTTTGGACAAAAACATATATGCTTATGAAAAAAAAAATTTCTTAATACGGACCAATAAAGAGTGATTTTGCATTACTATCCGTTGTGACTTACTGACTTAGTCTGGGAGATATAGAGTGCCGAGGTTACTCACTAATTTTATCTATTATTACCTCTGAGCACCTATATACCAGTGAGCAGAGCTTCCTCTACAGTAGTTCTCCTGATTAGGCATGCCCTTACCTCATGAGCAGGGCATTGCAGCTTTGGTAGCAACCATTACGACATGCACTCATGCTGCTGTGGACCCGGGGAGAGTGAGTGCAGATTCATTGCACCCACACTCCTCACATGAAGGGTCCGCACTCCTAGAAAATGGGGGATACGTTCCCTGAGTGTCTCCCCCCCATATTCTAGACGGTCCAGAGTCGTCGTGGGACCCCTTTATTTTTTTTCTTACAATAAATTGGTGAAAGAGGAAATGTTTTGGGGACTGTTTTTTCAAATAAATTTCTTTTGTCGATTTTTTGTTTTTGTTAGTACTGACAGTTTATGATGTTGGGTATCTAATAGACGCCATGACATCACAAACTGCTGGGCTTGATCTCAGGTGACTTTACAGCTAGTATCAACCCGATTTATTACCCCGTTTGCCACTGCACCAGGGCACGGGATGAGCTGGGGTGAAGCGCCAGGATTGGCGCATCTAGTGGATGCGCCACGTCTGGGGTGCCTGCGGCCTGCTATTTTTAGGCTGTGAAGGCCCAATAACTATGGACCTTCCCACCCTGAGAATACCAGACCACAGCTGTCCGCTTTACCTTGGCTGGTGATCCAATTTGGGGGGTCCCCTACTTTTATTGTGTAATTATTAATATTTATAAAATAATTATAAAAAAGAGCCTGAGGGGACCTCCACATTGGATCCCCAACCACGGTAAAGCTGCCAGCTGTGGTTTTCAGGCTACAGCCGTCTGCTTTACCCTAGCTGGCTATCAAAAATGGGGGGACCCAACGTAATTTTTTTTTTTTAACTATTTTTTAAATAGAAAAAATTAATGGGCTTCCCTGTATTTTGATTGCCAACCAAGGTAACGGCAGGCAGATGGGGGTGGCAACCCATAGCTGTCTGCTTTATCTGCGCTGAGAATCAAAAATACCGCGGAGCGCTACGTCATTTTTTTAAAGATTTATTTTTACAGCACTGTGATGTCCAGCAATCAAAATACAGGGAAGCCCATTTTATTTTTAGTTATTTAAATAAATAATTAAAAAAAATATATGTTAGCTCCCACTGCATTTTTTGTATTGCTAGCTAAGGGTAATCCAAGCAGCTACTGGCTGCTAACCCCCACTGCTTGGTGTTACCTTCACTGGCAATGGAAAATCCAGGGAAGCATTTTTTTTTTTTTTTGCCAAAAAGCTACAAAAAAAGGACGTGAGCTTCGCCATATTTTTGTATGCTAGCCAGGTATAGCAGGCAGGTGCTGGAAGAGTTGGATACAGCGCCAGAAGATGGCGCTTCTATGAAAATGCCATTTTCTGAGGTGGCTGCAGACTGCAATTCGCAGCAGTGGGGCCCAGAAAGCTCAGGCCAACCGGTGGTGCGGATTCCAATCCCAGCTGCCTAGTTGTACCTGGCTGGACACAAAAATGGGGCAAAGCCTACGTCATTTGTTTTCTAATTATTTCATGAAATTCATGAAATAATAAAAAAAGGGCTTCCCTTTATTTTTGGTTCCCAGCCGGGTACAAATAGGCAACTGGGGGTTGGGGGCAGCCGTACCTGCCTGCTGTACCTGGCTAGCATACAAAAATATGGCGAAGCCACATAATTTTTTCAGGGGGCAAAAAACTTCTGCATACAGTCCTGGATGGAGTATGCTGAGCCTTGTAGTTCTGCAGCTGCTGTCTGTCTGTATGGAGAAGAGCAGACAGCAGCTGCAGAACTACAAGGCTCAGCATACTCCATCCAGGACTGTATGCAGAAGTTTTTTGCCCACCAAAAAAATGACGTGGGCTTCGCCATATTTTTGTATGCTAGCCAGGTACAGCTGGCAGCCACGGGCTGCCTCCAACCCCCAGTTGCCTATTTGTACCCGGCTGGGAACCAAAAATATAGGGAAGCCCGTTTTTTTTAATTATTTCACTTATTTCATGAAATAATTAAAAAACAAATGACGTGGGCTTCGCCCTATTTTTGTGTCCAGCCGGGTACAACTAGGCAGCTGGGGATTGGAATCCGCAGCACAGGTTAGCCCGAGGTTTGTGGGCGCCTCTGCTGCGGATTTCAGTCCGCAGCCGTCCCAGAAAATGGCGCTCTCATAGAAGCGCCATCATCTGGCGCTGTATCCAACTCTTCCAACAGCCCTGGAGCCGGGTGGCTTGTTGGGTAATCATGAGTTAATACTGGCTTTGTTTTACCAGCCAGTATTAAGCCAGAGATTCTTAATGTCAGGCACGTTTGACCCGGCCATTAAGAATCTCCAATAAAGGGTTAAAAAAAGACACCACACAGAGAAAAAATACTTTAATAGAAATAAATACACAGACACATTAGAGACTCCATCTTTATTACCCCTTTCAGCCCTCCACGATCCTGCTCTTCTGTCTTCTTTCTTTCTAGTGTAGTAGTAGTGACGATTGTAGTGAGGGGCATCACTTGGGGCTGGGGAACCTCCATCCTAACTACAATGCTCACTACAATCGGGAAGCAGCGTGCAGCCTTCACTCCGTGAGTGATCACTGCTGGCTGCTAGCGGTAACGCTGACAGACGCGTTACCATAGCAACGGTGCTCCCGGAGCCGCGGTTAGCGGTGACGTCACCGCTAACTGCGTTGCTATGGCAACGGTGATCTCCGTTAATGACCGGCTGTGTCAGCCGGTCCCTAACGGAACGGGGAGTCTACCGTGTGCTAGAGCATGTCGCCGGTACACGGCGATACACATATGTGCACCGTGTACCGGAGAGATGCACTCGCAGGTCCTACATGACGTGTCATAGTCATGTGACCAGTCTGTAGCCAATGAGATAATAGCCACGTGACTGGTCACATGGCTATTTTGACGTCACGATAGGTCCTGCTTCTCTGCTGGCAGTGCAGGTCACCGGGAGGATTCAGCGATCATCGGATGGAATAGCGGCAGGAGACAGAGTGCAGAAGGGATCGCGAGGACCGGTAAGTGTTATGGCAATGTTTATTAACTGTTTGTGTACATTTATAATGCATTTTTATGTGTTTGTGATTGCCTCCCATTATAGCCTATACGTTCGAGTTCGGTTCGTCGAACGTTCGACGAACCGAACTCGAACGGGACCCCCGTTCGGCGAACCGGCCTCGAGCCGAACCGGGACCGGTTCGCTCATCTCTAATCATAACACTCCAGGTCTCGGTCCAGGTGGCCAACAGGCAGGTGAGGGGCCACATTCCTCCGGGATACAAAAATCCTTAGCCTCCAGGCCCGGCTCATATATGAAGCCCCAACCTCTCTGGGCATTGAAGTGCCAGACTTGCCCTTGATATGTTGGACCCCGCACCCGGAAGGTGGCGTTCCGGAGGTGGTCTTTCTTGGTGTATGTCCAGGACAGCACCTCCACCTTTCTCTTCTCCCGGGCCGCAATCTCCTTCTTCAGCTGGTGTTGCTGCTGCTCCCAATATGGGGCACCGGTTTCATACTCCGTTGCCGCCTGCGCGGGGGCCGAGCCCAGCCGGACACCCTCCGTGCCGGCTACGACCGGCACCACTGGCAATGGAGGGCTCCGCTGTGTCATGGCTCGCTCTGTTGCCCCGCAGGTGCATCCCGGCTGCGCCTCAGCCGGGACCAAGAACTAGGGAGTGGTCGGCGTTTTCACCGCTGCTGACTTCCGGTCATGCGCCGCCTCTGTTGCAGCCGGGCGGACTGCCGTCGCCGTCATCATTGAGTACGCTGACTTCTCTGGGACCGGGGGGGATGGCATCGGGGCTGTGGCCTGGCTCGGGAATGGAGGGGAAGTCTTCCGGGCCTCAGTCTGGCTTGGAGCTGGTGCGGGTGTCTGAGCGGTGTCGTGCTCGCGGCCTGAGGATTCCGATGGTGGGTCCTCACATTCAGATGGGATGGGTACTGCTGCCGTTGCTTGTGGCAGCAGACCGAGTGGGGTGTCGGCTACAGGTACGGGCAGCGAGGGAGGTGGCATGGCGGACAAGGGCAGATCAAGCTCCTCGGCCTGGTGGGCTGGTCCTGGTGGGATATAGGGGCGTGGGTCACTTACCCGTTCATCCGAGGTCACCTCCACTTCACGGGCCCGCACGGCTGCAGCCAGCTCCCTCATCTCGGCCGTCCATCGCTTCAGCAGGAAGCTGGCCTGGGCCTGGATTCTGCGGCACATGCGGTCTGTTTGGGCTTCCACTCAGTCGGCTGTTCCAGGCACGGGTTCCTCCATGGCTGGGTTGCCAGACTGTTCGACCATCTTTCTTCGTCGCTGTCCAGGAACAATAGGGTGGCAGAATCCTGGCGTCTCTGCCCTTTTCTCCTCGGGTCACATGCTGCGGACTCTTCGCCCGACCCCCCTTGGTCTTTTGCAAGCACTCCGTTGTGCGGCAGGTTAGTTTCACTTTCGGCCTCAGGGTGTTGTTTCCTTCCGGCCTCATTCCCAGGGGGCGGGGCTTCAGCTTTGCGCCCTTTCTCGGGGAAGAAGACGCATGGCTGTTGTTTTTTGCGCCTAAAAATGGCGGAAAAAATGGCGATTTCTGGAAATTTTTCAACGGATCATCGCTGACTGTCCAAATCAAGGCGCACTTCCGTCAGGTAGGTGGATGGGTTACAATCCTGTTCGTGACGCCAGTTTTTGGGGTGTGCCGCCCCCACACTTGTAGCAGCCGGGCTGCTCGGATCCGGACCCACTGTGTGGCTCGAGGGATTCTCCGGACCCGGGGGGGTCACACGGACACGCCAAATAAAAAAAGGGGAATATAGCTGTACAGCCTTTGCCGTATTCGGTTCGTGACGCCAGTGGGACAGCACCGCTGCTGTTGTGGGACACCCAGGGGAGATGTAGTGGCAGCTGGATGTTAACCCCTCCATGGGTAGGGATGGTTGTCCCAGGACCCAGTGTTTCTGTGCAGGGTATGGCGATGGCAGGGGCTCGCGAGCCCAAATGTACCAGGGGATGTTTGGTTACTCACAATTAAATGAATCACACAAGTCTTTTGGTAAACCAAGGTGCTGGTGGCTAGCCACCACGGCCGGTTGTACTCTGGTCCCCCACCCGGGCTGGTGGTCGCCGTCTTTTCCTCTGCACTATTGTTGTTGTTTGTTTGGACTTCCCGGTATAGAACACAGGAGTCTTCTCCCGGCCTTTTGTGTACCTGAGGTGCCGTGCCCGTCTGACACTGACCCGTGGGATCTACAGGCCCTGGTGGTGGCCCTATCCCTCTCTGTGGGTGGTTGTCTACTTTTCGGGACTTTGGTTGTGACAGGACCTAAAATCCTGTGCTCAATCGGTTGATTAGCTAAGCCGTTGGTTCCGGTCCTGGCTTCAGGGTCTGAGTACACCCCTTGTGCACGGTTTCTGGGTTGGGTCTCTGGTGTCAGTACCGGCGGGCTCCAACCCTGTCCCGGTCCAACTCGGCTCTCTGGCTGCCATCTTCCCGTCGCCTGCCGACGGAGACCACTGTCTGCCACCTAGCCAAAGTACCAGTGCTCCGACCCTGGCGCCTGTCAGCTTGGGACCTCTACTCCTAACTTGAACTTCAACAGATCTCGACCAAGACTAGAACTCAAACTGTTTGTTTTCCCGCCCCGGGCTGTCTAGTCCCCTAGGTGGGCGTTTCCTAACTGCCTGGTCCCACCCACTGGTGTGCCTGTCTTGCCCTGAGGGGGGTGACTAGGGTTTCAGGTCGGCTGTATGTAACCTAGGTGAGGGATGGTGTAATGCGGGGGCCTAATGTGTGACTACCTGGTCTTGCCAGGGCGTCACATGTATTGCCAGATAACAGAAAGCAGAAGCACGCACCCATGTGGTTGGCACAGTGACATCAGTAAATTGCTGCATATACAGTTGAAACCAGACGTTTACATACACTATCTAAAAAGACACATCTGCATGATTTTCTCACTATCTGACATGAAATCAGAATAAATCTTTCCCATAATCAATTAGTATTACTGCATCAACATGGGCTGAAAGGCCACTCTGCCAGGAAGAAGCGATTAGTCCTAAAGAAACATAATGCCAAAATAATGTTTGCAAATGAACACAGGAACATTGAAGTCCATTTTTGGAGACATGTCCTGTGTTCAGTCGAAACTAAAATTGGTACTGTTTGGCCATAATGACCATAGTTACGTTTGGAGAAAAAAGGGAAAAGCTTTGAAGCATAAGAAAAGTATCCCAACTGTGAAGCATGAGGGTGGCAGCATCAAGTTATGGGGTTGTTTTGCTGAAGGAGGGACTGGTGCACGTCACAAAATAGATGTTATTATGAGAAAAGAAGATTATGTGGCAATACTGAAGCACCATCTTAAGACATCAGCCAGGAACTTAAAGCTTGGGTAGAAATGGGTCTTGCAAATGGATAATAACCAGAAGCATACTGCTAAACTGGTTACAAAGTGGCTTAAGAATAACAAAGTCAATGTTTTGGAGTGGCCATCACAATCCTGATCTCAATCCTATTGAACATTTATTGGCAAAGCTGAAAATTCAGGAGCGAGCAAGGCGACCTACAAACATGGCTCAGTTACACCAGTTCTGTCAGGAGGAATAGGCCCAAATTCCTAAGAACTATTGTGAGAAGCTTGTGGAAGGATAGCCAAATGTTTTTACACAAGTCATACAGTTTAAGGGCAATGGTACCAAATACTAATGAAATGTATGTAAACTTTTGACATTGCAGCAAGTAATAAAAATGTCTTTATCTCCCATTATTCTGGCATTTGGCAAATATAAATAATTTTGGATCCTAATTCACCTAAAAAGGGTATGGTTTATTCTGATTTCATGTCAGATAGTGAGAAAAACATGCAGATGTGTCTTTTTACATAGTGGATGGAAACTTTTGGTTTCAACTATATGTATGTATGAGTGTGTGTGTGTGTGTCTATTGGCAGATAACAGAGAGCAACAGTGCGCACCCTTGTGATCGGCACAGTGATGTCAGTGAATTGGCTGCATATAAGTATGTATGTGTGTGTGTGTGTGTGTGTGTATGTATGTGAGTGTCAGGCAAATAACAGAGAGCAGCAGCGTGTACCCTTGTGGTCGGCGCAGTGATGTCAGTGAATTGGCTGCATATGAGTGTGTGTGTATGAGTGTGTATGAGTGTGTGTGTATCGGCAGATAACAGAGAACAGCAATGCACACCCTTGTGATTGGCGCAGTGATGATAGAGAATTGGATGCATATATATGTGTGTGTGTGTATTGGCAGATAACAGAGCAGAAGCAGCGTGCACCCTTATGGTCAGTGCAGTGACGTCAGTGACCTCAGCCGACTCCGGTACTGCTGTACATGTTTCAGCAGCTCCTCCACTTCTGCTTTTGAAGGGGTATCCTACTCTGAGATTCTTTTATTGATTATGCTTGATAAGGGTCCAGTTGTCCATAGCAAGAAATCAGAGCTCAGCTTTCACTATACCTAAGCAGGTTAGTTCTGCAAAATACAGAGGCATGGTCTGTGACTGAAAGGGACAGGTCTCTTGTGCACTGCTGAAGCCAATACGTAGCTGGGGGCATGTCCTCTTGCCATACTGAAGCCAATCAGTAGCTGGGGGCGTGTCCTCTTGCCATTCTAAAGCCAATAACTAGCTGGGGACATGTCCTCTTGCCATACTGAAGTCAATATGTAGCTTGGGGCGTGTCTCTTGCCATCCAAGCTTCAGACGGAATTACAGGTTCAGCATTATATAGTGAATATGTGGCGCCCTTGAGGCTTCAGTCGCCACAGGGTACTGAACCTCACATAAGGTGCGGCACTCATCCTTGATCTGTAGTGGCCGTGACGCTCTGCTCGCTACAGGGTACTGCAACTGAGTTAAGGAGCAGTATCTATCTGGGGTAAGTGACAAGTGTTTTGCCGGTGCTCACACCAGACACATGCAGGTAGGTGCCTTTCCCACAGGGGGCAGTGGACTAGGGTGGGCAGGGAGAGTTAGCCATCTAGTAGTATGGGATTTCCCGGTCACCAGGACAACCACTGAAGGGCAGGTGCCACATGAGGTATAAGAGGAGGTAGCCATGACACATAGTGATCTTTTCCTGGAGGGATGTTCCCTGAGACCAGACTGGATGCAGGAGAGCACCAGTGCTGGTGGGACGAGACACAACTCATCTTTCTGCTGCGGAGCCTGGGGCTTGTGAGCAGGAGCTCAGCCCAGGTTCCTTCTGCTGATCGCTGGACAGTGAGGACAAAGAGGACATTTACACTGACACCGGTAACCACTTGGAACTTGCACCGGATAACCAGAGACTTACCGGCAATGAACCAGGACACTCTCGGGCAATCTCCTAACCAGTGAGTAAAGCACCTGAACTTGAGCTCTTCCCTCGTTTCCATTATTTACCGGCGACGCCATCCCGCACTCCGGCGCCCACGACCCACTACCAGCCAGCCGGCCATCCTCCAGGGGCACCCACTCCGCCTGTGGGGAGTGACTCCATCTTGGCTGCAATCAACATCGACCCCGGTGAGAAGAACCCTGCAGCAGCGGCCCCCTACCTGGCTGCGCACCACAGGTGGGATCACGACAAAAACTTTTATTATATTTCCCCTGTAAATAACCCCTTTTAAGCAACCCCCAGGGTCACGGAACCGGGCAATGGCCACCCAGTGACATATCCCAGTAATACACTGCCCGAGACAGAGTACCCCAAAGCCCTGGGGCGAGTCAGATGTAGAGGAGGTCGGTACCGGTTCCATAACACACAAACTCATACACACAATAGGTTGCCCTCCCTAATTGGGACCGGGCTAGGGTTGGGGCATAAGGTAGTTAGCAAACATGGCGGGCTGCCACCCACTAGTGACAGGGAACTGGGGGAGGAGCAGCCACCAGGGGGAGTTAGGACCAACACAACATTTAAGAGAGTTCTCCAGCAGGAGAGGAAAGGAAGAGATGGGTTTACCGGTGGCTCTGATGGGACGCAGGAGTCAATACGGTTGCCAAGGGGAGAGCTTAATTGCTACCTCGGGACAGGTGCAGTGCATGGTGCAAAATCCTAGCGTGGAACAGACATCATGTTGTATTACCAGAATCTGCAGGACAGGGGGATTGTAGGTCCCTCTGTCCACCATAGTACCCTGAGCACAGTGCTACATAGGGTCCGGAGTCGTGATCTAAGTCAGGCCCCACCACAGACCCGTGAAACCTGCATACGGGAGAGGAGCTAACTCTTCAAGAACCAGGGTCCCCAAGTAGCATCAGGCCCTGGGGATCCATCTCTAAAGGTGCAAGGAGGAAGGGCCCACCGTCCACCGTACCGGTTCCCTGACCTATAAGAGATCCAGGATCACCTGGGGCCTAGCACGGCGGTGACCGGTATCTCCCGGGCTATCTAAGAACTGTGAGTAAAGAAATCTTGAACCGCAGAGACTATGTCCGTCTGTCCTTGCCGGAGCCCCTCGCTTCGGCGCCAATGGACACTACTCCCCTCGTCATCCTCCCCGGGGCGCATGTGGCACCCCTGAAGCCATCAAGAGCTACAGGGAACTTCATCCTATCCATGATGCAGGGCCTACCCCCAGGTACCCAGAAGACCAGTGCCGGTAACAGGCTAGGTTTGGACTCAATGGATGGCCACCTAGGGGTGGAACCGATCCAGTCCACTAGACGACAACAGAGGGGAGGGGTGAGACAGTCAGTAAGTGGAAGTGAGAGGAGATAGACGTAACCACACTGACAGGAGAGTGTAACGGTGACCTGAGGGCCCAGGTGTGTGGTTGCCGGTGGAGTATGGTGGAGTAATCCCGGAACCATAGCACCAACGGGGTACGGAGCCCTAGGTCAGGCAAACGATCCAGGAAGACCTGATAATATCTGCATGGTTAGGGGACCATCCAGGACCTCACTTACCATAAAGTTCGGGACACAGTAGCAACGGGAGAACCGGGGAACAGGACCAGAGGAACCGACCCCACAGGGTTCAAGCTACCTATCATATGGACTAAGACTGAGAGACTACCAGGAGGGGACCAAGCCACGGGGACTCACCAAACCAGAGACAGGTGCAAGGGAAAGAAGTCACCAGGTCACCACACCGGCATTGGGAGTAAGGGGACCAGTGGTCAGGACCAGCCTTCTTCGGGTTGCCAGCCATAACAACGCTGTGAGTAAAGAAACCAGTTACACCGCAATCCCTTGTGTGGCCTACCTTCTTTCCGCGCCCAACAACATCATCTATCCCCTGGGACCTGGCTCTACTTGTGGAGTGCCTAACATCCAGGCTACCACTAACACCAGCCCCAGTAGTGAGAAACTGGGCAGCGGCGGCTCCATCTACTTAGCCGCAACCCGCAAGTGGCATCACGACAACCTTTTATTATATTTCCCCTGTAAATAACCCCTTTTTAAAGTGACCTCCAAGGTCACGGAACCGGGCAACGGCCACCCAATGACATATCTCAGCAGTACACCGCCCGGGACCGAGTACCCCATAGCCCTGGGGCGAGTCACCCCCTCCACTTGTGTGGAGCAGAACTATCATTGCTGCTACAACCATCCACCCCGGAGGACAGCGACAGCAGTGGCGGCTATTCCCTGGCCGTGTACTGCAGGTGGCGTCACGAGACAACTCTAATCATCCTCGCCCTCATCCACTACTACCCTCATCCTCTCCATCTCATCACCCAAACCCCCTTTTATTGTACACCTTGGGGCCACGAAGCCGGGCAGGGCCACCTGTGACATCCCGGACCCAACATCACCAGCTTGGCGACGAGTAACAAGTTAACCCCTTACCCCACGGGTGCTACAAATATATCCATATATACTCATACAATGCCCATTGCATCTTCTCCCATCCTTTATGCTGGGTGTAATTGTCAGTATGTACTCTTACTCTATTATTTTTGCCATCTCCGGGAGCGTGGTTTATAAGTAAGGGTGGTTTTATCAAGGGAAATGGCTTTATTAAGAGAAGTTACAAATATCTGTAAAAAATTTGGACTGTTCCTGAATTTTGGTCCAGTTTTCCCTGCCATATGCCCAATTAGCAGTTTTTGACCACACAAAGAATTATAACGTTCAAGAGAAATTGCCTAACAAACTATAGAGTCTGTTTTCTCCTATCATCCATTGTGAAAATTACAAATTTTGGACTAAAAGGGGCCTATGGCGCACAATCGTTATACAGGAGATTTTCTATACCAATTACGATCCTTGGGTCCTTTTCCACCCAACTCTCTTCTTGTCACTCTTGATGTCAATTCTTTATATACAAGTATAGACCACAATCTTGGCATGAAAGCTGTTACTTGGTTTTTGGATCATCACAGTAATTTTTAATCTATGCAAAAAGAATTTTGTTTGGATCTATTGAATATAGTACTCACAATTTTTTTTTTCCTATTCCTGGATCAATTTTATTTTCAGAAGAAGGGCACAGCTATGGGCTCTAACGTAGCGCCACCCTATGCGAACATCTACATGACGCATTTCGAATCTATGTTCGTGTAAACTCATCCTTTATTTCAGGATCACATTTCCATGTACAAATGTTACATAGATGACATTTTTAGCATTTTCACAGGCTCCCAGTCATTGTTTGATGACTTTTTTCATTATCTCAATACAAGAGTAGAAGGATTATCCTTTACCCAACATATTGATTATTCCACCATCAGTTTTTTGGATATTCTCATACAAATTGATCCTATGGGCAATTAACCTCCGATATGTATGTCAAACCTACTGACCGCAATAGCTTGCTTTATTATACAAGCAGTCATCCACGACATCTAAAACATTCCTTGCCTATTTCCCAACATAAAAAAAGTATCTAGGATAGTTACTTCATATGACCAACGTCAAGTTAGACATGAGGAGATAGCAAACAAATTTCTACAACGTGGGTATCCTTTACCTGTAGTTAACTTTGCATTTCAAGATAGTCTAAGGGGTACTTTGCACACTATGACATCGCAGGTGCGATGTTGGTGGGGTCATGTCGAAAGTGACGCACTTCCGGCGTCGGTCTCGACATCGTAGTGTTTAAAGCCTAGATGATACGATTAACGAGCGCAAAAGCGTCGTAATCGTATCATCGGTGTAGTGTCGGCGAAAACCATAATTACCTTGCTGCGACGGTCCGATGTTGTTCCTCGTTCCTGCGGCAGCACACATCGCTGTGTGTGAAGTCGCAGGAGCGAGGAACATCTCCTACCTTCTTCACCGCGGCTCCTGTTGGCTATGCGGAAGGAAGGAGGTGGGCGGGATGTTTACGTCCCACCCCTCCGCTTCTATTGGCCGCCTGCCGTGTGACGTCGCTATGATGCCGCACGGCCCGCCCCCTTAATAAGGAGGCGGGTCGCCGGCCAGACCGACGTCGCAGGGCAAGGTGAATGCATGTGAAGCTGGCGTAGCGATAATTTTCGCTACGCCAGTTGTCACCACATATCGCAGCTGCGACATGGGCTGGGACTATTGCACTCGGCATCGCAGCATCGGCTTGCGATGTCGTAGTGTGCAAAGTACCCCTAAATATCACCCGCAAGACTAAAAGGGAAGGACCATTCATTACTTTTGTTAACACCTTTCATCCTTTTCATCCCATAATCAAAAAAATTATACTGAAACATTGGCAGGTTTTAACAAGATCCTACTCCCAGATATCGGAATTTAGCACTTTGACTTTGTTTAGCTATAAACGTTCTCCCAATCTTCGAGACCTATTGGTTAGGGCAGATATAGGGTTGACGGTCCTCAAGTCCCGACAGACATTTTTATCCACCCCTAAACAAGGCAACATTCCTTGTCTCCATTGTCCCCACTGTTCCAACATTGTCAAAGGCAACCAATTTACACCCCCCCGCACTGGTAAAGTTTTCCATATTAAAGAATTCTACATTTGTGACACATCATATGTTAGCTATCTAATTAAGTGTCCGTGCGGAAACACAAATCCACTAATAGGTGTAACTTAATCATGTTGCCTATTCCACACCATTTTATTCAGTGCGGACATACGATCTCACAATTGAGATATCAAGTTTTAGAACATGTTCCACCGTTGAGACGTGGGGGTGACAGGGTAAAAAAAATTAAAAGAAAGAGAATCCTTTTGGATCCATATGCTCAATACCCTCTCCCCCCATGGACTCAACAGGGAATATGAGAATTTCTGATATGGAGATATGAGGTCCGTCCTGTCCTATGACTCTGTCCATTTATGATTTACTTCTTATGCAATATATATGTTAACTATCGCTGGGGTTTGGACCCTGTTTTCTAATAGTAAAAATGATTACATATCCGTGTGTGTATGTGGCGCCCTAGGACCTGGTCGCCACAACGGCATTGCCCTCCTGAGGGTTAATGCTGAGCCTGGAGGTAATGGGGAAATCTACTGGCCAGTAAGTTAACATCCACCGCAGTTTCTCCCTCAGGCCAGTAGGGGGAGCTCTGAACCTGAAGTTTCAGGGAGCTTCCTTAAGCCTGACCTGGGGGAGGAGTTAGTTAGTCTGTAGGGAGCAGCAGAAGTGAACAGACACAGAGTGAGCTGTCCTGTGAATCTGGGGCCTAGAGCTGGAGCAGTTTGGCCCAGAGAAGCAGGAGTAGCTGAGAGGCAGCAGAGAGACTCGGACATCGGAGTCTGTGGTTGCCAGGGTATAAAATCCGTCCCTGGTAGCCGAATCCGAAGGGCAGGGGAGCTGCAAGCCCCTGGCCCAGACACATCCAAGGTACAGCTGCAGCATCAGGGCCCGGTGTGGACCCCAGCGGAGAAGCACCAGGGAGTGGGCCTGCGCAGCCACCTACAGAGGGAAGGGACGTACTATTGGTCCCAGCAGCGAAGAGGGCCATTGCTGGATTCAGAGAAGCAGGGTCCTATCATCACCAAGAAAGGTACAGGAGTAGGCCTCATACTCAGCTGGCCAGAAAGATCACCCCAAGTACTTCCAGGCCGACCGGATCCCCATCACCACCTGTAACGGTCTCCCAGGACTGGACTGTTCCCAGAGTAAAAGAGGAAAAGGTAAAGAGACTGTTGTTTGTGCCTGGTTCTTTCCTCGCCTGTCGGCCCTGCACCGTGTTAGTCACACAGCACCATAGACTTTCACAAGCACCAACTGTGCCCCGGGCATTGCTCCACCTGTGGGGAGCAGTACCATCATAGCTGCCATAATATCATCCCGGAGGCCTCACACAGCAGCGGCGGCTTATTAGCCGCATACCACAGGTGGCGTCACGAACACACACTTTAACAACCAAGCCACATAAACTACTGACACCCACCAGGGCCACGGAGCCGGGCCCAGCCACCACTGACTACCACCGGACTAGTCCGGCCCGGCACCGGGTGTCCCATAGCCCTGGGGTGGGCGAGTCAACTTTTGGCGTCACGAACAGGATTTCGTGCCCGGTCCCACCGGGTACTGTGCGCCTGCCGGAATTGTGCTTAAAAGATTGTGTACTGGCTGCAGACCACCGCCGCCATTAGCCTCGCCGAGCGCAGGAAGAAGGGGGGCGTGCCTGACAAAGAGCGCGAAGGGAGCGCGCCATCAGAGCAGAGCGCTGTTAACCCCGCGCGACCCGGAAGAAAATTTGAAAAGTGAACGGAGCCTGGTAAGGTTCACTAAGGGGGAGGAAGATGTCCGACTCAGAGGGAGGGCAGGTGGCTGCCATAGCCCGAGACGCCGCAGCACCAGCAGAAGCAATCCCAGTCGCCGTCGCCCCGGCCCCCACTGTAGCGCCGGTAATGCCGATCACCATGCCATACATACCGGGAGCAGAATGGCTGCCGCAATACTCCGGGGAGTCCCATACCTTGAGTGACTTCAGAGAAAGCCTGCACAGCTTATTCCGGGTGTATCCGCTGACTGAGAGCCAGAAGGTGGGCATATTAATGGGACAGCTAGCCGGCGCAGCCCAGCGTGAAGCGAAGTCATGGCCTGATACAGATAAAGGGACAGCAGCCCAGATACTGGCCAAGCTAAAGAGTACGTTTGACACTCGCACCGCAGCAGAGATAAAGATGAGATTCTTTGGGTGCAAGCAGCGGGCCACAGACAGCATAAGGGACTATGCCCTAAACCTGCAAGAGGCCCTGAAAGCAGTTAAACAGGTGGACCCAGAGAGTGTACGTGAAGAAGACAAACTCCTAACTGAGCAGTTCATAGAGGGGCTCCTGTCAGATGCCCACAGGACCCAGCTGCGTATCCTGGTCCTGCAGAACCCTGCTCTGGACTTTGCCAAGTTTAAGGACCAGGCCATCAGGGTACTGAGAGAATCTACGCCGAATGACCCAGTACCCCTCCGGCCTCCTGCTATCACGTACCCCGGGGTGGTGCCTGCAACACGAGCCACTGCAGGGGCTGAGGCGCAGTCCCTGGATAAGGATCCCACTGCGGAGCTCAGACAACAGGTCCAGGAGCTGACCAAGACTGTGGCTGCCCTTGCCAAGACCGTGCAGTCTCTACAAATGACCCCCTCGCCTGCGAAAATCGAGTTGGCCTCCAGCCCAGAGGACGTCCCATGGATGCGACAGAGAAGGATTCCGCCGACCCGAGGCAGAGACACAGACCGGTACGATTCAACAGGACAACCGATCTGCCGCAACTGCAACCAGGCGGGCCACATTGCACGACGCTGTCCTTTAAATGGGCCGAGCCTGGGGCCAGGAGCCGACCCCCAGGTGTAAGGAAGCCCGGCTCAACCCCCAGCCGCAGCAAGTATGTGGGAGGACGACCGGTCCTTCCTATTGTGCTGGATGGAATCCCTTTGAATGCCCTCCTGGATACGGGGTCCCAGGTAACAACCATCCCCCACAAACTGTACAAAAGATATTGGGCCGATTCAGACATTGACCATGGCCCAGATGATGATTTAACAATTGTGGCCAGTAATGGTCAGCCCTTACCTCAGATTGGGTACAAAGAAGTAACCATTAAAGTGGGGCGGGTGGAATTGCCATGTCAGGGGATGATAATTGTAGATATTGATCGCAAAGAATCTGACCCACTGCTAACTCTTGGTACAAATGTGATAGAAAATTGTATTGCCGAAGTGATAATTTTGTTACAGCAGGCGTCTGAAACTGCCAGCTCCGGGCAGCAGCGTGTCCTACAGAGGGAGATCAGAGCCCTGATGAGGAGGCAGCAGGTAGAGCTGGCCGGAGGAGAAATTGGCAGTGTGAGGGTAAGTGACCCCCTCCCCATTGTAATACCCCCAAGAAGTGAAATGTTGATATGGTGTCGGGCAGCAATAGGCCTCAAGGGTCAGGATTACCATGCCTTGGTAGAACCAATGTATTCCGACAGTAGGCCTGGAGTCCTGATAGCCAGAGGGGTAGCGGACGTCCGCAAGGGGAGAGTGCCCGTCCGTGTCCTGAATTGTGGGGAGGAGGAGGCCAAATTGCCCCGGTATGCCACTGTGGCAAAATTGTACACTGTCAGCAACAATACCATTAAAGCAGTGGAACCCTTGATCCCGTCCGACCAGGCGGAAGACAATGGCTCCAAGGGGCAGCCGGAAGACTGGTGCCAAAAATTACATGTGGGCACCGACTCCACCCCCTCACACCAAAAGCATGGGGTTTACCGGGTGGTACAGGAGTACGAGCGGGTCTTCAGCAAACACCCCCTAGATTTTGGGCAGGTGAAAGGGGTTCAACATCAAATCCCCACGGGTGATCATCATCCCATTAAAGAAAGATACCGCCCTGTACCCCCCGCACAGTATCAGTGTGCCAAGGAAATGTTACGGGAAATGAAGGAGGCTGGGGTTATCAGAGATAGTTGTAGCCCCTGGGCAGCTCCACTAGTGCTCGTAAAGAAAAAAGATGGTACAATGAGAATGTGTGTAGATTACAGGCAAATTAACCGCATTACACATAAAGATGCCTATCCACTACCCAGAATAGAGGAGTCACTAACAGCCTTAAAGTCAGCTAACTATTTCTCCACCTTGGATCTCACCAGTGGGTATTGGCAGGTTCCCGTGGCAGAGGCGGACAAGGAGAAGACTGCATTCACGACACCAATGGGTCTCTGTGAGTTCAATTGTATGCCATTCGGGCTCTGCAACGCCCCAGGGACATTCCAAAGGTTGATGGAGTGCTGCTTGGGCCACCACAACTTCGAAACCGTGCTGCTGTACCTGGATGACGTAATAGTCTACTCCAAGACTTATGAGGACCACCTGAAGCACTTAGCAGAAGTGTTTGAGTCCTTGTCGAAATATGGCCTGAAGATCAAGCCGTCCAAATGTCACCTCTTGAAGCCAAAGGTACAGTACCTGGGTCATGTGGTCAGCGCAGAAGGCGTGGCACCTGATCCGGAGAAAGTCACGGTAATTAAGGACTGGCCAAGACCCACCACGGTGAAGGAGGTGCGGCAGTTCCTTGGACTGGTGGGCTACTACCGAAGGTTCATTGATGGGTTCACCAAGATAGCAGCGCCCCTTCAAGATCTCCTGGTGGGCCAGCCGAAGCAGGCTAAGAAGCAGAGCCCTCCATTTGAATGGGGCAGCCAACTGGAAACATCCTTTGTCCGGCTGAAAGGGGCTCTCACGGGAGAAGAAATTCTGGCCTACCCTGACTACAGCCAACCGTTTATACTGTACACAGACGCCAGCAACGTGGGACTGGGAGCAGTTCTGTCCCAGGTACAGGGAGGCAGAGAGAGGGTAATAGCGTACGCCAGTAGGAAGCTTCGGCCCACGGAAAGGAATCCAGAAAACTACAGTTCCTTCAAGCTGGAGTTCCTCGCTATTGTGTGGGCAGTGACTGAACGCTTCAAGCACTATCTGGCATCGGCCAAGTTTACCATCTTCACGGACAACAATCCGTTGACACACCTGGCAACAGCCAAGTTAGGTGCGATGGAACAGCGATGGATGGCCCGGCTGTCTAACTTTGACTTTACCATCAAGTATCGGGCTGGCAAGAAGAATAACAATGCTGATGCGCTGTCCAGAATGCCTCACTTACCCGAGTCTGGAGAAGACCTGGATGAACTCGAAGAGATAGAGTTACCGGCTTTCCATCACCAGGGTGTTTCACAGTGTGAGCATGCTGTGGGAGTGAAGCGCTTAAACCAGCACGAGGTCTCGGTCAATCCATTACTCCACCATAATTGGGAAGAAACACAGAATGGTGACCCGGCCGTGCGATTGGTCAAAGAGAAGCTAGCGCAAGCTGAGACCCATCTTGGCCCAGACGCTCCAGAGGAAGCCCAGCAGCTGTGGAAGGAGAGGGGACGACTGTTCACCTACCAGGGCAAGCTCTGCAAGAGATATGTCAACTATCGAACAAATGAACTTGTCTGGCAGATAGTGGTTCCGCAGAGGGATGCTCCAATGGTCCTAGCAGCGTATCATGATAACGCCGGGCACTTCGGGTGGAAGAAGTTGGAGGCCTTACTCCGTGATCGGTTCTACTGGGTGCACATGAGAAAGATGATCGAGAAATGGTGCCGAGACTGTGGCCCGTGTAACTTGAGGCGGAAGGATGATGCCAGCCAAAGGTCTCCCCTACAGCCAATTGTCACGAAGCAGCCCCTGGAGTTGGTGGCCCTGGACCACGTGAAGTTAACACCAAGCCGGTCAGGCTATGTGTACGCCCTCACCATTGTGGACCATTACTCTCGTTTCCTGGTAGTAGTGCCTGTGAAGGACCAGACAGCCAGGACGGCAGCTAGAGCGTTCCAGGCATCCTTTTGTCGACCGCACGGCTATCCGGAAAGGGTACTGACGGATCAGGGTCCTGCATTCGAGGCTGAAGTGTTCCAAGAGTTCTGTAACATGTACGGTTGTAAGAAAATTCGAACCACACCGTACCACCCCCAGACCAATGGACTGTGCGAGAAAATGAACCATGTGGTTATTGATATGCTGAAGACCCTACCGCTGGAAGAGAGGAACCAATGGCCAGAAAAGTTGCCAGATCTGGTAGACTTGTACAACCACATCCCAGTGAATTCGACCAACTGCAGCCCCGCTTACCTGATGCGAGCCAGACCAGGCAAGTTGCCTGTAGACTTTGAGATGGGGACTGTGTCGCCTGAGGCGGTTCAAGAAATAGAGGATTGGGATGCAGAACGGCAGCAGCGGTACCGTAAGGTCCAGGAGTGCGTGGAAAGGAGCCTGTCTCAAGCAAGAACGAGACAAGAACAGCATTACAATCAAACAGCCCCAGCAACTCCCTTAGCACCTGGAGAACAAGTCCTCAAGAAGAAGCGGAAGACGCATAAGTTGGATGATCAGTGGGAAAACGAGCCCTACACCATTATCCCCTCCAACTTTGACAATAGTAAGGTATGCCTCATAAGCAAAGATGAAGGCAAGACCTGTCAAGCAATTTCCCGAGACCGCCTGAAAGCGTGCCCTGAACGGTGCCGAATCCAAAGAGAAATGGAAGGAGTACAAGGAAGTCCCCAAAGTCAAGAGAAAGAAGGGGAGATGATTCAAACCATCCTTGGGAAGTTCCCCAAAACTTGGACCCGAATCAACAATGCCATAGTGGTACCAGTTTTGGCGTTTCCGCAGTTGGTCGAGCCAGAAACAGAAAAGGTTCCGGATCCACCTAAAGAATCGTCCGCTCCAGCACGAGATGACACGCCAGCCGTGGAACAGGAGGATCAACCCCCTGTCAGTGGTGAACCTGTCATACCCTTGGCGACTCCTGGACCACAAAGGCAACCATCACGCTTACCTATTGGGGTTAGGCCCACCTGTAGTGCTGAGATAGAAGACGTACCACGTAGTCAGGGGCAAACACCAGAGCTACGTAGGTCCCAGCGCAGCACTCGGGGACAACCCCCTCTAAGGTATAGGGAGTCTACTGTATAAAGTAAAGAGTACTTATTAGAGTGTAAATAGTTATGCAAAATGTCTGTCATGTTGTGCACAAAATGTTTTCTTTTTCTTTGATTGCGAAAATGGACAATTGGGCCACTGGACTATGGGTGGCCAACACCTAAATTGTTCATAGTTAGCACCAGTGTGCTCAAACACCCCTGAAGAAAAACCCGTCCGGCGTGCATAGAGTGGGGTCATCAATGCTCTGACGCACGCCCATAGCCTACGTTGGGGGTTTGATCGCGGCGGGTCCCCCATGGAGCAGTGTAATGGACACCCGGCAGGGAGCCACACTGGACTCTTATAGAAATGTTTAAGATTGTAACGTTAAAGAGAATGTGCCTCCCATATTGGGATGAAATGTATGACATGTTATGTTTTGTTTCTACAGTCCGGGAGTACTGAATTTAACTAAGGGGGAGTGTGGCGCCCTAGGACCTGGTCGCCACAACGGCATTGCCCTCCTGAGGGTTAATGCTGAGCCTGGAGGTAATGGGGAAATCTACTGGCCAGTAAGTTAACATCCACCGCAGTTTCTCCCTCAGGCCAGTAGGGGGAGCTCTGAACCTGAAGTTTCAGGGAGCTTCCTTAAGCCTGACCTGGGGGAGGAGTTAGTTAGTCTGTAGGGAGCAGCAGAAGTGAACAGACACAGAGTGAGCTGTCCTGTGAATCTGGGGCCTAGAGCTGGAGCAGTTTGGCCCAGAGAAGCAGGAGTAGCTGAGAGGCAGCAGAGAGACTCGGACATCGGAGTCTGTGGTTGCCAGGGTATAAAATCCGTCCCTGGTAGCCGAATCCGAAGGGCAGGGGAGCTGCAAGCCCCTGGCCCAGACACATCCAAGGTACAGCTGCAGCATCAGGGCCCGGTGTGGACCCCAGCGGAGAAGCACCAGGGAGTGGGCCTGCGCAGCCACCTACAGAGGGAAGGGACGTACTATTGGTCCCAGCAGCGAAGAGGGCCATTGCTGGATTCAGAGAAGCAGGGTCCTATCATCACCAAGAAAGGTACAGGAGTAGGCCTCATACTCAGCTGGCCAGAAAGATCACCCCAAGTACTTCCAGGCCGACCGGATCCCCATCACCACCTGTAACGGTCTCCCAGGACTGGACTGTTCCCAGAGTAAAAGAGGAAAAGGTAAAGAGACTGTTGTTTGTGCCTGGTTCTTTCCTCGCCTGTCGGCCCTGCACCGTGTTAGTCACACAGCACCATAGACTTTCACAAGCACCAACTGTGCCCCGGGCATTGCTCCACCTGTGGGGAGCAGTACCATCATAGCTGCCATAATATCATCCCGGAGGCCTCACACAGCAGCGGCGGCTTATTAGCCGCATACCACAGGTGGCGTCACGAACACACACTTTCACAACCAAGCCACATAAACTACTGACACCCACCAGGGCCACGGAGCCGGGCCCAGCCACCACTGACTACCACCGGACTAGTCCGGCCCGGCACCGGGTGTCCCATAGCCCTGGGGTGGGCGAGTCATGTATAAAACATACACACTCATGCACATGTGCGATATATGTATTAGAATATTGTTCATATACTATATTACTTATAATATAGTTTTCTACATCTATATCCTGCCTATATATCACTGCACATGCGCGCACCTCCGGGTCTCACTGCGCACGCGCAGCGTGCGCTCCACCGTGGGTTTCATAATACAGGAAATGATTAGCTTGGCCCGCCCTCTCCAGCATATAAATCTCACCGCAGTCACATAGCTTCACATTTCACCACTGACCACCGGCTGCACCGGTAATACTATATGTTCTGTTTGTACTTCTTTCTTGCTGTGTTATATAGCGCTGAACTATGGGACTATATCCTTTTTTTTTGTTGTACTTCTAATTCCTCACTAGTTAGTGAGATGTAATAATTCTTTTCTTTTCCCTCTCTTTGTATAGCGATTTTGCCATTTTTTCACTGCCCCACTGGGAAGCAGCAGTCCATTATTTCCATATTGCCCCCAATTGAGGTAATATAACTTGGTTTAATATACAAGTGATGCCTATATGTTTCCTATTATATTATATTATTAAATTGGATTTTGTCCCATAGATATTCACATACCCGCAAATTACTATTTGAAATTTCCATAAATGGAGCCTTTCACTATAGTGAGCTCCAATTAGGTATGCCTTATATATTTATTCTTGTTGGTCCTCCATTTTTATTTTCTTGTTTCTAATATATGGGCTTTATTCTTTAGATAATTCTATACACAAGTACGTTTGATGTTCTTCCTAGCATATCTTCTCTTTCATCAATTAGGTAAAAACCCCTACTTATATGATAATTATATAAAAATTAGATATTGATATGAATGTTTAATATATATATATATATATATATATATATATATATATATATATATATATATATCCATGGTACTTATATATGTTTTCTTGTATTTTATTATTTTTATTTTTCAAATATTTCAGTTTATGAAGAAGGCATTAGCCGAAACGTTAACTAGATTTTGAATATGCAATAAAGAATTATCAACTTCTTGTTTATCACAAATGAGTGCCAGAGGTTTGTGATTACTATAATCGTTAGGAGCCGTCACACTACTTACCTGCCTAGCGATGTCGCTGTTGCCGGCGAACCGCCTCCTTTCTAAGGGGGCGGTTCGTGCGGCGTCACAGCGGCATCACTAAGCGGCCGCCCAATAGAAGCGGAGGGGTGGAGATGAGCGGGACGTAACATCCCGCCCACCTCCTTCCTTCCACATTGCCGGCGGCCGCAGGTAAGCTGCAGTTCATCGTTCCCGAGGTGTCACACGTAGCGATGTGTGCTGCCTTGGGAACGACGAACAACCTGTGAGATCAACAATCAACTATTTTTTGAAAAGGAACGACGTGTCAACGATGGATGACAAGGTGAGTATTTTCCATCATTAACGGTCGTTCCTTGCTGTCACACGTCGCTAACGATGTCGGATGTGCGTCACGGAATCTGTGATCCCGGCAATATATCGTTAGATACGTCGTTGCGTGCGCTCCACCGTGCGTTTCATAATACAGGAAATGATAGCACCTAAAGAGTTAAACGGTATTGAAGTATTTGAGGGGTGCGATTTTATAAATGGTTCCACTTATGGGAAGTTTCCAACATGTAGGTCTCAAATTCCATTTAAATCTGATAAAGCCACTAAATATACAGGTTTTTAAATTTCTTGAAACAATGAGAAATTGCTGCTAAACGTTAAACCCTTCTAACATCCTAACAAAATAAAATAAAGTTTGTAAAATGATACGGATGTAAAGTAGACATGTGGGAAATGTTAATTATTAATTACTTTATACACCATGACTAAAGGGCACGTTACACACTACGATATATCAAACGATATGTCGTCGGGGTCACGTCGTTAATGACGCACATCCGGCATCTTTTGACATATCGTAGTGTGTGACAGCTACGAGCGACTGTGATCGTGCAAAAATACTCACCTTATCGTTGCTTGTTGACACGTCGCTCATTTTCAAAAAATCGACCGTCCTTCTGCGTGACGGTTGTTCATTGTTCCCGAAGTAGCACACATCGCTCTGTGTGACACTCCGGGGAACGATGAACTGCAGCTTACCTGCGTCCCGCCGAAAACGTGGAAGGAAGGAGGTGGGCAGGATGTTACATCCCGCTCATCTCCGCCCCTCCGCTTCTATTGGGCGCCCGCTGTGTGGCGTCGCTGTGACTTCAGGAAGAGGATGTTCGCCACCCACAGCGAGGTCGTTTGGAAGGTAAGTACGTGTGACGGGGAATACCGACTTTGTGCGACATGGGCAACAAATTGCCCGTGTTGCACAAACGATGGGGGCGGGTGCGATCGCACATGCGATCGCACGATAAATAGCCGCGTGTAAAGCGGCATTAAGTTTGAAAATTGCAAAATTTGCAAAACTTTCTCTAAATCTCCAATATTTTCACAAATAAACATAAAAACTATAGACCTAAATTTACCACTAACATAAAGTACTATGTATCACAAAAAAAAAAATCTCAGATTCGCTGGGATTTGTTGAAGTGTTCTAAGGCCATTACCACATAAAGTGACACTGGTTAGATTTCCAAAATTTGGCCTGGACATTAAGGTCAAAATTAGCTCAGTCACTAATGGGTTAAATAAGCAATTCTCTTCTTCTGTGGTCTCACCAGGAATTAAAACCATAACGTCTATCTTTGCAGGCAGTAGCTAAATCCATGAACCACAAGCTACATTAATCAGAACAGAAGAAATTGGTATACTTGAAGTTGTATTGCAGGCTCTGAAAACAAAGCCAGATTATACTGGTACATAGAGATACATCTGTATATCGCAGTGTATATCTATGTCCCTGTATGTATTTTAGATGTAGAATAAAACAAATTTTTCTTCTTAGAAAATTACTACAAAATACGTTTAAATCAATTACAATAATATCATTTTTAATGTTTTATTTTAAATAATAAATATCACATATCAGAAAATAACAGACATATTTGGTGTCTCTGTAATCGTAACAACCCGCACAATACAGTAATCAGATTATTTATCCTGATTGTTAAATGGTGTGGACAAATTTGGCAATTGATTTTTTTCTCTATTAAAACAATAAAAAAGTAATAAAAATGTAATGCTGAGGCCGTGTTCACACGTAGTGTATATGCTACATTTTGGCATTTTTCTACATTTTTGCAGGAGCCTGCAACACATGATTAAAAACAATCTTGTCTGATTATTTTATTTTTGCAGAATTTTTTTATGCATGGTCCCCCTTATTTGATGCACTTATGCTGCAGATGTGCAACAGTGTTTTTAATGCTTTTAATAGTTCAGACAAGCTTTGATTCTGTGCTTTTTAAAATGCAATATATTATCATAGACGATTGTGTGTAATTTGACGTGGACACCTGCAGAAAACAAAAACAAAGTATTTATGCAACGTGCACCTTTAATTAACCCCTTCCCAACCTTTGACGCACCGTATGCGTCATGGCGGGTTTCCGTTCCTGCAGCGCTGGTGAGCGGGTTCACTGAAATGTCACCAGCGCTGCAGCTATGTGAGGACCTGTAGTTGAGCCCAGGGGGGGTGGCTTTGCCCCCCCATGGCTATGATAGCTCTGATTGGCTGTTGAAAGTGTCATTTTCACTTTCACTTTCAATCAGAACGAGTGTAATATTTCACCAATAAACTTGGTTAAATATTACAATCCAGCCATGGCTGATGATGCAATTTCATCGGCCATTGGCTGGAGCAGGGTGACCTCTGTAACCACCCCTGATCTGGTTGGAGCTAGCGTCCATGTGACGCTATCCCTGCAATCAGATGTGGAGGGTCGGTGTGACCGGTGGGTGCCCGCCCTCTTCAGCCTCATCCTGTTCATGGACGCTGAAGATCGAGGTCACAGCGATCTGCCGCCATCCGGTAATGTATTTGCTCCCCTCTGCTGTCTTCCTCTCCCCTCTGCTGTCTTCCGCTCTCCCCCGTCTCCGATTCTACTCCTCCACACCGACCTCCGCTGCCCCCCTCTCGTCTGATTCAGACACCCCCTCCCCCTACCGACCTCCGCTCCCTCCCACCTGCTCTGTAATCACTCACTGAGCTGCTTCTCTGCCAGCCAGCTGGCGTAAGGCCCCTGCTCCTGCCGCCAGCAATCGGGCCCCTGCTCCTGCCACCAGTGATCAGGCCCCTTGCCCCAGTGCTCACCACCACCCCCCATCCCCCAGTGCTCACCACCACCCCCACCCTCCTTGCCCCAGTGCTCACCCCCACTCCTCTTGCCCCAGTGCTTACCCCCACCCACACTCCTCTTGCCCCAGTGCTCACCCCCACCCCCCTTGCTCCAGTGCTCACCCCCACCCACACTCCTCTTGCCCCAGTGCTCACCCCCACCCCTCTTGCCCCAGTGCTCACCCCCACCCCCACTCCTCTTGCCCCAGTGCTCACCCCCACCCCCCTTGCCCCAGTGCTCATCACTACCCCCCCACTGCCCTTGCCCCAGTGCTCACCATTTGAACCCCCAGGTGCTTCACAAATTGATCCGTAAAAGTGAAAATGTACATTTTTTTTTCCACACAAATTTTCTTTTAACCTCGGTTGTATTCATTTTCACATGGACAACAGGATAAAATAGATCCTAAAATTAGTTGGGCAATTTCTCCTGAGTACACAGATACCTCATATGTGGTCATAAACCACTGTTTGGGTGCACAGCAGGGCTCGGAAGGGAAGGAATGTCATTTCACTTTTTGAATGGAAAATTAGCTCCAAAAGTCAAATGGTACTCCTTCCGTTCCAAGCCCTACTGTGCGCCGAAAAATTTGATTTCCACCACATATGAGGTATCTGTGTACTCAGGAGAAATTGCACAATAAATTTACTGGTGCATTTTTTCCTGATACCCTTGTGAAAAAAAAGCTACCTGGTTGAAGTAACAATTTTGTTGTAAATTTTTTTTTTATTTTCATGGTTGAACGTTATAAACTTTATTGAAGCCCCCAAGGGTTCAAACTGCTCACTAAACATCTAGATAAATTCCATGATGGGTCTAGTTTTCAAAATGGGGTCACTTGTGGGGGAGCTCCATTGTTAGGCACCTCAGGGGGTGTTATGATCCGGAAGCATGGAAGACCATCATAAATCATTAGTAAAAGGTGCCAAGAGCATTGGCAACTAATCTGGCTGCCATCCCCTTACTAACCATCAACACTAGAAGTAGCCGAGGGGTGAACTAACATCCTGTGCACCGCGAACCCAGCCGGAGAGCTAGCTATCCTAAAGGAAGGAAAGATGAATAACTCTCTGCCTCAGAAAATAGATAAAGAATAGCAAGCCCCCCACATTCAAAGACTTCGGTGATATAGGAAAACACAATACACAGATAGATGATAGGATTAGCAAAAGGTAAGGCCCTACTGACTAAATAGGACAGGATAGGAAAGGTACTGATGGTGGCCAGAGAAAAACCCTACAAAAATCCAAAACCTGATAGTACAAAAAAGCCCTCAGATCGCTAGATCTAAACTCCGTCCTATACGAGGCGCTCTTGTCATACCAATGAACAGAAAGCAGGAACCATTACAAATTCAAGAAGCAACAAACACATGGACTTATAGGAGCAATACTCCAAACATAGTTGCAGGGAGCTTCCCAGCTAAGCAACTGAGAGGGAAGATTCCTGCATGCAAATAAACTGACAATAACCACAGCAAATGACAAACTCAGATAAGAGCACAAAGAACCAAACAACAAATAAAGAGCCAAGCATTTATCTGGGGTAGAAGTGGTCTGGAGCAGGATGAAGCAGGCTGGTGAACAAAGAACAACTGACATCCGGCATAGCCTGCCAGCAGACCAGGGTTTAGAAAGGCAGAGAGTTAGCAATGGAAACGCCCATTGCTCAACACACTTGGTCTCGGTCCAAACCATTCCTGGCGACAAGAGGGAGCCTCACAGCAGCAAAAGTATAACTGACATTCACAACAGGGGGTCTCCAAACGCAACATTGCATCCGCTAATGATTCCAGACAATTTTGCGTTAAAAAATTCGAATGGCGCTCCTTTCCTTGAGAGCCCTGCCGTGCGCCCAAACAATTGATTTCCACCACATATGAGGTATCGGTGTACTCAAGACAAATTGCACAATAACGTTTATAATGCATTTCTTCCTGGTACCCTTGTGAAAATTCTAAATTTTATGGCTAAAGTAACATTTTTGTGTAAAATAAAAAAAGTAAAATGTTAATTTTTTCCTTCCACATTGCTTTGGTTCCTAGGAGGCAACTAAAGGGTTAATAAACTTCTTGTTTGTGGTGGTTTTAAGCAGTATGAGGGGTGCAGTTTTTAGAATGGAGTCACATTTGGGTATTTTCTGTCGCATAGCTTTCTCAAAGTCACTTCAGATGTGATGTGGTCCCTAAATTTTTTTTTTTTGTAAATTTTGTTGGAAAAATGAACTACTTCTACTTTCCACTACTTATACAGCACCTTAACAAGTGTAAAGGCTGATATTTCAAATATATTCCTATTTAAATGTGTGTGTATTATATAGTGCATCAAGTTAGGCTAGTAAAGAGTAAATCAGATTTATTTCTACTGATTTTAAGAATTTACTAAGGGGGCGCCGTTTTGATGTTTGCGTCAGGTAGTTGAGAGGCTAAGTTCACCCCTGGCAACGTGTGAATATAGCCTTACAAGCAGCAAAAAAACAGATGTCATATATTGCATAAGGCTAAGTTCACACATCCTGTGTTTTGCATCAGTCACAATCCGTAGCCTTGAGGAATTACGGAATCCTGCAAAATATTTTGCAGGAATCCTGTATTTCCCCATAGACTTCTATTAGTGACGGATTGCGACTGATGACCCTGCGTTGCATCCGCTGCGTCGCGGTCCGTCGTTTTTGACTGACCGCCGAGCGGGGAGCAACGCAGAATGTAACGTTTTTCGGGCCGTCAAAATTAACGCGCCGCGCAGGAATCCGTCGCCATCCGTCAAGCTTGTAATGCATGTCTATGGTGCTGGATTCCGTCGTAATCCGTCTTACAACGGAATCCAGCGCAGGATTCCGTCATGCTCTACTGAGCATGCCCAGCATGCTTGGCACGCCCACTGGGCTGTCCCAAACACAGACGGATCATGACTGATCCGTCAAAAAACGGACGCACAGCGGATGTAACGGACGCAACTGATCCGTTTTTTCACAGGATTCCTGTGAAAGGAATCCTGTGAAAAACACATCAGTTGCATCAGTTGACATCTAAAAAACAACTGATCCGTTGCTGACGGACCTGACGGATTGAAAACAACTGAAGTGTGAACTTAGCCTAAATAAAAATGAGAAAGTTCTGGCTGCTACAACTAAGAATTAATGAACATAAAAATAAATCCACAGGTCTCAACTAGAGATGAGCATGATTCACATATGATGTTGCGCTAGTCCTGGATAATATAAAGATGTGCCACGGACGCAGGAAGGTAAGAGCTGCCAGGCACCACTGACCTGAACTCTGAAATTGGAATCTCGTGAACCGATCCGCTTTCTAATTCCAACTGTCCTGGATATAGTGGACAATCCTGGATTTGGGTCAACGCCCTGCAGTCTTGATTGTCTGCTGAATGTCCCTCATTGCCAGTGGCCCTCTGAAATCTCCTGCCAGGATAGAAAGAAATGGCAAATGGGTGTGGTTAGTGGCATGGTCAAAATTTGTCCCTCCTTCTATTCTTCAAAAGTTGGGAAGTATGACCTGCTGACAAATTCCCTTTAAATACCTGTTCATACGACAGTGATTCAGGTACGTATGTTACTGTTTTTATACACAGCAGAATCACAGACATACGCAGACTCATTAACACTAGAACTACTGGACTCGTGACACCTATATAGAAATACATGGTGCAAAGTAGTCAAAATGACTACCTCAGTAGTTCTAGTGTTAAAATCAATGGGTCTGCGTACACATCAGTGATTTCTCACTGACGTGTTTTCATGTGGCACATGCATGTCCTTGTGTTCAGCATGGAGACCTATCTGTTTTTCTCCAGCATCACTTATGTCCCACAGACCACACAGTGGTGTGATCCGTGAAACATGTACCAGAAAAAAGATGTACATTTAAAATAAAAAGCTTTTTAAACTCACCTGTCTCCAGTGATGCTGTATTCAGCTTCTTATTCCTGCTTCCAGACCGGCTAATTATGCTCATGAATATTCACTGCATAGCTGACCCGAAAGTAGCTGCAGAGGGAAAACAGTGGCGGCCGGACACAGCATAGTGGGAGACTTCAGCACCATGGACAGCAGCGGCGTGCCTGATCACGGATAACACACGGGATCACACATGTGCCAAAATCACGGCACACGGAGTGACATAAGCACCTTAATCACATTAGTGAAAACGTGTGTTTTTCAGTGACGCGTGAAGGGGGCTATGTGTGACGGCCAGGCAGTTTTAGAATGCTATTAACTTGCAGATTAACCCCCTATCTGCAAGTTAATAGAATTTTTTGACATGACTTGTCAAAAATTCCCTTTAAAAGCAGTTACAAAAGAAGGAACATGCTCAGCAAGTCGTTTTGACATTACATTGCATATGTTCATTGTTTTTAACTTCTTAAGCCCGTGCGGATTTTAAGCAATTTTGTCTTTTTGGTTTATCATATTTTAAATTAAGGTGCTTTGTTTTTGATATTGACTTTCTCAAAACATTATTGATACAGTCATCTGCGGATTTTATTAATTTTTATTGCCTTTTCAGAGCAGAAAGACACCTTTTGTTTAGCTTCTCCATATTAATCTTTCAATATGCACCTTTTATAAAATCTATAAAATATTATATTTATTCGCCTGGTTTTTCTTATGCTTGCCGTTATGGGCAGACTTTATGGTTTTAAAATGTTTTGTGCCTGATTCATAATTTGGGACTTTTTGAAAATTTGACAAATTTGTTGTGAATGTGCTGCAGTTCCCCCCTAAATGTGATTTTATGTATGCCAAATATTTTGACAAAGACAAAATTGGTAGGACGCGTCATCCACATGAAGCAAGAAGAAGGAAGGCGATTGCAAGAAAAAAGGAGGCGCCATGTCAGGATCAGTAACGCCCATCAGATCGGACCACCCCCCAGGTAGGAATAATAAAGGTTTTTTTTACGTTATACAGAGTGGCCTGGGCTCTTATATACACTATCCTAGAATGCTGTATATAAGGGCATAGTGGTGGTGGCTGCAGGTTATAGGGGAAAATCCTGGTGACAGGTTCCCTTTAAAATGCCAATCAGCACGATAAAAAAATTAGACTTGAGCTGTACTGAGCTAGGTTCTTCATTAATGGAGTCTGCATTGTAGATTTCATAATAAGTAAAAAAACAAAACTTGTGGAACATGCAGCCTTTTATTTTTCTCAGTGAAATGATGGACATCAATGACAAGTATCCAGCAGATGTGTACTTGGCGTCATGCAGCATTTGCTTGGACCTGTCCCGCCCACAGCCATGACTCAGTCATGGGTACGGGATTGAAATAGACCAGGTGAGTGCTGCTAAGAGCAGTTCTAATATTCATATGTGAGGCCGTATGGCACATTTTATAAAAATATTTTAGTGTAGGACTGCCCCAAATGAGATTTGCCGTGACGTGGCGGGGTAGCTCAAGAAATTGCAATTTTTTGCCAAAAATCTCAAAATTTTTATAATAAGTACAGTTGGAATTTTTAGTGCTGAAGTGCACATTTAGTGCTGGCTTTTTGTTTTTTCTTCATTAATGGAGTCAGCATTGTAGATTTCATAATAAGTAAAAAAACAAAACTTGTGAAACATGCAGCCCTTTATTTTTCTCAGTCAAATGATGGACATCAATGACAAGTATCCAGCAGATGTGTACTTGGCGTCTCTTATGTGACAGATCCGGCATTTCAGTCACGAATGCAGTACCCACATTCAATCAGGATCAATATTCACAAAGAAGCGTATCATTGTATGTGTACGTACAATAAAAACCAGAGGTAAAATAGTAATCTACAATGCAAATTCCCAGATATCATTACTAAACATTAACAATATCTGTGAAAAGAATACTCTACAAGAAATCGCTCATTAATTCAGACAAGCTAGGTACAAAAAAAAAAAATGAGAAAACCTAAATTATTTCCCTTCAGGAGAAGGGGACATGTAGAGCCCCCTCCCCTCCTCACCTCTCTAGAGCAATCTGGAGCATCATAATCCGAAAATGTTCCTGGCAAAATAAGGCGTATAGCCCAAAACATAATTTATATCCCTGTGGACCAGATATCCGAAAATTATTGAGTTTCACAAATGTATCTGCAGTGCTGAAATCTGTGCAGTCATTTTTTTGCCAACATTAATGAGGAAGGACCCTGTGAAGACTTGAAAACTCGGAGGGGAAATGCGCCTTGAAGACAAATGAGAAGCAACAGAGAGAGACCTTTTGCTCCCCAACCAGCCAGTTCCTGCGGATTCTAATTTTAGACATATAATAATGCAAAAGTAAAGGGAAAACTGCTGGCTGTTCAATCAAGTTTGCTGGGAGCCTCATTAACAGCTTCTAAAAGTTCATTACAAACAGCCACATCCCATTAATGCTGCTCTGTGCAAAAAGACTGCTGAATAAATAGACCAAAGCAGATTACTTAGATTCAGAGCTCTCCAGAGATGACATTCTATTAGGAAAACACAATATCCACAGCTGCATTATGAAGGACAGCTGGATTGTGTCCTAAGGATGCTTGTTAAGACATTTTCGAAGGTGTTGCTGTAAAATATACAATATTTTATTGCATTTTTACCATTGTGGAGGGAATAGTTCATAGAAACTGAATTTAGAAGACAAGCCATTAGAGTTGGTGCGAATCGATTTGCGTGTTTCATTCCATCAGCCACAACGTGTGGTTGCTGCACAGTAGATGGAGTACTGCCGCTTACCTGATGACGTCAGTGTCCCTTCTTTTGGTTAGAAGCTGTGATGTCATTTTTATCGTATGATGTACATGTGATGTTGCGAAAAGCCGCCTAATCAAAAGAAGAGCCTTCGATATCATCAGGTATTAGGAGGGTGCTCCCTCTCCCGTGCAGCGCTCATAGACCATTGCGGTGCCCATTGGAATGGGACTAGTAAATAAATTGTCAATAATTCTACCAGGCATACAAAATAAAAGGAAGCTTTAGAGGACAGATTTTTGAAATATTTAGGGACCAGAAATAAAGTGGTTCTTTATGAGCTATCATGAATAGACACTACATACATGGCTCCCACCCACAAGGTCCTTGGGAAGCAAAATATGAACCAGTCATCACATCACGTAAATCAATAACCATTACTGTGTAGTAATATGGTTAGTACATATAGCAATTGTGTCCTCATTTTCTGGAAGACCATTTTAGAACTATCCTCTTTTTATGGAGTGAGGTACTTGGGAATGTAGGTAAAAACAAAAACTAAATTCCTGACAATTCATTTACTCTTTGCCTGCTATGATCAAAATCTGGGTATTGCGCTTGCTGTTTGGATGTTTCTTGACTCCCTGCTGCTTTTTGTTTTTTGTCTGTATGTCTGTTTCTGGATATGAAGTGTTGTTCCTGTGACTTATGTGCACTACCTCCCACAGTATCTTGAAGTGTGAAGAATGAGAGGTAGACTGGAGTCACACTTGCGTGTTATTTGTGCGAGGATCGAATCAAACTGGCCAGACAGGCCGTTGGCTCTCTTGACAGGAGCGGATCAGTTTCATGTATTTCTAAGCAGCTGACATGCTCTTGTCAGGAGAGCGGGTGGCCGGTCTGGGCAGTGCGATGAGATCCTCCGATGAGTCACACCCAACTGTGACTCCAAACGTAGTCGTAGAGTATTACACATGACAGATTAATTGTAGGTATTCCTAAGGTTTTGCATGGACGAGTGCAATCCGATAAAATATCGGATTGCTCTCACTCTAGTGCAAAACTATGGAGCAGTGTCCATCTGCGATTGATTTTTCATGCCATAGCGGCATGCGGAATGAATCACAGCATGCTGAGTTTGGCAGCGAGTCTCGGCTCACACACCCCCATACAGGTCTATGAAACATTACATGCAAGTGCAGTGCGATATACAAAGAGACAGGTCCCCTCCCTCTTCTCCGCACCTGTGATGCGATCACAAGATCGGAAAACAGTTGCATGACCCTTGGCAGCAGAGGGTCATTAGCATATTGCTTCCGATGCTCTCACATCGGAAGCTATACACAAGTGGAACCGTAGCCTAAGGCGGGCTTTGCACACTACAACATCGCAGGTGCGATGTCGGTGGGGTCAAATCGAAAGTGACGCACATCCGGCGTCGCAGTCGATATCGTAGTGTGCAAATCCTTTTTGATAAGATTAACGAGCGCAAAAGGGTCGTTATCGTATCATCGGTGTAGGGTCCGACATTTCTATAATGCCGGTGCAGCGACAGTTACGATGTAGTTCCTCGTTCCTGCGGCAGCACACATCGCTGTGTGTGAAGCCGCAGGAGCGAGGAACATCTCCTACTTGCGTCCCGGCTGCAATGCGGAAGGAAGGAGGTGGGCGGGATGTTTACATCCTGCTCATCTACACCCCTCCGCTGCTATTGGCCATCTGCCGTGTGACGTCGCTGTGACGCCGCACGACCCGCCCCCTTAGGAAGGAGGCGGATCGCCGGCCAGAGCGACGTCGCAGGACAGGTGAGTGCATGTGAAGCTGGCGTAGCGATAATGTTCGCTACACCAGCAATCACAAGATATCGCTGCTGAGACGGGGGCGGGGACTATCGGGCTCGGCATCGCAGCATCGGCTTGCGATGTCGCAGCGTGCAAAGTACCCCTAAGACTTAAATCAATCACAGACAGCTATACAGCTAAATATTGTTGTTTCTTCATAATGTGCCTTTGATTTCTGCATGGTCTGCCAACTCCTTCAGGAAGTGCATAGGCGAAACACAGCCTGATACAGGCACTGCTGCATCATTTGATAAATACCTTTATAGGTGAGAATGGTTTTTGAACATGACTATAATATTTGATGTTGGCGAGATTTGTGGTGCACTAGAACTATTTATCCCAATCTAAAGCAATTTGCATCATTCATTTTTCACTTTTCATGGTAATACCAAGGCTTAAGGGGGCTTGACTCGCAGCGTTATCGCTAGCGATATTGCTAGCGAGCGTACCCGCCTCCGTCGTTTGTGCGTCACGGGCAAATCGCTGCCCATGGTGCACAATATCGTTAGGAGCCGTCACACGGACTTACCTGCCTAGCGACGTCGCTGTGGCCGGTGAACCGCCTCCTTTCTAAGGGGGCAGTTCAAGCGGCGTCACAGCGGCGTCACTAAGCGGCTGCCCAATAGAAGCGGAAGGGCGGAGATGAGCGGCCGAAACATCCCGCCCACTTTCTTCCTTCCTCATTGCCGGCGGCCACAGGTAAGCTGTAGTTCGTCGTTCCCGAGGTGTCACACGTAGCGATGTGTGCTGCCTCGGGAACGACGAACAACCTGCATTCTCAACAATCAACAATTTTTTGAAGATGACAACGATGGATGATAAGGTGAGTATTTTCCATCGTTAACGGAGGCTCGTTGGTGTTACACGCAACGACGTCGCTAACGATGCCGGATGTGCGTCACGGAATCCGTGACCCCGGCGATATATCGTTAGATATGTTGCTGCGTGTAACGGGGCCTTAAGAGTACTTTTGTATGCAGAAATTCTAATCAATTCCTATTTCTGTCTAGTAATATGTGTATTATATAACAATCATGTCTACATTCCCCACAGACCATTTTAGAACAATTTCAGAACAATACATATAACTAAAGAGGGAAGGAAAAGTTGACAGTCTGTGAAAAGAACATTTCATGTTGAGGAGCCATGCTGGACAAAGAATCTAACACCAGGAGATTCACTGACTTTCCAGGTCAAAAATAAAGATGAGATTTAGACGGAAAAGAAAACGGATATTGGATAGCACTTATCAAGTCTTCATTAACAATCTGTCAAAACACTGAATCACCAGGAGCGGTGACCTTACTCACTGCTGCCTAACAAAGAGATGTATTATCACCACATGAAGGATGCGCAGAAAGGGAACTGACAAATGTGCTTCAAGCACCCACACTACTGTTCTGTAATTCTTATATAAAGAAGATCAGGTATGAAACTCGAAGGTCTGCAGGCCAAATCCGCTATAAATGAAGTTCTATTTTTGATTCAAGGCTCTGGGTAAAAGAAAAGTTAAGATTTGGGTAGAATCAGAAGATAAAGTAAGGAACCTCTAGTTAAATTGATAGAACTTTTTTTCCACATAACTTTTAGCAGAGAAACTTTCAAGATGTTCGGTAAGACATTTGTGTAGAGGTAGAGAACATGATATTATAAGTAATGGAATCTTGTCAAGGTTTTTATTGCCCAAAAGCACATTTAAGAATAAGCGATTTGCATGTCTTTCTTTCTGTCATTTTTTTCCTAGAACAAATGTAATTTTTTATTTTTTTCATTTTTTTTTATATTAATGAGTATTAATTACCTGTTGTTGTTGCTGTGGTTGTTTTACATGGTCGGGCTGCTTTATTTTCTTTATTTAAACTGATGCATTGGGAACATGATTTTGTGGCACTTATTACGGTAGTGTCATACGTTCTCCACCTTTGTGAATTGCTGCCCTCTTGTTAGTACAGCCTGTTCAGTCCTGTTCTCAAAAGGGCAGTTGGTAGAGGGGCATGTGACCAGACTTGTCCATCAGCTGCCTACAAGTGAACATCAAGGGACAGGACTTCTGGCTTTGATGGAGATTGGGAGCAATCTGCAAGAGCGCGTAACTAGGATACGAGAATGCAACAGTGCAGTAAAGTTGACTCAGTGGTGATTAATAACAGATTTTTATGTTACGCAAATAAATGAATATTGGTTGTAATTTAAGTGACAAGTTACAATTATAAAACAGATTGATACATGTAAAGGGATGTATAAAATACAAATGCAATAATATTACAATTGATTACTTTTAACACTATTAAGTATCACTAAGTTATCTTAGTTCTAGTCTCTGTCAAGTAAGCATCAGTGTCACTCTGACTTCTGTCATAACCTCACCTTCTCTAGATAAAACAATCTAACAACACACAGACCCTAAGGGCTATGGCACATCCCACTGGGCCGGAAGTCCAATTTTAGTTGGTAACTTTCATCACTTAGAACCATGTATCTGGACAGGAAGCAACTGCCCAGCTCACTCGGAAGTTCTGGTGTTGGTGTTCTGTCTTTAGTGTTCTGTCCTCAGTGTCAGTGTTGGGTCTTCAGTGTTCGGTAGAGATGAGCGAACCGGTCGCGGTTCGGCTCGAGGTCGGTTCGCCGAACGGGGGTCCCGTTCGAGTTCGGTTCGTCGAACGTTCGACGAACCGAACTCGAACGTATAGGCTAGAATGGGAGGCAATCACAAACACATAAAAATGCATGATAAATGTACACAAACAGTTAATAAACATTGCCATAACACTTACCGGTCCTCGCGATCCCTTCTGCACTCTGTCTCCTGCCGCTATTCCATCCGATGATCGCTGAATCCTCCCGGTGACCTGCACTGCCAGCAGAGAAGCAGGACCTATCGTGACGTCAAAATAGCCATGTGACCAGTCACGTGGCTATTATCTCATTGGCTACAGACTGGTCACATGACTATGACACGTCATGTAGGACCTGCGAGTGCATCTCTCCGGTACACGGTGCACATATGTGTATCGCCGTGTACCGGCGACATGCTCTAGCACACGGTCGACTCCCCGTTCCGTTAGGGACCGGCTGACACAGCCGGTCATTAACGGAGATCACCGTTGCCATAGCAACGCAGTTAGCGGTGACGTCACCGCTAACCGCGGCTCCGGGAGCACCGTTGCTATGGTAACGCGTCTGTCAGCGTTACCGCTAGCAGCCAGCAGTGATCACTCACGGAGTGAAGGCTGCACGCTGCTTCCCGATTGTAGTGAGCATTGTAGTTAGGATGGAGGTTCCCCAGCCCCAAGTGATGCCCCTCACTACAATCGTCACTACCACTACACTAGAAAGAAAGAAGACAGAAGAGCAGGATCGTGGAGGGCTGACAGGGGTAATAAAGATGGAGTCTCTAATGTGTCTGTGTATTTATTTCTATTAAAGTATTTTTTCTCTGTGTGGTGTCTTTTTTTAACCCTTTATTGGAGATTCTTAATGGCCGGGTCAAACGTGCCTGACATTAAGAATCTCTGGCTTAATACTGGCTGGTAAAACAAAGCCAGTATTAACTCATGATTACCCAACAAGCCACCCGGCTCCAGGGCTGTTGGAAGAGTTGGATACAGCGCCAGATGATGGCGCTTCTATGAGAGCGCCATTTTCTGGGACGGCTGCGGACTGAAATCCGCAGCAGAGGCGCCCACAAACCTCGGGCTAACCTGTGCTGCGGATTCCAATCCCCAGCTGCCTAGTTGTACCCGGCTGGACACAAAAATAGGGCGAAGCCCACGTCATTTGTTTTTTAATTATTTCATGAAATAAGTGAAATAATTAAAAAAAACGGGCTTCCCTATATTTTTGGTTCCCAGCCGGGTACAAATAGGCAACTGGGGGTTGGAGGCAGCCCGTGGCTGCCAGCTGTACCTGGCTAGCATACAAAAATATGGCGAAGCCCACGTCATTTTTTTGGTGGGCAAAAAACTTCTGCATACAGTCCTGGATGGAGTATGCTGAGCCTTGTAGTTCTGCAGCTGCTGTCTGCTCTTCTCCATACAGACAGACAGCAGCTGCAGAACTACAAGGCTCAGCATACTCCATCCAGGACTGTATGCAGAAGTTTTTTGCCCCCTGAAAAAATTATGTGGCTTCGCCATATTTTTGTATGCTAGCCAGGTACAGCAGGCAGGTACGGCTGCCCCCAACCCCCAGTTGCCTATTTGTACCCGGCTGGGAACCAAAAATAAAGGGAAGCCCTTTTTTTATTATTTCATGAATTTCATGAAATAATTAGAAAACAAATGACGTAGGCTTTGCCCCATTTTTGTGTCCAGCCAGGTACAACTAGGCAGCTGGGATTGGAATCCGCACCACCGGTTGGCCTGAGCTTTCTGGGCCCCACTGCTGCGAATTGCAGTCTGCAGCCACCTCAGAAAATGGCATTTTCATAGAAGCGCCATCTTCTGGCGCTGTATCCAACTCTTCCAGCACCTGCCTGCTATACCTGGCTAGCATACAAAAATATGGCGAAGCTCACGTCCTTTTTTTGTAGCTTTTTGGCAAAAAAAAAAAAAAATGCTTCCCTGGATTTTCCATTGCCAGTGAAGGTAACACCAAGCAGTGGGGGTTAGCAGCCAGTAGCTGCTTGGATTACCCTTAGCTAGCAATACAAAAAATGCAGTGGGAGCTAACATATATTTTTTTTAATTATTTATTTAAATAACTAAAAATAAAATGGGCTTCCCTGTATTTTGATTGCTGGACATCACAGTGCTGTAAAAATAAATCTTTAAAAAAATGACGTAGCGCTCCGCGGTATTTTTGATTCTCAGCGCAGATAAAGCAGACAGCTATGGGTTGCCACCCCCATCTGCCTGCCGTTACCTTGGTTGGCAATCAAAATACAGGGAAGCCCATTAATTTTTTCTATTTAAAAAATAGTTAAAAAAAAATAATTACGTTGGGTCCCCCCATTTTTGATAGCCAGCTAGGGTAAAGCAGACGGCTGTAGCCTGAAAACCACAGCTGGCAGCTTTACCGTGGTTGGGGATCCAATGTGGAGGTCCCCTCAGGCTCTTTTTTATAATTATTTTATAAATATTAATAATTACACAATAAAAGTAGGGGACCCCCCAAATTGGATCACCAGCCAAGGTAAAGCGGACAGCTGTGGTCTGGTATTCTCAGGGTGGGAAGGTCCATAGTTATTGGGCCTTCACAGCCTAAAAATAGCAGGCCGCAGGCACCCCAGACGTGGCGCATCCACTAGATGCGCCAATCCTGGCGCTTCACCCCAGCTCATCCCGTGCCCTGGTGCAGTGGCAAACGGGGTAATAAATCGGGTTGATACTAGCTGTAAAGTCACCTGAGATCAAGCCCAGCAGTTTGTGATGTCATGGCGTCTATTAGATACCCAACATCATAAACTGTCAGTACTAACAAAAACAAAAAATCGACAAAAGAAATTTATTTGAAAAAACAGTCCCCAAAACATTTCCTCTTTCACCAATTTATTGTAAGAAAAAAAATAAAGGGGTCCCACGACGACTCTGGACCGTCTAGAATATGGGGGGGAGACACTCAGGGAACGTATCCCCCATTTTCTAGGAGTGCGGACCCTTCATGTGAGGAGTGTGGGTGCAATGAATCTGCACTCACTCTCCCCGGGTCCACAGCAGCAGAGTCCATGTCGTAATGGTTGCTACCAAAGCTGCAATGCCCTGCTCATGAGGTAAGGGCATGCCTAATCAGGAGAACTACTGTAGAGGAAGCTCTGCTCACTGGTATATAGGTGCTCAGAGGTAATAATAGATAAAATTAGTGAGTAACCTCGGCACTCTATATCTCCCAGACTAAGTCAGTAAGTCACAACGGATAGTAATGCAAAATCACTCTTTATTGGTCCGTATTAAGAAATTTTTTTTTCATAAGCATATATGTTTTTGTCCAAAACAAGTTACAAATGACGTTTCGGCCTGAGCCTTCGTCAGATTGGACTTATCTGCATGTAATCATGAAAAATGACAATAATCAGTATCACATAAGAGTGAGAGAACAATAACATAAACTCGAACAATGTAGAGGTACAATTGGGATGCAGCAAAAAAATTGCAACACAGCAAGAAATGAAACACATGATACAAATGTCATAATACAGTACAAGGACAATATAGTAATGACAAATATGGGGTCAGAGTAGACTTAGACAGCTCTGGTACGAAAGAGATGTCAATCATAAAGTAACATGTGCAGTAGGTGTAGAGCTACACTATGCATGGCAGAGCTAATGGGTAGACCGACCATAGAAAAAGTAGAGAAAAAGTGGAGAAAAAGTGGAGAATAAGTGGAACATAAGAGGAGAAAAAGTGGAGAAAAAGTGGAGAAAAAAGTGGAGAAAAAGTGGAGAAAAAGTGGAGAAAAAGTGGAGAAAAAGTGGAGAAAAAGTGGAGATTAAGAGGAGAAAAAGTGGAGAAAAAAGTGGAGAAAAAGGTGAGAAAAAGTGGAGCATAAGTGGAGAAAAAGTGGAGAAAAAGTGGAGAAAAAGTGGAGCATAAGAGGAGAAAAAGTGGAGAAAAAAGTGGAGAAAAAGTGGACAAAAAGTGGAGCATAAGAGGAGAAAAAGTGGAGAAAAAGTGGAGAAAAAGTGGAGCATAAGAGGAGAAAAAGTGGAGAAAAAGTGGAGAAAAAGTGGAGCATAAGAGGAGAAAAAGTGGAGATTAAGAGGAGAAAAAGTGGAGAAAAAGTGGAGCATAAGAGGAGAAAAAGTGGAGAAAAAGTGGAGAAAAAGTGGAGAAAAAGTGGAGCATAAGAGGAGAAAAAGTGGAGATTAAGAGGAGAAAAAGTGGAGAAAAAGTGGAGAAAAAGTGGAGAAAAAGTGGAGAAAAAGTGGAGCATAAGAGGAGAAAAAGTGGAGAAAAAAGTGGAGAAAAAGTGGAGAAAAAGTGGAGAAAAAGTGGAGAATAAGAGGAGAAAAAGTGGAGAATAAGTGGAGAAAAAAATGGAGAAAAAGTGGAGAAAAAGTGGAGAAAAAGTGGAGCATAAGAGGAGAAAAAGTGGAGAAAAAGTGGAGAAAAAGTGGAGAAAAAGTGGAGCATAAGAGGAGAAAAAGTGGAGAAAAAAGTGGAGAAAAAGTGGAGAAAAAGTGGAGCATAAGAGGAGAAAAAGTGGAGAAAAAGTGGAGAAAAAGTGGAGCATAAGAGGAGAAAAAGTGGAGAAAAAGTGGAGAAAAAGTGGAGAAAAAGTGGAGCATAAGAGGAGAAAAAGTGGAGAAAAAGTGGAGAAAAAAGTGGAGAAAAAGTGGAGAAAAAGTGGAGAAAAAGTGGAGAAAAAGTGGAGATTAAGAGGAGAAAAAAGTGGAGAAAACGTGGAGAAAAAGTGGAGAAAAAGTGGAGCATAAGAGGAGAAAAAGTGGAGAAAAAGTGGAGAAAAAGTGGAGAAAAAGTGGAGCATAAGAGGAGAAAAAGTGGAGAAAAAGTGGAGAAAAAAGTGGAGAAAAAGTGGAGAAAAAGTGGAGAAAAAGTGGAGAAAAAGTGGAGATTAAGAGGAGAAAAAGTGGAGAAAAAGTGGAGAAAAAGTGGAGCATAAGAGGAGAAAAAGTGGAGAAAAAAGTGGAGAAAACGTGGAGAAAACGTGGAGAAAAAGTGGAGAAAAAGTGGAGAAAAAGTGGAGAAAAAGTGGAGCATAAGAGGAGAAAAAGTGGAGAAAAAAGTGGAGAAAACGTGGAGAAAAAGTGGAGAAAAAGTGGAGAAAAAGTGGAGCATAAGAGGAGAAAAAGTGGAGATTAAGAGGAGAAAAAGTGGAGAAAAAGTGGAGAAAAAGTGGAGAAAAAGTGGAGAAAAAGTGGAGCATAAGAGGAGAAAAAGTGGAGAAAAAAGTGGAGAAAAAGTGGAGAAAAAGTGGAGAAAAAGTGGAGAAAAAGTGGAGATTAAGAGGAGAAAAAGTGGAGCATAAGAGGAGAAAAAGTGGAGAAAAAAGTGGAGAAAAAGTGGAGAAAGTGGAGAAAAAGTGGAGAAAAAGTGGAGAAAAAGTGGAGAATAAGAGGAGAAAAAGTGGAGAAAAAGTGGAGAAAAAGTGGAGAATAAGAGGAGAAAAAGTGGAGAATAAGTGGAGAAAAAAATGGAGAAAAAGTGGAGAAAAAGTGGAGAGAAAGTGGAGAAAAAAATGGAGAAAAAGTGGAACACCCTTTGGTACCTTTCATGTGGCACTAAGGGGTGCTTAGCTTTGTATTTAGCCAAAAAAATGAAAAAAAAATGACATAGGGTTCCCCCTAGTTTTGTAGCCAGCTAGGGTAAAGCAGACGGCTGCAGCCTGCAGACCACAGCTGGCAACCTCACCTTGGCTGGTAATCCAAAACTGAGGGCACCCCACGCTGTTATTTTAAATTAAATAAATAATTAAAAAAAAAAACACGTAGGGGTCCCCCAAAATTGGATCACCAGCCAAGGTAAAGCAGACAGCTGGGGCCTGATATTCTCAGACTAGGGAGGTCCATGGTTATTGGAATCTCCCCAGCCTAAAAATAGCAGGCCGCAGCCGCCCCAGAAGTGGCGCATCCATTAGATGCGCCAATCCTGGTGCTTCGCCCCAGCTCATCCCGCGCCCTGGTGCGGTGGCAAACGGGGTAATATTTGGGGTTAATACCAGATGTGTAATGTCACCTGGCATCAAGCCCTGGGGTTGGTGAGGTCAGGCGTCTATCAGATACCCGACATCACCAACCCAGTCAGTAATAAAAAAAAAATACACGACAAACACATTTTTATTTGAAAAAACACTCCCCAAAACATTCCCTCTTTAACCAATTTATTAGATTGAAAAACAAATCCAGGTCTGGTGTAATCCAAGGGGTTGCCATGACGATGCACACTGTCCCAGTCAATGAAGAGCAGGATGTTCCCCATTGGCTGGGAGAGCAGTGCAGTGACCTGAGCTAACATCAATGGGTCAGCCCAGGTCACTGCAGGGGGGTGACAAGTGCTGCTGTCAGTGAGGTACATTACCTGCGCTGATCTCCAGCACACTGACAGCCCCTGTCACTGAGGTCAATGACCGGCGCCTTCACATCAAGTATCGCGAGAGGTCCGTGACGTCACCGCCAGTGTCAGTCTCGGGTCGGAAGCGATAGGTGATGTGACAAGCGGCGGCCATGGAGGACAGTGACAGCGCTGAGGTCGGGATGGCGGGACTTCATCACCGCAGGTAAGCCGAGCGAGCGGGGGGGGGGGGGGATGTGTGTGTGTGTGTTTGTGTATGTGTATGTATGTGTACATGCCGCGGGCAGGAGGGGGTGGAGCGAGCTGAGCGGGAAAGTGTGGGCTTCCTGCACGTAACTAAGATAAACATCGGGTTACTAACCAAAGCGCTTTGCTTGGATACCCGATGTTTATCTTGGTTACCAGCTTGTGGCAGGCTGCCAGCGATGGCTCCTGCACACTGTAGCTGTAAAAAGCCCTGCTTTTTGCTGCTAGAACCGTTCTCGAACATATCTAGAACTATCGAGCTTTTAGCAAAAAGCTCGAGTTCTAGTTCGATCTCGAACAGCCGAAAAATCACTCGAACCTAGAACTGGAGAACCACGAACCACGAACCGCGCTCAACTCTAGTGTTCGGTCTTCTTCTGGAAGCAGTGTAACTCAGGTCTATCTCTGAGATCGGGTCTCTCTCAGATGCTTCTAAAGCAATGGTAGCTTTGTGCCACTCTGTTGCTCACAAGACCGCTTCCTTTTATCTCTTGATTCAGCCTCTTCTGGACCATTCCAAGCTTGTATAATTAACAACTCCACCACAACTGTCACCTGACCCAGCGTTTCTGTCTATGAACTCTGAGCATTAGTTCCGTCCTTAAATTTTCAATTTAATTCAGGTCAGATGATTGGCTGTGCCATTCTGGTAGCTTTATTTTCTTTCTCTGAAGCCAAATGAGAGTTTCTTCAGCTGTGTGTTTGGAATCGTTGTTTTGCTGAAATGTCCACCCTTGTTTGAACCTATTGGTTCAAAATTCTCAGCGCACCCATACATACATTTCTTCATGGGTCTATTTTCCAAAATGGGGTCACTTGTGGGGGTTTCTGATGTTTTTGTACATCAAGGATCCTGCAAATGCAACATTTTGTGCACTATTTCTGCTAAATTTGCTTTACAAAATTCAAATATTGCTCCTTTTATTCCAACCCCTACTGTTTGTCCAAACAGAACTTTTTGACTCATGTGTGGTATCACTGTGCTCATAAAAAAGTGGGTAATAAAGTGTGCGGTTCATTTTTTGGCACTACCTTTTTAAAAAGGGATAAATTTGGTGTTAAAGCAAAATTTTTGTGAAAAAAATGAATATATTCAATATGCTGACCTAATGTTATCAAATTCTATGAAGTACCTGTGCCTTAAAAATGCTCACAATACCCCTGAATAAAATCCTTGAGGGGTCTACTTTCCAAAACAAAGTCACTTCGGGGGACTTCTACTGTTTAGGGACCTTAGTAGCCCTGCAAATGTGACATGGTGCCTGCAATCTATTTCAGCCAAATTTGTTTCGCAAAATTGAAATATTTCTTCATCCATTCTGAGTCCTTCCATTTGACCAAACAGTACTATCTGACTACATTTGGGGTAATGCTGCACTCATAAGAAAGTGAGTAACAATCTGTGTGGTCCACATTTTGGTGTTACCTCTTGTAAAAGTGAGAAATTTGGTGGTAAAGCAACATTTAAGTAAATAAATAAATAACTAAATAAACATTTCAATATGACAACCTAATGTTATCAAATTCTATGAAATACCTGTGGGTTCAAAATGCTCACCATACCCCTGGAAAACATACTTTAGGGGTCCAGTTTCCAAAATAGGGTCACTTATGGGGGTTTTCTGCTGTTTAGGCACCCTACAGCCCTGGAAATGCGACATGGTACTGGCAATCAATTTCAGCCAAATTTGTGTTCCAAAATTCAAATAGTGCACTTTCCATTTTGAGCCCGGCCATTTGTACAAACAGGGGTTCATGACCACATGGGGGGTATCACGCTCAAATGAAACTGGGTAACAAGCTTCGAGGTCTAGTTTGTTATGCTATTTCTTGTAAAAGTGAATAATTTGGATCTAAATCAACATTTTAGGTAAAATCTAATTTTGTTTTTTAATTTCACTTTGCATTAATTCCTGTGAAGCACCGGAAAGGTTAATAAACTTTTTTGAATGTGATCTTGAGCACTTTGTGGGGTGAAGTTTTTAGAATGGTCTCATTTTTGGGTATTTTTTGTCACCTAGGTCTCTCAAAGTCACTTTAAATATGATGTGGTCCCTAAATAATGGTTTTGTAAATTTTGTTGGAAAAGTGAGAAATTGCTGATGAACTTTGAACCCTTCTAACTTCCTAACAAAAAAAAATTATGTTGCAAAAATTGTGCTGATGTAAAGCAGACATGTGGGAAATGTTATTTATTAACTATTTTGTGTGACATAACCCTCTGGTTTAAGGGCATAAGAAATTCAGTTTGAAATGTGCAACATTTTCAAAATTGTCACCACATTTCTGATTTTTTCACCAATAAAAGCAAAAATATTAGTCCTAAGTTTACCACTACCATAAAGTACAATGTGTCATGAAAAAGACAATCTCAGAATCAGTGGGATCTCTTGAAGTGTTCCATGATATTACATCAATAAAGAAAGCCATGGACCCCATAGGGGGGAGGGGCGACATGACCAGAGGGAAGGGAGGGAGTGAGGGGTTAATAAAGTGAATTAAAGGGCATTATGGGCCCTTTTAGGGGATTGGTGGAATAGGGTCACTGTAGGGTGGGGAGGGGGCTAGTATATAAACTATAGGGGAGGGGTCTTACCTTCCTTGTGACTCCGGACAGCAAAGGATTCAGACCCAGGGACCTCCAGGAGCTCGATAGGCTCCTCAGAGCGGCGATGGCGGTGCACGGGGCCCAGGCAGTGCAGTCCCACGTCAGGGCTGCCTGGGCTTCCCCGTCGGCACCTGCCCCTTGCACCCCCACCATAGATGCGGGCGGCGTTCCAGGCCCCCCCCCCATCCGATATTCCCCAGGCGCAAGGGGGGCAAGGAGGCACAGCGAGAGCCCCCCTCGGGACCCTCCGCGGCGGGGCGGGCAGCGGCAGCTCCCTGCGTCTGCCCCGGCCGCCGGGAGGAATCTCCGGCGAGGCCGCGGTGGCCGAGAAGGGGGCGTGGCCAGTCCGGGGGCCTTCTTCCGGTCTCCGGCCTCGGGCTGGAGTCCGAACCCCTGCGGCGTCTCCCGGCCGGGAGCGAGCCCGGCGATGATGTGAGGCCAGCGGTGGCCTGGATGGGGGTGGGCCCGGCCTGGGGCCTACTTCCGGTCCCAGGCCTCGGGCTCAATTTTCCAGGCCGGCGGCAGCCCGGGATCGGGGGCGTGCCCGGCGCGGGACGGAGGCCCGGGGAGGGGGCGTGTCCAGCCTGGGGCCCGCTCTGGACGCCAGGCCCCCGGCGGTGGGGCACGTCCCGGCGGCAGCTACCACACAGGAGCGTGCCCGGCAGAGAAATGAGGCTGGCAGTACCCTCCAAGGACCGTGAGGGAGCCGAGCGCAGGCAGCCAGCAGGGGGACCGGTGTGGGCAGGCGCCACCCGGATACCTGCAAGGCTGGGGAGAGTAAGGGGGGACGGCGGGAGCCCGGCGGTGACTGCCAGGTCCCTCATAGCAGCTGCACTGCGCCCGGCGGCCGCGGTCTCCCCCGGGCGGGGGAGGACCAGCAGGAGGTTCTGGTCGGAGGCCCTGGAGGGCGAGGGACGACGGTGGGGAGCCCCCTGAGTCCGGGGAGCGGCTCCTCCAGGAAGAGGCCTCGGTCAGCGGCGGCCCAGGGGACAGGACGGTCTCGTCGGCTGTCGCCGCACAGCAAGCGACGGATGTCGACCACCAGTGCCCACGCGGCGGCCCAGGAGGGCGGCCGTGGTGGAGGGGACGCATCGGCTGCGTCCTCTGGAGCTGGAATGGTGGAGGACGCCTACAGCGAGGAAGAAGAGGGAGCCCTCAGGTCGGGGGACGAATCTGACGAGTGGATGGCGGAGGACGTCGCGGTACCAATTTCCATTTCTGCGCCACGGTCGGGTGAGCTAGCCGTGGATTCGGCATTGCTTGCGGCGCGGGTTGCTAGTTTTGGGGAGGTGGCTGCGGGCACGGCAGCGCCAGAGGGGGGGGGTCAGCATTGTTTAGTCAGTTGCTGGGCTTGGTGCGGGGTTTAGCGCGCGCGCGCCGGCGGCAGCAGCGGCATGGACGGGTCGGTGGTGGATGGCGCAGCGTCGGTCAGCAGCGAGGCGGCGCCGATAGGGACGGGTGCGGTTGGTGGAGTAGTGGAGCCCGCGGGGTAAACAGCGGTAGAAAAGGTAAATGGGGATGAGGTGGTGCGTTTGGATGATAGGGCCAAGTTTACGTGTGCTTTGAGGGACCGTTAGGGGCCCACCTCAAGAGGGAGGTGAGGGACAAGATTTGGGAAGGGGGAGTATGTGAAGATATTTTCCCTGCTACCCCTGAAAAAAAAAAAAAAAAAAAAAAAAAAAAAAAATTTAATCTGGACAAGGTGAAGCCGAACGACTCCAAGAAGGAAAGGGAAGAGGAAGAAAAACGCCGTTATGGGCTCCTTCCTCGTTCCTTTTCCAATTGGCTGCAGGCGTTCGGAATTTTGGCAAGTGTAATAGGGGAAAAGGAGCCGGAGCACTGCTCGGCTCTGTTTGGTTATCTGGAGGTAATGGGGGAGGCGTATCGCACGGACAGGGGGCTTGCCGTGGCTGCGGTATGATGAGCGGTTTAGGCAGCGGAAGGCGTTGCGGCCTGGCATGCGGTGGGACCATGAGGACATTTCCTTATGGATGCGTTTAATGGCGGCCCCGAGCCAGCCCTTTCATGGCGGCGCCGGGGGGGAAGGGAGCCGGGCCCTCGGGTACCCAGAAAAAGGGAGTGTGTGGGCAAGTTCACGACGGCCGGTGCAAATTTGGGGCAGCATGCAGGTTCAAGCATGAGTGCTCCGGCTGCGGGGGGACGGGTTTGGTAAAAGGGAGGACGCCAGTGAACATAGGGGCAATGGCGCCATTTTTACATAGGTATCCGGACGGGGCAGCGGCGTCAATTTTGCGGTTGGGTTTTATACGGTTTTCAGATTCCGTCAGCGGGGGAGGCATTGCCTCCGGTTTGGTCGTACTTTACGGTCGGCGAGGGACCACCCTATGGTTGTGGGTGGGAAGTTGGGGACAGAGGTTGAGTTGGGCAGGATGGGGCGTCCATTTGAGAGCCCGCCGTGCAGTAATCTGGTGGTGTCCCGGTTGGGGGTGGTGCCGGAGACGGAGCCGGATAAATTTTGGCTCATCCATCATCTTTCATTTCCGGGGGGGGTCGTCAGTGAATGATGGCATCGCGCCAGAATTGTCGTCAGTGTACTACGTCTTGTTTGACAAGGCGCTGGACTTGGTGCGGGCGGCGGGACGCGGTGCATTGATGGAAAAGGTGGATGTAGAATCGGCGTTTCGTTGGCTGCCGGTGCATCCGGAGAGCCAGCACCTTCTGGGTTGCTGGTGGGGTGATGAGTTTATGTTGATCGTTGTTTGCCTATGGGCTGTTTCAATTTCTTGTTGTATTTTGAGGCGTTTAGTTCCTTTGCTGAGTGGGTGGTGCGGGCCGTGTATGGCTTGTCCTCCATTATCCACTATCTAGATGATTTTCTTGGTGTCGGTCCGGCGGGATCCATGGTTTGCGCTGGCTCGTTGTTCACCTTACAGAGAGTGGCGGATAGCTTTGGGATTCCTTTTGGCACAGGATAAATCGGAGGGGCCGGCGATGGTTATGCGGTTTTTTGGGGATTGAGATTGCCTCTTTGGCTATGGAATGCAGGCTGCCGGAGGGGAAGATGGTGGACTTGTGGTGAGTGGTAGCAGCACTGCTGGCAGCACGGAAAGGGCGGCTGAAGGTGGTGCAGTCTTTGCTCGGGAAGTTGAACTTAACGTGCAGGCTTATGCCAATGGGGCGGGTGTTCGCCAGGATTTTGGCGGCAGCTATGGCAGGCGTACGGCCCCCCGGCGCACTTTGTGCGGGTCACGCGGGAGATCAAGGAGGATTTTCTGGTTTGGGATGTTTTTCTTGCAATGTTTTAGCGGCCGAGCCTTGTGGTTGAAGACGGTGGTGCCAATGGTGTGCTCGAACTGTACAGGGACGCGGCCGGGTCGGCGGGTTTCGTCACCCCTTTTTCAGGGACATTGGTACGTTGGGAGGTGGCCTGAGGAATGGCGGCAGGTTGGTCTGGTAAGGAATCTGGCCTTGCTTTGGTTATTTCCGATCGTGGGGACGTTGGAATTGTGGGGGGGTCGCAATTTTCAGGACGTAAAGTGTGCTATCACTGCGATAATCGGGCGATGGTGCATGCGATAAACAGCTTGTCAGCAGAGTCCGGACCGGTAGTGGCTTATCTGCGGCATTTAGTGCTCAAGTGTTTACTGTGGAACGTTCATGTAGTTGCGAAACATGTGGTGGGGGTGATAACGGGGTGGCGGACGCTTTATCTCATTTTCAGTCCGCAGGTTGTGGGAGTTCATGCCGGGGGGCAGACGAGATCGGAGCAGGGTGTCCAGAGGACTTGTGGAGCCTGGTGAGGCATTGATTGCGGGTTTAATTAAGAATTCGGTGAGTGGCAGGAGATGCTGGGAGTTATGTTTGGTGACGGGCGAGCAAATTACTTGTTGGCGCTACTGGCACTGGTGAGCGAGGATTTCAGGGCTGGGAGTCAACATCAGCAATGATACTTAGGGTGGCCTTTGGTTGAAGGTCAGGGGTGAGTGGGGCGTGCCGCGGAATTTTGGGTGCGGCAGGCCTTGAAGGGTTTTCGTAAAGGGGCGAAGGAGCGGGACACTAGGCGGCCCGTTTCTTTGGTTTTGTTACGGCGATTGGTGGATGGTTTGCGGGAAATTTGTGTCTCAGTTTATGAGAGGGTGCTTTTGAAACGGCTTTTGTGTTAGCCTTTTTTGGGGCGTTGGTGAGCCCTTCCAGGTTCAGGGGGGGTGGTCTGATGTCCGAGGTTGTGGCAGTGGTGGGACGGAGAGTAGAGTGTCGGCTTAAGCGGTCCAAAATCAGACCAGATGGGTCGAGGCAGGTTGGTTGTGATGGATGCGTTGTGCCCGGTGCAGATGGTGAGGAAGGCGGTCTTCTGGGCCCGCTGTTCCGACACGTGGATGGGTCTTGGTTGTCTCGTTACCAGTTTGTGGCCGTACTGAGGAGTTGTTTGCGCTGTGCGGGGGAATGCCCGGGAGATTACGGGCCTCATTCCTTCAGGATCGGGGCGGCTGCGGAGGCTTCGCGTTGTGGGTGATGACATGGTGAGACGAATCGGTTGGTCGGAGTCTTATCGTTTTCGGGTGTTATGTACGCCCACAGTTGTTGTCCCAGTGAGGGCGTTATTGAGTAGTTGGTTGTGGCTTTGTCGGGGTTCCTTGCTGCAAATTGGTGTTGGTGGGGTGTGTTTGTTAAAGTTTCTGTGGTTGTAGGAATCTGCCTGATGTGGATTCTGGGGCACTCCTTCGTGTTCTGGGGGGCCCGTCGGGCCGACGCTCGCCTGAATGGTCGGCAGTTTGGTGGGGACAGATCGCTTGCGTTGGTCAAGTGGTTCGGTGTGCGGGGCATGGAATGGAGCAGGGTCGTGACGGAGTTTGAATGCTATTGCAGGGCGGATAGACCTCCGAACGTGTTGGTTTTTTGCACGTGGGGGGGGAAATGACTTGGGAGCGCAGGCATCACGTGATTTGATCCGGGACATCATGATGGATCTATTGCATTTATGGACCGGTTATCCGGGTTTGATGGTGGTATGGTCGGATATTGTGGCCACATTGTTGTGGAGGGGGGCACGGGCAGTTGAGAAGCTTACTCGCGCCCGGGCTCAAGTGAACAGGGTGGTTGCGCATTTCGTGCGGAGAAACAGCGGTATTGTAGTGCGACATGCGGATCTGGAGTCGCCGAAGTGGCAGTTTCGGAGGGGTGATGGGGTTCACCTTAAGGAGATTGGGTTCTGATCTATGGGCCTCGGGTTTGCGTGATGGTGGAGCAAGCCTTGGGTGTGTGGCGGGTCCAGGCCACGTAAGGTGTCACGTGTCCTGTCCTGTGGCGGGGGTAGGTCTGGTCCAGAGGCGGTTGTAAGGGATTGGTGGCTGGACTGAGAGGCACTGTCTTGGTATGGTGTCTCCGGGTTCCGGTAAATTGCAGGCACGGGGTTCTGCAAAGTTTGGGGGGTATTAATCCACGGGGTGATTAATACCTCATCTCTGGGTCGGAGTGTTGCGGCCAGGGATATTGGTGGAGGAAGTGGTTTCTGGACCGGGCCTACATGGGGTTACATGTACAGTTATTATTTATGTGTTACCTATTATTGGTTTGGGGTCGCCCGTTGGACGGCGCCCCCTTGTGTTAGAATGTTAATAATAGGTAATAAAGGCTGCTGTGGCCAATTTGTTTAACCAAGTCGCATGCAGTCGGTGTATTATTTATTAGGTTAAGTTGGGGATACTAACCATCACGACCGGAGAATCCTTCCTCAGTGGTCAAGAAAGCCATGGACCCCATAGGGGGGAGGGGCGACATGACCAGAGGGAAGGGAGGGAGTGAGGGGTTAATAAAGTGAATTAAAGGGCATTATGGGCCCTTTTAGGGGATTGGTGGAATAGGGTCACTGTAGGGTGGGGAGGGGGCTAGTATATAAACTATAGGGGAGGGGTCTTACCTTCCTTGTGACTCCGGACAGCAAAGGATTCCCGCCCACCCGCCCTTGTGTTTTGCGAGTTCGTTTGGCTATGTTTTGGTTTGTTTTTAATAAAAAAAAAAAAAAAAAAAACAAAGAAAACAAAATGAGAAAATGGAATGATGCAGTTTTTAAAAAAAAAAGAAAAAAAAAAAAAGGAATACAGGTTAGAAAGAGTCGTATGTTCTGTCGCAGCAGCGGGGGTAGGTCTGGTCCAGAGGCGGTTGTAAGGGATTGGTGGCTGGACTGAGAGGCACTGTCTTGGTATGGTGTCTCCGGGTTCCGGTAAATTGCAGGCACGGGGTTCTGCAAAGTTTGGGGGGTATTAATCCACGGGGTGATTAATACCTCATCTCTGGGTCGGAGTGTTGCGGCCAGGGATATTGGTGGAGGAAGTGGTTTCTGGACCGGGCCTACATGGGGTTACATGTACAGTTATTATTTATGTGTTACCTATTATTGGTTTGGGGTCGCCCGTTGGACGGCGCCCCCTTGTGTTAGAATGTTAATAATAGGTAATAAAGGCTGCTGTGGCCAATTTGTTTAACCAAGTCGCATGCAGTCGGTGTATTATTTATTAGGTTAAGTTGGGGATACTAACCATCACGACCGGAGAATCCTTCCTCAGTGGTCAGGCCCTTTCACACATCCGGCATTTCGCCGGATCCCATGCAGAACAGTACATTTATTTACAGTGGAAGCGCAACATCGTGTGGATCAATTCGGTTGTGCACGAAGCACACAACTGCATGGTGTCACGCTTCCACTGAAAATGAATGTACTGTACTACGTGCGTGTGTCGGATCCGGCATCTGGCGAAATGCCGGATGTGTGAAACAGGCCTAAATTGATACTAGTCAGAATTGTAAAATTTGTCCTGGTCCTTAAGATCAAAATTGGTTCTGTCATTAAGGGGATAAGTGGCTGTTTACACAAGCAGTCTAAAGTAAATGATGTGAACCAAAGGGCCCGTTACATGCTACGATATATCTAATGATATGTCGTCGGGGTCACTTTGTTAGTGACGCACATCCAGCGTCGTTTGACATATCGTAGCGTGTGACAGGTACGAGCGACTGTGAATGAGCAAAAATACTCACCTTATCGTTGCTCGTTGACATGTCGCTCATTTTCAAAAAATCGACCGTCCTTCTGCGTGCCGATTGTTCATTGTTCCCGAGGCAGCACACATCGCTCCATGTGACATTGTGAAAACGATGAACTACAGCTTACCTGAGTCCCGCCGGCAATGCGGAAGGAAGGAGGTGGACAGGATGTTACGTCCTGCTTATCTCCGCACCTCCGCTACTATTGGGCGGCCGCTAAGTGACATCGCTGTGACGCCAAATGTCCCTCCCCCTTCAGGAAGAGGATGTTCGCCGCCCACAGCGAGGTCATTTGTAAGGTAAGTACGTGTGACGGGGGTTACTGACTTTGTGCGCCACGGGCAACAAATTGCCCGTGTTGCACAAACGATGGTGGCGGGTGCGATCGCACATGCGATCGCACGATAATTCGCCGCGTGTAAAGTGGCCTTTAGTGATATCATTCAGTGTGAATAGAAGGCCATAGTTCTCGGCAGTGTGACTTCTTTTTGTTCTTCTTTTTACTAAAGATGATGCACCACCAATAACGATCATGTTTCTGCTGCATAAAAGATCATTTCACCCGATGAACGAGCATCTTGCATAATCACTGAGTGATCAGCAGCCTGTTTAGACTGCAAGATAATTGTGAAATTAGCGTTTTTAACAACGTTCGTTTAAGATAATCTTGCAATGTAAAAAAAAAAGAGATAAAATATAATGCAACACTTTAATGAGCTTGAAACAAGAATAAAAGCAAAAACAGTTGAGTAGATACCATGCCCTTTAGTGTGGCATAGAATAAATTGTTTTTATATGTAATTTTATGTGAAAGGAAATATGAAAGAAAAATGTACAAAAATATATATACCTCATGTTTAGTGGCGCAATGCAATAACCACATATCCATTAATATCACAAAACATACTTTGATTCTCAGTAGGGAAATCATATGAGCACTTGCAGGCAAAAAAAAAAATAAAAAAATCCTTGGATCAGCAAAGTAATACCTGTAACAAGCCTATAGCTTATGAATGTTTTGTGATAATAAACTGGTACACTGGTCAGCTCTTGTCCCCATGGTGTCAGTCTTTGCATTTCACACCACAGAATTCCTAGTTATAGTGGGAGAGAGTGATGATTAAGACTTACCATGACATTTCTGAATCCCGAGATTCAAAAGCTCGACATCTCAACACGACCAATTACTGCTGCATCACAGTGACGTGAAACCCAATGGGCATCAGTGACTGATACAGCCTCCGTTAACAAATATTAAATAGTGCCAGACTGTATAAAGTGATTACCTCCTCTATGCAGGAGTGGACACAATGCAGATGAGCTGAAGGCTGCTATCAAAGCAACCTGGGCTTCCATAACACCTCAGCAGTGCCACAGGCTCATCACCTCCATGCCACGCCGCATTGATGCAGTAATTCATGCAAAAGGAGCCACGACCAAGTATTGAAGCATTTACTGTACAGACTTTTCAGTAGGCGCCAACATTTCTGAGCTAAAAATCATTTTTTTCAGTTGGTCTTATATAAGATTCTAATTTTCTGAGATAATGACTTTTGAGTTTTCATTGGCTGTAAGCCATAATCATCAACATTAACAGAAATACACACTAGAAATAGATCCCTCTGTGTGTAATGACTATATAATATATGTGTTTCCCTTTTTGTATTGAATTACTGAAATACATTAACATTTTGATGATATTCTAATTTATTGAGATGCACTCGTAAACATGATGATCTTTGATATTCCTCTTTTCTAGTAATGAAAGGCAAATGAGAATTCTGTCTGGCAAAGTACAATACAAGGTAATATTGTGGTACCGTGTTAGCCAGAAAAATCAATAGAAATATTTTGCCCCAAGAATGACAAAATTATTTTAGGAGCGATACCTTTATAGGCTAACCAGAAAAACTATATTAGCAAGCTTTCAGAGCATCAAGGCTCCTTCTTCAGGCTTGCAAAGTAAAATGATAAACGTGTTGCGACTTGCAATAGAGCGAATTGTGATAAACTAAGGGGCATTGTGGCTGACAGTAAACTGCATCTTGGTCGACATGCGAAAGCTGTGGATGCCACTTGGTGGCATTCTTATAGATATAGGGTGGTAGAATCCAATGTGTATTGTGCTTTACAGGCAATAATGCATACTTTGGATGGCACTCTGTAGCTGACACTACTGCGTCTCTAGACCCTCATTTTAAAGAAGTTCATGTTATTCAGCCAATGGTCAATCTGATTCTTGTCAATAAATGGTGCAGTATCAGTGAACATTAGTACATTATTATAAAGGATTATGTACCCTCTGGAATCTCTGTAAATCTCATGGTCAGGGCCACCCTTAGGGGTGGGGACCTACTGGGCTCCTTAGCGGCCTTTAGTAATTAAAGCAGAAACTGCATTGTTAATGGCAGTGCTGCATTATAAGTTTAAATTCCAATGTTAAGAGTGCAAAAATGCAGCAGGACCTTTGGTGACCTCACAGTCATGTCACCAAAGGTCTTGTACCATGTAGGAGTCTAGAAGAACGGAATTAGAGGAGACAGACTAGTAAATCCTTTATAATTTGTGTGAATATACTGTATGTTTGTATGTATGTGCTCTGTGTATACAAGTCTCTATGTACTGTATATACTCTGTGTATTCATGCGTCTGTATATTTTTTCTCTGTGTATACATGTATGCCTGTATGTATGTGCTCTTTATTTAAATATATTTCTATATGTACACTGGAGATGAAAATTGGAGAACAATGTATGATTACTTGCTTTTCAGAAATAATGTAATCTACATTGATCAACATGCCACTAGAACAGTGTTTTACAAAAGATCCGTTTATCACCAGAAAAATCGTTATTTTGCCCAAAATATGATGATCATAACTAAAGAACAACAATGACTGTAGCACAGAGTAAGATTAGAACTACATTTTCTGAAGGTAAGTCAGTAGTGTACAGACCTTTGCTTTGAATGACTTCAGCACATCTGTGGCCACAGGACATCACTAGTCTCTCACACTGCTCTGGTGTGATTTTGAGTCCACTCTTCTTCCTGTCTCTTAGGCTATGTGCGCACTAGGCCGTTTTACCCGCGGATTTACCCGCGGTTTTACTGCGGAAATTTCTTGAGAAATCTTTGAAATCTTTCTGCAGACATTTCCCAGCAAAACCTATGGGAAAAAAATAACTGTGCGCACGCTGCGTTTTTTTCTCAAGAAAATTCTTTGTGAAGTGAATACGTGCACTTTTGCACTTTATAATCCCAGAGGCTGAAATACAGGCTGGTTATTTATTCCTTGGATGTTTACAAGCACTGTCTCACTTTACATTTATTAATCCTTGGATATAATTTTTGATCTACCTTAAATTGTGCAATATTCTCTGTCCTCCCAATACCTGTTGGCATTTTTTATGTATGTTTTATGCTCTATGTTTAATAAAATTTGTTAATAAAATGACTGATTTTGGCCGTATACTAAGGTTTTTGTTGTCTACAGTTATTTGACTGTTGAGTTTTTCTTGGCCATCAGTTTGTCACCAAGGATTTTCCAAAAATGGAGGGGAGCCAGCACTGCTTATGAGTGGCATGCAACAATGAAAAAGTAAAAAGTGTAATATTCACAAATTCATTCCTACTGTAACAATTCAATGAGATTTTTGGCAAATAATTGATCAATGATTTGAGCCCCCCTGCCCCGTCACGGCAAATCTCTATAAGGGGGGTCCCTACACTACAGTTATAATATACATACGTACCATAAGGTCTCGTGTAATGCGCAGGACCATATGAGAACATCACCTACCTGAGAAGTGTCAGAACCGCTCCCATGCTGCAAGGGCTGACAACTGCGAGTAGAAGGGCAGTCCAGGTGCCGGTGCGTGCGGCAGAACCACACACACCAGCACAATGTCAGAACTAGCCCCCACAGTGTCAGACCAGCAGACATGGATGAAGGGCGGAACAGCCACAGGCAGGTGGTGCTTAAGTAATAATGCCTATGGACAGGAGGCGGTGGCTGTATGTGAACAGGCACCAACATAAATTTTGATGGCAACAGAAGGAATTTGCAAACCACACTGGGCGTGCACGGCATGGTGGCGGTCAACCACCTGACCAGTAAACGAAAAATGGAGGGGAGCCAGCACTGCTCATGAATGGCATGCAACAATGAAAAAGTAAAAAGTGTAATATTCACAATTTCATTCCTACTGTAACAATTCAATGAGATTTTTGGCAAATAATTGATCAATGATTTGAGCCCCCCTGCCCCGTCACGGCAAATCTCTATAAGGGGGGTCCCTACACTACAGTTATAATATACATACGTACCATAAGGTCTCGTTTAATGCGCAGGACCATATAAGAACATCACCTACCTGAGAAGTGTCAGAACCGCTCCCATGCTGCAAGGGCTGACAACTGCGAGTAGAAGGGCAGTCCAGGTGCCGGTGCGTGCGGCAGAACCACACACACCAGCACAATGTCAGAACTAGCCCCCACAGTGTCAGACCAGCAGGTGCGGTAATTTTCAACTCCCAGAAGTTTCTCAAGAAATTTTCTTGAGAAAAATCACTTTTCTAGTGCGCACATAGCCTTACATAGTTATTTGACTGTTGAGTTTTTCTTGGCCATCAGTTTGTCACCAAGGATTTTACAAAGGTTTTCCTCAGGATTCTGGGCGGCCATTTCTTTGTTTCAATGTTTTCTGTTTCAAGGAACTGCTTTACTCATTTTACTGTGTGACAAGGGGCATTGTCCTGCATGAAAATTGCTGGTTGATTGAGTGATGAACGCAAGTAAGGAACCACTTGTTGTTGAAGAAGGTTCTGATACACATTTACATTCATTTTGCCATGTAGCTGTATGAAAGGACCAACTCCTGCTGCAGAAAACATTCCATAAACCATGACACTTCCTCCACCACCTTTCACTGACTTCTTAACACACTTTTGGTTCAGTCTTTTTCCAGTTTGTCAATGACAAATGGCTGTGATGTTTCAGCCATTAAAAATGGCTGAAACATTGAAATCCAGCCATGATCAGTGCAGCTATAGCACTAATCATTGGCTGGAGCTGGGTGAACTTTGTTTCACCCGCCCCCAGCTCTGATTTGAGAGATCGGCCTTGTGACCGATCTCTCCAATCACCTTGAATCTGGGGACAGTGACCTGTAGGTTACCACTCCCCTCAGCTTCACTCCATCCGTGAAAGCTGAGGAGAGTGATCCCTGCAAGTGCCATTTGGTAAGTGCTCCCGATCTATCGCTGCGCCCGATCAGCCCCCGCAGCAGCGGCAGCAGCGGTAGTCACCGCCCCCGATCCACCACCGCTACTGCCTCCGATCTGCCACCGCCTTCCTCCATCTGCTGCCCCCCCTCAATCCACCACCGCTCTCCCCATCAGCTGCTGCCCCCCTCCATCCGACACCGCTCTCCCCATCAGCCGCTGCCCCCTCCCTGATCTGCTACCCACTCTCTTCTACCTCTCACTCTCCTGCATCTGCTGACCCCTCCCCTACCTCCCACCCTCCTCCATCTGCTGCCTCCTCCATCTGCTGTGATCCTGCTGTCTAGATCCTGTAAGGTAGCTATCCCCAATCTCACCTTCCACCCTCCCTCCCCCCCACTAACCCTTCGCCAATGGAGGGGGGCGGTAAATTTGACGTCCGCCCCGGGTGGCAAAAGCAGTTGCTATGCCACTGCCTAGCGTGACATTATCACCAGCCGTACAAAAAACCCCAAACTGACATGTAGATTTTTTTTTGTTTTGTTTTGGATGTTGTGGGTTTTTTGTGCTGTTGTTGTTTTCCATGGAGCCCATCACTTTGTCTACAACCCTGATCATGGTGATTTTTAATTCTCGGTATAACATATATTATAATAAATTGGAATACTATAGATATCACAACCCATACATGTGACCTGAACTTAACAGTTTCACATAATAACATTATGAATCCTTTTAAATAAATAATAGACAAATCTCTATGATTTACTGCACATTAAATGCTCTCAGTCTCATAACATATATCCATGAAAGTCTGAATGCTCCTCATCTGCCACTTTGTTTAATGGACTTTGCAAAACTCAAATATATACCAAGGTCACCTTCAGATTCCTGATCGCATTGGCCACATTTGTCTTTATAGTGACATCTGACAAATGTCGGGTCTCCTCCTAATGTGACACAAGTTGGGTTTGACAATCATAGAGATTAAATCAATTAAGGTGTCTTTCATTTTAATTTTCACAGCAAAGGACAATGCCTGAGGGGAACTGAACTTCTGAGTCTGCCAGTTAAGATTTAATTATACATTGGGATGGGTAATTCTTACTGCAAATATTTAATAAAGGTCAATTGCTAACTTTAAAGTAGAAAAAGAAAAAAAATACAGACAAATAGACTTCTAAGAGAATTTAATATGTGGCTAAAAAGAACAATATACCATATTTTTTGTTGGATAAGACGCACAGGATTATATGACGCACCCCAAATTTGAAGGAGGAAAATAGGAAAAAAAATATTTTTTATTGTAAAAATGAGATTCCGTCTTATAATCCTAGTGCCACTTATATTAGCTCACTAGGGGGGAGTGGCGGTGGTGGAGTGGCTCAGGAAGGTCACAGGAGGCTGGGTAGGCGATGCTGCAGGCTCGGTGGAGGGGGTATCGCGGGTCAGGAGGGTCGGTGATACTGTGGGCTTGTCGGGTATCATGGCAGCAGGCACCATTGATCTGTCAGCAGACTGCGGGCTCTGTTGAATCGCCGGCCGATGACGCCATGGACTTAAAAAAAATGGTCGTGGAGGCGGCGGATGCGCAGGTTGGCCTTCATGGCCATTTTCTTGAAGTCCATTGCGTCAACTGCAGGTGATTCAAACCAATGGTGCCCGCCGCTGTGACACCCCACGAGCCCGCAGTATCGCTGACCTTCCGCTGCTGCACACTGGCCGTCTTGAGCCGCGTCAACCTCTCCTCTGAACCTGTTGGCAGATCAATGCCGCCCACTGCCGCAATATCCCTCAAACCCGCAGTATTGAAACCTTCCGCTACTACACACTGACCCTCCTGAGATGCTCCACTGCAGTGACACCCCCTCCAAGCCCTCTGTATCGCCGACCCTGCAGCACCATTGCCGCCCAGATAAGCCATATGTGGTTTGTAAGACACACCCCCAATTTTCCCCCAGTTTGGGGGGAAAAAGTGCATCTTAGAAACCGGAAAATACGGTAAGTAAATAATTAGCTAGAGGGGCATGAAATATCTAAGCATGATACCTATCCTTCATACATGGAAGGGATATCACAATTACTACTATGACAGCTTTGTTAAACTGAACTTTAAAATGGGAAAAACACTACAGGCAAAGGTGGCCGTCTCACCACCCTCACCTGATGATTGTATGAGTACATGTTGTTTGTATAGAAAGAGTAGGTAGTTTGGATTTGATAATAACACCGTGTTGTGCTGAAAATTTGAAGAGTGTATTAATTTGGGCTAGCCATGTGCTGCTGCCACAATGTGTTGTTCTAATTTCACATGTTGCATAAAAACATATATGAAGGTCCATGTATATACCTCAAGGAGTATATTATTGCATCATGTTGTTCTCTTCAATCACTGCCATTTACCGTGTTCCACATTAGGTTCTACATATTGCCCGGCGTGTCTCAATTATATAATCTTATATAATCCCAGTTGGGCACATGATCTGAGTCAGAACCGGCACTAGGAATTTCACGGCCCCAAACTGGCAAAATTTTGGGGCCCACTTGAGACTCCTCCCAGGCTCCACCCCAGCTCCGCCTCCACCCCTCAAACCTTCCACAGTACACCGCCACTCTTGGAAATACACACACACACACACACACACACACACACAGTTATGATCAAGAGTTTTAGCACCCTTGTTCCAGAAAGTGAAATATTTGCCCTAGAAATTAATAATACACCCCCTACACTGCCCCTTTCCATAATACACCTTCTACACTGCCCCTCTCCGTAACACACCTTCTACACCACCTCTCTCCATTATATCTCTCCCACACTGCCCCACAAGCTGCCCCTCTTTATAATATTTTCTTACACACACTACCCCTCTATATACAGTTAGGTCCAGAAATATTTGGACAGTGACACAAGTTTTGTTATTTTAGCTGTTTACAAAAACATGTTCAGAAATACAATTATATATATAATATGGGCTGAAAGTGCACACTCCCAGCTGCAATATGAGAGTTTTCACATCCAAATCGGAGAAAGGGTTTAGGAATCATAGCTCTGTAATGCATAGCCTCCTCTTTTTAAAGGGACCAAAAGTAATTGGACAAGGGACTCTAAGGGCTGCAATTAACTCTGAAGGCGTCTTCCTCGTTAACCTGTAATCAATGAAGTAGTTAAAAGGTCTGGGGTTGATTACAGGTGTGTGGTTTTGCATTTGGAAGCTGTTGCTGTGACCAGACAACATGCGGTCTAAGGAACTCTCAATTGAGGTAAAGCAGAACATCCTGAGGCTGAAAAAAAAGAAAAAATCCATCAGAGAGATAGCAGACATGCTTGGAGTAGCAAAATCAACAGTCGGGTACATTCTGAGAAAAAAGGAATTGACTGGTGAGCTTGGGAACTCAAAAAGGCCTGGGCGTCCACGGATGACAACAGTGGTGGATGATCGCCGCATACTTTCTTTGGTGAAGAAGAACCCGTTCACAACATCAACTGAAGTCCAGAACACTCTCAGTGAAGTAGGTGTATCTGTCTCTAAGTCAACAGTAAAGAGAAGACTCCATGAAAGTAAATACAAAGGGTTCACATCTAGATGCAAACCATTCATCAATTCCAAAAATAGACAGGCCAGAGTTAAATTTGCTGAAAAACACCTCATGAAGCCAGCTCAGTTCTGGAAAAGTATTCTATGGACAGATGAGACAAAGATCAACCTGTACCAGAATAATGGGAAGAAATACGTTTGGAGAAGAAAGGGAACGGCACATGATCCAAGGCACACCACATCCTCTGTAAATCATGGTGGAGGCAACGTGATGGCATGGGCATGCATGGCTTTCAATGGCACTGGGTCACTTGTGTTTATTGATGACATAACAGCAGACAAGAGTAGCCGGATAAATTCTGAAGTGTACCGGGATATACTTTCAGCCCAGATTCAGCCAAATGCCGCAAAGTTGATCGGACGGCACTTCATAGTACAGATGGACAATGACCCCAAGCATACAGCCAAAGCTACCCAGGAGTTCATGAGTGCAAAAAAGTGGAACATTCTGCAATGGCCAAGTCAATCACCAGATCTTAACCCAATTGAGCATGCATTTCACTTGCTCAAATCCAGACTTAAGACGGAAAGACCCACAAACAAGCAAGACCTGAAGGCTGCGGCTGTAAAGGCCTGGCAAAGCATTAAGAAGGAGGAAACCCAGCGTTTGGTGATGTCCATGGGTTCCAGACTTAAGGCAGTGATTGCCTCCAAAGGATTCGCAACAAAATATTGAAAATAAAAATATTTTTTTTGGGTTTGGTTTATTTGTCCAATTACTTTTGACCTCCTAAAATGTGGAGTGTTTGTAAAGAAATGTGTACAATTCCTACAATTTCTATCAGATATTTTTGTTCAAACCTTCAAATTAAACGTTACAATCTGCACTTGAATTCTGTTGTAGAGGTTTCATTTCAAATCCAATGTGGTGGCATGCAGAGCCCAACTCGCGAAAATTGTGTCACTGTCCAAATATTTCTGGACCTAACTGTATTATTTATAGCGCTCTATCTTTATTTCATAGCGTCCTCTCTTGTTAGATATGAAATTACATGACTGCTGATGGAACAGGTAAGGCTTATTTTCTAACAGAGATGCTGCTCCACCAGCAGTCATTTTCTATGTAACAAAGGAGAATTATATAACAAACAGAGGGCGCTGTGAATAACAAAAATAACGAGAGTACGCTATTTAGGAGATGGTGCTATACATAACAAGAAAGGACACTGTATAATAAGGGATGACACCATACATAACTAGATAGGATGCTAATAAGGGAAAGCATTATATATAATAAAATGAGAACATATGTAATTAAGGATGACGCTTTACAGAGTGAGTACATCAAACATTACTGAACGGTGCTATACATAATAAGGCTAAATTCCTGCATCCGTGTGCAGTGTTACTTTGCTGCCTGACTTTTTTTTTTGCTAGGACAGTGCACAGACCCATGGAGTGTGCCCTATTCAACCACCACTGGCATTTTTAACAATTGTGTTTGGGGAGAAAATTGTGTGAAGGGAATATGGTGGGAGAAATGTACGAGGGGAGAGGATGAGGGAACTCTATAGGTGGAGTGTGAGGAGATAGTATGGGTTGAATGTGACAGGACAGTTGGGGGTGTCAAAAGTGTGAGGAGACAATATGGGAAGAAAAGTGTGAGGTGACAGTATGGGGGAGAAAAGTGTGGGGAGACACCTTAGGGGAGAAAAGTGTGAGGAGTCACAGTTTTGTAGACTGGGTATTGTGTGGTACAATTCTAGAGAGGGGGCCATATATAGGGGCAAATATGCAAAGAGGAATGTGTGAGATGGCACACAGTATAGACACTGGGCAATAGTGGGCAACACTGCAGATGGGCACAACATAGGGCATATGTTTTTATTCAGGAGCATTATAACCACACTATTATTTTTAGGCACACCATGTCAGTAGGAGACGAAGAAAAGATGAAAGTCTGTAGAGAAAAGCTGTAGATGTATAAAGTCAACATGGACCAGATGGAGAAGAAAATAAATGGAGTGACTCCAACCAGGAAAGATGTCATTTATAATGTACCTAGATGTAAAACTTGTGATACTCACTGCATGAAATTAATATTGTGATTCCTCTATTTTTTGCAGTGTGATGATGCCTGTTAACAACTCCTAGTGTATCCTTATCATTGTTAAAGACATACTGGAGGTTGTAGGTTTATGTGATACAATTATATATGGGGCTGATCTGACATTGCAATTGATTGCTCTACTAAGATTAGTAATGTATTCTTATACTAATTGTGGTTTTGGTGCTGTATTCATTTACTGAAGGTGATTCTGGTGATGTATTCATGTCCTGTTGGTGCATTCATGAACTGTTATTGTTTTTATCCTGTACACATGTAGCAATTAAGTATTGGTCAGATAACTATACATGATACATGGCTATGTTGGTAAAGTATTGTGCTGTTGGACAAGTTAATGGTTACAACATCTGTATATATGTTAGGAGCATTAATTTTAAAATGAACTATAGTAGCATGCTAAATCCTAATAGAGACTAATATACTCACTCTCAGGATTCAGCTCTGCTTGCCAGTTCTAGGGGTCATCACATGACCACTCTGATGCAATTTTCATACTTACTTACATACCTTGTTTTTCCAAAAATAAGACCTTCCTCAAAAATAAGGCCTAGTAGAGATTTTCAGAATTTTCCGATCAAGGCTTAAATATAAGCCCTCCCCCGAAAATAAGCCCTAGTCGCTGATCAATAATGAAGTGTCCATGCAGCTAAAAAAGATACAGATACTGCAGGACACTTCATTATACACAGCGGGCACCCCGTAATCATACTCCCCAGACGCCGAGCAGAGGACTTGCAGTGATCGCACACCTGCACACAATCATATCTCACACACACAATCAGATCTTACTCACACACCAGATCTCACACACAAACATCCGATCTCACACACAAACATCCGATCTCACACACAAACATATGATCGCACACACAATCAAATCGCACCCATAATCAGATCACACACACAAACATCGAATCACACGCAAACATCAAATCATACACACAAACATCGGATCACACAAACATCGGATCGCACACACATCGGATCGCATACATACTCACCACATCCAACGACACCGATCTCTTCTCGCTGGCAGAATCGTGAGAGGAAGTGCAGTGGAGCGTAGGGACCTGCAGAACAGGACCTGCGGCCGGACACATGACTTCCTCCCATCATTCCCTGCAGCCGGTTATGCTGGATGTGATGTGTGCGATCTGCTGTGTGTGTGTTCAATTGGCTGTGTGTGTGTGTGAGTGTGTGTGATCGGCTGTGTGTGCGATCGGCTGTGCGTGTGTGCGATTGGCTGTGTCTGTGTGCGCGATCGGCTGTGTCTGTGTGCGCGATCGGCTGTGTGTGTGTGCGCGATCGGCTGTGTGTGTGTGTGCGATCTGCTGTGTGTGTATGCGATCTGCTGTGTGTGTATGCGATCGGCTGTGTGTGTATGCGATCGGCTGTGTGTGTATGCGATCGTCTGTGTGTGTCTGCGATCTGCTGTGTGTGTCTGCGATCTGCTGTGTGTGTCAGCGATCTGCTGTGTGTGTCTGCGATCTGCTGTGTGTGTCTGTGATCTGCTGTGTGTGTGTGTGTCAGCCAGCAGCAGGGGAGGACGGCGTGCAGCACCCACCGTCACAGGAGGACCTGGGAGCCACACAGACGTCCAGGTCTGGTAAGTATCAGTCTCCTGGGAAGTGGGGGGTCTGCTTTTTTGGGAGGTAAACTTACCCCCCAACCGTGTTTCTCCAAAAATAAGACCTCCTCCAAAAATAAGCCCTAGTGCAAAAAAATATAAGACAGTGTCTTATTTTTGGAAAAACACGGTACATGCCAATTACTGTAGCTTATTTTTCTGTTTCTTTCAATGAAGCTGGGACTATAATTTTCATTGAACATTGATAGAATTAGTAAGAGCAGCCAATCGTCACGTGACTGTAAGGATGAAAATTGCTTATGATCAGTCATATCACAACTATTCAAACCTGTTAAGCTGTGTAAGGCCTCCGACACACATCCGTTAAAAACGTGCGTGTTTTGTCCGTTTCCGTATATACCGGAGACACGGACAAACGTGCACCAATGTTAATCTATGTTTGTGGTCAAACTTGCGTGTTTCATCATGTCCGTGTGTCCGTGATCCGTATGTGTTTCCGTTTTTCACGGCTGCATGTCCGTTTCCTGCACGGAACACGCACACTCGGACACCATGAAAGTCAATGGTTTGGTGCGCACAAGTACGTGACACGGATGCATCTCTGTATGCTCCGTGTACGTTTTGTGCTTTTTTGTAGTGATGTCGGCAATTCTTTCTTTTTCTGTCTATGTCGGTCAATCTCCCTCAGTAAGTCGGTCGGTCTCTCTCTGTCTGTCTGTCTCTCTCTCCCTGTCTTGTCTGTCCCTCTCTCTGTCTGTCGGTCAGTCTCCCCCCTCACTCATACTTACCGATCCCCGATCACCGGCGCGGTGCTGCACGGCGTTCACACTGCTCCAGCGGCTTTTACTATTTTGAAAAAGCCGGCTGCTCATTAATCAATCTCATATTCCCTGCTTTCCCCGCCCACCGGCGCCTATGATTGGTTACAGTGAGACACGCCCCAACGCTGAGTGACAGCTGTCTCACTGCAATCAATCACAGCTACCGGTGGGCGGGTCTATACTATGCAGTAAAATAAATAAATAATTAAAAAAAACGACGTGCGGTTCCCCCCCATTTTGATACCAGCCAGGGTAAAGTCACAAGGCTGAAGGCTGGTATTCTCAGGATGGGGAGCTCCACATTATGGGGAGCCCCCCAGCCTAACAATATCAGCCAGCAGCCGCCCAGAAATGCCGCATCCATTAGATGCAACAGTTCTGGGACTCTACCCGGCTCTTCCCGAATTGCCCTGGTGCATTGGCAATCGGGGTAATAAAGAGTTAATGGCAGCCCATAGCTGCCACTAAGTCCAAGATTAATCATGTACGGCGTCTCCCCGAGATACCTTCCATGATTAATCTGTAAGTTACAGTAAATAAACACACAACGAAAAATCCTTTATTTGAAATAATAAACACTAAAAAAAACCCTCGTTCACCAATTTATTAAGCCCCAAGTACCCATCCATGTCCGGTGTAATCCATGGAGGTCCTGCGTCACTTCCAGCTCTGCTACATGTAGGTGACAGGAGCTGCAGAAGAACACCGCCGCTCCTGCCAGATCCTCCAACTGTGACTGCAAGTCGCCCGAGTGACAGCGATGAAGTCACAGGTGAGTTGCGGTCACGGGTGGGGGATCCAGCTAGCCGCGGGTAACCTGAGTGACGGCAGCGCTAATCGCGCTGCTCACTTTAGTCACTCAGGGGATTAGCGGTCACTGGTGAGTCCTGCACGGGTGACCGCTAATCAGTACGCAACACAGACAGAGCCGCGGTATGACAATGAAGTCGAGTGAAGTTCACCCGAGTTCATTCTCAACGCGCGACTCTGTCTGCTGTCTGTGAGTATGCATCAACGTCATTTTACATCACACACGGAACATTTCACATGGAAAACACATTCACACGTCAGTTACAAATCTCACGCACACACGGGCATTACACACGCACACACGGCTAGCATACGCCGATCACACAGATGCCACACGGACCATAAAAACGGACATAAAAACGAATCACGGACCTGAAAAACGGCCCGTATTACACGTGCTTGATTTTAACGGATGTGTGTCGGAGGCCTAAAGTTGAAGGGCGCCAAACTGAATTTTTGCCCCAGGTGCTGGAAAACATAGATTCGCTCCTGTACTTAGCACAATATATTTTGTCCGTTTTGGGAAGGAGGGTTTAATATTGTTGAAAAAAATAGAACAATAAATTGAGAAGTTTAACTGTTCATGTTTCTTTTTGTAACTTAATTTTTTTAGTCCAATTCAACAAACATACACGCCATACTAATACTGAGGCCTGCTGCCACAAATTGCTTTCTGAACATGAACCTACCTAGCTAGTATTTCTTATTACAACCTTTTCGTCAAGGCTTGATTGTCAAAAGTTAAAGTGTTGTACAAAGTCTATAGTGAAAGAAAGTGTAGCAATGGCATTGAACAGGGTAGTGTAAGGGTATGTGCGCACGTTGCGTTCTGGTTGTCAAATATTCCGCAACGCTTAAAGGCCCCGTTACACGCAACGACGTATCTAACGATATATATCGCCGGGGTCACGGATTCCATGACACACATCCGGCATCGTTAGCGACGTCGCTGCGTGTGACACCAACAAACGGCCGTTAACGATCAAAAATACTCACCTTATCATTGATCATTGACACGTCGTTCATTTTCTAAAAATTGTTGATTGTTGCTGGATGGAGGTTGTTCGTTGTTCCCGAAGCAGCACACATCGGTACGTGTGACACCTCGGGAACGACGAACTACAGCTTACCTGCGGCCGCCGGCAATGAGGAAGGAAGGAAGTGGGCGGGATGTTACGGCTGCTCATCTCAACTCCTCCGCTTCTATTTGGCGGCCGCTTAGTGACGCCGCTGTGACGCTTCACGAACCGCCCCCCTTAGAAAGGAGGCGGTTCACCGGCAACGGCGACGTCGCTAGGCAGGTAAGTACGTGTGACGGCTCCTAACGATTTTGTGCGCCACGGGCAGCGATTTGCCTGTGACGCACAAACGACGCGGTCGGGTGCTTTCACCAGCGATATTGCTAGCGTGTATAGCCCCCTTAAGTCACTGCATGTGTGTTTCAAAACGCAGCGGAAAAGCTGCATTTTGAATGCATTCTGAATGCAGAATTCATGCGTTCTGGATACTTGCTCTGCCATAGGCCCCCTTCACACGTGCGTGTAAATCACGTACGTGTTATGCGTTCCATATTTCATGTGCGTGTTGCGTTTTTAACGTCCGTTTTCTGGCTCCGTGTGTGATGTGTGTGTCATCCGTATGTCCGTATGAGATGTGCGTGTGTCCGTGTTTGTAGTCCGTATGTAATCCGTATTCCATCCGTATGCCTTCCGTTTTGCTAGTACGTGGAGCTGGAAAAAAATCATTTAATAAATGGGATAATATGTTGCTGGTGTGTTCAATTCAGTCACCCTCACTGTGTCCTGCAAGATAAATTAGATTTCCTAGGGTCCTTTTCTAATCACATGCACCTGTTCCAAAGTGATACAATCATTGTGTCACGCTCCCCGGGTCCTCGGCTCCCCTTCCCGGGTCTCCTGTCCCGCTCCCCGGCTCACCTGCCACGCTCCCCGCGTCCCAGCCTCTTGTGCCCGTCCTTCCTAGGCTCCCTGGCCGCCGATCCCGGCGCCCGACGGCCTCCCAGGCCCTGGCCGGCTCCCCTGCGTCCTCCTCTCAGCCTCCTTCCCTGGCTTCTGGCACCCGGGCCGCGCGCATGCGCATTAGGGCGCGCGCGCGGTCACTGACCCTTTCTTAAAGGGCCAGCGCCCATTAACAGGAAATGAGGTTAGACAGGTACGGGGTATAAAGGGGGTTCTTGTCCAAGGGGGCGGGGCCTGATCTTCGTGTTTTCTGAGCTAGGAGTCAGGTCTCCTTGTGTTTTCCTGCCATACTTACGTATCTCTCTTCTAGAGCTGATCCCGCCACGCCATCCAGTCCTGCTGAATCCCGAGCCCCGCACGCTGTCCGTCTGCCATCTGACAGTCCGTACCATCTCGGATCCCTGCGGTGACCCGTCATCTTGCTCCAAAGGTTCCGGACCCCGCCTGACATCATCTTGGCTTCCGAACCTGAGCTACGTCACCCGGACTGCCATCTGTGACTCCGTGGTCCCAGGGACTCCTCCGCTACCTTCACTTGCACGGACTGTTCTGCTGCCCATCAGTGCTTCAGCTACCGGACTCCCTACCACCATCTTAGAGTTCGGCCCAGTGGATCCACCTCCTGGGTCTGCCCGACCGCCCGGCCCTGACACATTGCCATATTTGCAAAAAAACAGACACGGACCATACGGAGATGCATCCGTGTCACGTACTTGTGCTTACGGACCCATTGAGTTTAATGGTGCGTGTGTGTGTGTTCCGTGAGAAAAACGGACATGCTTCCGTATTTAACACATCAAAAAATATATCACGCACACGGACACACGCTCCGTATGGAAAAACGAAAGTGTAACTCAGTACATTGATTAACATTGGAGTACGTGTGCCTGTGTCTCCGGTACGTGCAGGAACGGACCTAACACGTACCGGAGGCACGTGCGTGTGAAGGGGGCCATAGACAGAGTGGGAAAAGCATTCAAAACGCACAAAAGAAGTGACATGTTGCTTTTTAGAATGCAGCATTTGCAAAAACTTCCAGCATGCAAAACGCTGCGTTCTAAAACGCAACGTGTGGATGGAATTTGCACAAGTCACATAGACTTTGCTGGGGACACAGAATGCATGCGTTTACGCTGCAGTGCAAAGCGCAGCGTAAACGCATGAAAAATGCACACGTGCGCACACAGCCTTAAAGAGAAAAAAAACATAACACAGTTAAATGGGCGGCATGGTGCCTCAGTGGTTAGCAGTGCTGGGGTCCTGGTTTCAAATCCCACCAAGGACAAGATCTGCAAGGAGTTTGTATGTTCTCCCCGTGTTTGCGTGGGTTTCCTCCCACACTCCAAAGACATACTGATAGGAACTTTAGATTGTGAGCCGCAGTGGGGATAGAGTTGCCATTGTATGTTAAGTGCTGTGGAATTAATGGTGCTATATAAGTCAATAAATATTATATTATTATAAAAATGGGGGGCCGCTAACAGCAGCAAAAAGCCACATTTAGCTTCCTTATCATGCAGCAAGAAATGTTTTTGGGAGGACATTATGGCATATATGACATATCACTCATTTCAGTCACGAAAAAGCTGTGGACAAACAAGCGCAAATAGGGTCTTACCCCAAAGAGTGTAGGGTGGGGAGGGGGGAGTAATGCTACTCACCAGATGTGGTTGTGAGAGTCACAACCACTATAATAGCATGTACAATCGATCCACGGCTGCAGCCACCCAGTGGCAGAGAACAGAGAACAATAGAGAAGGGTGTTTAAATGCCGCGCCAACAGATCACTCGCTCAGATGGTCAGACCAATGTCACTTTATTTTCATCCAGGTCTACGCGTTTCAGGAGCACCTGCTCCCTTCCTCAGGACCGTCAGTATACAAATAACATCAAAGTGAGATTTGATGTTATTTGTATACTGACGGTCCTGAGGAAGGGAGCAGGTGCTCCTGAAACGCGTAGACCTGGATGAAAATAAAGTGACATTTGTCTGACCATCTGAGCGAGTGATCTGTTGGCGCGGCATTTAAACACCCTTCTCTATTGTTCTCTGTTCTCATTTCAGTCACAGCAGGATGACTTTCGCTCGACACCATCAGTTTGAGTCAGTGTTCTGCACCAGTCTGCCAGGATACAAATGACTAAAAGGGAAAATTGTTGTACTACTTTTAATGATAAAGCAAAGTTTGTCTGTGTGCCATGTTTTTAATGGACTGTTGGTTATGACCTGGCTACCATCTGTCTCTATGGTGAGGTCATTTTAAAATTGCTAAGGCTACTTTCACACATCCGGCTTGAGCTCTGCGGCTCAATCCGGCTGTGCAAGCTATGCAACGGATGCGGTGAAAACACCGCATCCTTTGCATAAGTTTTTCCCATGCGGCCCGCCCGGTTTTTGCCGCTTGCGGCATGCTACTGAGCATGCGCAGTGGCAAAAACCGCATGCGGCGGCCGAATGCGGTATTTGCCGCATCGCGCCGCATCCGGCCGCCATAGGCATGCATTGAGAGATGCGCCGCATCGGCCGAATGCGGCGCAATGCGGTTTTTTTTTGCCGCACGAAAAAACGTGCCAGGCAACGTTCCATCCGGCCGCCGCATCGGCTAAATCTGCCGCATGCGGCAAAAACCGGATGGAACGCAAGGCCATGCGGCACAATGCGGCACTAATTAAAGTCTATGCAGGAAAATCGCAACCGGCAGCAAAAAAAACCGGTTGCGATTTTCCTGCAAAGTGCCGGATTGTGCCGCAGAAGAAAAACCGGAGGTGTGAAAGTACCCTTAGACAGATTTTGCATTAAAGAGATTGAAATTGGTTGAATACAGTCCTGTGAGACTTCAGGGTGGTATACTCATATTTAAAGGGCAGTTGGAGTACCTGCAATTCTTCACTGAAAATGGAATGTTTTTCAAAAGTTAAAGGGGTTGTCCGACATAACAAAAATGTTTGAGTTTAAGCTAATCTGTGCTGTATTGTCATATTAATCACCCTACATTGTTATTTTTTGTTTTCTAACTTTTGTTCCTCTTGAATTATCCCTTTATTCTGTGCAGCTTCTTGTTTACATTCAGCTCCAGCAAACATGACCACTTCCTGTGCAAAACCTCCCAGTCACAGCTGGCACCGTCGAGCCTCAGTGTCCAGCCCCACCCCAGTGTCCAGCCCCACCCTCTGCCCGCCCCCTTTACACACATTCCCTGTCAGTATATTCTGCCCCAGCACTGACCTCTCATCACTACACGGCAGGACACTACACGGCAGATCACTACAGGGCAGCACACTACAGGGCAGCACACTACAGGACAGGACACTACAGGGCAGCACATTACAGGACACTACAAGGCAGCACATTACAGGACACTACAGGACAGATCACTACAGGGCAGCACATTACAGGACAGGACACTACAGGGCAGCACATTACAGGACACTACAGGACAGATCACTACAGGGCAGCACACTACAGGGCACTACAGGGCAGCACATTACAGGACACTACAAGGCAGCACATTACAGGACACTACAAGGCAGCACATTACAGGACACTACAGGACAGATCACTACAGGGCAGCACATTACAGGACAGGACACTACAGGGCAGCACATTACAGGACACTACAGGACAGATCACTACAGGGCAGCACACTACAGGGCACTACAGGGCAGCACATTACAGGACAGGACACTACAGGGCAGCACATTACAGGACACTACAGGACAGGACACTACAGGGCAGCACATTACAGGACACTACAGGACAGGACACTACAGGGCAGGACACTACAGGACACTACAGGGCAGCACACTACAGGACACTACAGGGCAGCACATTACAGGACACTACAGGACAAGACACTACAGGGCAGCACATTACAGGGCACTACAGGGCAGGACACTACAGAACACTACAGGGCAGCGCACTACATGGCAGCGCACTACACTACAGCATTGCAAATAACAGCCCCACATCGGGCTCTGCACCCCACACCACATCAGGCTCTGCACCGCATACACACACATCGGGCTGTGCACCGCATACACAAACATACATACACACACACACACATCGGGCTGTGCACCACACACACACACACACACACACACACACCACCCCATAGGGAGTACATACTCACCCGTCATCGGTCCCCGCCGCTCCTGCACGTTCGCGCGCTATCTGTGCTATAGACATATCAGCACAGTGGTGACGTCACCGCTGTGCTGAAGAGAGCTCAGACAGCGTGCAAGATGAGAAGCAGCGCTGCGCTGCTTCTCATCAGCACTTTCAAATGTACCGGCATCGGTGATCTGTGATGCCGGTATATTTGAATGTGTGATCCTGAGCAGGGGGGCCGGTGCTGGAGCTGACACCATGGCAGCCGCCGCCAGGCCCAGCCGCCAGGTCACGGACCCCCACAGCAGTGCAGGGGGAGGTGCGGGGGAATGTGTGATAGGGTGCAGGGAAGGGGGCGGGGCTCATCGCACTGTACAGCCCAGCAGGGAGGCGACATGCTGTTTCCACATTTGCATGTCAACATGGCCCTGCCCATGTAGACGTGAAATGACCGGAAGCAGCAAAATCGCGGCAGGAGCGGTCACATGACCGCTCTGAGCCGGGGGAGAGGGGCTGACAGCAGGGCAGGTAAGTGGTCTCTATCTACTTACCTGCCCCAATGTAGCCCAATAGGGAAATAATAAAAAAAAGCAAATTAAGCCGGATAACCCCTTTAATTCACCTTGGTGAATTTGATTATCAAAAGAATCTAACATTTCTAATTAAAATAAGTAATAATAATAAACTTTATATAGTGCCAACAAATTCCACAGCACTATATATACAGTCATATGAAAAAGTTTGTGCACCCCTATTAATGTTAACCTTTTTTATTTTTAACAATTTGGGTTTTTGCAAAACAGCTATATCAGTTTCATATATCTAATAACTGATGGACTGAGTAATATTTCTGGATTGAAATGAGGTTTATTGTACTAACAGAAAATGTGCAATCCGCATTTAAACAAAATTTGACAGGTGCAAAAGTTTGGGCACCCTTATCAATTTCTTGATTTGAACACTCCTAACTACTTTTTACTGACTTACTGCAGCACTAAATTGGTTTTCTAACCTCATTGAGCTTTGAACTTCATAGCCAGGTGTATCCAATCATGAGAAAAGGTATTTAAGGTGGCCACTTGCAAGTTGTTCTCCTATTTAAATCTCCTATGAAGAGTGGCATCATGGGCTCCTCAAAACAACTCTCAAATGATCTGAAAACAAAGATTATTCAACATAGTTGTTCAGGGGAAGGATACAACAAGTTGTCTCAGAGATTTAAACTGTCAGTTTCCACTGTGAGGAACATAGTAAGGAAATGGAAGAACACAGGTACAGTTCTTGTTAAGCCCAGAAGTGGCAGGCCAAGAAAAATCTCAGAAAGGCTGAGAAGAAGAATGGTGAGAACAGTCAAGGACAATCCACAGACCACCTCCAAAGACCTGCAGCATCATCTTGCTGCAGATGGTGTCAACGTGCATCGGTCAGCAATAAACCACACGTTGCACAAGGAGAAGCTGTATGGGAGAGTGATGCGAAAGAAGCCGTTTCTGCAAGCACGCCACAAACAGAGTCGCCTGAGGTATGCAAAAGCACATTTGGACAAGCCAGTTACATTTTGGAAGAAGGTCCTGTGGGCTGATGAAACAAAGATTGAGTTGTTTGGTCATACAAAAAGGCGTTATACATGGAGGCAAAAAACACGGCATTCCAAGAAAAGCACTTGCTACTCACAGTAAAATTTGGTGGAGGTTCCATCATGCTTTGGGGCTGTGTGGCCAATGCCGGCACCGGGAATCTTGTTAAAGTTGAGTGTCGCATGGATTCAACACAGTATCAGTAGATTCTTGACAATAATGTGCAAGAATCAGTGACGAAGTTGAAGTTACACAGGGGATGGATATTTCAGCAAGACAATGATCCAAAACACCGCTCCAAATCTACTCAGGCATTCATGCAGAGGAACAATTACAATGTTCTGGAATGGCCATCCCAGTCCCCAGACCTGAATATCATTGAAAATCTGTAGGATGATTTGAAGCGTGCTGTCCATGCTCGGCGAACATCAAACTTAACTGGACTGGAATTGTTTTGTAAATAGGAATGGTCAAATATACCTTCATCCAGGATCTCATTAAAAGCTACAGGAGGTGACTAGAGGCTGTTATTTTTGCAAAAGGAGGATCTACAAAATATTAATGCCACTGTTATGTTGAGGTGCCCATACTTTTGCACCGGTCAAATTTTGTTTAAATGCGGATTGCACATTTTCTGTTAGTACAATAAACCCCATTTCAATCCAGAAACATTACTCAGTCCATCAGTTATTAGATATATGAAACTGAAATAGCTGCTGCAAAAACCCAAATTGTTATAAAGAAAAAAGGTTAACATTAATAGGGGTGCCCAAACTTTTTCATATGACTGTACATCAGTAACACTGTCTCCATTGGGGCTCACAACCTAAATTCCCTGTCTGTATTTTTTTGGGAGGAAATTCACACAAACACAGGGGGAACATACAACCTCCTAGCAGATGTTGTCCTCGGTGGGATTCGAACCCAGGGCCCCAGCACTACAAGACTGCAGTGCTAACCACTGAGCCTCCAAGCCGCCCAAGCACAAAATGAATCAATTAAATTATTAACCTAATTATTGCTAAAGTCATATGCTTGTCTAAGAAAAATGTCCCCTCTGCCGCACCTCAACAATTAATGTACACAGTTTGAGCAATACTACTTTAGATAATACTTTTTGCATAGTTCCTTGTTCTAGTGTAATGCATTATAAGGGAGTCACATAAGTAAGGATCTAGCCCTAAAAGGGGTTGACATGTCTTTTGATAAAAGTCTGCAATCAATCTATGTGACTCCAGACTTCTGAATCTTTACAGCATGCACACTGCACAATGTCAGGCTTCTCTGGTGTTGATAGTGAGCTGAGTAATTCACGTGACCGCAAATATGTGATTTGCATATTTTCGGCCAAATTCTGACTAGTCATGCCTGGCACTGCTCAATAGAAGTGAATCAGTCACAAGTTTGTTTGTTCTTATCAGCAACACTGGAGATTCTTGACAGTGTGCAGTGTGCACTCTGTAAGGATTCAGAAGTGTGCATTCACATATATTGCCAGCAACCTTTTCTCAGAAGACTAGAAAACTACATTAGTGAGAAAAGCATTTGTTCATTTTCATAGCATTCACCTTTTCATGTGCAGATATTCTGTTTCACATTGCATTGTACCACATGGAAAAATTCATATCTTATTCTGCTAGCGCCAACAATCATATATAAATGTAAACAGTTATATATTTATGATGTTGATAAACTATTGGATGTTTGGAAGCTATGCGCACTTGATAGTATAGTCAATACACTGCTAAATTCTTCTTAATGTATTTGCTGTAATTTTCATGTTGCACTTTTTAGATAATTTGAAAGGCATGCATACCATTATTATCCAACATACCAATATTCAGAAAGTGGGTGGGAAACACGAATAAGGTTTATACTTGCATTTATTGAAATCCTTAGGAAGAAAATGCTCCACAGCACCATACAGAAAAAGGGATGGGTCTTGATTCTACTGAATCCGCACATAAGGCACAAACTCAAAAGCATTTCATGAGAAGGAGGACAAGAGTTTTTTTTAGTGCAAAAAGGTACACATTTTATTCATAATTCAAGACACAAAGTGAACATCCAGATGTCATAAAAACATATTAAAAGAATAGAGGACGGACAACCCCCCATGAGGTCAAAGGTGATCTATATTGGGACATGTTGGCTCAAGAGCTTAATTATGTACTAAAAAGTCCATACATTCATACAGACCCTAAATGCAAGGTTAGATGTCTATGTAATAACATTAAATTCCATGTGGAAGACAAAGAGACAGCCAACCTAAACTTATATGCATATCTGGTTGTATATTTACCAGCAGTCCCAGGGGAACCTATGTACAGGCAAGGGTACAAGAGTGAAAGAGCCTTGCTATAGCTTCTCAGCCAGAACAGACAGGTTTAATGAGGGGGGCCCCATCCAAGGTGGGTCTCAGAAGAGCCTATGTACGTTTCAATTTCTTTAAAATCTTCGTCAGGGAAGAGGCATCTCACAGCCCTCTCCCATGATGCCAGGCTTTAAATATCAAAAAGGCGAGCGCGGACCCGGAAGTCTCACAAACAGTTTCTAAAGGTGGCTTTACACACTGCAACATCGCAAACGACATCGCTGTAACGTCACCGGTTTTGTGACGCAATAGCGACCTCCCCAGCAACATTGCAGTGTGTGAAACACATCAGCGACCTGGCCCCTGCTGTGAAGTTGCTGATCGCTACAAATCGTTCAGGACCATTGTTTGGTCCTTTGTTTCCCGCTGTGCAGCATGATCGCTAGAAAGTCTCAGTGTGTAAAGAGGCCTTTACAGCGACTTCCCTTTCAAAAAGCTGCTTTACAACGTCCCCAATGACTAGCAAGGTCGTTCTGCAGGTCCGGAACGCTGTTGCGTCGTTTGCCAGGTCTGTCTGTTTGACAGCTCACCAGAGACTTTGTAGCGATCCCGGCCAGGTTGGGATCGCTGGTGGGATCGCTAGAAAGTCTCAGTGTGTAAAGGGGCCTTTAAGGTCACCACCCCTGATCCCTCCTGTTACAACATCAATACCCCTTACTTTTAACTTGGAGGGATCACAGGAGTGGTGAGATCTGAAGTGCCTCGGCAATGTCTTAAGTATAGTCGGGTATTCTTCAGTTTTGGCCGCAGCAATGTCCCTCACGTGCTCCCTGACCCTAATGCGGAGCTCCCGGGAAGTGAGTTCCACATAGGTCAGGGGGCACGTGCATGTAGCAAAATACACCACGTGTGTGGTGCCACACGTGATGTAATGCTTGATGTTGAAATTTCTCTGTCCTTCAGACGTGTAGAAGGTGTTACTCCGAAGGACATTGCTGCAGGCCAAACAGTGGCCACAGGGAAAACAGCCCTGTGGAGGTCCACGAGAACCAAATGGATTCACTCTGGGTGGGATATAATGGCTCTGGACTAGAAGATCCCTCAGATTTCTCACTCTCCTGGAGGTCATCAGCGGATTCTGGGCAAGTATTTCCGCTAATGCCGGGTCTGTCATTAACACCGGCCAATGTTTTTTCAGAATATGCCGCATAGTTTCCCATTCCTGGTTGTATGTTCCAATAAATCTCACTGCAAAATCATGTTGTTCTTCCTTATTTGGGGTATCAGCAAGCAGTTGCAACTGGGAGGTCCTCTTAGCCCGATAGTAGCCGGACCGAATGCTCCAGCCGCTATAGCCCCTCTCATGGAATCGATCCCTGAGATCAGCCGACCGAGCCTCAAAATTGCTGTTGGATGAGAAGATCCGTCTCATTCTCAAATATTGCCCAGTCGGGATGGCGCGAATCGTAGAAGGGTTGTGGGCGGATGAGGCATGCAGCAGTGCATTCACGGACATCTCCTTGAGGAAAACGTCCGTTTGGATCGACCTTCTGTGATCAACAGTGATCATGATGTCAAAAAAGTCGATCCTGCATCTGCTGCTTTTGTAAGTAAGTCTGATGTTAAAGTTGTTCACATTTAACTGCCCCATAAACTGGTCGAGCTGCTCAGCTGAACCCTGCCACGCAATCAAGATGTCATCGATATATCTTAGCCAGCACTGCACATGGGCGCTAAGCCCAGGACCCTCGTCACCAGCCTCTCCGAGTAACCCAGGAAGAGGCCGGCGTATGAGGGCGCACAGGCCGCGCCCATGGCATTGTCGCGCTGCTGTAGATAGTAGATGTCCTTGAAAACAAAAAAGTTGTGTGACAGGGCAAACTCAAGCAGCTCGACTATCAGCTCGCCCAATTCGTCATCCCGACTGGACGCTTCGAGAAAGAAATGGAGCACTCGAATCCATCTGCATGGGATATGCACATGTAGAGGTTCTCAACGTCGGCTGTGACAAGGATCATGTCTTCCTCCACAAAAATGCCGTCAATGCGCCGTAGTACGTCCGTAGTGTCACGGACATACGAGGGCAGTGTCTCAACCAAAGATTTTAAATGATGGTCTATAAATTTACAAATGGGATCGCACAAGCCCTCTATGCCGGACACAATCGGACATCCTGGCGGATTGAAAGCATCTTTGTGGATTTTGGGCAATATATAGAACGTAGGTACCCTGGTATGTTTTCTTCATAGCTCATCAAACATCTTTTTGTTGATAAGGCCAGCATCCAGGGCCCTTTTTAATATTGCGGTGAGTTCAGCGGAAAATACAACCAGGGGATTAGAGGGGGTCTCTTACAGGTGTTCCTGTCATGAAGTTGTCTCAAGACTTCATGTTCATATTTGCCACAGGACAGTACCACTATATTCCCCTCCTTGTCAGCTTGTTTTATGACAATGCCATGAAAGCCCTGCAATTCAGCCAAAGCCGCCCTCTGAGATCGGATCAGGTTATCATGCTTCCATTTGGTCGGGATTTGTTTAAAATCCTCACTGACCATTTTGGTAAATATATCAATTGCAGGGCTAATTGACAAAGGGGGAAACTTCGTCGACTTAGGTAAGTGAGCATGTGGGAACGTACCTGTGGCCGAGGTTTCCTGTTCCTGGAGTAAGTCCTCAAGGTTTTGCATGGCCTCTCTTTCCAGCTGGCTGTCGGACCCGGTATTCCGCTTGTAAAAAAGTTTTTTGAGAGTTAGTTTATATGAGAACAGATTAAGGTCCTTTAGAGCTGAAAACAGGTGGAAGGAATTAGAGGGAGAAAAAGTCAGACCACGTGATAGGACCTCCACCTGAACACCAGCGAGCACCCGCGAAGACAGATTTATTACCTGTAATTTGTTCCCTTGGCGTTTATTCTTGCCGTACGTTACAGGTGATTGGGTCCTGTATTTAACACGTGCTCCGACAGTCTCACCAATATCCACGGAGCTCACTGGGGCCCCGGAGGAGGACCCACCAGCAGAGGTCTGTGACACAACTGAGGAGGATCTGGATCGTGGGTTTCTGTTGGAATTATCCCCAGTACGTCCTCTCGCTGCGTCAGTTCTCCATCTATAGGCTCTCCCTGACGAAGGCCACGTGCCGAAACACGTGTTGGTTTGGCGTCGGCACGGCAGCAGGACATGACAGCAGGTAACCCCTTCTAACCATCTCCTTTTGTCATTTGACTTTATGTGCCGATATTTTCGGCTTTCTACCTCCACTATACTTGGTATGTATTCATGATTGAATATTATGTCTATGGCAGCCCTACCTCCTAGCACTTGTGCAAGCGTTTGATTATGGAAATTCCACTTGGATTTACTATTTACACATCTCTCTGATAAGTGCATTTTTTTTACATGTTTTTGCACTAGCTTTGCACTTTATTCGCTGTGCAATAGATTCTTTTTTCTAAATATTTATACCCTTTATACACTTTATATAATATTTTATAATATATATTTTCCATATTATTAATATCATCTTTTGTACAATAAATTGTGCTATTTTTTGCCACTTGGTTTATACATAAATTTTGATCTTGGGCTCCTTCATATATATATATATTTTTAAAACAATTTCTTACCATATATATATATATATATTTTTTGTGGAGAGACTAATATTTTTACACTCATATATGCCTATGTGTCTAATTCTTTGTCCTCTGTCTTGCCACTTTTGTGCTTTTGCACTTTTAATATTTTTTATTCATTAATAAAACCTGAATTTTATTATAACTATTTGTGTATTGGCTGTATTCTTATAGGTTTATAAGGCTCTCTGTGTAGTATAATCCAAAATGTCTCGGTTCAGCTTTTTGAGTTTAAAGGCCTTAATATCCCGTTCCCATTTCTCAAGTTCCTTGTCTATGTCAGAATTAAAGTGGGTCACGACAGCTGGTGTACATATCTCGGTTAATTTCTTTTCGAGTGATTCCAACTCGGCCTCAATCGGGGTCAATGAGGATGAGTTGTGGTCCCATAATAGGGCAAGGAAACCTCGGGAACAGGTCTGAGCCAGTTCCTCCCATTTAGTTTTGAAGCCCTCATCCTCAAAAGGGAAGGAGGGAAAGACCTGTATGCGAAGTCCCCTGGGCACCAGATCCTTCTCCAGATACTTGCCCAGAAAGGCCTTATTCCACCACAGTTTGGTTCTTTTTTTAAGTAAATCCTTATATTTTAACATGATGGTCTCATCGGATTGGGCACCATTGTTCCCAAAACCTGATACACTACCGGTCTTTATTACATCATCAATCTGTGATTGCCAGGTATTGTCCCTGGCCCGGAAATTCATAGTAGGCAAGGAGCTATCTGTGATAAACAGAAGAGAAACAATTAGGAAGAAAATGCTCCAATGCACGACAGCTAGCGTCTCGCGGGACTTGCCTGGCTTGCCGACGCGAGCGCCGTTTGTGAGACTTCCGGGTCCACGCTCACATTTTTGATATTTAATGCCTAGCGTCATGGGAGTGGGCTGTGAGATGCCTCTTCCCTGACGAAGATTTTAAAGAAATTGAAACGTACGTAGGCTCTTCTGAGGCCCACCTTGGATGGGGCCCCCCTCATTAAACCTGTCTGTACTGGCTGAGAAGCCATAGCAAGGCTCTTTCACTCTTGCACCCTTGCCTGTACATAGGTTCCCCTGGGACTGCTGGTAAATATACAACCAGATATGCATATAAGTTTTGGTTGGCTGTCTCTTTGTCTTCCACATGGAATTTAATGTTATTACATAGACATCGATCTAACCTTGCATTTAGGGTCTGTATGAATGTATGGACTTTTTAACACATAATTAAGCTCTTGAGCCAACATGTCCCAATATAGATCACCTTTGACCTCATGGGGGGTTGTCCGTCCTCTATTCTTTTAATATGTTTTTATGACATTATGACATCTGGATGTTCACTCTGTGTCTTGAATGATGAATAAAATTTGTACCTTTTTGCACTGAAAAAACTCTTGTCCTCCTTCTCATGATTTAATGAAATCCGTATGTGTTGTGGATTTGCGTGATCAGGAGCATTATGTATTAGGGTATTTTCTCTTGAACTGCACATGCACTTTATTGACTGCTCTTCAAAAACTGGCAATTTATTTTACTTTCTATGGAATTATGTCTTTGACAGTGCTTTAATCATGTTGATATGCTGCTATTACTTCTGTTGTGAATGTTAGTTATGTCTTGGCTGCTGGGAGGCTCCCTCTGGTGGCCAGGAAGGGTTTGGATAGAGACCAGGTGTGTTGTGCAGTGGGTGTTTCCTTTCCTAACTCTCTGCCTATTTAAGTCCTGGTCTGATTGCAGGCTGTTGCCGGATGTCAGTTGTTCTTTGTATCTCTAGCCTGCTTAATCCTGCTCTACACCACATCTTCCCCAGATAAGTGCTTGCTCTTTATTTATTGTCTGGTTCTTTGCTTATCTGGGTTTGTCATTTGTTGTGGTTGGTTTCAGTTTATTTCCTTCCAGGGATTTTCCCCCTCAGTGGATTGTTGAGGAACTCCCTGCAGTTCTGTGTGGAGTATAGCTTCTTTTTGGGTCCATGTGTTTGTGGCTTGTTGAATTTGTTATAATTCTTGTTTTCTGTTAATTGGTATGACAAGGGCACCTGGTGTAGGACGGAGTTCAGATCAAGCGATCTGAGGGCCTTTTTGTACTATCAGGAAGTTGGTATTTTGTAGGGTTTTTCTCTGGCAACCATCAGTCCCTTTCCTGTCCTTTCCTATTTTAGTCAGCGGGGGCCTCACCTTTTGCTAATCCTGTCATCTACCTGTGTATTGTGTTTTTCCTATATCACCGCAGTCTTTGAATGTGGGGGGCTTGCTATTCTTGTCTATTTTCTGAGGCAGAGAGTTATTCATCTTTCCTACCTTTAGGATAGTTAGTTCTCCGGCTGGGTTTGCGGTGCACAGGATGTTAGTTCACCCCTCGGCTACTTCTAGTTGTGTTGGTTAGTAAGGGGATGGCGGCCAGATTAGTTGCCAATGCTCTTGTCACCTTTTTGCCAATGATTTGTGATGGTCTTCCATGGTTCCGGATCATAACATACTTCCTTTTGTGACCTTTAAAAAGTTATATGATATTATAAAGCTGTTGTTTTTATATGATAAATTCATGACTCCATTTTTCTTCAGTACAGTTAGGTCCAGAAATATTTGGACAGTGACACAAGTTTTGTTATTTTAGCTGTTTACAAAAACAGAAATACAATTATATATATAATATGGGCTGAAAGTGCACACTCCCAGCTGCAATATGAGAGTTTTCACATCCAAATCGGAGAAAGGGTTTAGGAATCATAGCTCTGTAATGCATAGCCTCCTCTTTTTCAAGGGACCAAAAGTAATTGGACAAGGGACTCTAAGGGCTGCAATTAACTCTGAAGGCGTCTCCCTCGTTAACCTGTAATCAATGAAGTAGTTAAAAGGTCTGGGGTTGATTACAGGTGTGTGGTTTTGCATTTGGAAGCTGTTGCTGTGACCAGACAACATGCGGTCTTAGGAACTCTTAATTGAGGTGAAGCAGAACATCCTGAGGCTGAAAAAAAAGAAAAAATCCATCAGAGAGATAGCAGACAGGCTTGGAGTAGCAAAATCAACAGTCGGGTACATTCTGAGAAAAAAGGAATTGACTGGTGAGCTTGGGAACTCAAAAAGGCCTGGGCGTCCACGGATGACAACAGTGGTGGATGATCGCCGCATACTTTCTTTGGTGAAGAAGAACCCGTTCACAACATCAACTGAAGTCCAGAACACTCTCAGTGAAGTAGGTGTATCTGTCTCTAAGTCAACAGTAAAGAGAAGACTCCATGAAAGTAAATACAAAGGGTTCACATCTAGATGCAAACCATTCATCAATTCCAAAAATAGACAGGCCAGAGTTAAATTTGCTGAAAAACACCTCATGAAGCCAGCTCAGTTCTGGAAAAGTATTCTATGGACAGATGAGACAAAGATCAACCTGTACCAAAATGATGGGAAGAAAAAAGTTTGGAGAAGAAAGGGAACGGCACATGATCCAAGGCACACCACATCCTCTGTAAAACATGATGGAGGCAACGTGATGGCATGGGCATGCATGGCTTTAAATGGCACTGGGTCACTTGTGTTTATTGATGACATAACAGCAGACAAGAGTAGCCGGATGAATTCTGAAGTGTACCGGGATATAGTTTCAGCCCAGATTCAGCCAAATGCCGCAAAGTTGATCGGACGGCGCTTCATAGTACAGATGGACAATGACCCCAAGCATACAGCCAAAGCTACCCAGGAGTTCATGAGTGCAAAAAAGTGGAACATTCTGCAATGGCCAAGTCAATCACCAGATCTTAACCCAATTGAGCATGCATTTCACTTGCTCAAATCCAGACTTAAGACGGAAAGACCCACAAACAAGCAAGACCTGAAGGCTGCGGCTGTAAAGGCCTGGCAAAGCATTAAGAAGGAGGAAACCCAGCGTTTGGTGATGTCCATGGGTTCCAGACTTAAGGCAGTGATTGCCTCCAAAGGATTCGCAACAAAATATTGAAAATAAAAATATTTTTTTTGGGTTTGATTTATTTGTCCAATTACTTTTGACCTCCTAAAATGTGGAGTGTTTGTAAAGAAATGTGTACAATTCCTACAATTTCTATCAGATATTTTTGTTCAAACCTTCAAATTAAACGTTACAATCTGCACTTGAATTCTGTTGTAGAGGTTTCATTTCAAATCCAATGTGGTGGCATGCAGAGCCCAACTCGCGAAAATTGTGTCACTGTCCAAATATTTCTGGACCTAACTGTATGTAACACTAGCACGGATTTCTTATTAGGAGTGTTTTTGTCTTGTTGGGATGATACTTTATAGATGCGGTGCATCCATTTTCCATATGCAAATTGTGGCTAAGGAATAATGTCTTCATAATACTGATATTAAACTTGGAACAAAATATGGGACATGTCTACAATGTATATTCTTTTTCATATACTTATTTCTCATTTCCCAAATAACAGGCACCTTCTACAGACACAGTTTCCATGTGGCCCCTCTGTATATATCCATAATCGATTTTTTGATTAATAAAACATTTAAAGATTTTTTTTCTTTATTTGATTTTGAATTGCTATTCTCCACTGACGAGTAAAAGGTAACGATGTCTTGAACTTTTGACTTTCAGGCTCCATATCTCACCATCCACTACATCTTTGAGTGTGAGACTAACTTCATTTTATAGACAATCATCTTGGCTATCCAATAGATAAATTTGACTTGCAACTACTTAGCATGTGATTAGTTATGCAGATTCTTGTCACTGTCACTGCTTTGTTAAGCTGGGTTCACACTAAGCGACAGCGACAACGACGTCGCTGTTACGTCACCATTTTCGGTGACGTAACAGCGACCTTGTAAGTCGCTGTTATGATCGCTGCTTAGCTGTCAAACACAGCAGAAGCAGCGATCATAACGTCGCTGTGCTACATATGCAGAGAGCAGGGAGCCGCGCTTAGCGCTGGCTCCTTGCTCTCCTAGGTACAGTACACATCGGGTTAATTAACCCGATGTGTGCTGCAGCTACATGTCACAGTGCAGAGAGCAGGGAGCCGCGCACACTGCTTAGCGCTGGCTCCTTGCTCTCCTTGCTACAGTATACATCGGGTTAATTACCCGATGCGTACTGCAGCCACATGTCACAGTGCAGGAGCCGGCGTCTGGCAGCAAGAGCGGAGGCTGGTAACCAGCGTAAACATCGGGTAACCAGGGAAAGGTCTTCCCTTGGTTACCCGATGTTTACGCTGGTTACAGCTTACCGCAGCTGCCAGTGCCGGCTCCTGATCGCTTCATTTCGTCGCTCTCTCGCTGTCACACACAGCGATGTGTGTGTCACAGCGGGAGAGTGACGACCAAAAAATGAAGCTGGACATTCAGCAACGACCGGCGACCTCACAGCAGGGGCCAGGTCGTTGCTGGATGTCACACACAGTGACAGCGACGGGACGTCGCTGCAACGTCACAGAAAATGGTGACGTTAGCAGGCAACGTCGTTGTCGTCGTCGTTATGTGCGACACCAGCTTTACTGTTTTTGCTCCTAACAATAAAAATTAGAAGTTTTATTATTTTATTAGTATTTTGTAAATCCTCTATTTAACCACTTTGGTGAACACTGTAAAAAAAGTAGCAAAAACAATATCTTTCATCATAAAGCAGACAGAAAAATAATAAAACACGATCCAAAAAGTCATATGTAAATAAAAAAAAGTATCGCTAAAAAAACAAGCTCCCATTTCAGTGCCATCAGTAAAAAAATAAAAAACCTCTCTGAATATAGGGATTGAAAAATTACTTTTTTTTTTCTCTAAAATAGTTTTTGTTGTGTAAAAGAGGCAAAATATAAAACAACTATATAAATGTGGTACAGCTGTATTTGCACTTAACTTCAGAATTTTTTTACTACACGGGTGAACAGCATAACAACAAACAAAAACAATTTCTGAATTGCCTGTTTCTTCTTGATTCTGCCGCATAAAAAGTGGAATAGAAAGCAATCAACTATGGGTGGTGGCAAAATGCAGCAGCTGAGGAGACACCTCGGACCAACACAAGTTTGCGCCGAGTGTCGTTAGCTTCTAATCACTTCTAATCACTTCTAATGCCATGTTGGCCCTAAGACTGTGAGCCCCTGCGCTCACCCTGAACCTGGAGGTACCCTTGATGGTAGGGAGGTCCAGGTCACCACTGTGGCCCTGTCTCTTGTCCGGCCCTGTCCTAATAACTCTGCACAGACCACCAACCATGGGATGGGCAGGACACAAAGTTTCCTCCCAAAGACACAGATGAGGGAATAAAGCTGTAACACACTCACACTGCAAAATATCCACAGAGGAGGTCCAGAATGACACCAGAGGGAACTAACCAAAAGGGGTAGGAGTAATTCATAACAGGGAACTCTCAAACAGAGCAAACAACAAATAGCTGGTCACCAAATAGAGGAATGCCTCAGATGCCAGGATTTCGCAACTGCAAGCAACAATCTTTGGCAATGGTACAGCAAACTCCCCAGACAAAAGCGGGCTTTACACCTGCAACATCGCTAACCGATGCTAGCGATGGCGAGCGTGATAGCACCCGCCCCTATCGTTATGCCGATATTTGGTGATCGCTGCCGCAGCGAACATTATCGCTACGGCAGCATTACACGCACTTACCTGGTCGGGCGGCGTCGTTGTGACTGCCGAACAATCCCCTCCCTCAAGGGGGGAGGGACGTTCGGCATCACAGCAACGTCACCTGCGACGTCACTAAGAGGCTGGCCAATCAAAGCGGAGGGGCGGAGATGAGCGGGGCCCCGAACATCCCTCCCACCTCCTTCCTTCCTCATTGCTGACGTGTGGCAGGTAAGGAGAGGTTCCTCGTTCCTGCGGCATCACACGTTGCCGATGTGTGCTGCAGCAGGGACGAAGAACAACTTCGCCCACGCGACAGCAGCGATATTTGAGAATGGACCACCATGTCAATGAGGAGCTATTTTGGACGTTTTTGCAACGATCCAAAATCGCTCCTAGGAGTCACACACAACGAGATCGCTACAGCGGCCGGATGTGCGTCACAAAATCCGTGACCCCAATGAGATCGCTGTTGCGATCTCGTAGCGTGTAAAGCCCGCTTAAGGCTATGTGCGCACGTTGCGTTTTTTCCGCTGAAACGCTGCGTTTTGAACTGCAGCGTTACTGCATGCATTCAGCTTCCCCAGCAAAGTCTATGAGGAAGCCGAAAAATCAATGCCCACGCTGCGTTTGTAAACGCAGCGTTTTGGATGCCCAAAATCACTGCGGGAAAAAAAGCAGCATGTCACTTCTTTTGTGCATTGTAGCTGCGTTCTCCACCCATTGAAATCAATGATGTGGGTCAGAATGCAACCAAAATGCACTTGGACTGCATTTTTGTTGCGTTCTGCATGCTTTTTTGACAAACAAAACGCAGGTCTTTCAGTCTTTGTCAATGTCGGTCAATTTCTGTCTGTGGATGTCGGTGAATTCTGTCTGTCGGTCGGTCTCTTTCTCTGTCTGTTGGTCACTCTGTCTGTCTCTCTCTGTCGGTCGGTCTCTCTCTCTGTCTGTCCCTCTCTCTGTTCGTCGGTCAGTCTCTCCCCCTCTCTCATACTCACTGATTCCCAATCACCGGCGCGGCGCTGCACGTCATTCACACTACTCTGGTGGCTTTTCCTTTTTTGAAAATGCCGCCGCTCATTATTCAATCTGGTATTCCCTACTTTTCCCACCCACTGGCACTTATGAATGGTTGCAGTCAGACACGCCCCCACACTGAGTGACAGCTGTCTCACTGCAACCAATCACAGCCGCAGGTGGGCGGGTCTATATCGTGCATTAAAATAAATAAATAAATAATTTTAAAAAAACGATGTGCGGTCCCCCCCCAATTTTGATACCAGCCAAGATAAAGCTACACGGCTGAAGGCTGGTATTCTCAGGATGGGGAGCGCCACGTTATGGGGAGCCCCCCAGCCTAACAATATCAGCCAGGAGCCGCCCGGAATTGCCGCATCCATTAGATGCGACAGTCCCAGGACTTTACCCGGCTCATCCCGAATTGCCCTGGTGCTGTGGCAATCGGGGTAATAAGGGGTTAATTATGGCAGGCGTCTCCCCGAGATACCTTCCATGATTAACCTGTAAGTTAAAGAAAATAAACACACACATCCAAAAAATCCTTTATTTGGAATAAAAGACAAAAGAAAACACCCTCTTTCACCACTTTATTAAAATCCTCAAATACCCCTCTGTTACGAGGGGGACCCGGGGAAGCGTGCCAAGATGGAGAATGGACAGCTTCCGCCGGTCAAGGTCCACTGTGCGGTGTAAGGGACCGCTGCTATGGTGGGTGAAGAGTGAGCGGGTTGCTGCTAGCGATCGTCTGGAATGTCACAGACGATCTACGTACACCGGTCTGCCCTAACCCGTGAGGGTTGTATGGCAGGAATCACACGGCTCGGTGTACCTGTTGCACGGGGAAGCACAGAGGTGCCCACGCACGTGTGCCAGTGGAAATCACGAGAATATGGCACGAGGGTAGCACAGAGGTGCCCACGCACGTGTGCTTTCAATAACCAGGTGAGTCCGGTGGAGACTCGAGGAGCTCACCTGGAACAGGAACACGGCCTGTTGAAGGAGCTACTGCCGGAGCAGCAAGGCAGGGACACGGCCTGCAAACCAGGTGCTGCCTAAGCAGCAAGGGCCAAGCCCACGGAAGACGATAATGCCTGAGCAGTGGCGTGGCAGCACGCTGCCAGACATCCAAACATAGAAGGACGGTCGCACGCCGCCATGATGGCAGGAGGAGCTTTTAAGGAGGTGTCGCTCCAGCCAAGGGCGGGTGCGAGGCGGAGATAACGGACTTGACCCAATCAGGATCCACGACGTCCCAGCCTGGCCAGTCAGGATTCACCACGTCACCAGCCTCGTCATCAAGCCATGTGACGTGAGTGGGCGAATCAGGACCCACCAAGCATTGCACATGCTCACCCTCCTGCCTCTGGGAAATAGAGGCGGGATCCTCGGTCTCACAATGTGTAGAGATAACGGGAGTCTCACTGCTTCCCTGAGCAGAAAACCTCTGCACATTGCGCAACCTCACAGACCTTCGGGGCTGCTGAGCAGGAGGAGCCGCGGCAGGCAAGGAATGGGAGACCGCCTCATTTCTTGCAACAGGAGTACCACTAGGTGTCACCCTTGTGCTGCCTCTCTGAGGAGGTTTCTCCTGCACTCTGCACAGTCTGGCAGACCTTCGGCGCTGCTGAGCAGGAGCGATCGTGGCAGGCAAGGAGACTGCCTCATTCCTTGCCACAGGAGAGCCACGAGGTGTAACACCCCTCCAGGTCCGACGTAATCCACAGAGGTCCTGCGACGCATCCATCTCTGCTACATGAAGCTGACAAGAGCGGCAGTAGAACACCGCCGCTCCTGTCAGATCCATGCAGCAACTGAAGAGAGCCGCACGATCAGCGATGAAGTCACAGGTGAGTTGCGGTCTCGGGTGGAGGACTCCAGCTGGCCGCGGTTAACCTGAGTGACTGCATCTCTAATCGTGCTGCTCACTTCAGTCACTCAGGGGATTAGCGGTCACCGGTGAATCCTTCATGGGTGACCGCTAATCAAGCTGCCACACACAGACAGAGCAGCCGGTATGACAATGAAGTCGGGTGAAGCTCACCCGAGTTCATTCTCATCGCGCGACTCTGTCTTTGTCGGCTGTTAGCCGGCGGTAATGTCGGGATGTGTGCGGTGATGTAGGAGGTAATGTCGGGATGTGTGCGGTGATGTCGGCGGTAATATCGGGATGTGTGCGGTAATGTCGGCGGTAATGTCGGGATGTGTGCGGTGATGTAGGTGGTAATGTCGGGATGTGTGCGGTGATGTAGGAGGTAATGTCGGGATGTGTGCGGTGATGTCGGCGGTAATATCGGGATGTGTGCGGTGATGTCGGCGGTAATGTCGGGATGTGTGCGGTAATGTCAGGATGTGTGCGGTGATGATGGGACTGTAGTGTCGGGATGTGTGCGGTGATGTAGGCAGTAATGTTGGGATGTGTGCGGTGATGTCGGGATGTGTGCGGTGAAGATGATAATCAGAACATGGCACAGACAGAGCCATGGTATGACAATGATGTCAGGTGAAATTCATCCCAGTTCATTCTCATCGTGCGACTCTGTCTGTGTGTGCTGTCAGCCGGCATGTAACAGAGCTGAATTGCCGGGGAACGCACTGACAAAAATGCATCTAAAACGCTTGTAAAATGCATGGAAAAAGCATCCAAAAAGCATGCGTTGTGGATGCATTTTATTTTACAAAAGCAGTGTCCAGTCTGCCAGAGGGTGCGTTCTTTTCTACACTGCAGAGAACGCAACGTGCGCACATAGCCTTAAGTAGGAGGAGACCAGCTGGAAATGGTGATTAGCAAACCTGGTTCACTGAGAAGCCAGCCACTGCTCCAGGAGGCATTAACTCCTAAAGCGGGCTTTACACACTGTAATCTCGTTAGCGAGATCGCAAGTGATCGGACCTGCCCCCGTTGGTTGTGCGACACGGGAAAATCGCTGCCCGTCGCGCACAACCTCGCTTACCCCCGTCACACGAACTTACCTGCCCTGCGACGTCGCTCTGGCCGGTGATTCGCCTCCTTTCTAAGAGGGCGGGTCGTGTGGCGTCACAGCGACGTCACACAGCAGCCGTCCAATAAAAGCGGAAGGGCGGAGATGAGTGGGACGTAAACGTACCACCCACCTCCTTCCTTCCGCATAGCCGGTGGAGGCAGGTAAGGAGATGTTCGTCGCTCCTGCGGTGTCACACACAGTGATGTGTGCTGCCGCAGGAACGAGGAACAACATCGCTAATGAGAGGTAAATGATTTTTCGTTTTAGGACGACCTCTCCGCGGCAAACGATTTGTGCCGCTTTTGCGATCGTTTTACGTCGCACATAACTGTTACATGCTACGATATCGTTAATGACGCCGGATGTGCGTCACAAACAACGTGACCCCGACGATAATTCATTAACGATATCGTAGCGTGTAAAGCCCGCTTAAATGTTAGAAGCAGAGATGAATAAATAACCGATGCCCCGACAGAACAGAGCTACTTACAGAAATTTGAATGCTTGTTGGAAGTATGTACGGAGTCCAAATAAGTAGTGATGCATAAACGTGGATCCGCACTGTGCATGACACTTGGCTCAGTACTATATCTTTGCACGGCCATGTCTTTCACCAAGACCATCTCCATTCTAAAATGATCACCTTGCTCACGGTCATATTGCATAGAACACTATCAGAGAAGACATTTTCCTGTAGTCTTCTATGTGCCACTCATCACTTCTGTCACAGCACTTACTCATATCCTAATGTGATTGCTTAAATCCCTACAGTGTCTTTTTGTACACCTCATTTTGCAGATGAGGTGTACAAAAAGAAAGAAAAAATGTCCCAGTCTGTCGGCATTGACTCATGTAAGATGTCGCACTTTCGGCCTCTAGAGCCTAGAAGCAATAATGTCCATGGCTGGAGGGCCATGGTTTTCAGGCCCCTAATATAATTAAACAGTTGCTAAAGCAACACTCCAGAGGTTTTTTTTTATTGCACCGCTGGAGTGGTATCTTTAATGTAAGGGCGGCTTTGCACACTACGACATCGCAGGTGCGATGTCGGTGGGGTCAAATCGAAAGTGACGCACATCCGGCGTCACTTGCGATGTCGTAGTGTGTAAAACCTTTTTGATACGATGAATGAGTGCAAAAGCGTCGTTATCGTATCATCGGTGTAGTCTCCGACATTTCCATAATGTAAAATCCCATGGCATGTAGCTTTGGGATTGTCATGATAGCACGGACCCTATTTTGGTTAATATGAGGAGGATTTTTCTGCCTGGTAACGTGAGTCAGCTGGCATGTAGCCAATCAGCTGACTGCACGGGTGTTTATGAAATATTGATTGGTTATTGTCAACTTTGTGTGAGAAGGAGTTTGTATAAATATCTGGGTTTTAGTCAGCTGTGTCAGTCACAGCTGACAGGATCAAGTGATTTGTCATGAAGTCACTGCTGCAACAAATTCTCAGGAGAGCTGGAGAGGAAGACGGCGATGAGAGCCTGCCTTGGGATGGTACCGCTGAAGTGTCGGGCGGTATGGAGCGGGGCGAGGTGTCTCTAGTACCTGTTCCTGGTTCGGGTGCGACTCCGGTGGAGGTTTCGGTCGGTGCTCGGTGGTCGAGGAAAAGGAAAGAAGTGTACTCACCGCCGGCGTCGGGAGGAAGAACGGGTCGGAGGTCGGCTGGAGCGAAGAGTAGCAGCGCTTGGAAGAAGTCGGCGGCGGCATCGCTGGACCAGTCCCGCGGTGAAGGAAGAGGCAGTCGGGCGAGATCTTCGTGGTCAATCCCAGTGGTATCGCGAGAATTGGGCATCACGGGCTGGCTGGTTGTCGCGTCATCACGAGGTGACCGCCAGCCAGGATGTCTGATGTCTGGCTTCCACCGCTCCAGAAGAAGATGGGTTCTTCAGGCCGCCGGCGGGTGAGGACTTCGGTCTGGGCTGTAGCTTGCCATCGCTGCTGCAAAAGAGCTCTAGTGCAGCGGCGGCGCTACAGGCCTGGTCTTCGGAGGACTCCGGGAGCGAGAGCGGTGAGGCGGGATGTACTTCAGGGCCTACCGCTGTGGCCGGCGCAGCCATCGTTCCCCAGCTGCTGGAGACAACCGACAGGATTGGTGATCGTCCCTGCAAGTCTGGTGAGCTATCCTATTCCCTCGGTACTAACACTGGAGTAGGTAATAGGGACAGTGTTAGGGAGTTCATTTACAGCGTGTGCGCTGAGTTCATGCAGGGGGGAAGTAGGGTAGACACCATACACACACATGTACAGCCTGATGCACATGAGGGTAGCTTTAAGGGCATCCCTCAAACATGCTTTGAGGAAGCATTAACTTGTCAGGCTTCGCCTTTAGGTTTTCATCTGAGCAATGCGACAAAAGAGGATTTGGAGCAGAGAATATATGGATGGGTTTTCTTTGTCACCGTCAGGTAGGGCTTTATTGTGTTTGAGTGGGCATGAAGCCAAAGGTGAGAGTGAGGTTAAGAGGAAGGTTTTCAAATCCTTTCACATTTGGCTGCAGGCCTTCTCAATTTATCTTATCGTAGTTTTTGGGGGCATTGCTTGGCTTATATACGATGAATCATTCCGGCACAAGATGCCGGTACATTCCAGGATGAGATGGAGTGAGAAGGATGTGGGGTTATGGCTGAACTTGATGTTGCCACAGAGGGGTATTTTGGCAAAACAGGCTCCTACTCAACAATTGAACAAGGAGTATGTTTTGTTAATAATGAATTGACGTGTAAGTGGCTTAATAATGTCGGGTTCAGGCATGAGTGCTAATCCTGTGGTGGTTCTCACCTTTTAGCCAGATGTTTTAAACGGGGTGGGTCAACAGGTTTATAATCCTTGGGAGTTTTTTTTTTTCTCAAAAGCACAGACTCCTGTGAGCTTGGGAAAAATGCTGCCATGGTTAAAGCGGTACCCAGACAGGGAGAAAGCCAGAATAATATATAAGGGCTTTAAACATGTTTTTTTTTTTTTTTTTGTTCCTTATTTTACAGGTTTAGGATGTGTTTTAGTTAAGAATTTACCGGGTGTTAGCCCTCAGAGGGTTTTTTGTTGTTAAACACATTGGAAAAGAGCTACGGTTAGGTAGGTTAGCAGGGCCTTTCCCTGGACCACCTTTTGTTAATTTTCGTATTTCACCATTAGGGATAGCACCTAGGAAAGAAACTGGCTTTTTCAGGGTATTCCATCACCTTTGATATCCTAATGGTGGGTCCCTCAATGGCGAGGTGGATACCGGAGTAGCTTCAGTTAGTTATGTGTCATTTGATATGGCAGTAGAGCTCCTTAGGCAATTTGGTCAGGGGGGCCCTACTGGCAAAATCGGACATCAAGTATGCATTTCCGCTGCTTCCAGTACACCCTTCAAGGTTTAAATCTCTTGAGGTTTTTTTTTTCTTTAATGGTGAATTTTATTTTGATAGATGCCTCCCGATGGGGTTCGCATTGTCGCGTTTTTATTTCAAATGTTTTTCTTCATTTCTTTATTGGGTAGTGCAGGATTCAGTACTTGCTGGTGGAGTCCTGCACTATCTTGATGATTTTTTGTTTATTGGCCACGGGGGCTCGAATTTATGTATGGAATTGGTTAAAAAAAATTTAATGGTCATGGAACATTTTGTGGTTCCCGTGGCCAAGGAAAAAACGGTATTCCGATACCAGAAAATAGAATTTTTAGGAATTTCAATTGATTCTGTGGCTATGGAATACAGCTTTCCAAAGTAAAAATTGTCTCGCTTGCAAAGCTTGTTAGAGGAAATTTCTGCTAAAAGAAAGGTTACCCTTCGAGAGTTACAATCTCTGTTGGGATCGTTGAACTTTGCTCTCAGATTTATCCCTATGGGGAGGGTGTTCTGCCGACGGTTGTATGAGAGTATCAAAGGTTTGAATTCAGCAGGTGCGCATGTTCGGGTGTCGGCTGAAATGAGGGAGGTTTTATTGGTTTGGCAGAGTTTTTTGTGTGAGCTAAATGGAATTACGTGTTTTCAGGATCGGTTTTGTTCTTCAGAGGATCTTGGTTTGAGCATGTGCACAGATAGTGGTTTTGGTTTTTTAGTTTGTTTTGGTATGGCTTGGTCAACAGGGACCTGGCAGGAGAAGTGGGTTGAGGTTGGTTTAAATAATAAGAGAGATGTTTTGGATTTGTTTTCAGTTCTTGTTTCTGTTTCTATCTTTGGTAGTACGCTTGCCAATAAGAGGATTAGTCTTCGGTCTAGTAGTGAAGGGGTTGTTTTCGGGATCAATACCCTTTCTTCAAAATGTTTTTGGGCAGCGAAGGTTTTGACACAGCTGGTTTTCAGTGTTTGAAATATAATATTCGGTTGAAGACGTCTCTGTTCAGGAGCTAGAGGTTGTTTCACTTTTATCTTGCTTGCAGCGGCTGACCAGTCTGAGGGACGGTGCGCAGGAGGGAAGAAAAGAGTTGCCCTGTCCAGAGCACTTGTGGGTAGTGTTGGGAATTTAATCCCAGTATATATTAAAAATTCTTTAGCTTCGAATACATGGGCAGCATATACTGCCGCATGGGAAAGATGGAGGAGTTTTTGTGAGGGAAGGGTTTTAATTGTTATTGCAGTAATTTATCTGTTGTGTGGGATTATGTTCACTTTGAGCTGTCATTTGGTATTAGTTATGCAACACTACACTAAGCTTTGTCTGGGGTTTCCTTTTTTCTTAAATTGTGGGTTTTTTATTCTCTGTTTTTCGTTTTTTCCGATCAGGCAGTTTTTGAAAGGGCTTAAGAGAAGCTCCAGGCAGGCTAATGTTAGACGTCCCATTTTGGGTGGAATTGCTGGACGAGTTATGGGTTACCTTAGGTTCGTTTTGTATGGATGACTTTGAAGCAGCTTTATTTAGGACTGCATTTGTGATAGCATTTTTGGCAGCTTTGCGTATATCTGAGTTGGTGTCGCCAAGTAAGAAAGTGGAAGGTGGTCTATTGGTTAATGATGTGAAAGTATTTAGAGGTCATTGTTTGATTTTTATTGTATGTTCAAAAACTGATCAACTCGGCAAAAGGGCAATTGGTTAAGCTATCAACTATTAGAAGTTCAAGGGTCTGTCTGGTTGCGAATCTCAGGCATTGGTTTTCGATTTGTCCGCATCTTGGTAATGCTTTATTTTTGCACAGGTCTGGAGATCCGGCTACTAGGTTCCAATTTAATGCAAAGTTAAAGAGCTGTTTGGTTAGTTGCGGTGAGAGCAATTTAAAATTGTAATCACATTCATTCAGAATTGGCGCTGCTACAGTAGCAGCTAGCTTTGGTAATAAAAAAAAAAAAAAAAAAAAAAAAGTAGAATTATGAAGTTGGGGAGATGGACTTCTGGTAAGTACAAGTTATGTGTTTGACCGAATTTTTTGTTTAATTAATTATATTTATTTTCAGAACCTTTGATCTTGTGGATTGTTGGGCGTTCGTTTATTTATTTGGCCCAGAAGTGGGCTGCTGTGCGGAGGTACACAGAAAAGCTCTCTTTTTCACATGATCAAGTTATTTATTTTTTGGATTAGTTGTAGAGGTATGAGATGGGAGCACCTGATAGCTGAGCTGAAGAGGAGTGCTAGGCGATATCAGTCACCGGATTTTTTAATAATCCACCTGGGAGGTGATGATTTGAGTAGGGTGAAGAATCTTGAGTTTATCTCTCGGGCTGAAAGGGACATTATTTTTGTTAAGAACCTTTTTTCCTACAGCTTCCGTTGTATTTTCGGAAATCATTCCTGGATTGGTTGAAATTGTTTTCATTTTGGATTTATGAAAAACATTAGGAAAAGAATAAATAGGGTTTTTGGGTGGCCTATATTGGCCTGATGGAGTACATCTATCGGACGGACATAGATATTGATATTTTCAATCTTGGACTTCAGAGTATGGTGGAAAAATGGCTGTGGTTGTGTGGGGGGTCACTAATGAGGCATTAGTGTCCTAGTGGGGTAAAATCGCCCATTGGCCATGGGTGGATTCTGGTATTCAGTACAGTAAAATGGTATCTTTAAGGTTAAAGTGGTATTTTTATGATGGTTATGGTTTTTATGAGATCTGGTTAAGTTTGGTAACCCTTAATAAAAACAATACGGCCAATTTTTCCAACCATATTCAAGTGTCTTTGTCAGTTTATTGGTATGGGAATGAATGGGTTCTGTGTTATCATGTAAAATCCCATGGCATGTAGCTTTGGGATTGTCATGATAGCACGGACCCTATTTTGGTTAATATGAGGAGGATTTTTCTGCCTGGTAACGTGAGTCAGCTGGCATGTAGCCAATCAGCTGACTGCACGGGTGTTTATGAAATATTGATTGGTTATTGTCAACTTTGTGTGAAGAGTTTGTATAAATATCTGGGTTTTAGTCAGCTGTGTCAGTCACAGCTGACAGGATCAAGTGATTTGTCCCACCCTCCCTCCCTTATTTTATGTAATTTGTTTTTTGTTCGTTTATTTTTTATTTTCGTCGTTTGTTTTTATTAGAGGGGTAAAATCGCCCATTGGCCATGGGTGGATTCTGGTATTCAGTACAGTAAAATGGTATCTTTAAGGTTAAAGTGGTATTTTTATGATGGTTATGGTTTTTATGAGATCTGGTTAAGTTTGGTAACCCTTAATAAAAACAATACGGCCAATTTTTCCAACCATATTCAAGTGTCTGTGTCAGTTTATTGGTATGGGAATGAATGGGTTCTGTGTTATCATGCTGGTGCAGCGACAGGTACGATGTTGTTCCTCGTTCCTGCGGCAGCACACATCGCTGTGTGTAAAGCCGCAGGAGCGAGGAATATCATCTTACCGGCGTCCCGGCTGCTATGAGAAGGAAGGAGGTGGGCGGGATGTTTACGTCCCGCTCATCTCCGCCCCTCCGTTGCTATTGGCCGGCTGCCATGTGACGTCGCTGTGACACCGCACGGCCCGCCCCCTTAGGAAGTTCGCCGGCCAGAGCGATGTCACAGGACAGGTGAGTGCATGTGAAGCTGCTGTAGCGATAATGTTCGCTACGGCAGCTATCACAAGATATCGCACGTACGACGGTGGCGGGGACTATCGCACTCGACATCGCAGTATCGGCATGCGATGTCGTAAAGTGCAAAGCCCGCCTAAGTTCTCTGCCCACTGTATGATACTTAACTATCGCCATCTTCATATTTTACCAGCAGTGCTCCGGTCAGTCTCCTGTGATTTGTGACCTGCCAGTAGATCCAGTGTTTGCTGGAGCGGCCAGAGGTAACAAATCAATGTAACTCTCATTCTGCCTCTGAGTTACATTGAGAGTTTGTGACGTAAAGTAATACTTATTCTATATTCTGAGGATTTCGATAGCGTAGGGCAATGACAATCAGAGACGAGTTCCGGGTACAAGATGTTTTATAGTATGTCACCACGGTAGAAACAGAACAAACACAACAATACAATAACACATACAATACTTTCCGGAATAGACGCGCAGGGGATTCCCGGGACCACGCACCGGACTCCCCCAGGGAGACCACCGGAGCGAACCCCTATACAGGGACTGTCCGGCAATCTACCCCGGAAGGCCTAAATGCGCAGCGGCCGGGATAAGGAGCAAGCGGTAAAGTCAATGAGTGTCCGTACGGAAAGGTTTATCCAGGATGGTTACGAACCAAAAGAGAACCAGGCGGAGTGCTGACCGAAGATAGTAAATGGAATCCGGGCACAGCCTTAAGAGCCGGGTACAGTCCTGAGACAATCGGTAGGTAGTCCTTTAGGGGAATCCCGAGGCAATCCGGAATAAGCAGCAAACACAGCAGGAGCACACAGCAGGCAGTATACTCAGGCACTGGACTGGGCTGGGAGGCGGCCTTTTAAGCTGCTGGACAGGAAGTAGGGCAACAGAACGGTAACCTCCATGTTAACCGAGGGCAAGGGCAGTCAAAAGAGAACTGGAAAACCTGGAAACCTGACATTACTCCCCCCCCCAGAGACGGCCTCAGGACGGATCAGGGCCAGGTTTGTCCGGGTACCGGCGATGAAACTGAGCAATCTTCCGGGGTGCCCGAATGTTACCCACCGGTTCCCAGGAATCGTCCTCGGGGGCGTACCCCTGCCAACGTACCAGATACTGAAGCCGACGACGATGGAGCCGGGAGTCAATAATGTCCTCAACCACGAACTGCTCCTCGCCGTCGACCATCACAGGCGGAGGAGGAGGCACAATACGACCATGAAAAGTATTAGGGGAAACGGGTTTGAGGAGAGACACATGAAAGACCGGGTGTACCTTTAGATGGTGCGGTAACCGTAGCCGACAGGCCACAGGGCTCACGATCCCGGTGATTTTGAACGGACCGATGAATTTTTGTCCCAGTTTCTGCGAAGGAACACCCAATCTCAGGTTTTTGGTGGATAACCATACAGAGTCCCCTACCTTGTACATGGGTGCCGGTTTCCGGTGAGTGTCCGCCGACCTCTTGTAACGCTCCTGGGCCGTAGCTACGGTGTTCCTTAAAACCTCCAGATTTTGTCGTAGTTCTGTCACTCTGTCCTCCACCGCTGGTACCGAAACCGCAACCGGTGACCTAGGCAAAATAGTCGGATGGTAACCCAGGTTAGCGAAAAAGGGCGTTACCTTAGTGGAGCTGCTCTGAGTGTTGTTGTAGGAGAACTCCGCCAACGGAAGCATCTTCAACCAATCGTCTTGGAGATGGCTGACATAACAGCGAAGATATTGTTCCAGGGTTTGATTCGTCCGTTCGGTTTGTCCATTTGTCTGAGGATGGTATGCAGAAGACAAACAGACATCAATCTGGAGTGCCGTACAAAACCCCTTCCAGAATCTCGACGTGAACTGCACGCCCCGATCGGAGATGATCTCATCCGGTACCCCATGCAATCGGAATACGTTCTGGACAACCAAATCCACTGTCTCTGCGGCTGAGGGAAGACCGGTACACGGAATGAAGTGAGCAGCTTTAGTCAATCGATCCACCACCACTAAAATGGTATTATGCCCGCCTGAGACCGGCAACTCCACAATAAAATCCATGGAGATAGACCCCCAAGGGCGAGATGGCACGGGTAACGGTTGGAGGAGTCCCGTAGGAGCCACACGAGGGACCTTGCACCGGGCACAAACCACACATGAGTGGACATAGTCCTTCACGTCCTTTAAACAGGTAGGCCACCAGAAAAACCGGCTCAGAAATTCCTGCGTCTTCTGTACCCCCCTATGACCGGCCAACACGGAGTCATGAACCAACTTGAGAACCCGAAGTCTTACGGCCTCCGGGACATAAATGCGTCGTTCTCTTAACCACACACCATTCCGAAGAACAAGTGTTACATCATTCGGGGGGGCAGCAAGCAATACATCACCATCATAGGCCAGCTTGATGTCCTTCCACAAGTCCTGGTCCTGGATTACTCCAACGAAATTGGCATCTGTTAACACGGTCTGCGACGGGGTTCCAGGCACGGAGTCCACGGCAGGGATTCGGGACAAGGCATCGGCTTTCCCATTACGTGAACCTGGACGGTATGTAACAACAAAATTGAATTGGTTAAGAAATAGGCTCCAACGGGCTTGTCGTGGAGACAGGCACCTGGCAGACTTGAGAAATTCCAGATTACGGTGATCTGTGAGTACTATCACTTGCTGCGCGGCTCCCTGTAAGTGGTGTCTCCATTCCTTGAAGGCGGCAATAATCGCCAATAATTCCTTATCCGCAATGTCGTAGTTCCTTTCCGCAGGGGACAACCTGCGGGAGAAGAAGGCACACGGATGCAGGAGACTCTTGTCCCCGGTCCTTTGAGAAAGAATGGCCCCTAATGCGTAGTCGGAAGCGTCGACCTCCACGATGAAGGGAAGTGCGGGATTCGGATGCACTAGTATGGGTGCTGAGGTAAAACATCCCTTGAGACGATGGAACGCTTCCTGAGCCTGGGCGGACCATACAAACTTCTGTCCTTTCTTAGTCAACAGGGTGATGGGACGAACAATCTCTGAAAAGTTACGGATAAAGCGTCGGTAAAAGTTGGCAAAACCGACAAAGCGTTGTACCTCTTTGATGTTTCCCGGTTCCGGCCAGTCGAGAATGGCTTGTATCTTGCTAGATTCCATGTTCAGTCCCTGAGGAGAGATGACATAACCTAAGAAATGTATTTGTGCGCAGTGGAACTCACATTTCTCCAGTTTAATGTACAGGTGGTTGTCCCTCAGCCGGGTAAGTACGGTCTTGACGTGCTCCTGGTGTTCCTGGAGAGAATCAGAAAAGATTAGAATATCATCCAGATAGATCACCATGAATTGGTCCATGATATCCCTGAAAATATCATTAACTAGATGTTGAAATGCCGCAGGAGCGTTACAAAGTCCAAAAGGCATCACTAAATACTCAAAATGTCCGTACCGACATCGGAACGCGGTCTTCCACTCGTCTCCGGGACGTATACGAAGCAGATTATATGCCCCACGGAGGTCCAATTTGGTGAATATCTTCGCCTGTTGGACTCTCTCCAATAGCTCCGGAATCAACGGTAACGGATACCGGTTCCGGATGGTTATTTTATTCAGTTCCCGGTAGTCAATACAGGGTCTCAGAGTCCCCTCCTTCTTTTTCACAAAAAAGATGGGTGCCCCTGCGGGCGAGGTAGACGGGCGAATAAATCCCTTGGCCAGGCTTTCATCAATATACTCCTTTAGGGCTTCTAGCTCAGGTGCCGCCAACGGGTAAACATGACCAAACGGGATCTCTGCCCCTGGGAGTAAGTCTATGGGGCAATCATACGGTCTATGCGGAGGAAGCCGATCGGCCTTTCTTTTGTCGCATATGTCAGCGAAGTCACGATAAACCGAGGGTAAAACGGGTACCTGTACCGTGCCTTCTGCATGTGGTGTTACCGGAACCGGAACAGTTGGACAAATGGCCGGATCACTCTGCGGTGGGAAGGATATCTCCTTAGTTTCCCAATTGATGACCGGATTTGTAGACCGTAGCCACGGAATACCTAGAATAATCGGAAAATGTGGAGAAGAGATCATCATGAAAACAAGAGTCTCCTGCTGACCTGGTTTCATCACGCATTCTAGCGGTACTGTTTCCCGATCCACTGGTCCAGATGTTAACGGAGATCCGTCTACCGTCTCCATGGTAACCGGTAAGGATCTTTGCTGAGTCCGGATACCGTGTTTACTAGCAAAAGAAAAGTCCATGAAATTTCCCCCTGCCCCAGAGTCTATCATTGCAGAGGTAGGAATTAGCTGTCCCTCCCACCGGATCTGAATGGGGAGTGAACAATGGGTATATTTCCCTTCTGAGTCCTTCGGTGAGGTAGACATTACCGTCAAGGGAAATACCGCATCCAAGTGTCCACTTGCCTCAGAGATATCAGACTCTGCGTCCGTGTTATCACACTCTGCCATGGCTGCCAATACCTTATTTGGGCGATTCGGACGTTTCGGGCAGTCGATTAAAAAATGGTCCGATTGACCGCAGTAGAAACACAAACGCTCACGGAGCCGGTGTTCACGACGTTCGTTGGTCTCTCGCTTTTGTAGAGAGTCCACTTGCATAGGAACGTCCTCAGCCTCCCGTGGCGTCCTGAAAGCCGGTTCTCTGGAAGGAAATGTATTATTATTTATACGGGTTATAGCTGCCCATTTTTCCTGTCTACGTTCCGTTAAACGGGTATCTATGCGCACACAGTGCTGGAGAAACAGGTCAAAATCCCCTGGGGATTCGGAACGGGCTAACTCGTCCTTGATGGTACCGGACAAACCCTTTCTGAAAACGGACAATAATGCATTGTTTCCCCAGTCGGTGTCTACCACTAACCTCCTGAACTCAGTGGCGTATTCAATGACAGAGCGCTTTCCCTGACGTAAGGTAAGGAGAGCAGATTCAGCGGTAGCACGGCGATTCGGATCATCAAACATCTGCGCCATTGCGTTCAGAAAGTCATCTAGGTGATTTAAACGGATGTCCCGGTTTTCTATCATCGGATTAGCCCAAGCCAGTGCTCGTGAGGTTAATAACATGATGATACATAACACCTTTGACCGGTCAGAACGGTAATATTCAGCATGTACATCGAAAAACAGTATACATTGGTTAATAAATCCACGGAACTGACTACGATCACCATTAAAACGGAATGGGGGTAACCTAGGCATACCGGCAGCTGGTACGGACGTAGTGGGGACGGCTTCCTGAGCCTCCACTCTGACTTGCAAATCCTGTATAGCCGGACCCAGTACCTGGTGATCATGGCCCAGCTGCGTTTCCACATCTCTAAGCTTAGTCTGCACCACCTCCATCTCCTGCTGCAGGGAGTTAATCATGGAGAACAGCTGATCTACTCGTGTCTCAGTCATTGCCCCAGCGAAATCCTCTAATGGCCTGAGTATAAAGTAATACTTATTCTATATTCTGAGGATTTCGATAGCGTAGGGCAATGACAATCAGAGACGAGTTCCGGGTACAAGATGTTTTATAGTATGTCACCACGGTAGAAACAGAACAAACACAACAATACAATAACACATACAATACTTTCCGGAATAGACGCGCAGGGGATTCCCGGGACCACGCACCGGACTCCCCCAGGGAGACCACCGGAGCGAACCCCTATACAGGGACTGTCCGGCAATCTACCCCGGAAGGCCTAAATGCGCAGCGGCCGGGATAAGGAGCAAGCGGTAAAGTCAATGAGTGTCCGTACGGAAAGGTTTATCCAGGATGGTTACGAACCAAAAGAGAACCAGGCGGAGTGCTGACCGAAGATAGTAAACGGAATCCGGGCACAGCCTTAAGAGCCGGGTACAGTCCTGAGACAATCGGTAGGTAGTCCTTTAGGGGAATCCCGAGGCAATCCGGAATAAGCAGCAAACACAGCAGGAGCACACAGCAGGCAGTATACTCAGGCACTGGACTGGGCTGGGAGGCGGCCTTTTAAGCTGCTGGACAGGAAGTAGGGCAACAGAACGGTAACCTCCATGTTAACCGAGGGCAAGGGCAGTCAAAAGAGAACTGGAAAACCTGGAAACCTGACACGTAACTTCTGACTTTCGGCCATTCAGAAGTTTCAGGTGCAAAATGGCACCGCAGGATGGAGCAGCACCAAAAAACGATGAATGCCACTGGAAATTGGGTTCATGACAGGGGGTAGGAGGCTTGCATTTAAAGTGCCACTCCAGTACTGAAAAAAACCCCAAAATGCTGGAGTGGTTCTTTAGCGATACAAAACGGTTAAACCAGTAACAAAATAAAGAAGAGCCTGAAAATTGCAATAAAACAATAGAAATAATCAATCAACGGTATTAATATTATGGTAGCCGATATTACACACAGTCCACTTCACTATATGTGCAATTAAAGTATTTTTGGCTCAAGTCAATTGTACAACAATTTGTTAAGGCTGTTAGTCTGATAAAGAATATTTACTCTGGTAACCGGATGGTTAATCACTTTTACAGAGCTGACTTTTCAGTGTTACATTCATTTTCTTCTTTGATTGCCTGAGAATAATTGGCTGTAGAGGGAATGAGATACAGGCACTACTTAGAGAGAACATGTCTTATGCCTTGTGTCCCGTCATCTAAAAGAAGGCGTTGATCAAAGCCAAGCTACATAAATCTCGGTATGAAGGAATGTCACTATCTCTCACTGCCTCCAGCTTTCCATCAGGCCAAGCTCCTGGGAAAGAGGATTGCTCTCCTATTGAATTGGAATATCTTGTCACGATTCAATTAAATATATGTAGAATATACGGTATGTGTAATATGTGCCTATACAGTTAGGTCCAGAAATATTAGCCACAATTTGCATATGGAAAATGGATGCACCGCATCTATAAAGTATCATCCCAACAAGACAAAAACACTCCTAATAAGAAATCCGTGCTAGTGTTACATACAGTTAGGTCCAGAAATATTTGGACAGTGACACAATTTTCGCGAGTTGGGCTCTGCATGCCACCACATTGGATTTGAAATGAAATCTCTACAACAGAATTCAAGTGCAGATTGTAACGTTTAATTTGAAGGTTTGAACAAAAATAACTGATAGAAATTGTAGGAATTGTACACATTTCTTTACAAACACTCCACATTTTAGGAGGTCAAAAGTAATTGGACAAATAAACCAAACCCAAACAAAATATTTTTATTTTCAATATTTTGTTGCGAATCCTTTGGAGGCAATCACTGCCTTAAGTCTGGAACCCATGGACATCACCAAACACTGGGTTTCCTCCTTCTTAATGCTTTGCCAGGCCTTTACAGCCGCAGCCTTCAGGTCTTGCTTGTTTGTGGGTCTTTCCGTCTTAAGTCTGGATTTGAGCAAGTGAAATGCATGCTCAATTGGGTTAAGATCTGGTGATTGACTTGGCCATTGCAGAATGTTCCACTTTTTTGCTCTCATGAACTCCTGGGTAGCTTTGGCTGTATGCTTGGGGTCATTGTCCATCTGTACTATGAAGCGCCGTCCGATCAACTTTGCGGCATTTGGCTGAATCTGGGCTGAAAGTATATCCCGGTACACTTCAGAATTCATCCGGCTACTCTTGTCTGCTGTTATGTCATCAATAAACACAAGTGACCCAGTGCCATTGAAAGCCATGCATGCCCATGCCATCACGTTGCCTCCACCATGTTTTACAGAGGATGTGGTGTGCCTTGGATCATGTGCCGTTCCCTTTCTTCTCCAAACTTTTTTCTTCCCATCATTCTGGTACAGGTTGATCTTTGTCTCATCTGTCCATAGAATACTTTTCCAGAACTGAGCTGGCTTCATGAGGTGTTTTTCAGCAAATTTAACTCTGGCCTGTCTATTTTTGGAATTGATGAATGGTTTGCATCTAGATGTGAACCCTTTGTATTTACTTTCATGGAGTCTTCTCTTTACTGTTGACTTAGAGACAGATACACCTACCTCACTGAGAGTGTTCTGGACTTCAGTTGATGTTGTGAACGGGTTCTTCTTCACCAAAGAAAGTATGCGGCGATCATCCACCACTGTTGTCATCCGTGGACGCCCAGGCCTTTTTGAGTTCCCAAGCTCACCAGTCAATTCCTTTTTTCTCAGAATGTACCCGACTGTGGATTTTGCTACTCCAAGCATGTCTACTATCTCTCTGATGGATTTTTTTCTTTTTTTTCAGCCTCAGGATGTTCTGCTTCACCTCAATTGAGAGTTCTTTAGACCGCATGTTATCTGGTCACAGCAACAGCTTCCAAATGCAAAACCACACACCTGTAATCAACCCCAGACCTTTTAACTGCTTCATTGATTACAGGTTAACGAGGGAGACGCCTTCAGAGTTAATTGCAGCCCTTAGAGTCCCTTGTCCAATTACTTTTGGTCCCTTGAAAAAGAGGAGGCTATGTATTACAGAGCTATGATTCCTAAACCCTTTCTCCGATTTGGATGTGAAAACTCTCATATTGCAGCTGGGAGTGTGCACTTTCAGTCCATATTATATATATATAATTGTATTTCTGAACATGTTTTTGTAAACAGCTAAAATAACAAAACTTGTGTCACTGTCCAAATATTTCTGACCCTGACTGTAGATACATTGCTCAGCATAAATGAGTACATCCCCTTTGAAAAGTAAGATTTTTATCAATATCTCATTGAATACAAGAAAAATATCCAAAATTATGACAAGACTGCGTTACAAAAGAGTTTTTTTTGTAACCCAGAACATGAAAAAACTAAATTTTCAGTTTTAATCAAATCAGTTGATGGAAATATGAATACACCCCACATCAAAAAGTAATACACCTAGTATTTTGTATGACGCCCATGATTTTCAAGGACATTACCAAATTTTTTAGGCATGGAATGAACAAGTTGGCAAAATATTGTAACATCTATTTCTATTTTTCAAAAACAAACTGTCATGGTTGCGATGTGCGGAGCATCTTGTCCTCTGTTATGTTGTACCATGCTCTCCTGCAGAGCCGGTACTTGCCTGTTCCGTTGTGCAGGGCATTTTGCAGGTTTAGATGCTCTGCTGTTTGTCTTGAGCTCCTGTTGGTGAGTTGTTTCTCAACACTGGGTCCTACACTGGTGCTGGGAGGGGCTTTCCCAGATGCTCATGTGACGCCCTGGCCTATCAGGTCGTTACAGGGTATTGTACAATGTGCCCTTCTGCACAGTATCCAACCTCCTTGGTTACGGGTCCTGGTTCTTTGGTGTTGCTAACAGCTTAGCCAATCAAAATCCTAGGAACACATCGCACTTTACCCACCAGACACACCATTGGGGGGCCTGAAGGAAATAGGGCCGCCCACATGGGGGGTTGGTGAGGGGAAAGTGAAGAAAGTGACAGTTGAGCTAGAGTTGAGCTAGAGTTGAGCTTGGAGAGTTGAGAGTGGAGGTGGTGGAGTAGTGCCCCCACCAACCCCAGCAGCCGAACCTTTAGTTTGTTTATCAGAGTCTCTGGCTGCAGAGATCCAGAACAAGGCCCTCATTCCAGCCTCAGCAGCGGTCACCCAGACACCGGCCAGACCAGACCCGGCCGTATCACCGGGCCCGTCCTCAGAGGCGGAGCACCCGGGCCCTTCAACCCCGGCTGCGGAGCAGTTGGTTCATCAGTCTACACCAGCGGAAGAGGAACCAAGATACCTACCTGTTCCATTACCGCACGGCATCCCGACGGCTGTTGGGGCCGCCAGAGTTCAACTAAAGCCAGAGCCAGATAGGGATCGGAGGCCGGACGCTGATGAGGGGGCACTGGGAACGACAGTAATACCAGCTACAATCAGAAATTTCAACCCGAGACCGGCGACGACGGGAGCTTGCCGCCCATGATCGAGAGGAGAAGGAACTGATAAGGAGCGCTGCTTCCCGAGTAAAAGGGCCGTGGTGCCGTGGCCTTGTGGAGTGGTTTGACCCCGAGCAGGGATGGGGGTTCATCCGTGAAGCAGGCCTCACAGCGGGGGTGCATGTGTCTCGACGAGATGTGGAGCAGCACCTTCCGTGCGGCCACCCGGAGCGTAATCTTCAGCCTGAGGAGATGGTTTCCTATACCCGGGATTGCGGAAAGCCGGGCTGGTATGCCCTGGAGGTAACCAAGCATGTAATGTTTGAGGAAGGGTATGTGTCGGCTTCAGTAGCACGTAGTCGCAAAGAAGCATGGCTACGGGACCCGACAATCTATTACTAATGTTAAAATGTTACAGTACCAGTAGTTGCGATGCCATAGAATTGTTAGGTATCGGTGTTTTCGTTTGTTATTTTCCATAGTTTATTATTTTTCATATAGAAAATGCTAGTGAATAAGTGCCTAATCAACCAGTTTTAATGAAAAGGGTGAAAATTACCTGATTTACAAGTAAATTGTTGAAAAGTGTACAACAGGTACATGGACTCCGTTGCAAAGTTTTAAATAAATTAAGTAAAAATGGACCATGGTCACAGGACTGGCGTGACCAACACAAACTTGTGTCTTGTATAATAGTTGCACCTGCTGTGCCAATCAGAGTCGTCTAAAGTACAACACCCAGGACCTTAACCCGGTCAAGGACCCACCTTGGGTTTCCAGGGGGAACAGGTTGTTTGGGTGGCGAGTTATTGGGATCCAGGACGTTGGGACTGGACTGTCGCAGGAAGAGGCTGCAACGGAGTAGGTTGAGCCTCCGTTACCATGGAAACCGGTAGCATCCCACTGTTGGGCGACAAACTCTTAACAAAATTTTAGTAACGTTTAAGTGCATTGCCTTCCCTGTGTGGGATGGACCCATTAATAAAAATGTGTTAATTCTTATGTTTTTCCCTTTTCCAGTTTAAAAGCAAAACAAAAATAAACCTCTGGTATCATGTAGCCCGCGGACGAGCTACGGTTAACCATTGGGGAATGTGACGCCCTGGCCTATCAGGTCATCACAGGGTATTGTGCAATCTGCCCTTCTGCACAGTATCCACACTCCTTGGTTACGGGTCCTGGTTCTTTGGTGTTGCTAACAGCTTAGCCAATCAAAATCCTAGGAACACTTCGCACTTTACCCATGACACACCATTGGGGGGCCTGAAGGGAATACCACATGGGGGGTTGGTGAGGGGGAAGTGAAGAAAGTGACAGTTGAGCTAGAATTAAGCTTGGAGAGTTGAGAGTGGAGGTGGTGGAGTAGTGACCCTCGTGAGGAGAGGTCACGGAGCAGGGCTCCTGTAGTACTAGGTGGCAGATGTTGGTCTGGGCCTGGTAGGAGCTGGAACCCTGGTCACAGGGGATAGTGTCAGGGGGCATGGACAGCTGAGGAGGGTAGCCGGCGGCCTTGAGCTATCACCGGGCAGGGGCCAGGGCACGATGGGGTACATGGACCCTAGGCCAGAAAGTAGCTTCACGCGTTCCGATAATTTACCTGACGGGGTGAAGACTTCAAGATTCGTCTCCAACCCGCTTCAAAATCGGGGTACTAGCGCACCGATGGGATAGGACTTTCCCAATACAGTCCAAAGAAATCCTACGCGTGAACCCTGAGAGCAAGCTCACTCCGTTAGCCATACGGGTGAGCAGGACCCGAAGAGTTTTATACCCAAGGGTCGAACAGAGACAGAGTTGCCAAGGACAGGGCCACAGGCTAACAGCAGCACCAAGGGCATGGACCCAAGCGTGCTCCCTGCAAGCTGCAGTGGTGCTCAGAATTCTGGTTTACAAGCTGTCGGTGTTGTTATTTCCTGGACTGAGTGAGTACACTGAAAACCCCTGTTCCTATCCCCCATGGCACCCGAGCACCAACCATCCAACGGGCCCCGGGACACAAACCCCCTACCCACGGAGGGGTTAAACATCAGACTGCCGCACCATTGTCACCGGGCTCCCCAACGGCAGCGGTGGTCCCTCACATTACCACACACCGTGGGTGGCGTCACAAACTTTCCAATCCCACCTGTAAATAAACCCCCCTTTTTTTTTGAGTGGCCACGCGACCGCCGGGTCCAGAGGCCCCTCGAGCCACCACGGATCCGGATCCGAGCAGCAGCAGCCCGGCTGCTGGCATGGGGGCGGCACACTCATGGTTCCGGGTGATTGCTTTGCTTCATTAGGGTGCATGCTCGCCTGGAACGTTGCCAGTCGTATTTCTTGGTTCTGAAGTAAGTGCTCTTGGCTCCCGTTTGTGTACAGTTATCGGATCTAGGCTTCTCGATCCTGGACTGTAGTTGTCTCTGCTCTGCCCACCCCCTGACTTTGTCGTTACCTCCTGGCTTCTGACCTTGGACCTTCTCCTGACCACATCTCCTCCTGCTCCTGCTCCCTGTATCCTATACGTATTCTCATGGTATCCTGACCCTCAGCCTGTATCCTGATCTCATCTCTGCCTGCTCCTTGTGTCCTGTGGTGTCCTCCTCGCTCCTGATCCAGGCTTGTTTGACTACCTCTCCATTCACACTGGACGCAAGTTGTATCTAGCGCCACCTAGTGACTAGCATCATACTACGCCACATAGTGTCGAGCATCACACAATCTCTTTAGAGCCTGGATGCTGGATGGAGAGTGATGATCAACTTGTTTCTTCAGAATTCTCCATATCTGTTTTAGTTGGGTTCAGATCAGTAGAGCCTTGGCCACTGAATCACTTTTATCCTGTTCTTCTTTAGAAATGCAACAGAATCTTCTCTTTAAATATAGAGTATTCATCTGTGAATTCTTGATAACATCAATGAAATGTAGATCCCAGTCACCAGGAGTACTGAAGCAGCTCCACAAAAGTACACTGCACCACCATGTTTTATTCTAGGCACTATGTATTGCTCTACAAGAAAAAAATTGCATGAGTGTTCCAGGTGTCAGGAGCTATATTTCATTGATAGTATGATGAATTCATAGATGAACTGCTCTACACTGAAATAGAATATCTACCATCACTCCAAAAAAGACATTGACTTTTCTTTTCCAACATGACAATGATCCAAAACACACTTCTATTGTATTTTTGAAGAAAATCTTTGTGAAAGTTATTCAGTGGCTAAGTATGTCTCCTAATCTGAGCACAATCAAACAACTAAGGGGAATTCTTATTGGACAAGTATCACTGACCATCCAGAATCCTAGTGTCACAAGGAGATTTTTGCAGGCATCGCCAACTGTCATGGTGGCATCAGGATCTGTAAAAACTACAGATTCTGTCACTCTGCCTTCTAACTTTTCTCAGGTCTTCGATCAGCACAAGGAGATGCAGACTAGCAAGAGTTGATCTCTTCTGGGCTTCTTGTAAAGCGGGCTTTACACACTACGATATATCAAACGATATGTCGTCGGGGTCACGTCGTAAATGACACATATCCGGCATCGTTTGACATATCGTAGCATGTGGCAGCTACGAGTGACTGTGAATGAGCAAAAAATACTCACCTTATTGCTGCTCGTTGACACGTTGCTCATTTTCTAAAAATCGAACGTCCGGTTGTTCATTGTTCTCGAGGCAGCACACATCGCTCCGTGTGACACCCCGGGAACGATGAACTGCAGCTTACCTGCGTCCCGCTGGCAATGCGGAAGGAAGGAGGTGGGCAGGATGTTTATGTCCCGCTCATCTCCGCCCCTCCACTTCTATTGGGCGGCCACTGTGTGATGTTGCTGTGACGCCGAACGTCCCTCCCCCTTCAGGAAGAGGATGTTCGCCGCCCACAGCGAGGTCGTTTGGAAGGTAAGTACGTGGGACGGGGGGTTACGACTTTGTGCGACACGGGCAACAAATTGCCCGTGCCGCACAAACGATGGGGGCGGGTGCGATTGCAAATGCGATCGCACGAGAAATTGCAGCATGTAAAGCAGGCTTTAGTCTCTTTGATCACATACTGTGAGGCAGCCAATCACATTCGCTCCCCTTCTATATATGCTGGCTGGACTATTTCATTAATGACAGCTATAGTTTACCTCTACTAGTCTGGTGATGTTTTATGACACAGACTTACTGGTGGTTGGTGTGCATTATTGCTATGATCAGTTGTGGAGTTATCCCATGTTGTCTTTTTGTTGCATCCTGCTCTTGCTTCTTTCCTTAGTCTCTTACTGTTTGTTCCTGTGAGTTTGCAGTATATCTGAGTTTTGGTCTTCCCTTGTCTGTCTTAGGCCTGCAACACACATCCGTGCCGCCGGCACGTGTTTGTCATTTTTTACACGTACCGGCGGCACGGACACACGTTCAGCAATGCTACCCTATTGTAGCAGGCACACACACGTAAAACCACACGGAACGTGTGTCCGTGTGCGTTTGTACGTGTGTGTGTTTTTCAAAGCGCTGACATGTCAGTGATTTCTCCCGCAGCACGGGTGTCACACGGCCCGCACCTGTACCACACGAGTGTAGTGTGGATGCGGTCCCTTGTGACATGCGCCGGAGAAAACACACGTGTCAGTGAAAAAAACCCAAAACATTAACTCACCTTCTCCAGCCCTCCTGTCTCTGCCGCTGCTGCCTCTTGCTGCCGACCGCCGCTCATTAATCTCATAGAATATTCACTTCACTGCCTGGCAGCAGCAGCAGCGGGGAGACGGGAGGGCTGGAGACTGAGGATCAGCACCACAGACAGCAGGAAGGACATCAGGAAGGACCAGGTGAGTATGTTAATTATTGGTTCTATGTGTGCTATCGTGGATAGCACACGTAGAACACACGTGTCCCGCACGTACCAGAGACACGTACTTACCTGCACGCAACACGCAGGGAAAATACGTGTCTCTCGGCACGTGCGTGTGTCGCCCTGGGCAAGCCAGGGGTCACAGGTCATCACACCACCACACCCTACACCCCAGTTAGGAACACCAAGGCTACCAAAATCCTTGTTGCCTTCCTCCAGGGGCTGATGTTCACACCAGGGGGTGGGCCAGGCGGTTGGCTCCACCCACCAAGGAGTTCACAGCCCTGGAGGCGGGAGGAACCAGGCAGTCAAGTGAGGGAAGTGAAGGAGTAAACAGTGGAGTGGTAGAGGAGCTAAGTGAAGTGAAAGTGAAGTAGTAGTGGAGCAAAGAAGAAAAGAGTAAAAGTGAGAGTAGAAAAGCCTGAAGTTGGTCTGGCTGTGTGCAGGACAGAGTCAGCAAGGTCAGCAACGGCGGTGACAGTCTGGAGGGGGACTGCTCGGAGGTTGCTGGAAGGACCGCGGACGGGTAGTGGCCCGGCGGTCTGGAGCAGTATACAAAGAACAGTCAGCACCAGGGCAGGGGCCTCTCGGACCCCGGCAAGGCTAGGAGTAGCCGTAAATTTGCCAAATCCATCAGTGAAGGGGACGTCTGTCTCCAAACAACCAAGTCCTGATTGAAGGCAACAGTCCGACCGTTACAGAGAGACACCGCCACCGCCAGGGCACCAGTTTCTCAGGGCCAGCGTCTGCGGGCGAAGTAGGGCTCCTCCGGCCCATATCCAAGCCGGGGAGCGGGTTACCGGTGGGAACCCATCGCTACCAACACAGAAACATTAGGTGCAGGACAAAGGGACATCACCGTCACCTACTGGGAGAGCAAGTGCAGCCGTCCGTGGGAACCGTCTTTCCAGCCGTGTGGTTTACCGAAAAACTGTGTCAACGTCTCAGGCTGAGTGAGTACCACAGTGCCGCAAGGCACAGCGCTGCCCCCGCGTCCCTGCACCCCACCAAGCCCTGCATCACCCACCTCATCACTGGGCCCCGGGATCGCCAACCCCTACCCACGGAGGGGCAACACAACAACTGGCTGCTCCATACCATCCTTCCCGGGATCCCCATACAGAGCAGCGGTGGTGTCAACAAATCACCACAACCGTGGGTGGCGTCACGGACAATAACCAATCCCTATACCCAAAACCCCCTTTCACTCATGGGCGAGGAGCGCCGCTAGAGTCCCCGGGATCCGGCCCATCGCTCGAGCCACCGAGCAGCAGCAGGCCGCAGCAGCCGCGGCAGCCGGACCCGAGCAGCAGTGGGAGAGCGCGGCGTCCCCTCCTCCGCCCGCGACACGTGATTTTCATGTGAGTGGGGCAGAGGCCTCAATCTGTGTTCCCATCACACTCCTGCCCCTTTCTTTTCTGGGGAGGTAGGTAACAGATTAGATCTGGTTAAGAGAATAGCTAAGCATGGGACTCAGGCATCTCCACCTTTAGAGCTAACCCTGAGATTAGGGATAGCCTAGGGTCTCCCAGCGTGAGGGACAGTATAGAAGTCCCCTATCCCTTGCTATCCTGCAGTCACATTGTGACACCAGGCTCTAAAAAAGCTTATTCTTGAAGAACTAAAAAATAAATAAATATTACAATATGTCTCAAACTTGTTCATTCCATGTGCAGAAGACTTAAAGTCATGAAGGTCATGCAAAATACTAGATGTAGTAGTTTTTGATGTGGGATATATTCATTTTTTCATCAACTAATTTGAGTAAACTGAAGATTTTGTAATGAAAGTTATGTCATTAACCTTACTTTCATGTTATGGGCTAAAAAAAAGTTCTATGACACTCAGTTTTGTCAAAATTTAGGAGAGAAATTGGTTAAAATCTAACTTTTGAAAAGGGGTGTATTCATTTATGCTCAGTACTGTATAACTTTGAAACTGCAAAGTGCAAACTGCAAAAGCGAGAAGGAATAGTTGTAGAATTATGGAAATCATAGGAAAGTAGGAAAGATAGAGAAGTTAATGATATGGAATTTTAAAAGATGGAAACAACATTTTTGAAAATTTCTCAATTTATTCAGTATCAAGTGTGAGTGCTTCATTGATGTAATACCCACACTAAGGGTGGCTTTACACGTCAAAAATAGCAACAAAAAGAGGAGCTAAAAACTCCCCCAAAAATGTATTATAAAATGTACTCACAGCAAAAAAGGGCAACCAGTCCAGTTAGCCCAGGCCAACACATCTAATGCACAAACAGGATGCAGACAAGCCTCTCAACATGATGGACACTTCACAGGAATTTCTAGTGGAATTTCTGTCCGGCCCCCTTCACACGTCCGTGAAACACGTGCGTGTTTGGTCCGTGTCCGTATGTACCAGAGACACGGACAAACGTGGACCATTGTTATTCAATGTCTGTGTATACACGTACGTTTTTCCATACGCTCCGTATGTCCGTGTGCGTGACACGTATGTGTATCCGTGCCTCACGGATGCTTGTCCGTTTTTGGCACGGAACACGCACACGCGCATCCAATGATAGTCTATGGGTGCGTGAAAACACGTACGTGACACGGATGCATCTACGTGTGGTCCGTGTCCGTTTTTTCAACTTTGCTTGTAATTAATGTATCTCTTTATTGCCAGGTGTCTTCAATTTACTTTGAGCTGTATTTAATGTCATTTTGCAGCCTGCAGGCATTAAGGAAGGAGTGTGAGGCTTCATTTGAGCGTTTGTTCAGCTTGTTTTTGGTTTAGTGCTTGAAAAACTCAACAAGACCCAGTATGGAAGCACACCAAAAAAACCAAATCCGGATTAGTGGCTCATTAAGTTGGAAAATGTTAATTAACACCAGCATCAACACATTGAATCATTAATGTGATGACAATCCACAGAAAAACGTTCTTGAAAAACGGATGGCAAACGCTAGTGACACGGATCACACACGGACTCTAAAAACGGACAAACGGATGAATCATACGGACATACGGAGACAACACGGATGTTACACGGAACAAGAATACGGATGAAAAAACGGACAACGGACATGAAAAACGGACCGTGAAACACGTGCGTGATTTTAACGGACGTGTGAAGGGGGCCTCCCTTACGTGCTGCAGTGAGTAGTGTCCGGGTAACCCGCCTAATCTAATAGTAAGGGCGTGGTAATAGGTTGCTGGCTGGACACCATGCGCATACAAGTGTGAACAGTGCCCTATGCGCGCCACTGGTGTGCACTTTACCTTGCACCTGTGAAGTGTCCATCATGTTGAGAGGCTTGTCTGCATCCTGTTTGTGCATTAGATGTGTTGGCCTGGGCTAACTGGACTGGTTGCCCTTTTTTGCTGGCTTTACACGTTGCAACATCGTTGCAACATTTGCACATGCGATATCGGTAGGGTCAAATCGAAAGTGACGCACATCCGGCATCACTTTCGACATCGTAGTGTGTAAATCCTAGATGATACGATTAACGAGCGCAAAAGTGTCGTTATCGTATCATCGGTGTAGGCTCCGACTGTTTTCAAAATTACGCTGCCGCGACAGGTACGATGTTGTTCCTCGTTCTTGCGGCAGCACACATCGCTGTGTATGAAGCCGCAGGAGCAAGAAACATCACCTTACCTGCCGCTATACGGAAGGAAGAAGGTGGGCGGGATGTTTACATCCTGCTCATCTCCGCCCCTCCACTTTGATTGGCCGCTTGCCGTGTGACGTCGCTCTGACGTTGTACGACCTGCCCCCTTAGGAAGAAGGCGGGATGCCGGCCAGAGTGACGTCGCAGAACAGGTGAGTGCATGTGAAGCTGGCGTAGCGATAATGTTCGCTACGCCAGGAATCACAAGATATCGCTGCTGCGACGGGGGCGGGGACTATCGCGTGCGACATCGCAGCATCGGCTTGCGATGTCGCAACGTGCAAATCCCGCCTTACACTTGATTGCTGCTATCAATGAGGTTATTGACTGAGAAACATTCTGCTAAACTGAATGCACTTGGACACGTAAATCTTCAAGATCGGCTGGTGGCTGCTCGCTTTGCAATTGCTGACTGTCATAATGTAATGATAAAAAAGGACCAGTCTATGAAAACATGGGTCATAATTTGGAGATGAAACAAATGCTAGCACTGAACATCTGGCTGCTGTTCAGCTAGGACGACTTGGTGTGGACAGGAAATTGAGCTGATACATCTTTTGTTAAAGGGAACCTGTCATCAGAAATTTAGCTATCCACCTAAAAGTTTCCCCCTCTGCAGCTCCTGGGCTGCATTCTAGCAAGGTTCCTGTAGTTTTTCTGGCCCCTTTTAGCCCAAAATAAACACTTTATAAAGTAGTACCTGCTCGTATGTAAATTTTCTCATTTTTCCATGTGGGCGGTCTGTCTGGTGTCTGTGCCTGTCCTCCTACCGATTTACGCCCCCCCCAGAACGCAGAATTTCAAACCTCAAGACGCCGCCCCTGGGCGCCTGAGGTCCTGCGCATGCGCTCTGCTACCGTAGCGGGACAGTGCACAGCGTGCACGTGTGACCGCTGGTGACGGTATGCGCAGGCACGATGTTATGGGCGGCGCTGTGAGTGTCCTCAGCAAGTGCCGCCCATAACCTCGTGACCGCACTTTCCTCTCTTCCTCCATCGTTCTGCGCCAGCGCTCGCTGGCGCGGTGACCCGACGTCACCTCCTCCCATCTATTTCCTGCTGCAGGGCAAGATGGGAGGAGGTGACGTCGGGTCACCGCGACAGCGAGCGCTGGCGCAGAACGATGGAGGAAGAGAGGAAAGTGCGCGCACGAGGTTATGGGCGGCACTTGCTGAGGACACTCACAGCGCCGCCCATAACATCGTGCCTGCGCATACCGTCACCAGCGGTCACACGTGCACGCTGTGCACTGTCCCGCTACGGTAGCAGAGCGCATGCGCAGGACCTCAGGCGCCCAGGGGCGGCGTCTTGAGGTTTGAAATTCTGCGTTCTGGGGGGGGCGTAAATCGGTAGGAGGACAGGCACAGACACCAGACAGACCGCCCACATGGAAAAATGAGAAAATTTACATACGAGCAGGTACTACTTTATAAAGTGTTTATTTTGGGCTAAAAGGGGCCAGAAAAACTACAGGAACCTTGCTAGAATGCAGCCCAGGAGCTGCAGAGGGGGAAACTTTTAGGTCGATAGCTAAATTTCTGATGACAGGTTCCCTTTAAACAGACACAAAACTTAGGCTCTGTGTATACAGAGCTTGAGAATAGACATTTCTGTGACCTCAATAAATAACTCTTCCAAGCTTCAAAGGACTAACAGAAAATGGACTGGAGCCAGAGACAAGTTCTGAATATTTGGGTTTTTGTGGAAAGCATAGATCATCCTACAGTTATGAGAGACACATTTTTCGCATTGTGATCCCAAATAGGATAACATGCATATACTTACATAACTGTGAGGCCTGCCTCTGAGCTCCACATTAATATCATTCAGATGGATGACAACTGGAACCACATCCCATGACCAGACCCATCTGAGCTCACCAAGGGGAGATTTGTAGGAGTGTCTATTTTTAATAAACTCAGAAGTTTGAGTTGACACCTTTTTTTTTAAATGCCAGTAGATACACTGCTGTGTAGGATTCTTCCATATTTCATTGGCGTTATTTCCTCCATAGATCTGCACCATTAACATGACATCAGGTCTCGTACTTTTTTTATCCCTTTTATTTTTATCTAATTGTATATACTCTATTGTTTTGTCTCCATTTGCAATATCTTTTCTATATTTTTATAAACACTGTGTACTTTTTGGATTAAATATATAAAATTTAATACCTTCATTCCTCTTGCTCTATAAACTGCATCCTTGAATCCTGTGAGGCCAAACATTATAAGTATCAGGTGTCCAATTGGCCTGTATAAACAAATGTTTTTCTTGGGTTATTGTGGAGTGATCATACCAATGTAAATATGTTTTCCATGTGTTGGCTATATATACGCTCACTGTGAAAGCGTCTAATAATCGGCATAGTAGCGAAAGCCACCGTTAGTTAGTCCACCAATCATCCATCCATCATCAGTCAATTGAGTATTGTCCTGAAGATTAGAGGCAGTAGAGTGGTTTTCATGACACTGATCAATGCTGCCCCAGATATATTCTATAGGAGACAAGTCTGGAGACCCTGCTGGCCATGTTAGCAAGTTTAGGCCACACAGTTTGCTCACGGTATGTAGCCTGGTGTTTTGTTGAAAAATGTCTCCTTGGACACTGTAACGCTCACCGCTGGTATTGAGGTGGAGAGCAAGAGTAAGAGTGAACCCATCCTTTAGTAGGAGGGGCTTAACTAAGCACCTGCCATGATCCGGATGCTAGGTACAATTCCTGGGGCACTGACTGGGATTGTGGCAGCTGATCACCAGGACAGGAGATGGACTTAGCTATGGACACAAGTGCCGGCAGGTACAGGCGGGATAGCTGGGGCAGGCAGGAATGTGGGTATGGACAGGTATGTTGGGCATGGCAGGGACAGATAGGTATGCGAAGACAGACTTAGGAATAGGTAATGGGACAGGAGCATGGACCTGACAACTAGCTAGCAGATAGATGACTGTCTAACTAAGGACGTTGCACATGCACCTCCCCTAGTGGGAGGATGTCTTAATCACCTAGTGCCTCTCAGCCATAGGTTGGCCTCCCTGCTGGGATGAGGCAGGTTAGTGCAGGGGCGCGGGTGCTACAGACACTTTAGAGAAATGCGTTGAACATTTTATTTCCTTTTTTACATAATTTCCAGAATAATAACATATATATATCTTGGTGATGCAATTTCATTTGCATATATTATAGTAGTGTAGTGAGTGGCCAGGGGCGCCTCCAGCCTAGTAGTCGTGGCTTTAGTTGATTCAAGGCTCACCCCTGGCTCCATCACTACTTCAATGTCGGGGACTGACTCGGTGGGGCAGAGTGTGGTGATGTCGTCGCCGGTAGTGACACAAACAGTCTTCAGGCAAGGTGTGATGCAAACAAAAGACCTATTTATTGACACACTTGACACACGTAGTCTCAATCCGGCTGTTGCAGACAAGAAAACACTTCCTGGGCTGGGGGACAACCTGCCCTAACAAATCCTCCCGTGGGGCTGTGCCCTGATTACTCCGCTTCACCGGGCTCCCACTGTCGGTTACACACACCCCGGACCCACACCGGTTGCTTCACTCTCGAGGATTCGTCCACTTCCGTTCTCTCCGGCGTCCCCTCTTAATTCAGCCCCCACACTCTGCCCCTTGATCTTCGCTCTCTCACGTCCCGGATCCAACAACCTCTCCCTCACACATACACACTCTCTTCCCCCCCTGGTTTCTGCCGGCTCCTCCTCTCCCTGTGATGACAGCCGTCCCACCCGGCCACTAGGGGGTGCCCTAACACAATATAACAAAGACATTTTTATTAACAATAACTCCGGTCGACTAACTTTCTTTGTACGGGGTATGCTCTCCCACTACACACCTCCCCTCTTAAAACCCGAGCCTCCCGGCAAGGCTCCATACTAAAATTACAACTTTTAAAACTATATAAAACATATGCAATCGACTGCGAACCTGTCCCGCGCCCGGAGGCTTATCAGCGCTCCCGGTCTTTGGTGTGTGCCCGGAGGCTCAACAGCGCTCCCGGTGTTCGGTGTATGCCCGGAGGCTCAACAGCGCTCCCGGTCTTCGATGGTCAGCACGGGGACACAGCAACTTCTTCCAACAACGCGGAGGAGCCCCTGGCTTAGTCCAGCAAGCAGGCTCCCTCCGGAATCAACAACTGGAACAACACTTTCTCCGGCTCAAACACGCCGGCATCAAACAAACTGGCCCGTCATCTCCCGATCCAGAGACCTACTCCGGTTGGTAGGCCCGTTGCCACTCGGCCCTCTGCGCCTGGATGTATTCAGACAGGGACTGCCCGGGTAATCGGCGCAGCCGCCGGAAAGGCACAGGACGAGAGAGCGGTTCTGCAGCTTCGGCCTCCGGCTTGAACTCCTCAGTCTCTGATGGCGGTGGGGGAGTCGCCGCACGGGACGACGGCGGGCTTCCCATAACGATCGTTGGATGTGTCGTTATGTTCTGGTGGATGGCCAGCGCCGGCGAGGTTCCCTTCTCCGGGTCAGTACTGGACAGAGGCATGACTGCCGGAGCTACGGCCACGGTGTGTCGGGGTCGGGAGGCTGCAGCCAACACCGGTCTTCGTTGTTCTTGCCGCCGGGCCTGATGTTCTTCCCACTCCACCTCCTGTTGCCAACGGGCGGCCTCCTGTTCAGTGGGCGTACGGTGCACCCCCACCGCAAACAAGCCCCGGCAGCCCACTTCTCTCAGGAAGCGGACCTTTTCCCCAGGGTACAAGGTATGCAGCCGCTGGGGAAGGCCCTCTGTGTCGAGGTGAACGCGATTATAAAAATAATCATCGCCGGTCTCTCCGTCCCGGATAAAGCCATAGCCTTCCCTCTGGTTGAACTTGACGACTATCCCAGAAGAATACTGGTGTTCGAATTCTTCACCATAAGGACCGGCCATTATCTCCCGAGCGACGGTCTCAGCCAGCAGCCACTCTCGCACTGGATCCGGCTCAGGGGACGGGGATCTTCGGGTCGGTAGGGGAGACGGCAGCACCGGATCCCAATAGAAACCCCAGTCATCTCGCTCCAGCATCTGGGCATATTCCTCCGCCGGAATTCGAGTTGGTGCAGGCTTTTCAGGCTCCACCGCGGCTGGCGGGGGTCTCTCTGGGCAGGGATATGGGTCTCCCAGCATCCGGCTCCCTGACGGTATTTGGGTGGGGTAGGTCGCCCGGACCTCCGTGGTGGTCGCACCGGTCTCCGCATCCCATGTCGTGAGCCAGGTCACCCTGGTGGCTCGTCCCGGTCCTCCGGGTACGGCCGGCAAGAAGGCGGGGAATCCCTCTGCAGACATCAACTGTTTCTGGCGGTTCTCGTCCAAGCTCTCCATTTTCATGTAGTGAGGCTTGAGTAAGTGCGTCGGAGTCAGTGGCGAGACTAGAGGAAGTGGAGGCGGGCTCTCTTTTCCCACTCTTGAAGATGCTCCACCCTTGGTCTCACACCACAAATCAACCCCTCCGCGGCGGCACTTCTTTCTCTTCCTTTGTGCCCTGGGACTGGCGCCTCCCCTCTTTGGGCGGAGTACTCCGTGCTTCTTCTTCGGCACCGGCCAGCCCCAGGCTCTTCTTTTGGCGCCAACTTTTCGCGCCTTTTCTTCCTCAGCTTCACAGACGGCGGCCATCTTGCCGCCATCTTGTGCCCGGTCCAACGCCTTGGGCACTTCTTGATCTCCGGCTTCTTGGGTCCCTGGCAGGGAATCCGTATCCTGCCGACTACGCCACATGTAGTGAGTGGCCAGGGGCGCCTCCAGCCTAGTAGTCGTGGCTTTAGTTGATTCAAGGCTCACCCCTGGCTCCATCACTACTTCAATGTCGGGGACTGACTCGGTGGGGCAGAGTGTGGTGATGTCGTCGCCGGTAGTGACACAAACAGTCTTCAGGCAAGGTGTGATGCAAACAAAAGACCTATTTATTGACACACTTGACACACGTAGTCTCAATCCGGCTGTTGCAGACAAGAAAACACTTCCTGGGCTGGGGGACAACCTGCCCTAACAAATCCTCCCGTGGGGCTGTGCCCTGATTACTCCGCTTCACCGGGCTCCCACTGTCGGTTACACACACCCCGGACCCACACCGGTTGCTTCACTCTCGAGGATTCGTCCACTTCCGTTCTCTCCGGCGTCCCCTCTTAATTCAGCCCCCACACTCTGCCCCTTGATCTTCGCTCTCTCACGTCCCGGATCCAACAACCTCTCCCTCACACATACACACTCTCTTCCCCCCCTGGTTTCTGCCGGCTCCTCCTCTCCCTGTGGTGACAGCCGTCCCACCCGGCCACTAGGGGGTGCCCTAACACAATATAACAAAGACATTTTTATTAACAATAACTCCGGTCGACTAACTTTCTTTGTAGGGGGTATGCTCTCCCACTACAGTAGCACGTCATGATCATTAGGGGTTCAATTGCTGGGACCCCCATGAGCTCAATGTTGTGTTGCTGCAGAGGGTGGTTTTGGTCGATGCAGTGCAGTTCCACGAAAGTGACAGGGGTTGAACAATCTGTCCAATTGTCTGGGAAAAAAAAACTTCCAGAGGGCACATGATCAAGTGCTCCTATTGTCTCAAGTGTCTACATTGTAATTAAATCTAATTTTCTCATAATACATTAATTTCAATGAAAGTTTGTACATTGGTTTTCATTTGTAAACAGACTTATAACAATGGGTACAAACACATTACTAAAGAATACATTTTAAGGATAAGTTAGTAAAAATTGGTAAGTATGGTTATATTATTGACGGTTGTTATATAACTACAGCACATAATTTCACGGTCTAGAATATTTCTTGGGAACACTTCAGCCACCTTTCCCTCATCAAGCATTGTGCACGTTTATCATGCCAAGGATCTTCACATTTCATTTTCTACCTCCTCAGTACACACCTGCCTTTGGCAGCTGAGTCCACAGAGCTCTAAAATAAGTGAGAACTTGACATTTAGCATATTTATTAACAGGATTTTTTAAATAAACCAGCTGAGACCAGTTTGGAAATTTTTTCAATACGTATAGGTGTAGATGGGAGAGATTTTTCCAAGCCTAAGAAGTTCTCCGCATTGAAAGTTTCCTGTAAAAAATTATTTTATGTGGGTTCTTTTTTTTCCTCCAAATTCACTTGCTTTTTCATTTTATCATTTAATCCCATCAGTGTATGACTTCACCTGACAATCAAACCATTGCTGAGTAAAATACACATCGCAACATTGAAATTAGAACATCAAAAAGGAAAAATGCTGGAATTATGAAAATTATTTATTAATGGTTGTCTGAGGAATGTTCTCCAGTGGTGAAGTCAAGGGCAAATTATCAAGATCCTCTGATGGCAGCTCCCTTTGCAATTGATGACAAATTATATCCTAGATGTGTTCGATGGGGTTGGTGCATTTTTCTAAAGTATCCCAGCAGTTATTTTTGAACACAAAAACCAAACCCACACACACATTTTTAGCGCTACTGTCAGCAGAATATGTGGCCTAAACGTGTTTAATAATAACCTCATTAATAGCAGATCAATGTATGTAAGTGTGTGCACATCTGCAACTGCTGCTCATACTTGATACTGAATAATTTCAGATCTTTTGAAAATCTTGTTTCCATTATTCAGCATTTTCATATCATGTCTATCAATGCTGTGATATCATGTCTATCAATCCTGCTATTTTACTTATTCTACGAGTTTTTGTTCTGTGTGTTGTAAGTAGAGGTTCGGCTCGAGTTCGGTTCGCCGAACGGGCGTCTCGTTCGAGTTCGGTTCGGCGAACGTTCGACGAACCGAACTCGAACCACATAGGAAACAATAGGAGGCAATCACAAACACATAAAAACACATTATAAATGTACACATACAGTTAATAAACATTGCCATAACACTTACCGGGGTCCCCACGATCCCTCCTGCACTCTGTCTCCTGCCGCTATTCCATCCGATGATCGCTGAATCCTCCCGGTAACCAGCACTGCCAGCAGTGATGCAGGACCTATCGTGACGTGAAAAATAGCCATGTGACCAGTCACGTGCCTGTTATCTCATTGGCTACAGACTGGTCACATGACTATGACGCGTCATGTAGGACCTGTCATTGCATCTCTCTGTTACACGGTGCACGTTTGTGTATCGCCGTGTACCGGCGACATGCTCTAGCTCGACTCCCCGCCCTGCTTCCCCGTTGCCTTAAGGTACCGTCACACTAAGCGACGCTCCAGCGATCCCACCAGCAACCTGACCTGCCAGGGATCGCTGGAGCGTCGCTGCATGGGTTGCTGGTGGTGAGCTGTCACACAGGCAGATCTCACCAGCAACCAGTGACCACAGCCCCCAGCCAGCAGCACACGTGGAAGCGATGCTGCGCTTGGTAACTAAGGTAAATATCGGGTAACCAACCCGATATTTACCTTGGTTACCAGCACACACCGCTTAGCGCTGGCTCCCTGCACTCCTAGTTACAGTACACAGCGGGTTAATTTAACCCGATGTGTAGTCTGGCTATGTGTGCAGGGGGCTGGCACTGGCAGCGTGAGAGTGGCGGACACTGGTAACTACGGTAAACATCGGGTAACCAAGGAAAGGGCTTCTGGGTTACCCGATGTTTACTGTAGTTACCAGTGTCCGCAGAAGCCGGTCAATCATGGAGATCACCGTTGCCATAGCAACGCGCTTGGTAGCGGTGACGGGGACATCCCGCTACCAGCACGCAGCGGCACCGGAATCACGTGATCGGAGCAGCGTTGCTATGGCAACCCGTGCCACCGCTTACAGCCGGGAGCCTGTGGTCACTCTCACAGAGTGATTTCTGCACGGAGCACAGCGTCTTCCCCCATGCAGCTGTGCTGTCTGATGGAGCAGAGCTGCATGTGTTGAAGGAGAAAGAAGACAGAAGACCATGGATCGTGGAGGGGTGACAGGGGGTAATAAAGATGGAGTCTCTAATGTGTCTGTGTATTTATTTCTATTAAAGTATTTTTTCTCTGTGTGGTGTTTTTTTTTAACCCTTTATTGGAGATTCTTAATGGCCGGGTCAAACGTGCCTGACATTAAGAATCTCTGGCTTAATAATGGCTAGTAAAACAAAGCCAGTATTAACTCATGATTACCCAACAAGCCACCCGGCTCCAGGGCTGTTGGAAGAGTTGGATACAGAGCCAGATGATGGCGCTTCTATGAGAGCGCCATTTTCTGGGGTGGCTGCGGACTGCAATTCGCTGCAGAGGGGCCCAGAAACCTCTGGCTAACCTGTGCTGTGGATTCCAATCCCCAGCTGCCTAGTTGTACCCGGCTGGACACAAAAATGGGGCGAAACCTACGTCGTTTTTTTTTTTTAAATTATTTCATGAAATTCATGAATTAATTAAAAAAAGGGCTTCCCTATATTTTTAGTTCCCAGCCGGGTACAAATAGGCAGCTGGGGGTTGGGGGCAGCCCGTACCTGCCTGCTGTACCTGGCTAGCATACAAAAATATGGTGAAGCGCACATCATTTTTTTGGAGTTTTTTGGCAAAAAAAATAAAAAATGCTTCCCTGGATTTTCCATTGCCAGTGAAGGTAACACCAAGCAGTGGGGGTTAGCAGCCAGTAGCTGCTTGGATTACCCCTAGCTAGCAATACAAAAAATGCAGCGGGAGCCCATATATATTTTTTTTAATTATTTATTTAAATAACTAAAAACAAAAAGGGCTTCCCTGTATTTTGATTGCCTGACATGACAGTGCTGTAAAAATAAATCTTTAAAAAAAATGACGAAGCGCTCCGCGGTATTTTTGATTCTCAGTGCAGATAAAGCAGACAGCTACGGGTTGCCACCCCCATCTGCCTGGCGTTACCTTGGCTGGCAATCAAAATACAGGGAAGCCCATTAATTTTTTTTTTTTAAAAAATAGTTAAAAAAAAAATGATGTTGGGTCCCCCCATTTTTGATAGCCAGCTAGGGTAAAGCAGACGGCTGTAGCCTGAAAACCACAGCTGGCAGCTTTACCGTGGTTGAGGATCCAATGTGGAGGTCACCCCAGGCTCTTTTTTTATAATTATTTTATAAATAATAATAATTACAAAAAAAAAGTAGGGTCCCCCCCAAATTGGATCACCAGCCAAGGTAAAGCGGACAGCTGTGGTCTGGTATTCTCAGGGTGGGAAGGTCCATAGTTATTGGGCCTTCACAGCCTAAAAATAGCAGGCTGCAGGCACCCCAGAAGTGGCGCTTCACCCCAGCTCATCCCGTGCCCTGGTGCAGTGGCAAACGGGGTAATAAATGGGGTTGATACTAGTTGTAAAGTCACCTGACATCAAGCCCAGCAGTTTGTGATATCATGGGGGCGTCTATCAGATACCCGACATCATAAACTGTCAGTACTAACAAAAAAAATCGATAAAAAAAATGTATTTGAAAGAAAACTCCCCACAACATTCCCTCTTTCACAAATTTATTGTAAGGAAAAAACGGGAATGTATACCCCATTTTCTAGGAGTGCAGACCCTCCATGTGAGGAGTGTGGGTGCAATGAATCTGCACCCACTCTCCCCGGGTCCACAGCAGCAGAGTCCATGTCGTAACGGTTGCTACCAAAGCTGCAATGCCCTGCTCATGAGGTAAGGGCATGCCTAATCAGGAGAACTATTCTACATTTCCAAATATTGGTATTTGCTGATATTATTGCTATTCCACCTATTATATATTGGGGATAGGATCTTGGAGATGGAATACCCCTTTAAGGTCAGTTATCCAGCTGAATGAATACTAAACAACAGAGCTCGCTATTTGGCCCGTTTCACACGTCAGTGAAAAACAGTGACGTTTTTCACTGGCGTGTAAAACACGCACATGTCCCTGCGTGTGCCGTGAATCACGGCACACGTGGGTTGTCTAAGTGCAATCCGGGCTCCGTTATCCGTGGCCCGTGATTGCACTTAGAAATCAACTCACCTGTGCCCGCTCCCGCTGTCCATGGTGCTGATCGCTCCCGCGGTGCAGCTTCCGGCCGGCGGTGACCCCCGCAGCAGCTGCTTCCGGGTCGGCTGTGTCGCGCATAATGAATATGCGCGACAGTAATCAGCCGGCTTAGAAGCAGCAGGGAGGACGGGCTGCAGAGGACATCGCTGGACGCCGGGTGAGTTAAAATGTTTATTATTTTAAATGCACGTTTTTTTCTGGCACGTGTTTCACGGACCACACCACTGTGTGGTCCGTGGAACATCAGTGATGCCAGAAAAAAATGGACATGTCTCCGTGCGGCAATCACGCACACGCGGGTACGCCGCACGGAGACACGTGCAGTGAAAAATCACTGATGTGTGAGCAGACCCATTCATTATAATGAGTCTGCGTATGTCAGTGATTCTGGTACGTTTAAAAAAAAGCACAAACGTCCCAGAATCACTGACGTGTGAAAGGGTCCTTTAGTTGTGTTTTCTTGTGGCGTATAATGGACTCTCATGTTTGGTAGTCATTCAGCAGGGCAACTATAAAATCAAATGCCTCCATTTGGAAATGTAGTATATAGCTCTCCTGATCAACTATGTTCCTTACCTCATGAGCAGGGCATTGCAGTAATAATAATAATTTATTCATTTATTTATTTAGCGCTATTAATTCCATAGCGCTTTGCATACATTGCGAACACTGTCCCCATTGGGGCTCACAATCTAAATTCCCTATCAGTATGTCTTTGCAGTGTGGGAAGAAACCGGAGAACCCGGAGGAAACCCACGCAAACACGGGGAGAACATACAAACTCCTTGCAGATGGTGTCCTTGGTGGGAATTGAACCCAGGACTTCAGCGCTGCAAGACTGTAGTGCTAACCACTGAGCCACCACAAGACTGCAGTGCTAACCACTGAGCCACCGTGCCGCCCGTTTAGCTTACAGATGCATAACCACCACTCACTGTGTCTGAACACAGGAACTTGAGCTGACAGCCGCTCTGTGCATGCGGCAGCGTCTATTGTGAAGGAGAGGGCCGCGGGGGATCAATGCTGCACAGGTACCGTGGGACACCGGGGAACATCGGTGGGGTTATAGGGGGTGACCTGGCAGGGCCTGGGGAGAAGTTTTCTGTCGCATGTGTCATGGCACATGCGACAGAAAGCAGAGGAGTAGGGTGAATGCGGCCGGCGCGCTGCTGTGCGCGCGGCCATCTTGGATTTCTGGGAGGGCATCGGGGGGGCACTTTGGCGACACCGGGGGACCGGAGGGGACCGGGGAGGAGATTTATCATGATTGTTCATGCCAGATGGGAGATAAATAATATTTTACCGGCTCTATCATTTACTGTAATGTGATCATCGGTGTACGGTGTATACCTGTGATCACGTGAGCGGGGACCGGAAAAACCGTCCTGAATCAGGATCTCCAGGGTCTCAGCTACGCCTGAAACCCCAGAGATTTTCTGACGCTGGGGGGCGCTATTCACTTATTTCTGCCTGCTGTTTATAAACGGCAGATCAGAATAAGGCTACATTAACGCGACCGATCCATTTTTGCGGTCTGCAAAAAACAGTCCGTTTTTTTTCATGGGTGCATCCGTGTGGCATCCGTTTCCGTTCTGTAGACGGTCCGTATGTCATCTGTTTGTCATCCGTGTGCCTTCCGTTTTTTTTGCGTACTGCAAAAAAACTGAAGGAGGGAAAATACATAAATTTACCCAGGATCCATAGCTTCATCCTACATGAGGCGGTCACATGTTCACTCTAGTGCCATTTTCTACTGGTTTTCACAGCGTAGAGCGCTCTGGTGATTTTCTTGTGCTTGTGCACTTCATATCAGTCTTTTCTGTCATTATAATGGCAGAAAGACACATAATGTCCCACTCTCCTGCATTTTGTAATTTTGCACCCTTTGGTGCCTTTCATGTGGCACTAAAGGGTGCTTAGCTTTGTATTTAGCCAAAAAAATGAAAAAAAATGACGTAGGGTTCCCCCTATTTTTGTAGCCAGCTAGGGTAAAGCAGACGGCTGCAGCCTGCAGACCACAGCTGGCAGCTTCACCTTGGCTGGTAATCCAAAACTGAGGCACCCCACGCTGTTATTTTAAATTAAATAAATGATTAAAAAAAACAAAACACGTAGGGGTCCCCCCAAAATTGTATCACCAGCCAAGGTAAAGCAGACAGCTGGGGTCTGATATTCTCAGACTAGGGAGGTCCATGGTTATTGGACTCTCCCCAGCCTAAAAATAGCAGGCCGCAGCCGCCCCAGAAGTGGCGCATCCATTAGATGCGCCAATCCTGGTGCTTCGCCCCAGCTCATCCCGTGCCCTGGTGCGGTGGCAAACGGGGTAATATATGGGGTTAATACCAGATGTGTAATGTCACCTGGCACCAAGCCCTGGGGTTGGTGAGGTCAGGCGTCTATCAGATACCCGACATCACCAACCCAGTCAGTAATAAAAAAAATAGACGACAAACACATTTTTATTTGAAAAAACACTCCCCAATACATTCCCTCTTTAACCAATTTATTAGAAAGAAAAACAAATCCAGGTCTGGTGTAATCCAAGGGGTTACCATGACGATCCACACTGTCCCAGTCAATGAAGAGCAGGATGTTCCCCATTGGCTGGGAGAGCAGTGCAGTGACCTGAGCTAACATCAATGGGTCAGCCCAGGTCACTGCAGGGGATGACAAGTGCTGCTGTCAGCGAGGTATATTACCTGCCCTGATCTCCTGCACTGCTGACAGCACCTGTCACTGAGTTCAATGACCTTCACAGCCAAGTATCGCGAGAGGCCCGTGACATCACCGCTAGTCAGTCTCGGGTCAGAAGCGAGAGAAGGTGATGTGACAAGCGGCGGCCATGGAGGACAGTGACAGCGCTGAGGTCGGGACTTCATCACCGCAGGTAAGCCGAGCGGGACCATGTTTGCAGAGTGCCAGGTGGGCGGAGCCTAGCGGGGTAATGTGTGCAGAGTGCCAGGTGGGCGGAGCCTAGCGGGGTAATGTGTGCAGAGTGCCAGGTGGGCGGAGCCTAGCAGTGCCATGTGTGCAGAGTGCCAGGTGGGCGGAGCCTAGCGGGGAAATGTGTGCAGAGTGCCAGGTGGGCGGAGCCTAGCGGGACCATGTGTGCAGAGTGTCAGGTGAGTGGAGCCTAGCGGGACCATGTGTGCAGAGTGTCAGGTGGGCGGAGCCTAGTGGGACCATGTGTGCAGAGTGCCAGGTGGGCGGAGCCTAGCGTGGTAATGTGTGCAGAGTGCCAGGTGGGCGGAGCCTAGCGGGGTAATGTGTGCAGAGTGCCAGGTGGGCGGAGCCTAGCAGTGCCATGTGTGCAGAGTGCCAGGTGGGCGGAGCCTAGCGGGGTAATGTGTGCAGAGTGCCATGTGGGCGGAGCCTAGCAGCGCCATGTGTGCAGAGTGCCAGGTGGGTGGAGCCTAGCGGGACCATGTGTGCAGAGTGTCAGGTGGGCGGAGCCTAGTGGGGTAATGTGTGCAGAGTGCCAGGTGGGCGGAGCCTAGTGGGACCATGTGTGCAGAGTGTCAAGTGGGCGGAGCCTAGCGGGACCATGTGTGCAGAGTGTCAGGTGGGCGGAGCCTAGCGGGACCATGTGTGCAGAGTGTCAGGTGGGCAGAACCTAGCGGGACCAGAGTGTCAGGTGGGCAGAGCCTAGCGGGACCATGTGTGCAGAGTGTCAGGTGGGCGGAGCCTAGCGGGACCATGTGTGCAGAGTGCCAGGTGGGCGGAGCCTAGCGGGGTAATGTGTGCAGAGTGCCAGGTGGGCGGAGCCTAGCGGGACCATGTGTGCAGAGTGTCAGGTGGGCAGAGCCTAGCGGGACCATGTGTGCAGAGTGTCAGGTGGGTGGAGCCTAGCGGGACCATGTGTGCAGAGTGCCAGGTGGGCAGAGCCTAGCATGGTAATGTGTGCAGAGTGCCAGGTGGGCGGAGCCTAGCAGGGTAATGTGTGCAGAGTGCCAGGTGGGCGGAGCCTAGCGGGGTAATGTGTGCAGAGTGCCAGGTGGGCGGAGCCTAGCAGCGCCATGTGTGCAGAGTGCCAGGTGGGCGGAGCCTAGAGGGACCATGTGTGCAGAGTGTCAGGTGGGCGGAGCCTAGCGGGACCATGTGTGCAGAGTGCCAGGTGGGCGGAGCCATGTGTGCTGGCGGCAGAGTGCGAAGTGGGTGGAGCCTAGCGGGGTCATGTGGCGCCGAGGACGTCAGTGTCGTGGACTGCATGGCTGGAGACAGGTGAGTGTGAGTGTGTGTGTGTGTGTATGTATGTGTACATGCCGCGTGCAGGAGGGGGTGGAGCGAGCTGAGCGGGGAAGTGTCGGCTTCCTGCACACGTAACTAGGATAAATATCGGGTTACTAACCAAAGCGCTTTGCTTGGATACCCGATGTTTATCTTGGTTACCAGCTTCTGGCAGGCTGCCAGCGATGGCTCCCTGCACACTGTAGCTGTAAAAAGCCCTGCTTTTTGCTGCTAGAATCGTTCTCGAATGTAACTAGAACTATCGAACTTTAGCAAAAAGCTCGAGTTCTAGTTCGATCTAGAACACCCCCCAAAATCACTCGAACCGCGAACTGGAGAACCTCGAACCGCGAGCTGCGCTCAACTCTAGTTGTAAGTGCAACGTTTAGGAGTTTAATTTGCCATCATAGAGTTCTTTTACTAAGATAATGTCAAGCTAAACTTAACTTATCTTTAATTGAAAAACATTAACATTTTAAACTCAAAATTCAAAGTAAAAGAAGTCACTACTCTTGTTAGTGCAGCTTTCCTCATTCACTGACCAGCGCTTCTGTTCATACAATGGCAGCTGGTTGAGGAGCAGTGACCAGAACTATCCATCAGCTCTTCCAATTGTAAAACAACTCACATGGGAAAGGTACTTTTCTATTGGAGAAGACTGATAGACAGGTCTGGTCACATGCACCTCCTAAAAAACACCACAGAAAGGAAACAGCCTTTCCAATACCAGATGAGATTACCAAGGCACTAGCAGGTGTAACGCCCTTACCGGCATCCCCGCACTGTACTGCTCCCCTCCCCAGGCATGAACACCAACAAACTCGCCCTCCAGGTCAATCAACAGTGGCTGCCCCGTTCTTAGGTTCTGCTGCCGCCTTCTGGGGCCTGTGTACATCACACAGGCCTCCTGGTTGTGCTCTTAGTGCACGCATGCACCTTTTCTTAAATGGCCAGTTCGTTTAATCCGGAAGTGGTTCTCAGGCTATGGCTGAGAAACATCAGGTATTTAAGGCACCCTCCCTTTAAGGCCTGCAACACACTTCCACAAAAAAACACGAGCGTGTCTCGCGTTCCGTTTTTCGGGTCCATGTTCCGTTTTTGATGTCCGTTTTGCCGGTATGTGTGACATCCGTGTGATGGCGTATGCTCGCCGTGTGTGCGTATTGAATGTCCGTGTATGCATGAGATACGTATGTGTTATGTCCGTGTTCAGTCCGTTTGTCTTGATCTGTTTCTGATGGAAAATGACCTTGAAAATGCCTAATCATGAGATTCTGGTGTGTCTAATTGGATTATCAGCTGCCATAATCACTACTAATTGGTAACCTTTGTTTACACTCATTTAAAAGGGTTAAAATAGCTCAACAGACAGACACAAAGATGTCTCTTTCAAATGAGTGTACTATGTATCTACTCTGGTTGATTTCAATGAGATTTACTTTACGGCGCCATATGCTAGATTTTAAACCAACAAGTGAGAAAAGGATGTGGATCCACCCCCTAGTCATGCTACGCAATACACGTTATACGGACGGTACGGATAGAACACGTACATGCTACGTGTCATATACGTGCAGGCATGGACCAATTGACTTTAGTGGGTCAGTGTCTGCGTGATGCCGAAGAAACGCGGACATGTCAGCCATGTTAAAAAACGCACACACGTGCAATCCACAAGAACACACGTTCCGTGTGGTTTTACGTGTGTGTGCCTGTTACCATAGGGTAACATTGGTGCACGTGTGCTCGTGCCGCCGGTACGTATAAAAACGTCCCAATCACTTACCGGCAGGCCTAAGAAAGGTGCCTGGGCAACGTGGTCTATATGTTGCTAGTTGTAAGGTCCCTAAGTGCTGCTTCTGTTTAGTGCTGTGGTCCACATTGCTAATACCTGTCTATGTTCCAGTACCTGACGTATCCACTGATGATGCATCGTACCCTTTCGGACACGTTTGCTAGACAGGCTGCTACTGCATCGTACCCTATTTGGACAAGTCTGCAATACTGGCCACTGCTGCATCGTGCCCTCTCGGCCAAGCCTGCCGCATCGGCTATCCCGACTGCACCTGCCTCATCAAAGAGTGTCTGCGTTCAAACCCCTGGGGTCAGCTGTCACAGCACCAGTCTTCCTGAGTGGCACCTGGTTTCTACCTGCACCACAACACCCTCACCATCAGAGGCTCTGGTGAAAACCTGGTGTGAAACTATAGTCAAGCACCTTTAGCTTTTCTGTGTGCTACGGCTCAGTGGGTCCACTTCTTGGTTGTACCTGTGAGCAAACCTGTCAATTCATGGAGGGGGTGGCTGCCTAATATTAAAAATGCACACAGATGAGAACTGCATAGGACGACAGTCACATAGGTACATGAGAGGCACAGTGCTTTGCTTACAGACTTTGATGACGCCCATACTATTAGATTAGGTGGGCTGCCCAGCACTATATGAGTGTGCCCCACAAGGACAGACACCCTAATTCACCCAACCAACACTAAAGGGCCTGGATGCATCCTACATAAAAAATAGACAAAATATGCAATAAAAAGATGAAAAATTATGTATAAAATACAGGAGGTATTGGGCGATATTTTGGTCAAAATACGCAAGCTTGCAATCCATTTCAAGGGGCCTCATACTTGTCAGTCTCTACACTAAGTTTAAAAACAGCTCACAAAAAAAGATTTAATTTATAAAAAACATCACAGAAAAAGAAACAGCCTTACCAACACCAGGTCAGATTACCAATGCACTAGCAGGTTGCAGCAGACATCCTTTATAAAGGCAAGGGTGATTTGAGGTGCTCTTATATTGTGCTTGTCAGCAGGGTCGGACTGGGGTGTCTGGGGCCCACCAGGGGAAGTAACTCTGGGGGCCCACCCTACAGCTACATGCAAATATCTATTAGCTGCTATGCCCGTTATAGTTTAGCGCTGACTGTAAAGCACAGGCGGCTCCTGCACATCTCCTCTGCACACACAATAACTCTGTACAATTACAGTAGTTTGCAGCAATGGGATCTTTGGTGACAAGTTATCACCGATCCACAGGTTTGGTAGGTGATAACTTATTGATCGGTGGAACCAGACCAGTGGAAACCGCACCGATCGGAAGAATGAGGAACTTTTATCCCTGACAGGGCACTTATAAGCCCATTATACAATGCAGCAGCAGGTGGGATGTGTGAACGCAGCTCCATTCATCCTCTGTGGGGTGGGATGTGTGACCGCAGCTCCATTCATCCTCTGTGGGGTGGGATGTGTGACCGCAGCTAGATTCATCCTCTGTGAGGTGGGATGTGTGACCGCAGCTCTATTCATCCTCTGTGGGATGGGATGTGTGACCGCAGCTCCATTCATCCTCTGTGGAGCAGTCAGATAAAAACAAGCCCAGCGCTCGCAGCCACTGAGGAATAAATGGATCAGGGGTCGAGTCGGACATGAGCTTGTGTAATGGGGATAAAAGTTGCACATTTTGCCAATCAGTTCGGGTCACAGCAATCACACCCCACTGATGAATAAGTTATCACATGCTTAGACCACGTTCACACTTTTGGTATTTGGTCAGTATCTTACGTCAGTATTTGTAGCCAAAATCAGCAGTGGGTGAAAAATGCAGAAGCGGTGCCCGTCTTTCTATCATACCTTTCCTCTCATTTTACTGATCTTACAATTCCTGGTTTTGGCTTCAAATACTGAGGTAAAAAACTCACCAAATACTGTGTGCAGGTGGCCTTAAGGGGGCTTTACACGTTACGATATCGCTAATGCGAAGTTGTTGGAGTCACGGAATTTGTGACGCACATCCGGCGATGCCGTTGCGTGTGACACCTATGAGCGATTTTGCATTGTCGCAAAAACGTGCAAAATCGCTCATCGGTGACATGGGGGTCCATTCTCAAATATCGTTACTGCAGCAGTAACGAAGTTGTTCCTCGTTCCTGCGGCAGCACACATCGCTCCGTGTGACACCGCAGGAACGAGGAAGCTCTCCTTACCTGCCTCCCGGCCGCAATGCGAAGGAAGGAGGTGGGCGGGATGTTACGTCCCGCTCATCTCCGCCCCTCCGCTTCTATTGAGCGGCGGTTCAGTGACGCAGCTGTAACGTCGCTGTAACGCTGAACGAACCGCCCCCTTAGAAAGGAGGCGGTTCGCCGGTCACAGCAACGTCGCCGGACAGGTAAGTACGTGTGATGGGTCTGGGCGATGTTGTGCGGCACGGGCAGCGATTTGCCCGTGTCGCACACAGATGGGGGCTGGTACCCACGCTAGCGATATCGGTACCGATATCGCAGTGTGTAAAGTGGCCTTTAGTAAAGGAGATTACTTGTTTTCACTGGAGAACCTCTGTAAGTGCATATTTGCTGCAGTGCAATAGTCACAGGACAGCGAGAGGTTAAACATTCAAGTATTTAAACTATTGGAAATAAAGAATCTTCCCCATATTGATAGAGAGAAAAAGTGACCTCCATACACAGCCCAATGCACTATACCAAGACCAATAATACCACATACAAGGGGGAAATACCGCCACACCGTGACCAGATAACATATTACCAATACGTAGTGATTAAACACAACCATATACAAGAGAGTAATACCGCCACACCCTAATTAGGCCACATAGTAACCAAATATTACCACATACAAGGGAGAAATACCACGACACTATGACCAGACTACCAAATAATACAAAATACAAGAGACAAATACAACCAAACCATGACAAGACCACATATTACTACTACACAATGACGAATACTACAATAAATGATAATGAATACTAATATTACCATCAGTGCCATTACATACAGGAGCTATATATATAGTGTCAGTGTACAGGTAATACAGTGATCACAGATGACTTTATAAACAAGAGATCTGTATATAGGTAAAGGGCCCCCCATCCGTGTGCCATGTACCAACGCCCCCCCATTCTTGTACAGTGTATGAATGGGACCCCCATCCTTTAGTAATGTCCTCATTCCAGTCCCCTTCCTCTCCCCTATTATGCCGTTGTTCGCACACACACACACACACACACACACACACACACACACACACACACACACACGTTAGCATAAGTTCACACACTGTGTTTTTTTGATGCTGCGTTTGTGCGTTTTTGCGGCAAAAAACGCACAAAACCACACCCGTGGCAAAAAACACGACAAAAATATGCATGCGTTTTTACCGCATTTTGCTGCGTTTTTGCTCATAGCGTTTTTATGCGTTTTTTTTATCAGTGAGCAATGCCATTAAAGATTGTTGACAGAAAAAGAAAAAAGGTCTGATGTCATTTCCTTCTTCAATACGTTCTTCATTCTCCACTAGTGTATGCAGGAGAGCAGACAGCTGCAGAACTACAAGGCTCAACATGCTCCATCCAGAACTGTATGCTGGAGGGAGAGGCAGGGGGAGCAGAACTACAAGGCTCAGCATACTCCATCCACTAGTGTATGCAGGAGAGCAGACAGCAGCTGCAGAACTACAAAGCTCAGCATCCTCCATCCAGGACTGCATGCAGGAGTTTTTTGCCCCCCAAAAAAATGACGTGGGCTTCGCTATATTTTTGTATGCTAGCCAGGTACAGCAGGCAGGTATGGGCTGTCCCTCCCCAACCCCCAGCTGCCTATTTGTACCCGGCTGGGAACCAAAAATATAGGGAAGCCCTTTTTTTTTTTTAATTATTTCATGAATTTCGTGAAATAATAAAAAAGAAATGATGTGGGCTTCGCCCAATTTTTGTGTCCAGCCAGGTACAACTAGGCAGCTGGGGATTGGAATCCGCAGTTCAGGGTGCCCAAGCTTTCTGGGCACCCCCGCTGCGAATTGCAGTCCGCAGCCACCCCAGAAAATGGCGCTTTCATAGAAGCGCCATCTTCTGGCGCTGTATCCAACTCTTCCAGCTGCCCTGATGCCAGGTGGCTTGCTGGGTAATAATGGGGTTAGGGCTAGCTGTATATTATCAACTGGCCCATAGCCCAAAATTCATGGTGTCACGCCAATATTAGACATGGCCACCATGAATTTCTAGTAAAGATAAAAAAAACACAGCACACAGAAAAATATTTTTATTAGAAATAAAACACAAACAAAATTAGTGACTCCATCTTTATTGAAATAAAGAACCCCCCTCCGCAGTAATCCTGGGTTAAGGGTCCCGCGCCGTCCAATTCGGATCCGATATCATCTGATCGGTTTGCTGGAAGGCAAAGCAATCAGATGATGTGTCAAGTTCAAGGGCCTGAATCACATGACACATCAGCTAATTGTATAAAAGCTGTTTATACAATCAGCTGATGCATCAGTGCAAAAAAACCAAAAACTACTCACTTCTGTCACGCAGCGTCGGACTGGCTACCTGAAGAAACTCCAGTAATGCCAGGCCTGGATTCAGGTACCTTGCATTACACTCCGAAGCTCTCACCTGAGCTCCGGAGTGCAGCCGAGACTGTACAGCGAGCGCCGAGTGATTGATTCCCCGGCGCTTGCAGCTCAGTTCATGTCAGCTGCAGACAGGCCAGGGTGATCTCTGGTGCTCTCACCTGAACTCCGGAGATCAGCCCGGCCTGTCTGCAGTGGTCATGAACTGACTGCAAGCGCCGGGGAATCAGTCACTCGGCGCTCGCGGTACAGTCTAGGCTGCACTCCGGAGCTCAGGTGACCGTATCAGCTGATCAGCAGCAGGTCCTGCATCCATTGGACGTGCGTGGGAGTCTGCACACAGCCGGAGCAGGGGTGGCGGTACCGGGAAGAGGAGCTGGGAGCGGACATGTGACGGGACAGGTGAGTATGACACTTTTGATTTTTAGCCGCTTCCATGTCCCGCCGGACATGGAGCCGCACGGGAGCGGACATGGCGCCGGGTGGGAGGTGGAAGCAACGGTGGCGGTACCGGGAGGATTCACGCTTCTGTGTTTACTAACAGAAGGAATCCTCTTCCTGTACATGTCACTTTACTACCCACCCCGTGCGTTTATAGCTGCGTTTTTAGTCATAGAAACGCACTAAAATGCAGCTATATTTGCAATTTGCGTTTTTCATTGCGTTTTTGAACATCTCATTGAACTCAATGGGTGGAATACGCAGAAACAATTGACATGCTGCGTTTTTGTGGGCACCACAAAACGCAGCTAAAAAAAACCGCTGTGTGCAGATAGCAAAAATGAAAACTCATAGACTTTGCTGGGGAAGCAAAGTCATACAGTTTTCTGAGCAAAAAAGCATCCCAAAAACGTGCAAAAATGCCGTGAAAAACGCACTGTGTGAACTTAACTTTATTCTCACCTGTTCTCCGTTCCTGTGCTGTCCTTACCTTACCAGTCGGCAGGCTCACAGACCCCTCCATGATCTCGTCCGGTGCACGGAGCCGCCGCCGCAGGATGCCATCATGGCTTTACTGCAGTTAAATGGCTTTGCAGCGCCGTAAAGCATTTAACTACAGTAAAGCTATGAAGTGGAGCGGCTCCGTGCAGAGGACGGGATCACTGAGGAGGTCTGTGTCTGTGGTCTGGAAGAAGCAAATGGAGGCACCGCGGGAGCGAGAAGGAGGGGTGAGAATGTTTTGTTGTTTTTTTTCTTTGGCTCTGCTGAGTGCTTACCTGCAGCTCCTCCGCCTCAGTCCTGACACCGGCCGCACTCTTCACATGTACGCGCGTCTGAGAGATGCACGTACATTTGAATAGCGGCGCGGTCTGCAGCGCAGATCTGGGACTTCCGCAGTGCAGGACCTATGGTGACATCACATCACATGACTGTGATGTCACCATAGGTCCTTCTGCAGCCGAGCAAACTGCAGCGATAGTACAGAACTTGCGCTATCGCTGCAGTTTGTGATTAAAAAGCTGGGGGGCCCTCAGAGTGTGGGGGCCCTGCCAAGTCTGCCCGCACATACCGCCGGCCCCGAAAAACCGGCAGCCGGATGGCGCTATACACTGCCCAGCCCCCGCACTATATAAGGCACAGGGGCCCACTGAGGGCCCGGGGCCTACCGGGGGATTCCCCGGTACCCCGGTGGGCCAGACCAAGCCTGCTTGTCAGCCTGCTTGATCTAATAGTATAGGAATATTCAATAGGCTGTAAGCCAGAAACTGTGCATCACATACCTGTATAACTGGCGCCCTATGCAAGCATCATCAGTGTGCATTTTTAATACTGGACAGCCACCCAAAATGAATTTGTAGGTTTTTGAGTTGTTTCATCAGTATTTTGCACCTGTGCTGCCCCTGCCTTTATCATGGGTATCTGCTGCTTCCTTCTAGTGCATTGGTAATCTGACCTGGTGTTACGAAGACTAGTTTTTTGTGATTTTTCTTTTTTTTTTAATTCATGTTTTTTTTTCTGTGGGCTCACATGCTTCTCCACCAGCAGCCATTGCATGGATAGAAGTGCTGATCTGCTTGTGAAGAAAGCTACATGAGCAAGAGAAAGTGTCCATCCTCTGTAAAGGAACGCTGGCTACATTACCTAGATGTGACAGAAAGAGAAAGCTAATACCAGTAAGGATTTTAGATAGGATGTTTATTGTAGGCATCTAGTGAAAGAAATGTGCTGGAGTGGATGATGGGAGTAGTTAGCTTGATTATTTTATTTATTTGTCAAACTTGTATGCCGCCCATCTCCAAAGACTCAGAGCGGCTCACAACTTATAAAAGTACAAAGTTTATTCCCTATCTGTATTTGTTTTTTTTGAGTGTAGGAGGAAACCAGAGTACCCGAAGGAAAACCACACAGACAAGGAGAGAACATACAAACTCCTTGCAGATGTTGTCCTTGGTGGGAATTGAACCCAGGACCCCAGCGCTGCAAGGCTGCAGTGCTAACCACTGAGCCACCGTGCTGAAGTGTAGGACAGGTGCAGACAGTTCAGTGGTTGCCAGGGAGATGGAGCTAAGGTGGGTGGAGCAAGGAGTTTAGCAAGAAGAGACAGGAAGAATTTAGGCAGTGAAGCTGCAGATGTCCTACTGAGAGGACGGGAGGTACCCTCCCTAGTGCCAAGACCTCTCCCTGCAAGCGGCTAGAGGATTTCTAGAGGCCGATGGGACATTGGAGTATGAAGACTCCCGACAGTTCCTTGAACCAGCCAGAGGCTAGTACTTGGTCCGAGGGTCCGAATGAGGCATAGTAGCCACCAGGAACGAATACGGGGGGGAAACCAGGATTAGGAACAACCACCAGAAGCAGAAACCCAGAGCAAAGGTAGGAAGTCAGATACGCCCTAGAGAGCAGCGCAGTACAAGAAGGCCTGTCTGTCTGAAGCAAGAAAGACCTGGTGTACCACAAAGTCGGTTCCTGAGTTGTTCATAAAAAGGACTTGTGTGTAATTGTGCCACCCTCTACGCTGGTGAACCGCCTCGGGGCTCGGCCGGCTGCCGAGCCCGCTCGGATCCGTGCTCGTCGGTGGGTGGCTCGAGCTCTCCACGGACCCGGGGGTCACGTCGCGTTGAAAGGGGGTTGGCGCTACTGGTAGGGACTTCGGTGGGGAGGTCCACGGCCAGAGCCGCGGTTGTTTGCAGAGGATTTAAGTTTGTGACGCCAACCACAGGTTGTGGTGAATGGATGGACACCACCACTGCCGTTGACTAGGCTCCCGGGGATGGTGTTGCGCAGCTTGGTGTTGACCCCCTCTGTGGGTAGGGGGGTGATGGTCCCGGGGGCCCGAGGGAAGTGCTGAGGCGAGGGGATGGATGTGTGCTGGGGTGTCGGTGCGGTGCGCGGCCCGAAGGCACTGGTGTACTCACTATGATAAACACGCTGGAGTCTCTAGTAAACCAAACAAGATGATAAACGGTGCCCGCAGCCGGCTGCAGTCTTTCCCCTTAACAGGTTGGTGGTTTCCGCCTTTTTCCTACACCTCTTTAGTGTAAACGTTATGACTCTTATGCCTAAGCAATAGTAGTCCGCTCCCCGACTTGCTATGTGTCGGGAGAGCCCTGTTTGCCCACAGACGCTGGCCCCTTGGGTCTCTATGCCTTGGCGATGGCTTTAACCTAATGGTTGGGCTGTTCTCTTCAGTCGGATCTTGTGTGGGAAAGGTCCTAAAGTCCAGTCCTCAATCAGTTGATTTGACTTAGCCTAGTTGTTTCTGGGCCTCGTACTGGGTCTGAGTACCCCTCCTGGTGCTCGGTTTCCAATCGGTTCCCCGGTTCGGTACCGGCGGGCCACCGCCCGTCTCCGGTCCCTACGGTTCCACCGGCTGTAATCCCAGCTCCTGCAGGCGGCCACCACTGTCTGCTTCTTTGCCAGAGGTGACTGGGCTCCAACCCAGACACCTGGTGTAGACTTTGGCAGGCCTGAGCACAGGTCTGCCCTTGAACTTGACTTCACTTCCTTCCACTGTCAAAGCTCAACTCTAACTCTCCCTGTTTTGCCGCCTCCGGGCCTGTGAACTCCTCGGTGTGCGGAGCCAACCGCCTGGCTCCGCCCCCTTGTGTGAACATCAAACCCGGAGGGTGGTGACAAAGGTTTGTAGTTTGGCTGCTGTCACCTTTCTAAGGGGAGGGGTGTGTGTGCATGGGACTACCTGGGATGACCTGACTAGTCCAGGGCCTCACATTGGCAATGAGGATCGGAATTCGAGATGATTAACACTGTGGACATTGTTGTAAGTGTCGCACATCCCATCAGGTGCACAACATGGTCACACACAATTGCAGGAGCAGGGGAGTCGATGACCCTCGGCCGGGATAGGGCTCCCCTCTTCAGGTACACATACTCTAAGCGTTGATACAGCTTCTTTGAGGACACATGAAACCATGAGGACTTGGACAAATAGCAATCTCAGGAGCAGTAAGCCACATAAAGTGAAATCCAGTAGGAATGAATACAAGTTCAAGCACAAAAATACAGATGGAGCACACCAAACATCGGGCTCTGAAGTCAAAGGAGTAGTGGGACAGATATAGTTGAATCCAGCAGGGATAGAAGCAAGTTGAAGAACAGTATGGACAGAAGGTGGCGCACATCAAATACAGTAGTCTAGAGTCTCAATTCCAAGACAAAGGTGTTTGTGTCTTAATGGGCCTAGGGTGATGAAGTCATTTATCCACACAGGGGGGCAACTTGCAAAACCTGACATGGAGCACAACAGAGGGCAGTGGAACCAGGGGAAATATGTGGAGCCTTGGATACTTAGGACAGATATATAAAAATCAGAGACTTTTCTGAACTAAGAATCCAAGAAGTTTAGAATTTTTTTTCTTATATTACCTTTCTACGCAGAGACACCAGGGGGCTAAGGCAAGGATATAAAGCTTTGTGTTACAGAAAGGGAAGTGAAGTCCAAATGAAACTGTATGATGTAAAGACTGTACTCGTAAATCTGGGTGCTATTCATCCGAGCTGTAAAGCATAAAAATGTAAAGTTTCCCCAGAGATGAAGGCTGAATGTAATAGAAGTTCAATATAACTTCAGTAAACTGTATTATTTCATTAAACCATTGTAAGTGAATCTCTGAATCCATTTACTTAAAAATCCATTATAAAACAATAATTGTTATGAGTCCTACATACATTTAAAATATAATTTAAGATCTTTTATTACTGAAAGAATCAAATGAAAATTGTGCAATTTAATATTTTGCTCATTGTTATTTAACCCCTTACCAACATAGGACACACAGTTACGACATATTTTTGCTCTGTGACTTGTTCCTGAGCCCAAATCTTTGACCACCATCTGCCTCTAACAGCTTTTTGTGGTGCAAGACTCCTCCTGTTCTGTGCTATTAACATTTTAAATGAGATTATATGATGATGGGAGAAGGGAGGATTTGAAGAAAGAGGGAGGAGCTATAGGCAGAGGGAGGAGCTAGATGCATAGAATCTCATCAGCACCAACTGCCATCTCCTATCTCAGTAATGGGAAAGTCTTCACTGAATACAGATTTTACCTCAGAATTGTGAATTTTGATAATGACTGACTAGTTTTGGCAGAGAAAGAAGTAGATTTGTCTGATAAGATATATTACAAAGTTACTTATTTTCATGTGAACTATTGATTTATGAAATACAAATTAAAACGATGATTATGTTTTAACCCCTTCACTACCGATGACATACAGGTACGTTCTAAATCATGAAGGGGTGATCACCGCTGGCTGCTATGGTGAGCCAGTGGAGATCCCCACACATGTCTGCTGATTTGTACAGCAGACATGTGTGTCTCACAGGCGCTAGTGGATCCATGATCCATCCGCATCTGTTAACCCCTAAAATTGCTCTATCAAAATGTGACAACGCAATTTAAAGCACTGTAGCGTGTAACGAGCACTTACCCGTCGCCATCAGAGGCCTCGTGACGTGATCACAGGGAGTCGATGGTTGCCATGTTAGCACAGTGTCATGTGATGACTTCTGTTGCTATCATGACTGACTTCCTGTTACAGGCGGCAGAGCACTAGTTATTACAGAAGACGAGCATTTCTCCTGGTCTGAGCTGCGTAGCTCTGATCTGCAGAAATGAATGAGCAATCAGACTGCTGATCCTTATAATCTCCTAGGGGGACTAGTAAATTAAAAAAAGTTTTAAAAATAGAAAACCTAAAAGTTCAAATCCCCCCATTGAAAACTAAAGGGTTAAAAAGAATAAAAATATACACATATTTGGTATCGCCGTATTCAGAAATGCCCGATCTATCAAAACATAAAATCAATTAATCTGATTGGTACACGGCGTAGCGGCAAAAAATTAAAAATGCCAAAATTATGTTTTTTGGTTGTTGCAAATTTTGCGCAAAATGCAATAGCAGGCGATCAAAATACAGCAACTGCACAATAATGGTACCATTAAAAACGTCAGCTCAACGCGCACAAATAAGCTGTCACTGAGCCCCAGATCCCGAAAAATGAGAATGCTACGGGTTGCGGAAAATGGCAGAAAAAGTGTCCCCCCTTTTTGTGGACAATCTTCTGAGTTTTTTTAAACCCCTTAGATAAAAGTAAACCTATACATGTTTGGTGTCTACAAACTCGTACCAACCTGAGGCATCACACCGACCCATGAGTTTTACCATATAGTGAACATGGTAAATACAATGTCCCAAAATAATCATGCAATCGCACTTACTGTATTTTTGCAATTTTTCCGCACTTGGAATTTTTTTGCCGTTCTCCAGTACACTATATGGTAAAACTTATGGTTTCATTTAAAAGTATAACTCGTCCCTAAAAAATAAAAACAAGCCCTCATATGGCAAAATTGATAGAAAACTAAAAAAGTTACGTCTCTCGGATAAAGGGGAGCAAAAAAAAAAAAACGGAAAATTGCCCGGAGGTGAAGGGATTAATGGATTAATTGAAATCACATTTATTTGTAAACACAAGTAATAAAAAAAAGATCTCAAAGGTCTACATGGATGTTAAAGAACTTTTTTTTGTATTGGTTTGAGGAAAGAAAGAAAAGAGATTAAATGCTAAATATTTTAATGGTGCTAATAAGCCTCAAGAAAACATTGATAAAGGGAAGGCGTCAGTAACCCCCGTGGAAGCATAGGTAACATAGCGTAGATCAGTGGAGACGGGAAATCCATTTCCTATTTAAATTATATTTAATTTAACTTTGAAAACTTTTATATTTGAGCTACAAAAATAAACTATTTTAATAATCTCCTCTGGCGCACAGATTAGATTTCTTGCCAAACCTGACTGCTTCCTAATTACCTCCCTATTAGTCATTTTTAAATATTATTATGTGTACATGCTCTTATTTCCATAAGTACAGTGATTCATCACCTCTTCATTATCATAGTGAATTAATGAATTAGATGGCCAGATTTAATCCCTCTACTGCATTAAGGTTCCCTTGGTGATACTTGATCAAATTTAATGGTATATAAACCGAATGCTTTTTAAATTACTGCTAAATTACATCTTAACCCCTAACACTGGTATCAGCAACATCTTTTTGGCCCAAATTGATTCTAAAGGCAAGAATCAAGAGAAAAACATGAATAAACAGAAATAAAGTAATGAGTTTAAAGGGAGTCTGTCACCGCCAAAACTAAAACCACATATATATTCCTATAGGGAACTTATAGGGACCAATAAAACTCATATCTGTGAAAAAGATTTCACTTTTTTTTATAAACTATTGCATGAAAAAAACATTTTCTAACATATGTAATTGAGATGTCCTCAGTGTTTCCTTGAGTCAAATGCACACAAATGTCAATTTCGGCTTCATTATTTGGGCACTTCAGTTTATTCTCTCTCTATCCCAATAATTACAGTATGGTCAATTATATAAACTTACATTTTAACATATTTTAATTATTACAATAAACGTTATATTTTATAAAATCTATTCACGGGTCTATTCCTCTCTCCCTCTTTCACTTTTCAACCCCTACGTATGAAATCAAAGATTGGAAAACATACTTTTATGTAGACTTCTTAGTGTGCTGTATTAAAGATATGATTGATGCCCTGCTGGGGTCTTATGGACAACCTAGATAGTCTGGAGTATGCTAAATGGAGAAGGCTGAATATAATTCACATTATTTAACTTAAATATAAGTACTGCACACTGTTAGCAGGCTAGATATGATGGCTAATACACTAATGGACTGATACCGGTGACAGACAGTCATGTGGTTTCTGTAAATAGAAGGTCACAGCGTTTGGTTGCGCAAAATACTCTCTAACTTTTATTGTTCCTGCTGTTAGTATTCATTGGTATAGTTAGCTTTCCTGCTGGATTCATCTCTCCCTCTTTTGGACCCAGCAGGGATCACCTTCCACCCAGCTACTGATCATCAGTACTCTCTTGGTGCTTGAATATACCCCTTTTGTCCCTGGACTGGTACTGGTGAGATTGTTCAGTTCATTCAAGCTCTGGTTGCAAGCAGGTGGCTTGCTCTCATCTGTAGAATTATTGCTCATGCTTTTTGCATCTGTGGATAAGTAGTTCATGCACTTTTCTCTGTGTGTCCTCCTTGTGTCTTCCATTAGCGTTTATTGGGGTTGACGAAGAGCTCATTCCACCCATTCCCTATTTAGGGTCCAGCACTAAGGATACCTAGGGTCAGGTATCCGGCTCGGCGCATAGGTGCAGAACCTATCTAGGGTGGTGAGGGACTCCAGGGACCAGCAGTAGGTTTGGTCAGGGGGTCACCATCTCCCCCTTCCCTAGATGAAGGGGTCACCTTCCCTTACCTTTCGCCACTTGCTTGGTACTTCCCCGTACCTAGCGTGACATAGACACTGTTTAATACTACTGCATGTATCCACCAGAAAAATCATCATCATCAGGGATTCATATAAACGTCATGTATGTGCATGATAATAGTTTGCGTCAGAATTTGATCAAAGATTGCATACGTCCAAGGAAAAATGGATGAAGCTCCAAAGTATCGTGTGACACAATGCCTTACATTACAGAGAAAATGTATTTTTTTCAGTTGAATCAAGATGTTTTCTTTACCTAAGTACGTTTCATATCTCTCCATAAAGACAGGCTGCTTTTTGGCTTCCTCTGGGTGCATGCTCCACTGACTATTTAATTAAGATGAAGTTATGGCTGACAGTCTAATTAGTTGGAAATGCGAGGTCTTGCTGGATATGTCTTACCCCCTGTGAGTATTGTATTATGTGCGGAATATAAGATTTAACTCATTGCTATTATTAAAAAATACTAATTACCAGGATGTGACAATGGCTCTCTGGCTCCACTGCTGTGCTGCCTGGTGTTACAGTACAGCTTCTAATCTCTTTATTTGTTCATATGGAGAAAAAAAATAAATGTAGAAATGGATGTTTACAAAGCACCACTAACCGAATTGTAACAGAATGTGTTATTGTGTTCTTTTAATATAGGTGTCTTCTAATTTTCCTATAGCTCCAGTTTTATGCTACTTGAGGACGCATTTGCTTCCTATTAGCAATGGTATATCTCACTGCTCAGTGGGACATTACTAATTCCATGCCATACTCCAGAGTGTGATTCTAGTGTTGTATGCACCTGTTGGTGAATACAATAGATGTGGCTAAACCATGCCGTGATGTACTAGTTGAAAAGATAAGTGCCAATGTACAGGGGTTAAGGCTTAGGCCCACACCTGCATCTGTACCCGACACACTTATGGTCTGTAACTGTAAATGCCTTGTGTAGTTCGCCACCAGGTGGCAGATTTGCAGTGTGTATGTCCTGGCACCTGGGTAGGCAGAAGGAGGAGGAGAACGGGGACATATAAGGGGAGCTGATGGGAGAGAAGGAGGAAAGTCCCCAGGAAGATGGGTATGTGAGAAGGCACAAGTAATGTGTTCGGAACCGCGCCTCCCAAGGAGTGGGGTTTAGTCTGGCGGTCGTGGGCCTGGCTTCGGTATCTGCTGGCAAGAATGTAAAGAAGCCCCACTCTCGGAAAGGTTAGTGTGCCCCCTGGTGGTGGGGTATGTCTGGATGCCATGGCACGGAGGGGAGACCCTTGGAAGGTTGCGGATCTCTGTGAGGATATGAAATGTAGTGAGGGAAAGAGAGGAACATAGAATACTGAAGATGCCAGGGTGTCGGAGATACTGATTGCTGTGAAATTATGTCAAGTGTGAAGAGTAGAAGGAACCCCCATGAGACAGTTACCGGTGACAATAGGATGCGGACCGAGGTGTTGTGAAGATCCCAAAAAAAAAGTTAACGTGTTTAAGAAAGAACTAAGACTGAACTTTATTTTCTGAAGTGAGAGAATGTGATGTCGCCTGAGACTGTTACGGAGTCCTCCTGTGTGTGGTGCGGCAATGGGGAGGTGAGGGGTTAATGACAGGCTGTGTCATGACCTGTTGTTTCTCTTCTGCAATGACTACAAGCACTGCGTGCCCCGTTCCCCCCCCCTCCACACCAACAGGATGTTGGTTGTCAATGTAGGACTTGACATCACACAGCAAATTTTTATCTAATATTTATGACTAAATTGGTCACATTGACAAAAGCATTAAAGCAATAACTATGCAGAGTGAACATACTGTAAGAATATCCCTGGTAACCTCTTATATGCCGTTATAAGCACCCACATCAAAAGGGTAGTAATCTTTGGCACCATTAGCAAAGAAGAAAAAAGCTCCATCATGAAACTGCCAGCTACAAAGGCTAACTAAAACCTGGTTCTTCATTATTAGAGATGGCACCAGTTGTGACATCAATATCAGCCATGTGACAGCTTAAGACTAGAGTTGAGCGCGGTTCGCGGTCCGAGGTTCTCCAGTTCGCGGCTCGAGTGATTTTGCGGGCTGTTCTAGATCGAACTAGAACTCGAGCTTTTTGCTAAAGCTCGATAGTTCTAGATACGTTCGAGAACGGTTCTAGCAGCAAAAAGACAAGCTAATTACTAGCTGGATTTCCGCTGTAATAGTGTAAGTCACTCTGTGACTCACACTATTATGAAATTTCAGTGTATAGTGTGCGGGAACAGCGCATTCAGATCACTGCTGTTTGGATAATGGCGATCGCCATTTTTTTTTTTCCCTTGTCTTCCTTCCCTAAGCGCGCGCGTGTAGTGGGGCGGGCCAGCATGTCAGCCAATCCCAGACACACACACAGCTAAGTGGACTTTTAGCCAGAGAAGCAACGGCATGTGTGATAGGATGTCCATGTCACATGTCCCTGCATTATAAAAACGAGTATCTGCCCGTCAGGACGCCATTATCTCTTCTGCGTCTAGGTGTCAGTCACCGCTGGCGTAGCTCCTGTCTCCGATACTGCTGTGTACGCTCTATACACAGCGCTATACAGAATAGGGATAGAAGTTTCTTTCAGCCCTTCTAAGGGCTAATACCGGCAGGGTCAGAGCCGTAGGTGACAGTCAGGGCAGTGAAAACAGATTGTAACAGCTACACAAGATGACAGCGTCTGTGTAGCTAAGGTCAGGGATTTCCTCGCTGCATTTCCCCATTAGGAGGGATAGAAAGACAGGCTTCCTTTCCTCTACCCAGACCCAGACCCACAACCCTGCCACTGTACCCTCCTGCCCTTTGCACTCTCAAACTCATTGTTACTAAGCCATTATACTAGCAAACACTGAGGAAACTTAGTGGCATCCTAAACGTGGCTGTTGGACTTCTGTATTGTCCCACTAGTGCAAAGATATTTGCAGTACCTCTGCCTGCATTGCACACTCAAACTCAGTGTTACTAAGCCATTATACTAGCAAACACTGAGGAAACTTAGTGGCATACAAGAAGTGGCTGTTGTACTCCATTAGTGCCCCACTGGTGCAAATCTATGTGCAACACCTCTGCATGACACCCTCCTGCTCTGTTTTTAACAAGCTATAATGATAGCAAAAAATGCTGCCATTTAGTGGCATACAATAAGTGGCTGTTGTACTCCATTAGTGCCCCACTGGTGCAAATCTATGTGCAGCACCTTTACATGACACCCTCCTGCTCTGTTTTTAATAAGCTATAATGATAGCAAAAAATGCTGCCATTTAGTGGCATCCTAAAAGTGGCTGTTGGACTTCATTATTGTCCCACTAGTGCAAAGATATTTGCAGCACATCTGCCTGCATTGCACACTCAAACTCATTGTTACTAAGACATTATAATACCAAAAATTGAGTAAACTTAGTGGCATACAAGAAGTGGCTGTTGTACTCCATTAGTGCCCCACTGGTGCAAATCTATGTGCAGCACCTCTGCATGACACCCTCCTGCTCTGTTTTTAATAAGCTATAATGATAGCAAAAAATGCTGCCATTTAGTGGCATACAAGAAGTGGCTGTTGTACTCCATTAGTGTCCCACTGGTGCAATTCTATTTGCAGCACCTCTGCATGACACCCTCATGCACATTTTGCTACGCTAATTTTATAGCAAACTCAGGGAATTCCTTGCTGCATTTGATCATTCGGAGGGATAGAAAGTGAGGCTTCCTTTACTGTCCTGGTACCCACAGAACACGGCCATTGTACCCACCTGTCCACTTTTTCCACGCTATTTAATTTGCCCAAAGAGCTGACTCTTTTTCTGCCTTCCTAAAATTGTGTGTAATACTAAGTTAGTATTCCTTTGCTGCCAAGCAGGTAGTCCAGCCAATCTGTGACGAAGGTGCAGGTGTGGATATAATGTAGCCTGCATCCAATGTTGGTTTTCTCGATGTCTGACAGCTCAACAATACCATCTGTTTCCACTTCCAAAACAAGTGATGACCTACCAATCACACTCCCTGTTGCGTGTAAAGGGGTGGAAGTTCAGTGTGAAAAACCATGTGTGACTGCTGTCCCCACAGTCACAGAGGATGAAGAGCACGCAGATGCACTTGATGGGGCAGGCGGTGGTTGCAAAGGCACGCTAGGGCGCATTGTAGCACAGTGAAATTCACATTGCGACTTATGCTTCATTTTAAGTTGTGTACAGGGTGGGCTACCCAGTATGCAGCAAAACCAGGCAACAGGAAAAGGACTCTAGTCAGTTGGGTTGATAAATGATTGTTTAACTTTACCAAAACAAACAATAAGAACCATGCATACAATTTAAATAATTGAGCAATCTATTCTGTTGCCTACAACCTGCTAATCCCTCTGCGTAGCAGTAATTGTGTGTTTGTGCGTGTGTGTGTGTGTGTGTGTGCGAACATGACTTACCAGTGGCGCATCACAAGAGCTTCCCAGTTATCTACGTAAACATAGACAAAACACATTACCCCCCCTGAATACCCTTGTTAGCTGAAGCCTCACAGATAAGGCAGATGATAACAGGGCTGGGTGGGCGTGTGGACCCTGTGACGCTAACAGGGCTCCCAGTCTCCAGATCCGAGTGGCGTCTAACTCGGTTCAGGCTACTATTAGTTTCATAGCCACACAGCTCTGTATCCTCCACCTAACCTTCCAGTTGCCAACCTCTCCTTTTCCATCTGGGAACACGGTGGACATTGACTGCTGATGGGGATATATACCTTTCTCTTTCTTTTCTTATTAATTTTCGTTATATAGCGGTAACATAGTATATACCACCTTATCCAAATCTGCCAGTCCCACCGTAACAGATGGTGTTTCTTCAGCAAATGTTACTTTTGCTTAACCACCAAACCCACGGACAAAAACTTTTTTCCCCTTTCCAACACACCTGTTCCCCTTTCCACCAGCATCTGTCCTTTTTCAACTCATTTTGTAACTGCAACTGCAACTCTGCAGGGACACCGTACTCAACGCCATCTCAGCACAGCAGCCAGCCCTCGGTCCCTCAGATGTGGACAAGTAAAGACCATTTCCTCCTATCCATGACAAAGCGTTGAGATTCACTCTGTGCAGCACTGGTGTTTAGTGGAAAAGCAGATCTAAGATTGCGTACCACCTTCTGCAGATACTCCTGTATACGTGCGTCCCTTTCTATGGCAGGAATTATTTCGCCAAATTTTGTCTTGTACCAGGGATCTAACAGTGTGGCAACCCAGTAGTTAGCATTACTTCGAATTCGTACAATCCGAGGGTCATGTTGTAGGTAGTGCAGCAAGAAGGCGCTCATGTGTCTTGTGCATCCAGGAGGACCAAGTCCTTGGTGTGTTGGTGGCAGAGAGGTGAGAATCGTGCCTCCTTCCTCTGCCCTCTCCCCCCAACCTCGCACAACCGAAATGTGACCAAGCTCTCACTCATCTGCTGAGTCTTCCATGCCCATCGCCAGTTCGTCCTCCATTTCTTCATGGGCTCCTGCACCTTCCTCAACACTTTTTGCTGATACTATGCGCCCTTGTTAATCCCTCTCCCCCACCATGACTGCCGCCTAGGTGCCGCTGACCATCTGGACCTTGTACATCTTATTATCCCTTCTGCATATGACTCCTCCTGTACTTCCTCCCCTTCCTCTTGTCCCAACACCTGACTCCGAATAATGCTTACAGTGTGCTCCATCATGTAGATGACCAGAATTGTCACGCTGAGAATAGCATTGCCAGTACTAAACATCTTCGTCGACATTTGTAAACTGTTGGAAGGGTGCATAGGTCCTTGATCTGACACCACTCCAGCAGCGTGATCTGCACCACCCCTGGATCAAGTTATCCCAGGCTACATGTCATAACGTATTGCAGCAGGGTTCGGCGGTGCTGCCACAAACGCTGCAACATGTGCAGATTCAAATTCCTGCGTGTCGGCACATCGCATTTCAGGCGTTTAAGCACTAGACCTAAAGACTTCTGGAGCGACGAAAGTTGTTGAGCTGCTGTGTGCGAACGATGGAAGTGAGCACATAGCGAGCGTGCCCGCTGCACAAGGCCATGTAGGCCGGGATGGTGTTTTAAAAATTGCTGGAGAATTAGATTCAACACGTGAGCCATACAAGGCACGTGTGTCACATTGCCCTGACGATGGCCCGCAGCCAGATTTGCATCATTGCCGCACACTGCGGTTAAGTCATCAACGGAGTACGCTCCGTCAATTTGTACTCCGATCGCCAGGTGACAACGTGTTCCTTTCATGCATAGTGCTGATGATGGGAGAGAAGTTGATGCCAGCGGTTCAGGTGGACGCAGGTTATGCTCACCCACTGGGCTGCATTACCTTGACAGATGCAGAATCTCTGGCTGAATGAAGGTGGTGGGTATCTCACAGATGAAGTACCATCATTCAGCTACAACCAATGGGAAGACACCACACCTTTTTTATGCCCATCCTGTCTGCAGACCACTGCCAGACATAGCTATGAACCTCTGGTTACTTTTACCCCCAGTTCAGTTTTATGATTTTGTGTGCTTGTTACCTGACTACTTTTCCTGCTTGCTGTTTATGTACCTTGTTGGCCGATCCGTATTTCACCTCTGCTTGTTTTCTGATTAAGTCCTGGCCGTGCCATTCTGTTCCTGTTCCTCAATTAATGTTTTGTCCCTGCCTGACTACTATTCTCTGGAACTGCAGCCTTCCACAGGTATTGATCACCTTGGGCCCTGTGTAATTCCTAATCCCTGTATAGGGGTTAAAGGGTTTCAGGGTTCTGGAGGTCCTGCTTGGTGAGTGGCTTCCCTCTAGCCTATCCTTTACAGCCCATCTGAGTGTGTGGATTAAGGAAGGCGTTACACCGTGCCCTCTGCAGAAGGCCATGTAGGCCAGGATAGTGCTTTAAAAATTGCTGGACAACCAGGTTCAACACGTGAGCCGCACAAGGCACGTGTGTCACATTGTCACGGCGAAGGGCCACACCCATGTTTGCATCATTGTCACACCCGGCCTTCCCTGGCTGCTGGTTGAGTGGAGACAATCATTGATGAAACTTGGTCTCCAGAGCTAACCGTCCACAACTTCTCAGCGGTGTGACTCACATTTCCCATACATTTCAAAGTAAACATTTGACCGCATGATGGCATTGAGCTCTGCTGCCAGCATAGTAAGGAGGTGTGTGGGATTCCTTGTGCGCAGTTACAAGGAAGGGTGCCCTGACCACACAGGGTTTGGGCCGAGGTGAAGGACCCACACGAGGTTGAGGAGGCAGAAGCAGTGTATTAACTTCTACATACAGAGGAAGGATTGATACAACTCGTGGGGACAGCAAGACTTGTACAGCAGACCCTTCTCCATCTCTCCCCATAGTAACCCATTGCCCAGGCAGCGATATGTAACGCCCCTGTCCATGCTTACTGGGCCAAGTATCTGTGGTGAAATGCACCCTGTCACACAGTTTCTCAAAGAAGCGGTGATGTTTGGTGCGACATGCTGGTGTAGCGCGTGCACGCCTTTGTTGGAGAAGGAGTGGCGCCTGGGCATCGGCTCTTGGGACACTGCGATGGGCATAAGGTTTCGAAAATCCTCGGTTAAAAAGGTTGGAAAGGAAGCATTTTGGTAGCCAACAGTTTGCAGATGCTGAAAGTCAACCTCTAAGCCATGTCATGCCCTTCCAAAAGCATGTAAAACACAGCAAGGGGACTCCAACCACAGTCTCCCTCGTTTCCACTAATTGGGCCACACACACGCCACTTGACTGGCATCAGTTGACCCCCATTTTCAAGATGAAAAAGATGCTTTGCATGAAGCACTCTCAAAAATATGCGTGCCTTTCACCTCCCCTGGATGAGCCAGGGGAAGAAAAGTCCTCTGAGAGCCATGAGTTGTTCATCTTGGTTCTTTTTTTTTTTCTTTTTTTCGTTCCCGACTGAGGAAGGAGAAAGAAGCGTCTGACTGAAAAACAAGAACAGGATCCTGCTGTACTGTGTGTGGGATCCCAAACACCCTCCGTACCGAAGGCTGTGGACTCCGGCAGTTTCTAGTTTACATTCTGTGGGGTAAAACCTCTACTCCTCTAAAAAGAGGTGGAGTTTGTTTTTTCTGTGACAAAAGAGATATTACGAGTATATCAGTGCCTAACCCTCTGTGTCCAAGGAAAGATGGCATTCAGAAAACTCCTATACCCAGGTTTTTTGCTCGATCCCAACCTGGGTCTACGTATATATACCCCACACTATGGTGTCTCAATATTTAATATCCGCAAGGGTTAAGGTTAGGGGTCTAGATGTCTCTATTACAGTCTTTCTCGATAGTGGTTATTGGCAAACATTATTGATGAACAGTTTGCTCATTCCTGAGGGTTGTATTTGAAAGAGTTATAAAGTTTGGTGCGGAATTTTTCCATTAATTTGTCACCTCATCCTCAGGGAGGCTTTTTTGAGTGTGAGCAGGGACTGGAACTCCGTATATGGATGCTGTTAGGGCCAGATGGACGGGCAGACCCAGGAGGTGGATCCACTGGGCCGAACACCTTACTGAAGGCAAGGAGTCCGGTAGCCGGAGCACTACAGGTAGCAGGACAGTCCGTGCAACAGAGTAGAATGGAGAAGTCCCTGGGACCACGGAGTCACTGATGGTAGTCCAGGTGACGGAGCTCAGGTTCGGAGGCCGAGGTGTTGTCAGGCAGAGTCCGGAACCGATGGAGCGAGAGGACGGGTCACCACAGGGATCAAAGATGGAACGGACTGACGGGATGGCAGATAGTCAGCGTTCGGGGTTCGGGAGTCAGCAGGACCGGATGGCGAGGCAGGAGCAGCTCTAGAAGAGAGATAGGTGAGTATATGACAGAGACACAAGGAGACCTGACTCCTAGCTTAGGAAACACGAAGAACAGGCCCCGCCCACTTGGACACTAAACCCCTTTATACCCTGTACCTGTGTGTTCAATTTCCTGTCAGTGGACGCTGGCCCTTTAAGAGAGGGTCAATGACCGCGCGCGCGCCCTAATGCGCATGCGCGAGGCCCGGGTGCCAGAAGCCAGGAAAGGGAGCGGTGAGCAGGACGCAGGAGAGCCGGGCTGGGGCTGAGTAGCCGACGGGCGCCGGGAGCGGGGACCAGGACGCCTGGGGACCGCAGGCAATGGAGGCTGGAGACCGGGGAGCGACGCAGGGAAGCCGGGGAGCGTGGCAGGTGAGCCGGGGAGCAGAGCAGGGGACCCGGGGAGCGTGACAGATGCTTTGTCACGCTGTACAAAGGGCTAGTAAGACGTAGTACAGCGTATTCCCAACTAGGTGGCAGCAGAGTAGTGAAGGAGAGTGAAAGTAACACTTTTAGGCTAAGTTCACACATCCTGTGTTTTGCATCAGTCACAATCCGTAGCCTTGAGGAATTACGGAATCCTGCAAAATATTTTGCAGGAATCCTGTATTTCCCCATAGACTTCTATTAGTGACGGATTGCGACTGATGACCCTGCGTTGCATCCGCTGCGTCGCGGTCCGTCGTTTTTGACTGACCGCCGAGCGGGGAGCATCGCAGAATGTAACGTTTTTCGGGCCGTCAAAATTAACGCGCCGCGCAGGAATCCGTCGCCATCCGTCAAGCTTGTAATGCATGTCTATGGTGCTGGATTCCGTCGTAATCCGTCTTACAACGGAATCCAGCGCAGGATTCCGTCATGCTCTACTGAGCATGCCCAGCATGCTTGGCACGCCCACTGGGCTGTCCCAAACACAGACGGATCATGACTGATCCGTCAAAAAACGGACGCACAGCGGATGTAACGGACGCAACTGATCCGTTTTTTCACAGGATTCCTGTGAAAGGAATCCTGTGAAAAACACATCAGTTGCATCAGTTGACATCTTGAAAATGACTGATCCGTTGCTGACGGACCTGACGGATTGAAAACACAGGATGTGTGAACTTAGCCTAACAGAAAAGCAGCTGAAGTACAGCAGAGTAACTTCAGCAGGCAGTTAACAGGCGAACCACCAGTGGGCAATAGAGTAGTCAAACAATCAGGGTCTAGCCAGGAAAGTCAAGTCACTGCAAAGGGAGGATCAAAATCAAGTCAGAAAACAGAACCGAGTTGGAAGTCGGGAGATCAGTAATGCAGAGAGAAACACAAACAGACAGGAGCGGGAAGTCAGGGACTGGGACAGACTGACGAACGAGGGAGGGTGCAGGTCAGGGCACGGTAACAAGGAGTCAGATCAAGCAGGAAATCTCACCAGAGCCAGTCACAGGTTGAAGAGGAAAACTATAACCAGCACAGGAATGCAAGTGAAGAAGCCAGATCTAGTGTCTCCTGAAACCAGAACGAGGCTGATGGGAGTTAACCCCTGACATGGCCATGCCTGGTCTCGGAAACTCTGGAGCAAAGAATTATGGATCATGACATGCTTCATGTGAAGCTCATATCCTATTATGTTCTTAAGAGTCTTCCTGCACAAATTGAATTGGGGTTCCCCTGGTTAGCATTACATAGCCCCACTGTTGAATGGAACACCCAAGAAATAATAAAGTGGAAATCATATTGTGAAGACCACTATCTGGGAATCTGTATTTCGGTGGTTACCAAAAGTCTTCTTGCTTCTCTCTCTGATTTTAGTGATGTGTTCTCAGAGGGAAAATGTCAGGAATTGTAGCCACATAAATCTTATGACTGCACCATAAGGTTAATGCCAGGTGCAAAATTGCCCAAATGCAGACTCTATAACTTTTTGCGTCCTGAGAGAACAGCTCTCAAAGAGTGCATAACGGAGAACAAAGAGTATGTAGCTAAGGGGCACATTAGGCCGTCACCAGTGGCTGCATGATTCTTCTTTGTCCAAAAGAAGGATGGTGGGTTATGGCTGTGCCTGGACTTCCGGGAGCTTAACCAAATAATGGTCTGAGATCTGTATCCTCTGCCACTCATTCCTGACCTATTTAATCAGATTGCTGGTGCTAAAAGGTTCTCTACCATGGACTTTAATGGAGCGCATAATCTGGTCAAACAGGGGGATGAGTGGAAAATGGCTTTTAATATGCTGGGCGGAATTTTGAAAATCTGGTGATGCCATTCAGTCTTACCAACTCGCCTGCTGTATTCCAACACTTTGTAATGATGTGTTTTCTCATCTTTTGGGGAAATCTGTAATCATTTATCTTGATGACATTCTCATGTCTTCTCAGGATTATGGGTCTCTTATGGAACATGTCAGACAGGTATTGCAAATTTTCAGAGAGAATAAAGCGGGCTTTACACACAGCGATATCGCTAGTGATGTCGCTGCTTAAAGTACCAGCCCCCGTCAATTGTGCGTCACAGGCAAAACGCGGCCCGTGGTGCACAACATCGCTTACACCCGTCACACATACTTACCTGCCTAGCGACGTCGCTGTGGCCAGCGAACCGCCTCCATTCTAAGGGGGTGGTTCGTTCGGCGTCACAGTGGAGTCACTAAGCGGCCGCCCAATAGAAGGGGAAGGGTGGAGATGAGCGGGCCGAACATCGCGCCCACCTCCTTCATTCCTCATTGCGGTCGGCCGCAGGTACGATGATGTTCCTTGTTTCTGCGGTGTCACACATAGTGATGTGTGCTGCCTCAAGAGCGACGAACAATCTGCGTCCTGCAACAGCAACGATAATCGGGATTAGAATGACCAGACAACGATCAACGATATGGTGAGTAATTTTGATCGTTAACGGTCGTTCGTGCGTTTCACACGCAACAACATCGGTAACGAGGCCGGATGTGCGTCACGAATTCCGTGACCCCAACGACATCTCGTTAGCGATGTCGTTGCGTGTAAAGCCCGCTTAAGTTGTATACTAAACTGCAAAAATGCATTTTTGCCATTCAGGAACTTCCGTTTTTGGGTTACATAATTTCTGCTTCTGGTTTTAGGATGGATGCCACTAAATTATAGGCTACATTGAAATTGGACGGTATTGAGAACCTTAATGCTCTGCAACGTTTAGGTTTTGCAAATGATTACAGGAAGTTTATTAAGAATTTCTCTGCCATAGCAAGACCTCTCCCTGACATGACTAAAAAATGTGCAGACTTCTCCAAAATGGTCTAAGTGTGCTTTGTATGCGTTTGACTTTTGTCTTTAAAAAATGCTTCTTGATGGCACCTGTATTGACACAGCCTGATGTATCTCAACCTTTTATGGTGGAGATTGATGTGTCAGAAGTGGGGGTGGGAACTGTGTTGTCTCAGGGTCTGTCGCCTTCTTTTCTAAAACTATCTCCGGCTGAATGTTATTATAACATTGGTAACATGGAATTACTGGCGATAAAATTAACATTTGAGGAATGGCAAGACTTTCTGGAGGGAGCTATTCATCATGTTACAGTAATTACTGGCCATAAAAATAATTTCTACTTTGAGTCTTCAGAGTGTCTTACATTGAGACAAGATCTGTGGTCATTGTTTTCAATAGGTTTAATTTTTTCGTAACTTATCGTCCTGGGTTTAAGAACATTAAAACCAACGCTTTATCCTGGAGTTTTTTAGGGGGAAATCCTGTGAGGAACTTATCTCCATTCTTGAGAAGGGAGTTGTGGTGTCGGCACTGAGTACAGATTTTGAATCTGAAATCGCTAAGGCCTCAAGGTGATGCGCCGTCTGGGGTTCTGGTGGACAAGTGGTTTGTTCCTCTGAATCTGCATCTAAACCCCTTTACTCCCAGGCGATTTTCCATTTTTCAGTTTTGTTTAGTTTTTTTGCTCCCCTTCTTCCGAGAGCCGTAACTTTTATATTTTTCCGTCAATCTTACCATATAAGGGCTTATTTTTTGCGGGAAAAGTTGTATTTTTAAATGAAACCATGAATTTCACCATATAGTGTACTGGAAAACAGCAAAACAATTCCAAGTGCGGAAAAACTTGCAAAAAAAGTGCGATCTTACAAATGTTTTCGGGATATTTTATTCACCGTGTTCACTATATGGTAAAATTGATGTGTCGGTGTGATGCCTCAGGTCGGTATACACCAAACATGTATAGATTTACTTTTCTCTAAGGGGTTAAAAAAATTCCGAAGTTTGTCCAACAAAAATGGCGCACTTTTTGTGCCATTATCCGAAACCCGTAGCGTTTTCATTTTTTGGGACCTGGGATTCAGTGTCAGCTTATTTTTTGTGTCTTGAGCTGAAGTTTTTAATGGTACTATTTTTGCGCAGATGCTACGTTTTTATCGCCTGTCATTGCATTTTGTGCAAAATTTGTAGCAACCAAAAAACGTAATTTTGGCGCTTGGAATTTTTTTGCTGCTACGCCATTTACCGATGAGATTAATTGATTTTATATTTTGATAGATCGGACATTTCTGATCGTGGCGATACCAAATATGTGTACTTTTTATTTTTTTAGCCCTTAATTTTCAATAGGGTGAATGGGGGGGGGGGGATTGGAACTTTTAGGTTTTTTGCTAGTCTCCCTAGAAGGTTATAAGGATCAGCAGTCTGATATCTTGTTCATTTCTGTAGATCAGAGCAACATTGCTCTGATCTGCAGAAAAGAAGTTGTCCTCTCACACACGACGCTCTGCCACCTTTAAGAGGAACTGATTCATGATTGCTACAGGAGTCATCACATGACCCTGTGCTACCATGGCAACCATCGGTTCCACGTGATCACGTCATGTGACTTCCGATGGCACCGGGTAAGTGAATGTTTACTGCGGCGTGCTGTTACATGGCACTGTCAGATTTTGACAGCGAGATGTAAGGGGTTAACAGGCGTGGGTGGATTGCAGATCCACTCGTTCCTAGGAGGCACACATGTCAGCTGTTCAAATCAGCTGACATGTGGGGGGATTGTCGCCGGCTGCCCGTGGGCAGACGGCAGGGATTACAGTGACACGATCCATGACGTACCCAGTACGTCATGTGTCGTGAAGAGGTTAAGGTTCTGGGAGAGCATCATGATTCTGTTCTGGCTGGTCAACCTTGGGTTAAAGGTACTCAGACCTCATATTGCATCGCTTTTGGTGGCTCAAAATCGCAGGGCTGTGGTGTCCTCTTTGTCTGCCTATGCCACCTGTGCACACTCAAAGGCATCTCACTCTCATTCTTCGGCATGTTTGCAGCCTTTGAGTATTCAAAGCCAACCGTGGACAGACATTTCTATGGATTTTATAATGGATTTTCCTTCCTTGGCTAGTAATACGGTCATTTTGGTGGTGCTGGATAGTTTTATCGCCTTAACATCCTTACCTAATGCAAAGACTTTAGCCCAGGTCTTTGTACGAGAGATTGTAAAACTCCATGGAGTTCCCTCTAATATTGTCTCGAATATAGGAACTCAATTTATTGCCAAGTTTTGAAGAGCTTTTTGATTTCAGCTAGGGAGTAAATTATTTCATTCTACGGTCTTCCACCCTCAGTCCAATTGGCAAACTGAGCGTGTAAATCAGAATTTGGAGCAGGTGGAGCACAGCAGGTGGAGATGAATACAGGTAAGCATGTCAACAAAACCACTTGTTTCTTTATTTTTACTTTCCTACTGGTTAGTCATCAGTCTAAGGGCGGCTTTGCACGTTGCAACATCGCACGTGCAATGTCGGTGGGGTCAAATCGAAAGTGACGCACATCCGGCGTCACTTTCGACATCGTTGTGTGTAAAGCCTAGATGATACGATTAATGAGCGCAAAAGCGTCGTTATCGTATCATCGCTGCAGGCTCCGACTTTTTCAGAATTGCGATGCCGCGACAGGTACGATGTTGTTCCTCGTTCCTGCGGCAGCACACATCGCTGTGTGTAAAGCCGCAGGAGCGAGGAACATCACCTTACCTGCCGCCGGCGGCTACGGAAGGAAGGAGGTAGGCGGGATGTTTACAATCTGCTCATCTCCGCCCCTCCGCCGCTATTGGCCGCCTGCCGTGTGACGTCGCTATGACGCCGCACGACCCGCCCCCTTAGGAAGGAGGCGGGTCGCCGGCCAGAGCGACGGTCGCAGGGCAGGTGAGTGCATGTGAAGGTGGTGTTGCAATAATTTTCGCTACGCCAGCTATCACAAGATATCGTACCTGCGACGGGGACGGGGACTATCGCGTGCGACATCGCAGTATCGGCTTGCGATATCGCAACGTGCAAAGCCCGCCTTAGTAGCAAATGGCGTTCTCTTAGTACTCACTGCACAGCCACTTTGTTACTCCCTGCACCCTCTAGAGTTACAGAGTTGTGGTAACAATTTCATTGGCCACTTTGTTTACAAGCATTGTTGACACCTTATGATCATGTTATCATTGGCACTAGCCACTTTAATAGAAATGCAGCATTTGCAGTTTATTCTTTTGTTTTATAGTGCTCTGGCCTCCTGTGTAACATGCTATACTTATTACCAGCTATATTTTCTTCTTGTCCTTCTATTTTACCATTATATTTGAACTTTGGTAACTTATCAGCCATATACATGCACCTCCCCCTGCTGTAATGTGCCCCTTTTATATCTATTTTTTTTAACTATTTGTCTACCTTGCTTAATTTTAATATATTAATAAATAAAGATAATCAATTTATATAGGTTTCTGAGTTACAATGCTTGGGTTTGGTTGAGTTTTCAGGTGAGTTATGGTTAGAATTTTTTCTGAAAAACACGTCATTTGCACACACAGTTAAACTATTTGTTTCATTCTCCCTTTGTGGTTTGGGGACCCCAGATTTCAATTGTGAAGCTGCTTAAGGTGTTACCAATTTTTGTGAGTGTTAGATTTAGTAAATAAGAGGATTCATGTAGTTTTACAGTACAATAGATTTCTTTCTTGAGATATGTCCAAATAAAAACAGCAGTGAATGCTACTGTGCATAAATAAAGATTATAGTGAATGATTTACCGTATTTTTCGGAACATAAGATGCACCCCAAATTTAGAAGAAAAAAAAGGTAAAAATATTGGGGTCCGTCTTACAATCCGGTGGTGTCTTACCGGGAGCAGGTGGCAGCAATGGTGGAGCAGGGTCACAGAAGTCAGGGGCGATGGTGCAGTAGGGCGATGCTGCTGGCGGTGCGGCGGGTGTCACAGATGCTCTTTGCGGGCGCAGTGAGGCAGGCAGCTTCCAGAAAGTGTCGGCGATGCGGGCTTCAAAGAAATGGCGCCCGGCGTCAGCGTGTGTGTAGATGGAGCTGTAGATCTCATCTGCGCACGCGCCACCTCCAGGCACCATTTTCCTTAAGTCCGCTGCTGGGTGATCAATAGGCTGGAGGTGGCGCATACGCAAATGAGATCTTGAGTCGAGAACTCTATCTACGCACGTGATCAATATGGACGCCATTATTTGAAGTCCACACTGCTGATATTTTCAGGATGGCGCCCAAAGCCCCAGCACAGAACAGTGCTCGCAGTCCACAGCCCCAGCACAGCACAGTGCCCCCGTCCTGCAGCTCCAGCACAGCAGAGCGCCCGCAGACCCAGCACAGCACAGCACCCGCGGCCTGCAGCCCCAGAACAGTGCCTGCAGCCCAAGCACAGCAGTGCCTGCAGCATTACTCCTGCGACCCCTCTCCACCACCACCGGTAAGCAACATTCCCAGTATAAGACGCACCCCTCATTTTCCTCCCAAAATTTTGGGCCAAAAAGTGTGTCTCATAATCCGAAAAATACGGTACATGCATTTACACAAATTAGAAGAATGTCAGATAGAACAAAAGAAAATGTGTCAAGATAGATAATAGAGTTCTAGATTCCACCCCTCTTGCTTGCCACTAATTGTTTTAGGTGTTTTGAAGAGAAAATGATCTTCGAGTATGTGTAAGGTAATATGGATATTGTAAAAAGTAGATGTAGGGTTGAAGTAAAGCTAAGATCACATATCCAGTAATTATCCATTAGAATGGATCCAGCAGAGATCCGTTTGCACAAATATTTGTGCAAACACAACTTTTTTGTCTGTTTCTAAATTACAGATTTCAGTTGGACCTGTTTTTTTAACTTTCACGTTTATGAAAAATGGATCTGTTAACTAATTGCTATTTCTGTTCCATTTGAAACTGATGCAAAAAGCAAGATAAATGTCAATCTGTTACTGGATCCGTTTTCATAGACTTCAATATTAAAGTAAAAAAATGGATAAAATAATACTGGACACATAATACTGGCATTACCGTCATGAAAACTAATGAGAGCATGAGAGCTGGCAGTGGCTGGTGTTCCAGCCTATGGGGAAAGTTCTGGTCTTCATAGGCTGGGACAGCGAATCTGGGAACATTGTGGGACCTCTATATGTATTGTCCCACTAGTGCAAAGATATTTGCAGTACCTCTGCCTGCATTGCACACTCAAACTCAGTGTTACTAAGCCATTATACTAGCAAACACTGAGGAAACTTAGTGGCATACAAGAAGTGGCTATTGTACTCCATTAGTGCCCCACTGGTGCAAATCTATGTGCAACACCTCTGCATGACACCCTCCTGCTCTGTTTTTAATAAGCTATAATGATAGCAAAAAATGCTGCCATTTAGTGGCATCCTAAAAGTGGCTGTTGGACTTCATTATTGTCCCACTAGTGCAAAGATATTTGCAGCACGTCTGCCTGCATTGCACACTCAAACTCATTGTTACTAAGACATTATAATACCAAAAATTGAGTAAACTTAGTGGCATACAAGAAGTGGCTGTTGTACTCCATTAGTTCCCCACTGGTGCAAATCTATGTGCAGCACCTCTGCATGACACCCTCCTGCTCTGTTTTTAATAAGCTATAATGATAGCAAAAAATGCTGCTATTTAGTGGCATACAAGAAGTGGCTGTTGTACTCCATTAGTGTCCCACTGGTGCAATTCTATTTGCAGCACCTCTGCATGACACCCTCATGCACATTTTGCTACGCTAATTTTATAACAAACTCAGGGAATTCCTTGCTGCATTTGATCATTCGGAGGGATAGAAAGTGAGGCTTCCTTTACTGTCCTGGTACCCACAGAACACGGCCACTGTACCCACCTGTCCACTTTTTCCACGCTATTTAATTTGCCCAAAGATCTGACTCTTTTTCTGCCTTCCTAAAATTGTCTGTAATACTAAGTTAGTGTTCCTTTGCTGCCAAGCAAGGTACAACACATGTGCATTCTACATTCCTTTCCATTTCTGGAATGCAATTATTAAATGCAGGTAGTCCAGCCAATCTGTGACGAAGGTGCAGGTGTGGATATAATGTAGCCTGCATCCAATGTTGGTTTTGTCGATGTCTGACAGCTCAACAATACCTTCTGTTTCCACTTCCAAAACAAGTGATGACCTGCCAATCACACTCCCTGTTGCGTGTAAAGGGGTGGAAGTTCAGTGTGAAAAACCATGTGAGACTGCTGTCCCCACAGTCACAGAGGATGAAGAGCACGCAGATGCACTTGATGGGGCAGGCAGTGGTTGCAAAGGCACGCTAGGCCGCATTGTAGCACAGTGAAATTCACATTGCGACTTATGCTTCATTTTAAGTTGTGTACAGGGTGGGCTCCCCAGTATGCAGCAAAACCAGGCAACAGGAAAAGGACTCTAGGCAGTTGGGTTGATAAATGATTGTTTAACTTTACCAAAACAAACAATAAGAACCATGCATACAATTTAAATAATTGAACAATCTATTCTGTTGCCTACTACCTGCTAATCCCTCTGCGTAGCAGTAATTGTGTGTTTGTGCGTGTGTGTGTGTGTGTGTGTGTGTGCGAACATGACTTACCAGTGGCGCATCACAAGATCTTCCCAGTTATCTACGTAAACATAGACAAAACACATTACCCCCCCTGAATACCCTTGTTAGCTGAAGCCTCACAGATAAGGCAGATGATAACAGGGCTGGGTGGGCGTGTGGACCCTGTGACGCTAACAGGGCTCCCAGTCTCCAGATCCGAGTGGCGTCTAACTCGGTTCAGGCTACTATTAGTTTCATAGCCACACAGCTCTGTATCCTTCACCTAACCTTCCAGTTGCCAACCTATCCTTTTCCATCTGGGAACACGGTGGACATTGACTGCTGATGGGGATATATACCTTTCTCTTTCTTTTCTTATTAATTTTCGTTATATAGCGGTAACATAGTATATACTGTGTCGCCCTGGGCAAGCCAGGGGACACAGATAACAACACACACGCACCCCACATTCCCTGCAGGTACACCAGCTAACCCACAAATCCTTGTTGCCTTCCTCCAGAGGCTGATGATGCACACCAGGGGGTGGGCCAGGCGGTTGGCTCCGCCCACCGAGGAGCTCACAACTCTGGAGGCGGGAAGAAACCAGGCAGTCGAGCCCAGGCAGGGCAAGAGTGAAGGAGAGTCTAGTCAGGGAGGAGGAAGTGGAAGGAGTGAAGGAGTAGTCTAGACAGGGCTAGAGTAAACAGCTAAGTGAAGTGACAGTAAAGAAAGAAAGCCTGAAGTTAGTCTGTGGCTGTGTGCCCAGACGGAGTCAGCAAGGTCAGCAGACAGTGGTGAAGATCTGCAGTGGGACTGTCTGGAGGTTGCTGGAAGGGCCACGGAGGCTGTGTGTATCCGGGGGTCTGGAGCAGTATACAAAGGGCAGTCAGCACCAGAGCAGGGGCTTTTCGGATCCCAGCAAGGCTTGGAGTCGCTGTAAATTGCTAAATCCGTTAGTGAAGGGGACGTAGATCCCCCAACAAGCAAGTCCTGATTGACGGCAAAGGTCCAACCACAACGGGGAAACACCGCCACCGCCAAGGCACCAGTTTCCCAGGGCCGGCGCCTGCGGGCAAAGTGTGGAGCTCCTCCGGCCCAGATTGTAGTCGGGGAGTGGGTAACCGGTGGGAATCCACCGCTACCAAACAGACATTTCAAAGGTGCAGGGAAGAGACCGTCACCGCTAACTGCAGGGAACCGCAGCACCGTGAACCGTCCGAGGGACCCGTCCAACCAGCCGTTTGTTTACCGAGAACTGTTTCATGTTTACTGGCTGAGTGAGTACCTCAGTGCCGCAAGGCACAGCGCTGCCCCTGCGCCCCTGCACCCCACTGGGCCCCGGGATCACCAACCCCTACCCACGGAGGGGCAACACAACAACTGGCTGCTCCACATCACCATCCCTGGGATCCCCATATTGAGCAGCGGTGGTGAAATCACCACAACCGTGGGTGGCGTCACGAACTATAACAATCCCCTCACCCAACAACCCCCTTTCACTCACGGGCGAGGAGTGTCGCTCGAGAAACCCCGGGATCCGGCCCACAGCTCGAGCCACCGGGAGCAGCTGCCGGACCCGAGCAGAAGGGGTGAGCGCGGTGTGCTGACACCCTCCTCCCCGCCCGCGACAACTTGGCGTCACGAACAGGATCCTACCGCTCTGCCGTCAGGTAGAGGTGCGCCTTGTTACCGCCGGAGGTGTCCGGCAGAAAAATTTCAGAAGCCGCCATCTTTGGCGCGAAAAGTTCCCGCTCGAGCGTCTTCTCGAGCAGTAGAGGCGCGAAGGCCAAAACCCCGCCCCGAGAGAGGAGGGGCCGGAAAGAGCTGAGGGGGACGCGATGGCGGCTGGACGCATGTAAGTGTGGCGCCGCAACAAACACACTGGGACCCCCCGATCCATCGACCCTAATGGAAAATGTCCGCCCCGCCGAGCTATGCGGAGGCGGCCGAGCTGGTGCCCGGGACAGCGGCATGGCTGAGGGCCCGAACGGTGGAGATTTGTCGTCATTATCAGAGGCAGATCGGCGGGCTGATGGAGCAATGGGCCGCAGAGGTGGAGGCGCTAGTTGCCGTAGCGCGAGTGTATGGAATGGAGGAACAGGAGAGTGACCCACGCCCCTGTGTCCCGGAGGGACCGGCCGCTGCGGCTGAGGGACCCGGTCTGACCCTGGCTCCTAGGTTGCCTCCGTCCTACTTGCTCGCATGCTGCACAGCACCTGGCCCATTGGGCGTACACCCCCCCGTGATTGCGGCCCAGGGAATAGCAAGCCCAGAAGCTACGGCGGTTGGAAGCTACCCGTCTGGTGCGGAAGCTGTTGATGGTGACTCCGGGCCTGACACCGAGCCCATGTCGGAGGAAGATGGGTCCGCCGCAGCCGAAGAATCTGAGTAGGGCAGCGGATGCCCGTTGCACCGTCCCCGTTGGGACCATCACTGAAGTTGCTGTTTGTTTGAAAAAGTTTAAAAAGTTTGAAATGATAAGTGAAATTACCGAAGAAGTCACCTGATTTGTGTGTTGATTTGCAACCGGCTGGAGCCGGCACCGTTGTCCCCGTGGGGACCGTTTAAAGTTTTGCATGGGAACTATCCATGGACAAGCCCGTGAACTTGCAGGGCACCACAAACGTTAAGTGGCTTGTAAATATGTTGGTTACCGTTACCGTTTCCGCAATACCGTCTCCGGAGAGGCAGGTTGGAGGGAGGGCCCTGAGCGGAGCAGGCTGGGGCCCAGCCACCAAAGGAACCGGTGGCTACCCTCTGGAGGGCAAGGACAGATCCCGCTCGGGTGACTTGTGCTGGACTGTGGGTCAAGGGGTGCTGCCTGGGTTTTAGGGGCAGCATCAGGGCCAGGTTGCTTGGGTGGGAGAGAGCGGAAACCGTGACCGTACACCGTTGCAACGTTAAAAGTAAATGTGCCTCCCGTCTTGGGAAGAGTTATGATTAAAAATGTATATAATTTACCGTTTATTATGTTATACCGTTTTACCTTTACAGAAAACAAAAAGGAAAATAAAACCGGTGTTGGACGGGCAGCCCGAGGACGGTCTGCGTTTTGCTAAGGGGGAATGTGTCGCCCTGGGCAAGCCAGGGGACACAGATAACAACACACACGCACCCCACATTCCCTGCAGGTACACCAGCTAACCCACAAATCCTTGTTGCCTTCCTCCAGAGGCTGATGATGCACACCAGGGGGTGGGCCAGGCGGTTGGCTCCGCCCACCGAGGAGCTCACAACTCTGGAGGCGGGAAGAAACCAGGCAGTCGAGCCAAGGCAGGGCAAGAGTGAAGGAGAGTCTAGTCAGGGAGGAGGAAGTGGAAGGAGTGAAGGAGTAGTCTAGACAGGGCTAGAGTAAACAGCTAAGTGAAGTGACAGTAAAGAAAGAAAGCCTGAAGTTAGTCTGTGGCTGTGTGCCCAGACGGAGTCAGCAAGGTCAGCAGACAGTGGTGAAGATCTGCAGTGGGACTGTCTGGAGGTTGCTGGAAGGGCCACGGAGGCTGTGTGTATCCGGGGGTCTGGAGCAGTATACAAAGGGCAGTCAGCACCAGAGCAGGGGCTTTTCGGATCCCAGCAAGGCTTGGAGTCGCTGTAAATTGCTAAATCCGTTAGTGAAGGGGACGTAGATCCCCCAACAAGCAAGTCCTGATTGACGGCAAAGGTCCAACCACAACGGGGAAACACCGCCACCGCCAAGGCACCAGTTTCCCAGGGCCGGCGCCTGCGGGCAAAATGTGGAGCTCCTCCGGCACAGATTGCAGTCGGGGAGCGGGTAACCGGTGGGAATCCACCGCTACCAAACAGACATTTCAAAGGTGCAGGGAAGAGACCGTCACCGCTAACTGCAGGGAACCGCAGCACCGTGAACCGTCCGAGGGACCCGTCCAACCAGCCGTTTGTTTACCGAGAACTGTGTCGTGTTTACTGGCTGAGTGAGTACCTCAGTGCCGCAAGGCACAGCGCTGCCCCTGCGCCCCTGCACCCCACTGGGCCCCGGGATCACCAACCCCTACCCACGGAGGGGCGACACAACAACTGGCTGCTCCACATCACCATCCCCGGGATCCCCATATTTAGCAGTGGTGGTGAAATCACCACAACCGTGGGTGGCGTCACGAACTATAACAATCCCCACACCCAACCACAAAACCCCCCTTTCACTCACGGGCGAGGAGTGTCGCTCGAGAAACCCCGGGATCCGGCCCACCGCTCGAGCCACCACTGAGCAGCTGCCGGACCCGAGCAGAAGGGGTGAGCGCGGTGTGCTGACACCCTCCTCCCCGCCCGCGACAATACCACCTTATCCAAATCTGCCAGTCCCACCGTAACAGATGGTGTTTCTTCAGCAAATGTTACTTTTGCTTAACCACCAAACCCACGGACAAAAACTTTTTTCCCCTTTCCAACACACCTGTTCCCCTTTCCACCAGCATCTGTCCTTTTTCAACTCATTTTGTAACTGCAACTGCAACTCTGCAGGGACACCGTACTCAATGCCATCTCAGCACAGCAGCCAGTCCTCGGTCCCTCAGATGTGGACAAGTAAAAGACCATTTCCTCCTATCCATGACAAAGCGTTGAGATTCACTCTGTGCAGCACTGGTGTTTAGTGGAAAAGCAGATCTAAGATTGCGTACCACCTTCTGCAGATACTCCTGTATACGTGCGTCCCTTTCTATGGCAGGAATTATTTCGCCAAATTTTGTCTTGTACCGGGGATCTAACAGTGTGGCAACCCAGTAGTTAGCATTACTTCGAATTCGTACAATCCGAGGGTCATGTTGTAGGTAGTGCAGCAAGAAGGCGCTCATGTGTCTTGTGCATCCAGGAGGACCAAGTCCTTGGTGTGTTGGTGGCAGAGAGGTGAGAATCGTGCCTCCTTCCTCTGCCCTCTCCCCCCAACCTCGCACAACCGAAATGTGAGCAAGCTCTCACTCATCTGCTGAGTCTTCCATGCCCATCGCCAGTTTGTCCTCCATTTCTTCATGGGCTCCTGCACCTTCCTCAACACTTTTTGCTGATACTATGCGCCCTTGTTAATCCCTCTCCCCCACCATGACTGCCGCCTAGGTGCCGCTGACCATCTGGACCTCGTAGATCTTGTTATCCCTTCCGCATATGACTCCTCCTGTACTTCCTCCCCTTCCTCTTGTCCCAACACCTGACTTCGAATAATGCTTACAGTGTGCTCCATCATGTAGATGACCAGAATTGTCACGCTGAGAATGGCATTGCCAGTGCTAAACATCTTCGTCGACATTTGTAAACTGTGTAGAAGGGTGCATAGGTCCTTGATCTGACACCACTCCAGCAGCGTGATCTGCACCACCCCTGGATCAAGTTAGGCCAGGCTATATGTCATAACGTATTGCAGCAGGGTTCGGCGGTGCTGCCACACACGCTGCAACATGTGCAGATTCCAATTCCTGCATGTTGGCACATCGCATTTCAGGCGTTTAACCACTAGATCTAAAGACTTCTGGAGCGACGAAAGTTGTTGAGCTGCTGTGTGCGCACGATGGAAGTGAGCACATAGCGAGCGTGCCCACTGCACAAGGCCATGTAGGCCGGTATGGTGTTTTAAAAATTGCTGGAGAATTTGATTCAACACGTGAGCCATACAAGGCACGTGTGTCACATTGCCCTGACGATGGCCCGCAGCCAGGTTTGCATCATTGCCGCACACTGCGGTTAAGTCATCAACGGAGTACGCTCCATCAATTTGTACTCCGATCGCCAGGTGACAACGTGTTCCTTTCATGAATAGTGCTGATGATGGGAGAGAAGTTGATGCCAGCGGTTCAGGTGGACGCAGGTTATGCTCACCCACTGGGCTGCATTACCTTGACAGATGCAAAATCTCTGGCTGAATGTAGCTGGTGGGTATCTCACAGATGAAGTACCATCATTCAGCTACAACCAATGGGAAGACACCACACCCTTTTTTATGCCCATCCTGTCTGCAGACCACTGCCAGACATAGCTATGAACCTCTGGTTACTTTTACCCCCAGTTTAGTGTTATGATTTTGTGTGCTTGTTACCTGACTACTTTTCCTGCTTGCTGTTTATGTACCTTGTTGGCCGATCCGCATTTCACCTCTGCTTGTTTTCTGATTAAGTCCTGGCCGTCCCATTCTGTTCCTGTTCCTCAATTAATGTTTTGTCCCTGCCTGACTACTATTCTCTGGAACTGCAGCCTTCCACAGGTATTGATCACCTTGGGCCCTGTGTAATTCCTAATCCCTGAATAGGGGTTAAAGGGTTTCAGGGTTCTGGAGGTCCTGCTTGGTGAGTGGCTTCCCTCTAGCCTATCCTTTACAGCCCATCTGAGTGTGTGGATTAAGGAAGGCGTTACACCATGCCCTTTGCAGAAGGCCATGTAGGCCAGGATAGTGCTTTAAAAATTCCTGGACAACCAGGTTCAACACGTGAGCCACACAAGGCACGTGTGTCACATTGTCACGGCGAAGGGCAGCACCCATGTTTGCATCATTGTCGCACCTGGCCTTCCCTGGCTGCTGGTTGAGTGGAGACAACCATTGATGAAACTTGGTCTCCAGAGCTAACCGTCCACAACTTCTCAGCGGTGTGACTCACATTTCCCATACATTTCAAAGTAAACATTTGACCGCATGATGGCATTGAGCTCTGCTGCCAGCATAGTAAGGAGGTGTGTGGGATTCCTTGTGCGCAGTTACAAGGAAGGGTGCCCTGACCACACAGGGTTTGGGCCGAGGTGAAGGACTCACACGAGGTTGAGGAGGCAGAAACAGTGTATTAACTTCTACATACAGAGGAAGGATTGATACAACTCGTGGGGACAGCAAGACTTGTACAGCAGACCCTTCTCCATCTCTCCCCATAGTAACCCATTGCCCAGGCAGCGACATGTAACGCCCCTGTCCATGCTTACTGGGCCAAGTATCTGTGGTGAAATGCACCCTGTCACACAGTTTCTCAAAGAAGCGGTGATGTTTGGTGCGACATGCTGGTGTAGCGCGTGCACGCCTTTGTTGGAGAAGGAGTGGCGCCTGGGCATCGGCTCTTGGGGCACTGCGATGGGCATAAGGTCTCGAAAATCCTCGGTTAAAAAGGTTGGAAAGGAAGCATTTTGGTAGCCAACAGTTTGCAGATGCTGAAAGTCAACCTCTAAGCCATGTCATGCCCTTCCAAAAGCATGTAAAACACAGCAAGGGGACTCCAACCACAGTCTCCCTCGTTTCCACTAATTGGGCCACACACACCCCACTTGACTGGCATCAGTTGACCCCCATTTTCAAGATGAAAAAGATGCTTTGCATGAAGCACTCTCAAAAATACGTGTGCCTTTCACCTCCCCTGGATGAGCCAGGGGAAGAAAAGTCCTCTGAGAGCCATGACTTGTTCATCTTGGTTCTTTTTTCAAAAGCGAGGGGACTCCAACCACAGTCTCCCTCGTTTCCACTAATTGGGCCACACACACCCCACTTGACTGGCATCAGTTGACCCCCATTTTCAAGATGAAAAAGATGCTTTGCATGAAGCACTCTCAAAAATGCGCGTGCCTTTCACCTCCCCTGGATGAGCCAGGGGAAGAAAAGTCCTCTGAGAGCCATGACTTGTTCATCTTGGTTCTTTTTTCAAAAGCGAGGGGACTCCAACCACAGTCTCCCTCGTTTCCACTAATTGGGCCACACACACCCCACTTGACTGGCATCAGTTGACCCCCATTTTCAAGATGAAAAAGATGCTTTGCATGACGCACTCTCAAAAATACGTGTGCCTTTCGCGTCCCCTGGCTGACCCAGGGGAAGAAAAGTCCTCTGAGAGCCATGTCCACATTGTCAGTGGACAGACGCGTGTTCTTATCTGCCAGCAGACCCCCAGCAGCACTGAAGACAGGTTCCGAGAGAACGCTGGCTGCACGACATGACAAGATCCCCAATGCGTACGTGGCAAGCTCAGGCAATTTATCCAGATTGGAAGCCTAAAATGAGCAGGGCTCAAGTTGCACAGTAACGGCATCGATGTTTCCGTGCATATACTCATATATCTGTGTCTCCTCCTCTTTTTCCTTGTCCAGCTCTTTTGTTTTCGCATGAGTATATGTCCTTGTCACTTTCCCATGTGTTTGTGTTGTGTTGTGAGTTGTTTGTCACCTTTTGGACAACTTTGAGGGTGTTTTCTAGGTATTTTTATGTGTTTGTGATTGCCTGCCGTTGTTTCCTATTCGGTTCGAGTTCGGTTCGTCGAACGTTCGCCGAACTGAACTCGAACGAGACCTCCGTTCGACGAACCGAACTCGAGCCGAACCACAACCGGTTCGCTCATCTCTACTTAAGACATCAACTGTGATGTCACCACTGGGGCGGAAACTAACATCTTGGGGTCCTTGTGCAGGAAATGTGTCTCAGCCTCTCTCCTTTTACTGCAACAAAGCTACAGATTATATATTCTATGTGTGTGCAGTCTCCCCTCATTAAATATATTGCCATCCCTTATTACATAGTGCACTTTCTTGTTATGTACCTTACCAGGCATATCGGATTCTTTGTTATTTTTGCTATCTATTGTTACACATGTGTCCAGATTCTGGGCTCTGCTCCCCAGTCTGCTAAACCTTCCCGTACTCCATGCCAGGATTTGAAAGTAACCTGGCATGCTCCCATGTGATGAGCTTCCTAGGCCTATATAAGTCCTACAAAAGACACATCTGTGTCTTGGTTTTAATACTTTTAGTTTGTTGGTGCACAGCGATCTGTTCCTGGTCTCCCAGTACCTCTGTTAGGCTGCTTTCACACTACGTTTTTTTAACATCCATCATGAACGTTTTTTTAACGCAAAAACGGATCCAGTGCAAATGCGTTTTCATTTCAATGCATTTGCAATGGACTCGCGTCAACATGCGTTCACCTGCGTTTACATGCGTTATAGTGAGGATCCAGTGACTTGCAGTTTTTTAACTTTTTTCAAAAACGCTACTTGTAGCGTTTTTGAGCTGCGTCCAAATACTGCAAATTGCTGGATCCTGACTAAACAGCACGCGAACGCAGGTGAACGCTGGCGTGCTGATAGACAGGATCCTGCTTGCTCTACTGAGCATGCACAGAAACCAGCCTCACATGATCAGTCTCTCTCTCCACCTCCCTCCCTCCCCCTCTCTCCCTCTCTCTCCACCTCCCTCCCTCTCCCTCCTTCTCTCTCCACTCTCCCCTGCCTGAGAGCGGAGGACGCTCGTAACCAAGGTAAACATCAGGTAACCGTGGTCTTAGTTACCCGATGTTTATCTAGCAGCTGCAGATGCTCGTAACCAAGGTAAACATCGGGTAACCGCAGTCTTAGTTACCCGATGTTTATCTTAGTTACGTGTGCAGGGAGCAGGCAGCCGACTCCTAGCAGCTGCAGACACTCGTAACCAATGTAAATATCGGGTATCCAAGCAAGTTACCCATGTTTGCCTTGGTTACGAGCCTCCACAGCTGTTAGATGTCGGCTCCCAGACTTTCACGTTCAGTTCCCCACACTCCCGATCACATAACTCCAATGCCCGCCCATAAACTTAAAGTGACAGGATCCTGCAAAATAACACATGCGTTTGCATGCATTTTTCTCTGCAAAAACAGGATCCGCTTTTGCAGCAAAAAAAGTTCATGACACATGTTAAAAAAACGTAGTGTGAAAGCAGCCTTACCTGTCTGCGGCCTCAAAGGCATTTCCTGTTTGCCTGCTGTTTCTAGTAGCTCTGTTACCTGTATCTGTTATTGTTATATGCTGCCATGGTTTAATTTTAATTATGTGTCTTGTGTGTCTTCTTTTTAGTTTTTTTTCTTTATTTTTGGTTCACTTCATCTTTGCATCAGGTTTCCATTGGAGAATCTGGGATCAATGTATTTATCTCACTTTATTATTGCTTCAGACGAGTTATTAAGATCATCACTCGTGGCCAGGACTTTTTGGAATGTTACACTGTGACGGACGAAGATTTCATGGACACATCTTCGAGAGAAGAATGTTTTTTCTTTACTTCAGGATTATCATTCATATATGTCATTATTTATGTCTGATCGAAATGGTTGCCATTATGCGTCATGTATGTTGGTATCCTTGAATGTCTTCAGTCCGTTCTGAGACGTTTGCGCGTCTCATGACCACAGTGCCGCATTTATTATAAATATATATATATATATATATATATATATATATTGTGAGACAGGGAATATAGCTCAGCTGGGATCTTTGCTTTGGTCCAAGCGAGTGGCTATGGATTCACAGATGACAGCGGCAGGCTGGCAGGTTCCATACAGATACGGCCACTGCCGTGTTTATTGTGTACACTTATCCCTCAGTGTTACACATGCAAAAACAGGAAAATAAACGTCTAAGGCCGTCTGGCCACTAACTAACAACAGAATGCTAACTACAAAATAAACCTATGTAACAAACAAAACAGTATTCTCTTACTGTGTGGGTTCCTCAGCACAGCCAGTGGAGGTATGGAGTCTCAGCCCCAGCAGCCATGAGCCTGGACTGCTCTCCTCAGCAGCCTCTCTGTTCTGAATGCCTCGTGATTATTTCAGCTGATCCAGTGAGGAATCAAAACCCTGGATTGAATGTGGAGAAGGGAGCAACCAGTCCCACTGCCATTCCTACTGATTGCTCCAGGAAAAACCGAGCCCAAAATTACAATGAAATAAACAGGCTTCAGTGACTAACTTATTGCTGAGCCAGATATAACTTTCCCAACTTTTTCCAGCCCATGCAATGGGCCGACCGCTCCACAATCAATACATGGAGACATATGAAATGAACCGAGGGGAAACATACCTGTTCTCTAGTACTTCTCCCCTCGGCATCTCACAATATGTATTGGTGATTAGATTTTTTATAGATGGCGCTGTACTCATGGGATGTGTGACGCCCTGGCAAAACCAGGGTGTCACAGAGCCTGCATAAATCCAGCAAAGTGCAGGCCATTCTCCTCCTTGGTAACCTGATCCCACACCAGTGCAGCAGGACAGACCCCCCCCCCTCCCCAGTGTAAGAGCTAAACAGAGCAGGAGGGGAGGGGCTGGAGCAGAGTTAGTTTGGAGTGTGAAGAGAGCAGACCAGGGGAGGATAGCTCCTGGCTGCTATAAGGAAGGGAAGTGTGAGGAAGGGGCCCGAGGTGGCTGGGGCAGGGTAGTGGCCCGCCGGCATCAAGGGGCGACCCGGATCACTGCAGGGGGAGTGGGCTTCCCGTTCCCGACTGAGGAAGGAGAAAGAAGCGTCTGACTGCAAAACAAGAACAGGATCCTGCTGTACTGTGTGTGGGATACCAAACACCCTCCGTACCGAAGGCAGTTTCTAGTTTACATTCTGTGGGGTAAAACCTCTACTCCTCTAAAAAGAGGTGGAGTTTGTTTTTTCTGTGACAAAAGAGATATTACGAGTATATCAGTGCCTACCCCTCTGTGTCCAAGGAAAGATGGCAGTCAGAAAACTCCTATACCCAGGTTTTTTGCTCGATCCCAACCTGGGTCTACGTATATATACCCCACATTATGGTGTCTCAATATTTAATATCCGCAAGGGTTAAGGTTAGGGGTCTAGATGTCTCTATTACAGTCTTTCTTGATAGTGGTTATTGGCAAACATTATTGATGAACAGTTTGCTCATTCCTCAGGGTTGTATTTGAAAGAGTTATAAAGTTTGGTGCGGAATTTTTCCATTAATTTGTCACCTCTTCCTTAGGGAGGCTTTTTTGAGTGTGAGCAGGGACTGGAACTCCGTATATGGATGCTTTGTCACGCTGTACAAAGGGCTAGTAAGACGTAGTACAGCGTATTCCCCACTAGGTGGCAGCAGAGTAGTGAAGGAGAGTGAAAGTAACACTTTAACAGAAAAGCAGCTGAAGTACAGCAGAGTAACTTCAGCAAGCAGTTAACAGGCGAACCACCAGTGGGCAATAGAGTAGTCAAACAATCAGGGTCTAGCCAGGAAAGTCAAGTCACTGCAAAGGGAGGATCAAAATCAAGTCAGAAAACAGAACCGAGTTGGAAGTCGGGAGATCAGTAATGCAGAGAGAAACACAAACAACAGACAGGAGCGGGAAGTCAGGGACTGGGACAGACGGACGAACGGGGGAGGGTGCAGGTCAGGGCACGGTAACAAGGAGTCAGATCAAGCAGGAAATCTCACCAGAGCCAGTCACAGGTTGAAGAGGAAAACTATAACCAGCACAGGAATGCAAGTGAAGAAGCCAGATCTAGTGTCTCCTGAAACCAGAACGAGGCTGATGGGAGTTAACCCCTGACATGGCCATGCCTGGTCTCGGAAACTCTGGAGCAAAGAATTATGGATCATGACATGCTTCATGTGAAGCTCATATCCTATTATGTTCTTAAGAGTCTTCCTGCACAAATTGAATTGGGGTTCCCCTGGTTAGCATTACATAGCCCCACTGTTGAATGGAACACCCAAGAAATAATAAAGTGGAAATCATATTGTGAAGACCACTATCTGGGAATCTGTATTTCGGTGGTTACCAAAAGTCTTCTTGCTTCTCTCTCTGATTTTAGTGATGTGTTCTCAGAGGGAAAATGTCAGGAATTGTAGCCACATAAATCTTATGACTGCACCATAAGGTTAATGCCGGGTGCAAAATTGCCCAAATGCAGACTCAATAACTTTTTGCGTCCTGAGAGAACAGCTCTCAAAGAGTGCATAACGGAGAACAAAGAGTATGTAGCTAAGGGGCACATTAGGCCGTCACCAGTGGCTGCATGATTCTTCTTTGTCCAAAAGAAGGATGGTGGGTTATGGCTGTGCCTGGACTTCCGGGAGCTTAACCAAATAATGGTCTGAGATCTGTATCCTCTGCCACTCATTCCTGACCTATTTAATCAGATTGCTGGTGCTAAAAGGTTCTCTACCATGGACTTTAATGGGGCGCATAATCTGGTCAAACAGGGGGATGAGTGGAAAATGGCTTTTAATATGCTGGGCGGAATTTTGAAAATCTGGTGATGCCATTCAGTCTTACCAACTCGCCTGCTGTATTCCAACACTTTGTAATGATGTGTTTTCTCATCTTTTGGGGAAATCTGTAATCATTTATCTTGATGACATTCTCATGTCTTCTCAGGATTATGGGTCTCTTATGGAACATGTCAGACAGGTATTGCAAATTTTCAGAGAGAATAAAGCGGGCTTTACACACAGCGACATCGCTAGTGATGTCGCTGCTTAAAGTACCAGCCCCCGTCGGTTGTGCGTCACAGGCAAATCGCGGCCCGTGGTGCACAACATCGCTTACATCCGTCACACATACTTACCTGCCTAGCGACGTCGCTGTGGCCAGCGAACCGCCTCCATTCTAAGGGGGTGGTTCGTTCGGCGTCACAGTGGCGTCACTAAGCGGCCGCCCAATAGAAGGGGAGGGGTGGAGATGAGCGGGCCGAACATCACGCCCACCTCCTTCATTCCTCATTGCGGGCGGCCGCAGGTACGATGATGTTCCTTGTTCCTGCGGTGTCACACATAGTGATGTGTGCTGCCTCAAGAGCGACGAACAATCTGCGTCCTGCAACAGCAACGATAATCGGGATTAGAATGACCAGACAACGATCAACGATATGGTGAGTAATTTTGATCGTTAACGGTCGTTCGTGCGTTTCACACGCAACAACATCGCTAACGAGGCCGGATGTGCGTCACAAATTCCGTGACCCCAACGACATCTCGTTAGCGATGTCATTGCGTGTAAAGCCCGCTTAAGTTGTATACTAAACTACAAAAATGCATTTTTGCCATTCAGGAACTTCCGTTTTTGGGTTACATAATTTCTGCTTCTGGTTTTAGGATGGATGCCACTAAATTACAGGCTACATTGAAATTGGACAGTATTGAGAACCTTATTGCTCTGCAACGTTTAGGTTTTGCAAATGATTACAGGAAGTTTATTAAGAATTTCTCTGCCATAGCAAGACCTCTCCCTGACATGACTAAAAAATGTGCAGACTTCTCCAAAATGGTCTAAGTGTGCTTTGTATGCGTTTGACTTTTGTCTTAAAAAAATGCTTCTTGATGGCACCTGTATTGACACAGCCTGATGTATCTCAACCTTTTATGGTGGAGATTGATGTGTCAGAAGTGGGGGTGGGAACTGTGTTGTCTCAGGGTATGTCGCCTTCTTTTCTAAAACTATCTTCGGCTGAACGTTATTATAACATTGGTAACATGGAATTACTGGCGATGACATTAACATTTGAGGAATGGCGACGCTTTCTGGAGGGAGCTATTCATCATGTTACAGTAATTACTGGCCATAAAAATCATTTCTACTTTGAGTCTTCAGAGTGTCTTACATTGAGACAAGATCTGTGGTCATTGTTTTCAATAGGTTTAATTTTTTGTAACTTATCGTCCTGGGTTTAAGAACATTAAAACCAATGCTTTATCCTGGAGTTTTTTAGGGGGGAATCCTGTTAGGAACTTATCTCCATTCTTGAGAAGGGAGTTGTGGTGTCGGCACTGAGTACAGATTTTGAATCTGAAATCGCTAAGGCCTCAAGGTGATGCGACGTCTGGGGTTCTGGTGGACAAGTGGTTTGTTCCTCTGAATCTGCATCTAAACCCCTTTACTCCCAGGCGATTTTCCATTTTTCAGTTTTGTTTAGTTTTTTTACTCCCCTTCTTCCGAGAGCCGTAACTTTTATATTTTTCCGTCAAGCTTGCCATATAAGGGCTTATTTTTTGCGGGACGAGTTGTATTTTTAAATGAAACCATGAATTTCACCATATAGTGTACTGGAAAACAGCAAAACAATTCCAAGTGCGGAAAAACTTGCAAAAAAAGTGCGATCTTACAAATGTTTTCGGGATATTTTATTCACCGTGTTCACTATATGGTAAAACTGATGTGTCGGTGTGATGCCTCAGGTCGGTATACACCAAACATGTATAGATTTACTTTTCTCTAAGGGGTTAAAAAAATTCCGAAGTTTGTCCAACAAAAGTGGCGCACTTTTTGTGCCATTATCCGAAACCCGTAGCGTTTTCATTTTTTGGGACCTGGGATTCAGTGTCAGCTTATTTTTTGTGTCTTGAGCTGAAGTTTTTAATGGTACTATTTTTGCGCAGATGCTATGTTTTGATCGCCTGTCATTGCATTTTGTGCAAAATTTGTAGCAACCAAAAAACGTAATTTTGGCGCTTGGAATTTTTTTGTTGCTACGCCATTTACCGATCAGATTAATTGATTTTATATTTTGATAGATCGGACATTTCTGATCGTGGCGATACCAAATATGTGTATTTTTTTAGCCCTTAATTTTCAATAGGGCGAATGGGGGGGTGATTGGAACTTTTAGGTTTTTTGCTAGTCTCCCTAGAAGGTTATAAGGATCAGCAGTCTGATATCTTGTTCATTTCTGTAGATCAGAGCAACATTGCTCTGATCTGCAGAAAAGAAGTTGTCCTCTCACACACGACGCTCTGCCACCTTTAAGAGGAACTGATTCATGATTGCTACAGGAGTCATCACATGACCCTGTGCTACCATGGCAACCATCGGTTCCACGTGATCACGTCATGTGACTTCCGATGGCGCCGGGTAAGTGAATGTTTACTGCGGCGTGCTGTTACATGGCGCTGTCAGATTTTGACAGCGAGATGTAAGGGGTTAACAGGCGTGGGTGGATTGCAGATCCACTCGTGCCTAGGAGGCACACATGTCAGCTGTTCAAATCAGCTGACATGTGGGGGGATTGTCGCCGGCTGCCCGTGGGCAGACGGCAGGGATTACAGTGACACGATCCATGACGTACCCAGTACGTCATGTGTCGTGAAGAGGTTAAGGTTCTGGGAGAGCATCATGATTCTGTTCTGGCTGGTCAACCTTGGATTAAAGGTACTCAGACCTCATATTGCATCGCTTTTGGTGGCTCAAAATCGCAGGGCTGTGGTGTCCTCTGTGTCTGCCTATGCCACCTGTGCACACTCAAAGGCATCTCACTCTCATTCTTCGGCATGTTTGCAGCCTTTGAGTATTCAAAGCCAACCGTGGACAGACATTTCTATGGATTTTATAATGGATTTTCCTTCCTTGGCTAGTAATACGGTCATTTTGGTGGTGCTGGATAGTTTTATCGCCTTAACATCCTTACATAATGCAAAGACTTTAGCCCAGGTCTTTGTACGAGAGATTGTAAAACTCCATGGAGTTTCCTCTAATATTGTCTCGAATATAGGAACTCAATTTATTGCCAAGTTTTGAAGAGCTTTTTGATTTCAGCTAGGGAGTAAATTATTTCATTCTACGGTCTTCCACCCTCAGTCCAATTGGCAAACTGAGCGTGTAAATCAGAATTTGGAGCAGGTGGAGCACAGCAGGTGGAGATGAATACAGGTAAGCATGTCAACAAAACCACTTGTTTCTTTATTTTTACTTTCCTACTGATTAGTCATCAGTCTTAATAGCAAATGGCATTCTCTTAGTACTCAGTGCACAGCCAATTTGTTACTCCCTGCACCCTCTAGAGTTACAGAGTTGTGGTACCAATTTCATTGGCCACTTTGTTTACAAGCATTGTTGACACCTTATGATCATGTTATCATTGGCACTAGCCACTTTAATAGAAATGCAGCATTTGCACTTTTTTCTTTTGTTTTATAGTGCTCTGGCCTCCTGTGTAACATGCTATATTTATTACCAGCTATATTTTCTTCTTGTCCTTCTATTTGACCATTATATTTGAACTTTGGTAAGTTATCAGCCATATACATGCACCTCCCCCTGCTGTAATGTGCCCCTTTTATATATATTTTTTTTAACTATTTGTCTACCTTGCTTAATTTTAATATATTAATAAATAAAGATAATCAATTTATATAGGTTTCTGAGTTACAATGCTTGGGTTTGGTTGAGTTTTCAGGTGAGTTATGGTTAGAATTTTTTCTGAAAAACACGTCATTTGCACACACAGTTAAACTATTTGTTTCATTCTCCCTTTGTGGTTTGGGGACCCCAGATTTCAATTGTGAAGCTGCTTAAGGTGTTACCAATTTTTGTGAGTGGTAGATTTAGTAAATAAGAGGATTCATGTAGTTTTACAGTACAATAGATTTCTTTCTTGAGATATGTCCAAATAAAAACAGCAGTGAATGCTACTGTGCATAAATAAAGATTATAGTGAATGATTTACCGTATTTTTCGGAACATAAGATGCACCCCAAATTTAGAAGAAAAAAAAAGGTAAAAATATTGGGGTCCGTCTTACAATCCGGTGGTGTCTTACCGGGAGCAGGTGGCAGCAATGGTGGAGCAGGGTCACAGAAGTCAGGGGCGATGGTGCAGTAGGGCGATGCTGCTGGCGGTGCGGCGGGTGTCACAGATGCTCTTTGCGGGCGCAGTGAGGCAGGCAGCTTCCAGAAAGTGTCGGCGATGCGGGCTTCAAAGAAATGGCGCCTGGCGTCAGCGTGTGTGTAGATGGAGCTGTAGATCTCATCTGCGCACGCGCCACCTCCAGGCACCATTTTCCTTAAGTCCGCTGCTGGGTGATCAATAGGCTGGAGGTGGCGCATACGCAAATGAGATCTTGAGTCGAGAACTCTATCTACGCACGTGATCAATATGGACGCCATTATTTGAAGTCCACACTGCTGATATTTTCAGGATGGCGCCCAAAGCCCCAGCACAGAACAGTGCTCGCAGTCCGCAGCCCCAGCACAGCACAGTGCCCCCGGCCTGCAGCTCCAGCACAGCAGAGCGCCCGCAGACCCAGCACAGCACAGCACCCGCGGCCTGCAGCCCCAGCACAGTGCCTGCAGCCCAAGCACAGCAGTGCCTGCAGCATTACTCCTGCGACCCCTCTCCACCACCACCGGTAAGCAACATTCCCAGTATAAGACGCACCCCTCATTTTCCTCCCAAAATTTTGGGCCAAAAAGTGCGTCTCATAATCCGAAAAATACGGTACATGCATTTACACAAATTAGAAGAATGTCAGATAGAACAAAAGAAAATGTGTCAAGATAGATAATAGAGTTCTAGATTCCACCCCTCTTGCTTGCCACTAATTGTTTTAGGTGTTTTGAAGAGAAAATGATCTTCGAGTATGTGTAAGGTAATATGGATATTGTAAAAAGTAGATGTAGGGTTGAAGTAAAGCTAAGATCACATATCCAGTAATTATCCATTAGAATGGATCCAGCAGAGATCCGTTTGCACAAATATTTGTGCAAACACAACTTTTTTGTCTGTTTCTAAATTACAGATTTCAGTTGGACCTGTTTTTTTAACTTTCACGTTTATGAAAAATGGATCTGTTAACTAATTGCTATTTCTGTTCCATTTGTAACTGATGCAAAAAGCAAGATAAATGTCAATCTGTTACTGGATCCGTTTTCATAGACTTCAATATTAAAGTAAAAAAATGGATAAAATAATACTGGACACATAATACTGGCATTACCGTCATGAAAACTAATGAGAGCATGAGAGCTGGCAGTGGCTGGTGTTCCAGCCTATGGGGAAAGTTCTGGTCTTCATAGGCTGGGACAGCGAATCTGGGAACATTGTGGGACCTCTATATGTATTGTCCCACTAGTGCAAAGATATTTGCAGTACCTCTGCCTGCATTGCACACTCAAACTCAGTGTTACTAAGCCATTATACTAGCAAACACTGAGGAAACTTAGTGGCATACAAGAAGTGGCTGTTGTACTCCATTAGTGCCCCACTGGTGCAAATCTATGTGCAACACCTCTGCATGACACCCTCCTGCTCTGTTTTTAATAAGCTATAATGATAGCAAAAAATGCTGCCATTTAGTGGCATCCTAAAAGTGGCTGTTGGACTTCATTATTGTCCCACTAGTGCAAAGATATTTGCAGCACGTCTGCCTGCATTGCACACTCAAACTCATTGTTACTAAGACATTATAATACCAAAAATTGAGTAAACTTAGTGGCATACAAGAAGTGGCTGTTGTACTCCATTAGTTCCCCACTGGTGCAAATCTATGTGCAGCACCTCTGCATGACACCCTCCTGCTCTGTTTTTAATAAGCTATAATGATAGCAAAAAATGCTGCTATTTAGTGGCATACAAGAAGTGGCTGTTGTACTCCATTAGTGTCCCACTGGTGCAATTCTATTTGCAGCACCTCTGCATGACACCCTCATGCACATTTTGCTACGCTAATTTTATAACAAACTCAGGGAATTCCTTGCTGCATTTGATCATTCGGAGGGATAGAAAGTGAGGCTTCCTTTACTGTCCTGGTACCCACAGAACATGGCCACTGTACCCACCTGTCCACTTTTTCCACGCTATTTAATTTGCCCAAAGATCTGACTCTTTTTCTGCCTTCCTAAAATTGTCTGTAATACTAAGTTAGTGTTCCTTTGCTGCCAAGCAAGGTACAACACATGTGCATTCTACATTCCTTTCCATTTCTGGAATGCAATTATTAAATGCAGGTAGTCCAGCCAATCTGTGACGAAGGTGCAGGTGTGGATATAATGTAGCCTGCATCCAATGTTGGTTTTGTCGATGTCTGACAGCTCAACAATACCTTCTGTTTCCACTTCCAAAACAAGTGATGACCTGCCAATCACACTCCCTGTTGCGTGTAAAGGGGTGGAAGTTCAGTGTGAAAAACCATGTGAGACTGCTGTCCCCACAGTCACAGAGGATGAAGAGCACGCAGATGCACTTGATGGGGCAGGCGGTGGTTGCAAAGGCACGCTAGGCCGCATTGTAGCACAGTGAAATTCACATTGCGACTTATGCTTCATTTTAAGTTGTGTACAGGGTGGGCTCCCCAGTATGCAGCAAAACCAGGCAACAGGAAAAGGACTCTAGGCAGTTGGGTTGATAAATGATTGTTTAACTTTACCAAAACAAACAATAAGAACCATGCATACAATTTAAATAATTGAACAATCTATTCTGTTGCCTACTACCTGCTAATCCCTCTGCGTAGCAGTAATTGTGTGTTTGTGCGTGTGTGTGTGCGAACATGACTTACCAGTGGCGCATCACAAGAGCTTCCCAGTTATCTACGTAAACATAGACAAAACACATTACCCCCCCTGAATACCCTTGTTAGCTGAAGCCTCACAGATAAGGCAGATGATAACAGGGCTGGGTGGGCGTGTGGACCCTGTGACGCTAACAGGGCTCCCAGTCTCCAGATCCGAGTGGCGTCTAACTCGGTTCAGGCTACTATTAGTGTCATAGCCACACAGCTCTGTATCCTCCACCTAACCTTCCAGTTGCCAACCTCTCCTTTTCCATCTGGGAACACGGTGGACATTGACTGCTGATGGGGATATATACCTTTCTCTTTCTTTTCTTATTAATTTTCGTTATATAGCGGTAACATAGTATATACTGTGTCGCCCTGGGCAAGCCAGGGGACACAGATAACAACACACACGCACCCCACATTCCCTGCAGGTACACCAGCTAACCCACAAATCCTTGTTGCCTTCCTCCAGAGGCTGATGATGCACACCAGGGGGTGGGCCAGGCGGTTGGCTCCGCCCACCGAGGAGCTCACAACTCTGGAGGCGGGAAGAAACCAGGCAGTGGAGCCCAGGCAGGGCAAGAGTGAAGGAGAGTCTAGTCAGGGAGGAGGAAGTGGAAGGAGTGAAGGAGTAGTCTAGACAGGGCTAGAGTAAACAGCTAAGTGAAGTGACAGTAAAGAAAGAAAGCCTGAAGTTAGTCTGTGGCTGTGTGCCCAGACGGAGTCAGCAAGGTCAGCAGACAGTGGTGAAGATCTGCAGTGGGACTGTCTGGAGGTTGCTGGAAGGGCCACGGAGGCTGTGTGTATCCGGGGGTCTGGAGCAGTATACAAAGGGCAGTCAGCACCAGAGCAGGGGCTTTTCGGATCCCAGCAAGGCTTGGAGTCGCTGTAAATTGCTAAATCCGTTAGTGAAGGGGACGTAGATCCCCCAACAAGCAAGTCCTGATTGACGGCAAAGGTCCAACCACAACGGGGAAACACCGCCACCGCCAAGGCACCAGTTTCCCAGGGCCGGCGCCTGCGGGCAAAGTGTGGAGCTCCTCCGGCCCAGATTGTAGTCGGGGAGCGGGTAACCGGTGGGAATCCACCGCTACCAAACAGACATTTCAAAGGTGCAGGGAAGAGACCGTCACCGCTAACTGCAGGGAACCGCAGCACCGTGAACCATCCGAGGGACCCGTCCAACCAGCCGTTTGTTTACCGAGAACTGTGTCATGTTTACTGGCTGAGTGAGTACCTCAGTGCCGCAAGGCACAGCGCTGCCCCTGCGCCCCTGCACCCCACTGGGCCCCGGGATCACCAACCCCTACCCACGGAGGGGCAACACAACAACTGGCTGCTCCACATCACCATCCCCGGGATCCCCATATTGAGCAGCGGTGGTGAAATCACCACAACCGTGGGTGGCGTCACGAACTATAACAATCCCCTCACCCAACAACCCCCTTTCACTCACGGGCGAGGAGTGTCGCTCGAGAAACCCCGGGATCCGGCCCACAGCTCGAGCCACCGGGAGCAGCTGCCGGACCCGAGCAGAAGGGGTGAGCGCGGTGTGCTGACACCCTCCTCCCCGCCCGCGACAACTTGGCGTCACGAACAGGATCCTACCGCTCTGCCGTCAGGTAGAGGTGCGCCTTGTTACCGCCGGAGGTGTCCGGTAGAAAAATTTCAGAAGCCGCCATCTTTGGCGCGAAAAGTTCCCGCTCGAGCGTCTTCTCGAGCAGTAGAGGCGCGAAGGCCAAAACCCCGCCCCGAGAGAGGAGGGGCCGGAAAGAGCTGAGGGGGACGCGATGGCGGCTGGACGCATGTAAGTGTGGCGTCGCAACAAACACACTGGGACCCCCCGATCCATCGACCCTAATGGAAAATGTCCGCCCCGCCGAGCTATGCGGAGGCGGCCGAGCTGGTGCCCGGGACAGCGGCATGGCTGAGGGCCCGAACGGTGGAGATTTGTCGTCATTATCAGAGGCAGATCGGCGGGCTGATGGAGCAATGGGCCGCAGAGGTGGAGGCGCTAGTTGCCGTAGCGCGAGTGTATGGAATGGAGGAACCGGAGAGTGACCCACGTCTCTGTGTCCCGGAGGGACCGGCCGCTGCGGCTGAGGGACCCGGTCTGACCCTGGCTCCTAGGTTGCCTCCGTCCTACTTGCTCGCATGCTGCACAGCACCTGGCCCGTTGGGCGTACACCCCCCCGTGATTGCGGCCCAGGGAATAGCAAGCCCAGAAGCTACGGCGGTTGGAAGCTACCCGTCTGGTGCGGAAGCTGTTGATGGTGACTCCGGGCCTGACACCGAGCCCATGTCGGAGGAAGATGGGTCCGCCGCAGCCGAAGAATCTGAGTAGGGCAGCGGATGCCCGTTGCACCGTCCCCGTTGGGACCATCACTGAAGTTGCTGTTTGTTTGAAAAAGTTTAAAAAGTTTGAAATGATAAGTGAAATTACCGAAGAAGTCACCTGATTTGTGTGTTGATTTGCAACCGGCTGGAGCCGGCACCGTTGTCCCCGTGGGGACCGTTTAAAGTTTTGCATGGGAACTATCCATGCACAAGCCCGTGAACTTGCAGGGCACCACAAACGTTAAGTGGCTTGTAAATATGTTGGTTACCGTTACCGTTTCCGCAATACCGTCTCCGGAGAGGCAGGTTGGAGGGAGGGCCCTGAGCGGAGCAGGCTGGGGCCCAGCCACCAAAGGAACCGGTGGCTACCCTCTGGAGGGCAAGGACAGATCCCGCTCGGGTGAGTTGTGCTGGACTGTGGGTCAAGGGGTGCTGCCTGGGTTTTAGGGGCAGCATCAGGGCCAGGTTGCTTGGGTGGGAGAGAGCGGAAACTGTGACCGTACACCGTTGCAACGTTAAAAGTAAATGTGCCTCCCGTCTTGGGAAGAGTTATGATTAAAAATGTATATAATTTACCGTTTATTATGTTATACTGTTTTACCTTTACAGAAAACAAAAAGGAAAATAAAACCGGTGTTGGACGGGCAGCCCGAGGACGGTCTGCGTTTTGCTAAGGGGGAATGTGTCGCCCTGGGCAAGCCAGGGGACACAGATAACAACACACACGCACCCCACATTCCCTGCAGGTACACCAGCTAACCCACAAATCCTTGTTGCCTTCCTCCAGAGGCTGATGATGCACACCAGGGGGTGGGCCAGGCGGTTGGCTCCGCCCACCGAGGAGCTCACAACTCTGGAGGCGGGAAGAAACCAGGCAGTGGAGCCCAGGCAGGGCAAGAGTGAAGGAGAGTCTAGTCAGGGAGGAGGAAGTGGAAGGAGTGAAGGAGTAGTCTAGACAGGGCTAGAGTAAACAGCTAAGTGAAGTGACAGTAAAGAAAGAAAGCCTGAAGTTAGTCTGTGGCTGTGTGTCCAGACGGAGTCAGCAAGGTCAGCAGACAGTGGTGAAGATCTGCAGTGGGACTGTCTGGAGGTTGCTGGAAGGGCCACGGAGGCTGTGTGTATCCGGGGGTCTGGAGCAGTATACAAAGGGCAGTCAGCACCAGAGCAGGGGCTTTTCGGATCCCAGCAAGGCTTGGAGTCGCTGTAAATTGCTAAATCCGTTAGTGAAGGGGACGTAGATCCCCCAACAAGCAAGTCCTGATTGACGGCAAAGGTCCAACCACAACGGGGAAACACCGCCACCGCCAAGGCACCAGTTTCCCAGGGCCGGCGCCTGCGGGCAAAGTGTGGAGCTCCTCCGGCACAGATTGCAGTCGGGGAGCGGGTAACCGGTGGGAATCCACCGCTACCAAACAGACATTTCAAAGGTGCAGGGAAGAGACCGTCACCGCTAACTGCAGAGAACCGCAGCACCGTGAACCGTCCAAGGGACCCGTCCAACCAGCCGTTTGTTTACCGAGAACTGTGTCGTGTTTACTGGCTGAGTGAGTACCTCAGTGCCGCAAGGCACAGCGCTGCCCCTGCGCCCCTGCACCCCACTGGGCCCCGGGATCACCAACCCCTACCCACGGAGGGGCGACACAACAACTGGCTGCTCCACATCACCATCCCCGGGATCCCCATATTTAGCAGCGGTGGTGAAATCACCACAACCGTGGGTGGCGTCACGAACTATAACAATCCCCACACCCAACCACAAAACCCCCCTTTCATTCACGGGCGAGGAGTGTCGCTCGAGAAACCCCGGGATCCGGCCCACCGCTCGAGCCACCACTGAGCAGCTGCCGGACCCGAGCAGAAGGGGTGAGCGCGGTGTGCTGACACCCTCCTCCCCGCCCGCGACAATACCACCTTATCCAAATCTGCCAGTCCCACCGTAACAGATGGTGTTTCTTCAGCAAATGTTACTTTTGCTTAACCACCAAACCCACGGACAAAAACTTTTTTCCCCTTTCCAACACACCTGTTCCCCTTTCCACCAGCATCTGTCCTTTTTCAACTCATTTTGTAACTGCAACTGCAACTCTGCAGGGACACCGTACTCAATGCCATCTCAGCACAGCAGCCAGTCCTCGGTCCCTCAGATGTGGACAAGTAAAAGACCATTTCCTCCTATCCATGACAAAGCGTTGAGATTCACTCTGTGCAGCACTGGTGTTTAGTGGAAAAGCAGATCTAAGATTGCGTACCACCTTCTGCAGATACTCCTGTATACGTGCGTCCCTTTCTATGGCAGGAATTATTTCGCCAAATTTTGTCTTGTACCGGGGATCTAACAGTGTGGCAACCCAGTAGTTAGCATTACTTCGAATTCGTACAATCCGAGGGTCATGTTGTAGGTAGTGCAGCAAGAAGGCGCTCATGTGTCTTGTGCATCCAGGAGGACCAAGTCCTTGGTGTGTTGGTGGCAGAGAGGTGAGAATCGTGCCTCCTTCCTCTGCCCTCTCCCCCCAACCTCGCACAACCGAAATGTGAGCAAGCTCTCACTCATCTGCTGAGTCTTCCATGCCCATCGCCAGTTTGTCCTCCATTTCTTCATGGGCTCCTGCACCTTCCTCAACACTTTTTGCTGATACTATGCGCCCTTGTTAATCCCTCTCCCCCACCATGACTGCCGCCTAGGTGCCGCTGACCATCTGGACCTCGTAGATCTTGTTATCCCTTCCGCATATGACTCCTCCTGTACTTCCTCCCCTTCCTCTTGTCCCAACACCTGACTTCGAATAATGCTTACAGTGTGCTCCATCATGTAGATGACCAGAATTGTCACGCTGAGAATGGCATTGCCAGTGCTAAACATCTTCGTCGACATTTGTAAACTGTGTAGAAGGGTGCATAGGTCCTTGATCTGACACCACTCCAGCAGCGTGATCTGCACCACCCCTGGATCAAGTTAGGCCAGGCTATATGTCATAACGTATTGCAGCAGGGTTCGGCGGTGCTGCCACACACGCTGCAACATGTGCAGATTCCAATTCCTGCATGTTGGCACATCGCATTTCAGGCGTTTAACCACTAGATCTAAAGACTTCTGGAGCGACGAAAGTTGTTGAGCTGCTGTGTGCGCACGATGGAAGTGAGCACATAGCGAGCGTGCCCACTGCACAAGGCCATGTAGGCCGGCATGGTGTTTTAAAAATTGCTGGAGAATTTGATTCAACACGTGAGCCATACAAGGCACGTGTGTCACATTGCCCTGACGATGGCCCGCAGCCAGGTTTGCATCATTGCCGCACACTGCGGTTAAGTCATCAACGGAGTACGCTCCATCAATTTGTACTCCGATCGCCAGGTGACAACGTGTTCCTTTCATGCATAGTGCTGATGATGGGAGAGAAGTTGATGCCAGCGGTTCAGGTGGACGCAGGTTATGCTCACCCACTGGGCTGCATTACCTTGACAGATGCAAAATCTCTGGCTGAATGAAGGTGGTGGGTATCTCACAGATGAAGTACCATCATTCAGCTACAACCAATGGGAAGACACCACACCCTTTTTTATGCCCATCCTGTCTGCAGACCACTGCCAGACATAGCTATGAACCTCTGGTTACTTTTACCCCCAGTTTAGTGTTATGATTTTGTGTGCTTGTTACCTGACTACTTTTCCTGCTTGCTGTTTATGTACCTTGTTGGCCGATCCGCATTTCACCTCTGCTTGTTTTCTGATTAAGTCCTGGCCGTCCCATTCTGTTCCTGTTCCTCAATTAATGTTTTGTCCCTGCCTGACTACTATTCTCTGGAACTGCAGCCTTCCACAGGTATTGATCACCTTGGGCCCTGTGTAATTCCTAATCCCTGAATAGGGGTTAAAGGGTTTCAGGGTTCTGGAGGTCCTGCTTGGTGAGTGGCTTCCCTCTAGCCTATCCTTTACAGCCCATCTGAGTGTGTGGATTAAGGAAGGCGTTACACCATGCCCTTTGCAGAAGGCCATGTAGGCCAGGATAGTGCTTTAAAAATTCCTGGACAACCAGGTTCAACACGTGAGCCACACAAGGCACGTGTGTCACATTGTCACGGCGAAGGGCAGCACCCATGTTTGCATCATTGTCGCACCTGGCCTTCCCTGGCTGCTGGTTGAGTGGAGACAACCATTGATGAAACTTGGTCTCCAGAGCTAACCGTCCACAACTTCTCAGCGGTGTGACTCACATTTCCCATACATTTCAAAGTAAACATTTGACCGCATGATGGCATTGAGCTCTGCTGCCAGCATAGTAAGGAGGTGTGTGGGATTCCTTGTGCGCAGTTACAAGGAAGGGTGCCCTGACCACACAGGGTTTGGGCCGAGGTGAAGGACTCACACGAGGTTGAGGAGGCAGAAGCAGTGTATTAACTTCTACATACAGAGGAAGGATTGATACAACTCGTGGGGACAGCAAGACTTGTACAGCAGACCCTTCTCCATCTCTCCCCATAGTAACCCATTGCCCAGGCAGCGACATGTAACGCCCCTGTCCATGCTTACTGGGCCAAGTATCTGTGGTGAAATGCACCCTGTCACACAGTTTCTCAAAGAAGCGGTGATGTTTGGTGCGACATGCTGGTGTAGCGCGTGCACGCCTTTGTTGGAGAAGGAGTGGCGCCTGGGCATCGGCTCTTGGGGCACTGCGATGGGCATAAGGTCTCGAAAATCCTCGGTTAAAAAGGTTGGAAAGGAAGCATTTTGGTAGCCAACAGTTTGCAGATGCTGAAAGTCAACCTCTAAGCCATGTCATGCCCTTCCAAAAGCATGTAAAACACAGCAAGGGGACTCCAACCACAGTCTCCCTCGTTTCCACTAATTGGGCCACACACACCCCACTTGACTGGCATCAGTTGACCCCCATTTTCAAGATGAAAAAGATGCTTTGCATGAAGCACTCTCAAAAATACGTGTGCCTTTCACCTCCCCTGGATGAGCCAGGGGAAGAAAAGTCCTCTGAGAGCCATGACTTGTTCATCTTGGTTCTTTTTTCAAAAGCGAGGGGACTCCAACCACAGTCTCCCTCGTTTCCACTAATTGGGCCACACACACCCCACTTGACTGGCATCAGTTGACCCCCATTTTCAAGATGAAAAAGATGCTTTGCATGAAGCACTCTCAAAAATGCGCGTGCCTTTCACCTCCCCTTGATGAGCCAGGGGAAGAAAAGTCCTCTGAGAGCCATGACTTGTTCATCTTGGTTCTTTTTTCAAAAGCGAGGGGACTCCAACCACAGTCTCCCTCATTTCCACTAATTGGGCCACACACACCCCACTTGACTGGCATCAGTTGACCCCCATTTTCAAGATGAAAAAGATGCTTTGCATGAAGCACTCTCAAAAATGCGCGTGCCTTTCACCTCCCCTGGATGAGCCAGGGGAAGAAAAGTCCTCTGAGAGCCATGACTTGTTCATCTTGGTTCTTTTTTCAAAAGCGAGGGGACTCCAACCACAGTCTCCCTCGTTTCCACTAATTGGGCCACACACACCCCACTTGACTGGCATCAGTTGACCCCCATTTTCAAGATGAAAAAGATACTTTGCATGAAGCACTCTCAAAAATACGCGTGCCTTTCACCTCCCCTGGATGAGCCAGGGGAAGAAAAGTCCTCTGAGAGCCATGACTTGTTCATCTTGGTTCTTTTTTCAAAAGCGAGGGCATTCCAACCACAGTCTCCCTCGTTTCCACTAATTGGGCCACACACACCCCACTTGACTGGCATCAGTTGATCCCCCTTTTCAAAATGAAAAAGATGCTTTGCATGACGCACTCTCAAAAATACGTGTGCCTTTCGCGTCCCCTGGCTGACCCAGGGGAAGAAAAGTCCTCTGAGAGCCATGTCCACATTGTCAGTGGACAGACGCGTGTTCTTATCTGCCAGCAGACCCCCAGCAGCACTGAAGACAGGTTCCGAGAGAACGCTGGCTGCACGACATGACAAGATCCCCAATGCGTACGTGGCAAGCTCAGGCAATTTATCCAGATTGGAAGCCTAAAATGAGCAGGGCTCAAGTTGCACAGTAACGGCATCGATGTTTCCTTGCATATACTCATATATCTGTGTCTCCTCCTCTTTTTCCTTGTCCAGCTCTTTTGTTTTCGCATGAGTATATGTCCTTGTCACTTTCCCATGTGTTTGTGTTGTGTTGTGAGTTGTTTGTCACCTTTTGGACAACTTTGAGGGTGTTTTCTAGGTATTTTTATGTGTTTGTGATTGCCTGCCATTGTTTCCTATTCGGTTCGAGTTCGGTTCGTCGAACGTTCGCCGAACTGAACTCGAACGAGACCTCCGTTCGACGAACCGAACTCGAGCCGAACCACAACCGGTTCGCTCATCTCTACTTAAGACATCAACTGTGATGTCACCACTGGGGCGGAAACTAACATCTTGGGGTCCTTGTGCAGGAAATGTGTCTCAGCCGCTCTCCTTTTACTGCAACAAAGCTACAGATTATATATTCTATGTGTGTGCAGTCTCCCCTCATTAAATATATTGCCATCCCTTATTACATAGTGCACTTTCTTGTTATGTACCTTACCAGGCATATCGGATTCTTTGTTATTTTTGCTATCTATTGTTACACATGTGTCCAGATTCTGGGCTCTGCTCCCCAGTCTGCTAAACCTTCCCGTACTCCATGGCAGGATTTGAAAGTAACCTGGCATGCTCCCATGTGATGAGCTTCCTAGGCCTATATAAGTCCTACAAAAGACACATCTGTGTCTTGGTTTTAATACTTTTAGTTTGTTGGTGCACAGCGATCTGTTCCTGGTCTCCCAGTACCTCTGTTAGGCTGCTTTCACACTACGTTTTTTTAACATCCGTCATGAACGTTTTTTTAACGCAAAAACGGATCCAGTGCAAATGCGTTTTCATTTCAATGCATTTGCAATGGACTCGCGTCAACATGCGTTCACCTGCGTTTACATGCGTTATAGTGAGGATCCAGTGACTTGCAGTTTTTTAACTTTTTTCAAAAACGCTACTTGTAGCGTTTTTGAGCTGCGTCCAAATACTGCAAATTGCTGGATCCTGACTAAACAGCACGCGAACGCAGGTGAACGCTGGCGTGCTGATAGACAGGATCCTGCTTGCTCTACTGAGCATGCACAGAAATCAGCCTCACATGATCAGTCTCTCTCTCCACCTCCCTCCCTCCCCCTCTCTCCCTCTCTCTCCACCTCCCTCCCTCTCCCTCCTTCTCTCTCCACTCTCCCCTGCCTGAGAGCGGAGGACGCTCGTAACCAAGGTAAACATCAGGTAACCGTGGTCTTAGTTACCCGATGTTTATCTAGCAGCTGCAGATGCTCGTAACCAAGGTAAACGTCGGGTAACCGCAGTCTTAGTTACCCGATGTTTATCTTAGTTACGTGTGCAGGGAGCAGGCAGCCGACTCCTAGCAGCTGCAGACACTCGTAACCAATGTAAATATCGGGTATCCAAGCAAGTTACCCATGTTTACCTTGGTTACGAGCCTCCACAGCTGTTAGATGTCGGCTCCCAGACTTTCACGTTCAGTTCCCCACACTCCCGATCACATAACTCCAATGCCCGCCCATAAACTTAAAGTGACAGGATCCTGCAAAATAACACATGCGTTTGCATGCATTTTTCTCTGCAAAAACAGGATCCGCTTTTGCAGCAAAAAAAGTTCATGACACATGTTAAAAAAACGTAGTGTGAAAGCAGCCTTACCTGTCTGCGGCCTCTAAGGCGTTTCCTGTTTGCCTGCTGTTTCTAGTAGCTCTGTTACCTGTATCTGTTATTGTTATATGCTGCCATGGTTTAATTTTAATTATGTGTCTTGTGTGTCTTCTTTTTAGTTTTTTTTCTTTATTTTTGGTTCACTTCATCTTTGCATCAGGTTTCCATTGGAGAATCTGGGATCAATGTATTTATCTCACTTTATTATTGCTTCAGACGAGTTATTAAGATCATCACTCGTGGCCAGGACTTTTTGGAATGTTACACTGTGACGGACGAAGATTTCATGGACACATCTTCGAGAGAAGAATGTTTTTTCTTTACTTCAGGATTATCATTCATATATGTCATTATTTATGTCTGATCGAAATGGTTGCCATTATGCGTCATGTATGTTGGTATCCTTGAATGTCTTCAGTCCGTTCTGAGACGTTTGTGCGTCTCATGACCACAGTGCCGCATTTATTATAAATATATATATATATATATATATATATATATATATATATATATTGTGAGACAGGGAATATAGCTCAGCTGGGATCTTTGCTTTGGTCCAAGCGAGTGGCTATGGATTCACAGATGACAGCGGCAGGCTGGCAGGTTCCATACAGATACGGCCACTGCCGTGTTTATTGTGTACACTTATCCCTCAGTGTTACACATGCAAAAACAGGAAAATAAACGTCTAAGGCCGTCTGGCCACTAACTAACAACAGAATGCTAACTACAAAATAAACCTATGTAACAAACAAAACAGTATTCTCTTACTGTGTGGGTTCCTCAGCACAGCCAGTGGAGGTATGGAGTCTCAGCCCCAGCAGCCATGAGCCTGGACTGCTCTCCTCAGCAGCCTCTCTGTTCTGAATGCCTCGTGATTATTTCAGCTGATCCAGTGAGGAATCAAAACCCTGGATTGATTGTGGAGAAGGGAGCAACCAGTCCCACTGCCATTCCTACTGATTGCTCCAGGAAAAACCCCAGCCCAAAATTACAATGAAATAAACAGGCTTCAGTGACTAACTTATTGCTGAGCCAGATATAACTTTCCCAACTTTTCCCAGCCCATTTGCATGGGCCAACCTCTCCACAATCAATACATGGAGACATATGAAATGAACCGAGGGGAAACATACCTGTTCTCTAGTACTTCTCCCCTCGGCATCTCACAATATGTATTGGTGATTAGATTTTTTATAGATGGCGCTGTACTCATGGGATGTGTGACGCCCTGGCAAAACCAGGGTGTCACAGAGCCTGCATAAATCCAGCAAAGTGCAGGCCATTCTCCTCCTTGGTAACCTGATCCCACACCAGTGCAGCAGGACAGACCCCCCCCCCTCCCCAGTGTAAGAGCTAAACAGAGCAGGAGGGGAGGGGCTGGAGCAGAGTTAGTTTGGAGTGTGAATAGAGCAGACCAGGGGCGGATAGCTCCTGGCTGCTATAAGGAAGGGAAGTGTGAGGAAGGGGCCCGAGGTGGCCAGGGCAGGGTAGTGGCCCGCCGGCATCAAGGGGCGACCCGGATCACTGCAGGGGGAGTGGGCTTCCCGTTCCCGACTGAGGAAGGAGAAAGAAGCGTCTGACTGCAAAACAAGAACAGGATCCTGCTGTACTGTGTGTGGGATCCCAAACACCCTCCGTACCGAAGGCTGTGGACTCCGGCAGTTTCTAGTTTACATTCTGTGGGGTAAAACCTCTACTCCTCTAAAAAGAGGTGGAGTTTGTTTTTTCTGTGACAAAAGAGATATTACGAGTATATCAGTGCCTACCCCTCTGTGTCCAAGGAAAGATGGCAGTCAGAAAACTCCTATACCCAGGTTTTTTGCTCGATCCCAACCTGGGTCTACGTATATATACCCCACACTATGGTGTCTCAATATTTAATATCCGCAAGGGTTAAGGTTAGGGGTCTAGATGTCTCTATTACAGTCTTTCTTGATAGTGGTTATTGGCAAACATTATTGATGAACAGTTTGCTCATTCCTCAGGGTTGTATTTGATAGAGTTATAAAGTTTTATAAAGTTTGGTGCGGAATTTTTCCATTCATTTGTCACATCTTCCTCAGGGAGGCTTTTTTGAGTGTGAGCAGGGACTGGAACTCCGTATATGGATGCTTTGTCACGCTGTACAAAGGGCTAGTAAGACGTAGTACAGCGTATTCCCCACTAGGTGGCAGCAGAGTAGTGAAGGAGAGTGAAAGTAACACTTTAACAGAAAAGCAGCTGAAGTACAGCAGAGTAACTTCAGCAAGCAGTTAACAGGCGAACCACCAGTGGGCAATAGAGTAGTCAAACAATCAGGGTTTAGCCAGGAAAGTCAAGTCACTGCAAAGGGAGGATCAAAATCAAGTCAGAAAACAGAACCGAGTTGGAAGTCGGGAGATCAGTAATGCAGAGAGAAACACAAACAACAGACAGGAGCGGGAAGTCAGGGACTGGGACAGACGGACGAACGGGGGAGGGTGCAGGTCAGGGCACGGTAACAAGGAGTCAGATCAAGCAGGAAATCTCACCAGAGCCAGTCACAGGTTGAAGAGGAAAACTATAACCAGCACAGGAATGCAAGTGAAGAAGCCAGATCTAGTGTCTCCTGAAACCAGAACGAGGCTGATAGGAGTTAACCCCTGACATGGCCATGCCTGGTCTCGGAAACTCAGGAGCAAAGAATTATGGATCATGACATGCTTCATGTGAAGCTCATATCCTATTATGTTCTTAAGAGTCTTCCTGCACAAAATGAATTGGGGTTCCCCTGGTTAGCATTACATAGCCCCACTGTTGAATGGAACACCCAAGAAATAATAAAGTGGAAATCATATTGTGAAGACCACTATCTGGGAATCTGTATTTCGGTGGTTACCAAAAGTCTTCTTGCTTCTCTCTCTGATTTTAGTGATGTGTTCTCAGAGGGAAAATATCAGGAATTGTAGCCACATAAATCTTATGACTGCACCATAAGGTTAATGCCGGGTGCAAAATTGCCCAAATGCAGACTCTATAACGTTTTGTGTCCTGAGAGAACAGCTCTCAAAGAGTGCATAACGGAGAACAAAGAGTATGTAGCTAAGGGGCACATTAGGCCGTCACCAGTGGCTGCATGATTCTTCTTTGTCCAAAAGAAGGATGGTGGGTTATGGCTGTGCCTGGACTTCCGGGAGCTTAACCAAATAATGGTCTGAGATCTGTATCCTCTGCCACTCATTCCTGACCTATTTAATCAGATTGCTGGTGCTAAAAGGTTCTCTACCATGGACTTTAATGGAGCGCATAATCTGGTCAAACAGGGGGATGAGTGGAAAATGGCTTTTAATATGCTGGGCGGAATTTTGAAAATCTGGTGATGCCATTCAGTCTTACCAACTCGCCTGCTGTATTCCAACACTTTGTAATGATGTGTTTTCTCATCTTTTGGGGAAATCTGTAATCATTTATCTTGATGACATTCTCATGTCTTCTCAGGATTATGGGTCTCTTATGGAACATATCAGACAGGTATTGCAAATTTTCAGAGAGAATAAAGCGGGCTTTACACACAGCGACATCGCTAGTGATGTCGCTGCTTAAAGTACCAGTCCCCGTCGGTTGTGCGTCACAGGCAAATCGCGGCCCGTGGTGCACAACATCGCTTACACCCGTCACACATACTTACCTGCCTAGCAACGTCGCTGTGGCCAGCGAACCGCCTCCATTCTAAGGGGGTGGTTCGTTCGGCGTCACAGTGGCATCACTAAGCGGCCGCCCAATAGAAGGGGAGGGGTGGAGATGAGCGGGCCGAACATCGCGCCCACTTCCTTCATTCCTCATTGTGGGCGGCCGCAGGTACGATGATGTTCCTTGTTCCTGCGGTGTCACACATAGTGATGTGTGCTGCCTCAAGAGCGACGAACAACCTGCGTCCTGCAACAGCAACGATAATCGGGATTAGAATGACCAGACAACGATCAACGATATGGTGAGTAATTTTGATCGTTAACGGTCGTTCGTGCGTTTCACACGCAACGACATCGCTAACGAGGCCGGATGTGCGTCACGAATTCCGTGACCCCAACGACATCTCGTTAGCGATGTCGTTGCGTGTAAAGCCCGCTTACGTTGTATACTAAACTGCAAAAATGCATTTTTGCCATTCAGGAACTTCCATTTTTGGGTTACATAATTTCTGCTTCTGGTTTTAGGATGGATGCCACTAAATTATAGGCTACATTGAAATTGGACGGTATTGAGAACCTTAATGCTCTGCAACGTTTAGGTTTTGCAAATGATTACAGGAAGTTTATTAAGAATTTCTCTGCCATAGCAAGACCTCTCCCTGACATGACTAAAAAATGTGCAGACTTCTCCAAAATGGTCTAAGTGTGCTTTGTATGCGTTTGACTTTTGTCTTAAAAAAATGCTTCTTGATGGCACCTGTATTGACACAGCCTGATGTATCTCAACCTTTTATGGTGGAGATTGATGTGTCAGAAGTGGGGGTGGGAACTGTGTTGTCTCAGGGTCTGTCGCCTTCTTTTCTAAAACTATCTCCAGCTGAATGTTATTATAACATTGGTAACATGGAATTACTGGCGATAAAATTAACATTTGAGGAATGGCGACACTTTCTGGAGGGAGCTATTCATCATGTTACAGTAATTACTGGCCATAAAAATAATTTCTACTTTGAGTCTTCAGAGTGTCTTACATTGAGACAAGATCTGTGGTCATTGTTTTCAATAGGTTTAATTTTTTCGTAACTTATCGTCCTGGGTTTAAGAACATTAAAACCAACGCTTTATCCTGGAGTTTTTTAGGGGGAAATCCTGTGAGGAACTTGTCTCCATTCTTGAGAAGGGAGTTGTGGTGTCGGCACTGAGTACAGATTTTGAATCTGAAATCGCTAAGGCCTCAAGGTGATGCGACGTCTGGGGTTCTGGTGGACAAGTGGTTTGTTCCTCTGAATCTGCATCTAAACCCCTTTACTCCCAGGCGATTTTCCATTTTTCAGTTTTGTTTAGTTTTTTTGCTCCCCTTCTTCCGAGAGCCGTAACTTTTATATTTTTCCATCAATCTTACCATATAAGGGCTTATTTTTTGCGGGAAGAGTTGTATTTTTAAATGAAACCATGAATTTCACCAGATAGTGTACTGGAAAACAGCAAAACAATTCCAAGTGCGGAAAAACTTGCAAAAAAAGTGCGATCTTACAAATGTTTTCGGGATATTTTATTCACCGTGTTCACTATATGGTAAAACTGATGTGTCGGTGTGATGCCTCAGGTCGGTATACACCAAACATGTATAGATTTACTTTTCTCTAAGGGGTTAAAAAAATTCCGAAGTTTGTCCAACAAAAGTGGCGCACTTTTTGTGCCATTATCCGAAACCCGTAGCGTTTTCATTTTTTGGGACCTGGGATTCAGTGTCAGCTTATTTTTTGTGTCTTGAGCTGAAGTTTTTAATGGTACTATTTTTGCGCAGATGCTACGTTTTGATCGCCTGTCATTGCATTTTGTGCAAAATTTGTAGCAACCAAAAAACGTAATTTTGGCGCTTGGAATTTTTTTGCTGCTACGCCATTTACCGATGAGATTAATTGATTTTATATTTTGATAGATCGGACATTTCTGATCGTGGCGATACCAAATATGTGTATTTTTTATTTTTTTAGCCCTTAATTTTCAATAGGGCGAATGGGGGGGGGATTGGAACTTTTAGGTTTTTTGCTAGTCCCCCTAGAAGGTTATAAGGATCAGCAGTCTGATATCTTGTTCATTTCTGTAGATCAGAGCAACATTGCTCTGATCTGCAGAAAAGAAGTTGTCCTCTCACACACGACGCTCTGCCACCTTTAAGAGAAACTGATTCATGATTGCTACAGGAGTCATCACATGACCCTGTGCTACCATGGCAACCATCGGTTCCACGTGATCACGTCATGTGACTTCCGATGGTGGCGGGTAAGTGAATGTTTACTGCGGCGTGCTGTTACATGGCACTGTCAGATTTTGACAGCGAGATGTAAGGGGTTAACAGGCGTGGGTGGATTGCAGATCCACTCGTTCCTAGGAGGCACACATGTCAGCTGTTCAAATCAGCTGACATGTGGGGGGATTGTCGCCGGCTGCTCGTGGGCAGACGGCAGGGATTACAGTGACACGATCCATGACGTACCCAGTACGTCATGTGTTGTGAAGAGGTTAAGGTTCTGGGAGAGCATCATGATTCTGTTCTGGCTGGTCAACCTTGGGTTAAAGGTACTCAGACCTCATATTGCATCGCTTTTGGTGGCTCAAAATCGCAGGGCTGTGGTGTCCTCTTTGTCTGCCTATGCCACCTGTGCACACTCAAAGGCATCTCACTCTCATTCTTCGGCATGTTTGCAGCCTTTGAGTATTCAAAGCCAACCGTGGACAGACATTTCTATGGATTTTATAATGGATTTTCCTTCCTTGGCTAGTAATACGGTCATTTTGGTGGTGCTGGATAGTTTTATCGCCTTAACATCCTTACCTAATGCAAAGACTTTAGCCCAGGTCTTTGTACGAGAGATTGTAAAACTCCATGGAGTTCCCTCTAATATTGTCTCGAATATAGGAACTCAATTTATTGCCAAGTTTTGAAGAGCTTTTTGATTTCAGCTAGGGAGTAAATTATTTCATTCTACGGTCTTCCACCCTCAGTCCAATTGGCAAACTGAGCGTGTAAATCAGAATTTGGAGCAGGTGGAGCACAGCAGGTGGAGATGAATACAGGTAAGCATGTCAACAAAACCACTTGTTTCTTTATTTTTACTTTCCTACTGGTTAGTCATCAGTCTAAGGGCGGCTTTGCACGTTGCAACATCGCACGTGCAATGTCGGTGGGGTCAAATCGAAAGTGACGCACATCCGGCGTCACTTTCGACATCGTTGTGTGTAAAGCCTAGATGATACGATTAACGAGCGCAAAAGCGTCGTTATCGTATCATCGCTGCAGGCTCCGACTTTTTCATAATTGCGATGCCGCGACAGGTACGATGTTGTTCCTCGTTCCTGCGGCAGCACACATCGCTGTGTGTAAAGCCGCAGGAGCGAGGAACATCACTTTACCTGCCGCCGGCGGCTACGGAAGGAAGGAGGTAGGCGGGATGTTTACATCCTGCTCATCTCCGCCCCTCCGCAGCTATTGGCCGCCTGCCGTGTGACATCGCTATGACGCCGCATGACCCGCCCCCTTAGGAAGGAGGCGGGTCGCCGGCCAGAGCGACGGTCGCAGGGCAGGTGAGTGCATGTGAAGGTGGTGTAGCAATAATTCTCGCTACGCCAGCTATCACAAGATATCGTACCTGCGACGGGGACTATCACGTGTGACATCGCAGCATCGGCTTGCAATGTCGCAACGTGCAAAGCCCGCCTTAGTAGCAAATGGCATTCTCTTAGTACTCACTGCACAGCCACTTTGTTACTCCCTGCACCCTCTAGAGTTACAGAGTTGTGGTAACAATTTCATTGGCCACTTTGTTTACAAGCATTGTTGACACCTTATGATCATGTTATCATTGGCACTAGCCACTTTAATAGAAATGCAGCATTTGCACTTTATTCTTTTGTTTTATAGTGCTTTGGCCTCCTGTGTAACATGCTATACTTATTACCAGCTATATTTTCTTCTTGTCCTTCTGTGGCGCCCCTGACCTGGTCAGGCACCACTGAGTACTGCACCCATGCTGGGGACAGTACAATACAGGTAATCCAGAAGGCTGACCGAGGTGTGACTACACAGGCGCATAGTGATCAGGTCTCACACATGTACCTTTGGGAGGACCCCTGGGGATCCCAGGAGGGGGTAAAAGCCTTCACCTCCACTTGAGGAGTGGAGGGGGCGAAGCCTCCATCTCCACTCAAGGGGTGTGGTAGAGAGCCTGGTTGCTAGGTGGCGTAGGCAAGAACAGGGAGGAGGAGCAGTGAGTCAGTTTAGTGTGCAGTCCAGGGAGAGCAGACGTCAGGAGCAGACCCTGGAGCTGTTGCAGTCTAACAGCGTCCGCGCAGTGACTACCGACGGGGGAGAACGGTCACCTGGTAGTGCTGCCCGAACCCCACACACAGCTGGAGAGAGAGCCGCGTAGTGGAAAGTACGGAGACTGTCAGGGAGTACCAGGCCCAAACGGGCGGCAGATCCCGGTGCGGGGATAGATCCACCTTTCCTTGCTAAACCTGCCGGTGTGGGGCCCTCAAAGCCCACGCCACAACACCCCAAAGGCCGCAGCCACGTAGCCACAGTTAGGGCCCATAGTTCACAGGAGGCAAGCAGCTGGAGTGATCTGGTCCAGGCGACAAGCAAACGGCAAACAAACGAGGGGAGCAGCTACTTCCCTGGGTGACCCCCATAGGGACTAAAAGTCGGGGTTACCACAAACCACAGAAGGGCTAAGGAAGGCGAGTCGGTAGTCACCCTCATCAGTCAGCCTGAATGACACCTGGTTCCAGCCTGGTTCATCCCAGCTACGCCCGGGTTACTCACCCTGCCACCTTCTGTGAGTAAAACCCCTGAAAGACATTCTGCTTGTGTGGAGTTATTCTGCGCCTTGTGGTTCTACACACCTACCCAGGGCCCTGGGGCTTGCCTCACTCTCAGGAGGCTATTACAACTGACTGCACCCACCATCAGCCCCAGGCATCCCTTAATCTGCAGTGGCGGTCCCCACTGACCGCAATTCTGAGAGTGGCGTCACGACAATCCTAGAAGAAGATCTCCTACCTGTGACAGGATCCAGCTGCGTGGAGTCCCTGAAGGTAATGCACCGACACAGCACTTGTGGGGCTTCACATCTGGCGTCACGAACAGGATAAGGACTAGACCTGTTCAGACAGGTGACCATGTGCCTGGGCGGTCCGCTTGGAAAATTGGAAGCGCCGCCATATTGCCACCATGAAAAGCGCGCTGAAAAACAACAGCAGCCCGCGCTGGGAGAAGTTACCGCCCACGAAGAGGTGTGGCTACCCAGAGATCCCCTGCAGAGTCCTGACCTCGCAAGTGAAGAGAGCGGAGGCGTTCAGAGACGTCGGGACAGAAAGGGAGCCAGAAGCCTGCTGCTGGAAGAGGCAGAGCAGAAACTGAAGAGCCTGCTACTGGAGGCAGCGACGAGTCCGCTGCTGGGAAATCGTGCAGAAGAAGGCGCAGAGGAAATGGCGTCTGAACGCAGAGGCCCAGAACCAGGCTCTGCTGCCTGGTGGTATCGGGAGCTTGCCCAGTTCTGCGACCGACTGAAGGCCAGAGTCATACGACAGATCAGCGAGGAACGCACGGCGCTTCTGGAGATGGCTGCCGCGGTGCAGGCCTATGAGGAAAAAGCTGCGCGACGAGTGCCAGACCGAGCGGCGACGACTCAGACCCCGATGGTGCCACCGATGGGTGAGTCCAGTGTTGCCCCTGCCAGCGCGAGTGCCCCGACCCCTGCTGCCACGCCCGCGGTCCCTGAAGAGGCGCCCGGCGCGGCGACGCTGGACCAGGCCGCAGCAGCGATGCCCTGCCCGGCCCGCCAAGCTCAGGCCGCCGCAGCGATGCCTTGCCCGGCCCGCAAAGATCCGGCTGCCACCGCGACCCTCATCCATGCCGCGGGTGTGACGCTGACCCAGGCCGCCGCCTTGCTAGGCCCGGCCCGCCAAGACCCCACCGCAGCAGCGACGCTCATCCACGCCGCAGGCGAGGTGCTGAACCAGGCCGCAGCCACGCCAGGTGCGGCCCGCCAAGCCCAGATCGCTGCAGCGACGCCCAGCCCAGCCTGCACAGATCCCATCGCGGCTGCGACGCCAATTCAGGCCGCCGCGGCGATGCCCTGCCCGGCCCGCCAAGAACCGGCCACAGTAGCGACGCCCGCTAAGACTCCAGCTGCGACCCTGATTGCAACTGCAACGCTGATCCAGGCCGCTGCCATGCAGGGCGCGGCCCGCCAAGACCAGGCCGCCGCCATGTCAGGCGCGGCCCGCCAAGACAAGAATGTACCACTGTTTACCCCGGCCTGCAAGGCCAGAGCAGACACCGCTCCCCAGTCTAAGGAAGTCCCTGCTAGGAAGTCCCTGATAGGAGAGGACCCCGAATACTGGAAGCTGAAGGCTGACCTAGAGGCCCAGTTCCCACAGGAGATGGTGGATCGGTATCTGCTCCCTCCGCACACCCCCAAGGCGACTTCTGCAGCAACCACGCCAAAGAGTCCCCCGCCCGGGCCTGCTGATGACCACCCATCCCCGGCGCTGCCACAACAGGAGTGCTTAGAAGAACCTTGGGGGAGAGAAGGCCAGGAAGCTGAGGAGCTGACCCCGGAGCCATCAGCAGGGATCCATGCCCAGAGCCATCAGCAGTGGATCCATGCCCCGCGCCAGAGATGCTGCCGTATTCCCGCTGGGATGAAGAGAGCCCGACACCCTCTGCTGAAGAAGATCTGTCCAGGTACCTCACCTGGGAGCCTGCAAACAGTGAAGCCGCAACCCAGCAGAACCCAGCCCGCAAGACACGGCGCCGTAGCAGAACAAGGTTTTCCCCTGCACCGCAGTCTCCAGAGCAGAAAGACGAAGTCATGGCCAGAGACTTGGAAGAGAAACGGTCTTTAAGAAGAGCCAAATCCCAGGTTAGAGGTCCACTCTGTCGTGGTGTAGTAGAAGACTTCAGCTTGAAATCAGGATATGGCTTCATAGTAGCTCCTGGTATGAAGGAAGGCATCTTTGTTAATAGAAGAGACGTAAGAGCCCATTTGCCCAGAGGACATCCAGGAAGGAACCTACGGACAGGAGATTCAGTGGAATTCACCATGCACCAAGGAGAAAGAGGATGGTATGCATTGGATGTTACACCATGTTCCAGAAATCCCTACAGTGAACCTGCTGTCTCAACAGAGAAAGAAACAGATACAGAGAAAGAAACAGATACAGAAGAAGAAGGAAAAGACAAGGATGGAGAAAACAGGTGCCGCAGCCCTACAGGCCCAAGCCCTGGTAAGGAGGAATCTGCGTAAAGTAAAGAAAGAAGTACAGAAGTTACCAGTTTGACAAGTTTTGAAAAGTTTGCAACGTTAATGTTTAAGAAATGCGCCCACATGAACTAATGTGAGAAACCCATGAACCTTAAGGCTATGAACTGGCTATAGCCACAAACTCTTGCAGTGTACATAGTTACCCCAGAGGTACCACCACCAGAGCCAGCCTGTTTAGGGGCTTGGCTCGCCTGCAACCAGGGAGCACGCCTGTTTATGGGGCCTGGCTCTCCACCACAAAGAGGGTACCTGGTCAGCACCAACCGTGAAGGCCGCCTCTGGATCCTGCCAGAAGTGGCTGAAGGCGCGGCTTCACCAGGCCAGGTATGCCCTGAAGACCACCAGCCCATGAAAGCCGCCTCTACATCCTGCCAGAAGTGGCTGAAGGCGCGGCCAACGGGAGAGGAAGATTGGAGGAAAGGTCTGGGGAAACGGATGGCCCAGACCTGGTTACCAAAAGAAACCGGTGACCTGCCTCCTGAAAGGGTTTTGGGTGGGTTAACGGACTTGTGGGTGGAGGGTGGTGATGTATGGTACCTGGTGGTTTTAAAACGTTTTACCATGTTTTAATGTTTTATGCATTTTAAAATGTTGTCTTGCAGCCCGAGGACGTGCTGGTGATAACTAAGGGGGAATGTGGCGCCCCTGACCTGGTCAGGCACCACTGAGTACTGCACCCATTCTGGGGACAGTACAATACAGGTAATCCAGAAGGCTGACCGAGGTGTGACTACACAGGCGCATAGTGATCAGGTCTCACACATGTACCTTTGGGAGGACCCCTGGGGATCCCAGGAGGGGGTAAAAGCCTTCACCTCCACTTGAGGAGTGGAGGGGGCGAAGCCTCCATCTACACTCAAGGGGTGTGGTAGAGAGCCTGGTTGCTAGGTGGCGTAGGCAAGAACAGGGAGGAGGAGCAGTGAGTCAGTTTAGTGTGCAGTCCAGGGAGAGCAGACGTCAGGAGCAGACCCTGGAGCTGTTGCAGTCTAACAGCGTCCGCGCAGTGACTACCGACGGGGGAGAACGGTCACCTGGTAGTGCTGCCCGAACCCCACACACAGCTGGAGAGAGAGCCGCGTAGTGGAAAGTACGGAGACTGTCAGGGAGTACCAGGCCCAAACGGGCGGCAGATCCCGGTGCGGGGATAGATCCACCTTTCCTTGCTAAACCTGCCGGTGTGGGGCCCTCAAAGCCCACGCCACAACACCCCAAAGGCCGCAGCCACGTAGCCACAGTTAGGGCCCATAGTTCACAGGAGGCAAGCAGCTGGAGTGATCTGGTCCAGGCGACAAGCAAACGGCAAACAAACGAGGGGAGCAGCTACTTCCCTGGGTGACCCCCATAGGGACTAAAAGTCGGGGTTACCACAAACCACAGAAGGGCTAAGGAAGGCGAGTCGGTAGTCACCCTCATCAGTCAGCCTGAAAGACACCTGGTTCCAGCCTGGTTCATCCCAGCTACGCCCGGGTTACTCACCCTGCCACCTTCTGTGAGTAAAACCCCTGAAAGACATTCTGCTTGTGTGGAGTTATTCTGCGCCTTGTGGTTCTACACACCTACCCAGGGCCCTGGGGCTTGCCTCACTCTCAGGAGGCTATTACAACTGACTGCACCCACCATCAGCCCCAGGCATCCCTTAATCTGCAGTGGCGGTCCCCACTGACCGCAATTCTGAGAGTGGCGTCACGACAATCCTAGAAGAAGATCTCCTACCTGTGACAGGATCCAGCTGCGTGGAGTCCCTGAAGGTAATGCACCGACACAGCACTTGTGGGGCTTCACACTTCTCTTTGACCATTATATTTGAACTTTGGTAACTTATCAGCCATATACATGCACCTCCCCCTGCTGTAATGTGCCCCTTTTATATCTATTTTTTTTAACTATTTGTCTACCTTGCTTAATTTTAATATATTAATAAATAAAGATAATCAATTTATATAGGTTTCTGAGTTACAATGCTTGGGTTTGGTTGAGTTTTCAGGTGAGTTATGGTTAGAATTTTTTCTGAAAAACACGTCATTTGCACACACAGTTAAACTATTTTTTTCATTCTGCCTTTGTGGTTTGGGGACCCCAGATTTCAATTGTGAAGCTGCTTAAGGTGTTACCAATTTTTGTGAGTGGTAGATTTAGTAAATAAGAGGATTCATGTAGTTTTACAGTACAATAGATTTCTTTCTTGAGATATGTCCAAATAAAAACAGCAGTGAATGCTACTGTGCATAAATAAAGATTATAGTGAATGATTTACCGTATTTTTCGGTTCATAAGATGCACCTTAAATTTAGAAGAAAAAAAAGGTAAAAATATTGGGGTCCGTCTTACAATCCGGTGGTGTCTTACTGGGAGCAGGTGGCAGCAATGGTGGAGCAGGGTCACAGAAGTCAGGGGCGATGGTGCAGTAGGGCGATGCTGCTGGCGGTGCGGCGGGTGTCACAGATGCTCTTTGCGGGCGCAGTGAGGCAGGCAGCTTCCAGAAAGTGTCGCGATGCGGGCTTCAAAGAAATGGCGCCCGGCGTCAGCGTGTGTGTAGATAGAGCTGTAGATCTCATCTGCGCACGCGCCACCTCCAGGCACCATTTTCCTTAAGTCCACTGCTGGGTGATCAATAGGCTGGAGGTAGCGCATACGCAAATGAGATCTTGAGTCGAGAACTCTATCTACGCACGTGATCAATATGGACGCCATTATTTGAAGTCCACACTGCTGATATTTTCAGGATGGCGCCCAAAGCCCCAGCACAGAACAGTGCTCGCAGTCCACAGCCCCAGCACAGCACAGTGCCCCCGTCCTGCAGCTCCAGCACAGCAGAGCGCCCGCAGACCCAGCACAGCACAGCACCCGCGGCCTGCAGCCCCAGCACAGTGCCTGCAGCCCAAGCACAGGAGTGCCCGCAGCATTACTCCTGCGACCCCTCTCCACCACCACCGGTAAGCAACATTCCCAGTATAAGACGCACCCCTCATTTTCCTCCCAAAATTTTGGGCCAAAAAGTGTGTCTCATAATCCGAAAAATACGGTACATGCATTTACACAAATTAGAAGAATGTCAGATAGAACAAAAGAAAATGTGTCAAGATAGATAATAGAGTTCTAGATTCCACCCCTCTTGCTTGCCACTAATTGTTTTAGGTGTTTTGAAGAGAAAATGATCTTAGAGTATGTGTAAGGTAATATGGATATTGTAAAAAGTAGATGTAGGGTTGAAGTAAAGCTAAGATCACATATCCAGTAATTATCCATTAGAATGGATCCAGCAGAGATCCGTTTGCACAAATATTTGTGCAAACACAACTTTTTTGTCTGTTTCTAAATTACTGATTTCAGTTGGACCTGTTTTTTTAACTTTCAAGTTTATGAAAAATGGATCTGTTAACTAATTGCTATTTATGTTCCATTTGAAACTGATGCAAAAAGCAAGATAAATGTCAATCTGTTACTGGATCCGTTTTCATAGACTTCAATATTAAAGTAAAAAAATGGATAAAATAATACTGGACACATAATACTGGCATTGCCGTCATGAAAACTAATGAGAGCATGAGAGCTGGCAGTGGCTGGTGTTCCAGCCTATGGGGAAAGTTCTGGTCTTCATAGGCTGGGACAGCGAATCTGGGAACATTGTGGGACCTCTATATGGATTACGGCGGATGGGATTAGGCTTTTGTTGTGTGGTAGAGGGCAGAGGGCAGGCAGTGCTTGTAGTAGTTGTGCATGTAGTGGGAACAAAAAGTCACAGCATAGCCTGTCATGAACCCCTCGCCTCCCCGTCGCCGCACTACACACAGTAGGACTCCGTATCAGTTCCAGGTGACACTGCATTCACATTCTTAGGAATAAAGTCCAGTCACAGTCTCTTTTCTCAAAACAAGCCAACTTTATTTTCCATTATCTTCCGCAACATCTCGGTCCACACTTTGCCGGCATCGGTATTCTTCCCATACGGGTTCCTTACATCTTTAGCTTTCATACATAATTTAGCATCTCTGACACCTAGGTACTTTCTGTCACCTCCAGGCCTCTTCTTCCATCACTACACTTCACACTGGCATGAACCGGGTCATGGAGTCTATTAGGCCACTTCACCCCACCCACAGGGGATGCTAACACGTGAAAAGGACCAGAACTGACAGGGCTCTTCCATCCATGCCCAGGCCATCCAGCCATACCCTTCTATCTCAGGGCGCACTGACCTTTCCATGAGTGAGGAATTTGCTGAGTATTAGCAGTCAGATGAGATGGACACCAGGCCCCCAACCATTGGACTAAACCCCTCTCCTTGGGGGATATGTGTTTCACCCCAGGGTTCAGTTGCCACAAATATACCTGTACCTGGGCAGGGAAGGATCTCCACATTAGGTAATCCCACATACAACATTTCCACTCAAAGACTGGAGGGGGAGCTCTACAAGTCGAGTTCAGGTGAGGTCCCCTTTAAATCCAGGTTTGGAGGCGGAGTCAGAGAGACAGTTGACAGTTGGAGAAGAGGAGACTGTGCGAGCAGAGAGTGAGGGAAGACATCAAAATGGAGAGGGCAGTGCTTAGCCCTCACAAGTAACTGTGTGACCGCCTGAGGGATCAGGAGTGAGGCAAAAGAGGAGAAACCGGGGAGGTGGAGCCAGACCGGTTCATCCCCAAGGAACAGCGCTGATTATCGGATACCGACATCCGAGATTGTGAGGGATCTAATCTGCCCAGCAATAAAGACCGGGGGCCAGGGAGACTGCAGATCTCCTGGCCGCAGCATCACCTGATGGCAAAGCCGCTACACAGAGCTTAGGGACCGCAGTGAGTACAGCAGTGCCCCTTAGAGAAGCTCCCACTGCCTGCCATACAGGTGAAGACAGTGAGAGAGGGACAAGGTATAGCTACAGGCAGCCTAGTACCAAGGAAAAACATAGCGCAGCAGGGAGGCCACACAACTGACCTGGTGCAGAGATCCTGAACTGTTCCCAGATTACCCAAAAACTGTCACATCAGAAACTGAACCCCTTTTTAACACCTGCAAGTAAAATCTGGTCAGAGTTAATGAATTGGTGTGATGTACTTTATTTCTTCATCTGAGGAGCTGCTGCACTAAAGTGACAGTTGAAAAGGCTGTGAGGAAAGACGGCCGCCATATCTGTGTACTACTAAAACTGCTCTGGGGCCCCCGCTTCACCTACGGGAAGCGTAAACAACTGGCTGCCTAACCATCACCCCAGAGGTCTGACCTGCAGCCCCAGTAACCATACTGGAACCGTAGGTGGCGTCACGAAATACTTTTTTTTTTTTTTCTTTATTATTTTTTTTTTTATTTTTATTATTTATTGTCTTTCAGCGACCACCAGGGCCACGGAACCGGGTACAGGCCCCCGTGACATAATCCCATTAACCAACACCCGGAACCGAGTACCCCACGGCCCTGGGGCGGGTCATATGGTTGACCAATCCGGACTGGATCCCGCGTGTTACAGCCACAGGGGCTCACAAATGGTTATGCCGGCACACAGTAAAGAAAATGGAACAATCCAGGTGTAGTAGTATGCTTGTGTTATTTTATTTCACATATAAACAATTCTGCCCGACGTTACGGCTCGTGCAAGAGCCTTCATCAGGGACAGATGAGTACCGTATGGTATAATTAGGAAAAGGTCCTAATAACACATTAGAAGCCAGGAGGCTGAAGAAAAATGTATGGATACTCAAGGAAGACGCTTGGTATGAGAAAAACGCTTAATATGAGAAGAAGGTGTATAACAGTAGTATACTGCCATATAATGTGAATGGGGCTCACAATGAAGAATGATTAATAGGGTATCCACTAGAATATGTGATGGCTTGAATGTATATAATGACAACCAGTTATACGTGTAAATGGGCCAATGATGTGTGGAAAAACCACAACGGATGTGGAAAATATGCACTATTGATGATAGGAGAATGGTGAGAGCACCAGAGGGATGCCTTTTGCAGCATGTAGTATCATGTGTCAAGAGCGTTTTTCTCATACCAAGCATCTTCCTTGAGTATCCATATATTTTTCTTCAGCCTCCTGGCTTCTAATGGGTTATTAGGACCTTTTCCTAATTATACCATACAGTACTCATCTGTCCCTGATGAAGGCTCTTGCACGAGCCGCAATGTCGGACAGAATTGTTTATATGTGAAATAAAATAACACAAGCATACTACTACACCTGGATTGTTCCATTTTCTTTACTGTGTGCCGGGGTAACCATTTGTGAGTTTTGGACTTTTTTCACCCGAGCACCAGGACCACAGCAGTTGAGCATAACCTTATCCCTCAATTACAGCCGCAGGGGCGACCCATAGGATCAGAATCTTCCTTAACTCTTTCCCTGTTCACCCAGGGGCCAGGACAGCTACAACACTGCCACCTGGTGGCTTTTTAGACAATTCACATGCACATTTTACATTACACTTACATTTTACACATTATACATAGACCATCAGTGTGCTGGACACGAATACAGGGGTGGGCCTAACCCTAAAACCCCCTACAGATGCATAATAAATTGGTGAATGAGGGTCTTGTCTTTTTTCTTTAATAAGTTTTGTCTTTCAGATTCACTTTGAAGGAACGTTTTGGGTCCTCCTTGTGGATTACGGCAGAACTTAAAGCATTTTAATTTTTTAGAATTGGTGAATAAAGGCTAGTGTTGGGGGGTTTTATTATAAATAAAATGTTATTTTTTATCTTTTAGCATTTACAACTACTGAATTAGTAATAGGGTGTCTGCTAGACATCAACAACACATATATTACCCTGTTTTCCACAGCACAGGGCAATGGGAAGAGCCGAGGCGAAGCACTAGGATTGGCGCATCTAATAAATGTGCCACTTCTGGGGTGGCTGCGGCTTGATATTTTTAGGCTGGGTAAGACCAAATAACCATGGTCCTTCCCACCCTGAGAATTCCAGCCCCAGCTGTCAGTTTCATGTTGGCTGGTGATTCAATTTCAGGGGGACCCCATGTTGTTGTTTTTTTTAAATTATTTATGTATTTAAAAATAAATAATTAAAAAAAAAACAGCTTGAGGTGACCTATCTATCTATCTAACTATCTGTCTGTCTGTCTATTCGGTAAGAGTAGAAAGGCACACTGCTGTGCAATAAAGATGAGTGCTTTATCTTCAAGATGTGACTTTATTCTATACATTTTGGAGTACCCTCTAAAGGTATAGCACTCATCATTATTGCACAGCAGCCCATCATTTAACCCTTTCAACTCCTACCGGCTATCACAAAGCATTCTTGATACTGGGGCTGCAGCAGCTGTTTTTTCACGGTTTTTACCAGTGGTTGTGTAGGACACAACACTCCCAGGTCAGCAAAAACTAAATTGTGGGTTCACCGTACCTCACAGACCCTATTTGGTGCTTTTTGTGTGCTCTTATCCAGTCTATCTATCTATCTATCTATCTATCTATCATTTTTATAGCTTTTCACATCTTTTCCACATAAAAAATAACTCATTTCAGTATCATGCGATTTTTCCAGTACCGGTCACAGGGATGTCACACGAATGTCCCACGGATGTGTCAGATGGGTACAGAGATGACACACACAAATGGCAATACGGATGTCCAAAACGGATCGTGCAACATGGACGTTTGAAGGAGACCTAAGAGATACATTTTTCTGTGAAACATTTGGCCATGTGAGTTGAACAGCTGGGATCACTGTCAAGCTATAAAACATTTCTAAAACATCTTGGGCCTACTTACAGTAGTTATTAGTAGAAGGTGCTTGACCAGGGGCGTAACTACCGCGGTCGCAGCGGTCACGATTGCGACCGGGCCCGGGAGATTAGGGGCCCGCGGCCGCCAGGCAGATCAGCATCCAGCTTCTCTCTGTGAGAGAGGTGCTGCGCTGTTCTGCCGCAGACCACACGGCGCGGCGGCTGCTATATGACCCGGTCGCCGCCGCTGACACCGGGCCCCCCTGCCTGGTGTCAGCGGTGGCGTCACCGCACTCCCGTCACTCACCGCACCGCACTCCCGTCACCGCGCTCCCGTCACTCACCGCACCGCGCTCCCGTCACTCACCGCACCGCACTCCCGTCACCGCTCTCCCGTCACTCACCGCACCGCGCTCCCGTCACTCACCGCACTGCGCTCCCGTTACTCACCGCACCGCGCTCCCGTCACCGTGCTTCCGTCACCGCACACACTGACTGCAGTGCTTTGATATTGCATAGAGTGGCCGGCGCCGCTCTTTGCATCATCAGTCTTCCCCCGTGCCTGCGGTGACGTCAGTCCTGTGCGACTGCTGTGTGTGGTGAGAGCACAGAGCGCAGGAGGACGCCGACCGGAGCCACGGGGGAACGAGGACAGAAGTGAGGACAGGCAGCGGTGAAACAAGTAGAGGAGGTGAGTACAGAACTGCGGTGGAAGGAGAAGAGAGGTGAGTACTTGTTTTGTTTTTTTTAATAAATCAGTGAATACACGGGGAGGCTGGCTGCAGGACACATGGAGTCCTTGGCCCTGGGGTCTGGCTGCAGGACACATGGAGGCCCTGGGGGAGCTGGCTGCAGGACACATGGAGGCCCTGGGGGGGGATGAGGGGGGCTGGCTGCAGAACACATGGAGTCCTTGGGGGGGCCTAGCTGCAGGACACATGGAGGTCCTGGCGGGGCTGGCTGCAGGACACATGGAAGCCCTGGGGGGGCTGGCTGCAGGACACATGGAGGCCCTGGGGGGGATGGTGGGGCTGGCTGCAGGACACATGGAGTCCTTGGGGGGGCCTGGCTGCAGGACACATGGAGGTCCTGGGGGGGGGGGCTGGCTGCAGGACACATGGAGGTCCTGAGGGGGCTGGCTGCAGGACACATGGAGGCCCTGGGGGGGCTGGCTGCAGGACACATGGAGTCCTTGGGGGGGGGCTGGCTGCAGGACACATGGAGTTGTTGTGGGGGCCCTGGCTGCTTGACACATGGAGTCCTTGGGGGGGTGTCTGTCTGCAGGACACATGGGCTGCAGCCCAAGGACTCCATGTGTCTTGCAGCCAGCTGCCAGGGCCCCCCCAGGGCCTCCATGTGTCCTGCAGCCAGGGCCCCCCCCAAGGACTACATGTGTCCTGCAGCCAGGCCCCATGGAGGCCCTGGGGGGGTGCTGGCTGCATGACACATGGAGGCCCTGGGGGGGAACTGGCTGCGTGACACATGGAGACCTTGAGGGGGACCTGGCTGCAGGACACATGGAGGTCCTGGGGGGGGCTGGCTGCAGGACACATGGAGGCCCTGGGGGGGGCTGGCTGCAGGACACATGGAGTCATTGGGGGGGGGCCTGGCTGCAGGACACATGGAGTCCTTGGGGGGGCCCTGGCTGCTTGACACATGGAGGCCCTAGGGGGGACTGGCTGCAGGGCACATGGAGTCCTTGGGGGGGGTCTGGCTGCAGGACACATGGGTTGCAGACCAAGGACTCCATGTGTCTTGCAGCCAGCCGCCAGGGCCCCCCCAGGGCCTCCATGTGTCCTGCAGCCAGGGCCCCCCACAAGGACTCCATGTGTCCTGAAGCCAGGCCCCATGGAGGCCCTGGGGGGGTGCTGGCTGCATGACACATGGAGGCCCTGGGGGGGGGAACTGGCTGCAGGACACATGGAGGCCCTGGGGGGGGGGGTCTGGCTGCAGGACACATCGGCTGCAGCCCAAGGACTCCATGAGTCCTGCAGCCAGCCACCAGGGCCCCCCCAGGGCCTCCCCAGGGCCTCCATGTGTTCTGCAGCCAGGCCCCATGGAGGCCCTGGGGGGTGGAGGCTGGCTGCATGACACATGGAGGCCCTGGGGGGGCTGGCTGCAGGACACATGGAGTTCTTGGGGGGAAAGAGGCTGGCTGCATGACACATGGAGACCCTGGGGAGCTTGCTGCATGACACATGGAGGCCCTGGGGGGGCTGGGTTCATGATACATGAAGGTCTATGGGGCTGCATGATACATGGAGGTCTATGGGGCTGCATTATACATGGAGGTCTATGGGGATGCATTATACATGGAGGTCTATGTTGCAGCATAATAAACATGAAGGACACCTTATACATGGACTATATGGGTGCATTATACATGGAGGAGTATGGGGCTGCATAATACAATATGAAGATTTAATGGGCTGCATTGTAATACATATAGGACTATGGGGGCTATATTATAATATATGGATGACTATGGAAGCTACTTTATACATGGAGGACTATGGGGGTGCGTTATAATACATGAAGGACTGGGGTGCAGTATAATATATGGAGGACTATGGGGTGAATTATAATACATGGAGGACTATGGGAAATGCATTATAATGCATGGAGGACTATGTAGCTGCATTTTAATATATGAAGGGTTATGTGGGACCCTTTATACTATATGGAAGGGTATGTGGGGGCCATTATAGTATTTGGAGAACTATATACAAGGGGGCACAAAGATACAAGCATGCAATGGGAATGTTTTGTGCTTAGGGAAAAAGGCTGTTTCCCTCAGCACCCAGCTTTCCCATGCTCTGCTATACATCTCTCAGCACCCAGGTTTCCCATGCTCTGATATGGGAAAGCTGGGTGCTGAGGGAATGATGTATTGCAGAGCATGGGAAAGCTGGGTGCCGAGGACAAGATGGATATCAGAACATAGGAAATCTGTGTTCTGGTAGAGGGATTACAGATCATGGGAAACCTGGGTGCTGTAGGTAAGAGCCAAGTGTCAGCATCATAATCCTGTGTCAGTGTCATTATCCCGTACCCTAAGTGTCGATGTACGTGGAGGGGGGCCCCGGTCCAAATTTTGCACCAGGGCCCATCAAACTCTAATTACGCCACTGTGCTTGACCAAGAATAATTCATAACTTGAAATGAGGAACTTGGTAAATAAAATTTGGACATACTCAGTTAATAAAGATAATAATAATAATAATAATAATGATAATAATAAAAATAAAATGATATTATTATGAATGGACACAATAGTGGAGGAATATACCATTTCACATTATTGTAATTATGCAGTTATTTGCTTTGCTTAGATTTCACATAATGACCCGAAAGGCCCTAGTTTACTTTGTATCCCTTATGTAAGTGTAATTGTCAAAGTATATATAATATATATATAAAATGGTGTGTATCCTTAATTAGATGTAGTCTTTGGAGTTGTTTTTCAAAACCCTGATGATATCCTGCAATTCTGCATTGAACTTGGTCGCTGTCTTCATTAAACTTCTGGTTCTCTTACAGTATCTCAGGGGTGGATGTAGATGTGGGGGGAGGCGGATAGTCTATTTATATCAGAGGTAATTAGCAGATGATGTGTACAGCTGCATCAGATATAATTAAACCTGCAAACGATTTGTTGTAAATTGGAAAGATAGACTTTGAAATTCAAAGTGGTTAATCTGTGCAGTGCGCTTGTAGCTTTAGAAGAGTACAGTAGCTTTGAACAAAGCATGTATTACTCGGGTGTGCAAAGTGAATGCCACTTTCATCAATGATAATTGGAAAGCTATTACTTCATCTATAATTGGAATGCAGTTAAACAATTGCCAATATTTACATTTATCCAGTCTGGGATTTGTGTAATCTTTATCATATAGGCTATATTTTTTTCTCTTAAGGTGACCCTAAACATAGCTATAATGACCACTAGTGATGAGAGAATAGTAAAATATTCTGGTTTAGATTATTTATACCGAATACCTAATACTATTCTGGTATTCATCACTAATAATGAACCTAATGCAAGTCAATAAAAAAGCCGCATGGGGTCCCTCTTATTTTGGTACACAGCCAAGATACGCACAGGGCTGGGGCATCAGCCTGTAGCCGTATGCTTTATCTGTGCTGGGTATCACAATATGGGGGGACTCTAAGCCAAGTTATTTATTTATTCATTTTAACACTACTATAGACATGCAGACAGCGTGTGTGTTTCCAAGCAGTCGTACAAGCTTGCAATCACACACTGAGTCAGTGTATGGACACTAGGTATCTGGCACCGATGCCAAATTTTACAGTCCGGGTTTACCCATCACTATTTGTTATTTGTCATGAATGCTGGTGTAGCACTAGTGAGTCACAAAAGGAAAGGTATCCAGCATCATCATCCAAGGAGTGTAATAACAAAATCCAAATTTATTTTAAGAAATTAAAAATCCATTAAAAACCATGTAATAATAATACCTTTTATTTCTATAGCGCCTGCATATTCCGCAGCGCTTTACAATTCAGAGGGGACATGTACAGTCAATATGAGACAATACAAAATAACAAAATTAAGATACCAAGAAAAGTGAGGGCCCTGCTCGTAAGCTTACAGTCTATGAGGAAATAGAGGAGGTACAGAAGGTGAATGGGGGGGGGGGGGAAGCTGGTTATATATGGTCCAGCCATCGATGTAATAGGTGATTCAAAACCAGCTGCGTGGACCGGTCGCCAGCCAGAATTTATACAGGTACATAGTGTAATGCACAAATGCTCCCTGCATGTAGACAAGCATTACATGTTTCGGACGCATAGGTCCTTATTCATAGTAGAGTAGTACTAGGGATTCGGTACAAATAATCAGAACTCAAATATCTTACCATTCGCTCATCACTAATGTCCACCTTTACCGCTCTTTTCTTAATATTGGTAAGTGCTTGTACAACCAAATCTATCCAAACTTTAAGCATTGGAAAATACTGTTTGTACATATTACAATACTCTTCACTTCAGATAGTAAAGAAATATATATTTTGAAATGTAATATCTGTTCCTATACCTACAAGCTGTGATCTTGTGTTAACTATGGGGTATGAAAACAGAACACATGCATGCTCATATCTAGCTGTTGTGTATCCATGAACTTAAAGATGCTAACATGCACAAGCTTGGTGCTAGACACCCAATTTAGGAGGTCCTATGGGCATCCTGGTGTTCACTGTTTCCCATCTCAACAGGGGTCTGTCCTTTACTGTAGAGGCCCAAAGGTTGTGTCCGTTTAATGGCTGCTGTCAATTAGAAAATGTAAATAAAAAAAGTGACAGTAATCTGGGCCTGAAAGGCAGAAAAGATGATAAATTCCGATTTCAAAAATATGTTTAGGGTATAGTCAGGTTCAAGTCTAAAGGGCCAGACAGACATATCAGAAAAAATAATAAATAGAAAGTCAAAGTGACAAATCCAAAAAGCAAGCAAAGACTGAGCAAAAATTAAATGTGGAACACAGCAGGGTAGAGAAAAAAAAGGTCAACACAAAATACAGGGGTGAAATAAGTATTGAACACATCACCAGTTTTCTGAGTAAATATATTACTAAAGGTGCTATTGACATTAATTTCTCACCAGATGTTGGTAACAACCCATGCAATCCACACAGGCAAATAAATCAAACTATAGAGGTCCATAAATTAAGTTATGTGAAATAGTGAGAAATTACACATTGAAAAAGTATTGAACAAGAAGAAAGCGGTGTGAAAAGCCATGGAAAGTCATAACACCAGCTGAAATCTATCAGTAATTAGAAAGCAATCCTGCACTTAGAGTAAAATAATATCAGCTGGTTCAATTGATCGCATATAAAAAGGAGTCTCATTACCAAAGTGCCACACAAGAAACATCTCATGATGGGTGAAACCAGTGAGCTGTCTCAAGACCGTCAAAACTTTATTGTTGCAAAACATAATGATGATAAAGGTTACAGAAGAATTTGTAAACTACTAAAGGTTTCAGTGAGCTCTGTTGGGGCCATAATCCTGAAGTGGATCATTATTTAACCATAAACCGCCAATGACCAGGTGCTCCATGCAAGAATTCAGACAAAGGAATGAAAATAATTATCAGAAGAGATATCCAAGAACCACCTGTATAAACTACAGAAAGACCTGGAATCAGCAGGTACAATTGTTTAAAAAGAAAAAACCATAATAAATAATGCACTCAATCTCCATGGCGTAGAAGGAGGAAAGATCACTCTCCCACCAGCAGAGTTATAGTACCAGAGCGTATTTGGCAATGACAGCAACGCCTAGCATTGACCATAATACGGCCTCCCTACTGTTAGCACTAGACATCTGAAGAATGTGATAACATGGAAGTAGAGTCAGGTACTACATATATTGTAGCAGCCAGATCATGGGATCTGATCACCAGTAATGTCACTCTCCAGTGTAAATGAATAGTGATGAGATATAAAAAACAGAGAACTGTGTCCGAAGTTTATTTTAAAATTTGCTTTCAAAATACATGTTTTCGGTATTAACAAGCATTCTTCAGGTATGCAGTAAACAAAATGAACATGTCTTTTGTATCATCCGTTTCTGATTACAAATGTGTAAAAATCAAGGTGGAGTGCAGCGAACATTCAATTCAGCTGTTCCCTCCCCCCATTCATTTAAAATCCAAGAAGTTAAAAACCCATTAAAAACCACAAATGATCGCACATTAACGACAATATGAACAAAAATCCATATTCGTAAGTATTCCCACCATAATTGGCAATGGCGGTGTGGCATGAAATAAAGAAAAGGGGGCAAGCCAGGAGGACACCGGAGGAGGACTTTACAGTAAGGACTAAATTCACATAGGTCCGCTCCCATTGCACTCATGAAAGTGCAGGGCATTTCTGCAACTTTGATTAAAAATATTTCTGCAACCAAGTATCCAATCTTTCTACAACAGGTATGCCTGTATTCAGCATCTTGCTGCCTGTATGGCACTGCCTTTACCTCATATAGCAAAATCCTGGTGGTTGGTCCTCTTTAAGCTTTCTAATCTAAAGAGCCAATAGGATTCTTTTATAGTCAATGATTTTTTTCTGTTTGGTAAATCATCTAGGATTTGCTCTAAAGTTGTCACTTTTATAAGATCAAATTGTCTATTGTGTTTTATTGTCAAATGGGCTTTGTTATAAAAAGAAATTTTGTTTTGTTGTTGTGCCTATGACTATTGAAGAGTTTGTATTGTCCGGCCGACAAATTGTAAGCTGCAACTGCAACTAACAGCATAGACAACATAATCTCAATTACACAATAGATTTTGATCTATTTTACATATATCATCAATACTATTATTTTATAAACTCGGCTGGATGATTGATGATTTTACAAAAGCAGCATTTTTTATACTATGTTTACTAACTGCCCGACATTTATTCCCATTCACATTAATATTAATTCCTTGTTGTGTTTTTATTTTTGAGCTAGTTTTCATTAATTTACGTAGTGCAATTATGTTCTTTATCATAGTACCTCTACAGAAAGGGATATCCAGATCAGGTGTCAAAATTCTCTTTAAAATTGATTCTTTTTATATTTTGTTAACAATTGAGCTCTCTGAACGAGACAACTCAAGATCCAAAAACACATTTTTTTTTTAATTCATATGTGCAGTGAAAGTTAAACCCCAGGAGTTAATGTTTAGCTTATCGATGATATTGACTGCTTCCTTCTCAGTACCACCCCAGACAGTGAATAAATCGTCAATGAAGCGACAATAAAACTTGACATGAGAACTATATTGTGGTGAAATGATGGGTGATAAGGACTCATATCACCCCATAAACAAGTTTGCGAAACTTGAGGAGACCAAGTCCCCATCGCCATACCAAATCGCTGGAAGTAAAGTTTATCTTGAAAAGAGAATAGCTGTATGTTTTAGAATGAATTCCAGCCCTTGTAGAATAAATTGTTTCTGTTCGCTATAGATAACCAATAGGTGGGATCAGCTCTCTCTCTGCCCATCCCCTTTATGTCTGTTACAACACCAACTCATCTTCTATCTACACAATATTTTCTCTCATCACTCCTATCCCTGTGCATCTGTAACAGCAAGCCACCCACTAAGCCGGACCCAGAGGTACCCCGAAACCCTTTAACCCCCTATACAGGGATCTGGAATTACTGCAGGGTCCAGGGGTTCACTGCCTAAGGTAGGCTGCAGTCCAGAGACAGGCATAATCGCCAGGCCAGGTCTAAATCAGTACATCATCAAGGTACAAAATGGGAAGGCAGGGGGAATGTCCAGAAAACAGGCCGAGGTCAAACCGAGATGTCCGGCGAGGTACAAAACAGCAGGCAGAAGGGGCGTCAATAATCAAAGTCGAGTTTATGGAGAAATAAAACAAGGTGCACAGTACCAGGAAGGATGTGACTTACAGCAACACAAGACTATATCTGGCAAAGATCCAAGAACACTGAAAGATATAAAAAGGACATGGTGACTTCCCATAGGCTGTAGTAGGAGCTGATACTAGCTGGAAGGCACACACCCCTACAGTCAGTCAGCAGTACTGCAAGTTCCAGCCAGACCAAGCCTGGTGAATGTGCGGCAAATCCGCCCACAAGAGTCACTGGAAATGACCTCTCCCCCATCACCAGCACTGCCTGCAGTGTGAGCAGAGTGGTGCCTGGAGATCGGGAAATATGTCACTGGAGCAGGCCCTGTTGGAGACGTGACAGTAGAGTGGCGCCTGGTGACCGGAGAAGACATCACTGGAGCAGGCCCTGGTGGAGACCTGACAGTATCTTAGTGCCTGTCTCATCTTTGTGTATCAGCGCAATGCTCCAATCCCATGTAATTCATTACCACTGCACACTTGTCACACCTGTCGAATCCACCCATTTATATACTTCATTTGTTTGCTTTTTTAGAAAATCTAATCTTTCCCCAGCTTCATTCTCCATAACTCAGGAATTTGCCTGCTTAAAACACTTCTGGGTTGTTCTGATCGTCCCTGTGTATCAGTACAGCACCAACTCTGACAGCAAGATGAGAAATGAATACACTATTTTCTATGTTTGCATTTAGAACATGTTGTAATGAAGATATACATGTCACATTTCTGTGTATGATTCTGTTTATGAACATGTCCGTGTGTATGGTTAGACATGTGTGTGTGGATATAAGCTCACTCACACTGGCGTATAATATGGAGAAGTGCAATGTGAGAAAATCTCACATTTCACTGGGACCAATGTTAGTTAATGAGGTAGGTCAGATCTCCAATTTTTTCTCTTGAGTGCCGCATTATAATCCTGTTGATATGGTGGAGGAGGAAGAAAAAAAAACCATGAACCGTATACCCTTTTTTGGGTGAGAACAGGTGCATGGGAATACACCAGAAAAAAGGAACATTTAAATAAACTTAACGGTGTATGGATTGCAGTTGTGAAAGTCCCTAAAATGTCTCGGTAAAGTTTTCAATTGCATTGTGTCCTCTACCGTCTTGGCTTTGGAAATGTCCATGCAATGTTCAGGCACACTGATCTTAAGTTCACGCGTCGTCAAACTGACATATAGTTTCTTGCAGGATGACAACTGCTATCCATACTCCCTTAAGATAAAGGCAATTGATCAGGTGGTTCTTGGTATTAGAGGAGGGGACTTGGGCAAAATTCTGGCGAGAATGGAGAGCCGCTGGATTTACAGACTGGGTACTCTCAGTCCTCAGGGTCTCAATGAGACCCTGGGATTTGGAGCATTCCTGTGATCTTTTACGGTTGTCTCGTGATTCATGTTTATATATATTTTTTTGTCGATTCCTTTTTAGATATTAGTTTTATTAAGGTGTTGGGGGGGGGGTGGTCTGGGATGTTTTTAATATTTTACTAATTTGTTTCTTCTTCCTCTTTTCTAGATAATGATAATATCTCTCTGTTACAGGACCATAGTCGAGGATCTACTATCAACTATTTACTATACTGGTGTTTTTGATAATAGGATGTTATAGGTAGTTGGGATAGGAAGGTGTTTAGTATGTGGAGGTACTTTGCACTATATGTATATGATATGTGATATTAAGGTGGGGATATGAGTTAGTTTATATAGGGATATAGTGATATTAATTTTTGGGAACAGTATACCAGACATCTTGTTCTAATATATATGTTCCACCTATGTTCTGATCTGAATATGTATGAGGAATGTTGATTGTATTTTGCAGTTTCTTGTGACCAATAAATGCGGCTTTATCTGTATCTTCCCGGAACTGAATACTGGGCGCATTGAGTGGCACAGCTTGTATTGTTGTACACTTCCTGATGTTTGACATGCAAGCTGCGTTCTACAGTCACCTGGCAGGAAGGCACTTTTTACTGAGGGTGGAACGTGGCTGACACAAGCACCACTATGACTCTGATTGGTCCAGTATGCACATTTAATCACAGCCCTTACTTCTGCCTGACACGCCACCCGTTGAAGCCGGGTAGTAGCGAAACGTACGTCGGGGTGTGAGGACGGCGGCACACATTGTATTTACGCAGGTAACTACTGTGCATTTTGTTGTGGATTCGATTTGTCTATTGTGTTATGATGTATATTGGTCATTACAACGTCTAGCACTATGTCTTTTTGGGAACAGTTCCATCTATTGCTGAAGTTTGGTAGTACATACCATGTGGTATAATTTATATTAGCCATTACTACGCTTAGTATCATACCATCTTGTGAATAGCTACATCTATTGACTTAGGTTGGTAATACATCCACAACATAATACAATGGGCTATTTGCACAGCACATATAACAAATCTACATTTTTGTGATGAATTGTGTGTTTTTCTATTTTTGTACAATTATCCCCCACATGGATGTATACATTTTTTTCTGTATTTATAATTAATTTTTGGTACATATCATTTATTTATTCAATAAGGATTATGTGCTATTTGATGTGGGGAGGTAATTAGACCTGAATTGAATTTTCGCACTAGTCACCTTTTTTCCATTGCATTTTGGATACTATTATGTGCAATTTTGTTTGTTATGCTGCTATGTCCTCATTCTTTGCTGTATATATCTGTTTTAACTTTTTTTTTTAATGTTTTGAATTTATTTTCAATGAAAATTTAAAATTTCAATATCTTGGATTTTTTGCTCCTTTTTTGAAAGAATTATATACGATATTTTTTCAAATTGTTGTTGCATATGTAATGGGAGTGTCCTTCTATTAGATTGACCACAATTATTGTTGATTCAAAATTAACAAGCCCTGAATTGGCCCAGACTGGCATGGTTGGAGGTTCCCAGCTGTGACCAAAAATCACATGAGAGACGTCACCGCTAATTGCACGGCTCACTCAGTCTCTGCCTGAACCTCACAGTGGGCAGTCATGTTCTATGGTGACTCAGTGTAGTGTATTCAAATGTAGCAGAGCTGTACTCGCTATGGGACCTCATGTGGATTACGTTGGACCTGCAGGGGTGTTTTGGGGTTAATAAAATAGTGAAGAGGGTGCTTTTTTGTCTTTTATTTCAAATAAAGAAGGGGTGTTTGTGTTTATTTACTTTCACCTGAGACCTGCTGACATGTATATAGATGAATATAACAAAGTAAGGCTAAATTCACATGTCATGTAATCATACATTAGATAGGATCATGCAGAGATCCGTTGGCAAAATTATTTCTGCCAGATCCGTTTTGTTAATATTGGAGTCTATGGAGGACGGATCCGTTAACGAATCGCTATTCATCTTCAATTTGAAACTGATCATGTAAGAAAAACACAGATCAGTTAAAAATGCAAGAAAAACGGATGACGAAATTGCTATCTGTTAACGGATCTGTTCTCCACAGACAACAATGTTAAAAAAATGGATCTGTCTGACATTAGTTATTTAACAATGGACAAAAAAGTTGTGTTTGCAGAACTTTTTCCCCAACATATCTCTGAAGGATCCGTTGTAACAGATGATTACTGGACATATGAACTCAAACTAACCTATGTTATTTACATGTACTATTATTACTTACTGCAGGGTGTTTGCTCTTTTTTTGTCCTAATAGCCACAGTGTGAATGTGCACTTACACATTGCACCTATACCAACATGGGTTCCCTGTCATTTCTTTAATTTTATAATATTTACAAGGCATACAAATGTTACACAAAATATCAATAAATAATTTCCTTTAAGAAACATGATATCATTCTTTCAAGAAAGGTGGGAGGGATAAACTTTATCCTTCTTATATTACAGTATCTATATATATATATATATATATATATATATATATATATAATTGCCTTATTCTGTCTGTCTGTCTGTCTTGCTCCAAAATGACGTTATTGCAGTGACAACCGTCGCATTGGCCACTTAGCCCGGCCCCGCCCCCGCATGCATTGGCCGCTCGGCTCGGCCCGGCCCCGCACACGTTGGGCACCTATACACCTCCTCCCCCACACATTGGGCACCTATTCACCTTCCTCCAGGACTACGCCACTTATTAGACACCTCCCCCAGGACTACTCCACCTATTAGAGACCTCCCCCAGGACTACTCCACCTATTAGACACCTCCCCCAGGACTACTCCACCTATTAGAGACCTCCCCCCAGGACTATTCCACCTATTAGACACCTCCCCAGGACTACTCCTCCTATAAGGGTTCGGGTTCATGGAGAACTGGGCCGATTTCTCAGTCGGCTACAGGCTCTACAGTAGGGACGGGCTGCACCTCTATGGGGAAGGTGCAGCTGTGCTGGGGGAGAAAATGGTCAGAAGGATGGAGGAGCTTTTAAACTAGGATCTGGGGGGAGGGAGGGAGGGAAATGGAGCAAAAAAGGGGATAGATAGAGCAGATAGAGACAGGGAGACGGTAAGAGTCAATGAAGGATTAGTGGAGGATGGGACATGCAAGGAACGTAGGAAGGCTAGGAGTAATAAAGGTGTTAATAGGATTAAATGTCTACTGGCAAATGCAAGAAGTCTTGCAAACAAAATGAATGAATTGGAGACTCTTATGTCAACCATGGATTATGATGTGGTGGGCATTACGGAAACCTGGCTGGATGAAAGCCATGACTGGGTGACAAACATACAAGGTTATAGTACATTTAGGAGGGACAGGAAAGACAGAAAAGGTGGGGGGGGGTGTATATTTATCAAATCTAACCTAAAACCTGTGTTGAATGATGACATTGCGGGGAACTGCAACAATGTAGAGTCAGTATGGGTAAATGTACATGGGGAGGGTAATAATGGAAAAATGCTAATTGGAGTTTGCTATAAGCCTCCTAACATACCTGAACAAATAGAGGGTGAAATGCTGGAACAAATTGAAAAGGCAGCTAATAATAATAATAATCGGGTTCTTATTATGGGGGATTTCAACTATCCAGACATACACTGGGACATAGAATCTTCTGGTTGTGCTAAAAGCTGTAAATTCTTATCTACCATTCAAGACCATTTCCTCTCTCAGATGGTAGATGAACCGACGAGGGGGGATAAATTGCTAGATCTGGTCCTGTCAAATAGACCGGAGACAATTTCAGATCTACAGGTTCGGGAGCACTTGGGCACCAGCAATCATAATATGGTAAGCTTCAACGTAATATTCAATAGAACATTTCAAAGGGGGAATGCTAAAACATGGAATTTTAGGAAAGCTGATTTCAACAAATTAAGGGAAGAGCTTAAATGTGTAGATTGGGACAAAGTCATGGTAACTGGGGATACTGAACATAAATGGGGAAAGTTTAAGGATATACTGCTAGAGTCCTGTAAAAAACGTATACCCTCTGGTAATAAAATGTCCCGGAATTAAAAGAAACCACTATGGATAAATAAGACTGTACAAAGTATAATAAACCAAAAACAAAGGGCGTTTAAAATCTTGAAGGCTGAGAATACAGAAATAGCATTTCAGGAGTATAAAGATATCAATAGGCAATGCAAAAAAGAAATCAAACAAGCAAAACTAGCTACTGAAACAAAAATCGCCAATGACATTAAAATAAATCCCAAAATCTTTTATAAATACATTAATGCCAAAAGGAAAGCAAAGGATAGTATTGGCCCTTTAAAATATAATAACAACTTAGTTATAGAGGACAAACAAAAGACTGAGATATTAAATAGGCATTTCTCATCTGTGTTCACCAAGGAACTGACTGTACCAGGGATCATTCAACAAGTGAAAAATCAAAGTTCCCCACCAGAAATAATTAATTTAACACAAGAAGTACCGATGGATGAGTGAAGGAAATGAGGGACCGCACTCCGTACCGCTGTGCAGGAATCTTTAGTTTATTAGACGGTGCAGATGGTTGTAGCTCCACATATGGACCTGTGGAAGCCTAATTAGTTAGGTGAAACAGCTGTCGTCCTCTACCTGGGAGCCAGCTCACAGCTCGTCTCCTGCTTTTTACCCTGCACCGTCTAATAAACTAAAGATTCCTGCACAGCGGTACGGAGTGCGGTCCCTCATTTCCTTCACTCATCCATCGGTACCTGGACTTTTCTTCTGGACGAGCACCCCTGCTCAGGATACGGTAATTCCCAGCCCTCGACGAGCACACATGCGTTATCGCTGAGTGACATACAGTGGTGCAGTACCCTTCCTATCTTGCTGTAACACAAGAAGTACGCCTACGTCTGAGTAAATTAAACATTGACAAATCCCCAGGGCCAGATAGCATTCATCCATGAATATTGAGGGAATTGAGCTCCGTAATTGACAGACCGCTGTATCTCATCTTTTTAGACTCTCTTGTAACAGGGTTGGTGCCTCAGGATTGGAGGATTGCTGATGTGGTACCGATATTTAAGAAAGGTAAGACGGTAGATCCAGGCAACTACCGTCCAGTAAGCCTGACATCAGTAGTATGCAAAGTTTTTGAGGGCATTTTAAGGGATGACATGCAAAAATATGTTGCAGAAAATAATATAATAACTGACAGACAGCATGGATTCATGAAAGATAAGCCGTGTCTAACCAACCTGTTGGGGTTCTATGAGGGGGTAAGTGCAAACCTGGATATTGGTAATGCAGCTGATGTGATTTATTTGGACTTTGCAAAGGCATTTGATACTGTACCACATAATAGCCTTATACTAAAGCTCCAGAAGCAAGGACTAGGGGAAACTATATGCAACTGGGTAAGGAATTGGCTAAAAGATAGGAAACAAAGAGTAGTCATAAATGGTACATTCTCTAAATAGGCTATAGTCAGCAGTGGGGTGCCGCAGGGATCTGTGCTAGGACCAATTCTTTTGAATCTCTTTATTAATGACCTTGTGGATGGGATTGATAGTAATGTGTCAGTCTTTGCTGATGACACCAAACTATGTAGGATATTAAAAACTGACCTTGATAGTACAATATTACAAAAAGATCTGGATAAGATGTCAGAATGGGCAGATACTTGGCAAATGAGATTTAATGTTGATAAATGCAAAGTAATGCACCTAGGACGTAGTAATCCTATAACTGCGTATACATTAAATGGAAGTAAACCTGGGACTACAGATCAGGAGAAGGACTTGGGTATTCTCATTACAAATAAGCTGAGCAGCAGCACTCAATGTCAGGCAGCAGCTGCTAAAGCAGACAAGATTCTAGGGTGTATAAAAAGAGAGATTAGATCCCGTGATCCCAACGTATTGTTACCAATCTATAAATCACTTGTAAGGCCACATCTGGAATATGGGATCCAGTTTTGGGCTCCACATTTTAAAAAGGACATTCAGAAGTTAGAGTCAGTTCAAAGGCAGGCAACTAGACTACTACAAGGAATGAAAGGCCTCCCATATGATGACAGGTTGAAAAAGTTAGATATGTTTAGCTTAGAAAAAAGACGTCTCAGAGGAGATCTCATTTATATGTATAAATACATGTGTGCTCAATATAAAGGACTGGCACATGACTTATTTCTTCCAAAGACAATACTAAGGACCAGGGGACACTCACTGCGAGTGGAAGAAAAGCGATTCCGGCAGCTAAATAGGAAAGGGTTCTTTACAGTTAGAGCAGTCAGACTGTGGAATGCCCTACCACAAGAGGTAGTAATGGCAGATACTATAACAGCTTTTAAAGAAGGGCTGGATGATTTCCTCAGTACACAAAACATTGTTGGTTATAAATGACTTGGTGACCAGGTGTAGAACTGGTGGAGGAAGGTTGAACTAGATGGACCTAGGTCTTTTTTCAACCTTAGTAACTATGTAACTATAAGACACCTCCCCCCAGGACTACTCCTCCTATTATACTCCTCTCCCCCCAGGACTACTCCTCCTATTATACTCCCCTCTCCCCAGGACTACTCCTCCTATTATACTCCTCTCCCCCCAGGACTACTCCTCCTATTATACTCCTCTCCCCCCAGGACTACTCCTCCTATTATACTCCTCACCCCCAGGACTATTCCTCCTATTATCCTCCTCTCCCCCCAGGACTACTCCTCCTATTATACTCCTCTCCCCCCAGGACTACTCCTCCTATTATACTCCTCTACTCCCAGGACTACTCCTCCTATTATACTCCTCACCCCCAGGACTCCTCCTCCTATTATACTCCTCTCCCCCCAGGACTACTCCTCCTATTATCCTCCTCTCCCCCCGGGACTACTCCTCCTATTAGACTCCTCTCCCTCCAGGACTACTCCTCCTATTATCCTCCTCTCCCCCCAGGACTACTCCTCCTATTATACTCCTCTCCCCAGGACTACTCCTTCTAATATACTCCTCTCCCCCGGGAACTACTCCTCCTATTATACTCCTCACCTCCCAGGACTACTCCTCCTATTATACTCCTCTCCCCCCAGGACTACTCCTCCTATTACTAAATAGGATAACTGAAGTGAGCACTAATATATATTATTAGTGCAAGCCAAAAAAATACATAGTACATAAGGATAAGGCTGCACATCAAAGTTAGATAATAGTATAATGCTATAAGCATACCGAAAAACATTGAAGCATACAATGAAAAATGCCCCTTGCTAACTTAAAAGTGTGAATAATGAAATGCATACCTGCCATGAATATTAGGAAAAAGGAGATATTTAGCAATCGCATTGATCAATGTAACTTAGCCCCAAAACCTCATCAAGGTATATCTCTATATTGAGATATACCTTGACGAGGTTTTGGGGCTCAGTTACATTGATCAATGCGATTGCTAAATATCTCCTTTTTCCTAATATTTCAAGTTGGCAAGTGGCATTTTTCATTGTGTGCTTCAATGTTTTTCGGTATGCTTATAGCATTATACTATTATCTGACTTTGATGTGCAGCCTTATCCTTATGTACTATGTATTTTTTTGGCTTGCACTCATAATATATATTAGTGCTTACTTCAGTTATCCTATTTAGTATTATGAAGTTTTTTTCTGAATGTGAACACAGCTCCGCCCCTTTCCGCCATGTTTTTTCTATCTCCTATATAAGAAAGTCCTTGGCTACCCCTCTCCACACATAGCAGTTTTTAATTGCAATGAGATGACACACAATTAGGGTCATAGAGCTAGGGACCCCAATATAGAGATACACCTTGACGAGGTTTTGGGGCTCAGTTACATTGATCAATGCGATTGCTAAATATCTCCTTTTTCCTAATATTCATGGCAGGTATGCAATTCATTATTCACATGTTCAAATTAGCAAGTAGCATTTTTCATTGTATATTCCAATATTTTTCCATATGCTTGAGGCATTATACCATTATCTAAGTTTGATGTGCACCCTTATTCTTATATCGTATGTATTTTTTTGGCTTGCACTCATATATATATATTAGTGCTCACTTCAGTTATCCTATTTAGTATTATGAAGTTTTTTTCTGAATGTGAACACAGCTCCGCCCCTTTCGGCCATGTTTTTTCCATCTCCTATATAAGAAAGTCCTTAGTTACCCCTCTCCACCCATAGCAGTTTTTAATTGCAATGAGATGACACACAGTTAGGGTCACAGAGCTAGGGACCCCAATATAGAGATATACCTTGACGAGGTCTTGGGGCTCAGTCACATTGATCAATGCGATTGCTAAATATCTCCTTTTTCCTAATATTCATGGCAGGTATGCAATTCATTATTCACATGTTCAAATTAGCAAGTAGCATTTTTCATTGTATATTCCAATATTTTTCCATATGCTTGAGGCATTATACCATTATCTAAGTTTGATGTGCAGAAAAAAAAAAAAAAAAACTACATATAACTGAATAGGATAACTGAAGTGAGCACTAATATATATATATATATGAGTGCAAGCCAAAAAATACATACCATATAAGAATAAGGCTGCACATCAAACTTAGATAATGGTATAATGCCTCAAGCATATGGAAAAATATTGGAATATACAATGAAAAATGCTACTTGCTAATTTGAACATGTGAATAATGAATTGCATACCTGCCATGAATATTAGGAAAAAGGAGATATTTAGCAATCGCATTGATCAATGTAACTGAGCCCCAAGACCTCGTCAAGGTATATCTCTATATTGGGGTCCCTAGCTCTGTGACCCTAACTGTGTGTCATCTCATTGCAATTAAAAACTGCTATGGGTGGAGAGGGGTAACTAAGGACTTTCTTATATAGGAGATGGAAAAAACATGGCCGAAAGGGGCAGAGCTGTGTTCACATTCAGAAAAAAAAAAAAAAAAACTACATATAACTGAATAGGATAACTGAAGTGAGCACTAATATATATATATGAGTGCAAGCCAAAAAATACATACCATATAAGAATAAGGCTGCACATCAAACTTAGATAATGGTATAATGCCTCAAGCATATGGAAAAATATTGGAATATACAATGAAAAATGCTACTTGCTAATTTGAACATGTGAATAATGAATTGCATACCTGCCATGAATATTAGGAAAAAGGAGATATTTAGCAATCGCATTGATCAATGTAACTGAGCCCCAAGACCTCGTCAAGGTATATCTCTATATTGGGGTCCCTAGCTCTGTGACCCTAACTGTGTGTCATCTCATTGCAATGTATTTTTTTGGCTTGCACTCATAATATATATTAGTGCTCACTTCAGTTATCCTATTTAGTATTATGAAGTTTTTTTCTGAATGTGAACACAGCTCCGCCCCTTTCGGCCATGTTTTTTCCATCTTCTATATAAGAAAGTCCTTAGTTACCCCTCTCCACCCATAGCAGTTTTTAATTGCAATGAGATGACACACAGTTAGGGTCACAGAGCTAGGGACCCCAATATAGAGATATACCTTGACGAGGTCTTGGGGCTCAGTTACATTGATCAATGCGATTGCTAAATATCTCCTTTTTCCTAATATTCATGGCAGGTATGCAATTCATTATTCACATGTTCAAATTAGCATTTTTCATTGTATATTCCAATATTTTTCCATATGCTTGAGGCATTATACCATTATCTAAGTTTGATGTGCAGCCTTATTCTTATATGGTATGTATTTTTTGGCTTGCACTCATATATATATATTAGTGCTCACTTCAGTTATCCTATTCAGTTATATGTAGGTTTTTTTTTTTTTTTTTCTGAATGTGAACACAGCTCCGCCCCTTTCGGCCATGTTTTTTCCATCTCCTATATAAGAAAGTCCTTAGTTACCCCTCTCCACCCATAGCAGTTTTTAATTGCAATGAGATGACACACAGTTAAGGTCACAGAGCTAGGGACCCCAATATAGAGATATACCTTGACGAGGTCTTGGGGCTCAGTTACATTGATCAATGCGATTGCTAAATATCTCCTTTTTCCTAATATTCATGGCAGGTATGCAATTCATTATTCACATGTTCAAATTAGCAAGTAGCATTTTTCATTGTATATTCCAATATTTTTCCATATGCTTGAGGCATTATACCATTATCTAAGTTTGATGTGCAGCCTTATTCTTATACAGTTGCTGTTCTGGCACAAGGGTGCAGGGGCCATGTTTCCTGGGTGGTCTACAAGGCCCTGATGTTCCCTGCTATCCACCCACACACAGTATCCACAGCTGATGGACTGTCCACAGACACGGTCTTGGGGATAACAGTTGCTTTAATACAGCAGGAACAAAGGAAAACAACACGGAATATACAGTATGTTTCATGGTCTTTTGTGGGTAGGCCACAGCAAATACAGCTTGGTGTTGAATGCTGAAGTGTAATTAGGGTTCTGTACCTTTAAGAGCACGATTTGCTTCAGATGTAATACTGGTATGCTTTTAGAAGCAGGTTCAGAGTCTCTTGAGTTTAGAGGGTAGATATGATAAGATTGTACAGACCTGGAGTCCTGGGGTTAATTTCACTGCTAGTTCAGACACGTGCAGTACATGTAAGCAAATGTAGATAGTTGCCCAGCGTGCTACGGGGACCGGACGGCTGGTGCGTGGACAATGGCATAAAAGCCACTAATATTGCAGTGGGGTGGGAGACCCTCAAACTTTCCCAATCTGCGTGCAGTAGGATCTTATATATAATTAGTATGCCCTACTGTCTGAAGAGATGCACAATGTATATCTGGCCAGTGAGGATTCATGATAGGAAGCCTTAAGCATATTGGCTGTAAAAGTCAGTAAATTGTGAAATTCTAGGCCTTGGGCCTAGCAGGAATCTTGTTACATAGTTACATAGTTACTTAGGTTGAAAAAAGACCTAGGTCCATCTAGTTCAACCTTCCTCCACCAGTTCTACATTTAGTCACTAAGTCATTTATAACCAACAATGTTTTGTGTACTGAGGAAATCATCCAGCCCTTTTTTAAAAGCTGTTATAGTATCTGCCATTACTACCTCTTGTGGTAGTGTATTCCACAGTCTGACCGCTCTAACTGTAAAGAACCCTTTGTGGTGAAGAGAAACTCCACATAATGTCTTCCCTCAGAGGAGACTCAGCCAGAACCAGCTCATTCCAGTTCTTTCCAGACAGAGGCTGGAGAATAGCTCCACCTATTGAGCCATGTGACTAAGAACTAGCCAATAGGATAACACCCAATGAACACTTCAGATTCTTACAGTTTTCACCAGTAGATGGTGCTAGAACACAACAAATGAAACATGCTTTACTTATAACATATAGCATATTATTACATATAAGTGAATGTACTTAAAGAAACAGACACAATCTGGACCGGGCCACTACATACTCCCCCTCTGAAGGTGAGCCGCCCTCGGCGATTGTGCGAGTGGAGGACTGCTAAGAAATGTAGGAAATATATATTTAAGGCACAGTAACAATAAGGCAAGAATATGCAGCCAGACGGAAGAACAATAGGCAATGAACAAATGCAAAACATGAATGTGGTAGTGCCAATATGAGATTGAGTCTCTTTCCGCAATATACTATTTTCCATATGAAAGGCTTTGGAAAGGCACTTTAGTGGCAACAAACAGTCCATAAGTCCATGGCTGTATACAGAAAATTGTGCAAATAATAAACAAGGTGCTTGGTATTACTCAGGTGCAGAGGGTTAAACATTACTAAACTGACTATCCAGCTAAATAAATAAACAAGATTATATACTCATGGAAAAGGATATGACCTTTTAGTCTCTGTAGCAAGCTGGAAGTTTTCCTTTTGTGCTTCGCTCTGAACCCCTCAACACTTGATCTTCCTCTTGAGCAGGAATGATATTGTTTGCTGGCTCAGGTGAAGTTGGCAGAGGAGCAGCAACTGGAGCAGGAACTGATACGAGGACATATTGATAGCATGGAAGGATAAATTGAGTGTTGTAGAGGGACTCTTCCACAGTAGGTTGTCTGGCTGGTGTTTCCATTGCAGGAATTGGTGTGTAGACCGGCATGACTTGTGGAGGAGGTGATGACATCACCAGTAGATCCTCTTTGGTGCATAGCTTCATGCGGTTTCTGTGCACCGTCTGTGGGGCCATTCCGCGATTCTTCACTACATAGACATCTGACTCAGGATATGGGATAGCTATAACTGTGTATGGCTCTGTTTCCCACAGTGAATCGAGTTTTCCTGTACGGTGGTACTTCTTTAGCCATACCTTGTCTCCAACTTGAAGTGGGGAAGCATTAGCTCTTTGATTATAGCTCTCTTCTTGTTGACGGTGAGCTTCACCCATGCGGTAATCAACAATCTGTTGGGCTTCATGTATTCTTCGCTGATGCTCTGAGACCCAATCAGTTTTTGGCAGGGGATTGATCACGTCAGGGACTTGGATTCCAAGAGAACGATCTTTAGGGAGCTGACCTTGTCTTCCAAACATCAGATAATATGGCGAGTAGCCTGTAGAACAGTGGACAGTATTGTTGTAGATTTCCACTAACTCGTCAAGCAATTGAGGCCATTCATCTTGTTTGGTAACAGATGCTGTTCGCAGCATATTGATAAAAGTCTGGTTGACTTTCTCGCAGAGGCCATTTCCTTGGGGATAATAGGCGGTTGTTCTCAGCTTTTTGCACTCATGGAATTGGCAGAGTTCTTGAAATAATTGTGACTCAAAGGCAGATCCACGATCTGTGAGGACTGCTTCAGGGCAACTGTAATGTCTCACATATTCACGATAGAAGGTGATAGCTGTAGTCCGAGCTGTAAGGTCTTTTACTGGCACAAAAGCAACCCATTTAGTATAGTGATCCACCATGGTTAAGGTATACGTGTAGCCTGAATGAGTTGGTGCTAGCTTCACATGATCAAGAGTGACTAGCTCGTTTGGTTTCTGAGAATGGATTGGATGAAGAGGAGCTCTGGCATCTTTCTTACCGACTTTGGTGAGGTTCCAGGCTGGACATTAACTACACCAATTTACTATGTCTGACCGCATCCCAATACAATAGAAGCGTTGGCATATGGTGGCTTCAGTTTTGTGCACGCCAAAGTGCCCAGACTGGTCGTGGTATGCATCAAGAACAATTCTGGCATCTCGCCGTGGGATTAGAATCTGATGTAGCCTTTCACCTGAAACTGGGTCAAGGGTATTGCGCAGGATCAAGCCCTTTTGAATGAAGAGTCTTTTGCGCTGTCTCCAGAGACGATTAAGCTCAACATCAGGACATCTTCTGCGTCGTCTGACAGGTATTCTCCCAGTAGTCAGGTAGTCATAGATCTCACCTAGGACACGAGACTCATTTTGAAGAGTTTGCCATCTCGATGGATCTTGGAATAAGACAGGTTTCTGTTGAGAAACTTCATCAGTTTGTGTAGCAGCAACAGCATTCTGTGTAGCAAACCTTTGATAGAAGGGAGGCATCTCAACATCTTCCCAGAGATCTTCCTCAGGAGGTTCTTCTCCTTCTGGCAAACGGGATAACACATCGGCATTGATGTTGATCTTGCCACTGCGATACTTAATATCAAAGCAGAAGTTCGCCAATCTTGAAGCCCATCTCTGTTCAAGAGCACCTAGCCGTGCAGTATTAAGATGAGCGAGAGGATTATTGTCCGTGTAAACTGTGAAGGGTGTAGCAGCGAGGTAATCTTTGAACTTCTCGGTGACTGCCCACACAAGAGCTAGCAGCTCTAACTTGAACGAACTGTAATTGCTATCGTTTTTCTCTGCACCTCTCAAGCTTCGGCTAGCATATGCAATGACTCTCTCTTTGTCATCCTGGACTTGTGATAGTACCGCTCCGAGGCCTTGGTAGCTGGCATCCGTGTAGACACGGAAAGGATGGCGGTAGTCAGGGTACGCCAGAATTGGAGGTGAAGTCAATAGACTTTTCAACATCTGAAAGGCAGTTTCTTGTCGCTCAGACCAATTAATTGGAAGTCTTCTGTCGTAGTTTTCTCTAGGGCAACCCCGTAGCAGCTCTGTAAGGGGATCTGCTATTTGCGCAAAATGAGGTATGAAGTGGTGGTAGTAGCCCGCAAAACCTAGAAAACTTCTGACTTCTTTGACGGTTCTTGGGGTGTCCCAGTTGTTCACAGCTGAGATCTTTTCAGGATCAGGCTGGATACCTTCGGCACTTACAACATGACCAAGGTAGTTGACCTTCGGCTTGAGCAGATGGCACTTTGACGGTTTTAGTTTCAGACCATGTTCAATGAGTACTTGGAATACTTCTGCAAGGTGGCATAGATGGTCTTCATAAGTGCGAGAGTATACGACAACATCATCAAGATATAACAGAATGCTCTGGAAGTTGAGGTGACCAAGACATCTTTCCATGAGTCGCTGAAATGTAGCAGGGGCGTTGCATAACCCAAACGGCATACCGTTAAACTCAAAGAGTCCCATTGGGGTGGTGAAAGCTGTCTTCTCTCTATCCTCAGGAGCCACGGGTATTTGCCAGTAACCGCTGGTTAAGTCGAGAGTGGAGAAGTATGCAGCTGAGCCAAGAGCGGTGATGGATTCTTCAATCCGTGGAAGAGGATAGGCATCTTTGTGTGTAACGTTATTCAACTTTCGGTAGTCGACACAAAATCTGATGTTACCATCCTTCTTCTTCACCAGGACGATGGGTGCAGCCCACGGGCTTTGACTTTCTCGGATGACTTCAGAATCTTTCATCTCCTTTAACAGCTTCTTTACTTGTTGATAGTTAGCAGGAGGTACTGGATGGTGTCTTTCCTTGATAGAAGGATGATCACCTGTGTTGATATTGTGCTGGATCAGAGTAGTCTTGCCGAAGTCAAGAGGGTGCTTGCTGAAAGCTTGGCTGTGTCGCTTAGCAAGTTTAGTTACGCCATTGATGTATTCGATAGGAGTGTTAGCATCTCCAACATTAAGTTCATTCCACCAGAAGGTAGTGGGTGTATTAGAGCCTTTGGGAGTGGCTTTTAACAACTTTTGATGAGCAAGTGTCTCTTCATCTAAGATTTCTTCTGGATCAAGGTTATACAGTTGAGCAACAGAATTAAACTTTTATAGCTCGATGGGCGCATCACTTAGGCTGATTAGCCTTACTGGTACTCTACCGTTTGAGACGGTGACAATACTTCTGGCAGCTTTTACCAGGGGCTGTCCTTCAATCTGGATAGAGTCAAGAAGAGCTACATAGTCCTCGTTGTCATTTCCTGGTCGAACTCGGCACCAGGCTAGAGTCTCGCTGTTGGCTGACAGGGTAACTGGTCGTCCGTCGGTGATACTTTTACTGTTGGCAAACTTCTGTTGGGCACAGAGCACTTTGATAGTCCATTGAACAGATTGCCTGTAAAGGGGAGAAGCAGAAGGGAGAGAAGCATGCAAGGCAGCGAGCAATTCAGTAAACACATGGCGAATGACATTCATGCCTAACACTACTGCTGTTGTATCTCCCTCAGCCTCAGTAACAATTACACCTTGACCTGGTAACTTGCGATCACCAATTTGGATTGTGGGTTCCCAGTAGCCTAGCTGGGAAATAGGTTGACCATTACTTGCAATTAAGTCTAACTTTGCTTTACCCACTGGATTCAGGAGATCAAAGTCACAAATCTTTTCAAAGGCTTGTCGCTCAATTGTGGTGACTTGTGAACCAGTGTCCACTAAAGCTTCTAGAGGTACACAATCAATCCATATGGTTATATACGGGCATTTGGAGATGAACCGGGAAATCCATTGTGATTGTCCCTTTGGGCCCTTGGATTCACCTCCCGAGGGGTGGCACTTGGCCTCGGGGGTGGCCCGTTTAACTTATAACATTGATACTTGTAGTGTCCAAGACACTCACAATAAGTACAGTACACACAATCACCAGATGGAGGCCTTCCAGGAGGGGGCCTATCAGGACTCGGCCTACTAGAACGTGGCTCTGGGGAAAATGTCTGGTTTACAGATGATTCACATGATGCAGGGGGTTGACCTTTTAGCTTCTTTAAGTCTTGGCATACAGATTCAAGGACTTGGACAAGTGCATCTGTGCTAGGAGGTGCATGACTGAGAGTAGGGGCTTGCACAGACTGTGTGGCCTGCATAGGGGAAACAAGTGAAAGATGAGATACAGTTGAAATTCCAGCAGCAAGGTCTGAGGAACGAGGCACAAGAGCATAGCTGGTACAAGGTGAGTCAGTACCCACTACTCGCAGGGCTAGAGCTTTAAAGTCTAAGAAAGTTATGTTTCGATTTTGTGTTGGTAGCATGCGGAGTTGACTTTGTACTAGCCTGGAGTCCAAACCTTCTATGAATCTGTCAGTGATTATGTTTTCTGCAGCAGGATCTACAGTGTCTATTTGCTGTAAAGCCCTTTAGGCAGACTGAAGGGCTAGTGGGTAGTCCCTAAGAGTCTCACCTGGTCCCTGACATCGGTTGTAAAATTTGAGACGAACCTCGGTGGGTGATTGGCGTTCAAATTCTTTTCTCAGGTGGGTGAGGATCTGTTCTACATTGGTTTTCTCGGTAGATGGCCAGGAATGGACTTCCTCAGCAGCTGGTCCATCAAGATGTCCCAGAAGTTGTACCTGCTGATGGGGAGAAAGTGAGAAAAGCTCAAGAGAATACATAATTTTTTCTTTGAACCCAGCAAGTGTATGAGGATCTCCTCTGTAGCTTGGGAGACTAGAGGTTCCAATGAAGAATGGCATGCTGGTAGCCATGACAGGGGCTGGAACTGGGTTGGCGGCATTAGCCCGTTCCACTGGAGCACTAGCTGATGATCATGATGATGATACAGAGTTAACAGACTCGGCCTGGTCATTATGAAGAGGTTCAGACATTTTGGTGATGAGGCAAGTACTGTCTCTTTCAGAATAATGATGACACTGTAGCTTTAAGGGATGCACTTTTATGTACCAACACAGTCATTGAGATGGAAGGCTTCCCCTCTTGAATATAGCACTGCTGTGAATGAGGATTTGCACTTATTTGAGTAACTTGGAAGGCAGGAGAGTAGAAGAGCTAGTGCAGGTGCTGTTAACCCCAGCATAAAACAGAAAACAGTCTTTGGCAGTATTCACTGGCAAGATAGAGGTTAATGAGCAATGCTGAGACTTTAGTGCAGTAAGAGAAGATAGGCACAGAGCAATGATCCTGTTCGTGATGCGAAATTCGACCTTTGTAAGGGCCCAGGGACAGAGGTCCTCAAATGTTCTATATGTCACAGTTGCTGTTCTGGCACAAGGGTGCAGGGGCCATGTTCCCTGGGTGGTCTACAAGGCCCTGATGTTCCCTGCTATCCACCCCCACACAGTATCCACAGCTGATGGACAGTCCACAGACACGGTCTTGGGATAACAGTTGCTTTAATACAGCAGGAACAAAGGAAAACAACACGAAATATACAGTATGTTTCAGTCTTTTGTGGGTAGGCCACGGCAAATACAGCTTGGTGTTGAATGCTGAAGTGTAATTTTGGTTCTGTAGCTTTAAGAGCACGATTTGCTTCAGATGTAATACTGGTATGCTTTTAGAAGCAGGTTCAGAGTCTCTTGAGTTTAGAGGGTAGATATGATAAGATTGTACAGACCTGGAGTCCTGGGGTTAATTTCACTGCTAGTTCAGACACGTGCAGTACATGTAAGCAAATGTAGATAGTTGCCCAGCGCGCTACAGGGACCGGACGGCTGGTGCGTGGGCAATGGCATGAAAGCCACTAATATTGCAGTGGGGTGGGAGACCCTCAAACTTCCCCAATCTGCGTGCAGTAGGATCTTGTATATAATTAGTATGCCCTACTGTCTGAAGAGATGCACAATGTATATCTGGCCAGAGAGGATTCATGATAGGAAGCCTTCAGCATATTGGCTGTAAAAGTCAGTAAATGGTGAAATTCTAGGCCTTGGGCCTAGCAGGAGTCTTGTGGTGAAGAGAAACTCCACATAATGTCTTCCCTCAGAGGAGACTCAGCCAGAACCAGCTCATTCCAGTACTTAAAGAATGTACTTAAAGAAACAGACACAATCTGGACCGGGCCACTACATTAGCAAGTGGCATTTTTCATTGTATGCTTCAATGTTTTTCGGTATGCTTATAGCATTATACTATTATCTAACTTTGATGTGCAGCCTTATCCTTATGTACTCCTCCTATTATACTCCTCTCCCCCCAGGACTACTCCTCCTATTATACTCCTCTCCCCTCAGGACTACTGTACTACTCCTATTATATGCCTCTCCCCCCAGGACAATCCCTCCTATTATACTTCTCTCCCCCCAGGACTACTCCTCCTATTATACTCCTCTCCCCCCAGGACTACTCCTCCTATTATCCTCCTCTCCCCCCAGGACTACTCCTCCTATTATACTCCTCTCCCCCCACCCCAGGACTACTCCTCCAACACACACACACTGCACAAAACATACCTCCATCCAAAGCACACACACACACCCCACATACACACACCCACACGAACCGCGCAACACACACAGCACCGCACACACAACGTTGAAGATACACAGCGCTCATCAAACAACGCACCACACACAACGCAACACACAAACAACACCACTCTCGCTCTCACACACACCCACACCCAGACAACACCCAGAACATTTACAGCGCCCTACACAAACACAACATATATATATATATATATATAACAAAAATCATACATTAACTACACAATAAATTCTAGAATACCTGATGTGTTCGAATCGGGACACCTTCTAGTATAAATATAATTGCCTTATTCTGTCTGTCTGTTTTGCTCCAAAAAGACGTCATTACAGTGACAACCGTTGTCAGACCGCGTGCGCTAAAGAGCCTGCAACCAACGGCTCAGCTAACTTAACACCCCGAACTACGGGCTGACAGGACAACGCCTGACACTTTTCCCCGCATATACACCGAGCCCCGACTCCCCGGTGCTGCACCCCCGGGAGCCCACACCGGCAACCCAGCCGACACATACCCACCGCTCGCCTGGGAGCCCACACCGGCAACCCAGCCGACACATACCCACCGCTCGCCTCTGCCCCCGCACACATTACCTCCCTCGGCTCCATCCCTTCCACACTCCGCCCTCTGCATGTATACACTGAACACACACACACATACACACACACACCTGGATAGTCACCTGTCCCCAGCCAATCAGTCTCCGGCACTGATGTCCTCAGCGCCATGGCCCCGCTCGGCTCCACCCCCCCGCACTCCGCCCCCTGCACACGTGCCCCCATCCTGCAGGGTAATATGTCAGGATGGTGGCTGCACCACGATGGGGGCACATACCAGCATTGGGTCACATCACAGCATCAGCCCACATACCAGGATGGGGGCCATACAAGGATGGAGACTATACCAGGATGGGACACAGACCTGGATGCTGCATATAATTGCCTTATTCTGTCTGTCTATCTGTCTGTCTTGCTCCCAAATGACGAAATTACAGTGACAACCGTCACCACACCGCACGCGCTCAAGAGCCTATAAATCAATAAACAATTATAAGAATACTAAATTAAACCTAACCCATCCTGTCCATTCATTACCTTATTATTCAATCAGCTAACCTACATACACATTCTAGACTACCCGATACGTTAGAATCGGGCCACCTTCTAGTTTATTAATAATTCCACTTCAATCCTTCGTTGCTGTAGACTTGGCCAACTGTTGTCTAGCTAAGGCATAAATATCCGTTATTCTACTATGCCGATGATTGAAGGGTGCCCGGTGAGAGTAAGGTATATATTCCCCCGACTCCTGCGAGCGGAATATATCTAAACCTCCCCTGATCTCACTGAATGCCCCACAATGATCCTTGGCATAAACTTGCTGCCCCCAATGGATTACGGTAACTATTACGCCGAGCTCACAGATGTGGAATTCAGGATCGAGATAACAGAACAACCCAAGATTAAATTATATATTTAATCGCCTTAAGGGCACACTGGATGCTACAATATATACAATATTGAATTTACACTATATATATATATATATATATATATATATATGTCAGAGTACATTTACAGGTAAGTTCTGGATCACAAGCAGATATCAGTTGTGTCAATTACCTTTTTCCCTAGCAGACACAGGGGGGCACAGTGTGGCTACACGGTTCCTGGATCTTCCCCCACGTGAACCACACGAGACTGCCCGAAGAAGAACTTTTTTAAAAATTGATGCAGTTAGACTACAAAATAAATTTAGATACTCTCATTTCAAGTAACGTTTTATATGGAGAAACGTTCTGCACACCGTGGTGATTTCAGTAAAACACAGTTTGAAACACAACACAAGCAAAGCAACCAATTAGTCCATTGAATTTTTTTCTTTTCGCAAAATGATCTCTTCGTGCGGACAGGCAGGTTTTAGAGATAAATCTTGTACGAATATTTACATCTTGCTAGTAACAGCCATCACCAGACAATGATAATATAATCACTCTAATGAGGCAACATTTGAACTTTAGAAACGTGACATTGTCATATCCCCGGCTTCTTTCTGCCTTCCAGAAAAAAGCCACTGTATTTCATTCTGTGGGCTGGCTGTGTGGGATGCAGAATATATCTGATATTCTGTACTATCCATGTGGGCGTCTGCAAATCACACCACCATGAGGACTGTAACCAGACGCTAACTATTACCTTAACCACTTCTTTGCCAAGTAAGATTTCAATAATAAACGTATTATAACACACTGGAAGGTCTAGATTCTAGACTCTAGAATATCCCGCAAGAAGCCAAACAATTGAAGTTGAACTCATTTGCAACTGTTGATTTTTTTTGTAGCAAAACATATTCTTAGATAATTTGTATACTGTTTCAAAAGTTTTTTTCCTATTTATTTTTAGCAGTTTTCCAGATTTCAATAAACGTAACACACATTTGAGTGAGCAAGATGAACAGACTTGTAACCCAGGCTTTCCTTTAGTTTATCCAAGAAATAAATTCAGTTTGTCGCCTTAACTCTATATTTAAATACCGTAACCAAGTCACATTGACTTGTTGGCCCCCCACATGGTTGCCAGCTCTCTACCCCCTGTTACAGACTTGAGTTCCAGCACCCGGGGCAAGGATTCAGTTTGGTGTTTTCCCCCAATTGGTTTAAGTAGTTGTCATGTGACAAATCATTCATATGTGATTTTCCCGCTTACAGTCTTCTCTTCCTGAGTCTCTCAATGTTTAGTGAAAAACTGGGAGAAGCAGGAATAAAAGCTAGTTGTCACATGACCGTAAGTATGACAATTGCATATGAGTGGAGTAGTTATGTGATGACTGCTGGAACCAACAAGCGGAGATGAATTCTGACAGTGAGTACATTACACACTGTTAGGATTGGGGATACTACATTATCCAGGTTTGAAATGAAGATCTGCAGTCACTCTAGGTGACTGCAGCCTTCTTATTTCTCACAGCTCGCACACTGCACACTTTCAGGATCATCTCTTGTCAGTGGCAAGAGTGAATGGTCATGTAAGTGCAAGTATGTGATTTCTATACTTCTGGCCACATTCCATCTAGACGTGTCCGGCCTCACTTCATTCATTTTCATAGAGCGAAGCCATGCATGTCTAGTCAGCATGTGACTGCATTTATGCAAAATGCGTACTTGCGATTTCATGACCTCTCACTCTCACTGCCAGCACAGAGAATCCTGACAGCATGCAAAAGTACTGTGAGAATTCAGAAGTTTGCAGTCACATAGAAATACTACTGACTCATCACAAACATGGACATCCCCTTTATTGCTCCTAAAATAAATAAAAACATAGTAACCCTTAACTTGTCAGATGGCACAACACTTTTTTAATATAGCCATGTATAACGTAATCTTACAAGTTATGGATTATTACAGAATCAGAACCAACAACATCACAAGAATACATCAACAAAATCCGCATCAGTGCAGAAATACATCACAAGAACCTCCAGCAGTACAGAAACACAGCATCACAACCCTCCTCAGTACAGAAATACATCACCAAAACTACCAACAGTACAGAAATTCATCATCAGAACTACCAGTAGTACAGAAATTTATAAACAGAAGAACGAGCAGTACATAAATTCATCACTAGAACCCACATCAGTACAGAAACAAAGCATCAAAACCCTCATCAGTACAGTAATACAACACAAGAATCATCATCAGTACATGGTACATCAATTTTATTGACAGGTGAGAACCATGCACATTTTTATCACCCAATTTACAACTCCCAGTATGTCCTTAAAAATGGTAAGGAGCAACGTTAGCAGTCATCATCAGACTGTGGACCTTACTGGAAACTCAGTACTGATGAGATTTAGTCAGTATCACAAATAAACATTTGTATCCAGTACTAGTGATGGGTAGACGCAGACTGTAATGAGGGTTCAAAAGAACCTGAGCACCAAAAGAAAATAAGAATAAAGAAAGTGCTTTATACTTACCGGTCTCCATGTGGTTGTAACCGTGCTTCCAGGCTGCTCATTCTACTTCCAGGTCCGCTCATTATCCTTCATACATATCCACTGCTTCCCTTGCCCACCAGCAGTCCCAGTGTCTCTGATTGGTTGGAGTCAGACGCGCCCCCAGCCTGTGTGACAGCGTGTCTGACTGCTTTCAATCAGGGCCACTGTGTGCATCTCGATTGATGTTAAAATAAATAAATTAAAAAATTGTCATTTGGTCCCCCCATATTATGATACTCAGCACAGATAAAGAATACGGCTACAGGCTGCAGGTCCCAGCCATGTGCTTATCTTAGCTGTGTATCAAAATAAAGGAACCGCTGAGGCTTTAAAAAAAAATAAAAAATACTTAAATAAATAATTTAAATAAAAACAGCATATTTTAGTCAGCCACAAATTGTGCAAGTTCTCCCACTTAAAAAGATGAGAGAGGCCTGTAATTGACATCATAGGTAGACCACAACTATGAGAGACAAAATGAGAAAACAAATCCAGAAAATCACCTTGTCTAATTTGGCAAGATTTTTTTTGCAAATTATGGTTGAAAATAAGTATTTAGTCAGTAACAAAAGTTCATCTCAATATTTTGTTATATATCCTTTGTTGGCAATGACAGATGTCAAACGTTTTTTGTAAGTCTTCACAAGGTTGGCACACGCTGTTGGTGGTATGTTGGCCCATTCCTCAATTCAGATCTCCTCTAGAGCAGTGATGTTTTGGGCCTGTCACTGGGTAACATGGACTTTCAACTCCCTCCAAAGGTTTCCTATGAGGTTGAGGTCTGGAGACTGGCTAGGCTACTCCAGGACCTTCATATGCTTCTTACGAATCTGCTCCTTTGTTGCCCTGGCAGTTTGCTTGGGATCATTATCATGCTGAAAGACCCAGCCAGTTTCATATTCAATGCCCTTGCTGATGGAAGGATGTTTGCACTCAAAATATCATGATGCATGGCCCTATTCATTTTTTTCATGTACATGGATCAGTCGTCCTTGTCCCTTTGCAGAGAAACAGCCCCAAAGCATGATGTTGCCACCCCCATGCTTCACAGTAGTTATGGTGTTCTTTGGATGCAACTCAGCATTCTGTCTCCTCCAAACACGACAAGTTGTGTTCCTACCAAACAGTTCTACTTTGGTTTCATCAGACCATATGACATTGTCTCAGTACTCTTCTGGATAATCCAAATGCTCGCTAGCAAAATTCAGATGGGCCCGGACATTTACTGGCTTAAGCAGGGGAACACATCTGGCACGGCAGGATCTGAGTCTCTGGGGATGTAGTGTGTTACTATTACGGTGGTCCCAGCTCTATGCAGGTCATTTACTAGGTCTCCCTGTGTGGTTCTGGGATTTTTGCTCACCGTTCTTGTGATCATTTTGACCCCACAGGGTGAGATCTTGCGTAGAGCCCCAGATCGAGGGAGATTATCAGTGGTCTTGTATGTCTTCCGTTTTCTTATTATTCCTCCGACAGTTGATTTCATCCCACCAAGCTGGTTGCCTATTGCAAATTCAGTCTTCCCAGCCTGGTGCAGGGCTACAATTTTTTTTCTGGTGTCCGTCAACAGCTCTTTGGTCTTCACCATAGGGGAGTTTGGAGTGTGACTGTTTGAGGTTGTGGACAGGTGTCCGCTGCAGTAAAGGCCAGCAGAGAATTAAAGAGGAGGAAACACAGCATCTGGTGATCTCTGTGAGTTCAAGACTTCAGGCAGTCATTGCCAATAAAGGGTTCTCAACCAAGTATTAAAAATTAAAATTTATTTCAAAATAAATAATTTATCTAATTATTTTTGAGCCCCTTAAATAAAGAGATTGAGTTTAAAAAATGCTTTAGTTCCTCACATTTTTATACAATCATTTTGTTCAGTCATTGACTTAAAGCTGAATGTCTGAACTTCAACTGCATCTGAATTGTCTTGTTCAAAATGCATTGTACATAGCAAAAATGTGAAAAATGTCTCTATCCAAATATATATGGACCTAATTGTAGCTTCTGTTCTGTCTCAAGAACAAGCCCCCAGTAAGGATCCAGACATCAGCTCACACATGGCTACACTGCGGTCACTCAACATACTGGTTAAGACACCCATCACCCATATTTATTTTCTATCTCCTCTCATTGGGAGTGAGGCATGGCCCTTGCTGCCTTCCCTCCCACCCGCCCATCATGACGTCTGGGGCTGGGAGCTCCTTATATGTCATGATGGGGGCGTGGCCTGGCCATGGAGGAGTAAAGACGTGTTTCACATCAACTCCTCGGCCTGTCCCAAATATCTTCTGATTAATCTTCTGATTAAAAGCTCACAAGCGGATTTCCACAGTATGAGGGGTAGGAGACAGGGGAGACCATCCCGGAGTGCAACTGCTGACATGCCTTCTGAGACCGGGGGAATCAGACGCTTTTTTGTAGGGCTGCCTGCAGTTCCCGCTACTCAGAAGAAAAACAATATGGCCACCGGCCCTGGTAGTTATGCAGCAGCAGTTTCTGCAGGAGAACCCGACGCTGAACAGGTGTGGAGGTCTGGTGCTCCTGGGCCCCCAAACAGAGGGGCCCCCTGAGCGACTCCGGTGTACTTAGCAGACACTCAGTGAGGAAGGAAAGAGATGAAGACTGAGCAGGATCTCAGACTGCAAATGACGCTGGCAGCTTCCTCCTCTGCTCCAGACCATGAAGTAATCTCTAGCAGAGATGCTGGTAAATCCCCTCCACTGAACTGCAGGCCCATCGCTGCTGACAGAGGAGAGAAAATCTCTTATGCAGACCAGAGAGTGCAGGGCCTTTCCACAATGACACAACTCCTGCCTTTAGAGGGGGATCTGGCCTCACACAGTGGGCCACTGGGAGGCATCTCCCCATCCTCCCCAAAACTTTTTCCATTAAAGCCACTTCAGGCAGGCAGCCCTGTCGAGGGTGAGGGCTGAGGAGATGAAAATGCACATATAGGGGGGTCCATGCAGCTGGGCATGCCTAATAGCAACTCCGCAGCCAATGGTGTTCAAGGGTCGGAGGTTTTGAATGAACTGAGAGAGATCCATAGTCCCATTAATGCAATCCCTTCCGAGAAGATATGGAGGCATACATGACCAGACTCAAAAATGTGTTCCAACAGCGAGCTTTCTGAATTGCGCTCTGATGTCACAAAGGTGGACAAACAGATCCAGATACACTCTAACAAGATTAAGTCCCTGGAGTCGGAGTCACTTTCACAACAGCAGACCCTTTCTTCTCATGCTCACCAGCTCCAATATCTCATAGAGGCACTGTAGGATGACAAGAATAGAGGGCGTCATAACAACCTCAGGATCAGAGACTTGCCCGAGTCAGTTGATTCAAGAGATCTTTCAGCCATCCTCCAGCATACCTTTAATAAAATATTGGGAGTTCCAGCTGATAATGAGTTAGAACTGGACAGAGCTCACCAGGCCTTGGGCCCCAGATCAACAGACCCTAATTTCCCGAGAGACGTGATTTGTCGAGTCCACCATTATACACAAAAAGAAGCTATCTTGCAAAAACTGTGTGCTGGATCTATTGCTTCATTCCAAACAACAAAGCTACAGGTACTACCTGACCTGTCCCGTCTCACCCTTCAGTGGTGAAGGGCCCTGAGACCGCTCCTAGATCGGCTTCGTTCTTATAACATCTTGTACAGCTGGAGCTTCCCCTTTTGTCTGCAGATCCGCCATGATGGTCAGATGCTTGTCCTCCGGTCCCCATTGGACATTCCTTCCTTGACTGCAGCCCTTGACCTTCCATCGGTAGAGATACTGGACTGGCCGGACATGCCCAGGGATCCCCTCTCTGGTCCACCTCACTATGCCTTAAGAGATATCCCTGGACAAAGCACCTCTAGGCATGGCAGGAGTGGACCCCTACCCATATGACTCACTGGAGGCTGGTGGTAAACGCCTTTCTCTCCCATGGGGTTCTTAACCACCGTTCTTCTCGGGACACTTCAAGAGCGGACCTGTTGTTCATCTTTTGTTGATATGTGGGTCCTTGTTAGAAGTTGTAATCAGACCCGGGGCTTCAGGAGGAGAGGTTCATAGAGCTCAGAGTGTTGGTGTTACAAATCGGCAGCGCCGTAGCCACAGGCAGCCTGCTGTGGTTCTTGTTACGCCAAGGTGCCGGCCACCGTTTTTGGCCGTGCCTCGGGTTGTTCAGCTGGCTGCTTCCTCCTCATCTAAGTGTGGAGATACAGCTAGTGCACATGCGTGTGCCGATTTACCCCAGCTAAAGACTATGTCCAGTATTTCGCCTAGTGAGCATGCTCAGCCTGACAGTGCCATTTCTGAGGCTAAGTCTTCTGTTCAGGCTACTGAGCATGCTCCTACACTTAGTGCGAAAAACCTCTTTGCACAGGTACTTCGACATCGTGCCGTGACTAAGTCCTATGTTGTGCCTACTGAGCATGCTCAGGCACTGCATCAGAGGCTAGGTCCAGTAAGGACCTCACTGGGCATGTCCGTGAGGTGGCAGGCCCTTATAGGCCAGTATGCATCAGGTGTCCTGATGATGTGGCTACTCCGGACTGGCTCGCTGAGGCCCCTATGACATGGCACCTCACCATTGGTCGTCATGACTGGTGAGGTGTTTGGGGCGTGGGTCATCAGTGACGTGGCGGTTCTGGATAGGCCGCTGGTGATGTCCCTGATAACGTGGAACTCCGCTATTGGCTTCTGGAGGTGCCCTTGTGGTTCACACTGGGTTTGGGGCGGATCCTAGGTAATAAAAGGGGCTGGAGACAACATGGAGGTGCGCAGTCTTCTCACTTGCTAGTTGAGAGCACACCTACATGTGTAAAGCCCATTGCGGCACTCACCCAGTAGGATTAGAAGTAGTAGGACAGAGCTCAATCAGGGTTAGGCACCAGTGCCGGGTACTTGTATCTGTGCACACCTGTACCACGGTACGGTGAGGGACGGAGTCTGTCCTACCAGTCCTGCTGGTGTAGCCCAGTAGTGTTAACTGGGCTGCTGCGCCACCTGCCCTCGGTGTGCCCCCTACGCACACGGGCAGCATACCCCAGGACCTCTGTGGGATTAGCAGGGTGTTCGTGGGCTGGTTGTGGGGATCCTGTGACGCCAACAGGGTTCACAGTCTCCTGATCTGAGTGGCGTTTAACTCGAGTCAGGCTCCTATTAATTTCAGAGCCACCCAGCTCTGTACCCTTCACCTAACCTTCGGGTTGCCAGCATCTCCTTTGTCATCTGAAGCATGGTGGACCCTGACTGGCAATTGGGAAATATACTACCTTATCCTAATCTGCCAGTCGCACCATAACAGTTGGATTATGTGTTGTCAGTTTATTAATGCAATCTTCTCCTCCCCCCCCTTTTTTTTCCTGCTCCTTCAACATTCATAAGTGTAATGTAATGTAATAGTGAGTAACAGTTTGACTCTTGTGGTTCAACTCGGGACAGGCCGAGGAGTCCCTTCATGGAAAGCACACTCCCTACCTGGGAAAACTTGTCACAACAGTGGTTACATAGATACTCATCCCATATAGAGGGGGGTGCTATTGAGCACTTCCTCTAATTCTTTTCTCTCTCTCCTTTCATAGGAGGTCCGAGTGTCTTCCAGGCTATATTGATCTGGGTAGCACAGAAAAGGGACAACATCTTCCTTCTTTCTACTTTTTTCAAACTCCTTCCACTCTTTTTTTATCGCCTACATATTTTTTGTTTTTCTCTACCCTACTCTCCTCCATGTGTGCTCCCCCCTTCTTTTTTTTTTCTCTTACCCCCTTTATCTCACCCACTCCTCTGTGTTGCATATTGCAACATGGCACAAATCAACATAGAGTGCCTTAATGCTGCGAGAGGACTGAACATGTATGCATAAAAAGAGGGCTCATATATTGTTGCTCCAGGAGACCCATTTCAAGGCTGGTCATCTTCTCTCTTTGAGGGACAGATACCACACCTCGTGGTTCCATAGCTGTAACCCAACTTCCAATTCCAGGGGCATCTCTATTGACATCCACAAGTTGCTAGTCCAGTCTGTACTGGAGACCCTGAGTGCAGATAATTGTTTTTGAAACTAAAGGGGGCTTTACACGCTACGATATCGTTAATGTTTTATCATCGGGGTCACGCCGTTAGTGACGCACATCCGGTGTCATTAACGGTATCGCAGCGTGTAACACTTACCAGCGACCTTATACGTCCTCCAAAGTGGTGAAAATCATTCACCATGGAGAGGTCGTCCTAAAACCAAAAATTCTTAATGGTGGTTTAAAGATGTTCCTCGTTCCTGCGGCAGCACACATCGCTGTGTGTGACACCGCAGGAGCGAGGAACCTCACCTTACCTGCGTCCTGCCCGCAATGAGGAAGGAAGGAGGTGACGCCAAACGCACCTCCCCCTTGAGGGAGGGATTGTTCGGCAGTCACATCGACGCCACTGACCAGGTAAGTGCGTGTGACGCTGCCGTAGCGATAATGTTTGTTGCGGCAGCGATCACACGATATCGCATGCACGACGGGGGTGGGTGCTTTTGCGTACGATATCGCTAGCAATTGCTAGAAATATCGTAGCGTGTGAAGCCCGCTTAAGAGTTGACTCGACCACATACACCATCGTTAACTGGTACTTACCCAATAAGAACCCCTCTCTGGCCTGCTCCTTTATCCTGACACCCCTGTAGGAATTCACGGAAGATGTGTTTGTGGCCGACGGCGACATTAACTTAACTTTGGACCCGACCATGGATACATCATCCGGGCGGCACGTTATTTCGGGTGGAAGGATCAGGGCCCTAAAAAAAGTTTGCAAAATCTACACTCGGTAGACGCCTGGCCTATTTTACACCCAAAGGGATTACACATTTTATTTGTCTGAACACTCTTCTAATAGCTGAATTGATATGCTACTAATTAGTCAATTTTCCTTGATTTGGCGAGTCCAGGCATCCACTGGGCACATTTATTTGTCGGCTCACCCCCATGTTTTTTACCTCAAACAGTTATCACTCCCTCGACTCCTTCCCAGCGAGAGTGGACAATGGCGCCTTAATGACAACCTACTTAAGGACCAAGTTTGTCTCAAGGAGGTGCAGAGTTCTATCACTGAATTTCTGTACATTCATTCGTCACACCCGACCCCTCTTTCTGCCCAATGGGAGGAACTTAAGTGTGTTGTTCAGGGTATTTTGATAAAGCACAGTTCCGGGAGAGAGAGAGCCTCACTCACTTCTTCCTTACTGCAACAGATTGAAATCTTGGAGTGCTCTCACATACAGTCTCTATCCCTGTCAGTGTATTTGAACCTTATCAAAACTAGAGAGGAACTAAAATGACTACTACACCAAAAATATCATAGACAGCAAATTAGATTTCGTATATTTATGTGCAAACATGCAAATAAGAGTGGAAGAGCGCTGGTGCGGGTTATCCATCCCAGGAAGGATTCGGGCCATATACCTCAAATTTTGATGAACAAGGGTACTGCCACTCTGGACCCAAATACGATTGCAGAAATGTTTCAGTCTTTTTATCAGGACCTGTATAATATTAGAGGACAATTCGCCGACATGGAATCGACGTTACTTGAGGGCAAAATAGAGGAATGTATTTGATGAACCGTCCTCCCGATGGTCCCCTCTGAATTAGTGTAAGGCGGGCTTTGCACACTACGACATCGCAGGTGCGATGTCGGTGGGGTCAAATTGAAAATGACGCACTTCCGGCATTGCATGCGACATCGTAGTGTATAAAGGCTCGATGATACGATTAACGAGCGCAAAAGCGTCGTAATCGTATCATCGGTGCAGCGTCGGCGTAATCCTTGATTATGCTGACGCGACAGTCCGATTTTGTTCCTCGCTCCTGCGGCAGCACACAACGCTGTGTGTGAAGCCGCAGGAGCGAGGAACATCTCCTACCGGCGTCACTGCGGCTTCCGTAGGATATGCGGAAGGAAGGAGGTGGGCGGGATGTTTACATCCCGCTCATCTCCGCCCCTCCGCTCCTATTGGCCGCCTGCCGTGTGACGTCGCAGTGATGCCGCACGACCCGCCCCCTTAATAAGGAGGCGGGTCGCCGGCCAGAGCGACGGTCGCAGGACAGGTGAGTCCATGTGAAGCTGCCGTAGCGATAATGTTCGCTACGGCAGCTATCACAAGGATATCGCAGTTGCGACGGGGGCGGGCATTATCGCGCTCGGCATCGCAGCATCGGCCTGCGATGTCGCAGCGTGCAAAGTGCCCCTTAGTCACAGCAGAATACTTTACTGAAGAGGAGATTTCCTCTGTTATTAAGACCTCCAAGGTGGGTAAAAGTCCAGGCCCTGATGGCTTTTCCCTCAAATTTTACAAGGTGTTCAGGGACCAGCTGAAAAAGGTTTTTGACTCTGCATCTGATGGCTCTCCCTTTGTGGCCCAATCTCTTGAGGCACATATTAGTCTCACACCCAAATCGGGGAAGAACTTCACTATTGTATCTAACTACAGACCAATCTCCCTGATAAATATTGATGTCAAATTGTTTTCCAAAGTCCTGACTACCAGGCTGGCCCCCTATATTGCCCAGAATTGTGCATACAGATCAGGTTGCATTTGTTATGGGATGGGAAGCCAGAGACAACACAAATAATGGGTTCCTCTTGCTGGCTCAGGCGAAGGCCAAAGTGATACTTTTGTGTTTGCTCTCAGTTAACGCTGAGAAGGCTTTTGACCGAGTCAACTGGGGCTTTATGTTGGCGTTGCTTTGCCAGATTGGGTTCGGTTCTAAATTCATAGGAAAAATGTCCTCATTATATAGGGGGCCCTCAGACAGAGTCAAAATCATTGGTATGTTGTCCTTGCGGATAGATATTAATAACGGAACACGCCAGGGTTGCCCCTTGTCCCCCCTTCTTATGTCCTCATAATGGAGCATCTTGCCGTATTTTTAAGGAGTAACCCCAATATCCATGGTGTCCCGACAAAACACGGTCAAAGTAAAATAGCCCTGTAAGCTGACGACCTACTGGTGTTCGTCTCACCGCCTTTGGTCACTTTCCCGTCTCTGGTTAGTGAATTAGAGACCTATAGCCATTTAAGTAAATTCACAGTCAATTACTCCAAATCTGAAGTTTTAAACATCACGTTGGCTGGCCAAGAAGTTGCTAATTTAAAAGGTAAGTTTCCCTTTAACTGGCAGAGCTCTGTGTGCCGCCGCCGTGACAGCCAACGGGCTTCTCGGACACGGATCTGCAGTGGCTCGAGGGGTCACCGGATCCGAGGCGGGGTTGCGCGGCTACCCCGGAAATAAAAAGAGGGGGATTTGTGTTTTGGGGTGGTGAATGGGATAATGTTCGTGACGCCACCCACGGGTACGTGGTAATGAGAGAGACCACCGCTGCTGTTGGGGAGCCCGATGACGATGTTGAAGCAGCAGGATGTTTAACCCCCACCGTGGGTAGGGGCCTGGTGTCCCGGGGCCCGGTGAGGTATGGAGTGGGGAACCCGTCGGGGTGAAGGGATATCGGGTACTCACACAGTCCAAAGTCACTGACGCTGACACCAGGTAAACCAAACTCTTGAATGCTCTGTTTCTCTTGGTTGAGTATGCTGGGTCCGTGCCCCTTTGGTGTTGCTGGTTGGTCTGAAGCCTTTTCCCTTGGCACTGTGTGTAACTTGATGGATCCCTTTCACCTAAGACTACGTGGGTTCTTCTCACCTGCGTGGCTAGCAAGGTGAGCCTGGTCTCAGGGTTCATGCTTGGGATTTTCTGGACGATTTTGGGAAGTCCTATCCCCCTCGTTGCGCTAGTACCCCGATTCTGGAGCGGGTGGGGAATGGTTTCTGAAGACTCTGTTCCTGTCAGGTGAATTACTGGGCTGGGTGAAGCTACTTCCCAGCCTAGGATCCGCGTACCCCGTCGTGCCCTGGCCCCTGCCCGGTTGTAGCAAAAGGCAGCCGGCCTGCTCTCTGTAGCAGCACCGTACCCCCTGTCACTACCCCCTGCGACCGGGGTTCCAGCTCCTTCTGGCCAGGCCAACATCTGGAAACTGGGATGGGTACAGGAGCCCAGCTCCACAGCATGACCTGCACAGTCACCGCTGTCTCACTGCTCAACTCTACTCAACTCAACTACTGACATCTCTGCCCTCCCTCTTCCATCCCCCCCATCTGGGTGGCCCTATTACCCACAGGCTGTCCAATGGGTGGTTGGTGGGTGTGGTGCAGAGTGTTCCTCGGGATTTAAGTACACCTGTTGGTAGCAACACCAAATTGACAGGACCCGTAACCAAGGAGGAGCGGGTACCATGCAGAAGGGCAGGTTGCACGGCACCCTTGTGACGACCTGATAGGCCAGGGCATCACATCTGCCCTTAATTACTTGGGGATTAAGATACCAAGAGACAGTTCTAAAATGCTCACTCTTAATTATACTTCCCTACTAGAGAAGAAATAAAAAACCTAAGTAATTATAAGCACAATTTGTCATGTTTTGGGCACATTAACGTGCTCAAGATGGATGTCCTCCCTCGATTTCTTTAACTATTCCAAACTGTCGCTTTAATTCCCCTGCCCTCCTTTTTTGTTAGACTGCAATCGGCTGAGGGTAAATTTGTTTGGGGAGTAGGTAGGTCCTGATTAAGTACAAATACACTATCCAGGCGTAAGTGCTCAGGTAGGGCAGGCCCCCCTAATTTTAAACTGTATCACAAGCGGCTATTCTGACCAGACTTTTGGATTGACAACACCATCGGTTCTTGAAACAGTGGGCGGGATTAGAGCAGGACTCTTCCACTATCCCATTGCACTATCTCCCCTGGATTGCCCCAAAAAACAGAGGCTCACTTGGTCCTCAGGATGACCTTTTAAAAGCTGCTCTGAGGATTTGGGATGCAGGGGTTAGCAGAGGCTCTCTCTCTTGGGGTCCAGGACCCCTCTCAACCCTTTTCTTAAACCCAGACTTCCCCACAGGCTTGGGAGTGAAACATTTTTTGGGTAGAAGGTCGAGTGAGCATACTCGTTTTTTTCATTTTTCATTTTTCATATCCTTAGGGGCAACATCTTACCCCCTTATGGTGAAGTGGCTGCCCCTGAAGGAGAGGGGCCACTTCCCTTGTTCCAATATTTTCAGATTCGTTCTTTACTTTCTGGAGGGAGTAGGGAGAGGATTTTCTCTATTGCTGTTACACAATTTGAGCAATTATTTCTCCTGCAGTCGCCGCCAGCACACACAGTCTCCCTCATATACACTCTACTGATCCAACACACTGAAATAGTGAATATTAACTTAATGGAGAGAGGGAATGAGGAGCTGGGGACTGAAATTTCAGTGGCCGATTGGGGTAAGGCATTCCTATTTCCACATACATTTTCTATGGCCTGTGCGGCACAGAAAAAAAATGATAACATATTAACCCGTAGGTACCGCTGTCCTGCTACACTACATGCTGTCTTTCCCTCTGTCTCTGATCAGTGTTGGAGGTATGGAGCGGAACGGGGTACCATGCTGCACATTTGGTAGAGTTGTGGTGGAGTTAAAAATTCTGGGACTCTTTTTTCTGTCCACGATAAGATAAGTGGGGATAATACTCCTAACACACCATAGGCGGCCGTATTATCTGTCCTCCCGGGGTCAGTTATGTCTCAGAAGAAGGGACTATTAAGATTTTGTCTGGAGGCGGCCCGCACGGTTATACCCAGGCATTGGTGGTCCTCACAGTCCCCAACCCTGAAGGAGTGGTACAAGGAGTTGAGAAGCCTTTATAAGATGGAAGACCTGACCATGGAATTTAATGGCACTACAGACAAATTCCTACAAATATGGAGCCCCTGGATTCTGTTTTTAGATTCTCCGCCATTTTCAACCTTGTTCCCTAACTCCTGAGGGCTTTGTTCCTCCCTTCACATTGTCCCTCTTTCCCCTTAATTGTGTTCTCTTGAGTGGTTTTCTGAGATCAGGAGGGAAGGCGAGGCAGTATGTATGTGCAATAGGGGTGTGCGGTTGTTTTGTTTTTGTTTTGTTTTTGTTTTGTCTTCTCCTGCTCTCTTTCCATCCCATTTCCTTCTTTTCTCTTTTTTCTTTTCATTCCCTTTTCTATATCTTTTCTGTTTATCTATAAACGTATTGAAGGCATTGGTAAATGACTTCTTCCTCAAAAATGTGTAGAGGATTTGGTTCTAGATAACAATTGTTGTTCTTTACTCGTTGGGGTGCTCTTCCTTTGCAAGAATTTATATCTACGCTGTAGATGTTTTGACATGTTATGTTTGTATGGACACTATTGTTGCTCTTTTAAAACTTTAATAAAAGATATAGCTTATACGAGTCCCAAACCCCTATACAGTATATATAAATGTTCCTCCCTCATGACCAGCTATAGCCATTTGCCTAGGTAAATCCAGCCTTATTTTGGCATTAAAGTGCCAATAGTGCTCATGCCCACCACATTACTAAGATTTTCCATATAATTAACTGTTCTGCTCTAATTCTTCTATGTAATTCTATGTGATAGATATTGTCATGACATTGTATTTAATAGTACAGAACAGTAATGGAAAGCACTAGCTATATGACAGTAATTAATCCTTCCTAGCCATCAGATGCAGAAATACGCTGATTATTTAAATTGATATATTTGGTGCTTAATACATTGCTACTCAATCTGTCAGTCATCAATATGAAGTAAAAAGCCATTATTCTCCCCTTATTAGAAGTGACGCAGATGTGACTTTATCCCATTAATAATTGTCCATGTCAAATGTAATTTGTAACCTGCCAGGTGCTTCTGGAATAGGGTGATATTCTGTTGGCGACAAGATCTGCTATTATATTAAATAATTATATGTATTGGAAGCATAAAATGTTGGCAAACCCATCCTAATAGACATGTGGGGGGATTCAGGTGAGATAGATTTTGCCCAAATGAGCATTTGGCTGAAAGCTATAAAACTATCTAATGTGTATATTATTGTTTCGCCCGGGGACCAGGGGTACTCAGATCCGGGCCACAGAGTCACTTCTGTGGGTATCACGGTGGCGTGACCCGGTCTGTGATCCCAGGCTCCACAGTAAAAGGGGATTTGGGTAAGGGAGATTGTCCGTGACGCCACCCACGGTTGTGGTGATGGTGGAACACCACCGCTGCTCTGGAAGGGGATCCCGGGAGCGATGACAGGGAGCAGCGTAGTTGTTATGTCCCCTCCGTGGGTAGGGGGGTTAGTTGTCCCGGGGCCCGGTGATGGGGTAAGCAGGGAGCAGGGCGCAGTGCTGCAGTGCGGTGCCCGAGGGCACGGGTGTACTCACAAGAAAGTCACACGGAGTCACTGGTGAACTAAGAATTGCCGGTGTCCGCTGCCTCCGGTACGGGGGTGTCAGAGTCCCACACACGGTGCAGCAGCCCTTGTTGTTTCCTTCCCTGCAGCAAAGTGCCTTTTTCTCCTCTCTCTCTTCCTCTTTCTCCTCAGCCGGGAACGGGGAATCTACTCCCCTGTAGTGATCCGGGTACCCAGGTACCGAGGGGCCACCGCCCGGCTCCGGCTACCTGTTCTGGCCCCTTCCTCACTACGGCCTGCCCCGGCCCTTTTGGAGAACCCTTCACTCCCAGCCTGGGAGCTAACTCCAGACCTCTGTCCTGTCTGCCCTCCACACACTCTCTGCTCCAGCCCCTCCCCTCTCCTCTGCTTTTCCCTTACACTGGGGGCTGTGCTTGTCTGGCTGCACCGGTGTGAGATCAGATTACCAAGGAGGATTAACTCTTTCTGTGACAACCTGGCTGTGCCAGGGCGTCACACACCCCCTTGGTAAAACACGGCCCGTCCTCGGGCCGTCGAGGCACCAACATTTATTAAAACTGGAAAAGAATAAAACATTTTAAACATTTTCAATCTTCCCACAGCGGGATACACATTGCTTCAACATTGCAACAACAAATAACACTTTTAATAATAACTGTGTAACGGGTCCTTCAGTCACCCACCCAAACAACCTAGCCTTGGTGCTGCCCCTAAAACCCAGGCAGCACCCCTTGACCCCAGTCCAGAAACGGCTCCAGATTGGTCAACGGGACCGGTACTTCGCTGCCGTTGCAGCCGGGCGGACTGCCGGAGCCGTCGTCATCTCCGTCGCGGCCGGGCGGACTGCCGGGGCCGGTGGCAGGGCAGTGACAAAGGTGAGGCCTGGGGACCCCAGGTCTGGGTCCTCCCCAACAGGCGCTGCGGGCTCCGCTACCAGTAACAGGGGTAACGGGTCGGTGCATCGCTGCGGCGGCCTCTCCAGGAACCAAAAAGCTGGCAGAGTCCTGGCGTCCCTGCCTTTACAGTCCTGGTCACATGAACTGCAGTTCCTTCCTACTGCTCCCCCTTGGTACTCAGGAGCAGTCCTTCCAGCAGCTTTTAAAGTTTCTCTTTTCGCTTCCGGTCCTCCGGAGCTTCACTTCCGCCCGCGTTCTCAGGGGGCGGAGCCTCTTTTTCGCGCCCACCGCTCGGAGAAGAAGGCGCCAAGTTGTTGTTTTTGGCGCCTAAAATGGCGGTTAAAATGGCGGACTTCGGGATTTTTCCTCAGCGGGACGCCGCTGACGGACGGGGCAAGGCGCACGTCCTCCAGGTAACTGGATGGGTTCGATCCTGTTCGTGACGCCAGATGTTTCGCCCGGGGACCAGGGGTACTCAGATCCGGGCCACAGAGTCACTTCTGTGGGTATCACGGTGGCGTGACCCGGTCTGTGATCCCAGGCTCCACAGTAAAAGGGGATTTGGGTAAGGGAGATTGTCCGTGACGCCACCCACGGTTGTGGTGATGGTGGAACACCACCGCTGCTCTGGAAGGGGATCCCGGGAGCGATGACAGGGAGCAGCGTAGTTGTTATGTCCCCTCCGTGGGTAGGGGGGTTAGTTGTCCCGGGGCCCGGTGATGGGGTAAGCAGGGAGCAGGGCGCAGTGCTGCAGTGCGGTGCCCGAGGGCACGGGTGTACTCACAAGAAAGTCACACGGAGTCACTGGTGAACTAAGAATTGCCGGTGTCCGCGGCCTCCGGTACGGGGGTGTCAGAGTCCCACACACGGTGCAGCAGCCCTTGTTGTTTCCTTCCCTGCAGCAAAGTGCCTTTTTCTCCTCTCTCTCTTCCTCTTTCTCCTCAGCCGGGAACGGGGAATCTACTCCCCTGTAGTGATCCGGGTACCCAGGTACCGAGGGGCCACCGCCCGGCTCCGGCTACCTGTTCTGGCCCCTTCCTCACTACGGCCTGCCCCGGCCCTTTTGGAGAACCCTTCACTCCCAGCCTGGGAGCTAACTCCAGACCTCTGTCCTGTCTGCCCTCCACACACTCTCTGCTCCAGCCCCTCCCCTCTCCTCTGCTTTTCCCTTACACTGGGGGCTGTGCTTGTCTGGCTGCACCGGTGTGAGATCAGATTACCAAGGAGGATTAACTCTTTCTGTGACAACCTGGCTGTGCCAGGGCGTCACACACCCCCTTGGTAAAACACGGCCCGTCCTCGGGCCGTCGAGGCACCAACATTTATTAAAACTGGAAAAGAATAAAACATTTTAAACATTTTCAATCTTCCCACAGCGGGATACACATTGCTTCAACATTGCAACAACAAATAACACTTTTAATAATAACTGTGTAACGGGTCCTTCAGTCACCCACCCAAACAACCTAGACTTGGTGCTGCCCCTAAAACCCAGGCAGCACCCCTTGACCCCAGTCCAGAAACGGCTCCAGATTGGTCAACGGGACCGGTACTTCGCTGCCGTTGCGGCCGGGCGGACTGCCGGAGCCGTCGTCATCTCCGTCGCGGCCGGGCGGACTGCCGGGGCCGGTGGCAGGGCGGTGACAAAGGTGAGGCCTGGGGACCCCAGGTCTGGGTCCTCCCCAACAGGCGCTGCGGGCTCCGCTACCGGTAACAGGGGTAACGGGTCGGTGCATCGCTGCGGCGGCCTCTCCAGGAACCAAAAAGCTGGCAGAGTCCTGGCGTCCCTGCCTTTACAGTCCTGGTCACATGAACTGCAGTTCCTTCCTACTGCTCCCCCTTGGTACTCAGGAGCAGTCCTTCCAGCAGCTTTTAAAGTTTCTCTTTTCGCTTCCGGTCCTCCGGAGCTTCACTTCCGCCCGCGTTTTCAGGGGGCGGAGCCTCTTTTTCGCGCCCACCGCTCGGAGAAGAAGGCGCCAAGTTGTTGTTTTTGGCGCCTAAAATGGCGGTTAAAATGGCGGACTTCGGGATTTTTCCTCAGCGGGACGCCGCTGACGGACGGGGCAAGGCGCACGTCCTCCAGGTAACTGGATGGGTTCGATCCTGTTCGTGACGCCAGATGTTTCGCCCGGGGACCAGGGGTACTCAGATCCGGGCCACAGAGTCACTTCTGTGGGTATCACGGTGGCGTGACCCGGTCTGTGATCCCAGGCTCCACAGTAAAAGGGGATTTGGGTAAGGGAGATTGTCCGTGACGCCACCCACGGTTGTGGTGATGGTGGAACACCACCGCTGCTCTGGAAGGGGATCCCGGGAGCGATGACAGGGAGCAGCGTAGTTGTTATGTCCCCTCCGTGGGTAGGGGGGTTAGTTGTCCCGGGGCCCGGTGATGGGGTAAGCAGGGAGCAGGGCGCAGTGCTGCAGTGCGGTGCCCGAGGGCACGGGTGTACTCACAAGAAAGTCACACGGAGTCACTGGTGAACTAAGAATTGCCGGTGTCCGCGGCCTCCGGTACGGGGGTGTCAGAGTCCCACACACGGTGCAGCAGCCCTTGTTGTTTCCTTCCCTGCAGCAAAGTGCCTTTTTCTCCTCTCTCTCTTCCTCTTTCTCCTCAGCCGGGAACGGGGAATCTACTCCCCTGTAGTGATCCGGGTACCCAGGTACCGAGGGGCCACCGCCCGGCTCTGGCCACCTGTTCTGGCCCCTTCCTCACTACGGCCTGCCCCGGCCCTTTTGGAGAACCCTTCACTCCCAGCCTGGGAGCTAACTCCAGACCTCTGTCCTGTCTGCCCTCCACACACTCTCTGCTCCAGCCCCTCCCCTCTCCTCTGCTTTTCCCTTACACTGGATGCTGTGCTTGTCTGGCTGCACCGGTGTGAGATCAGATTACCAAGGAGGATTAACTCTTTCTGTGACAACCTGGCTGTGCCAGGGCGTCACATTATGGCAAGGCTAAGTGAAACCATAGCACTATATACAGTTGTGATCAAAATTATTCCACCCTCCATTGCAGATTAAAAGTGTTTCCTCATAAACAAAGCTCATTTTAATTACTAGGTCTTACAATAATAGGTTCCAGAATTAGATTTGTTAAAAAAAATGTTCCTGTGCTGAGATAATCTTATATATGTGCCCCTGCTATGTGCTGTGTAATGGCTGTGCATGATCATGCAGGCCTGCTCCAGTTTATGATTGGCACATGCCACAGCTCCTGGCCTAAGGAGGAAGCATAAATCACTTATGATAAGTGAGTATACAGATAAAACAGCAGTGAAGCATAATAAATCAAGTCAGTGATATATAAGTTCAGTGGCCGCCTGAGCTCCTACATTAACAACTTCATTTATAAAGAGCTCAGAGGATTTGAGACGGAGCTGAAACACTCACTCCTGTGATAAAACAAGTAGGTAAAAAGGGAACATGCAGTTTTATTCTTTCGAATCAAAATGATATTTGTCTTTCAGGGGCTCAAACTCATAGGATTCTAGAGATAGGCAGCTGCCGTATGATAAACTGGTGTACTATCCTGAGAAACAATGAGCTGTGAAGAATGAACTAAAAAGAGGACGTCTGGTATCGTGTTTCCCCAAAAATAAGGCCTAGCATGAATTTTTGGAATTCTGAGTAAGGCTTAAATATATATTTATATCTATATATAAAAGAATACATCCAATATTTCATTTAGCCCATGAGGCTTGAGGGTGTTTAATTTATAAATCCAGTATATTTTTTTCCTAATTAGTAGTTTAATGCGATTTTCAATATTATCAGGACTCCATTCAATAGGTGCACTATGTAAGTTTTTAAAATCTTTCTTAGGCCTGTTTCACATGTCGGAGAGAAACACAGACTTTTTCACTGACGTGTTAAAAACACATATGTCCCTCCATGTGCCATGTTTCAAAGCACACGTGGGTTCTACATGTGCAATCCGTGACCTGTGATCCATTATAGCAAATGGAGGTAAACTCACCTGTCCCCGCTCCTGCTGCCCATGGTGCTGAAGTCTCCTGGATGCTGTTTCCGGCCACTGTGTCTCTCACTGCTGCAGCTCCTTGCGGGGTTGGCTGTGCAGTTCATAAATTCATATGCATGAGAATAATGAGCCGGCCTGGCAGCAGCAGAGAGCAGTGGCCGGAGACAGCGTCGCTGGATGCAGGAGGGTGTTTCATGGATCACACCACTGTGTGGTCAGTGGGACATCAGTGATGCCAGAAAAAAATGGACATGTCTCCATGCGGAAATCACGGACACGCGTGTACGCCGCACTGAGATACGTTCAGTGAAAAATCACTGATGTGTGCGCAAACCCATTGATTTTAATGGGTCTGCATATGTCAGTGATTCTGGTACGTATAAAAACTGTCACATACATACCAGAATCACTGACGTGTGAAAGAGGCCTTATAGTGAATGGTACAATGGTGGGGCAATTCATATTTCAGAAAACCATTAAAAACAATGTGTCTATGGGATGTTAATCTTGTGTGGTTCTTCCCATATTTTGATTATTAATAATGTATTCAATGATATATATTACAAAGCTGCTTCGACATGTAAGATGATCTTTATTATAAAATTCCTAACCCATGGATTTGGAAAAAATACAGTTTTTAATGTGTAATTAAATTACAGCATTGGCATTTATTACAGCAACACTTAAAAATGCCGTTTGATAATGGGTTTTTATTCTTTATTTTAATATAAATCTGCTGGGAGCTATGATGTTTCTTAGTTTTGGAGCTCTCCGAAAGGTGAGTCCAGGATTTCTTGGTAGACTTTTTCCAAGTACTGGATCATCAAGGAGAATGTGCCAGTGTTCTTGGAGAGCTTTCCGAATCCTTTAATGAGAATCAGAGAATCATTAAAAGTATAGTGTAGTGATGAAGTTGCAACCATATTTTGATCTGCTTCATTATTTTTTTCTTTTTGTTTTTACGGTTTAGTGAAGCCCAACCAAGCTTTTTGCTAAAAAAGAAAAAAAAAAGCACGTTTAGTAAGCTTTAATAGATATTACTGCTTGTTAAATCTATCCCTAAGTATACTGGCTTGAAAAATAAAATCCCCATCAAGCGTACAGTTCTTTCTTATCCTCTGCTATTGGTTAAATTCAATATTTTCCAATTTTTTTTTTGTGGTGCCCACTGAGGAAATGAATGTAACTGTTCTTAAGCACATTTTAAAAAAAGGTTTTTGCACATATACGACTATCTTGAGTGATAACAAGAAAATTAATAGTATCCGCCCCAATGGTGGGTGAAAAAAAGATAGGCCCCACTTATTGGAAATGAGGCTTTTAACAAATAGGGATACATCATGAATCAAATTATCACAAATAAGAAAGAGATTGTCAATGAATCTTATGTACAGTATAATGCTTCTAGAATATTTACCTTCATAAATATATATACTCAAAAACTTCCATAAATAAATTTACATACATCGGTGCTTTGACCCCATTGCAGTCCCATATTGCTGGTGGTAGTATTCTCCCATGAATGTAAAGTAATTATCTTGCAGAATGAATGAAAGACCCTTCAAAATTAATTATTTTTGTGCAACAGGTATTTGTGCCATTACAAAGATATTTTTCAAAACAATTAAGTTCAATTTTATGGTAGATATCAGAATAAAGAGAGTAAATATCAAGTCTGAGGAATATGTATGAAGGTCGCCAGGTAATTGTGGATAAAAGACCAATCAGATGTGTGTAATCTCTCGGGTTACTGGTGAGTCATATAACATGTGTTATAAGAATATTATCTACATAGGCTAGGCTGCTAAATTGATAGTTAGTGAGTCAATTCCTGATATGATCAGTCTTCCAGGTGTATTTGTTTGATTTTTATGTATTTTTGGTAAATGGTAGAAAAATGGAAGAGAAGGATATTTACGAATAATACTGTATGTATTTTTGTAATGTATATTCCCGTGTGTTTAATATATTTTTGTCAAATCCATTATTAACGAGAGATTTGTAGATCGGTACAATCTTTGACGGTATCTTATGGCAAGATTTGGTATCTGGCAAAATTCTATGTGCCTCATCGCAGTATTCCTTATAGTTCTGTATAACAATTTCCCCTCCTTTATTTGCTGATCATTACGAAATTACACCCGGCTCCCACTCCACAGATAACATACACCAAAATCATGAAACTGAACAAGCTCATGTTTTTGGTTTTTTTTAGAGGCATTCTTGAATGATTGTAATGAAACCGTTTTAGCACTGTTTAATCTGTATGTGGCTAAGATCCTGAGGAAGAAATCGGAGACTTTGAAACGCATTGATTGAATAAACCACAATTTCTACATGATTGCATGGTCCGTCTCTAGTCAATAAAGCAGACATCAAACCATTTTATTCCCTCTGTATATATCGGTTACGTCACTGAGCTTGTGGATCTGCAGCTTCTGGTTTAGTGCATGCAATATAATACCCTTTACGGGATCATATATTAGTATATATGTTAAATATATATGTATATATATATATATATATATTTATTTAGATATATATTATAGAGCCTAAAGCATTGTTTCCATTCAGCTACCCTAGAGAACTTGTAGTTTTTGAATCCTGGAAAAAACCTCAGTGTGAACATACACAAGATATGTTAGTAAAGCACTAACTTGCGCTAACCTAAACTGTATTATCTTTAATGAGAAATACAGGAGTAAAGCTTGTATTTTGTATCATAATTTTAACCCATTTTCTTAAAAGAAACCTGTCACCAGATTTAGTTTTTTTTAAACTAAAACTAGGACCTTAAGCAGCGCCTGAGCCCTGTAGACCTCAAAAATACCTTTATAAAATCTCCCACCCTGTATGTAAATTATCCAGTGTTAATTTGCACCTCCTGTCCCTCCTTTCACCCTCCTCCTGTGCTGATTGATGTGGATAACGCCTCGGATGCCATCCATGTAAGTGGGCAAAATCTCCATATTCCCTTCTTGCTCAGATGCACTTCGCTTTGCCCTGTTGCGGGCAGAGTTGAAAACATAGGTGCGCCTGCGCGAACCGGCGAGTTCTCTCTGCAAGAGAGATTTTGCCCAGCGATGTGGTGGAAGTGGGTGACGCCTTTCAGGGATAAATTGTTGTTATTCAGAAAAAACACATCTAGGCATATATAAATGGCTGTTCATGTGAAAGAATGGCTCTCCAATCTTAAAAAAGAGCCTATAGTCCTAATTTGTTAAGACTGACGTTATACACTGCAGACTAATGCGGGCGTCACACGTGACGATCTATCGTGTGATATGTCGTCGGGGTCACGGTTTTCGTGACGCACATCCGGCATCGTTCACGACATCTCGTGTGACACCTAAGAGTGACTCTTAATCGGTTGTAAATCGTGTATCGTGTACACGTCGCTCATTTTTAAAAAATCGTTTAATCTTATTTGCGCAAATTGTTCATCATACCCGGGGCAGCACACATCGCTCCGTGTGACACCCCGGGAACGATGAACACAGCTTTCCTGCGTCCCGCGGCTCCCGCCGGCTATGCGGAAGGAAGGAGGTGGGCGGGATGTTTACGTCCCGCTCATCTCCGCCCCTCCGCTTCTATTGGGCGGCCGCTGCGTGATGTCGCAGTGATGCCGAACAACCCACCCCCTTCAGGAAGTGGATTTCGCCACCCACAGTGACGTCGCTCAGCAGGTAAGTACGTGTGACGGGGGTTTAATGACTTTGTGCGACACGGGCAGAGATTTGCCCGTGGCGCACAAACGACGGGATCGCACGATAGATCATATCGTGTGACGCCCGAATTAGTAAATGATCATAGTGTAGTCAGAGGCTCCTGGTTCATTAACCCCTTTCCGCCTGTTTTCACCTTACTGACCGGAACAAAGTTTTCAATTCTGACCAGTGTCACTTTATGCAGCAATAACCCTGGAACACTTCAATGCTGACACATGGTACTTCATTTAAGTTGTAAATTTAGGTTGAAATGTTTTTTTGTGAAAATCTCCTAATTTTGACAAAAAAATTAAAAAATTTTGCAATTTTTAATACTTAATTTTTATGCTTTAAATAAATAACATTTCCTACATGCATGTTTTACATCAGAAACATTTTTGAAACTTATTTTTTGTTAGGAAATTAAAAGAGTTAAAAGATTATTAGATATTACTCATTTTTCCAACAAAATTTACAAATCCAATTTTTTAGGGACCACATCACATTTGAAGTGACTTTGAGAGGCTTATGTAACAGAAAGTACTCAAAAGTGACACCATTTTTAAAACTTCACCCCTCAATCTTTTCAAAACCACATCCAATAAGTTTATTAACCCTTTAGGTGCTTCACAGGAATTAAAGCAATGTGGAAGGAATAAAAATGAACATTTTACTTTTTCCTATAAATATATTACTTTAGCCTCAAATATTGCATTTTCGTAAGGGTAACACGAGAAAATGGACTATACAATTTGTTGTGCAATTTCTCCTGAGTACACGTACACCATATGTGGGTGAAAACTACTGGCCTCATGTCAGGGCTCAGAAAGGAAGAAGCACCATTCGACTTTTGGAGCAAAAAATCGACTGAAATAGATTGCAGACACTATGTCGCATGTACCTAACCACTGATGTGCTTAAACAGTGGAAACCTACCACAAGTGATCCAATTTTGGAAACTATACCCCTCAAGAAATTTATTTAGAGGTCTTGTGAGCGAATTGAACCCCCAGGTGTTTTACAGAATTTTATAATATTGAGCTGTGAAAATGAAAAGAAAAATTTTGTCACAAACATGTTGCTTTTGCCCCAAATTTTTAATTTTGACAAGGGTAAGAGCAAAAAAAATGTAAAAATTGTTGTGCAATTTATCCTGAGTACACTGTTACCTCAAATATTGTGGAAAACTACTTTTTGGGTGCATGACAGGGCTCAGAAGGGAAGGAGCACCATTCAACTTTTTGTGCTCAAAATTTGGTGAAATTAGATAGTGGACATCCTGTTTTGTTTTCTTAGCCCCTGATGTGCGTAAGCAATTTAGAAACTCCCCACAAGTGACCCATTTTGGAAACTAGACCCTTCAAGTGTGCTTCACAGAATTTTATAACGGGCCATGAAAATGGGAAAATATATTTTTCTCACAAAAATGTTGCTTTAAGCCCCATTTTTTTATTTTTGCAAGGGCAATAGAAAACAAGCTACCATTCAATTTGCTGTGCAATTTCTCCTGTGTACACCGATACCCCATATTTGGTAGAAAACTTATTTTTGGGTGCACGGCAGGGTTCAGAAGGGAAAGAACCCTATTTGAATTTTGGAGCGCAATTTTGTCTGGAATATATTGCAGATCCCATGTCACATTTGAAAAGCCCCTGACATGGCAAAACAGTAGAAACCTCAACAAGTGACACCATTTTGGAAACTACACCTGTCAAGGAATTTATCTAGGAGCATAGTGAGCATTTTTGACCCTCAGATGATTCACAGGATTGTATAACATTGGACTGAGTAAATTAAAATGACAATTTTTTTCAAGTACAATGTTGCTTTGGCCCTAAGTTACAGCTTACTTGTTACCAAAATACCCAAGTCTTTCTCGTGTTCTGTAGTCTCAAGATTACTTCCATTTAATGTATATGCAGCTATAGGATTACTCCGTCCTAGGTGCATTACTTTACATTTATCAACATTAAATCTCAAGAATCGCAAGAATCCATGCAGGTTATCAGTTATTATATTATTCTCTCTTATATATCGTTACATGTCATCTCTTAAAATGCCCTCAAAAACCTTGCACATCACTGGTGTCAGGCTTACTGGACAGTACTTGCCTGGATCTACCCTCTTACCTTTTTTAAATATCAGTACCACATCAGCAATCCTCCAATCCTGAGGTATCAACACTGTTACAAGCGAGTCTAAGCAGATAAGATACAGAAGTCTGTCAATTACTGAGCTCAATTCCCTCAATATCTGTGGATGAATGTCATCTGGCCCGGGGGATTTGTCAATGTTAATTTACTCAGATGTTATGTTCTACCATTAAGGGGTTAAGAGTAAATGAGGCAGTTCTGCTCTCCATATATGGCCTACATGTCACCTGGTGGAATCACATGACCATATGTCTGGGCTTAACAGAAATGGTGAGGAGACATTTTGTGTGTGTGTGTGTGTGTGTGTATGTAAGTCGATCTGGAGAAGCTGAGGGAGAAGGTAGGAGAGCAGCCATAGCTCCTACATATGAGAGCCGAGAGCCAAGAGCCTTAGCTGCAGATTATTGTGTAATCATGATTGTGCATAACAGGTAAGGAATCACTGCATCTGATGTAGAGTGTGTTGTGAAAGTATTTAAACCCCCTTGGAAGTTTTCGAGTTCTGCTGCCTCACAACCTGGAATTTCAAAGGTTTTTTTTAGGGTTTGCATCAGGTCATGTAATGAACATGCTTACAACTGTGAACATTGATTTCTTACTATTGTAAAGCAAGCATGAATAGGACAAAATATCTGAAAACTTCAGTATGCATAACAATACACCCTCCCTAAAGTCAGTATTTTGTAAAGCCTCCTTTTGTGTTAATTACAGCTGTAAGTCACTTTGGATAAGATTCTAATACATTTACGCGGTTTCCCTTAAACCACTTGAGTGTTGTTTTTTCAGTTTGCTTTGGGCCATTGTCATTTGCCATAGTCTCAAATCACTGACAGACTGAAACAGGTTTTGCTCAAGAATGTCTCTTTATTCTGCACCATCCATCTTCACCTCAACTTGAACCATTTTCTTTGTCCCTGCAGCCAAAAAACATCTCCACAACATGATGCTACCACCACCATGTTTCACTGTGTGGATGGTGTTCTTGGAGGGATGAGCTGCTGGTTTGGCGCCAGACATAGCGTTTACCTTGATGAAAAAAAAGTTCAATTTTGGTCTCATTTGATCACACCACTTTCCAACATACATTTCAAGAATCTCCCACATGTCTTTTGGTTGGCAAAATCAAAATGCGCCTTCCAATTTTTGACTGTAAGTAAAGTCTTCTTTCTGGCCACTTTTCCATAAAGGCTAGCTCTATGTAGTGTATGGCTTATTGTGTCGTATGGACTCCAGGCTCTGCTTGGGAACTCTGCAGCACCTTTAGAGTTATCTTTGATCTCTGTGCTCCTCTCTAATTAATGCCCTCCTCCAATGGGCTCAGTAATTTGGTGGGCGGCCCTCTCTTGGAAGGTTTGTTGTGGTACCATGTTCTTTCCATTTGATAATAATGGCTTTGATGGTCCTCTGAGGGATCATCAGGAATTGGGATATTTTTTTAGAACCCAGCCCCGACTTGTACTTCTCAACAACTTTGTCTCTGACTTGTTTGGAGATCTCCTTGGTCTTCATGGTGTTGTTTGGTTAGTGGTGCCTCTTGCTTAGTAGTATTGCAGCCTCTGTTGCCTTTCAGAAAAGGTGTGTATATACTGACAGACCCCGGGACACTTAGATTGCCCACAGGTGGACTTCCTTTTACTAAGCATGTAAATTATGAAGGTTATTGATTGCACTAGATATTTTCAGGGGCTTCATAGCAAAAGGGGGAAAACATATGAAAATGGCAATTTTTATTTATTTTATCCCATAATTTAATTTTTGCTTATATCTTTCTCACTTCACTTCCCCAACTTAGTCTAGTTAGTGCTGACGCATGGCACACAAATCGGATTATAAAAATATTTAAACACAGGTTATAATGTAACAAAATAGGTAAAAAGCGAAAGGGATATAACCACATGACTATCCGGGAAAGTAAGTGTGATTGCTAAATAGGAATTGAAACTGCGTGCAAGTATCCTTCATCTGAATGTACCTTTGTAAACTTACAAGCAGGGCTGGCCTTAGCCTGAATGGCGCCCTGTGCAAAACTGCCCTTTGGTGCCCCCCCCCTACTGATTTTTTTACCCAGTTTCCCAGGAAACAAATGACGACAGGAGCCAATTTTTTTTATATCCTAATAAAATTCAGCTCTTCAAATGTACAAAATACTCCAAATTTGTGCTGGAGAATCTGCACCTCAAACCCACCACGTTTGATCTCGTTCTTTTAGAGGTCTTCCGATTTCAACCATTTATGCAGTATCCCTGGATATTACATCATGGATGGTACATGCGGATCTCCCCAATGGGGCGCACATGTATCTGGAGAATGAGGCGCTGACGCTCTTCATAGAGAGATGATATATATTTCTATACACTTAGAGCGGCGCAGGTTGTGGCCCCATTGGTGGGATCAGCATCTACTATACAAATCCTGAGGATAAAAGTACAGGATGATGCCAGATAATGCACATTGGAGCCGGCGGCCGATGCTGCGTGTATTCTGGACCAAAAAGTCCAAAATACAAATGTTAAAGGAGAATGTACGAAATTAGAAAAAAAATCTCTGCTTTCTATGTAATAAAGAGTCCTCAGGTTATATGTGTCACTGCCTCTCAGCTTCAATGACCTGAACAGACTGAGGTGCAGCACCACATACACACCTTGAGGACGAGGAGTGCTGTGTATGTGTCAGTGCCTCTCAGCTCTACTGACCTGAATAGACGAAGCTGCAGTACCACATACACACCATGAGGGAGGGGCCCTATGTATGGAAGAACTATGGCATACAGTTAGGTCCAGAAATATTTGGACAGTGACACAATTTTCACGAGTTGGGCTCTGCATGCCACCACATTGGATTTGAAATGAAACCTCTACAACAGAATTCAAGTGCAGATGGTAACGTTTAATTTGAAGGTTTGAACAAATATATCTGATAGAAATTGTAGGAATTGTACACATTTCTTTACAAACACTCCACATTTTAGGAGGTCAAAAGTAATTGGACAAATAAACCAAACCCAAACAAAATATTTTTATTTTCAATATTTTGTTGCGAATCCTTTGGAGGCAATCACTGCCTTAAGTCTGGAACCCATGGACATCACCAAACGCTGGGTTTCCTCCTTCTTAATGCTTTGCCAGGCCTTTACAGCCGCAGCCTTCAGGTCTTGCTTGTTTGTGGGTCTTTCCGTCTTAAGTCTGGATTTGAGCAAGTGAAATGCATGCTCAATTGGGTTAAGATCTGGTGATTGACTTGGCCATTGCAGAATGTTCCACTTTTTTGCACTCATGAACTCCTGGGTAGCTTTGGCTGTATGCTTGGGGTCATTGTCTATCTGTACTATGAAGCGCCGTCCGATCAACTTTGCGGCATTTGGCTGAATCTGGGCTGAAAGTATATCCCGGTACACTTCAGAATTCATCCGGCTACTCTTGTCTGCTGTTATGTCATCAATAAACACAAGTGACCCAGTGCCATTGAAAGCCATGCATGCCCATGCCATCACGTTGCCTCCACCATGTTTTACAGAGGATGTGGTGTGCCTTGGATCATGTGCCGTTCTCTTTCTTCTCCAAACTTTTTTCTTCCCATCATTCTGGTACAGGTTGATCTTTGTCTCATCTGTCCATAGAATACTTTTCCAGAACTGAGCTGGCTTCATGAGGTGTTTTTCAGCAAATTTAACTCTGGCCTGTCTATTTTTGGAATTGATGAATGGTTTGCATCTAGATGTGAACCCTTTGTATTTACTTTCATGGAGTCTTCTCTTTACTGTTGACTTAGAGACAGATACACCTACTTCACTGAGAGTGTTCTGGACTTCAGTTAATGTTGTGAACGGGTTCTTCTTCACCAAAGAAAGTATGCGGCGATCATCCACCACTGTTGGCATCCGTGGACGCCCAGGCCTTTTTGAGTTCCCAAGCTCACCAGTCAATTCCTTTTTTCTCAGAATGTACCCGACTGTTGATTTTGCTACTCCAAGCCTGTCTGCTATCTCTCTGATGGATTTTTTCTTTTTTTTCAGCCTCAGGATGTTCTGCTTCACCTCATTTGAGAGTTCCTTAGACCGCATGTTGTCTGGTCACAGCAACAGCTTCCAAATGCAAAACCACACACCTGTAATCAACCCCAGACCTTTAAACTACTTCATTGATTACAGGTTAACGAGGTAGATGCCTTCAGATTTAATTGCAGCCCTTAGAGTCCCTTGTCCAATATTTTTTGGTCCCTTGAAAAAGAGGAGGCTATGCATTACAGAGCTATGATTCCTAAACCCTTTCTCCGATTTGGATGTGAAAACGCTCATATTGCAGCTGGGAGTGTGCACTTTCAGCCCATATTATATATATAATTGTATTTCTGAACATGTTTTTGTAAACAGCTAAAATAACAAACCTTGTGTCACTGTCCAAATATTTCTGGACCTAACTGTATATATATATTTATTTATTTATTATACACCCTACATATGCCCTAAACCTGTCACGTGTAATATAATTATGAATGTTGACCTGCCATATCCTAAAGGTGTGTAATATGTGCTCTGTTAGGATTTCACTTGCTGATTCGAGTGGTAGTTATCTGATCGCTCACATGTGATGTCCATGGGTTCCAGACTTAAGGCAGTGATTGCCTCCAAAGGATTCGCAACAAAATATTGAAAATAAAAATATTTTGTTTGGGTTTGGTTTATTTGTCCAATTACTTTTGACCTCCTAAAATGTGGAGTGTTTGTAAAGAAATGTGTACAATTCCTACAATTTCTATCAGATATTTTTGTTCAAACCTTCAAATTAAACGTTACAATCTGCACTTGAATTCTGTTGTAGAGGTTTCATTTCAAATCCAATGTGGTGGCATGCAGAGCCCAACTCGCGAAAATTGTGTCACTGTCCAAATATTTCTGGACCTAACTGTATATATATATATATATATACACACATATATATATACATATATATATACACACACACATTATATATATATATATATATATATATATATATATATATATATATATATATATATATATATAATGTATTACCCCCTACATTTGCTCTGCACCCACTCTGGCCGCAGCTGCAGGGCCCACTGGCATCACATCACAGGCTCCCCCTGATGTCATTACACCTATCTGGGACCCACAGCTGCAGAGCAAGGGCGATACAGGGAGCCAGTGGCCATCTGCTCCTCAATGGTGTTCAACCATGCATCCAAGGAAATAGCAATGGCCAGCATCACCCACAGGCCCAGTCACTGCCACTGCATAAATTATACCATATACATGGCACACATACAGTAGATACTATATAACAGATAGATGAATGCAGGGTCGGACTGGGGTGTCTGGGGTCCACAGGAGTTATTTCTAGAGGCCACACTACAACTATATGCAAATACCTGCAGGAGCCCCCACACAGCCTCCTACACGCAGCAGGAGCTCCCACATAGCGTCCTACACGCAGCAGGAGCCCCCACACAGCCTCCAACACGCAGCAGAAGCCCCCACACAGCCTCCTACACGCAGCAGGAGCCCCCACACAGCCTCCTACACGCAGCAGGAGCCCCCACACAGCCTCCAACACGCAGCAGGAGCCCCCACACAGCCTCCTACACGCAGCAGGAGCCCCCACACAGCCTCCTACACGCAGCAGGAGCCCCCACACAGCCTCCTACACGCAGCAGGAGCCCCCACACAGCCTCCTACACGCAGCAGGAGCCCCCACACAGCCTCCTACACAGCCTCCTACACGCAGCAGGAACCCCCACACAGCCTTGTACATGCAGCAGGAGCCCCCACACAGCCTCCTACAGGCAGCTGGAGCCCCCACACAGCCTCCTACATGAAGCAGGAGCCCCCACACAGCCTCCTACATGCAGCAGGAGCCCCCCACACAGCCTCCTACACGCAGCAGGAGCCCCCACACAGCCTCCTACATGCAGCAGGAGCCCCCACACAGACAGATATCCAGCCGGCGGGCCTCCAGCACGGAGAGGCAGGCAGCTCGGGGGCCTCCAGCACGGAGAGGCAGGCAGCCTGGGGGCCTCCAGCACGGAGAGGCAGGCAGCCTGGGGGCCTCCAGGACGGAGAGACAGGCAGCCGGCGGGCCTCCAGGACGGAGAGACAGGCAGCCGGCGGGCCTCCAGGATGGAGAGACAGGCAGCCGGCGGGCCTCCAGGACGGAGAGACAGGCAGCCGTCGGGCCTCCAGGACGGAGAGACAGGCAGCCGGTGGGCCTCCAGGACGGAGGGGCAGGCAGCCTGGGGGCCTCCAGCACGAAGAGGCAGGCAGACACAGTGAGGCGGCGGGCCGCCCGCACAGTGAGGCGGCGGGCCGCCCGCACAGACAGGCGGCGGGCCGCCCGCACAGACAGGCGGCGGGCCGCCCGCACAGACAGGCGGTGGGCCGCTCGCACAGACAGGCGGCGGGCCGCCCGCACAGATAGGCGGCGGGCCGCCCGCAGAGACAGGCGGCCGTCCGCCCGCACAGAGAGGCGGCGGGCCGCCCGCACAGAGAGGCGGCCGTCCGCCCGCACAGAGACGCGGCCGTCTGCCCGCACAGCCTCCTACACAGCCTCCTACACGCAGCAGGAACCCCCACACAGCCTCCTACACGCAGCAGGAGCCCCCACACAGCCTCCTACATGCAGCAGGAGCCCACACACAGACAGATATCCAGCCGGCGGGCCTCCAGCACGGAGAGGCAGGCAGCCTGGGGGCCTCCAGCACGGAGAGGCAGGCAGCCTGGGGGCCTCCAGCACGGAGAGGCAGGCAGCCTGGGGGCCTCCAGGACGGAGAGACAGGCAGCCGGCGGGCCTCCAGGACGGAGAGACAGGCAGCCGGCGGGCCTCCAGGATGGAGAGACAGGCAGCCGGCGGGCCTCCAGGATGGAGAGACAGGCAGCCGGCGGGCCTCCAGGACGGAGAGACAGGCAGCCGTCGGGCCTCCAGGACGGAGAGACAGGCAGCCGGTGGGCCTCCAGGACGGAGGGGCAGGCAGCCTGGGGGCCTCCAGCATGGAGAGGCAGGCAGCCACAGTGAGGCGGCGGGCCGCCCGCACAGTGAGGCGGCGGGCCGCCCGCACAGTGAGGCGGCGGGCCGCCCGCACAGACAGGTGGCGGGCCACTCGCACAGACAGGCGGCGGGCCGCCCGCACAGACAGGCGGCGGGCCGCCCGCACAGACAGGCGGCGGGCCGCTCGCACAGACAGGCGGCGGGCCGCCTGCACAGACAGGCGGCGGGCCGCCTGCAGAGACAGGTGGACGCCCGCCCGCAGAGACAGGCGGCCGCCCACCCGCAGAGACAGGCGGCCGTCCGCCCGCACAGAGAGGCGGCGGGGTGCCCGCACAGAGAGGCGGCCGTCCGCCCGCACAGAGAGGCGGCCGTCCGCCCGCACAGAGAGGCGGCCGTCCGCCCGCACAGAGAGGCGGCCGTCCGCCCGCAGAGACAGGCGGCCGTCCGCCCGCACAGAGAGGCGGCGGGCCGCCCGCACAGAGAGGCGGCCGTCCGCCCGCACGGAGAGGCGGCCGTCCGCCCCCACAGAGAGGCGGCCGTCCGCCCGCAGAGACAGGCGGCCTTCCGCCCGCACAGAGAGGCGGCCGTCCGCCCACACAGAGAGGCGGCCGTCCGCCCGCAGAGACAGGCGGCCGTCCACCCGCACAGAGAGGCGGCTGGCCGCCCGCACAGACAGGCGGCCGGCCGCCCACACAGACAGGCGGCCGGCCGCCCTCAGAGACGGCCGTCCACCCGCAGAGACAGCCGTCCGCCCGCAGAGGCAGGCGGCCGTCCGCCCGCACAGTCAGGCGGCCGGCCGCCCGCACAGACAGGCGGCGGGCCGCCCCCAGAGATGGCCGGCCGCCCGCAGAGACAGCCGTCCGCCCGCAGAGACAGCCGTCCGCCCGCAGAGACAGGCGGCCGTCCGCCCGCAAAGACAGGCGGCCGGCCGCCCGCACAGACAGGCAGCGGGCCGCCCCCAGAGACGGCCGTCCGCCCGCAGAGACAGCCGTCCGCCTGCAGAGACAGGCGGCCGTCCGCCCGCACAGACAGGCGGCCGGCCGCCCGCAGAGACAGGCGGCTGTCCGCCCGCAGAGACAGGCGGCCGGCCGCCCGCAGAGACAGGTGGCCGGCCGCTCGCACAGACATGCGGCCGGCCGGCCGCCCGCACAGAGAGGCGGCCGTCCGCCCGCAGAGACAGGCGGCCGTCCGCCCGCACAGAGAGGCGGCGGGCCGCCCTCACAGACATGCGGCCGGCCTCCCGCACAGACAGGCGGCCGGCCGCCCGCACAGACAGGCGGCGGGCCGCCCCCAGATATGGCCGTCCGCCCGCAGAGACAGCCGTCCGCCCGCAGAGACAGCCGTCCGCCCGCAGAGACAGGCGGCCGGCCGCCCGCACAGACAGCCGTCCGCCCGCACAGACAGGCGGCCGGCCACCCGACAAGTGAGGCGGCCGGCCGACCGCACAGAGAGGCGGCGGGCCGCCTGCACAAACAGTCCGCCCGCACAAAGAGGTGGCTGGCCACCCTCACAGAGAGGCGGCCGGCCACCAGCACAGAGAGGCAGGAAATTAACTTCTTACCTCTCTGCGGCGTCCCCCCTGAAGCATGGCCGTCGGCGCCCTGTGCGCCCAGACATGCGGCCGGCCGGCTGCCCGCACAGAGAGGCGGCCGTCCGCCCGCAGAGACAGGCGGCCGTCCGCCCGCACAGAGAGGCGGCGGGCCGCCCTCACAGACAGGCGGCCGACCTCCCGCACAGACAGGCGGCCGGCCGCCCGCACAGACAGGCGGCGGGCCGCCCCCAGATACGGCCGTCCGCCCGCAGAGACAGCCGTCCGCCCGCAGAGACAGCCGTCCGCCCGCAGAGACAGGCGGCCGGCCGCCCGCACAGACAGCCGTCCGCCCGCACAGACAGGCGGCCGGCCACCCGCACAGTGAGGCGGCCGGCCGACCGCACAGAGAGGCGGCGGGCCGCCTGCACAAACAGTCCACCCGCACAAAGAGGTGGCTGGCCGCCCTCACAGAGAGGCGGCCGGCCACTAGCACAGAGAGGCAGGAAATTAACTTCTTACCTCTCTGCGGCGTCCCCCCTGAAGCATGGCCGTCGGCGCCCTGTGCGACCGCACAAGTCGCACATGCCTAAAGCCGGCCATGCTTACAAGTAAACGTTTTTGTACTGCCCCACTAGCGTCCCTGATTACTGGACTATCTGGAGTGCACCATTATACACCCCACTGTCAGGAAATACAAGTAGATTGAGTGCACCCAGGTGTTACAAACTCTATTTTAGTTATTTTTTTCTTTTTGTCACTGCCCTGGCAGCATGATAAGTTAACTACCGCACACCTCAGGGTCTATGGTATTACAAACTCACATTCCCAAATTGCTAATCAATGAATGCTATTGCATACTGGAAAGGAGAACAGGGTTATGCCGTGCTGTCGCCAATGTGACAAAGATGTGGATTACATCAAATTTCTTTTTATTTAGGGCTACGCGTTTCGGAGAACTTCAGTCTCCTTCATCAGAACAGAAGAAATTTAATAATCTATGGTTTTACGGAAAAGGCACATACTGTATATATACAGTACGTTGGACGCGACTACTGAAGTTCAAAAATATTGGTGGGCAGGTGGCTAGTACAGTAACGGAAATAACAATAGTTAATAGATAAAAAGAACATAATGATGAACATTGCATTAGCAATAATATTTATCTATCCATTGCATTTTTTCTGTTGGTTATTGATATTTGATGAGAAATTCATGTCAATAAGACCTTTAGAAATATATTTACTTAGAAAATTGGTGACGTGTTCAATGCTTATTTCACCCGCTGTATGCTGCATAAATTATAATGCCCCATCCAGATAAAGAGCCCCCACTTTTCAAAACGTTGTCAGAGTTGACACAAAATTGCAAGAAGCTGAGACATTTTGCAACATTTCACAATTTTTTACAGCAGCTATATGGCATAGGTGGATGAATTGGTGCCTTAAGGCAAGTATGTGATTTACATGCAGTCATGTGCCTACTAGATGTGTGCTGCCGCGCTCAATGCAAGTGAATTGCTGAAGACGGGATATGTCTTGTTGGAATGTGTCTGGAAGTATGCAAATCGTAAACTAGTGGTCACATTACCCCTCGCTCCCGGCACCAGTACTGGCAGTGCACGAGCTGTGATGATTCTCAAATCTGCAATCAAATAGAGTGAATGTAGACTTTTACCCCAAGGTTAGACAATCTGTTTAAAGACAGAAAAAAAGATAATTGTGCTTTGTGCAAAATTTATGAATCATATGCACAAGTCAAAAAGGAAAAGTGACCTCAAAACTCTGAAATGATCATATTGAGGCAGAGATATGAGATATATCTGCCTGTTTTTCATTGGAAACAAATTACAAAACTAAAGGCCGCTTTACACGCTACGACATCGCTAAAGCGATCTCGTTGGGGGTCACATAATTTGTGACGAACATCCGGCCACGTTAGTGATGTCGTTGCGTGTGACACCTATGAGCGATTTTGAATTGTCGCAAAAACGTTCAAAATCGCTAATCGGTAACATGGGGGTCCATTCCCAATTATCATTGCTGCTGCAGGTACGATGTTGTTCGTTGTTCCTGCGGCAGCACACATCGCTATGTGTGACACCCCAGGAACGAGGAACCTCACCTTACCTGCGGCCGCCGGCAATAAGGAAGGAAAAAGGTGGGCGGGATGTTACGTCCCGCTCATCTCCACCCCTCCGCTTCTATTGGGCGGCCGCTTAGTGACGTCGCTGTGACGCCAAACGAACCACCCCCTTAGAAAGGAGGCGGTTTGCCGGTCACAGGAACGTCGCTAGGCAGGTAAGTAGTGTGACGGATCCGCGTGATTTTGTGCGCCATGGGCAGCGATTTGCCCGTGACGCACAAATGATGGGGGCGGGTACACACGCTAGCGATCTCGCTAGCGAGATCGCAGCGTGTAAAGCGGCCTTTAGAGATTTTCCTAAGCTTAATGCACCAGAATTGTGACTTAGTAATTAGTAAAACTATGTTTTCAGAATTTTTGGAGGAGACTTTTGGCACAAATCTGCAAAATCCTCCTCAAAAAATATTTAGGGTATGTACACACTGCATCTTTAAGACAACGGTGCACCTTTCAAGTTTTTTAAGGAGAAGCCGCGTCAGCAGGAGCAGTTTCACCAACATCTTCTCAGATGTATTTATTGCAAATTATATCTATGAAGAACATATTTTTAACTTTTCGCTATGGCTTTGGAGTTTTTGAGATCATGCAGGGTTCTTGTGAAGGAAGTTACCGTCAGAGAATATGAGTCTCATGTAGCTATGTTTTTCATAAAATATTTTCATAGTGTTTCTTTTTCTTAGTACATTCTATATTTTAAGTCACGCATTATGAACTGATGCGCCCCCTACTGTTTGTATATGACCTCTACTTTCCCTGTTCTTGTCACATATTTACTTATGTAAAAGTCATCTTACAGCTAAGGTCAAAATGTCCTTTTAATGAGCTTCTCAAATATTCACCTACCTTTTATCTCTGACTCATGCTGTTTTCATACATATCACTGCTGTAAAATTACACTAGTTCTGCAAGAAATGTTAATAATAATAATCATTATATCCAAAAGTAGTGATAACATAATTTAAAGTAAAAACGGAGCTCTGGGCGAATTAACTCATGACTCAATTTGTAGGGTGACTATAGGGTTTAATAAGCTTGGGTTGTGTATTATAGGGTTTTTTGGTCCCCCAGCAATTCATATCTCTCTGCCTCTTTGGACTTATCTGATGACAGCCATTAAAGAGGACCTAGTGCACATGAGGGCTGTTGCTGGTGCCTCGGATGACTGATTAGCTAAGGGCCTTGGAGGGAGAAATGATGCAGACCTCCTGCTTGAAGACATGATAGACGACCTACCATAATACCTATTCCAAAATGTGGCACTGAAGCGTTGGTCCAGGCACTGGCTGAGGCCTGGGGTTGTAGTCGTACATCCGCCCTGCGCACTACATGAACAAGGGTTGGAGTGTGTGTTGGAGCCGGTGTGATGTGGTTACCTGCAGGTTGCTGGGTCAGTTTACAAGCTGACGGTCTCAGTCCAGAAGAAACACGGACACACTCAGGGCTGCTGGAAAACACTTCAACTTTACTGTAATACTGACATTCTTCTTTGGTGGAGAGGTACACATTCTTTACAGGCATATTAACACAATGCTCTTCCCATACTGGCTATACACACTGGCTCTTGGGAATATACAGATTCTCCACTCTGGTTTTAAGGCAAGTTGCTTCTCCTGGGGACAAGCTACCCTGGGTTTTAATCCGAGGACCCCAGAACTAGCAATGACAGTTGCCCATCGGCTCTTATCGTCTGCCTGCTGACCATGGAGGCGCTGCTGATATATCACCCCGAAACCACTCTGTAACAATCTGCTGTAGGTCACTGGCTTCTATATTTCTCCTGCCCAATCTTCTGCCTGTTATTCATCCACCACACCACTCTGTACTAATACTTGCATGCCTGCATCTCTAACACATACTAAATAAAACCAGGAAATCCTACCTCCTATATTCCTCTAAACTGTGGGCCGGGCATTTTTCCTTAGCCCTTGCAGCCCTGCCATTGTACCTTCTATCTGAACTCCCTCCTAGCATTTAGAGAACCCAGTACCATTTAGTGGTAGCTGGCAGGACTGTGACATAACCCACATGAACACATATAATACACTAAAATACATAAAAGGCATTACATGAATTACAATTGCATAGTACAACAACCACCAGTGTCTTCGGGGAAGGGTGCTAGCTATCTGTAGGACACCCTCCTACAACATCAAGAACCTGAAAACGCTGCAGAAGCCACACCAAAAACCCTTCAAGCCCTGACCACATGGTTCAGGATGCCACTGCATAGGACCCTTTGGCTGTCCCGGTCCATGGTCTAGTCCAAAATAGCCAAAGAGACACATTGTGGTCTGCGGGCTGCACTTTGCCAGTGTCTGCTTCAGACAATAGGCCAAAAGAAGAGGTCTGTGTCTGCTTTGAGGGACCTCTTGAGGATCATCTTAGGAAGGAAGGGAAAGAAAAAATTTGGAAACATGAACAATGTGGAAATTCTTTATCTTTTCCTTTTGCAATTATTCAACTTGGACAAGGAAAAAAGCAGGAACGTAAGAAGGAGGAAGAGGAGAAGAATTGATGGTGTTTGATCATGCAAACCTTTACCAATTGGCTAAAGCCTTCAGCAAGTTGTGTCAGCGTCATCAGTAAACAAATGCTGGACATTCCCACCCCTTTCATTGTTTGAATGGGTTTTCCGGTAGGAAAAATATGCTCTTATTGTCATTGGCCACTTTCTTTAAACAAGTCAGAATCGTTGGATGCGGTGTTACGATCGGTTTCTGATTCAGCATATAAAGTGGTCCTGTATCAGCTAGCTATTTCTTGGGCTTTCTTTTGGGCGTTGACAGTAGGGTAATTGGTTGCACCCAGTTTGTCCAGTGAGGGGGTCTGCTAGTGCAAGACATGGCGGTATTGCACAGTTTCATTTCATTCAATCATTAATTAAAAATATATATACATGCGGCATAGTATATAACCTCAGGATCAAAGAGGTAATTTACCTACGCGTTTCGGCAATAAAAATGCCTATTCATGAATAAAGCATTTTTATTGTTGAAACAAATAGGATAATTGCCTCTTTGATCCTGAGGTCATACCATACTGCATATATATATATATATATATATATATATACAGGGCTGTATTTTGCCTTCGTGATGCCCTAGGCACTTTAAGTGGTCGCGCCCCTTAGTGACAACGTAACACTATGAGTTTTCGCACACGACATCTGTTTAAGGCAGATCTACTCTGTAAAACACTTGAAAAAGTATCAATGAGAAACGAAGGGCACTAACCCCCCCCCCCAATGGGGATCACCACAGGCACATCAAAACATAGCATGAGTATAAAATATTCCCACCACACCGTCCCCACTTATATACTGTGACTGTCACACTGCCCCTAATAAACTACACACTGCCCTCCCTTATAAATTATACCCACCACACCTTCCTCAATTATGAAATATGATTTGCACATTGACCTCACATCATGTTGCCCCCTCCTCACAATGTCCCATGCATGCTGCCCCCTCCTCACAAAGTCCCATGCATGTTGCCCCCTCCTCACAATGTCCCATGCATGCTGCCCCCTCCTCACAATGTCCCATGCATACTGCCCCCTCCTCACAATGTCCCATGCATGCTGCCCCCTCCTCACAATGTTCCATACATGCTGCCCCCTCCTCACAATGTCCCATGCATGCTGCCCCCTCCTCCCAATGTCCTATGCATGCTGCCCCCTCCTCACAATGTCCCATGCATGCTTCCCCCTCCTCACAGTGTCCCATGCATGCTGCTCTTTCCTCACAATGTCCCATGCATGCTGCCCCCTCCTCACAATGTCCCATGCATGCTGCTCCCTCCTCACAATGTCCCATTCATGCTGCCCCCTCCTCACAATGTCCCATGCATGCTGCCCCCTCCTCACAGTTTCCCATGCATGCTGCCCCCTCCTCACAATGTCCCATGCATGCTGCCCCCTCCTCACAATGTCCCATGCATGATGCCCCCTCCTCACAATGTCCCATGCATGCTGCCCCTCTCCATGAGCTCCTAATTCTGCCTTCCTCTTTTCCATAATGACACCTCCATGCTGCCCCATTCATCATACTAAGACCACCACACTAATGCTTATGCTGAGACACCCCCACACACACACACTACCCCACTCTTGATATTGACTCCCCTACATTGCTCCACTCCATACTGAGCCCACACATGCTGCCCCTTCTCCATAATGAGCTCTCAATGCTGCCCCCTCTCACTCTGAGTCCTTACACCCCCCCATCGATTTTGTCATTGCACTATCCCTCAACCCTTGTCCTCTGTCTCTAGCATTGGCCCCTCTCTCCCATTCCCCCAGCAGCCTCTCTCCCCCGCCTTCAGCAGCAGCCTCTCCCCCAGCATCAGCCTCTCTTCCCCAGCCCCCCCAGCATCAACCTCTCTCCCCCCAGCGTCCCCCAGCATCAGCCTCTCTCCCCCCAGCCTCCCCCAGTTTCAGCCTCTCTCCCCCAGCTTTCTCCAGCATCAGCCTCTCTCCCCCAGCTTCCCCCAGCATCAGCCTTTCTCCCCCAGCTTCCCCCAGCATCAGCCTCTCTGCCCCCAGTATCAGCCTCTCTGCCCCAAGCATCAGCCTCTCTTCTCCCAACCTCCCCCAGCATCAGCCTCTCTCCTCCCAGCCTCCCCCCTCCCAACCTCCCCCAGCATCAGCCTCCCCCCTCCCAGCATCAGCCTCCCCCAGCATCAGCCTCTGTCCTCCCAGCCTCCCCCAGCATCAGCCTCCCCCAGCATCAGCCTCTCTTCTCCCAGCCTCCCCCAGCATCAGCCTCTCTCCTCCCAGCCTCCCTCAGCATCAGCTTTCCCCTCCCAGCCTCCCCCAGCATCAGCCTCCCCCAGCATCAGCCTCTCTCCTCCCAGCATCAGCCTCTGCCTCCCTCCTCCCAGCCTACCCCAGCGTCAGCCTCCCCCAGCATCAGCCTCCCCCCTCTTAGCCTCCCCCAGCATCAGCCTCCCCCTCCCAGCCTCCCCCAGCATCAGCCTCCCCCTCCTAGCCTCCCCCAGCATCAGCCTCCCCCAGCATCAGACTTTCTCCTCCTAGCCTCCCCCAGCATCAGCTTCTCTTCCCCCAAGTCTCCCCCAATATCAGCCTCTCTCCCCCCACCACATGCGCAGATCTCCAGTCTGCATTAGAGACACCCCCACGCTCCTTATGAATCTTCAGCTCTGCGAGCACTTACCTGCTCCAGGGCCCGCTGTCATCTTCCTGGCTCACGTGAGTATCCTCTTCTGACACCGGCTTCCATCGCGGCGTCCTCTGCGGCGTCCTGCTGTGAGCTCTGCATGTGAAATCCACACAGCATTGGATGCAGCACAGAAGAAGGAGCTGATTGGCGCGCCTGTGACCCCGGAAGTGCAGGCGCCGGCAGTTCCGGGGTCAATCAGCTCCCTGTACCCGGCCGCCGCAGTTTGTCTGCATTCGCGTCTTAATTGATGCGGATACAAATAAATGGAGGTGCGCCTCTCCCCCCTCTGAAAATACAGCGTATTTAATGGATATGTAAAAAAAAATTTTTTTTTTTTTACTGCTACTGCCGCCCCCCGCATCCTGCCGACCCAGGCACGGGACCACGGGTGCCTAATGGTAAATACGGCCCTGTATATATACATATATATATATATATATATATAGATATATATATATATTAATCAATGATCAAATAAAATGAAATTTTAAGTACTCACCTATTGCTATTCTTAGTCTCTGGAGGCTTCTTCCTTTCTTTTTGTAGTGGGTGGGCCTACCCTCTACTAGTTTAACAGAGTACCCGGCATTGTGATTATTAAAAGTGTTGAATTTTATGTTTTTATGTGATGTGTTAGGGCACCCCCTAGTGGCCGGGTGGGACGGCTGTTGCCACCGGGGAGGAGGAGTCGGCCGGATATCTAGGCTAGGTCTGAATGTGTGTGGGGTAGAGAGATCCGGGTCAGCGGAGTGCGAGCATCTGCAGCGGCAAGTGCGATAGTGTGAGCGGAACATCAAGGGACACCGGAGAGGAGGAGGTGGACGTAACCTCAGAGCCTATTCTGCCGGTGTGGGTCCGGTGTATGCTTGGCTGAATAGTGGGTGCCCGAAGGAAGTAGAGTACGGAGGGCATATCCCCACCCGAGGTGACGTTTGGTCAGAGTGTCCCCAGCTCCACTAATATTGCCGTGATCCGCTGACCGGAGTGGTTTTTACCGGAGTGTCTGTCAAGCTGTGAGATCCGGGACAGCAGTGTGTGCACTTGGGCAGAGTGTGAGCGAAACAGCACGGGACACCGGAGATAAGGAGGTGGACGCAACCTCAGAGCCTATTCTGCCGGTGTGGGTCCGGTGTATGCTTGGCTGAATCGTGGGCGCCCGAAGGAAGTAGAGTACGGAGGGCATATCCCCACCCGAGGTGGCGTTTGGTCAGGGTGTCCCCAGCTCCACTGAAAGTCTACAACTGCCTGTTTCTTTACTGTCTGCTGTTCGGATTATTGGACTGTGCTGAATAAATGTTCTCTTTTATTGCATTCAACTCCTGCCTGAAGTCTTTTTGTGTAATGGAGAACGAAGACACTGACACACACTGTTTTAACTCTAAAGAAGTGATGAAGACAGGGATGGGCCTGCACCATAGTGCTGCCACGACTACACAGCCAGAGGCCTCCCTGCCTGGTAACTTCATGTGGCGTAGTCGGCAGGATCCAAGTCCCTTGCCGGAGAACCAGGAGACTGAAGACCAAGTAGTGCCTGAAGTACGGAATGCGGATTATGGGAACAGATTTCCAGTCCCATGGTGGGAGGAAGAAGTGCCCAAGGCGTTGGACCGGGCACAAGATGGCGGCAAGGAGGCCGTTATCTGTGAGGAAGAAAAGGCGCGGAAAATTGGCGCCGAAAGAAGAGCCTGGGGCTGGCCGGCGCCGAAGAAAAAGGACAGAGTACTCCGCCCAAAGAGGGGAGGCGCCAGCTCCAGGACATTAAAGACGAAGAAAAGGAAAAAGAAGTACCTCAGCGGAGGAGTCGAGATGATGCGCAAGGCTGGGGGTGGAGTTTGTTCAAGAGCGGGAAACGAAGACCCGCCTCCACTTCCTCCAGTCTCAGCGTCGACACCACCGCCATTACCAGTGATTCCGTTGAGAACCGAGATGGAGAACTTTGGGCAACCTGCGGAGTTGGCGACGACTATGGCCCTCATCAGCCTTGGCCGAGGCCGACCCCGGTTCGCCCCTGCTAACGAGGCCGCGATAGCGGATCTCCCCATTGGACCGGGAGGCTCTACAAGACCGGACAAGGTCTCTTGGAAGACCTCATGGGACGCTCAAACCGGGAGCACCATTACGGAAGTGAAGGCGACCTATGCTACCCCGCCCATGCCAAGCCGTCCGGGGGTTGCTGTTTTCCCTTGGGACACCCCGCAGCTTAACGCCGCCGCCACACCATTTGTCCCGGTGCCGGAGTCAGCCGAGGAGTTAGCCGGGCGTCTAGAGGAGGACCACCTGGGCTTCTTCTGGGACCCAGTCATCGCCCCGCCGGAGAGGGCGCGTCCCAGTGTTCCGCCCCCGAAGCCTGATCCCGTCCGGGAACGGCTCCTGGCTGAGACCATAGTCCGGGAAATGCTGTCCGGTCCCGGTGGAGAGGATCTGGCCCAGCAGTTCGTGACCGGGGTGGTTGTTAAATTCAACCAGCAGGAGGGGTATGGATTCATCCGTGAAGTAGAGACCGGGGATGACTACTTCTACAACCGAGTTCACCTGGATGTAGAAGGACTCCCCAAGCGACTCCATACCCTGTGGCCGGGCGAGAAAGTCAGCTTCTTGCCGGACAAAGGTAGCCGCGGTCTGTTTGCGGTGTGTGTTTCCCGCATGCCCACCACCCGGGAAGCGGAGCAGTGGCAGGAGGAGATTGCGTGGGAGGAGCAGCAAGAGCGACGACAGAGCCGTACCAGACCGGCCGCGCCTCCTCAACCCCGGCGCGTACCGACGGCTGCCCCGGAAGCAGAGGCAGAGCCAGCCCTCGATCCGGAGAGGCTTCCAACTGTGGTGGCGGTGACGCAAAATGTCAACAACAGGCCAGTTTTCATGCTGGACGCGTCGCCCGCCGCACCACCACCGTCTCGGGCAGAGACGCCATCACCACCAAGAGGTGCTGCAGCAGCTGTGCCGGAGGAGCCGTGCTACGCTCCGGTGTCTTTCAGGCGGATCCGCCGCCAGCCAGGACAAACTCTGGGGGCCTATATCCAGGCTCAAGCGGAAGAATGGAAGAGAGCCTGGCCCCCAGAGTAAGCTGTTCGCTCCAGCACCCGTGAAGACCGGAATTGTTGTAAACCGGCAGAAAGTTGCTTTTGTTGAAAAGTTTTACGGGCCTGTTGCCCTTCAGCAAAGACCGGGAGTGCTATTGAAGCCTCCGGGCACCTTCAGCAAAGACCGGGAGCGCTATTGAAGCCTCCGGGCACCTTCAGCAAAGACCGGGAGCGCTATTGAAGCCTCCGGGCGCACATCTAAGACCGGGAGCGCTGTTGAGCCTCCGGGCGCTGTCCAGAGACCGGGAGCGCTGTTGCGCCATCAAGCGCCCCTCAAGACCGGGAGCGCCGCTGAACTGGTGCCGCTGTTGAGGACTGAACCGAAAGGTTTTTATGTGTTTATGTTTTTATGTGTTTAAGAGCCTTGCCGGGAGGCTCGGATTTTAAGAGGGGAGGCATGTAGTGGGTGGGCCTACCCTCTACTAGTTTAACAGAGTACCCGGCATTGTGATTATTAAAAGTGTTGAATTTTATGTTTTTATGTGATGTGTTAGGGCACCCCCTAGTGGCCGGGTGGGACGGCTGTTGCCACCGGGGAGGAGGAGTCGGCCGGATATCTAGGCTAGGTCTGAATGTGTGTGGGGTAGAGAGATCCGGGTCAGCGGAGTGCGAGCATCTGCAGCGGCAAGTGCGATAGTGTGAGCGGAACATCAAGGGACACCGGAGAGGAGGAGGTGGACGTAACCTCAGAGCCTATTCTGCCGGTGTGGGTCCGGTGTATGCTTGGCTGAATAGTGGGTGCCCGAAGGAAGTAGAGTACGGAGGGCATATCCCCACCCGAGGTGACGTTTGGTCAGAGTGTCCCCAGCTCCACTAATATTGCCGTGATCCGCTGACCGGAGTGGTTTTTACCGGAGTGTCTGTCAAGCTGTGAGATCCGGGACAGCAGTGTGTGCACTTGGGCAGAGTGTGAGCGAAACAGCACGGGACACCGGAGATAAGGAGGTGGACGCAACCTCAGAGCCTATTCTGCCGGTGTGGGTCCGGTGTATGCTTGGCTGAATCGTGGGCGCCCGAAGGAAGTAGAGTACGGAGGGCATATCCCCACCCGAGGTGGCGTTTGGTCAGGGTGTCCCCAGCTCCACTGAAAGTCTACAACTGCCTGTTTCTTTACTGTCTGCTGTTCGGATTATTGGACTGTGCTGAATAAATGTTCTCTTTTATTGCATTCAACTCCTGCCTGAAGTCTTTTTGTGTAATGGAGAACGAAGACACTGACACACACTGTTTTAACTCTAAAGAAGTGATGAAGACAGGGATGGGCCTGCACCATAGTGCTGCCACGACTACACAGCCAGAGGCCTCCCTGCCTGGTCACTTCATTTTGATATCTGACCCAGACCAGAGCAGCTCCGTGTGCTGGCTGCAAGCTCCATTGAGATACGGGATGAGCTGAATTCTTTTGTTTTATATTGCACAGTTTGGTTGAGTTTTTGAAGAAGCAGTCAAGAAGTGATTTGTGTGAAAGTGGAAATTGATTGTTCTGTGCTCTGTGCTGAAATGAAGCATGTGTCTGAAAAGCTGTATTATTATTTTGTTGGAGCCACAGCATTGTTACCCTTTTGCTTGTCAGTGTAAGTGATTTGCCAATTTTGCCTGGGGGTTAGCACTTTAGCTTTGCGGCACTGGGGTCCTGGGTTCATATCCCACCAAGGACAAAATCTGAAAGGAGTTTGTATGTTCTCCCTGTGTTTGTGTGGGTTTCCTCCAGGTCTCCGCTTTGCTTCCCATACTGATAGGGAATTTTGATTGGGAGTCCCAATGGGGACAGTGATAATGATGCCTGTTAAGCCCTGTGAAAATTAATGCCATTATAGAAGCAAGTAATATAATAAAAAAATGTGTTCCCCAATAAGTTTTTTTGTCTTTGTGCCTTTGAATGTCAAAATAAACTTGAAATTATATTATCTTATTAAAATATACGATTTATACACTTATGTGCAAATTAGTCTGTGTCTCATTGCTCTAATTATATTATAGTCTAAGAAGTGATACTTGACAGAATTGTCATCGCGGGACATGCGGTTGCATGCACAAACAGGGTTGTAAATAGCTCTGAGACTCTTGAAGAAGTTGACTTTAAGCCCTTAGCTTTTCTTGAAGTTGCAGTTTTAGGTTTTCATCCCTCTAGTGAACAAAGGAAAATACACAAAATCTATATATAGGGAGGTTATTTCCCCAGCTGCTTGACTGCATAAGGAACAATTTAGGCTTGAAGATAGACTTCTGGCTGAACATGCAGCGTGCTAACTCTCATTAAAGTGTTCCCCGGTGACGCACTGGAGAGGTGCAGAGTGAGCAGGTAAATGGCAATTATAATGCTGGGCTTCCACTCAACTCAGCTGCTGATTTTGTATTTTGTAAGCTGGAATTGACAAGGCAATTTAATACGACCAACTGCTCAACAATAAGATTCCTAGAGAGTTATAGCTCAGCGTATGAAAGTTCAGAGTCACTGTGGGAACCTCACATGTAATGGGCATAAATGATAACAATCCGGATTATGGCAGCTGAGTCATCTAAAATAGGGCCAGACCATTTAACATAACACACTGGAGATCAAAATTAGAGGACAATGTATGGTCACTTACTTTTTTCAGCAATAATGTAATCTACATTGATAAACATTTGAAGGATTTTTGTAAGGGGTGCACCATGCCACTAGAACAGGGTTTTACAAAAGATCCAAAGTTTATCAATATTAAACGTTTATTTTGCCTAAAACTTGATGATCGTAATTAGAGAACAATGACTGTAACACGGAGAAATATTATAACTAAATATTTTATAGGTAACAACAGTCACCACTCAGTAGGACGTGTACAGTTCTTTGCTTTGAATGACTTCAGCACATCTGCGGCCACAGGACATCACTAGTCTCTCACACTGCTCTGGTGTGATTTTGGGTCCACTCTTCTTCCAGTCTCTTACAGTTATTTGACTGTTGAGTTTTTCTTGGCCATCAGTTTGACACCAAGGATTTTACAAAGGTTTTACTCAGGATTCTGGGCGGCCATTTCATTGTTTCAATGTTTTCTGTTTCAAGGAACTGCTTTACTCATTTTACTGTGTGACAAGGGGCATTGTCCTGCATGAAAATTGCTGGTTTATTGAGTGATGAACGCAAGTAAGGAACCACTTGTTGTTGAAGAAGGTTCTGATACACATTTACATTCACTCTGCCATGTAGCTGTATGAGAGGTCCAACTCCTGCTGCAGAAAACATTCCATAAACCATGACACTTCCTCCACCACCTTTCACTGACTTCTTAACACACGTTTGGTTCAGTCTTTCCCCAGTTTGTCGATGAACATAATGTTTCCTATCAGACCCAAATAAATTAAACTTGCTTTCATCACTAAAATGAACTGTGGACCACTTCTCCTCTGTCCACACAACATGCTCCTCACTACAGGTGAGTCTAGCCTTTTGATTCTTTCTGCTAATGAGAGGTTTGGTCACTGCAGAGTGGGCTATCAGTCCAAATGCTCTTAAACGCCATGACACTGTATGACGAGACAGATTCTTACCCTGTTCAGTGCTGAACTGGCGAGCAATTCCAGCTCAAAGTTGAAATGATTACCCATTGAGATTCTCTGCATTATCCTGTCCTCTCTTGCATTTATCTGTCAAGGGCGACCAGCCTTCTTGGGGGACTTGAAAGACCTTGTGATGTTGTAAAGATGCAATATTCTTGAAATCACAGACTTGGAACGACCAACTTCTTTTGCTATGATTGATAGGGTCACCCCTTTGGCCTTCATTTGGACAACCTATTGCTGGAGGCATTCAGTCACTTTGGAACGGCACACAATTTTTGCAAAGTTAATGCAAACTGGAAAATTAGGCTGCCAGTTACATAGGGTTTGTCACATAATTAAGGAAATTAGCACCAGGTGCCAGATTAAGACCAATAACTTGCAGGTAATTGAAAGTGTTCTCTAATTTTGATCAGTGTTCTTTTTCATTTATCTCGTTTACATATCTATTATGTGCTTTAAGGCTGCTTTACATGCAGCGACATCGCTAGCGATGTTGCTGGTAAAAGCATCCGCCCCCGTCGGTTGTGCAAATCGCTGCCCGTGGCGCACAACATTGCTAACACCCATCACACATACTTACCTTACTAGCGACGTCACTGTGGCCGGCGAACCGCCTCCTTTCTAAGGGGCCAGTTCGTGCAGCGTCACAGCGACGTCACTAAGCAACTGCCCAATAGAAGCGGAGGGGCGGAGATGAGCGGGCGTAACATCCTGCCCACATCCTTCCTTCCTCATTGACGGCGGCTGAAGGTAAGGAGATGTTCCTCGTTCCTGCAGTGTCACACATAGCGATGTGTGCTGCTGCAGGAACGACGAACAACCTGCGTCCAAAAGCAGCAATAATATTTAAGATTAGAACGACGTGTCAACGATCAATGATATGGTGAGGATTTTTGATCGTTAACGGTCGTTCCTGCGTTTCACATGCAACAACGTCGCTAACAAGGCCGGATGTGCGTCACGAATTCCGTGACCCCAACGACATTTCGTTAGCGATGTCGTTGCGTGTAAAGTGGCCTTTACAATAAATTCAAATTACGAAATAAGCTTAGAATACTGTTAAATTACTCATGTTAGGATATAATCACATAGGACTACACAATGACCTTAACATTTAAGAAATAGTGTGTTGTTCTCTAGTTTTTATCTCCATTGTGTGTTGTTCTCTAGTTTTGATCTCCAGGGTAAATGTCTACAGGGTACATAAGTGACCAAAATAAAGAAAAACTTCAAAATGTTTTATATAGCATCATGAAGGATAAGGGGGTCATTATTATGTAGACTATAATGAGACAAGCATCTAATTTTGGGGGGCTGGGGCTAAATGGTAATTTTGTCAGCACACAAGTTTTGCAGCCAATAAGCTCTATGCCACTGCAGCATTGTGGTGTTCTGCAGGTGAATGGGTTCACACTTTGGCCATGACAATCAAGTCTCAATTAGTCAGAACCTGTTTATTTTTTTGTGCTTTGCTTGTTGCAGTCACAGAACTCTGAGGGTCAAAATGCACCCCATTAACCTTCATAAAGTTGTCATACAGCAGCGGCTCTGACCAATTTTTGACCGTGTTATCTTTTTTTGCAGCCAAAACGTTTGTCATTTTTCCCCAGCCATATTTTTTTTTTCTTTCACTGTCTCTAACTTTAACTTCAGGTATATTTTCTAGGACCTATGTTTTATATGTTATATGTTATGACAATTCCCATACCAATACAAGATAAATGGAAAATAGTAATCAATAGTTCATTATGAAGAAAGCACGAACTGCACATTCTCCCCATGCTGATAAACCTTGTTTGACACTTGTAGTTTTGATCAGCCAAGAGACTGGAAAATGTCTTGTCAGGGCAAAACATCTGCTTCTTTCATTTGGTCATTGATATAAAGATATTTTAAATTGGAGCCATTTGTCTGATAAAATCACCATGAAGGACAAGGCAAGAAGATCATATGTGCACACTAGAAAAGTGGTCAAGTGTAATTGATACCTTTTAACTTATTCACCTTCCTCCCTCTTATGACATTATTGTCACTGCTGTGCAGTTCAAATATACAAATTCAAAATTAGAATTTAAAATATGTCACCATTATTGATTGGCTGCAGCATCTACATGTCTTTCTGTCTAGAAGATTGGTGTAGAACCGAGGAATAGAGATGGGCGAACCTGCAGATGTTCAGGTTCGACGGGTCCTGCCGGACTTCTCATTTTGCTTCCCTTTTCCTTTTTTGTCTGGGTGGCTGGACCCAAACAGTAACACAGACTTACCTGAGAAGTTCGTTTTGGGGTCGTCACTAGGTGCCCGGTATGGACCCCAAAACATTACAGTTTGGGTTCACCCATCACTACCCTGGAAGTATTAGAACAGGAGTGGTGAAGGGGTTGGTACAATTATACACTTTTAATGTTTGAAAATGCTGTTAATAAAAATAGGAACATGAAGAATGGATGGACAGCATTTTGTTCATCATTCACAATCAAATTTCCAATGTACACAAGGGCTCCAATGGATTCTATGGCTTTTAACGCTTCATTAGGTAACAGAATATACTTTATATAGATAAACATTTTCTAAAGGTTACCATACCACAAAATACTCTCACAAATGTGGACCATTGATCGCACACAAGATTTGTTATATTGCACACCCAAAAAGCTAAATTTCTTAACGCATTCATTCAAAACATGTTGTTAAAATGAGAACACCCTATAACCATGAAAATCCTCTAAAAAAACAATTTTATTAAATATTCATTAAAATACTCCCATTGGGAGCAATGGGAGTAATAACAGTCCTGGCAAGATAAGTACTAGGACAGTTGGGCCTATCATACCTTCTGTCAAGACCTTTTTTCATCTCCCCAGAAATTCCTTTGATATCTCCCTCAACAATATGATGTACTAGCTGAATTAATGATTGAGGGCGGATAGTGTTTGAAACTATATAACTGGAATACTGGTGATGTACAATATCTGTGTTTGATTTATATAAGGTCTTGACATAGGACTTTTGACGCATGACCACTTAATCACCCCAACACAATGCACTGGTTGTGGTTATAGGCCAGGAATAGTGACAGGGGCATTTAGGGCTAGCCACCGAGGAACGGGAGCACCCAAAAACTTTAAGGTGTATTCACCTCCGTTGCGAGGTAGGGATAAACATTAGGGAATACTAGGTCCCTCCATCCCATATTGCGATACCCCCTAAAAAATCACGAACGCGGGGCGCACGCCCTTGGCCTACTGCCCTATTTTTAGGACCTTATACACTATTCACAATCACGACTTTTTGTCTAGTGTTGAACTACTGGGTATGACCCCATAGTTTTTAGATTGGGAGTATTTTAATGAATATTTAATAAAATTGTTTTTTTAGAGGTTTTTCATGGTTATATGGTAGTTTATCCTCTATTCTAGATACAAATTATATGGTTTTGATAAAATGAGAACACTCCAATGAAGGTCTTAGGAAGGTAACAAGAAGTAACAAGAATTCAATCACAGGTAAGTCTAATTTAATTAAATAGATGTTCAGCAGGCAGTTGACAATAAAAAGGCGATACTCAAGAAAGAAAACACCTTTTCATTTAATGCTGTCAGCAATGGCACCACATGGAAAAGAAATATCACAAAACCTGAGAGAGAAAATGAAGGATACAAGATCGGCAAAGCTTTATTTATCAGTCAGAATACTGTAACAAAAGTGAAAACAAAGATGGAACAGCAAACATCTCACAGAGACGTCCACACCAACCATGGAAGAAGTTAATACCTAAACAGGAGCATCTTCCGATGAGAAGTACACGGCAGACGAATGGCAGATATGGGAGTCATCTATGAAGGAACTGATAGCTTCAAAGCTGTAAGGCAAAGGTGAGGAGTATAAAGAAAACTGCATGGTGCCTAGAGTTAAGCATGGTGGTGGCAGTATTCTTATGTGGGGCTGCACTACTGCTGTTGCTGTTGGGGAGCTACATTTCATTGACGGTGTCATGAATTCACAGATGTACTTCTCTATTTTGAAAGAGAAGAAGCTACCATCCCTCCATGCCTTTGGTAGATGTGCACTTTTTCATGATCTAAAATTCATCTAATGCCACTGTTGCATTTCTGAAAGAGAGGAACAGGTGAAAGTGATCCAATGGTCAAGTATGTTTCCTGATCTGAACCCAGTTGAACACCTGTGGGAAATTCTGAAGAGACAAGTTAACCATCACTCTCCAGCATCCAGGCTCTAAAGGAGGTAGTTCTTTATAAAGTGTAACATGGCTCGGGGTGGTAGCTCTGGGTGAGGTAATCACTTTCCACATACCGGCACGATACAGAAAATTGGGGATTTTATGTGTGTGGTGTTGTTATTGCCGTCGATACCTTCATCTTCGGGTCTGCCGCGCTGTGTATGGCTTCAGACAGCTTTCTCCCAGGATAAGGAAATCAGACAAGTTGGTAAAAACAAAGTTCTCTTTACATGACGATAAACTTAAGGCCACTTTACACGCAGCGACATCACTAGTGACGTCGCTGCCAATCTTACCCACCCCCGTCATTTGTGCGTCACGGGCTAATTGCTGCCCGTCAAAAAACAAAAACCGAATCTAGATACCAAGGTAGAGTATGATCATCATAAACCGAAATTTTCTTTTACCTTAAAACCAAAATTTTATTTGACATGTATGCCACAAACAGAGTACATACATACATTAAATATGATAAAAAAATTCTTAAATTATTATGAGAAAGAAAGGTGGAAAAAATTATATATCCTTCTCTCACCCTTCCTTACATACGGAGGTCGGCGTCCTAATTGATCATGACGCCCCCATTCCTCGTCGACTGACGTCCTCTGCTGACCCTTCACTCACTCAAATATATCCCGTGTATCTATATATCAGTGGGTAAGGTGCAACACCAAAGATAAGGCCCACAAGAGTAGTATGTACACATAGAATGTGCGGAGAAAAGGGAACTATGTCCGTCACTATTCATCCGTCATAGACTATTAGGGATGGGCCAGACTACGTCCTTAAGTCGACATTCAATAGATTTCTAATATTGACTTAAGCTGCTTTTTGTCCAGGATTCACCCTACGCGTTTCGCCCCTTAGTTAGAAAATAGGGGCTCATCAGAGGCATATCAGCATGGATCCTTGAAACTCACAGCTTCAAACCATTTACATAAAATAGCACCGGGACCAATAGATAATATGGTACGTCCTCCAGGAACAATATGACACCATTTGATGCACCTGGTAGATTGCTGCTAAACATAGAGTCTGAATTTAAATCGGGTTCAGTCTATCTTGCCGCAACATGTAGAATCCGTACATCCAGCACTTAGTCATGTGGAGTGTGCAACCCAGGATTTCAGATCCTTATATACCAGAGTCCTTAGATAACTTTCAAGTCCTCTGAATCGCATCAAGAAGGTAATCCCCAGGTAACGATATGTACTCCATCTGGGCGTTCATGCCCGTGGCGCACAATATTGCTAGGCCCCGTCACACGGACTTACCTTCCCAGCGACGTTGTTGTGGCCGGTGAACAGCCTCTTTTCTAAGGCGGCGGTTCATGTGGCGTCACAGCAAGGTCACACGGCAGGCGTCCAATAGAAGCGGAGGGACGGAGAGCAGCCGCATGAAAGTCACTCTCACCTTGTTGCCAGAGGACGCAGGTACGGTGTTGTTCATCGTTCCTGGGGTGTCACACATAGCGATGTGTGCTGCCTCAGGAACGACGAACAACCTGCATCCTGAACCAGCAACGACATTTGGGAAATGAACGATGTGTCAACGCTCAACGATTAGGTGAGTAATTTTGATCATTAGCGGTCACTCGTACGTGTCACACGCAACGATGTCACTAACGAGGCCGGATGTGCGTCATGAATTCCGTGACCCCAAAGACATCTTGTTAGCTATGTCATTGCGTGTAAAGCCCCCTTTAGGTATACTTCAAGAACTCTTCTGTATCATACAGAAGCAAATTCATAATGGTTACAGGCGACGGCACTTCACTTGTGAACGTTAAACAGGCACTAGGGAAAAGGTGATCCGCCATCTTCCTGATACAGGGGCACACAGGCCAATGTGCTGTACCCAGTCTATTTGCAGTGATCTCTTACAAGGGCCGCCTCCTAGAGCTGCTACTCTCTTCTTGTGTTCTCAGCTGGTGAATCCTCTTCCTTCCTAAGGTCCTCCATGACTGTCCAACACTGGATTCACTCCCTAACAACTTTCTCTCTAGCAGGTATCACCCTCTTCCCTGTGGGGTTAATTCTCTGTCACCAATTATGATACTTTCTTGGTGTTGCTCCTTTGTATTGAACATACCACTCCAAAATAATTTGTCTTTTCTTTCAAGGTCTCAACTACACTGCCCTTCAACCAGAAACCCTCTCACACTGGTCTTGAACAATACTCCTCACTATGGGCCAGCCCTACAGTTAACCCTGTTATGTCTAAAGGCTACTTTACACACTGCGATATCGGTCCCGATATCGCTAGTGTGGGTACCCGCCCCCATCTGTTGCGCGACACGGGCAAATCGCTGCCCGTGTCGCACAACAGCCGTCACACATACATACCTGTCCGGCGACGTCGCTGTGACGGGCGAACCGCCTCCTTTCTAAGGGGGCGGTCCATGCGGCGTCACAGCGACGTCACTGAACCGCCGCCCAATAGCAGTGGAGGGGCGGAGCTGAGCGGGACGTAACATCCCGCCCACCTCCTACCTTCCTCATAGCGGCCGGGAGGCAGGTAAGGGGAGCTTCCTCGTTCCTGCGGCGTCACACGCAGCGATGTGTGCTGCCGCAGGAACGAGGAACAACCTCGTTACTGCTGCAGTAACGAGATTTGAGAATGGACCCCCATGTCGCTGATTAGCGATTTTGCACGTTTTTGCAACGATGCAAAATCGCTTATCGGTGTCACACGCAACGGCATCGCTAATGCGGCCGGATGTGCGTCACGAATTCCGTGACCCCAACGACTCCGCATTAGCGATGTCGCAGCGTGTAAAGCCCGCTTAAGAGTACCTGCAGCCTAAGGAGGATAAACATATTAAAACCACTAAAAGCATCACAGAGGTGAACATAGTACATTTATACAATTGCTATCTTTAAGGAGAATGTGACAGCCTGCCCATCTCCTTACAAATGGAAAAAAGACAGATGATGCAACTTGTTGATTTCATGTGTAAAAGACTTGGTGCTGGAAAACATAATCCTCAACCTGATCCTCCCTCCCACCATGACGAGTCGCAGGAGACAAGTGATCCCACACTTGGACACTCCGAGGGGGTGAGCCTTTAAATTTCCATTGATTGATTCTGGCCTTTCGCTCTGCACGTTTCTAGAGGGACATGAGGAGATTGTGTGTAGTGATGCCCAAATATTTGAGCAGCCACAGTCAGAAAAACATGACTGGGATGTTGTTAAGTCAAAAAGTCATGAGGAGTGTAGAAGTGGAAGACGAGGTGGTAGATGATGAAGTCACTGATCCACCTGGCAAGGTGCCATACAGACCGAGGACGACAGTGCAGAGTTGTCGGATCAGCAGCACCACAACTGGCAGGAAGAGGCAGTGGGGTGGCCAGAGGTAAAAGGTGGGAAACTGTTTCCAAGATCACCCACATATGGCAAGTTCACAGGCCAAGGTTCAAGTCATGGGTCTCAAATTCGGCTGGGTATATGGTCTGCACGTAGAAAAGAATTTAATTTGGGGGGGGTTGTGTTCTTTTCAATTCAAAGTGAAATTTTTAGTGCTAGGCTATTTTTTTTCTATACACCTTGTTTTCATCCCTTTTTTAACATTTTTCACATCTTTATTTTATTTTTTTTAATTTACATTCATCATATGGCTTATAGTAGTTTTATAGCTTAGCTCTTTACGGATGTGGTGATAAACAACATGCATTTTTTGTTTATTTTAGTGCAAATATAAAACAGTAATTTTAGTGGTAATTATTTTTTCATGCCTTCTTTTGAATTTTTCATTTTTTTACTTTTTTTGTTTTTGCTTTTTTATATTTTATCCCCTTCTTGTAAGTACTATCGTCTTACATTTAGCATCATATAGTAATTTTGGCCAACATCTTGTAGTAATGTGCTCCATAAAGGTCCTCATCTTGTAGTAATGTCCCCATCCTGGACCCTATCCTGTAGTTATGTCCCCCATCCTGGTCCCCTTCTTGTAGTAATGTCAACCTTTCTGGTCCACTTCTTACAATAATGTGCTGCATCCTAGTACCTTTAAAGAAAATGCAATACAACACTATAAAATGCTTTCTTTATTAGTAGTCGATTATAATATCATGGGGAGAGAATACAAAGGATGGCCATATGGGTTTACGTGTTTCGAGGTATATACCTCTTAATCATAACCTAGGTTTCTAAATCTGAGCACTTATTGTAGATAGGTGAGCTGTTTTCCCTTTTTTCATTCCATCCTAGTCACTTTCTTGCAGTAATGTGCCTCATCCTTTTTCTCCATTTGTAGTAATGCCCAATCCTTGTCTCCTTTAGTAATGTTCCCATCCTGGTCTTCTTCTAGCAGTAATGTGCCTCATCCTAGTCCCCTTCTAGCAGTAATGTGCCCAACCATGTCCCCTTCTTACAATAATATGCCCATCTTGTCACTTTATTATAGTAATGTGCCCCATCCTGGTTCTTATGTTGTAGTAATGCCCAATCCTGTCCCCCTTGTATTAATGTGTCCATTCTGTTCCCTTTCTTGCAGTAATGTTCCCCACCCTGGCCCCGTTCTTGTAGTAATGTGCCCATCCTTGTCTTATTGTAGTCATGTGCCCCATCATTGTCCTTATTTTGTATAAATGCCCAATCCTTGTCCGCTTGTAGTAATGTGCCGCATCCTGGTCCATTTCTTATAGTAATGTGCATTATCCTGGACCTCATCTTGTAGTAATGTCACATTCTTATCCCCTTCTTGTAGTAATGTGCCCATCCTTGTCCCCTTCTTGTAGTATTGTGCACATCTTTGTTGCCTTATTGTAGTAATGTGCTCTATTTTGGTCTTGTAGTAATGCTCAATTCTGGTCCCCTTGTAGTAATGTACCCATGCTAGTCCCCATCTTGTAGTCATGTGCCCCATCTTGTCTTCATCTTGTGATAATGCCCAATCCTGGTCTCCTTGAAATACTGTGGCCATCCTGCTTCCCGTCTTTTAGTAATGTCCCCATCCTGGTCCTCATCTTGTAGTAAAGTGCCCTATCCTTGTCCTCATCATGTAGTAAGGTGCCCACCCTTATCTACTTCTCTTAGTAATACCCCATCCTGGTCCTCATCTTGTGGTAATGCGCTATCCTGGTCCCCATGTTGTTGTAATGTCATATGCTGATGTCAGCTGCTGACCTCTGCGCATCGCAAGCAATACATTTCTATTGATTATACGTGTAAGGACTCCCATTTAATTGAAGTAAAGCACTGACATCAGCGGCCCCCTGGACGTGTTTGAGACCCCTGAATTAGGAGTTCTATTTTGTGGTGCATGCCAATATATCTTTCCCAATCTAAAAAAAGGGTATATGGTTCATGATTTCTTTTTTTTCTTGTCCCCCTCCACCATATAAGCAGAGTCATCATGTGGCCTTTGCTCCAAATGTTTAGTTGTCCATCAGGCGACCTTCACTCATAAATTTTAGAGGGCCATCAGGTGGCCCTCACAAAAGTTTGGAGGGCCATCAGGTATATATTATTAGAGGGCAATCCCACAGTGCTCGGTACCCAGCCGCCATTATTTTTGATGTGTGCCGTCTCTGCCTTACACAAACATGTGTCCCATCACATCACCCATGCCCTGAGCAATGCAGTTATTGGGAAGGTCCACAAGTTGACAACTGCTTGTGGCCAGAGACGCTGCATTTCCCTGATGCCACACTAGGTGAACCTTATGGAGTCTGAGATCGTTGGACCCTGGAACAGCAAACGTGCTACCAGCACAGAGGATTGCCTGCCCTAGTATATATACACACACACACACACACACACACACACACACACACACACACACACACACGTGTAGTGTATATATATATATATATATATATATATATATATATACAGTTAGGTCCAGAAATATTTGGACAGTGTCACAAGTTTTGTTATTTTAGCTGTTTACAAAAACATGTTCAGAAATACAATTATATATATAATATGGGCTGAAAGTGCACACTCCCAGCTGCAATATGAGAGTTTTCACATCCAAATTGGAGAAAGGGTTTAGGAATCATAGCTCTGTAATGCATAGCCTCCTCTTTTTCAAGGGACCAAAAGTAATTGGTCAAGGGACTCTAAGGGCTGCAATTAACTCTGAAGGCATCTCCCTCGTTAACCTGTAATCAATGAAGTAGTTAAAAGGTCTGGGGTTGATTTCAGGTGTGTGGTTTTGCATTTGGAAGCTGTTGCTGTGACCAGACAACATGCGGTCTAAGGAACTCTCAATTGAGGTGAAGCAGAACATCCTGAGGCTGAAAAAAAGAAAAAATCCATCAGAGAGATAGCAGACATACTTGGAGTAGCAAAATCAACAGTCGGGTACATTCTGAGAAAAAAGGAATTGACTGGTGAGCTTGGGAACTCAAAAAGGCCTGGGCGTCCACGGATGACAACAGTGGTGGATGATCGCCGCATACTTTCTTTGGTGAAGAAGAACCCGTTCACAACATCAACTGAAGTCCAGAACACTCTCAGTGAAGTAGGTGTATCTGTCTCTAAGTCAACAGTAAAGAGAAGACTCCATGAAAGTAAATACAAAGGGTTCACATCTAGATGCAAACCATTCATCAATTCCAAAAATAGACAGGCCAGAATTAAATTTGCTGAAAAACACCTCATGAAGCCAGCTCAGTTCTGGAAAAGTATTCTATGGACAGATGAGACAAAGATCAACCTGTACCAGAATGATGGGAAGAAAAAAGTTTGGAGAAGAAAGGGAACGGCACATGATCCAAGGCACACCACATCCTCTGTAAAACATGGTGGAGGCAACGTGATGGCATGGGCATGCATGGCTTTCAATGGCACTGGGTCACTTGTGTTTATTGATGACATAACAGCAGACAAGAGTAGCCGGATGAATTCTGAAGTGTACCGGGATATACTTTCAGCCCACATTCAGCCAAATGCCGCAAAGTTGATCGGACGGCGCTTCATAGTACAGATGGACAATGACCCCAAGCTTACAGCCAAAGCTACCCAGGAGTTCATGAGTGCAAAAAAGTGGAACATTCTGCAATGGCCAAGTCAATCACCAGATCTTAACCCAATTGAGCATGCATTTCACTTGCTCAAATCCAGACTTAAGACGGAAAGACCCACAAACAAGCAAGACCTGAAGGCTGCGGCTGTAAAGGCCTGGCAAAGCATTAAGAAGTAGGAAACCCAGCGTTTGGTGATGTCCATGGGTTCCAGACTTAAGGCAGTGATTGCCTCCAAAGGATTCGCAGCAAAATATTGAAAATAAAAATATTTTGTTTGGGTTTGGTTTATTTGTCCAATTACTTTTGACCTCCTAAAATGTGGAGTGTTTGTAAAGAAATGTGTACAATTCCTACAATTTCTATCAGATATTTTTGTTCAAACCTTCAAATTAAACGTTACAATCTGCACTTGAATTCTGTTGTAGAGGTTTCATTTCAAATCCAATGTGGTGGCATGCAGAGCCCAACCCGCGAAAATTGTGTCACTGTCCAAATATTTCTGGACCTAACTGTATATAGATACACTGCATATATATTCATCAGTTGCAATGTATGCAAAATTTTAAGTCCGGTATGTATATATATACAGTGCCTACAAGTAGTATTCAACCCCCTGCAGATTTAGCAGGTTTGATAAGATGCAAATAAGTTAGAGCCTGCAAACTTCAAACAAGAGCAGGATTTATTAAGAGATGCATAAATCTTACAAACCAACAAGTTATGTTGCTCAGTTAAATTTTAATAAATTTTCAACATAAAAGTGTGGGTCAATTATTATTCAACCCCTAGGTTTAATATTTTGTGGAATAACCCTTGTTTGCAATTACAGCTCATAATCGTCTTTTATAAGACCTGATCAGGCCGGCACAGGTCTCTGGAGTTATCTTGGCCCACTCCTCCATGCAGATCTTCTCCAAGTTATCTAGGTTCTTTGGGTGTCTCATGTGGACTTTAATCTTGAGCTCCTTCCACAAGTTTTCAATTGGGTTAAGGTCAGGAGACTGACTAGGCCACTGCAACACCTTGATTTTTTCCCTCTTGAACCAGGCCTTGGTTTTCTTGGCTGTGTGCTTCGGGTCGTTGTCTTGTTGGAAGATGAAATGATGACCCATCTTAAGATCCTTGATGGAGGAGCGGAGGTTCTTGGCCAAAATCTCCAGGTAGGCCGTGCTATCCATCTTCCCATGGATGTGGACCAGATGGCCAGGCCCCTTGGCTGAGAAACAGCCCCACAGCATGATGCTGCCACCACCATGCTTGACTGTAGGGATGGTATTCTTGGGGTCGTATGCAGTGCCATCCAGTCTCCAAACGTCACGTGTGTGGTTGGCACCAAAGATCTCGATCTTGGTCTCATCAGACCAGAGAACCTTGAACCAGTCTGTCTCAGAGTCCTCCAAGTGATCATGAGCGAACTGTAGACGAGCCTTGACATGACGCTTTGAAAGTAAAGGCACCTTACGGGCTCGTCTGGAACGGAGACCATTGCGGTGGAGTACGTTACTTATGGTATTGACTTAAACCAATGTCCCCACTGCCATGAGATCTTCCCGGAGATCCTTCCTTGTTGTCCTTGGGTTAGCCTTGACTCTTCGGACAAGCCTGGCCTCGGCACGGGTGGAAACTTTCAAAGGCTGTCTAGGCCGTGGAAGGCTAACAGTAGTTCCATAAGCCTTCCACTTCCGGATGATGCTCCCAACAGTGGAGACAGGTAGGCCCAACTCCTTGGAAAGGGTTTTGTACCCCTTGCCAGCCTTGTGACCCTCCACGATCTTGTCTCTGATGGCCTTGGAATGCACCTTTGTCTTTCCCATGTTGACCAAGTATGAGTGCTGTTCACAAGTTTGGGGAGGGTCTTAATTAGTCAGAAAAGGCTGGAAAAAGATAGTTAATCCAAACATGTGAAGCTCATTGTTCTTTGTGCCTGAAATACTTCTTAATACTTTAGGGGAACCAAACAGAATTCTTGTGGTTTGAGGGGTTGAATGATAAATGACCCTCTGAATAAACTTTTCACAATTTAAAAAAAAAAATAAAAAAAGAAATAACATTCTTTTTTGCTGCAGTGCATTTCACACTTCAAGGCTGATCTACAGTCCAAAAGTCACAATGCCAAGTTAATTCCGAATGTGTAAACCTGCTTAATCTGCAGGGGGTTGAAAATACTACTTGTAGGCACTGTATATATATATATATATATATATATATATTGTAACACAGTGAAGAGTTTATCAGTATGGGTGTGTTAGGGATAACGAAGCTGGAGAGTTTTAGACTTCTGTTGTCGGAAGGAAAGACCTGAAGACTGCCCTGGGAATAGCATCTTGTGGCTAACTGGGGGCCAAAATCTATCCACACCTTCAGTGGCTCCAGTGAACAATCAGGTGGCCTCTTGGTTACACCCCTCCCACGACAATGTAAGCCCGGACTCTGTGGTCTCGTGGTACCGTACATGCTTGAAACAGCGAATGTATTTAAGTTTGTGTTTTTCTTCTGTTTATGCCAGTGTGAATAAAACATTGAGTTTTAGACTGTAAGTCTGTGTATGCCTCTTAACTGCATCCCTGTGTGACGCCCCTGGACTATCAGGTCGTCACAGGGTACTGCACAAACTGCCCTCCCGTGCAGTATTCCAAGCCCCTCATGGTTCTGGGTCCCTATCCAATGGTCTTGCCTCCAACAGCAAATAAAATCCTGGATACACACTGCAGCACACACACCAGGCACACCAGTGGACAGCTTGAGTGGAATAGAGTCGTCCACCTGGGGGGTCAGGGAGTGAGGAACCCTCGAGCTGTGAGGAGCTCAGAGGAGATTGGGAGTGGTGGCTCCCAAGTGAAGCTGTCTAGGTTGCAGACGGTGGTCTAGACCTAGAGAAGTCGGACTCCCGGTCACAGGGGATTGCGGCTAGGTGCTTGAACCTGTCGAGGAGGACGGTCAGCAGCCTGGCACTGTCACCGGTCCGGGACCGAAGGCATGACAGGGTACTCGGACCCTGGGTCAGGAGAAGCTTCAGGCAACCCGACAATTTACCTGAGGAGAATGGAGCCTTTATGATCTGTTCCCACTTGCTCCAGAATCGGGGCATTAGTGCAATGATGGGGATAGGGCCTTCCAATCAAACGGTCCAGAAAATCCCAAGCGTGAGTCCTGAGAGCAGGCTCCCACACTTAGCCACAGTGGGGAGCAGGGCCCGGCAAGTTTCAGACTACTGGACCACCACTTCGAAGTTAAACTTAGTGCCAGGAGGCAGGTCACGGATCACCAGACGGGACCCGGACGAGCTCCCCTCAAGCGGCAGCGATACCCCAAGATTTGGTTTACCCGGTTGTCAACGTCTGCTTATTGACTGAGTGAGTACTTGAGTGACCCTCCATCCCCACTATCCAGAGCCCCGGGGCCTTCCCCTACCCGTGGAGGGTGACGACATCTAGCTGCCCCACTCCATCTCCCCGGGTACTCCCAACGGCTGTGGCGGTACTCCCAATTACCGTACACCACAGGTGGCATCACGAACTATATCTCCCCTGTAAATAGCCCCTTTCTTCATTTGAGTGTGACCCCTAGCCCCTGGATCCGGAGACCCTCGAGCCACGAATAATCACCCCCAGATCCAAGCGGTTCGGACTGCTGCAGGGGCGGCACACCAGCCTTTGCCTACAAAAGCTTATTCCCTACAATATTTACACTACTATACAGTATGTCCACCCATATCCTGTCCATCGCCATTAACTTGAGAACGACTACAGCTATAGGCATAGAAGTGTTGTCTAGGTATAGTAAAGTAGCCATGCGCTACGCAATGAAACCACCTATAGAACCACCTGGTGGGAAACAACAGAGTTAGCATTTTTATCTCGAAAACGGAATGAGATAGAGAAAAAAAGTGAATTACAAAGTTGCAGGCAGAGGCGGACTGACCCACCAAGAGGTCAGGAGAACCCCCGGTGGGCCCCTGCTATTGATGGCCATGCCCCCTAGGCCACGCCCCCCTATCCCCCCTGGGCCCCTATGGATATGTGTGAGAGGCCACCCCGGCCGGTAATTTCATTAATCACATCGGCACATTGCTGATATGATTAGTGACAATCCCATTCCCTCTGCAACGGCAAGCAGGGAGAGCGATCTCCCTGCTCTGCCTGCTGTCACTGTCAGTGCCGCTCTGACTCTCTGTGTAGCGACACTGCAGGAGGAGGCAGTCACAGAGCGATGACTGCTTCCTTCCTGTGCAGGTGACTGCAGCATTGTGCTGCGGAGGACGGACCCGGCGTCGCCCCAGGCCAGGCTGCAGGAGCAGCAGCACGTGAGTATAGAAGGCGGGGACCCAGGGGGGCAAGCAGGGGCCCCGAGGGGGGTGCGGGTGCCCGGGGTGTGTGCAGGGGGGCTCTTTAACTCACCAGTCACCTGCCTGGAGCCAGCCCAGTGCTCCAGCCGCCTCCACCATCCCATCTGTCCTGCTGCTGTATGGTGCCCTCAGGCAGCTCCTAGGCCACAGGGCATCACGGGCCTGAGTGGACCCCGGCCCCCGTGATCTCTATGTATGTCCCTGAGTGGGCCCCGTGATCTGTATGCACGCCTGTGAGTGGGCACCGTGATCTCTATGCACACCCGAGTGGGCCCCATGATCTGTATGTACACCCCTGAGTGGGCCCCCTGATGATCTCTATGCACGCCCCTGAGTGGGCCCCATGATCTGTATGTACACCCCTGAGTGGGCCCCCTGATGATCTCTATGCACGCTCCTGAGTGGGCCCCATGATCTGTATGTACACCCCTGAGTGGGCCCCCTGATGATCTCTATGCACGCTCTTGAGTGGGCCCCATGATCTGTATGTACACCCCTGAGTGCGCCCCCTGATGATCTCTATGCACGCCCGAGTGGGCCCCAAGATCTGTGTGTACACCCCTGAGTGGGCCGCCTGATGATCTCTATGCACGCCCGAGTGGGCCCCAAGATCTGTATGTACACCCCTGAGTGGGCCCCCTGATGATCTCTATGCACGCCCGAGTGGGCCCCATGATCTGTATGTATGCCTTGGAGTGTGCCCCGTGATCTCTATGCACGCCCGAGTGGGCCCCATGATCTGTATGTATGCCTTGGAGTGTGCCCCGTGATCTCTCTGCACTCCCCTGAGTGGGCCCCCGTGATCTGTTTATATGCATCGGGGGCAGGGGCGGGCTGGGCCGGGGGGCAATTGCCCCCTGGGCTGGGCGCTTAGCAGCTATGTGTGGGGCCTCCCGTCGTTTGTTGCATTAAATGCCGCCACTGTGTTTAAACTAGTCCAAGTGCCGGCCCATTATGCACCATTTGATGTCTGTAGCCACAGTATAGTATATATTAGTCTGAATACTGGATGTGCTGTATTGTGTGCCCCCCTCACCCTGTGACCCCAGAAAATCTATAGGCCCGATCCTGTAATATAAGTTTCCCCATCTGTAATAATATTCCCTGTCTGCCCTGTCCTGTAATGATGCCCCCGTCCTGGCCCTGTATGTAATAATGTCCCTGTCATGTAATAACGCCCCTTTCCTGACAGTGTATGTAATAATGTACCTGTCCTGGCCTCTGAATGTTATAATGTCCCCGTACTAGCCCTGTTTGTAATTATGTCTTAGTTCTGGACCCTGTATGTAATAATGTCACCATCCTATATACCCGTCTGGGTGCATATTGCTAATTTCTGCCTAACCATCCTTGTATACAGTAGCATAGATAAAGAGATCTTTAGAAAAAGTATTTCTAAAGATCTTTTATCATATGCTAATGAGTGAGGGGACTAGTTACAAGGGCGTTGCTTCCCTTGCTAGTCGGCTCCAATAGCCTGTTAGTACTATCATGCTAATGAATGTGCAGCTTCAAAGGATGATCTCACTCACCTCTCCGCAGCCATCTCCACCTGACCCTGGATTTCTGAGTGGCTTTGATAAAACAAATAAAACTTACTAAACGATTTTGTAGACTCCTTAGCGCTCTACGAGACCATGATTCACCTTTATTGATACCTATTTTCCCCTTCGGGGGTCCATGGCAAGAGCTGGTTAAACGGAGGCTTCATCAAAACCAGGACCTTTTGGACGCCTATTTCCTCCACTAACCCGCGGCTGGATCAGGCATACGGGAATATGTCTCCCTGGAAGGATCTTACGAATAATCCTCCTAACAGCGGAACATTACACTCCTGTCTATTACTGTGGTTGTGCGAGGGCTATGTCGCGGGCGGGGAGGAGGGTGTCAGCACACCGCGCTCACCCCTTCTGCTCGGGTCCGGCTGCTCAGTGGTGGCTCGAGCCGTAGGCCGGATCCCGGGGGTTTTCTCGAGCGGCACTCCTCGCCCGTGAGTGAAAGGGGTTTGTTGGGTGCGGGGATTGTTATAGTTCGTGACGCCACCCACGGTTGTGGTGATTTCACCACCGCTGCTCAATGCGGGGATCCCGGGGATGGTGGTGCGGAGCAGCCAGGTGTTGTGTTGCCCCTCCGTGGGCAGGGGTTGGTGATCCCGGGGCCCGGTGATGGTTTGTGAGGTGCAGGGCCTGGTGGGCGCAGGGACGCGGGGGCAGCGCTGTGCCTTGCGGCACTGTGGTACTCACTCAGCCTGAGACACGGACACAGTTTGTACGGTAAACCAAACGGCTGGTAGGACGGTCCCACAGACGGCTGCACCTGCTCTCCCGGTAGGTGACGGTGATGTCCCTCTTCCTTGCACCTATGGTTGACTTGTGGTAGCGGTGGATTCCCTCCGGTTACCCGCTCCCTGACTACAATCTGGGCCGGAGGAGCTCTACTCTTTGCCCGCAGGTGCTGGCCCTGAGAAACTGGTGCCTTGGCGGTGGCGGTGTCTCTCTGCTTCAGGTTGGACTGTTGCCTTCAATCGGGACTTGGTTGCTGGGGGATCTACGTCCCCTTCACTGACGGATTTGGCAAATTTGGCGACTCCTAGCCTTGCCGGGGTCCGAGAGGCCCCTGCCCTGGTGCTGACTGTCCTTCGGAACACTGCTCCAGACCACCGGGCACACAGCCAACGGGGTCCTTCCAGGAACTTCCAAACGGTCCCCCTCCAGACAGTCACCGCCGTCGCTGACCTTGCTGATCTGGCCCTACACAAAGCTGGACCCTTCAGGCTTTCCTTCCTTCTTGTCACCTCACTTGCTTTCCTCCTTTACCACTTTTCTACTTTCACTACTTGTTTACTCCTTCCCTTAGCTCCTCACTCAAGCTCCCCCTGAGCTAATCTCTCTCTTACTCAAGCCCTGCCTGGGCTAATCTGCCTGGTTTCTCCCTCCTCCAGAACTGTGACCTCCTCGGTGGGCGGAGCCAACCGCCTGGCCCACCCCCTGGTGTGGATCATCAGCCTCTGGAAGAAGGCAACAAGGATTTGTAGTTTAGCTGTGATGTGCCTACCTGGAGTGTGGGGTGTGGTGGTGTTGTGACCTGTGACCCCTGGCTTGCCCAGGGCGTCACATTCCCCCTTAGCAAAATGCAGACCGTCCGCGGGCTGCCGTCCTACACCGGTTTTATTTTTCTGAAAAAGATAACATTTGGAAAATCAACATATATACATTTTTAATAACTCTTCCCAAGACGGGAGGCACATTTCTTAAACGTTGCAACGGTTTACGGTTACGGTTTCCGCTCTCTCCCACCCAAGCAACCTGGCCCTGATGCTGCCCCTAAAGCCCAGGCAGCACCCCTTGACCCACAGTCCAGCACACGGTACCCGAGCGGGATCTGTCCTTGCCCTCCAGAGGGTAGCCACCGGTTCCTTTGGTGGCTGGGCCCTAGCCTGCTCTGCTCAGGGCCCTCCCTCCAACCTGCCTCTCCGGAGGCGGCCTGCGGAAAACGGTAACGGTAACCAACATATTTACAAGCCACTAACGTTTGTGGGTGCCCTGCAAGTTCACGGGCTTGTCCATGGATAGTCCTCCATGCATTTTTAAACGGTCCCCACAGGGACAACGGTGCCGGCTCCGGCCGGTTCAATCACAAAAGCAAATCAGGTAACTGTTCGGTAATTATCATTTTCATCAGTAGAACTTTCAACTTTTCAACACATAAACAGGTGGTCCCAACGGGGACGGTGCTGCGGGCATCCATCGCCCTACTCGGTATCTTCGTCCTCCTCACCCGGCTCGGGGTGAAAGGACATGGGCACCAGCCCCTCCAGCGCATAGCACGCACGGCGTGGAAGGATCGCCCGATACCCATTGCCTCCGGCTCGGGGGACATAAGTGGCCTCCATGCCAGGCAGGGCAGCGACCCCCTCTTCTTCCTCGGACACGGCTCAGTGTCAGGACCGGAGTCGCTATCTTCTGCCCCTGCCGCAGTCACAGAGGGGTGCACGTCTGATGGGCCAGGTTCGGTGCAGCGCGCGAGCGTGTAGGACGGAGGTAACACAGGAGCCTGGGGCAGACCGGGTCCCTCAGACGCAGCGGCCGGTCCCTCAGGGACACAGGGGCGTGGGTCATTCTCCTGCTCCTCCATCACGGCCTCCACTCCATACACTCGCGCCACAGCAACCAGGGCCTCCACCTCCGCGGCCCACTGCTCCATCAGCCCGCCGATCCGACTCTGGTAGTGACGGCAGATCCCCGCCGCCCGGGCCCTCAGCCAGGCCGCCGTTCCAGACACCCGCTCGGTAGGCTCTGCAAGACTAGGTGGGGTGGACATTTTTCGTTAGGGTCAACAGACCGGGGGCCTCAGGGTGTTGGCCTGCACCGCCACACTTACACGCGTCCAGCCGCCATCGCGTCCCCCTTAGCTCTTTCCGGCCCCTCCTCTCTCGGGGCGGGGTCTTGGCCTTCGCGCCTCTACTGCTCGAGAAGACGCTCGAGCGGGAACTTTTCGCGCCAAAGATGGCGGCTTCTGCAATTTTTCTGCCGGGTACCTCCGGCGGTAACAAGGCGCACCTCTACCAGACGGCAGAGCGGTAAGATCCTGTTCGTGACGCCAAGTTGTCGCGGGCGGGGAGGAGGGTGTCAGCACACCGCGCTCACCCCTTCTGCTCGGGTCCGGCTGCTCAGTGGTGGCTCGAGCCGTAGGCCGGATCCCGGGGGTTTTCTCGAGCGGCACTCCTCGCCCGTGAGTGAAAGGGGTTTGTTGGGTGCGGGGATTGTTATAGTTCGTGACGCCACCCTCGGTTGTGGTGATTTCACCACCGCTGCTCAATGCGGGGATCCCGGGGATGGTGGTGTGGAGCAGCCAGGTGTTGTGTTGCCCCTCCGTGGGCAGGGGTTGGTGATCCCGGGGCCCGGTGATGGTTTGTGAGGTGCAGGGCCTGGTGGGCGCAGGGACGCGGGGGCAGCGCTGTGCCTTGCGGCACTGTGGTACTCACTCAGCCTGAGACACGGACACAGTTTGTACAGTAAACCAAACGGCTGGTAGGACGGTCCCACAGACGGCTGCACCTGCTCTCCCGGTAGGTGACGGTGATGTCCCTCTTCCTTGCACCTATGGTTGACTTGTGGTAGCGGTGGATTCCCTCCGGTTACCCGCTCCCCGACTACAATCTGGGCCGGAGGAGCTCTACACTTTGCCCGCAGGTGCTGGCCCTGAGAAACTGGTGCCTTGGCGGTGGCGGTGTCTCTCTGCTTCAGGTTGGACTGTTGCCTTCAATCGGGACTTGGTTGCTGGGGGATCTACGTCCCCTTCACTGACGGATTCGGCAAATTTGGCGACTCCTAGCCTTGCCGGGGTCCGAGAGGCCCCTGCCCTGGTGCTGACTGTCCTTCGGAACACTGCTCCAGACCACCGGGCACACAGCCAACGGGGTCCTTCCAGGAACTTCCAAACGGTCCCCCTCCAGACAGTCACCGCCGTCGCTGACCTTGCTGATCTGGCCCTACACAAAGCTGGACCCTTCAGGCTTTCCTTCCTTCTTGTCACCTCACTTGCTTTCCTCCTTTACCACTTTTCTACTTTCACTACTTGTTTACTTCTTCCCTTAGCTCCTCACTCAAGCTCCCCCTGAGCTAATCTCTCTCTTACTCAAGCCCTGCCTGGGCTAATCTGCCTGGTTTCTCCCGCCTCCAGAACTGTGACCTCCTCGGTGGGCGGAGCCAACCGCCTGGCCCACCCCCTGGTGTGGATCATCAGCCTCTGGAAGAAGGCAATAAGGATTTGTAGTTTAGCTGTGATGTGCCTACCTGGAGTGTGGGGTGTGGTGGTGTTGTGACCTGTGACCCCTGGCTTGCCCAGGGCGTCACAGCTACACAACCACTCCAGGTGAGCAGTTTTAATACCCGGCCTCACTGTTACTCCTGTCCTGAGACTCTGCACATGGGCTCCCTGTTTTCACTTTTTTCTGATGCTGGATTTCGGCTCAGTGCACATGACCCCGGAGTTTGGGTCATGTGCACTATGAAGTCAGGTGTACGTGTCCTGGCTTCACACTGAAGTAGTGCGCATGACTGAAACTCCGAGGTCATGCGCACTGAGCCGAAATCCAGCGTCAAGTGGAGATGGCAGCGGAGAGGTGAGTGAGATCTTCCTCTGAAGCTGCACATTCATTAGCATGAAAGTACTAACATGCTATTGGAGCCGACTAGCAAGGGAAGCAACACCCTTGGGACTAGTCCCTGCGCTCATTAGCATACGATATAAGATCTTTAGAAATACTTTTTCTAAAAATCTCTTTTTTTTAATGCTGCTATATACAGGGACGGACAGGCAGGGATTAGCAATATGCACCCAGAACTGCTCGTGGTTCTGGGTGCATATTGGACCTGACAGGTTCCCTTTAATGCCCTCGTCCTGTATTAATTCCGCCGTCCTTTAATGATGCCGCCGTCCTAGCCCTGTATGTAATTATGTCCCTGTCCTGGTCTCTGACTGTAATAATGTCCCCATCCTAGCTGTACTAGCCATGTTTGTAATAATGTCTTAGTCCTGGACCCTGTATGTAATAATAGCCCTGTATGTAATAATGTCACAGTCATGGCCCTGTACATAATAGTGTTCCCTGTCCTGGGAACTATATGTAATAATGTTCCCCGTCCTAGCCCTTCGTGTAATATGTCCTCATTATGTAATAATGTCCACGTCCTAGGCCCTGTATGTTATATTGTCCCTGTTCTGGGCCCTTCATATAATAATGTCACCGTCCAGGAGCTTTCCTCAAATACATTTTAACACTATAAATAAACAATTCCTCTCATCTTTCCTCGATCCCGCAATGAGCAGCTTCTTCTTTCTCCTCTGAGTTGAGTGGTGAGCGGCACATAACAGTGGCATCATACACAGTATGCAATAGGCATGCCAACATCAGCTGCAACAAGATTTTGGATATGACGGTTGCTGAGTATTTGGTTGCAAAAATTTCTGCACCAAGTCTGCATCTCTTGGCAGGAAAAAAATCGTTTTTCAGTGCTTTTTTGCCTTGTTTTCAGTATATTTTTATGTGTTTTTTTGCATGCGTGTTCCCATTGTGTTTTTCATGCATTTGGGGTGGAAAAACACTGGCAAAAACGCTGAAAGAATTGACATGCTTCAGTTTTTCTGCTGCAAATAAAAAAAGTAACATGTGCACAAACTTCAGGATTCTCATTGACTTTGCCGGCAAAGGATTTGCCTGCAGTTTTGTGACACAACTGTACTCAAAAACACATGGAAAAAAAACTTTTTAAAAACACACTGTGTGCACACAGCCTTTTGCAGGTAACACATACATGACATTGGACCAAGCTACAAATTAAAGAAAAAGCCAAGTATGCCTGCAGGTAAGATGAGGTTAGCATGAGAGAGCCTGGGGCCACAGAATAGTGACCTGGTACCCTAAACAGGATCCTGCAAATTAATTCACTTTTACCAGTCATATATCCCCGTATATACTGATATACTATGTGCTCAGACATCTGATGTTATGTACAGATAACATGCGGCTGATATATCTGATGTCTGTACTCATTATACACCATCACATATTATCCTATATATGACATCTGGTATCTGTAGTTGTGTCGCCCGGGGACCAGGGGCACTCAGATCCGGGCCACGGGGTCACTTCTGTGGGTATCACGGTGGCGTGACCCGGTCTGTGATCCCAGGCTCCACAGTAAAAAAGGGGGTTGGTAAGGGAGATTGTCCGTGACGCCACCCACAATTGTGGTGATTGTGTGGACACCACCGCTGCTCTGTATGGGGATCCCGGGAGCGGTGACAGGGAGCAGCTTTGTTGTTATTTCTCCCCTCCGTGGGTAGGGGGTTGGTTGTCCCGGGGCCCGGTGATGGGGTAGGGATGGATGGCAGGCCGGGTGCGGGGCCTGGTGAGGTGCAGGGTCGCAGGGGCAGCGCTGTGCCGCACGGCACGGTGTACTCACTCAGCCAGTAATCACGACACAGTCCTTGGTAAAACACTCGGCTGGATGGACGGGTCCCACAGACGCTGCGGTTTTTCCCCTGACCCAGTTTGGTGGTGTAAGTCCTTCCCTGCACCTTCCGTACACTCCTCCTGCGCTCCGGCTTCCAGCTGGCTCCCCGATTCAGTACCGGTGGGCCACCGTTCAGCCCCGGCTACCTACGGTTCCACCAACTGTCTCCCCGGCTCCCTGCAGACGGCCACTACCGTCTGCCTGACTCTCTGCTGCACGAGGGCCCTAGGCCCCAATCCTAGGCCCCAGTCTGCGTCTGCCTCTCTGCAGACCTCCTCTCTCTTCCTCTCCTAGACTTGTCTGGGCTTGTTTCCTGCCTCAGGCCAGCTAACTCCTGGGTGGGCGTCTCCATCTCCTGACTCCGCCCACCTGGTGTGTCAGTCTGAGCCCGAGGAAAGGAATCAAGTTTCACTGGGGATGTCTGCTGTGAAACTGCTGGGGGTGGGGGTGTGTGTGTGTTGTTATCTGTGGCCCCTAGCTTGTCCAGGGCGCCACATTCCCCCTTAGCAAAATGCAGACCGTCTGCGGGCTGCCCATCCATCACCGGTTTTCTTTTTCTTTTTTTTTTTTAAACTGCAAAAGATTAAAACATTAAACACAAGCATTTTCAATCTTCCCACAACGGGATGCACATTTCTTTAACGTTGCAACAGTAATCAAACACTTTTAATAATAACAGTGAAACGGGTCCTTTAGTCACCCACCCAAACAACCTAGCCTTGATGCTGCCCCTATGAAATGGGCAGCACCCCTTGGCCCCAGTCCAGAACCAGGCTGCCCAGATAGTTAACGGGATGGGTGCTTCGCTGCCGTTGCGGCCGGGCGCACTGCCGAAGCCGTCGTCATCTCCGCCGCGGCCGGGCGGACTGACGGGGCCGTCGTCATCGGCGGTGCGGCTGGGATGGAAGCCGGGACCGGTGGCAGGGCGTTGACAAAGGTAAAACCTGGGGACCCCAGGTCTGGGCCCTCCCTCGCAGACGCTGCGAGCTCCGCTACCGGTGACAGAGGTAACGGGTCGGTCGGGGCGTTGGCCGCGGGCACGGGCACCGAGGTTTTAGCGGTGCCGGACGTACGGGACATCTCGTGCAGCGGTGTTCCAGGAACCAAACACTGGCAGAGTCCTGGCGTCCCTGCTTCCACAGCCGTGGTTCACATGCGGCCGGACGCCATCCCGTCCCCTTTAGTCTCTTTTAGCACTTCCTTCTTCAGGGGGCGGGGCTCCACTTTCTCGCCTTTCCTGCTCGGGGAAGACGCTCGAGCGGGAAATCTTCGGGCCAAAGATGGCGGCTTCTGAAATTTTCCGGCCGGACACCTCCGGCGGTAACAAGGCACAGCCCTACCAAACGGCAGAGCGGTAGGATCCTGTTCGTGACGCCAAATGTGTCGCCCGGGGACCAGGGGCACTCAGATCCGGGCCACGGGGTCACTTCTGTGGGTATCACGGTGGCGTGACCCGGTCTGTGATCCCAGGCTCCACAGTAAAAAAGGGGGTTGGTACGGGAGATTGTCCGTGACGCCACCCACGGTTGTGGTGATTGTGTGGACACCACCGCTGCTCTGTATGGGGATCCCGGGAGCGGTGGCAGGGAGCAGCTTTGTTGTTATTTCTCCCCTCCGTGGGTAGGGGGTTGGTTGTCCCGGGGCCCGGTGATGGGGTAGGGATGGATGGCAGGCCGGGTGCGGGGCCTGGTGAGGTGCAGGGTCGCAGGGGCAGCGCTGTGCCGCACGGCACGGTGTACTCACTCAGCCAGTAATCACGACACAGTCCTTGGTAAAACACTCGGCTGGATGGACGGGTCCCACAGACGCTGCGGTGTTTTCCCCTGACCCAGTTTGGTGGTGTAAGTCCTTCCCTGCACCTTCCGTACACTCCTCCTGCGCTCCGGCTTCCAGCTGGCTCCCCGATTCAGTACCGGTGGGCCACCGCCCAGCCCCGGCTACCTACGGTTCCACCAACTGTCTCCCCGGCTCCCTGCAGACGGCCACTACCGTCTGCCTGACTCTCTGCTGCACGAGGGCCCTAGGCTCCAATCCTAGGCCCCAGTCTGCGTCTGCCTCTCTGCAGACCTCCTCTCTCTTCCTCTCCTAGACTTGTCTGAGCTTGTTTCCTGCCTCAGGCCAGCTAACTCCTGGGTGGGCGTCTCCATCTCCTGACTCCACCCACCTGGTGTGTCAGTCTGAGCCAGAGAAAAGGAATCAAGTTTCACTGGGGATGTCTGCTGTGAAACTGCTGGGGGTGGGGGTGTGTGTGTGTTGTTATCTGTGGCCCCTGGCTTGTCCAGGGCGCCACATAGTCACAGCAGATCATACACCATTACATATTGTCCTTGTCACAGGGGTTTTTCTCCCATATCACACAATCAACAGAGCGAGAGATGGCGGTACAATCCAAACAGCATTTATTCCAAGCAAATCAAAACGGTCCATAAAATAATCCACAAAACAGAGGGTAAAATTAATCCAGTAACACAAATATAGTCCAATTAATCCAGTAACCCAAATATAGTCCGGAAAGCGATAAATGTCCAGGTCTCTCTCTGAGATGTCTCAGCTTCTACCAGAGGATCAATCTTCCTGCTTCATTCTCGAAGTTCTCCAACAGACTGCCAATCTCCAAGTAAAACAGAGAGTTTAGTTGAATCCCCTCCCCCAGACCTAGGGACAGAAACACTGTAGGGGGTGATTATCTACAGACAATAGAATGTTCACATAAGCAGTACAAATAATGGATAGTGAACCACGTCTAAACATCAACCCACACAAAATGGTACATGACCCACAATATCCCACCATCACAGTCCTGTATTCTGGATGTGATATACTATGTACAGACATCTTATGACATATACAGGGTAATATGCGACTGGTATATCCTATACTATGATCTTTTTCCATTGGTGTGGAGTCTATATACTTTAGTGATATGGTTGCGTGAGTATGTTTTAAAAAAAAAACAAAACAGAAAGATGTTCTGAGGTCCAGTAACTGTGTAGCACTTGTATGACGACCTTTACACCAGGTCTTTTTCCTGCATTGTCCTCACTGGTGGCTTTGCCATCGTTTTCTGCTGGGGATCCGCCAGCATCTTTACTCATTTTCCACTTATAAGGGCATAGTCACACTTGCGTATGGCATGTGATGCGAGAGCATTTGATACGATCCGCTAATGACCCTCAGCTCAGGATCTGCTGCGAGTGTAAGCCGAGTGTCATGTGACTGTGATCTGTTCCTGAGATCGGATCACAGCTGCGGAGGAGAGGTCGGGCGCTGTGGAGGACAGTGAGGGGTTAATCTCCCCATCTCCTCCATTGTCAGCCTGTGCATATATTGCACTGTACTTGAATAACATCCAAGTGCAGTGCGATGTTTTTTCGCTTGCATGGGTGTGAGTGACATGGCTCTCGCAGACAATTGCTGCATGCTGCCATTTTTTCCTCAGTCAGTTTCGGGCTGAGGGAAAACTTACAGGTCAGAGCTGCAGCATTGTCTTACATGAGGCCGAGTGCAATGCCAGATTTTCTCCCTGCACTTAGGTGAGTCATACGCAAGTGTGACTCTGTCCTAATGGAGAGTAGCTTCAGCAAAAATTGAGTGTATCACTTCTAACTTCTTTTACTGCTCATTTTCAGTTGGATTCCAGGCAGAATCCACCTGAAAAAGATGTTATGTACACATACCCTAAAGGGGGCTTTACACGCTACGATATCGTTAATGTTTTATCGTCGGGGTCACGCCGTTAGTGACGCACATCCGGCGTCATTAACGATATTGCAGCATGTGACACTTTTGTGCAACCTAAAACGATCGCAAAAGCGGCCAAAATCGTTTGCTGCGGAGAGGTCGTCCTAAAACCAAAAATCGTTAAAACGCTCATTAGCTATGTTGTTCCTCGTTCCTGCGGCAGCACACATCGCTATGTGTGACACCGCAGGAGCGACAAACATCTCCTTACCTGCCTACAACGGCTATGCGGAAGGAAGGAGGTGGGCGGGATGTTTACGTCCCGCTCATCTCCGCCCCTCCGCTTCTATTGGACAGCTGCCGTGTGATGTCGCTGTGACGCTGCACGACCCGCCCCCTTAGAAAGGAGGCGGATCGCCGGCCAGAGCGATGTCGCAGGGCAGGTAAGCCTGTGTGACGTGGGTGTGCGATTTTGTGCGCGACGGGCAGCAATATGCTCGTGTCGCACAAACGATGGGGGTGGGTACGCATGCTAGCGATATCGGCAATGATATCGTAGCGTGTAAAGCCCCCTTAAGGGTAAGTTCACATTTCCGCTATTTCCTGGGCGTCACAATCTGCCGCTTTGAGAAACAAATGGAATCGCCAAAAATGCTTTGGCAGCTTACGTTGCTTCCCATAGACTTGTATAAGCAGCGGATTGTGACGGATGGCCTTGCGCTGTATCCGCCGCGCGGCAGATCGACTGACCGCCGGTGGGGAGGAATGCTGTATGCAACGTTTTTCGATGTGTCACAAGCAATGCACCGTGTCTCTCTCTGTCTCTACCTCTCTTTCTCTCTCTCTCTCTGTTTCTGTCTCTCGCTCTCTCTCTCTCCCCTCTTCCTAAAAGGGTAAAATAAACCTTTCAGAAAAAAATGAAAAAAACGGTACCCGTTCAACGCTACATGTGTTTGTACACAAATAACCTTTCCAACGTCACAAACCGTCAAGAGACGGCTTGTGACACTGGGAAAATAGCGGAAATGTGAACTTAGCCTAAGGCTTTGTTCACATGCAGCATTTTTTGCAGTGTTTTTTTAATACAAATTCCATGATGCTTTTAACAGTACAAGCAAAAGCTGTGAGATTTCAGAAATCTCATGCACATGTTTGGTTATCTTTTTATTTCCTCACTGAATTTGTGAATTGCAGCATTTTTTTTTTAAATCTACAGCACATCACTTCCTACAGCATTTTTGCACTCATAGAAAGCAACAAAAAAAGTAAAAAAAAACAGCAATAACTTTTTTTCCAGTGTTTTTGTTGTGTTTTGGTGAATAAAACTACCTTTATCACACGTACTGTAGAAAAAGCACACACGTAATCCACACTCAAAAAATGCCACGAAAATACCGGAAAATGGACATTCTTACTGCCAAGAAAGCAGGTTTTGGCTGCAGAGAAAAAGAACACGCTGAGTATGAATATAGCCTAAGCTTGGTTTTGGTGCCAAATCTGTGTACTAGGCTTGGTTCATTTACTGCTTCTTTGGCCACGATCACGTGTTGCATATTTGGTGAGTTTTTTTACCTCAGTATTTGTAGCCAAAACCAGGAGGTAGTGATAAATACAGAAGTGGTGCCTGTGTTTCTATTGTACTTTTACTCCGATTGTTCTACTCCTGGTTTTGACTTATTTTATTGGTTATTTATTGGTTAATAAAGTTGATTCATTTTGAAAGAGTTTATGGACGTATGTTATTCCTATATACCGTACGGTAACTGCATGGTGCTGGTGGGCCCCAAGTTTGATTTTTCCTGGTGGGCCCCAGGTACTCCAGTCCGCCGCTGTCTGTGTGTGGTGGCTCTTGAAGCAATAGCACCAGCAGCAGTCCACTCCTAGTGAATCTCCCCCAAATTTTGAATGGCCTTTTTTTAACAATCCTATCAAGGCTGCGGTTATCTCTGTTGCTTGTGCACCTTTTTCTACCACACTTTTTCCTATCACTGAACTTTCCACTAATATGCTTTAAAAAAGCTTTAGTACAGGAGTCTGTGAAAAGCCAGCTTCTTTAGCAATGACCTTTAGTGGCTTAGGCTAGTTTCACACTTGCGTTGAATGGCATCCATTGCATTGCGTTGTGTGACAGATGCAACGGATGCGTTGCATATAGTGGCAACACGGATGCAACGGATCGTACAAAACAACGGAATGTGCTTTTTTTTTTCTTTACAGTTTTACCAGCGGCAGACTATTGAGAACGATCAGCTGATCACCCGGCTGCCAGGTGATCAGCTGATCGCTCACAGCAGCCGGCCACCGGGTGATCAGCTGATCGTTCAGAGCAGCCAGCCGCCGGGTGAACAGCTGATTGCTCACAGCAGCCGACCGCCGGGGGATCAGGTGATCGTTTACAGCAGCCGGCCGCCGGGTAATCAGTTGATCGCTCACAGCAGCCGGCCGCCTGGTGATCACCTGAGGGTGGAGCCAAGCGGGGCCATGGCGCTGAGGACATCAGTGCCGGGGACTGCATGGCTGGGGACAGGTGAGTGTGTGTGTGTGCGTCTGTGTGTGTGCGTGTGTCTGTGTGTGTGTACATGCGGAGTGGAGTGCGGGAGGGGGCGGAGCCGAGCGCTGAAGTGTCGGGCTCCCTGCACACGTAGCCAGGGTAAGTATCGGGTAACTAAGCAAAGCACTTTGCTTGGTTACCCGATATTTACCTTGGTTACCAGCGTACACCGCTTAGCGCTGGCTCTTTGCAGACGTAACCAGGGTAAATATTGGGTAACTAAGTAAAGCGCTTTGCTTAGTAACCCGATGTGTACCCTGGTTACGTCTGCAAGGAGCCAGAGAGAGCATGCACAGCGAAATCCTAAGGATTCCGCTGCTCAAAAACTGTTACATGCTGCGTTCCTTCCGCCCGGCGGAAGCAACGCAGCGTCGGCCAGCGGAAGCAACGCAGGTTCATCATTCGCAATCCGTCGTCCATACAAGTCTATGGTAAGCAGCAGAATCCATTAACGGATTCCACTGTTTTCCAAAATGGCGGATTGCGACTGAAGGAAAAAAACGCAAGTGTGAAAGTAGCCTTAAACTCCTCATGGAGTATGTCAATGACTGCCTTCTGGACATCTGTCAAGTCAGCAGTCTTCCCCGTGATTGTATAGCCTACTGAACCAGACTAAGAGAGCATTTTAAACACCTAGGCTGGAAACACATCTATGCAAGTAAAATCGGTCCGACTGGGCTGAAAAAAACTCGGCTGATTTTAGTTCACGTTTGGTCCGAGTGCAACGCAAGTGCGATGCTTTTTCTGAATAAAGTAATGATTTTACTAGCGTGTGTAATGCGTGTGTAATGCGTATTTTTTTACTATGTCATCTGCCATTCAGCTCTGCTACATGGCCGCTGACAGCAGACACAGACAGCCATGTAGCAGAGCTGAATGGCAGATGACAGCAGACACAGACAGAGCCGCACGATCAGAATGAACTCAGGTGAACTTCACCCGACTTCACTGTCATGCTGCGGCTCTGTCTGTGCCGCGTCCTGATTAGCGGTCACCTGTGAAGGGCTCACCGGTGACCGCTAATTCCCTGAGTGACTGAAGTTAGCAGCCCTCTCTCATACTCACCGATCACCGATCCCCGGCGCGGCGCTGCTCGGCATTCACACTGCTCCGGCGGCTTTTACTATTTTGAAAAAGCCGCCCGCTCATTAAACAATCTCGTATTCCCTGCTTTCCCCGCCCACAGGCGCCTATGATTGGTTGCAGTGAGACGTGCCCCCACGCTGAGTGACAGGTGTCTCACTGCACCCAATCACAGCATGAAGGTGACAGGAGCTGCAGAAGACACCGCCGCTCCTGTCAGCTCCGCGCAGCAACCAAGGTGAGTAGCGCGCTCAGCTGAGCTGTCACTGAGGTTACCTGGATCCAGCGGTGGCCGCGGGTTACCTCAGTGACAGCTCAGCTGATCGCGCTACTCACCTCAGTTGCTGCGTGGAGGTGACAGGAGCGGCGGTGTCTTCTGCAGCTCCTGTCACCTTCATGCAGCAGAGCTGGAAGCGACGCTGGACCATCCTGGATTACGCCGGACATGGAGGGCTTTTTGGGGCTTATTAAATTGGTGAACCAGGGAATTTGTTAATGTTTTTTATTTCTAATAAATGATTTTTTCAGGTGTGTGTGTGTTTATTTACTGTAACTTACAGATTAATCATGGAAGGTATCTCGGGGAGACGCCTGACATGATTAATCTAGGATTTAGTGGCAGCTATGGGCTGCCATTAACTCCTTATTACCCCGATTTGCCAACGCACCAGGGCAAATCGGGAAGACCCGGGTACAGTCCCAGAACTGTCGCATCTAATGTATGCGGAAATTCTGGGTGGCTGCTGACTGATATTGTTAGGCTGGGGGGCTCCCCATAACGTGGAGCTCCCCATCCTGAGAATACCAGCCTTCAGCCGTATGGCTTTATCTGGCTGGTATTAAAATTGGGGGGACCGCACGCCGTTTTTTTTTAATTATTTAATTATTTATTTCACTGCGCAGTATAGACCCGCCCACCGGCTGCTGTGATTGGGTGTAGTGAGACACCTGTCACTCAGTGTGGGGGCGTGTCTCACTGCAACCAATCATAGGTGCCTGTGGGCGGGGAAAGTAGGGAATACGAGATTGTTTATTGACCGGCCGGCTTTTTCAAAATAGTAAAAGCCGCCGCAGCAGTGTGAACGCCATGCAGCGCCGCGCCGGGGATTGGGGAACGGTGAGTATGAGAGAGGAGGGGAAAATGACCGACAGACTGTGAGAAAGGGACAGAGATAGTGACGGACCGACAGAGAGAGAATAGAGACCGAGAGGGAGAGACCGACTGACAGAGAATAGTGATTGACAGACATTGTGAGACATCGCTCGTTTCTAGTGTTTTAGGAAACATGCAAGAAATGTATTTAGAAAATCGCATGTCACTAGGATGGTGTGAGTGCCGTCCCGTGACATCCGATTATTTACACGCTCTCATAGACTTGCATTGGAGAGACTCGCAGTAGAAACTCGCAAAAAAGCAGCATGCTGCGATTTTTTTCTCAGTCCGATTTGGACTGAGAAAAAAATCGCAAATGCGAGCTGAATCATTGACTAACATGTGTCCGATTCCAATGCGAGTTTTTCTCGCATTGTTCTACTGTGAGAAACTCGCAAGTGAGAAGCAGCCCTTAGGAATCCTTGGCAGGGATTTTCTGATAATTATTCTAATTTTCTGAGATAATGATTTTTGGGTTTTCCTTTGCTGTAGGTAGAGTTGATCGAGTACCTAACTAATCGCACTCGCTACAGTCATAACGAGTACTGTCTAATACTCGCATATTCATTGCAAATAGCATGTGCAATGCAAGTCAATGGGGAAAAACTCGCAATGTAATGAGTAACCCGAATTCCGCAGTATTTGCTACCCACACGAAAAGTACGGCATTCAGGTTACTCGTTACATTGTTAGTTTTTCCCCATTGACTTGCATTGCACATGCTATTCGGAATGAATATGCGAGTATTAGACAGTACTCGTTATGAGTATGGCGAGTACGAATAGTTAGGTAGTCGCTTAACTCTAACTGTAAGCCATAATCATCAATATTAACAGAAACAACCACTTGAAATAGATCACCCTGTTTATAATGACCCTATATAATACACTGGGTGCAGACCTATTAGGCAAGTTGTATTTTATCGGATTTTTTTTATTATTGATCAACAACTATGTTCTCAATCAACCCAAAAGAGTCATAAATATCAAAGCTTAATATTTTTGGAAGTTGAAGTGAGTTTTTTTTTAGATTTGGCTATCTTAGGAGGATATCTGTTTTTTCAGGTAACTTTTACAGTGCAGACTTATTAGGCAACTTAATAAAAATCAAATATATTCCCATCGCACTTGTTTATTTTCACCAGGTAAACCAACATAACTGCACAAAATTTAGAAATAAACATTTCTGACATGCAAAAACAAAACCCCAAAAAATTAGTGACCAATATAGCCACCTTTCTTTATGATGACACTCAACAGCCTACCATCCATAGATTCTGTCATTGCTTGATCTGTTTACGATCAACATTGCGTGCAGCAGCCACCACAGCCTCCAGACACTGTTCTGAGAGATGTACTGTTTTCCCTCCCCGTAGATCTTACATTTTATGAGGGACCACAGGTTCTCTACGGGGTTCAGATCAGGTGAACAAGGGGGCCATGTCATTATTTTTTCATCTTTTAGACCTTTACTGGCCAGCCAGCCACGCTGTGGAGTAGTTGGAGGCATGTGATGGGCTGGTGGTGTTTGCAGCAATGGTGTTAGGCCCGCCGTAGGTAGAGCTGTGCCTGGGAGATGTTGCAGGGTAATAACTGAGACCACACCAGGTTGTCTTTAACAGTCTCTACTCACTCTGACCTTTGAACCACTGGTTCAGGTCCCTTGGAGTATCAGTGCCAATGTAATGACCTAGGTTGCACTGTCCCCGGCACTCTCAGTTGATTGGGTCCCCTTAGCATGGAGCGTTTGTGAGCCCCGACGTCCCTTTTGGGGTACAGTCTCCTTCTCCACACGGCGGGCAGTGCGGACCCTGCAGGGAGGTAAATGTCCGAACCCCAATCCTAGTTTACTGCTGATGCTCCCTGATTATTTGGTTCGGTGAAGTCCGTGAAGGTGTCCTCACTGGGCAAGTATTTATCAAACCGTATGAAACTGACGCTTGACCTAGGGCCCTGTGCCCCGTGCATGCTCTGGTCCCAGCAGTATCTCCGGTACCCGTCCTGGCGACCTCTCTCCTGTGCCCCCGGGTCACCGTTACACGAACCCAGCTCAGACACGTCCACACACCTCTTCTGTGTGCCACTCAACTCACTACCGACTACCGACTGACTGACTGGTGACCCCTCCCACCAGGCTGGCTCGTTCCCATAGCGACCATCCCATTACATGGTTAACCCTCAATGCCCAGTGTGCAGTGGAGAACTAGGATTTTGGTCGTGTTTTGGTGGAATCGGCACTGGTACTCCAGGTCCCAGGGGGTAGGTCCTGCATCCCCAAGAGGATGCAGTTCCCTGTAGTGCCCTGAGGGTCTCATGGGCGCTACAGATACCACTATGATAACAAAGACAGAAAAAACTAGATAAATGTCAGACTAAAGTGAAGCAAATATTCACCGGAGTCTCCAAATGGAAAAGTGTATTGGAGTGGTAATGTTTCACACCACCACATACTGACTCTATAGGGGATTTCCCAAGTCAGTGGGGACAGACCCTATATGGTGGATAGATGGCGGCATAGGGGGATTAATTTTAGTAAACTTTTCCATTTGAAGATGCTGGATAACATTCTGCTTCTCTTTGAATATTGTTTTCCTGATGGACTCAGTGGTTTTCCTAAGACAAGGAATGTCCGTGTGTAAGAAAAACTGCGACTGATTGTAAATAATAGATTCCATTATTAACTACAAGAAATAAGAGGCTACAAGAAATCCTGTGATATCTGCAGGGCACAATGCAGGTCTTTTTTCACACCGTAGTTTGCTAAAAGGCGCAAGTTATACTGAGAGAAGCCGAAAATGAACAAGTAATAAAACCGTTTATGGTAGCTACAGTGCGGGCTCCTAGAGGTAATTTCCCTGGTAGGCCCCTGGCACCCCAGTCCGACCCTGCCGGTATTAGCAATGTCATATGTAATAACATGAGATGTATTAGTGGCATGCCCAGTAACAGATCATTATGCTAATAGTATCACACTTGCCAAATGACAAATAGCGCTCAATAGCAAAAAGCACAATATACCCAATGGCAAATAATATTGCACAGCATAAAAGATGTGCCAAATGACACAATAACTTAGCTTGAGTAACCTCAGCCTGACGCGTTTCTCCTCCCTTTCCAAATGCCAGGGGTTTCATCAGGGGCATCCCAAATTGGACCTGAGGCTCATATAGCCAGATAGACCATGTTGTATTCAAAGGCAGCTTTTTTATACCTGTAAACATATGGTGTCCCCAGGAAGAAAACTCCCTGCAACTAGCTGGAACGCACGCAAGGCAGTCAGGGCTCATTTCCATCCGAGGCCTGAATAGTATGCTGGCCTCTATGGGCTGGGCCATGCTCGAGACAGCCAATCAATCGTCTATCAGAAGGTGGGGAGAACAATCTCTGCATAGTACCAACCTCTGCGGCCAGGTAGGGGAAGTCTAGAGAATCCATCCTGGGCCCCTCCCCCTCTGAGGTATATATTGATTTATGACTAACGTTGTAGCAAATTTTTATTGTGCTGTATTCAATTGTGTGTGGTTTTAATTAAATAAAGTTATTGTTTTAACATGAATTTGATTTGCTTCCAGGTATGATGACATCACAAGGCACATAACATCACAGTGCACTTGATATCATAGACCTCACATGACATCACAAATGCTATAGAATGTACAAAGCTCTAATCCAGAACCATCTTGTGTCACAGCTTGAAGAGGACTGGTCCAGGTAGGTAGCTCTTCACTGAATACTGGAGGATCGGGCAACATCGGAGAGGGGTGAAGAAGGACTCGCTGCACAGCACAAACAACACAGCAGGAAAAGGAAGAGATCAGCAGTGTGTACTGTATGGACTCATCACCATGATTGTTCCAAGCAATAACTAGCTGCATGTTTTATTTCTTCTTGACCCTTCCACACGGCTGTCATAGGACCTACAATTATCAAGTGAGAAGAATTGTCAGGTTCAGACCTAGAAGGTAAGTATATGTATGTATGTATGTGTGTGTGTGTGTGTGTGTGTGTGTGTGTGTGTGTGTGTGTGTATGTGTGTGTGTGTATGTATGTGTGTGTATGTGTGCATGAGTGTGTGTATGTATGATCACTTCCCAGAACTGCAGCACTGAAGGTGTGTGTTCCAAGAATGAAAGGTTGTTTGTGTGGCCCCAGCAATAAAGGGACGGTGTGTCAGTGTCTATTTGACCCCACTACTAAAGGGGTGTGTGAGGGTTTGTATGGCGTCCAGGTAATGAAAGGATTTATTTGTGAAGGTTTGTGTGGAGTCCCAGCAGTTAAGGGGTGAGTGTTTCTGTCCGCAGCACTGCAGCACTGAAGGGGTGTGTGTTTGTGTATGTGTGTGTGTGTGTGTGTGTGTATGAGTGTGTGTATGTATGATCGCTTCCCAGAACTGCAGCACTGAAGGTGTGTGTTCCAAGAATGACAGGTTGTTTGTGTGGCCCCAGCAATAAAGGGACGGTGTGTCAGTGTCTATTTGACCCCACTACTAAAGGGGTGTGTGAGGGTTTGTATGGCGTCCAGGTAATGAAAGGATTTATTTGTGATGGTTTGTGTGGAGTCCCAGCAATTAAGGGGTGATTGTTTCTGTCCGCAGCACTGCAGCACTGAAGGGGTGTGTGTTTGTGTGTCTTGAGGTGAGTGTGTATGTGTGTGTTTGTGGGCATATGTGTCTGTATGTGTGTGAGCATCAAGTTGAGTGTGCATATGTTTGTGTGCATATGTGATATTGTATATTAGATTCTAAGCTCCTAGGTGCAGGGTATGTGTATATTTTTCTTTGTAAGATTAGCGCTCCATAGCTTATAATTACTAGTGATGGGTTAATAGATATTCGGGTTTGGATTAGTTGTACTGAATACCGAGTACTATTTCAGTATTAATGAAGAATAATTAACCTAATGCAAGTCAATGTGGAACCCGAGCATTTTTTTTGAAGCTGTCCTTAAAATAACACTCGAGTTCCCCATTGACTTGCATTAGGTCAGTTACTCGTGATGAATACTGGAATAGTACTGGGTATTCGATCCAACAATCCAAACCCGAATATTTTACTATTCGTCCATCACTAATAATTACATATAAATATATTGCAATTTGCAGCAGGACTGACGTGATCCAGGGAAATATCCGATCGCCAGAACTGGGGTCAGGAAGGAATTTTTTTCCCCCCTGAGGCAGAACTCTCCGGGGGGTTTCTTCGCCTTCCTCTGGATCTTTGGGTCCAGTGCCTCTCAGCTGGTCCCCAATGACTGCAGCTGGTTCTGTAGTCCACACGGGGGCTCACCTGAGAGGCACTGTGACCATTGTGTAATTTCTCAAAGGGCCAGTATACTTTCAATACAATGCTGCTTATTGATCTTCTAATAAAAACAAGCATAAATTTAGATATATATCGTGTTGTGTGGTTTTTTGTCTGAATTTCTCATCACACAGTGATAATGATGGGAATGATCACTACTACCCTGAATATACCACAACTAGAATCGGGCAGTATAGAGGAGTCACTACAGAGAATAGATGTCATAAACTCAACTCCTGGCCCTAATTACACTACAATTATTATGGGATTCAGTCTCTGTGATTGGGGCACTAACATTGTGCACTACATACTACCTGAAAGAAGAATGAAGACCGAGACATAGAGCAGCAGAATACAGGAGACACAGGACCTTGTATAAAAGTAAAAAAATGACTAAAGAGGTTCAACAAGCAGAGAGGTGGCCCCGGAGGCAACCAGGAGGGAGGCCGGACTCAGCAATGGTCACTATTCAGAGGAAACAGCCAACATTTATTAAGTGGCAATCCCTACTTTATGCATATTGTGCCAAGATGGAGCGATTTGCGCCAATTTGTTAACACTTGAAGGCGTCTTAATAAAAGTGGCACATTTGGAGCCATCTAATGGACACTTGTTACGTTTGTTCAGCAGCGCCTTTGTACTTGCAACCACTAGGCCACTGCTGGAATTCTGTTCTGACTGGTCTTTGTATGGAAAGAGAACTAAGAAACCAATGGTAAGACATGGGGTGGATGTGGCTACACAATGTATTACAAAACCTGCATTATGGAGAAGATTAGGAGCAGGTTGGCAAAGTTTAACTTGAGGGACAGTCATGAAGCAGTGGCCAACAAGTTGAGGCAGCCTATCTTTTGCCGGCTAACATCTGACTGCTGCATTAACCCTGCTATGCAGGGCCGTATATACCATTAGGCATCCATGGTCCGGTGCCTGGAGCGGCGGGTTGCGGGGGGCGGCACCTTCTGGCTGCAAAAAAAAATATTTTTTTTTTACAATCTCCTCCCCCTCCGTTAGACAGTCTATTAAATCTGCTGTGTTTTCGGAGGGGGTTAGAGGGGTGAGAGGCGCACCTCCATCTATCTGTATCTGCGTCTTTAAGACGCGCATACAAATAGACTGCGGGCACCATACACAAGGAGCTGATTGACCTCGGAAGTGCCGGCGCGTGCACTTCCGGGGTCATGGGCGCGCCAATCAGCTCCGTGCTGTGACGGCCAAAACTGTAGATGCCATGGAGGACAGAATGCTCACGGGAGGCAGCAGCAGGAGGAGGATGATGGACACTGGAGGAGGAGCTGCAGCTCCGGCAAGAGGAAGAGGAGGAGGAGGAGTGCGTCGGCACAGGAGCAGGTAATCACTCGCAGAGTTCCTAATGCTGTGAAGTGAAGGGAGGGGAGGGGAGAGGGGAGGCAGGCAGAGGCTATAAAGTTAGGATTGTGGGGGAGGGGCAGCAGAGGCTATAGTCTGGGGATTGCGGGGGAGGGGCCGGCAGAGGCTATAGACTGGGGATTAGGAGGTCTATTATTGTAGTCTGGAGGTTAGGGGGCCTATGACTCGACAGTGTTTAGGGGGGCTGGGGCTATTAGTATAGTCTTAGAGTTAGGGGGCCTATTAAAGAAGATGGTGGTCAAGGTGGCCTAGTGCTGTAGAGGGGAAGGTTTAGGGAGCCTGTTGCTGTAGAAGGGGGAGTTAATGGAGCTTGTTGCTGTAGAAGGGGGAGTTAATGGAGCTTGTTGCTGTAGGAGAGGGTTAATGGAGCCTGTTGCTGAAGGAGGAGGGTTAATGGAGCCTGTTGCGGTAGGAGGAGGGTTAATGGAGCCTGTTGCGGTAGGAGGAGGGTTAATGGAGCCTGTTTTAGTAGGAGGAGGGTTAATGGAGCCTGTTGCGGTAGGAGGAGGGTTAATGGAGCCTGTTGCGGTAGGAGAGGGTTAATGGAGCCTGTTGCTGAAGGAGGAGGGTTAATGGAGCCTATTGCGGTAGGTGGAGGGTTAATGGAGCCTGTTGCAGTAGGAGGAGGGTTAATGGAGCCTGTTGCTGTAGGAGGAGGGTTAATGGAGCCTGTTGCTGTAGGAGGGGGTCAATGGAGCCTGTTGCTGTAGGAGGAGGGTTAATGGAGCCTGTTGCTGTAGGAGGGGGGTTAATGGAGCCTGTTGCTGTTGGGGGGGTTAATGGAGCCTGTTGCTGTTGGGGGGGTTAATGGAGCCTGTTGCTGTTGGGGGGGGTTAATGGAGCCTGTTGCTGTTGGGGGGGTTAATGGAGCCTGTTGCTAATGGGGGGGGATTAATGTAGCCTGTTGCTGTTGGGGGGGTTAATGGAGCCTGTTGCTGTTGAGGGGGGGGTTAGGGGCCTGTTGCTGTAGGAGGGAGTTTAAGGGGGCCCTTTGCTGTAGGAGGGGGGTTTAGGGGACCTTTTTCTGTAGGAGGGGGGTTTAGGGGATTTTTTGCTGTCGGAGGGGCTATTAGGAAAACTTTTGCTGTAGGAGGGGGGTTTAGGGGACCTTTTGCTGTAGGAGGGGGGTTTAGGGGCACCTTTTGCTGTAGGAGGGGGGTTTAAGGGGACCTTTTGCTGTAGGAGGGCGGTTTAGGGGGACCTTTTGCTGTAGGAGGGGTGTTTAGAGGACCTTTTGCTGTAGGAGGGGGGGATTTAGGGGGACCTTTTGCTGTCGGAGAGGGGTTTAGGGGGATCTTTTGCTGTAGGAGGGGGGGTTTAGTGGACCTTTTGCTGTAGGAGGGGGGGTTTAGGGGACCTTTTGCTGTAGGAGGGGGGTTTAGGGGACCTTCTGCTGTAGGAGGGGGGGTTTAGGGGGACCTTTTGCTGTAGGAGGGGGGTTTAGGGGGACCTTTTGCTGTGGGAGGGGGGGTTTAGGGGACCTTTTTCTGTAGGAGGGGGTTTATGGGACCTTTTGCTGTAGGAGGGGGGTTTAGGGGTCCTTTTGCTGTAGGAGGGGGGGTTTAAGGGGACCTTTTTCTGTAGGAGGGGGGGTTTAGGGGGACTGTTTGTAGGAGGGGGGGTTTAGGGGGACCTTTTACTGCAGGAGGGGGATTTAGGGGGCCTATTGCTGTAGGAGGGGGGTTTAGGGGGACCTTTTGCTGTAGGGGGCCTAATGCTGTAGATGGGGGGGGTGGGTTAGGGGAGCTCTGTATGCTGAGTTGGGCAGCATGGTGGTCTCTGTATGATGAGTGGGGCAGCATGGTGGTCTCTGTATGCTGAGTGGGTCAGAATGGTGGTCTCTGTATGCTGAGTGGGGCAGCATGGTGGTCTCATTATGGAAAAGGGGCAGGCAGCATTTGGAGTACATTAAGAAGGGGCAGCATGGGAGGCTCAGTATGGAGAGGGGCAGTGTGAGGGCTCCGTATGGAGAGAGACATTGTGAGGAGGGGGCAGCATGGGAGGCTCAGTATGGAGAAGGACAGCATGCATGGGACATTGTGAGGAGGGGGCAGCATGATGTGAGGACAATGTGCAGATCATATTTCATAATTGAGGAAGGTGTGGTGGGTATAGTTTATAAGGGAGGACAGTGTGGTGCTTTAGTTTATTAGGGGGCAGTGTGGCGGTCATAGTATATAAGTGGGGACGGTGCGGTGGGAATATTTTATAGGAGAGGATAGCATGGAGGCAATGTATGTTAAGAGGGATTGTGTGGAGTAATATTCTTTTGTGGGGAGCACAGTGAGGAGCAGTTATTTTTTTCACAGCATAGGGCTTATTTATTGCACATCGTTTGTGGTTATTGTTATTCGGGAACATTATAATGACATTATTATTTTACAGGGCACCATAGTGAGATGTGCTGCAGAAGACCGGAGAAGAGGGAAGTCTGCAGAGACGAGCTGTGGATGTGAAGTCATCATGCAGTCGGGGACATGAGAACAGCGATCGGTGAGTGAATTATCACAGACCGTAAACTACACTAACATTTACACAGGTTTAGGGGAAAATATGACCAGAGTGCTTCTTTAAAGTGAACCTGTCACTAGATTTGGGGCCTATAAGCTGCGGTCACCACCAGTGGGCTCTTATATACAACATTCTCATATGCTGTACATAAGAGCCCAGGCCGCTGTGTAGAACATAAAAATCACTTTATACTCACCTAAAGGGCGGTGCAGTGCAAACTAGTCGAATGGGTGTCTCCGTTCTCCGGGACCGGTGCCTCCTCTTTCGGCCATCTTTGTCCTTCCTCTTCTGAAGCGTGGGTGCATGACGTGTTGTATGTCATCCACACTAGCCGACATTGAGGTCCTGCACAGGTCCACTACAATGCACTCAGGGCAGATCAAAGTGTGACTGCGCAGGACCACAATGCCGGCGAGTGTGTATGACGTAGGATGCATCATGCACCCAGGCTTCAGAAGAAGGAGGACAAAGATGGCCGAAGGAGGGGGCGCCGGTACCGGAGAACGAAGACACCCATTCGACCAGTCTGCACTGCACCGCCCCTTAGGTGAGTATTATAAAGGGATTTTTATGTTCTACACAGCGTCCTGGGCTCTTATATACAGCATGTTAGAATGCCATTTTATAAGAGCTCAGTGGTGGTGGCCGCAGCTTATAGTCACCAAATCTGATGACAGGTTCCCTTTAATATTTGCAGAAAAATCTACTTTTATTTAATATGCAAATGAGGGCGTTTTGGTGCACCAATGGGGTGGTTTTTGCTTTAGTGCACCGTTGGTGTGGTCTTTGTGTCGGTGCACCGTTGGTGTGGTCTTTGCTTTGGCGCACTGTTGGGATGGTCTTTGTGTCGGTGCACCATTAGTATGGTCTTTGCTTTGGTGCACCGTTGGTGTGGTCTTTGTGTCGGTGCACCATTGGTGTGGTCTTTGCTTTGGTGCACCAATGGGGTGGTTTTTGCTTTGATGCACCGTTGGTGGGGTCTTTGTGTCGGTGCACCGTTGGTGTGGTCTTTGCTTTGGTGCACCGTTGGTGTGGTCTTTGTGTCGGTGCGCCATTGGTGTGGTCTTTGCTTTGGTGCACCAATGGGGTGGTTTTTGCTTTGGTGCACCAATGGGGTGGTCTTTTTGTCGGTGCACCGTTGGTGTGGTGTTTGCTTTGGTGCACCGATGGTGTGGTCTTTGTGTCGGTGCACCGTTGGTGTGGTCTTTTTTTATATTTTGGCTCACCATTGGGGTTGTCTTTGCTTTGGTGAACCGTTGGGGTGGTGTTTGCTTTGGTGCACCCTTGGGGTGGTGCTTGCTTTGGTGCACCCTTGGGGTGGTGTTTGCTTTGGTGCACCGTTAGGGTGGTGTTTGCTTTGGTGCACCGTTGGGGTGGTGTTTGCTTTGGTGCACCGTTGGGGTGGTGTTTGCTTTGGTGCACCGTTGGGGTGGTCTTTGTATCGGTCCACCGTTGGGGTGGTCTTGTGTCGGTGCACCATTGGGATGGGCTTTGTCTCGGTGCACCGTTACGCTCTCATATTTTTATTTTAAGTCTTTTGTTTTTATTGACAGCGCTCCATTAGTAAAAGTGAGTGCTATATAATATTAGCTTGTATGTCTGATTTTACCTATCTTACTAAGTGAACGCTGTCAATCAACACAAGGGATTGGCTTCATATGCAAATATAAGAGTGCACCAAGGCATAGGTCACGCCAAGGGTGCACCAAAGCCCCTCATTTGCATTTTAAAATATAGATTTTGAAGCAAATATTAAAGGGGTTGTCCAGTCTAGAATGACAAGTCTGCAGCAGTCACTGTGTGTGTCACTCTGTGTGACTGCAGATTTGTGATTCCTCCAAGTGCACTCACTGTGCGCTACGAGGATTCTCTATGTCTGTGCCGGGAACGGCGTTCAAGTATGCGATATGCAGAGTCCCAGCTAGAACCTGTCTAGAGGACACCACCTCACCCAATACAAGTGCATTAAGCGAGGCCGTACTCACTAGACAAGTTCTCACTAGGAGTCTGCATATCGCATACTTGACCACCATGAGTGCTCTGAGAGGATTCACAGGTCTGCAGTCATAGAGGGACACATAGTCAGACTGCAGACTTGTCATTCTAGACCGGACAACCCCTTTTAAGCTAAACTGTGTGTGATTTTTGTAGTGGAATCGTCCCTTATATAAATGTTTATTTATGTAAATGGAAAAATCACTTCACCCGACAAACAAACCTTTTGCTTGTGCGTCGGGTGATCTGACAGCCGGTTTAGATAGATCAATCGGTTTCTAATTATTAGCAGCGTTGTAAATGCACCTCAAAGAGTAACTGAACTTTTTGTTTTTTTATATTTTATGCCCAATAATTCTGAGCAGATTGGTGAGAAATCTGGTCCAGAGACCCCCAACCACAGCTGAAAAGCTCTTTTAGAAGAGCGCGCACAACACAGAGCGGATCCTGTAGAAAGTCATTGTCCTATCTCCTGAACTGTGCACTTCTAAGGGGTCTTTTGAACAATTTACGGGGGTCTCCGGACCCAGACCCACACCAATGTGCTCAGAATTAATGGACCTAAAACATAAGATATCGCCCAAAAAATAGGGTATTTTTTAAATGTTTAATATCCGCAGGTACAAAGTCCCGTGGACACATAGCCTTAAGGCCGCTTTACATGCAACGACATCGCTAAAGAGATGTCGTTAGGGTCATGGAATTCATGACGCATATCCAGCCTTGTTAGCGACGTCATTGCGTGTCACACGTACGAGTGACCTCTAACGATCAAAAATGCTCACCTTATCGTTGATCGTTGACACGCTGTCCATTTCCCAAATATCGTTGCTGTTGCAGGATGCAGGTTGTTCATCGTTCCTGCGGCACCACACATCGCTACGTGTGACACTGCAGGAACGAGGAACCTCACCTTACCTGCGGCCGCCTGCAATGAGGAAGGAAGGAGGTGGGAGGGATGTTACGTCGCACTCATCACTGCCCCTCCACTTCTATTGGGCGGCCGCTTAGTGAAAGGAGGCGGTTCGCCGGTCACAGCGACGTCGCTAGGCAGGTAAGTCCGTGTGACGGGTCCGAGCGATGTTGTGCGCCATGGGCAGCGATTTGCCCGTGACACACAACCGACGGGGGTGGGTACGCTCGCTAGCGAGATCGCTGCATGTAAAGCGGCCTTTAGTGTCTGAAAATCTGAAGCTGTTACAATAAGCTAAATAAAACTGAACGTGTGCGCAGCAAGTGCAGATCTTCATGCTTATAGCGTTTAGCACTTTTTCAAGTGTGCTACAGAGTAGATCCACCTTAAATAGATGTTATGTGCCCAAAATCATAGTTTTACATTGTCAGTAAGGGGCGCGACCACTTAAAGTGCCCAGGGCAGCACGAAGGCCAAATACAGCCCTGCTGCTATGCACGTCATGAGTCATTTCCCTGCCTTTGATGTGAGCTCATACGCCGATCCTGAATTTTTCCCTGCAGATAAAGGCTGAATTACTCAGTCTTCATCTGCCTCTAACAGCCATGGGTAGAGCGGCACGTCGCCTGTGGCTGTTAACCTGTTAAATGCTGTTGTTAATCTCAGATAGCGGCATTTAATGCTTGTTGGCAGGGGGGCATGCTGTTGTGAGTCCTCATTGGTGTGCAGCCGTGGGATACTGATGAGATGATCATGTGATGCCCTGGACTAGCCAGGTTGTCACGGGTAGTCCCATACACACACGCCCCCCCCCCTTAGTAAGGTGACAGCAGCCAAACTACAAAACCCTTGTCACCTCCCTCCGGGTTTGATGTTCACACCAGGGGGGTGGAGCCAGGCGGTTGGCTCCACCCACCGAGGAGTTCACAGGCCCGGGGGCGGGAAAAACAGTAGTCGAGAAGAGATTAGTCTTGACAGTGGAGTGGAGTTCAAGGGCAGACCTGTGTCCAGGTCTGCCATAGTCTACACCAGGTGTCTAGGTTGGAGCCCAGTCACCTCTGGAAAGTAGGCAGACGGTGGTGGCCGCCTGCAGGAGCTGAGATTACAGCCGATGGAACTGTAGGGACTGGGGACGGGCGGTGGCCCGCCGGTACCGAACCGGGGAACCGATTGGAAACCAGAGCACCAGTAGGGGTACTCAGACCCAGTACGAGGCCCAGAAGCAACTGGGCTGAGTCAAATCAACTGATTGAGGACTGGACTTAGGACCTATCCAACCTAAGACTCGATTGAAGATAACAGCACAACCATTAGGGTAACGCCACCGCCCAGGCATAGAGACCCGAGGGGTCAGCGTCTGTGGGCAAAGAGGGCTTTCCTGGCACATACCAAGCCGGGGAGCGGACTACCGTTGCTCAGGCATAGGAGTCGACATTTTCTACATAAGTAAGGTGCAGGAGAAAGGCGGAAACCACCAACCAGATAAGGGGAAAACTGCAGCCGGCTGCGGGCACCGTTCACCATCTTGTTTGGTTTACCAGAGACTCCAGCGTGTTTGTAATAGTGAGTACAACAGTGCCTTTGGGCAGCGCACCGCGCCGCACCGCGCCGACACCCCAGCACGCCTCCATTCCCCCACCTCAGCACCTCCCTTGGGCCCCCGGGACCATCATCCCCCTACCCACGGAGGGGCAACACCAAGCTGCGCAACACCATCCCCGGGAGCCTAGTCAACGGCAGCGGTGGTGTCCATCCATTCACCACAATCCGTGGGTGGCGTCATGAACTCAAATCCCCTACAAACAACCGCGGCTCCGGCCGTGGACCTCCCCACCGAAGTCCCTTTCAGAGCGACGTGACCCCCGGGTCCGTGAGGAGCTCGAGCCACCCACCGACAAGCACGGATCCGAGCGGCTCGGCAGCCGGCCAAGCCCTGGGGCGGTACAATCACATCTGTAAAACATTGTGCTGGGGAATTACTAGTGCTATATAAGTGAGTAAAATAAATAACATAAATGTCATGACAGCCATTGGTCAGTGGATGACCCCCGTGTCCGTCACCATGGTACTCTTGTGATAACCAGCCAGTGGCCAACATTCATAGGAGACTGTGATTTCTTCTGTAAACAGCATTGCTGTATATAGAACAAGTGGTCAGACTCTTGCAGGTTCAAAGTACAGTACAAAGTAGAAAAAAGTTTTAAAAATAAAAGTTCACTTCACCCTTTACCACACTAAAAAAAAAAAAAAAAATTTAAAAATACACATATTTGATATCACTGTGTTTATATAAAAGTCCAATCTATCAAAACATAAATTAATCCAAACCGTGTCATCAGAAAAAAATCAAAACGACAAGATTAACGTTTTTTAGGCCTTTGCAGCAACAGAAAAAAATGTAATAACAGGCAATGAAAACATCATATATGTCATGCTCGCAGGGCAAGCAGCAGGTAAGTTGTTCCACTGGACCAAAGGCACTGAGTACTGACCTGGAGGAGCAAATCTGAATGGCTACCGAGTCTTCACTAAAGCCACTGGAGGTGCAACTAGGCTAACACGCTGGTAGGTAGCCGACAAGGGCAGCCCCAGGGGATCACGGTGCCCTGGCGGCTGGCACAATGGATATACTACAATAGTCTCTGACATTAGGAGCAGCAGCTGGTATTGCAGTTTCGGCAGAGATGGTAAGTTGCAGCAGCGAAGGCCAAGATGGGTGGTTGCAGCAGCGAAGGCCAAGATGAGTGGTTGCAGCAGCAGCGCCCGGGTAACATAAAAGAGTAGCTGTGTGGACAGTTGCAGCAGCAGCAGCAGTAGTAGGTATGGATAGTGGCAGCAGTAGCAGAGTCATCATGCACTAGTGAAGCAAGAAAAAGGGACTGCACAGCCAACCAATATAAGAAAATGAGGGTGCACAGTCTGCTGTAAACAATTGGTACTAGAGAGGAAAAGAAGCAGGCATTGGCACTCAGCTCAATATAGAATGCATGACAATCAATATATAAATAACCAGAAATCTTTTATTGAAAACATACCCCAATAAAAAAATGTTAAGACCGTGTGGCCTAATGGATAAGGCGTCTGACTTTGGATCAGAAGATTGAGGGTTCGAGTCCCGCTGTGGGTGTCTCATTCTGAATGACCTTGACCTCATTCTTCCTGATGAAGCTCACTTGATGAGCGACATGCGTTGGGTATGGGGGGTTCACCAGACTTCTGATTGCTATCTTGCTCACTTAGGGTCTTAACAGTGATGTACTTCTGTTATGGTGGGTTATTTAATTTGTGCAATTATCCAGCTGTGCCATTGTATGTGTATGTTTTTGCATCTTTTGAATGGACTCATTGATATGTCCTATGGCTATTTTGTCCTTTGCTGGTTAATACTTTGCATCATTGTATAGCACCACAGCTAATCATTGTTTTTCTTTTGTCTGGTGTTTTTTGCCTTTTAAATGTTTTTATTGGGGTATGTTTTAAATAAAAGATTTCTGGTTATTTATATATTGATTGTCATGCATTCTAAATTGAGCTGAGTGCCAATGCCTGCTTCTTTTCCTCACTAGTACTCATCATGCACTAGAACACAGAGGAGCAACAACAATACAGCACAGTGCAATAATCGTAGCAGCGAGACCTGAGAACTAGCACTAGCGATAGCACCCGCCCTCGTCGTTCATGCGACATTTGTTGATCGCTGCCGTAGCGAACATTATCGCTACGGCAGAGTCACACGCACATACCTTTGCAGCGACGTCACTGTGAGCGCCGAACAATCCCTCCCTCAAAGAGGAGGTGCGTTCGGCTTCATAGCGACGTCACTGCGGCGTTACTAAGTGGCCGCCCAATAGAAGCAGAGGGGTGGAGATGAGCGGGAAGTAACATCCCGCCCACCTCCTTCCTTCCTCATTGCCGGTGAACGCAGGTAAGGAGATGTTTGTCGTTCCTGCGGTGTCACACATAGCTTTGTGTGATGCCGCAGGAACGACGAACAACATCATACCTGCAGCAGCAACCAGGGCCGGATTATAGGCGGGGCAGGCGGGGCTCCAGCCCCGGGGCCCCCACCACAAGAGCTTTTGAGGGGGCCCCCACCACCATATGTGTGGGCGCCATTTTATTAACGCCGCAGAGGTTCAGGACCACACTGTACCTTTAAAAAATTTCAATCCTGGCCATCACTGTGCTGCAGACATGCCCACTGCACGCTGTGTGGGCTGCGTCTGCAAGGATGACGTCACCACGCGCCTGATGCTGCTTCTTGCTGCCAAGGAGGAGCTTGTCACGGTGAGTATAACGTCATCCATCATGGTGCCAGGCAGGAGGCTGCAGTGAGGAGGGAGCAGGACGGAATTCCATAGTGTCAACGGCAGCTCTGCCGGGATCAGTGTGCGTTATTGCAGGACTGTGAACTGCTGCAGATCAGGTCGGGCTGTCAGTGCCGGGTCATCGGCTCCAGCCTCAGCCCTCCCCTGCAATAACACACACTGAGCTCCAGCAGAGAGCACAGACATCAGAGGGCATCATCAATTCAATACGAATCGACACCTTGCATACAGAAATGCTATGATATGAAACCCATGACCCCCCCAAATCATTGAATGCTGGTCACCCATATGGTGCTCATTTAACTTTGATGCTCAAAGTGGCCACCGTCAGCTGCAATGCACATCTGGACTCTGGACAGCACACTGTATCTTACTGCATGTTTTTCAATATGGTAAGTGACATGTTTGTGTTGCGGACAGGGGACAGACCACGGCAGGGGGGCTGCTCGAGTTGCTCAGATCCGGGGTCGTGGCGGTGGCTCGAGGGGAAGCCGGACCCGGGCCTGAGCACCCGTCCGTTGCCCGCAAGTGAAAAGGGGAATTATTTACGGGGGGATTTTGTCAGTGACGCCACCCGTGGTGTGCGGTGATTGTTGGTGACACCGCCGCTGCCGCTGGGGGTGATGCCTGGCACTGATGGAGTGGGGCAGCTGGATGTTATCCCCTCCCCGGGTAGGGGAGGTGTTGTCCCGGGGCCCCAATGCAGGTGGGATGGTGCTGCGGAGCAGAATCTGCAGGGTTGGACCGGATAGTGTTGGTGTACTCACAGTTCTGAATAATTCACACAGAGTCCAAAGGGTAAACCAAATTGCCAGTGACCGGTGACCTCCGGCAGGTGTATTCGGGGTCCCACACCCTAGTACAGCAAACAGGGATCCCTTCCTCCTGCACTTAGTGTTTGTGTCCTTTTTGTAACAACTCCGCATGAAACAGGGAAGTCCACTCCCGGTGATTCTGTGTGTTGGGAGCTGTGGCCCGCGAGAACTGACACGTGGGATCTTAGCAGGCAATTGCGGAGCCCTATCCCCCTCGTTGGGCTTCTGTCTCTCTCTATCTGGGCCTCCTGTGGGACAAGACCTGAAATCTTGTCCCCGGCTAGTCAATTAGTAAGGTGCATGAAGCTGTCCTTGCTCTAGGGTCCAGGTACCCTGTCGTGCATGGCCTCCGGACCGGATTCCCGCTGTCGGTACCGGCGGGCTACAACCCTGCCCCGGTCCACTTAAGGTCTCCCGTGACCGGATCTCCGTCGCTTGTGGCCCTGTCTGCCGACTGCCATCTCATCAGTAGTCCGGTAGTCCAGGGGCTCCAACCCCTGGCTACCCTGTCACTTCACACTCCTCTCCTCACTCAACTCCTAAGCTTGACTCACTTGTTCCCTCCCAGGACACCTCAGAACCCCTTGGTGGGCATCACCATCCACTTGGCCCCGCCCACTGGTGTGTGCCTATTGTCATGGGGGGTGGCTAGGTTTTGCTGGCTGGTGTTGTGTACCTGGATGTGGGGGTTTGTGATGGAGGGCCAAGGAGGAGGGAATCCTGCACCTGGAAGAGGGGTACAGTAATCTGTGACACCCTGATTTTGTCAGGGCGTCACATTTGCACAAGCATTTGTGATACGTCGTCGTAGGTCCTGCAATGTTGGTGGAGGGGTCACATACACCTGCTGTTTGATGTGACCTCACAGAAAGAAGTCCAATGGGGTCAGGTCAGGTGAGCGTGGAGGCCACTCCATGCAGCCACCATACCCAATGATTGTAGGAAGGTCTCCATGAGGTATCGCTTCACGTCCGCAGCCTTGTGAGTTTTACACGTTCTAATCATGGCATTTCTGTATGCAAGGTGTCGATTCGTATTGAATTGATGATGCCCTACAACTTTGTAACTCACTTTTTTTCTCTATCTCGTTCCGTTTTCTAAATAAAAATGCTAACTCCATTGTTTTCCACCAGGTGGCGCTATAGGTGGTTTCATTCTGTAGCGCATGGCTACTTTACTATACCTAGACACCACTTCTATGCCTATAGCTACCGCCATTCCCAAGTTAATGGCAGTGGACAGGATATGGTTGGACACACTGTATATATTGAAACTTGCATGCATTAAACCTGACAAGTCCCCGTCATGCATTTACCTGATTTTTAATATTGAAACTGTTTTGCATAGTCACATACTAAAATTTAATAATCCTAATATGAAGACTATTTAGAATGGTGTTGGGAAGAAAGTGATACAATAATGTATTATGTCAGTTGTTTATAAATATGTATTTTTTTTTTAATTTTTACATTTTATTTCTTTCTTGCTCATACTAACAATCTGTTCAGCAGATTAGTTATTGCAGTGCCAACAGTGTTAAAATATGAAGAAAGGCAACAGGGTATCTCAGTTTCCATGAGGTTGTCATTTAGTATTTGTTTCCTTGGTAATAAGAAATTATATGAATTGTTGACTTTCACGAGCTGGCACATGTATTATACTGTAAGAGGTCATTTCAGACTCGCATCTAACACAAGATAGAAATTAAGGGAAAAGTAGGTTTGCTCAAGATCTAGCTCCAGTTTTACTTGCTGTTATATTTCTACAGAAGCCAAGTATATAGAATTAAAAATACACCAACAATATTTTATTTCTTCTGACTTGCCAGGAGAAAATAAGGGTATGGTAACCTTCAGTTAATGGGAACCTGTCACCAGATTTGGTGGCTATAAGCTGCAGCCACCATCACTTAGCTCTTATATACGGCATTCCAGAATGCTGTATATTAGAGCCCAGGCCACTCTGTGTATAACATTAAAAACACTTTTATTATACTCACCTAGGGGGCGGTCCGGTCTGATGGGTGTCGCTGCTCTCCAGTCCGGCGCCTCCTGTCTACAGTCCGGCGCCTTCTCTCTACGGTGATTGCTGTAGTGCATCTACGTCATGCACATTAGCCGCTATTGAGGTCCTGCGCAGGCGCACTTTGATCTGCCCCTCTTAAAAAATTTGGCAAGCTTTACTCCAGCAGGTTTATGGTTCACTAATCTTATATGAAATGCCAGTTCTTTATGAATTCCACCATTTGTGTCTCCTTTAAGTACCCCGGAAAACATACCATGGATTAGAGGGAAATAATTACGGTTAGAATTTGATTCACATACCGTTAAAGCGGGCTTTACACGCTACGATATATCAAACGATATGTCGTCGGGGTCACGTCATAAGTGACGCTCATCCGGCGCCGTTTGACATATTATAGCGTGTGACAGCTACGAGCGTCTTTTAACGAGCAAAAATACTCACCTTATCGTTGCTCGTTGACACGTCGCTCATTTTCTAAAAATTGCATGTCCTTCTCTGCGCCGGTTGTTCATCCTTCTCAGGGCAGCACACATCGCTCCGTGTGACACCCCGGGAATGCTGAACTGCAGCTTACCTGCGTCCCGCTGGCAATGCGGAAGGAAGGAGGTGGGCGGGATGTTCGGGCTCATCTCTGCCCCTCCGCTTCTATTGGCTGGCCGCTGTGTGACGTTGTGGTGACACCGAACGTCCCTCCCCCTACAGGAAGTGGATGTTTGCCGCCCATAGCGAGGTTGTTTGGAAGGTAAGTACGTGTGACGGGGGGTTACGACTTTGTGCGACACGGGCAACAAATTGCCCATATCGCACAAACGATGGGGGCGGGTGCGATCGCAAATGCGATCGTACGAGAAATTGAAGCATGTAAAGCAGGCTTTAATGTTCACTTTGAAAGAAACATAAGTGATCTAGTTATTTAAACTTGTCTCTAGGGAATGTGGACCCCGACATGATCAGCTGATTTTTTACAAAATAAGATGTCTCCAACAATATGATATATGTATTATTACATGGCGGCCATGAAATGCAAGGACAGCTCATCCATAATAGACAGTGAGCCTTTAGACACTTTCATATACTAACTTTTCTTTCTGGCTCATAGGAAGGGAACCCAAGTAGGTCTTTACTTCTTTATACCATCTATTCAGGTAAAACACCCAAAAAATCACTTTATCAATGCTAAAATGAATGAACTCATGCCCTGCAGTGTATAAACGATTTGCTGTTCATATACAGTGGCGAAAAAAAGTATTTAGTCAGCCACCAATTGTGCATGTTCTCTCACTTAAAAAGATGAGAGAGGCCTGTAATTGACATCATAGGTAGACCACAACTATGAGAGACAAAATGATTAAACAGATCCAGAAAATCACCTTATTTGATTTGGCAATTTTTTTTTTTTTGCAAATTATGGTTGAAAAGAAGTATTTGGTCAATAACAAAAGTTAATCTCAATATTTTGTTATATATCCTTTGTTGGCAATGACAGATGTCAAATATTTTTTGTAAGTCTTCACAAGGTTGGCACACACTGTTGGCGGTATGTTGGCCCATTCCTCCATGCAGATCTCCTCTAGAGCAGTGATGTTTTGGGCCTGTTGCTGGGCAACACGGACTTTCAACTCCCTCCAAAGGTTTCCTATGAAGTTGAGGTCTGAAGACTGGCTAGGCCACTCCAGGACCTTCATATGCTTGCTACGAAGCCACTCCTTCGTTGCCCTGGTGATGTGCTTGGGATCATTATCATGCTGAAAGACCCAGCCAGTTTCATCTTCAATGCCCTTGCTTGTGGAAGGAGGTTTGCACTCAAAATCTCACAATACATGGCCCCATTTATTCTTTCTTGTACAAGGATCAGTCGTCCTTGTCCCTTTGCAGAGAAACCCCCCCCCCTAAAGTATGAGTTTGCCACCCCCATGCTTCACAGTAGGTATGGTGTTCTTTGGATGCAACGCAGCATTCTGTCTCCTCCGAACACGACAAGTTGTGTTTCTATCAAACAGTTCTACTTTGGTTTCATCAGACCATATGACATTCTCCCAATACTTTTCTGGATAATCCAAATGCTCTCTAGCAAACTACAGACAGGCCTAGACATTTACTGGATTAAGCAGGGGGACACGTCTGCCACTGCAGGATCTCAGTCCCTGGTGGTGTAGGGTGTTACTGATGGTAACCGTTGTTACGGTGGTTCCAGCTCTATGCAGGTCATTCACTAGGTCCCCCCTGTGTGGTTCTGGAATTTTTGCTCACCGTTCTCGTGATTATTTTGACCCCATGGGGTGAGATCTTGTGTGCACCCCAGATTGAGGGAATTTATCAGTGGTCTTCGATGTCTTCCTTTTTTTATTATTTCTCCCACAGTTCCAAGCTGCTTGCCTATTGCAGATTCAGTCTTCCTAGCCTGGTGCAGGGCTACAATTTTGTTTCTGATGTCCTTCAACAGCTCTTTGGTCTTCACCATAGTGGAGTTTGGAGTGTGACTGTTTGACGTTGTGCACAGGTGTCTTTTATAATGATAACAAGTTCAAACAGTGCCATTACTACCTGGCCTGTCTGCCTTCACCGCAAATTAACGTCTATGATGCCAACAGGAGGAGGGAGGCCAGGCAGGCAGACAGGGGCGGTAATAGATAGCAAGACCCAACCAACATATTCCCTTCCTGTTGCACCTGTCGATCAAGTAGCAGTGCATTGCTGGAACTTTACTTGCACATATTTCTGAAATGAAACATCCAATCTCAGAACAGAAGCTATGCTTATGTGTCGCCCGGGGACCAGGGGGTTACTCAGATCCGGGCCACGAGGTCAATTCTGTGGGTATCACGGTGGCGTGACCCGGTCTGTGATCCCAGGCTCCACAGTAAAAGGGGATTTGGTAAGGGAGATAGTTTATTGTCCGTGACGCCACCCACGGTTGTGGTGATTGTATGGACACCACCGCTGCTCTGGACGGGGATCCCGGGAGTGATGATATGGAGCAGCTAGATGTTATTTTTCCCCTCCTTGGGTAGGGGGTTGGTTGTCCCGGGGCCCGGTGATGGGGTAAGCATGGAGCAGGGCGCAGGGCGCAGTGCTGCGGTGCGGTGCCCGAGGGCACGGGCGTACTCACAAGTAATTCACACGGAGTCACTGGTAAACTAGGAATTGCCGGTGTCCGCAGCCTTCAGTACGGAGGTGTTAGTGTCCCACACACGGTGCAGCAGCTCCTGTTCTTTCCCTGCAGCCAGGTGCCTTTCTCTCCACTCTCTTCCTCTTTCTCCTCAGCCGGGAACGGGGAATCCACTCCCCTGTAGTGATCCGGGTCACCCTAGGTACCGAGGGGCCACTACCCTGTTCCGGCTACCTCTGGCCCCTTCCTCACTACGGCCTGTCCCGGCCCTCTCAGAGCACGCTTCACTTTCAGCCTGGGAGCTACAACTCCAGACTTCTCTTCTGTCTGTCCCTCCAAACACTCTGCTCCAGCCCCTCCCCTCTGCTCTGCTTTTTTCTTACCCTGGGGGATGTGGTTTGTCCTGCTGCACCGGTGTGAGATCAGATTACCAAGGAGGATTAACTCTTTCTGTGACAACCTGGCTTTGCCAGGGCGTCACACACCCCCTTGGTAAAACACGGCCCGTCCTCGGGCCGTCTGGCCACCAACATTTATTAAAACTGGAAAAAATCAACACATTACAATCATACATCTTCCCACATTGGGAGGTATGTTTTCTAAAACTTTAAACCGTTCTGCCACCCCACACCTGCGGAGCAGATGGCCTCCTCCTGAACTTGAGGGCGTTCAACAGGGGTGACAGTCCATAAAACAGTCAACTTTTTAACTTGTGGGTAGCCGTCCATGCTCCACTACCGCTGCCGCTGCCGCCACTCCCAGTACGGGGCACGGGTTCCGTGCTCTGCCTCCTGCTCAGAGGCCAGGCCCACTTGGATGCCCTCGGCGCCGGCTACAACCGGCCTCGCTAACTGCCGAGGGCTCCATCACTCACTGGCCTGCTCCTCCTCTCTGCAGGTGCACTCCGGCTGCTACACAGCCGTGACGGGGTACCTGGGAGCGGCTGGCGCCACATCTGGGGCAGACTTCCAATCGGGTGCCACCTCCGTTGCTGCTGGGCGGACTGCCGGAGCCGACGTCATCACCGTGGCGGCTGGGCGGACGGCCGGAGCCAGGTAAGATGTCATCGGGGTTGCGGCTACTGCTTGTCCAGGAACGGAATTAGGCAAAGTCCTGGCGTCCCTGCCTTTACAGTCCTGGTCACATTAACTGCGGTTCCTTCTTCCTGCTCCCCCTTGGTACTCGGGAGCAGTCCTTCCAGCAACTTTTAAAGTTTTCCTTTCGCTTCCGGTCCTCCGGAGCTTCACTTCCGCCCGCGTTCTCAGGGGGCGGAGCCTCTTTTTCGCGCCCACCGCTTGGGGAAGAAGGCGCTGGGCGGGATATTTTCGCGCCCCAAATTGCGGCAAAGATGGCGACTTTCACAATTTTTGCAGCGGAACACCGCTGACAGTCCAGAACAAGGCGCACTTCCTCCAGTTAACTGGATGGGTTCGATCCTGTTCGTGATGCCAAATGTGTCGCCCGGGGACCAGGGGGTTACTCAGATCCGGGCCACGAGGTCACTTCTGTGGGTATCACGGTGGCGTGACCCGGTCTGTGATCCCAGGCTCCACAGTAAAAGGGGATTTGGTAAGGGAGATAGTTTATTGTCCGTGACGCCACCCACGGTTGTGGTGATTGTATGGACACCACCGCTGTTCTGGACGGGGATCCCGGGAGTGATGATATGGAGCAGCTAGATGTTATTTCTCCCCTCCGTGGGTAGGGGGTTGGTTGTCCCGGGGCCCGGTGATGGGGTAAGCAGGGAGCAGGGCTCAGGGCGCAGTGCTGCGGTGCGGTGCCCGAGGGCACGGGCGTACTCACAAGTACCGTATTTTTCGGACTATAAGACGCACCGGACTATAAGACGCACCCTGGTTTTAGAGGAGGAAAATGGGAAAATAAAACTTTAAGCAAAAAATGTGGTCATGACAAACTGTTATAGGGCGAGGATCTGCTGCTGACACTGTTATGGGGGTAATGTCCCCAAATTCTCTACTAAGGTACCCCATCCTGGTAATGATCCTCCTGCCTTGTATATGATCCTGCTATAAACCCCCATCCATCCTGTTCACATACCCCCCCCCATCCAGCCTGTTCACATACCCCCCCCCATCCAGCCTGTTCACATACCCCCCCCATCCAGCCTGTTCACATGCCCCCCCCATCCAGCCTGTTCACATACCCCCCCCCCATCCAGCCTGTTCACATGCCCCCCCCATCCAGCCTGTTCACATGCCCCCCCCATCCAGCCTGTTCACATGCCCCCCCCATCCAGCCTGTTCACATGCCCCCCCCATCCAGCCTGTTCACATGCCCCCCCCATCCAGCCTGTTCACATGCCCCCCCCATCCAGCCTGTTCACATGCCCCCCCCCATCCAGCCTGTTCACATGCCCCCCCATCCAGCCTGTTCACATGCCCCCCCATCCAGCCTGTTCACATGCCCCCCCATCCAGCCTGTTCACATGCCCCCCCCATCCAGCCTGTTCACATGCCCCCCCATCCAGCCTGTTCACATGCCCCCCCATCCAGCCTGTTCACATGCCCCCCCATCCAGCCTGTTCACATGCCCCCCCATCCAGCCTGTTCACATGCCCCCCCATCCAGCCTGTTCACATGCCCCCCCATCCAGCCTGTTCACATGCCCCCCCATCCAGCCTGTTCACATGCCCCCCCATCCAGCCTGTTCACATGCCCCCCCCCATCCAGCCTGTTCACATGCCCCCCCCATCCAGCCTGTTCACATGCCCCCCCATCCAGCCTGTTCACATGCCCCCCCATCCAGCCTGTTCACATGCCCCCCCCCATCCAGCCTGTTCACATGCCCCCCCCATCCAGCCTGTTCACATGCCCCCCCCATCCAGCCTGTTCACATGCCCCCCCATCCAGCCTGTTCACATGCCCCCCCATCCAGCCTGTTCACATGCCCCCCCATCCAGCCTGTTCACATGCCCCCCCATCCAGCCTGTTCACATGCCCCCCCATCCAGCCTGTTCACATGCCCCCCCATCCAGCCTGTTCACATGCCCCCCCATCCAGCCTGTTCACATGCCCCCCCATCCAGCCTGTTCACATGCCCCCCCATCCAGCCTGTTCACATGCCCCCCCATCCAGCCTGTTCACATGCCCCCCCATCCAGCCTGTTCACATGCCCCCCCATCCAGCCTGTTCACATGCCCCCCCATCCAGCCTGTTCACATGCCCCCCCATCCAGCCTGTTCACATGCCCCCCCATCCAGCCTGTTCACATGCCCCCCCATCCAGCCTGTTCACATACCCCCCCATCCAGCCTGTTCACATGCCCCCCCATCCAGCCTGTTCACATACCCCCCCCATCAAGCCTGTTCACATACCCCCCCCATCCTGCCTGCTCATATACTCCCATCGTGCTCATATACCATCCTGGTATATGGCCTGTATCCTATAGCACAGAGAAAAAAATAAACGTTTATACTCACCTTTTCCTCACTCCCTGCAGCACCGATCACATCTTCCTCTCTGGCACGCTGATCTGTGTGTGTGGAGCCGTTCCCCTGCAGCACGCGATGTCTTCCTGTCTGTGCCGATCAGCTGACCTGACCGGCACAGATCAGCTGACCGGCACAGATCAGCTGACCGGCACAGATCAGCTGACCGGCACAGATCGGAAGTCATCGCGTGCAGCAGGGGGGCGGCTCCACACACGGGGACGGGTGAGTGCACTGATTCACTGCACCCCGCGCTGGCAATGACGCGCGGGGGGCAGTGAATACAGCCGCACATGATCACTCCAGGCTGTAATTGCCAGGGGTGATCATGCCGGCTCTTTACTATGTGCGCGTCCCCGCTCATCCTCCCGCCCACCTGTCAGTGCCGGCTTCAGCGCTGAGAGATGGGCGGGAGGATGGGCGTGCATATGTAATGAGTGGGCCCACGTGGTCACGAGCAGGCGCTGCTGCTGCCTGCTCGTGCCCCCGATGACCCGCAGCACCCTCATTCCCAGCCGCAGCCCTATAGTCAGACCATAAGACGCACCCCCAACTTTCCCCCAACATTTGGGGGAAAAAAAGTGCGTCTTATGGTCCGAAAAATACGGTAATTCACACGGAGTCACTGGTAAACTAGGAATTGCCGGTGTCCGCAGCCTTCGGTACGGGGGTGTTAGTGTCCCACACACGGTGCAGCAGCTCCTGTTCTTTCCCTGCAGCCAGGTGCCTTTCTCTCCACTCTCTTCCTCTTTCTCCTCAGCTGGGAATGGGGAATCCACTCCCCTGTAGTGATCCGGGTCACCCAGGTACCGAGGGGCCACTACTCTGCTCCGGCTACCTCTGGCCCCTTCCTCACTACGGCCTGTCCCGGCCCTCTCAGAGCACGCTTCACTTTCAGCCTGGGAGCTACAACTCCAGACTTCTCTTCTGTCTGTCCCTCCAAACACTCTGCTCCAGCCCCTCCCCTCTGCTCTGCTTTTCTCTTACCCTGGGGGATGTGGTTTGTCCTGCTGCACCGGTGTGAGATCAGATTACCAAGGAGGATTAACTCTTTCTGTGACAACCTGGCTTTGCCAGGGCGTCACACTTACATTCAGCGTCCTAGTGCCAGTAAAGACCTGACTTTACTTTATATATGATGGTTGCTTCCCTTTAACACATCTTTACATACATGCCATTAATTTGGGGTATAAAATCCAGATGACAGGCTCTCTTTAAATGTGGCATGAAATTTTTTTTTACACTTTTTTATCCACTCCTCCCAAACTTAGATATGTGAAAACTGTGGAAAAAGAAAGCGCAATAGGGTCTTACCCCAATATATATAGGGTGAAGCAAAGAATAATCCTACTCACCAATTCGGGTTGTGACAGTCACAACACCTATAGCAGCATGTAACACCAAGTCCCGGCAGCGGTCCCCAAGAGGCAGATAACAGAGAGTAGTAGAGAATGGGTTTCACAGCCGCGCCAAAAGACTACTGGATTCTTCTCAGATTAATGTTTCTTTTATTTCATAACAGGTCAAGTCTACGCGTTTCAGAAGGACACAGCTCCCTTCTTCAGGACAAACCAGCATGTAATTCTTCACATATTTATGCATATATATATATATATATATATACAGTTTTAGTATCACTCATATGTCATTGTGGAGGATAACTTTATTTCACTCTTTTCACTAGCATGGGGGTATTGAACCTGTTGTTTGAGATGCTCCCTTTCTCTAACAAGTGGAGGGATTTCTTTCCGCTCCTCTATCCTGATTCTCACGGTTCTATTTTTCTCTAGTTAATTCTAGGTGTTTTTTTTTTTTTCTTTAGTACATGTGCACTGTTTTTCCTTCCCACGCTCCTAAACTCCATTGACCCCGTCTTCACTTCTAAAGTTCTGATGGAGCACTAGCTCTGTATCTTCCCTTTGAGCATGCGTACTCCACATTTTTCCACGGTCCTGAACCCCATTCACCTGGTGAACTTATTTGACCTATTTGAATCTATGATCCTAAGACCCGTGAGCCATAGTTGGACTCATGTATGGTCTAAATTGTATTTATGCATGAAGTGTTGCAAATCCGGCCCGACCCTGTGTTTCACTTTCATTAGTATATCTCCTTTCACTGCACGTATCCATACCAACCCTTGTCCCAAGATTGTAAGGTTGATTATTCCCTCAGTGGCACACACACGTTGACACTAATGTCACGATTGTGTTTATATAATAACATAAAAAAAAGAAATAAAAAAAAAAAAGAGATTTGATGATTCTTTGCTGGTTTGTCCTGAAGAAGGGAGCTGTGTCCTTCTGAAACGCGTAGACTTGACCTGTTATGAAATAAAAGAAACATTAATCTGAGAAGAATCCAGTAGTCTTTTGGCGCGGCTGTGAAACCCATTCTCTACTAAACTTAGATATGTAGCAGAGCTTTGGATTCAGAACGAGACCTCCTGCCTGAGATAATTCTATACCAGTAGACCCAATTAGATCACTTTGTGCTGTAATGGATTGCCGCTCATCTCCAGACAGCACACTCATGTTATTACAAACTGATTCTCATGTATAGTGTCATCAACTGACAGCAATTACCACATATGAAGATATGAAAACTTGCATTTCAAGCTGCACATTGAAGAGGAGATTATGACTGCGCTCACATTAGCCTAATTAAAAACACCCCAGCAGGTTATTATATCTGTGGGCATACAGCAGTGCCAGAAATGAAAAAAGTCTTAAAGGACTAATGCTTCTAATGACCATTATTTAGCGTCTATATAGTGAATATACACTAAAGGGTGCTTTACATGCTGCGACATCGCTACCGATATATCGTCGGGGGTCACCTCATTAGTGACGCACATCCGGCTCCGGTAGCGACATCGCAGCATGTGACACCAAAGAGCGACGATCAACGATCGCAAAATCGTTCAAAAAACGGTGATTGTTGACACGTCGCTCCTTTCCTTAATATCGCTGCTGCCACAGGTACGATGTTGTTCATCGTTCCTGCGGCACCACACATCGCTATGTGTGACACCGCAGGAGCGACGAACATCTCCTTACCTGCGTCCACCGGCAATGAGGAAGGAAGGAGGTGGGTGGCATGTTACATCCTGCTTATCTCCACCCCTCTGCTTTTATTGGCCGGCCGCTTAGTGACGCCGCAGTGACGTCGCTATGACGCCGAATGCACCTCCCCCTTGAGGGAGGGATTGTTCGGCGGTCACAGTGACGTCACTGACAAGGTATGTGCATGTGACGCTGCGATAATGTTTGCTACGGCAGTGAGCATCAAATGTCGCACGAACGACGGGGGCGGGTGCTATCGCGCTCGACATCACTAGCAATCGCTAGCGATGTCGCAGCGTGTAAAGCACCCTTTAGAGCGTCACTCCAACGTTTTTCTTTATTTTACTGCTGGAGTGTTGCTTCTATTCTAAGTTACCGATTGAGAAAAGCAAAAATGAGAGGCTAAAATATGACCTTTATTTAAAAGTTATTAAAACCCTATAGAGATAGGTATGTAACCAAAAGCCCCTCTGGGTTACATCACAAAAGATCTAATTAATCAACAACAGGCCAAAAACTAACAGGTAGTATTGGCCTGCCCGCAGACGCCACTGATGCAATAAGAAAAAAACAACAAACCAAACATTACAAAAAAACATAAATAGTGTTTTCTCTGGCCCCACAAATAGACAGTGGTCCTGTGGGTATAAAGAAATAAATAGAAAAACACAAAAGAAGTAACTCAAATTCTGTTGACAGCGGTCAACAAACCATGCGATCCCGATAGTTCACACTGGCAATATAAGTAAGAAAAAATTGGAACATTGTCACCGAATTAGTAAGGTGTGGGGAAGATCGATGTCTCCTTCAAGTAGATGCTCAGGTGTCCATGACATCACTGACCCTATGTATTTGTAGGAGAACTCATCAAAGCCTATCACCCCACAAGCTTCTGCCCTTACAAGGGCAGACCACAGCTGACCCTATTGATGAACCCCTAAAATCTCCCTAGTTTCATCCCGACGCATTTTGTCAGCATAGACTCATCAGGGGACATCAGTGCATATAAGGGTAAGAGGTTCTACTGTGGCGCCCCTGACCTGGTCAGGCACCACTGAGTACTGCACCCATGCTGGGGACAGTACAATACAGGTAATCCAGAAGGCTGACCGGGGTGTGGAACACAGGCGCATAGTGATCAGGTCTCACACATGTACCCATGAGAGGACCCCTGGGGATCCCAGGAGGGGGAAAAGCCTTCACCTTCACTGGAATAGTGGAGGGGGCCAAAAGCCTCCATCTCCTCTCAAGGGGTGTGGTAAGAGAGTCTGGTTGCTAGGTGGCGTAGGCAGGCACAAAAGGGAAAAGAGAAGGAGGAGTAAACAGTCTAGAGTCTGCAGCAGAGTGTGGAGGAGTGAGGAGCAGGAAAGTGAAGCTCAGACAGGAGCAGCAGTGAAGGTCCCAGATGTGAGCCGGTTCAGAGCAGAGTCCAGGGAGCTCCGAGGAGAGCTGACCCCTTCCCCTGGGCTGCTGTAGTCTGACAGCGTCCGCGCAGTGGCTACCGACGGGGGAGAACGGTCAACTAGGAGTGCTACCCGAAACCCATCTCAGCTAGAGAGAAGAGCACGGAGTGGGAAGTAAGGAGACTGCTGGAGAGTACCAGGCCCAAACGGGCGGCAGATCCCGAAGCGGAGATAGATCCAGCTTTCTTTTGCTAAACCTGCCGGTGTGGGGCTCTCAAAGCCCACGCCACAACACCACAAAAGCCGCAGCCACGTAGCCACAGTTAGGGCCCATAGGTCACAGGAGGCAAGCAGCTGGAGTGGCCTGGCCCAGGCGACAAGCAAACGGCAAACGAAGGGGAGAGAGGCTGCAGCATCTTCCCTGGGTGACCCCCATAGGGACTCAAAGTCGGGGTTACCCCAAACCACCAAGGGCTAAGGAAGGCGAGTTAGTAGTCACCCTCACAAGTCAGCCTGAAGGACACCTGGTTCCCACTTGGTTTATCCCAGCTACGCCCGGGTCACTCACCCTGCCATCAACTGTGAGTAAAAACCCTGAAAGACATCCTGCCTGTGTTGAGTCATTCTGCGCCTTGTAGTTCTACACATCTACACAGGGCCCTGGGGCTTGCCTCACTCTCAGGAGGCTACTACAACTGGCTGCACCCACCATCAGCCCCAGGCATCCCTTAACCTGCAGTGGCGGTCCCCACTGACCGCAAATCTGAGAGTGGCGTCACGACAAACTACAAAGAAGGTTTCCTACCTGTGACAAGATCCAGCTGAGTGGAGTCCCTGAAGGTAATGCATCGACACCACACCTGTGGGGCTTCACATCTGGCGTCACGAACAGGATAAGGACTAGACCTGTCCAGACAGGTGACCATGTGCCTGGGCGGTCCGCTTGAAAAATTGGAAGCGCCGCCATATTGCCACCATGAAAAGCGCGCTGAAAAACAACAGCAGCCCGCGCTGGAAGAAGTTACCGCCCACGAAGAGGTGTGGCTACCCAGAGATCCCCTGCAGAGTTCTGACCTCGCTTGTGAAGAGAGCGGAAGCGTCCAGAGACGTCGGGACAGAAAGGGAGCCAGAAGCCTGCTGCTGGGAGAGGAGCTGCTGAAAGAGGCAGAGCGGAAACTGAACAGCTTGCTACTAGAGGCAACGGCGAGTCCACTGCTGGGAAATCGTGCAGAAGAGGGCGCAGAAGAAATGGTGTCAGACCGCAGAAACCCAGAACCGGGCTCCGCTGCCTGGTGGTATCGGGAGCTGGCCCAGTTCTGCGACCGACTGGAGACCCGGGTCGTGGAGCAGATCAGAGAAGAACGCATGGAACTTCTGGAGATGGCTGCCGCGGTTCAGGCCTATGAGAGGAGAGCCGCGCGCCGAGTGCCAGACCGGACGGCGACGACTCAGACCCCGATGCTGCCACCGATGGGTGAGTCCAGTATTACCCCTGCCGGCCCGGATGCCCCGACCCCTGCTGCCACGCCCGCGGTCCCAGAAGAGGCGCCCGGCGCGGAGACGCTGAGCCAGGCCGCAGCCACGCCAGGTGCGGCCCGCCAAGCCCAGGCCGCCGCAGCGATGCCCTGCTCGGCCCGCCAAGCCCCGGCCGCCGCAGCGATGCCCTGCTCGGCCCACCAAGACCCGGTCCCTGCAGCGACGCCCAGCCCAGCCTGCACAGATCCCATCGCAGCTGCGACGCCGATCCAGGCCGCCGCCATACAGGGCGCGGCCCGCCAAGACCAGGCCGCCGCCATACAGGGCGCGGCCCGCCAAGACCAGGCCGCCGCCATACAGGGCGCGGCCCGCCAAGACCAGGCCGCCGCCATACAGGGTGCGGCCCGCCAAGACCAGGCCGCCGCCATACAGGGCGCGGCCCGCCAAGACCAGGCCGCCACCATGCCAGGCGCGGCCCGCCAAGAGATTGCATCACCATTTTCCCCGGCCTGCAAGGCCAGAGCAGACACCGCTCCCCAGTCCAAAGAGGTCCCTGCTGGAAAGCCCACGCTGGGGGAGGACCCCGCATACTGGCAGCTGAAGGCTGACCTGGAGGCTAAGTTTCCACAGGAGATGGTGGACCGATACATGCTCCCTCCGAACACCCCTAAGGCAACCCCTGCAGCAACCACGCTGAAGAGTCCACCGACTGGGCCAGCTGAGGAACACTCATCCCCAGTGCTGCCACGACCAGAGTGCAGCGAAGAACTAAGGGGGAGAGGAGGCCAGGAAACTGAGGAGCTGACTCAGGAGCCAGCAGCAGTGCTAGTCCCAGAGCCGGAGATGCTGCCATATTCCCGCTGGGACGAGGAAGACCTGACACCTTCTGCTGAGGAAGATCTGCCCCAAAGCCTCACCTGGGAGCTTGTAAGCTGCACTTCGCAGAATCCAGCCCGCAAGACACAGCGCCGCAGCAGAACTCAGTTTTCCCCTGCACCGCCATCCCCAGAGCAGAGAGATGACATCACGGCCAGAGACCTACAAGAAAAAAGGTTCCTGAGAAGAGCCAAAGCACAGGTCCGAGGACCCCTTTGCAGAGGAGTAGTCGAAGATTTTAGCCTAAAATCAGGATATGGGTTCATCGTAGCACCTGGTATCAAAGAAGGCATTTTTGTCAATAGGAGAGACGTCAGAGCTAATCTGCCCAGAGGACATCCTGGAAGGAACCTGCGTACAGGAGACTCCGTACAGTTTACCCTGCATCAAGGCGAAAGAGGCTGGTATGCGCTAGATGTAGTGCCATGTCCCAAAGAAGAAGAAAGAAAAGACAAAGGACCTACTGATGAGACAACTACAGATGAGGAAAAAGGTCAAGAAAGCAACAGGTGCCGCAGCCCTACAGGCCTAAGCCCTGGTGAAGAGGAATCTGCCTAAAGTAAGAAGTACAGCAGTTGAAAAGTTAAAGTTTTGACCAGTTTGGAAAGTTTGTTTTGCAACGTTTTAAAGTTCAAGTATGTGCCCACATAAACTATTGTGAGAAATAAACCTTAAGGCTATGAACTGGCTATAGCCACAAACTCTCGCAGTGTAAATAGTTACACCAGAGGGCACCACCACCACCAGAGTCAGCCTGTTTAGGGGCTTGGCTCGTCTGCAACCAGGAGGAGCCCGTCCGTATATAGGGCCTTGGCTCACCTGCGACCAGAGAGCATGCCTGTTAATGGGGCCTGGCTCTCCACCACAAAGAGGGTACCTGGTCAGCACCAACTGTGGAGGCCGCCTCTGCATCCTGCCAGAAGAGGCTGAAGGCGCGGATCCACCAGGCCAGGTATACCCTGAAACCACCAGCCCATGTAAGCCGCCTCTACATCCTGCCAGAAGTGGCTGAAGCCGAGGCCAACGTGAGAGGGTTTTGGGTGGGTTAACGGACTTGTGGGTGGAGGGTGGTGATGTATGGTACCTGGTGCTTTTGAAAATGTTTTACATGTTTTAATGTTTTATGCATTTTAAAATGTTGTCTTGCAGCCCGAGGACGTGCTGGTGATAACTAAGGGGGAATGTGGCGCCCCTGACCTGGTCAGGCACCACTGAGTACTGCACCCATGCTGGGGACAGTACAATACAGGTAATCCAGAAGGCTGACCGGGGTGTGGAACACAGGCGCATAGTGATCAGGTCTCACACATGTACCCATGAGAGGACCCCTGGGGATCCCAGGAGGGGGAAAAGCCTTCACCTTCACTGGAATAGTGGAGGGGGCCAAAAGCCTCCATCTCCTCTCAAGGGGTGTGGTAAGAGAGTCTGGTTGCTAGGTGGCGTAGGCAGGCACAAAAGGGAAAAGAGAAGGAGGAGTAAACAGTCTAGAGTCTGCAGCAGAGTGTGGAGGAGTGAGGAGCAGGAAAGTGAAGCTCAGACAGGAGCAGCAGTGAAGGTCCCAGATGTGAGCCGGTTCAGAGCAGAGTCCAGGGAGCTCCGAGGAGAGCTGACCCCTTCCCCTGGGCTGCTGTAGTCTGACAGCGTCCGCGCAGTGGCTACCGACGGGGGAGAACGGTCAACTAGGAGTGCTACCCGAAACCCATCTCAGCTAGAGAGAAGAGCACGGAGTGGGAAGTAAGGAGACTGCTGGAGAGTACCAGGCCCAAACGGGCGGCAGATCCCGAAGCGGAGATAGATCCAGCTTTCTTTTGCTAAACCTGCCGGTGTGGGGCTCTCAAAGCCCACGCCACAACACCACAAAAGCCGCAGCCACGTAGCCACAGTTAGGGCCCATAGGTCACAGGAGGCAAGCAGCTGGAGTGGCCTGGCCCAGGCGACAAGCAAACGGCAAACGAAGGGGAGAGAGGCTGCAGCATCTTCCCTGGGTGACCCCCATAGGGACTCAAAGTCGGGGTTACCCCAAACCACCAAGGGCTAAGGAAGGCGAGTTAGTAGTCACCCTCACAAGTCAGCCTGAAGGACACCTGGTTCCCACTTGGTTTATCCCAGCTACGCCCGGGTCACTCACCCTGCCATCAACTGTGAGTAAAAACCCTGAAAGACATCCTGCCTGTGTTGAGTCATTCTGCGCCTTGTAGTTCTACACATCTACACAGGGCCCTGGGGCTTGCCTCACTCTCAGGAGGCTACTACAACTGGCTGCACCCACCATCAGCCCCAGGCATCCCTTAACCTGCAGTGGCGGTCCCCACTGACCGCAAATCTGAGAGTGGCGTCACGACAAACTACAAAGAAGGTTTCCTACCTGTGACAAGATCCAGCTGAGTGGAGTCCCTGAAGGTAATGCATCGACACCACACCTGTGGGGCTTCACACTACCTCCCAGCTCCCACATAAAATGAACTGCAAAATCTAAATTCCCTGCAGTTAATCTTATATCCATCTTCTATCACTGCCGTTCCGGTCGGTCTTCTGCAGTTTATGATCTGCTGACTAATCCAGTGTTTCATGAGTAGAAGGTCAGTCTTATATGCAAGCCGCGTTCTGGTTCTCGTAGACTTGCATTGAGAGATTGTGCCATAACTTCTGAGTTCCAGGGAGTCAGAAGTTACAGTCACGGGACTGAACCAGCGTCGATAAAAGGATATAAGCAGTGTGGAAAATAAGTATTTGGTACCCTGCCAACTTTGCAAGATTTCCCGCCTACAAGGAATGGAGAGATCTGTAATTCTTATCATAGGTAAACTTCAACTGTGACAGACAGAATAAAAAAAAATCAGAAAATCACATTGTATGATTTTTTAATAATTAATTAGCATTTTATTGCATGAAATAAGTATTTCATACAACACAAAAATAGAACTTAATATTTGGTACAGAAACTTTTGTTTGCAGTTACATAGGTCAGACTTTTACTGTAGTTCTTGACTAGGTTTGCACACACTGCAGCAGAGATTTTGCCCACTCTTCCATTCAGATCTTCTCCAGATCTTTCAGGTTTTAAGGCTGTTATGGGCAATGTTGAGTTAAAGCACCCTCCAAAGATTTTCTAATGGGTTCAGGTCTGGAGACTGGCTAGGCCACTCCAGGACCTTGAAATGCTTCTTACGGAGCCACTCCTCAGTTGCTCTTGATGGGTGTTTTGACTCATTGTCATGCTGGAAGACAGCCATGACCCGTGTATCAAGTACTTATTTTCCCCACAATATAAAAATGGGGCAGGGATCTTAGATGATAAGCACAACTCCAGTAGTGAAAACAAAACAAAAAAGAACATCACTGGAGTGGTTCTTAAATACAATTTAACATGAAGAAAGGTTTTTCTGGCAATTTAATCTTATTCAATTTTAGGAGGAACAAAACATATTTACAATCTACAGCGACACAGAACGTCAAAACATAACAAAGACTGTAACAATGCTGCAGAGAAAAAAAATAACTGTTGATCTGTCAAATTGCATAGACAAATATACAGAGAGAAATAACATATTTTCTCATTCCCTTTGAATACCCTTTTGGAACTTTATGAGATGTGGCCACATGGTTCACATGGTTTTTTTAAGTGATTTTTTTTCCTGATTTTTAAAGTGTTTCATCCGAGTGTCATCATTTGTTTCGAACGTGGAAATAAAATTTCTCTATTCTTTTCCTAGCTAGCAGCCCATAAAAATTGAACCGCACTCGGACAGCATCCGAGTGCTGTCAGATTTTTTCACTGACCCACAGAGCCATAGACTTGCATTGCCGATTTTGAACTGACAGTTGTAACTAAAAGGGACACGCCGCTTCAATTTTGCATGGACTACTCATATACACCCCTCACAGCTACAAGCACAGCTCTCAAACGAATTGTCATCAGGGGGTGCTGTTACTTACTAGTTTTTTACTTCGCCTCCCATCTGAAGACGTTTTGCATCCAGGATGATAAATGTTGTGGGAGATGTGAGTGCAGCGCTGGCACTCTGCTTCTACCTCTGCTGCAGCTGAAGCTTGTGTGAAAGAGACGTCATCAGAGAGTGGTGAGTGACACCAGCTCTGGCCCCTGATCTTGATTCATTTCATGGCAATACTAGTTGCTGTTGGGCATTGGTTGTGTCACTCACTATTTCTATATTCACCTCCAGAGGACATCTTGCTTCACACAAGCTTTGGCTTCAGCAGAGTCAGAAGCAGCGATTCACTCTCAATCTCTCAGAGAAACTATCAAGTATGCAGGATGTCTACAGAGGGCGGAGATGCAAGATGCAAGAAGTAACTGCAGCGCATTCTCCCAGTGACGTCCTGTTCCAGGAGAGACGAGGGACACTGCAGGTAAGTGAGTGCAGCCGCAGTCGCCTGTGACATCTCATTTGAGACTCCTCTAAAATGAAACATCACTGGAAGAGCAGCAAAAAAAACACATTTAGGGATTAGCTAGATAAGGAGCCGTGTAGGGTATTGCATAGTAAAGCAACTTGAAAAAGTAGTTAGTCTAAAGATAGATATTTAGGAAGGACATTTTAGGTACCTGATTGACCCTTTAAATATTTTGGATGGATAAATCTCTGATCTTCCCTAACTTTTCCGCTCTATTCCGAATTGTGCTGCTGTGCTCCACTGCAGAGATTTCACATTTGTATCTTCTTGAGCTCAATTGAAACATCTTTGACATACTCTGCCAGGCATTTTAGTTCTGCTACATGGCTTGAACCCTAGTCCTTGCTAGTCATGTCTTCCTGATCCCTACCATTTGCTGACCTTGGCTTGAATTTTGGCCATCGTCTTGTGTTATGATTCTGTTCCTGATGTGACTTCTTGGCTTTGACCCTGCTTGGAGACCTTTCCTGCAGCTGGCTCACTTTTCTAGTTGGCAACCCTTCTGTGGAAGCAATCCAGTGGACCCCACTGTAAGACCAGATCCTTGTACACAGGTGAAGGTCGGAGTGAAGGTCAGAGTTCCTCTGGAATCTGCCAGATGGAGTGGCTTGTGGGAAGTATGTCCGAGGTAGACCTTTTGAGCATGTGGCTTCTGACAGACATGACATCAGTATGTGAACTCTCTGCTTGCAGTTCAACTGGGCATTTCATCAGGCTTATCTGGAACTGTACACTTTCACCCCTTCTTCCCAGACACTGCCAATCACAGATTGGTAGTATCTGAGACTGCTAGATCTGCTGCCAAGCTGGCTGTCAGTGGAAGCATCATAGAGAGAAGGGTGAAAGTTTACATACATAGAGAACACTGTAAAATATTGTTGGACTGCAAGCAGAAATTTCACATTGTGTGCTCCAAAAGCAACACTGCACTGAGTGTTGTGCAAAATGGAAAAGAACAGCAGAATCAGATGAGCTCATGGATTTTTCAAAATCATGTAACTCAGTTATTTTTTTTTGCAAATGACAGGTTTTATTATGTGGCTAAATGAGATGCCCTTGATGCAGTTTTGGAAGAGTTAAGAGCGTGATTCACTTCAGGCCACACTCAACTGGCCTTTTCATGGAGAATCAGTCCCTTTCCAAAGCTGTATCAGTGGCATTATTCCTAGGCCGTCAAACCTTGCTTTGCACTGATGAGGGGAAATTACCCCAAATCTACGTATGGATAGATGAATGACTTGAACAATATTTCTAAATTATGTTAAAAGGCTTGTTAAGGGGTCAGTCTGATATAAAGTGTAGCTAGTATTATCTTACAAAACAGGTACTTTCTCTAGCTGTATAGCTCTCTTTTCTAATAGTTAAGCGCTAATATGCATGTTTTCCCCATTGATCATTGTCACAAGACTGTTACATAGTTGGTCTCCTTAGGCTGCTTTCACACATCCAGTTTTAGCAGAGCCGGCCAATGCGGCTCTAAAACCTATGCAACGGATGCGGCGACAATACCACATCCTTTGCATACGTTTTTGACATGTGGCCCATCTGGTTTTAGCCGCTTGCGGCACGCTACTGAGCATGCGCAGTGGAAAAAAACGCATGCGGCGGCCGGATGCGGTGTTTGTCGCAGGACGCCGCATGCGGCATCCATAGGCATGCATTGAAAATCGCGCCGCATTGGCCGGATGCGGCGCGATGCGGTTTTTTTTGCCGGACAAAAAAAGTGCCAGGCAACGTTCCATCCGGCCGCCTCATCGGCTAAATCTGCCGCATGCGGCAAAAACCAGACCGAACGCAAGCCCATGCAGCACAATCCGGCACTAATGAAAGTCTATGCAAAAAAAAACGCAGCCGGCGTAAAAAAAAAACGGTTGCGGTTTTTCTGCAAAGCGCCGGATTGTGCCGCACAGGAAAAAACGGATGTGTGAAAGCAGCCTAAGGCCCTCTTCACACGACCGTGAAACACGTGCGTGTTTGTTCCGTTTCAGTATATACCGGAGACACGGACAAACATGCACCAATGTTAATCTATGATTGTGGTCACACGTGCGTTATTTCATTATGTCCGTGTGTGCGTGTCCGTGATCCGTATGTGTTTGCGTTTTGCACGGATGCATGTCCGTTATCTGCACGGAGCACGCACACGTGGACACAATGAAAGTCTATGGGTATGTGCACACACGTTAGTAAACACGTATGCATCTACCTATAGTCCGTGTCCGTTTGTTGTTTTTATTTCTAGTGATGTCGGCCATTCTTTCTATTTCTGTGTATGTCGGCAATCTCCCTGAGTCCGTCGGTCGGTCTCTCTGTCTCTCTGTCGGTCTCTCTGTCTGTCTGTCCCTCTCTCACAGTCTGTCGGTCAGTTTACCCCCCTCTCTCATACTTACCGTTCCCCGATCCCCGGCGCGGCGCTGCACGGCATTCACACTGCTGCGGCGGCTTTTACTATTTTGAAAAAGCCGGCGGCTCATTAAACAATCTCGTATTCTCTGCTTTCCCCGCCCACCGGCGCCTATGATTGGTTGCAGTGAGACACGCCCCCACGCTGAGTGACAGGTGTCTCACTGCACCCAATCACAGCAGCCGGTGGGCGTGTCTATACTGTGCAGTAAAATAAATAAATAAATAATTAAAAAAAACGGCGTGCGGTCCCCCCAATTTCAATACCAGCCAGATAAAGCCATACGGCTGAAGGCTGGTATTCTCAGGATGGGGAGCTCCACGTTATGGGGAGCCCCCCACCCTAACAATATCAGTCAGCAGCTGCCCAGAATTGCCGCATACATTAGATGCGACAGTTCTGGGACTGTACCCGGCTCTTCCCGATTTGCCCTGGTGCTTTGGCAAATCGGGGTAATAAGGAGTTAATGGCAGCCCATAGCTGCCAATAAGTCCTAGATTAATCATGTCATGCGTCTCCTCGAGATTCCTTTCATGATTAATCTGTAAATTACAGTAAATAAACATACACACCCGAAAAAATCCTTTATTAGAAATAAAAAACACAAACATATACCCTGGTTCAACAATTTAATCAGCCCGAAAAAGCCCTCCATGTCCGGCGGAATCCAGGATGGTCCAGCGTCGCATCCAGCTCTGCTGCATGGAGGTGACAGGAGCTGCAGCACACACCGCTGCTCCTGTCAGCTCCACGCAGCAAATGAAGAGAGCTGCGCGATCGGCTGAGCTGTCACTGAGGTTACCCGCTGTCACTGGATCCAGCGGTGGCCGCGGGTAACCTCAGTGACAGCTCAGCTGATCGCGCGGCACTCTTCATTTGCTGCGTGGAGCTGACAGGAGCGGCGGTGTGTGCTGCAGCTCCTGTCACCTCCATGCAGCAGAGCTGGATGCGACGCTGGACCATCCTGGATTCCGCCGGACATGGAGGGCTTTTTCGGGCTGATTAAATTGTTGAACCAGGGTATATGTTTGTGTTTTTTATTTCTAATAAAGGATTTTTTCGTGTGTGTGTTTATTTACTGTAATTTACAGATTAATCATGGAAGGTATCTCGGGGAGACGCCTGACATGATTAATCTAGGACTTATTGGCAGCTATGGGCTGCCATTAACTCCTTATTACCCCGATTTGCCAAAGCACCAGGGCAAATCGGGAAGAGCCGGGTACTGTCCCAGAACTGTCGCATCTAATGTATGCGGCAATTCTGGGCGGCTGCTGGCTGATATTGTTAGGCTGGGGGGCTCTCCATAATGTGGAGCTCCTCATCCTGAGAATACCAGCCTTCAGCCATATGGCTTTATCTGGCTGGCATTAAAATTGGGGGGGACCGCACGCAGGTTTTTTTAATTATTTATTTATTTTACTGCACAGTATAGACACGCCCACCGGCTGCTGTGATTGGGTGCAGTGAGACACCTGTCACTCAGCGTGGGGGCGTGTCTCACTGCAACCAATCATAGGCGCCGGTGGGCGGGGAAAGCAGGGAATACGAGATTGTTTAATGAGCGGCCGGCTTTTTCAAAATAGTAAAAGCCACCGCAGCAGTGTGAATGCCGTGCAGCGCCGCGCCGGGGATCGGGGATCGGTGAGTATGAGAGAGGGGGGGAAACTTCAGTCACTCGGGGGATTAGCGGTCACCGGTGAATCCTTCACAGGTGACCACTAATCATTACTCGACACAGACAGAGCCGCGGTATGAGGATGAAGTCGGGTGAACTTCACCCGAGTTCATTCTCATCGCGCAACTCTGTCGGCTGTCAGCCGACATTTATAAAGGACATTGTGCATCACACACACGGACATTCCACACGGACATTCCACGTACACATACACGTTAATTCCACACGCACACACGGACGTTCTACACACAAACACGGCTAGCATACGCAATTCACACAGATGCCACACGGACCATAAAAACGGACACAAAAATTGGATATGGACCCGAAAAACGGCTCGTAACACACGTGCGTGTTTTTCACGGAAGTGTGAAGGGGGCCTTAAGCTGAGGCAGTTCCCTCAATGCTGCATGTAGAGATATCTTGCTAATCCTTGCACTGCACTGAATGAAGCATAAACATCCCGAAACACCTGCCTGTAGATGGGTGTATCACTTGGTTGTAGGTTGCAAGGCTTGTTAAAGGGCCGTACAGTGACTTAAAGCTTAGCTGGTAGCTACCTCCACTTGGTGGCACTAGCTAGATAGTTTTATTTCCTTCCTAGAGATCTAATTTACATCAAAACATGAATAATCTTTACTTTTAAAAAATGCTGTAAAGGTAAAGCAATTAAAACACAAATTCAATAAACTAATATAATGAGGTTATGTCAAAACAAATAGGCTAATTATGAACTTTCTTTTTGCCCACACATATCATTATAGAATTGTTCTAATTATTCGGTTGTTTTACATTTTCTAACTTAATCCAATTAAAATTCCCACGCATTTGTATTCAATCCTCACATATCTACTATAGGAGTATTAGAATCTGTTTCCTGAAAATAAACTAATACTCTACATGTTGGTATTGCGGGTGTAAATTAAAGATCACTATTTTGATATAAGTAGACATTTTAGAAGGCGCATGATCTACTTTTGTACCACATTTTAGGTGGAAACTATCAGTTTATTATCCTTAGTGCAATTTCTTCTCAAGTTATTACACAGAACTGAGCTACTCATTCTCTTTCTGTTACCTGCATATTGTTATTCTCTTTGACATAAAATTACATCATCTAACATGATAGATATTAGATTACCAACACTCTCAGCCAATTTAAACTACCTCTGCTACAAATATATGACTATCCTCTCCTTACCAACACAAAACATTGACAGCATTTAAATCCAATTCCTTGCTTTTAAGGTGTCATATATGGGTTTTTGTAAAGTTGACAAAGTCCAGTGTGACACAGCCAGACACGTATTCACATATTGAAACATTGCTGCTACTGAATTATTACGGCACAAAAAAAGCAAGGTATAAAACTTAGATGATGCCGCTATTCTTCTGTGGTAGATTTAGGGGTCATCTTCTTTTGGTGGATGTTTATCTATATCATAAAGGTGTTTGCGGCCTTTTCACCCCTTTTTCAATACTCCTCTGCCTACCTCCTGCTTGCTGACAGGGAGAAAACAAAGGAAGCCAGGAATGCAGTCTAAGGCTATGTGCGCAAAGGATTTTTTTCAGTGTTTGTCTTTATTTCTTTTCACTTACAGATTAGTAATTTGGAGGGTCATAGACACCTCCCATTACTAATCTAGGGCTTAGTGGCAGCTATGAGCTGTTATCAACCCCTTATCACCTCGATTGCCACTGCACCAGGGCAATCGGGAAGAGCTGGGTTAAGGTCCAGGATTGTCACATCTAATGGATGCGACAATCCTGGGCAGCTAGAGGTTGCTATTTTTAACCTGGGGGGCCCAATAACATGGGTCTCCCACACTGAGAATACCAGCCCCCAGCTGATGGGCTTTATCCTGGCTGGGTGTCAAAATTGGGATAACCACACATTGGTTTTGAAAAACACATACGGTTTCTCTTATTTTGATACACAGCCAAGATCAGAGCACGGCTGGGGCTGTAGCCGTATGCTTTATCTGTGCTGGGTATCATAATATGGGTGACCCTATGTCAATTTTTTTTTAATTTATTTATTTTTACAGTGCGATATAGATGCACATAGTGTCTGTTATTGCAAGCAGTCAGACACGCTTCCACTCAGGGTGGGTACGCAGTCTAAATGCAACCAATCACAGATGCTAGTGGGCGGGGAAAGCAGTGAATATGTATGAGGCTAATGAGCGTCCCTGTAAGTAAAATGAGTGGCTGCGTGAGTACTTACAGTTGTGCCGGAGATTCGGTAAGTATAACATGCTTGCTCCTGTCCCCCTATCCCTTCTACCACCATTTTTAATCACTGGATTCTGGTCCTCATAGACTTATATGGAGACCGGCGTCCAGCCAGATACCTGGGATCAATTCCGGGCCAACCCGGTTAGACCTCCCGACCCCAGGTATCTGAGAGTCCACCCATCACTATTTACTAAAAAAACGCATGGGACAAAAAAAACGCAAAAACCCCCCCTATGTGTAAAATGCACAAAAAACATATGCATTGTATTAATACATTTTCTGGCACAAGGTGCGTTTTTTGGCCAAAGGGTGCGGTTTGTTTTTGGTGAAGGCACAAAACTGCAGCGTGTGCACAAGGCCTTATGGAACTTTAATACTAAGGCTGTAGATTTTTTTATCTGCGTTTTCTGACAAACATCATCCATTATATATTATTTATATCCTCGTATAAACCTTCAGAATTGCTGGCCTTCCAGCTGTGGAAAAAGTCGTTATAACCTGTTCTGAAAGACCATGGGCGACTTAATTCTCCTGAACAATCTCAATGCCGTCAGGTGAAGTCTGGTTGGATCTGGGTGAAAGTTTTTTCCCTGGACTTTAAGATCTGGTATCAGTGGAAGCTTCCAGAATTTTCCTCTTTATAGATGCCACATGAGAGGAATTCAATTTCATCGAGGCCAGAAGGGAATGATTATTATTACTTTTGCTCATTCTTCCTTGATTTTATTCAACACCTTTAGGATTAACGGCAGGGGTGATAAAATGTATAGCAGTATGCCTTACCAGGGGAGAAACAGACTGTCCAGAATCCACAGATGATTGCTTTTTTGAAGAGAACAAAAACGTGTTTTCGCATTCTGACACGTAGCCATCGCGTCCAGATGGGGAAAGCCCTTCTTGGCCGTGACCTGACGAAATATTTTGTTGTTGAAACTCCATTATCCTGGAAAAACATGTTATGGCTCGAACAATCAGCTCTAAGATTGTAGATTCCCGAAACATGGACTGCTAAACTGCTAAAATTCAGAGGAGATTCTTCTCTGCCCAGACAAAGATTTGGCAACATTCCACTGCAAATGAGAATCACTGGATGACGAGGGAGAAGAGGCCTTTACTGATTCAGACATGTTGAAGTCAACTAAGAGCATGGATCCTTCTTGGTGGCTCTGGGGAGCCACACCAGGGATGATAGTGAAGTTAAGCCCCTGAACCAACCCAGGATATCCATTTGGTGAGCGCTAAAATGATGCTTGGCCCATGCAACTGCATCAATGGATGAGGTAGCATTCCCAGGACCTTCATTGCCAATCTGATGGTGATTTGGGGAGAGTGGACCGGATGAGAGAAGCTTCTGAATCCTTTTGCTCGGTAATGTTAATGAAAGATAGCGTGAATCTATTACAACCTGAGTATCTTCAACTGTGACTTTGCCCAGTTGATTGGAAACCCATGAAAAGCTAGTAAACTCAGAGCACTTTGCAGATGCTCCTACAGCTGCACTTTGGATGAGACAACCAGTCATCCAGATAAGGGATTACATGTATTCCTTGAAGTCTGAGTGCCGCTGTGAGTACTACTGTTATCTTGGTAAAGACCCTTAGGGCTACTGAGATCCCAAATACAAAGCATATAAACTGAAAATGGTAAACTTGTGAACTTAACAGGGCAGTCAAATGAAGAAATCTCTGATGTGCTTGAAGAATTGGGATATATAGATATGCATCCTGAAGATCTATGGTTGATAGAAAATCATCCTTCTGAAGAATCAACAATACTGATCAACAATACTGATCGGATAGTCTCGATTCTGAACTTCTTCTCTAGGAAGCCATTCAGGAAGGTAAGATCTATCACCATTTTCCCCCAGGCTTGGGAACTGGATACATTGTATAGTATGTGCCCAGTTCTTCCTGTTGAGGTGGACTGTCTTCTAGTGCCCCTTTCCATAGAAATCTTCATCTACTACTGATGAACGTTGCCTCCTTACGAAAGGGCTTGTACTGTCTTTTCCCCAAAATTCGTCTGACTTTGGAGGACCTTCTCTTCTGAGGCCAAAAGGGTCTCAGAAGCTTTCTGGATTGTGGGAAAGACATGCTCCTATTATCAGTGAGGGCTTTCAGTTTTTCCTTCAACTGGGAACGAAATAGACTTGATGCTTGAAAGGGAAAATTACAGAAATGAAATATGATAGAACATCGCCCGACCATTGCTTGAACCATAGAGCTCTTCTAGCCAAGTTTGCAGTGGCCATGGATCTGGAGGTACACTTTAAACTATCAATTGCCGCAACACATAAAAAGTCTGTAGCTCTCCTCCAGAGAGACTCTCTGCTCCACATCATTAGATAATTGGCTCAGCCAAATTCATACTGCTCTAGCAACTGGAACAGACGCCAAGGCGATCTTGGTGGATGAAGCGGTGGCTACATAATTCTTCTTTAGAAGAGAGTCCGCTTTCCTTTCTATGGGTTCTTTCAGAATAGAGGATTTCTCTGTTGGAAAGACAGATCTCTTTGCCAATGCAGTTACCGCAAGATCAATTTTGGCAGGTTGTTCCCAGATCAGGGATTGTAATGGGTCTACCTTGTAGACATTTTTAAATCTAGTTCCTAGATCTAAGCGTTTTTGAGGTTTCATCAATTCACTCTAGAGGCATTCATTCAATACCAGATGTACTGAAAATACCCTTCCTTTCAGAGTAGGAAAATAAAATAATCTTTGTTTTTTTGACCTATGGTCAGCAACCTAATCAGACATTGTCCTTCTTACTGCTTTAATAAGCGAAGGGACAGCCTCGTTATTAAACAGATATGTGACCCATAGGATAGTCATCTATTGTGCCAGAGGACCTACCACTGTCAGGCTGTGCAGATGAAGCAGACGACAATATCTGGGGAAAGAGTTCCGTATGTTTATTTAATTCTTTCCTTGTGGAGACCTTAAATTTCTGAAAGGTTTCTGAAAGCTGATCTTTAAAACATCTAAGGAACAATGCAGCCTCTGATTGAAGAGACGGAGCCAATTAAGGAATCACACAGGAGGAGCATATATCCTCCATGTAGTCATCAGGTAATGGTTGGTTGCAGACAGAGGAAAGCCTATGCCTCGATTTAATTTTCTTTTTCTGAGCCGACACCTATAAGGAAAAGGGAGATTATTAGCATGTGACATATTGTGACTAAAGGTCCAGTCACACTAAGCAACTTACCAGCGATCCCAACAACGATAGGGATCGCTGGTAAGTTGCTAGGAGGTTGCTGGTGAGATGTCACACTTTGACGCTCCAGCGATCCCACCAGCAACCTGACCTGGCAGGGATCGCTGGAGCGTCACTACACGGGTTGCTGGTGAGCTCACCAGCAACCAGTGACCAGCCACACGTGTAGAGAGCAGGGAGCAGCGCACACTGAGCGCTGGCTCCCTGCTCTCCTAGTACAGCACACATCGGGTTAATTACCCGATGTGTGCTGCAGCTACATGTGCACAGAGCAGGGAGCAGCGCACACTGCTTAGCGCTGGCTCCCTGCTCTCCTGGCTACAGCACACATCGGGTTAATTAACCCGATGTGTCCTGCAGCTACACGTGCACAGAGCAGGAGCTGGCACTGACAGTGAGAGGGGCTGAGGCTGGTATCAAAGGTAAATATCGGGTAACCAAGGACAGGGCTTCTTGGTTACCCGATGTTTACATTGGTTACCAGCCTCCGCAGAAGCCGGCTCCTGCTGCCTTCACATTTAGTTGTTGCTGTCTCGCTGTCACACACAGCGATCTGTGCTTCACAGCAGGACAGCAACAACTAAAAAATGGCCCAGGACATTCAGCAACAACCAACGACCTCACAGCAGGGGCCAGGTTGTTGCTGGATGTCACACACAGCAACATCGCTAGCAACGTCACAAAGTTGTTCGTTACCAGCGATGTTGCTAGCGATGTTGCTTAGTGTGACGGGGCCTTAAAGGTCCCAAAGGGTGCACCATATACCTCTGCATACAGATAACACGGCTGCCTGGCGGAAGCGCTGACAAACATGTGCAGCACCACTTTAAATAGGATATGAGCATGACGTCACCCATCGTGGAATCCCCTCCTGTTGCCCAGCTGCAGTGCACATGCGCGGGGTTAGCACAACGCGTGCACACAGTACCTGTCTCCAGCAAGTGACGTTAAGTCTTCAAGATGCCAAGCACGCCATTATCCCCCTCCAGTAATTGTGCACAAAAAGACATGTAAGTGAAAAAGAAAAGAAAAAAAAAATAAAATTTAAAGTCCTACACAGGGCTTATAGCAGGTGGCAGGGAAGATGGACCAACAGGCTTACATAGAGAGTGGTGCCTGTTCACTGGGCACACGTCATGACTGAGGGACAAATATTCTTTGTATAGAGTCGTCCAGGACTTCTACCCAGGACAGGACAAGAGAACCCCTCTTGTATGCAGGGAGGAATGCGCAGAAGAAACCGAGAGATACACAAGTGTATATAGGACCTGCACATATCCGGATAAACTTCTTTTCTTCAAGAAGAAGGATAAATACATGGTGTGGGGTCTGCTTATCACCTTTATTGTAGAAAATAAGTGAGTGTCTACTCAATTAATGACCATGTGTTATTCCTATCTTCTGTTCTATTAATCGTGTGCTGCCATAGGATGACCAGGACAATAATATTTTTTGTGCATTTTTGTGTGCTCAAATCTGTCAGGAAAAAAAAATAAACAACATGTGGATGAGATGTCAGAAATTTTGAATCATGAGGTGAAAGAAACTGATGAAGTATCATCATGTAACTGCCATGTCTCGTACAAGGAAGGCGAGTAATTATACACATGTCCTATTCATTAAAATAGAACATGTGCAGGTCGTGCTCGAAATCTGGCGCAAGGCTTTGATGACACATCATCAGCGTCTCCCACCTCCTAATCTTGAAGTGGGTGACCAGCTGAAAAACCAAGCCGATCATCTCCTCACTCTCACACATACGTATCATTTACAGCCAAGTTTCCTCAGCTTACCATAAAGGGAACCTGTCAGCAGAAATTTCCCCTAAAACCTAACAGATTCCCCCTCTGCAGCTCCTGGGCTGCATTCTAGAAAGACTATGACGTCCCTTTGTCACGTGATAGTATTTTGAACACGCCCCTATCACGTGACAAAGGGACGTCATCCCTGGAAGCAGCCCATACAGTCTAGCATCTACACTGAGCACAGTGTGACCGCTGGAGAGGTTTGCGTGCTCACGAGATTATGGGCGGGTACTTGCTGATAACAGTCACAGTCCCGCCCATAATCACTTGCCTGCGCACACGTCACCAGCAGTCACAGTGCTCAGTCCCGTGAGACTGGCACTGGGCATGCGCGGGGATGGCTGGAGCAGTGGGCGGCATCCAAAAGTATGGAAATCAGCGATGGGGGCGGCATACAGGACCAGGGGGCAGAATAACGGCCATCAGGCTGCCCGCCCCCGTGTCACATTTATAGAATCCGAAGCCAAAAAGGTACCTCTTTATAAACTCTTTTTTTTGGTCAGAAAGGGGGCACAATAATAACAGGGACCTTTCTAGAATGCAGCCCAGGAGCTGCAGAGGGGGAATCTGTTAGGTTTTAGGGGAAATTTCTGCTGACAGGTTCCCTTTAACAATCTACATTAAAGCCCACTCCCTCAATATCAGTTACAGTTCCCTCCTTGGAGTCTCACCCATATAGAGCAGCCATACCAGCATCCTGAGGTTTGTGGCATGGTCAAGTCTTCATAATCGTAGCAGCAGGGAAGATAAAACTGTGTGCTGAAGACTGCACCTTCCCTCCAGTATTTTTTACGTCCAACCTGTTTTCTCTGTAGCATTTTGTGACCCTTCTTCTGCTGCATCTGGCCTGGTCCTTACGCAACAGTTAAGATCACACAATAGCTGTCTATATAAACCAGGGGTGGGGAACCTCCGGCCCGCGGGCCGTATACGGCCCGTGACGACATTTTATGCGGCCCCCGGGCACATTCCCGGGGACCATTGTGCTTTGGTGGCAGCCGCACTTTTCCCGGCTGCCGGCCCTTTAAATCCCACTGCCTGATGCCCTGTGGGTAGATGCTAGAATGTATGGGCTCTCTCCAGATCCTGACTTCCAGGACCTGACTGCAGCCCATACATTCTAGGCTTATCCCCGGCCTGTGTGCTCTGGTGGGCGGGTAAGCAGCACGCTGCGATAAAGTCACACAGAAGAGCTGCAGCAGGTTTACCAGCCTCCCGAAACTGTGCTGTGTGTGTGACTCTCCCTCCCCCTCACTGCGAGTACTCAACCCATCGCTGCCCCCCCCCCGCTCAGTGGTGTGTACCCCCTCGTGCTGTGTGTACCCCCTCGTACTGTGTGTACCCCCCAATGCTGTGTGTACCCCCTCGTGCTGTGTGTACCCCCTCGTGCTGTGTACCCCCTCGTGCTGTATGTACCCCCCAATGCTGTGTGTACCCCCTTGTGCTGTATGTACCCCCTAGTGCAGTGTGTACCCCCTAGTACAGTGAGTACCCCCTAGTACAGTGAGTACCCCCTAATGCTGTGTGTACCCCTTAATGCTGTGTGTACCCCTTAATGCTGTGTGTACCCCTTAATGCTGTGTGTACCCCCTCGTGCTGTGTACCCACTCGTGCTGTGTATACCCCCTCGTGCTGTGTATACCCCCTCGTGCTGTGTATACCCCCTCGTGCTGTGTACCTCCTAGTACAGTGTGTATCCCCCAGTGCTGTATGTACCCCCTAGTGCTGTGTGTACCCCCTCGTGCTGTATGTACCCCCCAATGCTGTGTGTACCCCCTAGTGCAGTGTGTACCCCCTAGTGCAGTGTGTACCCCCTAGTGCAGTGTGTACCCCCTAGTGCAGTGTGTACCCCCTAGTGCAGTGTGTACCCCCTAGTACAGTGAGTATTCCCTAATGCTGTGTGTACCCCCTAATGCTGTGTGTACCCCCTAATGCTGTGTGTACCCCTTAATGCCGTGTGTACTCCCTTGTGCTGTGTACTCCCTTGTGCTGTGTACCCCTTAATGCTGTGTGTACCCCCTCGTGCTGTGTACCCCCTCGTGCTGTGTACCCCCTCGTGCTGTGTGTACCCCCTCGTGCTGTGTGTACCCCCTCGTGCTGTGTGTACCCCCTCGTGCTGTTTACCTCCTAGTACAGTGTGTACCCCCAGGTGCTGTGTGTACCCCCTAGTGCTGTGTGTACCCCCTAATGCTGTGTACACCACAGTGCTGTGTACCCCCTCAGCGCGGTGTAACCCCTCACTGCTGTCCGTGCCCCCCCTAGTGCTGTCTGTACCCCCTGGGTGATGTCTATGCCCCCCCACCAGTGCTGTCCGCACCACCTAATGCTGTCCATGCTGTACCAGTGCTGTCCATGCCACGGTGAGTGCTGTCTGTGCCCCCCTTATGCTGTCCATGCTCCCCAGTGCTGTGTGCCACCCCTCAGTGCTCTTTACTCGCTACTGCTGTCTGTACCCTCCCACTGCTTTCTATGCTCCCCAGTCCGTGCTCTCCTGTTGATGTCTATGTTCCCCCAGACCTGTCTGTCTCCCTCGTGCTGCCACCCAGTGCAGTCCGTGCTGCCACCCAGTGCAGTCCGTGCTGCCACCCAGTGCAGTCCGTGCTGCCACCCAGTGCAGTCCGTGCTGCCACCCAGTGCAGTGCGTGCTGCCACCCAGTGCTGTGCGTGTCCCCAGTAATGCCTGTGCCACCGCCAGGGCTGTCCATGCCCCCTACTGATGTATATGCCCCAGCCCCTCCTGTGATGTATATGCCCCATCCCCTCCTGTGATGTATATGCCCCAGCCCCTCCTGTGATGTGTACTCCCAGTGTCTCCTGTAATTTATGCGCCCCGGCCCCTCCTGTGATGTGTATGCCCCCAGCATCTCCAGACAGAGACAAACCTGGAAAAGCAGCTGTGAGAAACAAGATGATCAATATCACCGAACATCACAATCGTACCAAAGAGAAGCAGCTCCGGCCACCACAATAGGGGTGAGTTAATTAATCGTTTGACCAAATATAGCAGGGTTATTTTTCAGGTTGATAATGTTGTGCGGCCCCCAAAGGTTAGTAGGAAATTCCAAATGGCCCCCGGCAGTAAAAAGGTTCCCCACCCCTGATATAAACCCACGACCTACAGTGGACCGACACGGAAGGCACAATGATGTCTCCATCACTCCACCTGCAATTCAGGAGAAGCCAATGAATAGCAGGGTTGATATTCTATGACTCCTTTATACCTGCTGGCACTTGTTAAGGAAGTTTTATTGAAGTATGGGGTCCAGATTGATATTGTGCTTGTCCCTAGTTTGCTGAATGAGTTGTTATTTTAGGAACCAGTTCTGGAGACCTGGAGACCTGAGAAGAACAGGTCAGTTCCAACCCAAGACGTAGCTGCAAGAAAGAGGCCAACAAGATGCTTATGGTCATAAAGTGGCTACTCTGGTAATATTTACATGCTCCTCCTTTGTTGTGATTTTTAGAAGCCTATTTATCCTCGTCGAATGAAAAATAAGTTAGCATCTGTGATACAAAAGCCCAAGCATCTGCTGTCATGTAATACTAACAGTATTGCTTTCTTAAAACCCCTCACTATTAGGACAGATGAATGTCAGTGTGAATGGCAAAGGCCTTCCACAGAAACATGGTCATATTTTGGATATTCAATTTATTGTTACTGTCTGCCAAACTATTTGACCATCAAGATGAATGCATTTTATTACCTGCATGGGAAAGGAGATTAGGACAAGGCTGTTGTAACAGAGATTGTGAGCACTCATAAGTAACCAATCCCTGGACTTAGAACGCTGGCTTTGATATGATGGATGATATGAGTGATGTGAACTGAGTTGCAAAATGGCCTTATTATTCTTCATTTCTTCCCTGCCTGTGGCCCTTCAGGGGTGCTAAATCAAACCTCAGACTAATTACATAGGTAACAATGTGACATGTAAAAGGGCTGAAATCATACAACAAAAAGCAGTATTCTCCTCGAAAGAGTATTAACCCTGTGACATCTAGCTCCTGTAAAATCAGTCACTGTATGTGCTTGATAGCACCCGGTGTTTTTACTGCTTTTTTTTCCCACTTTCAGTACCAGCAAAGTGTATCAGATTTCTGAAATCTCATCCACATATTGTTTGCTATTTCCTAGATTTGAGCCATCAAAGTGTTTTTTCAAATTTGCAGCGTCAATTCTTTGTGTTTTTGTAGTTTTTCACCCATTGAAATGAATAGGGGAAAAAACGCATGTAAAAACGCTTCAAAAATGAACACATAAATCAATAAAAAATATGTGTATGTTACACAATTTTTTTTCTGCCAACAATCTAGTATTAGTGACAGAAAAATCTGCTGCAAATACTCAATCTGTAGACATAGCCTACGAATTTTGTTATTTTCATTGTTATTTTCACTAGCTATTGTTGAAAATTACATTTCTCAGTTTTTTCCGTCAATTGACATCTTTTTCTCTGCTCAGGGGCTCATCTATAATGACCCTGATTTGGTTGCTGTTGCTGAATCAGTGATTCGCAGGTTGAGTCAGGCAAATTGTAAAGTGAGGAACTACTGCTCTCAATTCAGATGCTGGGCAGTGGAAACCTCCTGGAATGACCCAGCTGTCTGCAGTCAATTCTGCCTGGGTCTTTCTAGTTAGATAAGAGATATGATGGTTATGTTGTCCCTCCCTATCCCAAGTCACTAGTTGTGGGGGAGGTGGTGTATTGTCTTCAGCTACCAAGTGGGTTTTTTATGTTACAGGTGTAGCACCCACAGGACAGGGGGGGTTAAATACTCGTCACCGGGCTGATGATGTCGAGTCTGGGATGTCACGGGTGGCCCTCCCCGGCTTCGTGGCCCCGAGGTGTACAATAAAAGGGAGGAGGATGGAGGGTGGGATGATGGTGGGATGATGGAGGATGAGGAGGTTGGGAGTTGTAGTTGTCTTGTGACGCCACCTGTGGTACGCGGCCAGGCATTAGCCGCCGCTGCAAGTGATGTCCTCCTCCGGGGCTGGTGGTGTCGCAGCAAGGATGGTTCTACTCCCTACCGGTGGACTGGGCTCCGGGGAGGATGATGAGGGCTGTAATCGCCGTTGGCACCGAAGCGCGGGGCGATAGCACCAGCAATAAAAGGCTGAATCAGCTGCTGTGGTTCCAGGTCTTTTTACTCACAGTTCAAGTGCTGCCCTCATGGTACTAGTCTCCACCATCATGGGCCCCAGCCTATCCCAGGTAAGTCAAAGGTCAAAACTGGTGCGGTAGTCTGTGGGCCCTTCCTTCTTGCGCTTTTTAGTGTGGATCCCCGTGACCTGAAGTGCTTGCGGACCCCGATTTAGTGTTATAGTTCGTGTCCCGTGTTCAGGCAGCATGAGCCTTCTTCGTGCCTGACCGTGATCACGACTCTGGGATGTCTGTTGCTACTGTGCTCTGGGAACTTGTAGTAGCCAGAGAGACATAAAATCCCCCTGTCCTGCAGATTTTGGTGGCGCAACCTGAAGTATGCACCACCCTAGGGCTCTGCAGCCTGAACAGCGTCGGTTCCAAGGGAGCAATGAAGCTCTCCCCTCGGCAATCGTGTTTCTCCTACGTCCCACAGGAGCTACTGGTAATAGACCTCCTCCACTAGTCGCCTCCTGCTTCTTCCAGTCGGGCCGGTCCTAACAAGGGAAGTTCTGAAGCACTATCCCCTGCGACCGTGTTGTTCTATGTCCCAGACTATTCTGAGGTAAATGTGTGTGTGTTATCTCTCTTCCCTCATGCTGTCCCCACCTTCCTGATGATTCACCAGTGCTGGGGAAAAACCCATTGTTATGGTGAACACCTTTAGCCCAGTTCCAGTGTCTGGCTGTAAGCTGTGTGTTGTGTAAAAGAAAACCAGTGGTTAACCTCTTTCTTACCCGGGAAGAGTACTGCACATTAAGTGAGATGCAATACCCTGTAGTGGTTGAAGCCTCAGGGGCGCTACACAGGCATAATAGGAGCACATGGGGAACTGGCTTTAGATCTGGTCAAACTACAATTTGAACAACTATCTTTCCATCCTAGATTCTGTACTTTACATGCTGTACATGTCAAACGTCCTGTTCCATTATAGAGAGGCGGTACTAATGGTTCTGTCTGATTAAGTCCATCCAGTCTATTGTCAAACCATTCATACATCACTTAATTTCCCATTGTGGTCTCCTTGCAACCTGTACTAATCACTTCCTCAGCTATATTCCTCGACTGTTCAGCTTTAGAAGTTAGCCCATTGTCAAACAACCAACCATGGTGCTTTTTCATGAACACAGGACGGTCTGTCACCCGTGACACACCTGTGACAATGACCTGAGTGAATAAAAGAAAATTGAATCAACCACTTGACGTTTGGTGTCAGCACGGCATATTCTGGTTTCTCCCTCCTATATCTGCAAGTCGGTTCAGATGTAGCAGAACTGGAATTTTCGAGGAACCTCGTGTGGATTACATCAGACCTGCAGAGGTGTTCTGAGGGTAATAAAGTGGTGAAACAGGTTTTTTTCGTATTGTATATCAAATTAAGGATTTTTTCGGTGTTTGTGTTTATTTACTTTGACATACAGATTAGTAATGGGGGGGTCTCATAGAACCTCCCCATTACTAATCTAGGGCTTAATGACAGCAGTGAGATGTTATTAATCCCTTATTGCCATCGCCCCAGGGCAATTGGGAAGAGCCAGTTTAAGTGCTGGGATTGCTATTTGGAGGCTGAGGGGCAGCCCAATAAGCTTTGGTCTCCCCAGCCTTAAAATATCAGCCTCCAGCTGTCTGGCTTTATCTTGGCTGGGTATCAAAATTGGAGGGGACTGCATGTTTTTTTTTTTTTTTAATTATTTATTTAAATAATGAAGAAAAAAAAAAAAGGCCGCATGATGTTCCTCTTATTTTGATACACAGCCAAGATAAGCACACAGCTGGGGGCTGCAGCCTGTAGAAATATGCTTTATCTGTGCTGGGTATCACAATAAGGGGGGACCTTACGCCAATTTATTTATTTACTTTTAATTACGATGGACTCGCAGACTGGGTCTGTGTTTGGAAGCATCTGACACCCTGTCACTCAGGGGGGGGAAGCGTCTAAGTACAACCAATCACAGACGCCGGTGGGCAGGGAAAGCAGTGCATATGTTTGAATGATAAAGCGCGGCACCAAAAGTGAATGGGCGACCTGGAAGCATTGGTAAGTATAGCACGCTTGATCCTATCTCCCTATGCCTTCTACAAACATTTTTAATTGCTGGATTCTGGTCCCCATAGACTTATATGGGGACTGGCATCTGGCCTGGAACCGGATTATAAAAACCAGATAACCGGGAATAGCCGGTTATCTGCAAGTCCACTCATCACTACTTATGACGTTATACTTTATTTTTTAATCACATGGATTTTGTATATTACTTTGTTTTCTCAGCACACTCATGAAGGTCTATGTTGATAGAAACATCTGTGCTGTTTCTGTTCAAGCTTACTCAATAAAATACCAGTTTAGTCAACTATTTGAGTGCCAAGTATTTGCTCTTTGCTATATACGGGATTGGACCCTGCTTGAGCACCTACCACACCGAAGTGCTGTGTTTATCCAAAATAGGGTAGACCGAGACAGCTGTATATACAGTGTGTCCACCCACATCCTGTCCACTGCCATTAACTTGAGAACGGCAGCAGCTATAGGCATAGACGTAGTGTCTAGGTATAGTAAAGTAGCCATGCGTTACGCAATGAAGCCACATATAGCGCCACCTGGTGGAAAACAACGGAGTTAGCATTTTTATTTCGAAAACGGAACGAGATAGAGAAAAAAAGTGTATTACAAAGTTGTAGGGCAACATCAATTCAATACGAATCAACACCTTGCATACAGAAATGCTATGATAACCCATGACCCCCCCAAAACATTGAATGCTGGTCACGCATATGGCACTCATGGACAGTGGACACACTGTATATCACATAATAAACACTCAGACTTTTATATATAACACATAGGAGACAGAGTAACTACTGCATACATCACATAGGAAACAGAATTAATCCACCTATGTGTACACTGTAACACTACATGCGTGTGCATGAGCCAACAAAAAAATTAAACGGCTAGCCTAAAAAAAATATGAAATTGGCCGCCCAAGCTCCACAGCCCCCAAGCGATCTTCCTGAGGGCAGAACCAGGAGGCATTTAGGGCTCACGGGCCGAATGTTCCCTGCCTCGGCTATACACACACAAAAGGAGATACTTGTCAGTCAAGGGGAGTGGGGAGAAGCTGACAGGGACATATCTTTGTGACTAGTCATCATTATCTCCCCGGCCATGGTTGCCTTTTTAAAGTATGTTTATAAAAGGAAACCATAGCTGTACTTGTAATATTCAAATAGTGCTATCTAATTACATAGAAGCTTGATTAGGACCAACACCCTCTGAGAACTGTCAAAAAAATATGTTTTTAATCCAACCAGTGATTGAATGAGTGATATACAGATATTGGCAGTGAAAAGGTTAATACCTGATAAAACCATAGAAGGTTGAGTTGACATTGCTATTGTAACTCGCAAAAGACTGTCCTGTTAAATTCGCCATGTGTCATATCTGTCAATGAGGAAAACACAATATACTTCATGCAGAAATTCTATTAATTTTACTGGAAGACGCACACCCTAGCTGTAACTGTCCTGCGTTCCTGGAATAGTTGAAAAAAAAATCAGAAAGCAGATTGATTTTCCCTGAAGCAGAAACAGAATTTTTTATATATATAAATGTAATCTGAAGCTTTGCGACATAATAGGGTTATTTACCACAAATGGTATTTTTCCATTCATTTTATGTTATTATGAGTGCATATTATCTCACTCTAGGATTTCTTACAAATAATGATACATTGATGAAAATATCAGCATCACTGTCCATCTGCTCTTTTAAATATATTGCAGCATAGCTTAAAGGGAACCAAACATCAGGATTTTGGTATATAAGGTAAAGCCAGTGCAGTGCTGGCACTATCAGGCACAGGCTGTATATACCATTAGTGGGCAGCTCGGATATGTAGGCTGTGAAATTCAAGTTTATGAAGTTTGAAAATTCATCCACTTTTTGACTGACATTTGCACTTCTTCAGATAATATCCGGGAGGGTTAAGCACATGATTCCCCCGCCTCTTCCTTCCTCTCTCTGGCTGTATGCAAATTTCTCTATTCAGTAACACGGCGTCGGAGTTGGCGCCTGCACATAGCTCTTATCTCCGGCGCCATGTTTTTGAAGCCCGCATAACCCAGTTTTGTGTATGAGAGGGCGGCGCTTCTTCAGATCTCGTTGTGACCGCGGGAGCACGCGTGGTCACAACAGGACTGGAGAACAGCTGATCTTACCCCGATTAGCTACAGCAGACGATCGGGGTAATATCAGCTGTTCTCCAGTCCTGTTGTGACACCGCGCGCGCTCCCGCGGTCACAACGAGATCTGAAGAAGCGAGGGCGCATACGCCGCCCTCTCAGACAGAAATCTGGGTAATGCGGGCTTCAAAAACATGGCGCCGGAGATAAGCGCTATGCGCAGGCGCCAACTCCGACGCCACGTTACTGAATAGAGAAATTTGCATCCGAGCTGCCCACTAATGGTATGTACAGCCTGTGCTTTACCTTATATACCAAAATCCTGATGTGTGGTTCCCTTTAAAGGGATTTCCATTTTTCTTGTAAATAACTCTTAATTACATTGTCATCATCTGTGTTTTTTTTCATTGCCCAGTTACCTGAAATTAAAAAAAAAATCCAGTATATTACTCACCTTACAAGTCCCCACTACTCCTCTCCCAGCCCTGCCTGGTCCTCTCTCTGCTTCTTTTTGCAGATGGGACACTGCAGCCATGGTGGTTGGTGACCAATGTATCATCACTGCGGCCATTAATTGACTGCAGCAGTCACATGATCTGTCTTATGGAAATGGGACCACTGCAGCCAACACTGGCATAAACCATGATGTGTTAGTCACTAATGTTGTCAGTAATTTGCTGCTGAGTAACAAGCTCATCTGGCCAGAAGAAGCAGCATTTGTGGAGTATCAGGCAACGCAAGAAGAGAAGCAGTGTGCATGGGTGAAGTAAGTATACATTACTCTCACAAACAGAAAAAAAAATTCGGATCGGAGTTCGGATCAGAGTTCCGGGGCTTTACATATGCTGACCACTCGCGCGAGCATCGCTGTGCTCAGGTGCACTCAGTGGTCAGCACAGTGTGAGCTACCTGCAGTGTTTGTATGGCTCATACTTGGGGTAACAACAACATGATTGGATGTAGTGTGCACCAAACAACAAAAATGGATAGAACCCGCCTCCCCTCCCCTGGAAGTGATCTGTTTATGGCTGGCTCCATGTGGGCGGAGACTCGAACTGCCAAATCAGTGCCTTTCATTGGGGTTCAGGTGAAGTCCGGGTCCCAAACCGAAGTCCCGCTGAACCACATTTCCACAGATTTGCTCGTCTCTATTTGCAACAAGAAACTGCCATAATTTTTTTGTTTCCACAGTATCTATCAAATGTTTTAGATACTTTTTGCCTGGTTCAACCATGGATGTGGCATACATGCCAAAGCCAAAGAGAGAGAATGGCTTATTGAAGAGACATGGTTTGAAATGCAATACTTTCCTCAGATTTGTGTTTTTATTTGTCACCAGAATCTAACATTGAGATTCCTCAGTGGTCGATACCTTTTAATAACTAAATGAAAAGAAGGTAACATCAAACAGCAAGCTTTGGAGACTACTCAAGTCTCTTCATCTGTAAATTTCGACAGCTTGCTATATGTTACCATCTTTTAAAGGGAACCTGACAGGTTCTGTATGCACCCAGAACCACGAGCAGTTCTGGGTTCATATTGCTGACCCCTGCGTAGCAGTCCCTGTATCTAGTAGCATAGAAAAAAGAGATCTTTAGAAAAAGTATTTCTAAATATTCCACAGGTCTGCAAAAATTTTTTTTCGAGAGCTGTTTTGGTTATTCCATGTAATCTTTATGTTTTTGAGTGCGCTGAATCCGAAAATGACCTCCGTTTTGTCATAGGACATCACGTTTTCTGACAATTTAAGTAACTATGTTAAATAAGACAATACCTCAAAATGAAATGAAAATAGAGTCATTAAAATTAATTTTTTATTACAAATGTTTCATGTAAATAATTTTTTTAACTGCAATGAGCTCACTATCACACACTAAAATTGACTCCTTCCCTGTGAGGCTCCTCTTGGTACATTTACGCTTGTGAGTAGCATCTGTAATGCCTCTCTGAAGCGTCCAACAGTAGTCTGCCATCATTGTAATGCTCCATCTTCCCTGGTATCTTCTTTTCATCTCTTTAATGTCCTGGTGGAATCGTTCACCTTGCTCTTCACTCACAGCTCCCAAATTTTCAGGAAAGTTGTCAAGGTGGGAATGGAGGAAATGCACTTTCAAACTCATCAGGCAACCTAAAGCTTGAAATGCTTTCAGCATTCGTCCGACGATTTTTGTAGTCAGGTTCTTTGTTATTGCCTAAAAATGTCTCTACGACCTCTTTAAATACAATCCACCCTTCTTTTTGAGGATGCGTCATGGTACTGATAAATTCTTGATCATCTATAAGCCTTCTAATGTCTGATCCGACGAACACACCTTCCTTCAATTTTGCCTCCGAGAGGCCTGGAAACTTGACGACTAAATATTTGAAGCATTCTCCATCTTTTGGAAGTGATTTTACGAATTGCTTCATCAATCCCAATTTGATGTGGAGAGGTGGTAGAAGAACTTTATGGGGAGGAACCAAAGTTTCTCAAAGGACATTTTTTTCATCAACTGTGAGCACCCTCGGCTGCCAATTCTTCTTAGTCCAGTGATTTTGTCGGCCTCGACTGTCCCATGGGCACAGAAAACAAGGGTATTTGGTATACCCAGCTTGTTGCCCGAGCAGGATGCAAAAGACTTTCAAATCCCCGCACACTTGCCAACCGCGGTCTTCATGTTTAAGTTTACAAAGAACAAATTCCAAGTTCTCGTAGGTTTCCTTGAGGTGTACGGAATGACCTACAGGGATGGAAGAATAAAAAACGTCGTTGTGGAGTAAAACTGCTTTGAGACTTATTTTTGAAGAATCTATAAAAAGACGCCATTGCGCTTAATCACATTGGATTTTTAATTGACCCATCAAACCTTCGACATCGATGCAATAAACCAACTTATCTTCCTGGGCAAAGTAAGGACTGAACTCGTCTTCACGATGTCTGAACCATGAAAAAGACACTCCTAGCAACAATAAATTCTTGCTTTTGAGCCTTGAGCCAAGTAACTCAGTGGCATTTTTGGGAAGATTTAAGTCTCTTACCAAATCATTCATCTCCTCCTGGGAAAACAATTTTGGTCTTGTATCATCTTCAAAGTCAGAACTTGATTCATCTGGTTCAGGTATGACTCCACCTTCATCAGACATAGTTATCTTTTCCAAGGTAGCAGGGGCCTTGATTACTGGTATATCTGTGCCATGGGGGATGGGACAAATTGCTGAGTGAATATTGGGGTATGAAATGGAATGCTTCCATTTTGAATTATACCCTTTCACATCGCATAAACAAAAGTAACAATCGTCACTATGGTTCTTTTGCTCTCGCCATACCATAGGAATCCCATAACGGAAAGCTTTTTTTCTTACCCTTGAACCAATTTTGGAGGTCCTCAACACACCGTTTGCACACTTTATGAGGCTCCCAAGCTTTATCTTGACTATAAATGCAAACAGTTGCACACTGAAAAAAACCAAAAATTTACCAGGGAAAATATGGCACTGCATTACAGCAAAAGAGAGATATTTAGTTTATGTATTGGCCAATGCATGTAAGCCCGGAGACCAACGGCAAGGTATATCTCTGTAATCCGGGAACCTAACTTAAATGCCACTATCTAGGTTAAAAACATCCTTATCTGGGCAAAATGCCACTATTTGGACTACAAACCTCCATGTATGGGCTGCTAGGCTACTGCTACAATGGTTATGATGGTTCACATTCATGGTTCACAAATGGTTCACATTTGTTGGATGTGCGGGTCAGTTTTTTTATATTTCTAGTGAGTCTTTTTCTGACTGAGCAGCAGCCTAGCAGCCCATACATGGAGGTTTGTAGTCCAAATAGTGGCATTTTGCCCAGATAAGGATGTTTTTAACCTAGATAGTGGCATTTAAGTTAGGTTCCTGGATTACAGAGATATACCTTGCCGTTGGTCTCCGGGCTTACATGCATTGGCCAATACATAAACTAAATATCTCTCTTTTGCAGTAATGCAGTGCCATATTTTCCCTGGTAAATTTTTGGCTTTTTTCAGTGTGCAACTGTTTGCATTTATAGTTACTATGTTTCTACAGTTAGCACCTGTTCACATTTGTTGGATGTGCGGGTCAGTTTTTTGATATTTCTAGTGAGCCTTTTTCTGACTGAGCACTCCGCCCTAAGACCTGGCTGTGTTCATAACCATTGTAGCAGGAGCCTAGCAGCCCATACATGGAGGTTTGTAGTCCAAATAGTGGCATTTTGCCCAGATAAGGATGTTTTTAACCTAGATAGTGGCATTTAAGTTAGGTTCCCGGATTACAGAGATATACCTTGCCGTTGGTCTCCGGGCTTACATGCATTGGCCAATACATAAACTAAATATCTCTCTTTTGCAGTAATGCAGTGCCATATTTTCCCTGGTAAATTTTTGGCTTTTTTCAGTGTGCAACTGTTTGCATTTATAGTTACTATGTTTCTACAGTTAGCACCTGTTCACATTTGTTGGATGTGCAGGTCAGTTTTTTGATATTTCTAGTGAGTCTTTTTCTGACTGAGCACTCCGCCCTAAGACCTGGCTGTGTTCATAACCATTGTAGCAGGAGCCTAGCTGCCCATACATGGAGGTTTGTAGTCCAAATAGTGGCATTTTGCCCAGATAAGGATGTTTTTAACCTACATAGTGGCATTTAAGTTAGGTTCCCGGATTACAGAGATATACCTTGCCATTGGTCTCCGGGCTTACATGCATTGGCCAATACATAAACTAAATATCTCTCTTTTGCAGTAATGCAGTGCCATATTTTCCCTGGTAAATTTTTGGCTTTTTTCAGTGTGCAACTGTTTGCATTTATAGTTACTATGTTTTTTCAGTTAGCACCTGTTCACATTTGTTGGATGTGCGGGTCAGTTTTTTGATATTTCTAGTGAGTCTTTTTCTGACTGAGCACTCCGCCCTAAGACCTGGCTGTGTTCATAACCATTGTAGCAGGAGCCTAGCAGCCCATACATGGAGGTTTGTAGTCCAAATAGTGGCATTTTGCCCAGATAAGGATGTTTTTAACCTAGATAGTGGCATTTAAGTTAGGTTCCCGGATTACAGAGATATACCTTGCCGTTGGTCTCCGGGCTTACATGCATTGGCCAATACATAAACTAAATATCTCTCTTTTGCAGTAATGCAGTGCCATATTTTCCCTGGTAAATTTTTGGCTTTTTTCAGTGTGCAACTGTTTGCATTTATAGTTACTATGTTTTTTCAGTTAGCACCTGTTCACATTTGTTGGATGTGCGGGTCAGTTTTTTGATATTTCTAGTGAGTCTTTTTCTGACTGAGCACTCCGCCCTAAGACCTGGCTGTGTTCATAACCATTGTAGCAGGAGCCTAGCAGCCCATACATGGAGGTTTGTAGTCCAAATAGTGGCATTTTGCCCAGATAAGGATGTTTTTAACCTACATAGTGGCATTTAAGTTAGGTTCCCGGATTACAGAGATATACCTTGCCGTTGGTCTCCGGGCTTACATGCATTGGCCAATACATAAACTAAATATCTCTCTTTTGCAGTAATGCAGTGCCATATTTTCCCTGGTAAATTTTTGGCTTTTTTCAGTGTGCAACTGTTTGCATTTATAGTTACTATGTTTTTTCAGTTAGCACCTGTTCACATTTGTTGGATGTGCGGGTCAGTTTTTTGATATTTCTAGTCAAGCTTTATCTTGGTCTCCAAGCTTTAGTCCGAAATATGCGAAGTATACGTTTTTCATAAAGTCTGTAATATTCAGCTGTTGCTTCATGTTACGCCCGGGTGGTGGATCCTCTGGGCCGTGCACCGGACTCCCCCAGTGAAGCAACACAGAGCTAACCCCTATAGAGGGACTGTCCGGTCACCCCACCAGAGGGCCTAGGTGTACGGTTGCTGGAGCACTAAGCGGGATAAGGTCAGAGTCCTTTCCGGAAGCTGGAATGAGGAAGTCCCTGGGGACAAAGAGTTCCTGGTGCCAGGTGTGATGACGGTGCCCGGGTACCGGTGGCAGGTAGAGACGTCAGACGTGAGCAGAGTCCAACCGGTAGAGGAGGCTGAAGTCACCAGGTGAAGCCGAGGGTAGAAGGCAGGTTCAGACTGCAGAAGATGGTGGCGTCTAAACTGACAGTCCCCGTAGGACCACTCGGACAGGTTATGGTCAGGACCAGGTTTGCTTGGTAGAACTGGTTCTTTGGAAGACATAAAGTGAGAACGAGGCACAGCAAAGGGGACCTGAACTCCTAGCTAAAGAACTCGTAGAACAGGCGACGCCCTAGAGGCAGGAAGCTCCTAATATACCTGACCCTGACTGATGCAATATCCTGTTTAGGAGTACTGGGTCTTTAAGAGGAGGTCAGTGACCGCGCGCGCGCCCTAATGCGCATGCGTGATGCCCGGGTGCCGGAGGCCAGAGCAGGGAGCGGTGCCGAGGATGCAGGGGAGACAGACAGGGTGTCCTGGGTCGCAGAGGAGCGCCGGGAACAGGAGCCCGGGAGCCTGGAGGGTGCCGAGGAGGACGTGTGGCTGGAGGCAGGGGACCCGGGGGCCGGAGCGGTGAGTGGGGAACGGCGTCGGGGCCCGGGGAGCGTGACACTTCAACACTGTATATTCACCACAAATGTAACAGAAACTGTCAGGCGAATTAATACACTTCCACTGAGTCATAATGCCAATTTTGGGAAACACGGTTGAATATGAAGAGCTAACACGAACTGAGATTAAAAAATGTGAACAGGCGAGAACAAAGATAAAACAATTAAAACAAGCCCGGGCATGTCAGAGCCCGCTAATTCAGCTTGCAAAATGTTGATGCTGGTTTCATTAGCTCACTCTGAAAGTTCTTTTCTTTGAAAGTTATATTTTTTTGGCATTATATAGCTTTAATGCATTGATGTGAATTAATTAATAGTAATTTTGACTTTCAAAACTCTAAAAAAAAAAGAAAAAAAATTATGAAAAATTTACTAAATTTGAAGAGAAGTTTGCATTTTGTGGCAAATCTTGACGTCCAGGATTTTTTTCAATATTTTTTCCATTTTCAACACACCAAAATACATGGAAATTAGATGAAAATAATCAAACAGCTTTTTAGTCACAGACTTGTGTTCTTTATGACATGCTAATGAGGCCAGCAACTAGTCGCAAGAGCGTTACTTCCCTTGTCTAGTCGGCCCCCTTAGCATGTAAGCACGCCCACAGGGGAATATTAACATGCTAATGAACGCGCAGCGTCAGAGGCATGATCGCTCACCTCTCTGCTCTCACTGCAGCCGAAGCTGGATTTCGGCTCATTGCGCTTGATGAGAAGGCACTGGTCATGTGCAATATGAAGCCAGGTGTACGTGTCCTGGCTTCAAACTGATGTAGTGCGCATGACCAAAAGTCCAAGGACTTATGATTATGCGCATTGACCCTAAGCCCAGCATTCTGAGGCGGTGCAATGGACACAGGTACGCGCGTCACTGCCGATGATGACACTGGGCAATGGGCATTGAATAGCATGTTAGCACATCCCTGTGGGTGTGCTAACGTGCTAAGAGGGCGGAATGAGTGCAGGAACTAATGCCTTTGCGACTAGTCCCTGCGCTCATTAGCATATCATAAAGGATCTTTAGAAATACCTTTTTAAAGATCTCTTTATGTATACTACGATAGGCTGGGACTGTTAGGCAGGGATTAGAAATACAGTTAGGTCCAGAAATATTTGGACAGTGACACAATTTTCGCGAGTTGGGCTCTGCATGCCACCACATTGGATTTGAAATGAAACCTCTACAACAGAATTCAAGTGCAGATTGTAACGTTTAATTTGAAGGTTTGAACAAAAATATCTCATAGAAATTATAGGAATTGTATACATTTCTTTACAAACACTCCACATTTTAGGAGGTCAAAAGTAATTGGACAAATAAACCAAACCCCAAAAAAAAATTTTTATTTTCAATATTTTGTTGCGAATCCTTTGGAGGCAATCACTGCCTTAAGTCTGGAACCCATGGACATCACCAAAAGCTGGGTTTCCTCCTTCTTAATGCTTTGCCAGGCCTTTACAGCCGCAGCCTTCAGGTCTTGCTTGTTTGTGGGTCTTTCCGTCTTAAGTCTGGATTTGAGCAAGTGAAATGCATGCTCAATTGGGTTAAGATCTGGTGATTGACTTGGCCATTGCAGAATGTTCCACTTTTTTGCACTCATGAACTCCTGGGTAGCTTTGGCTGTATGCTTGGGGTCATTGTCCATCTGTACTATGAAGCGCCATCCGATCAACTTTGCGGCATTTGGCTGAATCTGGGCTGAAAGTATATCCCGGTACACTTCAGAATTCATCCGGCTACTCTTGTCTGCTGTTATGTCATCAATAAACACAAGTGACCCAGTGCCATTGAAAGCCATGCATGCCCATGCCATCACGTTGCCTCCACCATGTTTTACAGAGGATGTGGTGTGCCTTGGATCATGTGCCGTTCCCTTTCTTCTCCAAACTTTTTTCTTCCCATCATTCTGTTACAGGTTGATCTTGGTCTCATCTGTCCATAGAATACTTTTCCAGAACTGAGCTGGCTTCATGAGGTGTTTTTCAGCAAATTTAACTCTCGCCTGTCTATTTTTGGAATTGATGAATGGTTTGCATCTAGATGTGAACCCTTTGTATTTACTTTCATGGAGTCTTCTCTTTACTGTTGACTTAGAGACAGATACACCTACTTCACTGAGAGTGTTCTGGACTTCAGTTGATGTTGTGAACGGGTTCTTCTTCACCAAAGAAAGTATGCGGCGATCATCCACCACTGTTGTCATCCGTGGATGCCCAGGCCTTTTTGAGTTCCCAAGCTCACCAGTCAATTCCTTTTTTCTCAGAATGTACCCGACTGTTGATTTTGCTACTCCAAGCATGTCTGCTATCTCTCTGATGGATTTTTTCTTTTTTTTCAGCCTCAGGATGTTCTGCTTCACCTCAATTGAGAGTTCCTTAGACCGCATGTTGTCTGGTCACAGCAACAGCTTCCAAATGCAAAACCACACACCTGTAATCAACCCCAGACCTTTTAACTACTTCATTAATTACAGGTTAACGAGGGAGACGCCTTCAGAGTTAATTGCAGCCCTTAGAGTCCCTTGTCCAATTACTTTTGGTCCCTTGAAAAAGAGGAGGCTATGCATTACAGAGCTATGATTCCTAAACCCTTTCTCCGATTTGGATGTGAAAACTCTCATATTGCAGCTGGGAGTGTGCACTTTCAGCCCATATTATACATATAATTGTATTTCTGAACATGTTTTTGTAAACAGCTAAAATAACAAAACTTGTGCCACTGTCCAAATATTTCTGGACCTAACTGTATGCACCCAGATCTGCTTGTGGTTCTGGGTGTATATTGAACCTCACAGGTTCACTTTAAATTAGCCATTAAAGGTATCAACCACTGAGGACTCTCAATTATTAATATTTTTCTATTGGCTAACAGTGCAAAGATATATTTTTACTAGGATCTAGTCTTCAGAATGTAAGACCTAAGTTCAGGACAAGAAAGGGATTTCAGCTGTTGTTGTATAAAGCAGTGTTCATTAGAAAAGTGATAATCTTTTAGTATTACAATGAATACACATTCTGTGATTTGTTAATGTAAAGCATATAGAACGTTCTGTGTTAATATTTATTCTCAATTTATTTTAATGCTCCTACTAGCAGCCGGGACAAAAACATATCTCTTGAAATATATATGTCAACTTTCTAATCGGGTGTAATGTAAAAGCTTGCATACATTTTCAGTATAATAGGCTAGAACATGGTTTTTAATAGCAAATTTGTAGAAACAGACATGTGCTGTGATGGACGCCCTCATATAATTATGAAGCTTACATGAGCCACCATTGATTTCTGTCATACCTAAGGTTTACTCCACTAATTTATCATGATCGTATCTCTATAACCTATTTTATTTTTGCAGAAACCACTATAATATGCAAATATCAAGCTTTGTAATAAGCCATTGTTGGCTGTCCCATCACACGGCATTGGTACTTGTCTTACAATCCATGTGCTTCGTTAGTCTCTTGTTACTTCCATAGAGTGCCCTGAGGGGTCAGAATACAGAAGGGAAAACTAATTAAGACTTTTATTTTTGTCTGTAGGTTGAAGCAGCAGTCTGTGAATGGCCATCTTATGTGAGCAGGGGCACCACCTCCGCTGTTATGTTGGAACACCAATTAGGCAAATTTATAGGGTGAAATTTACATTCACTGTATCTGTAATCTTCCCAACTAATTGTACCAAATACAATTATCTTAAAAGTTTTTCTCAAGTTTCTCACAAATATGATAGTTGCAATCAGCTCTATCATATTTTAAAGGGAACCTGTCACCAGATTTGGCGACTATAAGCCACCACCAGTGAGCCCTTATATGCAGCATTCTAGAAAACTACATATAAGAGCCCAGGCCGCACTGTCCAGCATAAAAAAAGACTTTTATAATACTCACCTAGGGGACAGTCTGGCCTGATGGGTGTCGCTGCTCTCCAGTTCAGCGCATCCTCTCTGCAGCGATCTCGTCTGCCTTCTACCCAGCCCAGTGCAGATGACACAACTACATAATCCACATATGCCAACATTGTGATCCTGCGCAGGCACACTTTGATGTGCCCTGCTGAGGAAAGGACGCCCAGCCACTACATATGACTACAGTGTATGCAAAGCCCTTCTAGGGCATCGCATGCAAATTAGCCATGTGATCGGAAGCAAGGTGAGTGGAGCAGAGCAGGGAGGCGGTGCATCATCCCGCTGCCCAGTGTGATGAGGTCACGCGGAGGTGGCGAGGACACGGAATCTGGCAGGAAATGGTAGGAGCTGAAGATCGGCGGTAGTGGTGGGGGGCCCGCAGTGCCCATCCCGTGCTTTGCTTTAGCTGGATGCGCGTCGCAGGATGCACATCCAGCCTAAATGCATGGGGGCTCAGAGAGGACGTCGTGCAACGTGGGAGCCAGGGAGTGTGAGTAAAATGTTTTAGTGTTTTCTTTTTGCGGCAGACAAATATAAAAGGAGAGGCCAAAGGCGTTGATGGTAGTAGTCTCCTATGGGGTAGGGGCGCGATGATGAGCGTGTCGGCAATTATGGGACGACACAGAGGGTGCAGTTTAAGTTCTTTATTCACTGAAGTCACCGCCTTTGGACTGCCGGACTCCACTGTGATGGGCTCAGCCAATCCTGGATAGTTTGATGGTCAAGGCCGGTGTTTCCGTCTGTGTGTCCTTTCAAATGGTTTTCCCTCTACCCCAGCTCATGGGCCGTGGAATGGGTCACGGGTACCTGCAGCACTCCCCACGAGCCCTGGGATCCCCCTTCTTTCTAAGAACCCGGGTCGAGCCTCCAGCTCCGGACCACGGGCCCCTTCTCTATCCTTGTTGCTTCTGACTGACGACTGTTCCTGAGTCCAATCTGGTGTGGACCGCTGCCTGGTGCTAACTGAGTTCTGTGTGACATGCCTCCTAACTTCCCTTGCAGGTCCCCCACCTCCCAGGTTGCTGAACTAGTGGGCAAGAGGTCCCATACCTCATGATGGCTACCCCCAGCACCTACCCTTGTCCAGGTCCCAGTGACAGAGCTCCTGTGTTATGTGTTGGATGTGTTGTGGTGGTTTACCGGTGATGGCCTCCTCTGTACCTGAGATTAATACTGCACCTCGAGTGAGGTGCAGTACCCGTGGAGCCTGAAACCGCAGGGACGCCACATATACACACCAGGAGAGGCCCTGGAAGTGGACATATATACAAGAAGGAGGACATATATGGAAGGGAGGGGACAAAAAGCAGGATGAGGACATTATACAGAATGTGCCCAGGAGGGGGATATATATATATAAACCAGGAGGAGCCCTGGAAGGAGACATATATACAAGAAGGAGGACATATATGGATGGAAGGGGACAAAAAGCAGGATGAGGACATTATACAGAATGTGCCCAGGAGGGGGATATATATATATACGCCAGGAGGGGCCCTGGAAGGAGACATATATACAAGAAGGAGGACATATATACAAGGAAGGGGACAAATCCAGAATGGAGACATTACATCAGAATGTGTCCAGGAGGGGGATATATATACGCCAAGAGAAGCCCTGGAAGGGTACATATATACAAGAAGGAGCATATACCTTTAAGGAAGGCAACAAAAACCAGGATGGGGATATATATATCAGCATGTGCCCAGGAGAGGGATATACATACTAGGATGGGGACATATACAGTCCCTTGCAAAAGTACTTGGCCCCCTTAAACTTTTCAACCCTTTCCCACATTTCAAGCTCAAACATAAAAATAAAACATTTTAATTTTTTGTTGAAGAATTAACAACAAGTGGGACACAATTGTGAAGTAGAATGAAATGTATTGGTTATTTTAAACTTTTGTAAAAAATAAAAAACTGAAAGTTGGGGAGTATAATATTATTCAGCCCCTTTACTTTCAGTGGAGCAAAATTACTTTCAGTGGAGCAAAATCACTCCAGGAGTTCATTGATGATCTCTAAATGATCCAATGTTGTCCTAAATGACTGATGATGATAAATATAAGCCAACTGTGTGTAATCAAGTCTCGGTATAAATGCACCTGCTCTATAATAGTGTCATTGTTCTGTTTAAAATGCAGATAGCATCATGAAGACCAAGGAACACAACAGGCAGTTCCGTGATACTGTTGTGGAGAAGTTTATAGCCGGATTTGGATACAAAAAGATTTCCACAACTTTAACATCCCAAGGAGCACCGTGCAAGCGATCATATTGAAATGGAAGGAGTATCATACCACTGCAAATCCACCAAGACCCGGCCGTCTCGCTAAACTTTCATCTCAAACAAGAAGACTGATCAGAGATACAGCCAAGAAGCCCATGATCACTCTGGATGAACTGGAGAGATCTACAGCTGAGGTGGAAGAGTCTGTCCATAGGTCATCAATTAGTTGTACACTGCACAAATCTGGCCTTTATGGAAGAGTGGCAAGAAGAAAGCCATTTCTCAAAGATATCCATAAAAAGTGTTGTTTAAAGTTTGCCGCAAGCCACCTGGGAGACACACCAAACATGTGGAAGAAGGTGCTCTGGTCAGATGAAACCAAAATTGAACATTTTGGGCACAATGTCAATCGATATGTTTAGCGTAAAAGCAACACAGCTCATCACCCTGAACACATCATCCCCACTGTCAAACATGGTGGTGGCAGCATCATGGTTTGGGACGGCTTTTCTTCAGCAGGGACAGGGAAGATGGTTAAAATTGATGGGAAGATCGATGGAGCCAAATACAGGACCATTCTTGTATTAAACCTGTTGGAGTCCGCAAAAGACCTGAGACTGGGATGGAGATTTGTCTTCCAACAAGACAATGATCCCAAACATAAAGCAAAATCTACAATGGAATGGTTCACAAATAAACGTATCCAGGTGTTAGAATGGCCAAGTCAAAGTCCAGACCTGAATCCAATCGAGAATCTGTGGAAAAAGCTGAAAACTGCTGTTCACAAACGCTCTCCATCCAACCTCACTCTGCTCGAGCTGTTTGCAAAGGAAGAATGGGCAAGAATTTCAGTCTCTCGATGTGCAAAACTGATAGACACATACCCCAAGTGACTTGTAGCTGTAATCGCAGCAAAATGTGGCGCTACAAAGTATTAACTTAAGGGGGCCAAATAATATTGCACACTCCAATTTTCAGTTTTTTATTTTCTACAAAAGTTTAACATAAGGAATAAATTTCATTCTACTTCACAATTGTGTCCCACTTATTGATTCTTTACCAAAAAATAACAATTTTTTTATCTTTATGTTTGAAGCCTGAAATGTGGGAAAAGGTTGAAAAGTTCAAGGGGGCCGAATACTTTCGCAAGGCACTGTACACCAGGAGGGTCACAGGATCTGGACATATGTACCAGGAGGAGATATATGCTAGGAAAAGGACAATAAACTAGGATGGGGACATCCATACCAGGAAGAGCCCAGGATGAGGACAAATATACCAGGAAAGGGGACATATATACCAGGAGGATATTCTACAGAGGGGCAATGTGTGTGTGTGTGTGGGGGGGGGGGGTGGATAGTATACAGAGAAGCAGTTTGTGAGTATATATATAATATATATATATATATATATATATATATATACTAGCTGTACTACCCGGCTTCGCCCGGATTAATGACTGCTGTTAACAAAATAGAATGTATTAATAAAAATGTATTCTGCACACAAAAAACACAAAACAAATAGATAGAAATGTAATTATTAAAAGGCAAAAACTAAGCTAATAGAAGCATTTCACACCATATATTTCAAAACCACAGATATTCCACACAGATTTAACTAAATTGGCTAAGTAATGTGCTCCATCTGTCTCTTTCCAGATCTGTCTCTTTCCCCATCTGTCTCTTTCCCCGTATGTCTCTGTCAGTCTCTTTCCAGGTCTGTCTCTTTCCAGGTCTGTCTCTTTCCTCGTCTGCCTCTTTCCTCATCTGCCTCTTTCCTCGTCTGCCTCTTTCCCCATCTGCCTCTTTCCCCATTTGCCTCTTTCCCCGTTTGTTTCTTTCCCCGTCTGTCTGTTTCCCCGTCTGTCTCCCTCCCCATCTGTCTCTCTCCCTGTCTGTCTCTGTCTGTCTCTTTCCCTATCTGTTTCTTTCCCCGTCTGTCTCTTTCCCCGTCTGTCTGTCTCTGTCTCTTTCTTTGTCTGTCTCTATCTCTGTTTCTTTCCCCATCTGTCTCTTTCCAGGTCTGTCTCTTTCCAAGGTCTGTCTCTTTCCCCGTCTGTCTCCCCGTCTCTTTGTCTGTCTCTTTCCCCGTCTGTCTCTATCAAGGTCTGTGTCTTTCGCCATCTATCTTTGTCTGTCTCTCTGGCTGTCTCCTCCTTCCCTGTCTGCCTGTCTCTGTCCCCATCTGTCTGTTTCCAGGTCTGTCTCTTTCCAGGTCTGTCTCTGTCTGTCTCTTTCCCCGTCTGTCTCTGTCTGTCTTTTTCACCATCTGTCTCTGTCTGTCTCTTTCACCGTTTGTCTCTGTCTGTCTCTTTCCCTGTCTATCGCTCTCTCTCTGTCTTTTTCCCTGTCTCTCTCTGTCTGTCTGTCTTTCTCTGTCTCTCTCTATCCGTCTCCCCACCGACATCTTATTACCTCACATATAAGCTTCTTATACTATGAATGTCTTTTGTTCCTATAGCAACCACTCACAGCTCCTACTAATAACCTGTAGTTCTAGGTTCCATTTACTTTAATGAAGGCATGTTTTTTGGAGAGTAACTGTAAAGCGCGGGGTTAAATTCTCCTGTCAAAACATAGTCTACGACGTTCCCTGGGTCACATGAGGTGTCTGTGCAAAATTTTGTGATTGTAAATGCGACGGTGCGTATACACTTTTCGTTTCACTTTTTCCCCATTATGTAGATAGGGGCAAAATTGATTGGCAAATTGGAACGCGCGGTGTTAAAATTTCGCCTCACAACATCACCTATGACGCTCTCGGGGTCCAGACGTGTGAGTGTGCAAAATTTTGTGGCTGTAGCTGCGACGGTGTAGATGCCAATCCCGGACATACACACATACACACACACACACACACACACACACACACACATTTAGCTTTATTTATTAGATATATCTATATGTATATATATAGCAACACATAACTCACAAAAAGAGCCATAAGGTATGAGCACTAAGCCTACCAATTTTGGGCAGGGAAGGTGAGAGCTTGTATACCTGTATTGCCCACCATGATGGATTGGAGGCTACCCGCCTTTTTCTGGAGATGGGCAGTCGGGATGGCGATTTCAATAAATTTATCCTCGAGCTGCTCCACTTTGCCCTTACACATAATTTTTTTATTTTTAAGGACCAATTTTATCTGCAGCAGCGCGGCACTGCCATGGGGGCGGCCTGTGCCCCCTCGTATGCCAACCTCTTCCTCGGTATGTGGGAGAGGTTGGTATTTGGCGAGGGTGGCGCTGGACTTAGCTCCCATGTGCAGTGCTGGCTCAGATATATTGATGACGTTTTGTTTTTTTGGCAGGGCACAGTGGAGCAGCTTGACGAATTTATGGGGCAGTTGAATACTAATAGGTTTAACATTAAACTAACTTATAAGCATAGCAGCAGGTGCATTGACTTTTTAGATATTAACATCGAGGTGGACCCTATGTCGGTCATCCAGACTAGTGTCCATCGGAAATCTACTTCAGTCAATGCCCTGCTGCACGCGTCATCTGCCCATACACCTTCTACAATACGCGCCATCCCGGCTGGCCAATTTTTAAGAGCGAGGCGGATTTGTTCCTCCAACGATGCATTTGAGTCACAGTCGGCCGACCTCAGATGTCGATTCAGGGATCGAGGATACAGCAACCGCTGCATTCGGAGGGGGTATTTACGCGCTAAGCGGACCCCCCGTGACCAACTACTTCAATACATTCCTAAGTCTCAAAAACCTGACCCTCCAATTCGTTTTATAGGCACCTATAATGGCCATTGGCAGACCATGCGAGAGATTCTGATCAGGCACTGGCCTGTCCTTCGATCGGATCCTATCCTGGCAGAAGTCCTTCCCTCCGGTCCCCTCATGACGGCTCGCCGTTCTAAAAACCTTCGAGATATTCTGGTAAGGAGCCACTATATACCACCTATTTCTAACCCTTTCAGTACCCGTGGCCCCTTGGTTGGGTGTTTTCCATGCGGTCGATGTTTGGCCTGCCAGAATATCACTCGCGCCTCTTCATTTATGTCATCTAACGGAACTAGGACGTTTAATATCCGGTGTCACATTACATGCAGTACCACGCACGTTATTTATTATGCTACGTGCCCATGCTCCCTCGTGTATATCGGCCTCACTTCACGTGAGTTGAGGGTACGCACGAGGGAGCATGTGCGGGATATTAGTGCCGCGAGGGATACCGTTGACCCTACCACACTGAAAACACTCCCTAGGCATTTTTATAAATTCCATGGGAGTAACCCGTCTGGTCTTAAGATACGGGGCATTGATCACGTCCGTGGTGGGTCTCGTGGTGGTGACTTGAAAAAACGATTGGCCCAGGTGGAGGCCCGTTGGATCTCCACCTTGGACACTTTGGTCCCTAATGGACTTAATGAGAACATCAGTTTTGTGCCCTTCCTGTAATGTAACATCATCAGTTTTTTATACACATATTTTTCTCTATCATTTCTCTATTGTCGGCCTCTTCTGTATTCCTTGTTTTTAATTTGTTGTTATTTGTCTCTGTGGTTTTAAATTGTTTTGTCATCTTAATCTTACCATTTTTTGCACTACTATGAGCAACCTGTGGCTTATCTTTGTATTGATGCCTGACCTGCTATTGACCTCTGATTATATTATTTCTTTAGACCTACCCCTCCGTTGTGCATTTTTCCTGACCTTCCGGTCCTTGTGGCTTGCTGAGCGATTCGGACCCTTTGATCGGACGTGTTACATCTAGGAAATCTGGAGAATTACCTATCTCTCCCCATTCGCGTGAATTGCATGATTTTCCAGCCCTTACGGTCTATTGTGTGATATGGATATCGGGTGGATGCACTAGACCCAGAAAAATTGATGAACTTTCTATGCCTCTTCAAGTGGCTCCTCCATTGATTATTCTATATTACTCCCTTGTTGGACTTGTCTTGAATACTGGCATCTTCTGCCTGGTTGGCAGTTGTCCAGAGTTTTTCTACAGTGTAAATGCATAAATTTCTATTTCCTATAACTTATGACCTAGACTGGTGGAACTGTATACTTATGTGGCGTTACTGTGGTTCACTTTTGGACTACTCCAAGTGTTATGCCTGTGGTAGTTCCCCTAACCTTTTCGGTGCCTGTATAACACTTACGCTCATTCTGTTTCCATGGGTACGCGTCCCTTGGATCAGGTGGGCGGGTGTAGACACGGCTCGATATGTGATGGGATATACCCTGGCCCTTAGGCTTTATCTAACTCGATCGGGAATGGTGGGGCGTGGCTGAGGGGTTGACACGTCCCCAGCAATCACGTGCGGCCTTCCTGTCGAGTAGGATAACTCGTAATTCCGACTTGGATTACTATTGGCTAAACCGCACAGCACTCACCTGACGACCGGGAGAAAAGAATTCTGGGACTCATGACGACTTCCGGTTTACATTCAGGAAGCGCGTCCTTAGTAACCACCGCACGAAGTGCCCAGTCTATTGTATCTAGCTGGGCACGTGAACTGTGAGACCTATGATGACTTCCGGTTCTTAACTAGGAAGTGCGTCCTTGGTTACCACTCTGATCAAGCCGTGATCCTGATGATAGTACTATTTACCCGGTTCACGGCATCTGGTGATGTTTGACAAATTGAGCGGCCGTTTTTTGAGCAATGCATATGTACCATTGATGAATACGTTTGTTATATTCTGGTCACTTGGATATATGGTATCAATAACGTTGTGTGGTAACACCACATAGGTCACTTCCGGTCTAACGTCATTTCCAGCCACACACCTGTTGATTCCATTTTAGGAGGGGTATATATGAGGCATGCAGGTCTTGGGCTCACTACCTTGGTTCCCCACCTTGATAAAGCTACTAAATCCTCGCGAAACGCGCGTCGGATGGAGACCTTTGGCCATTTTTAGGGATACCCTTATTCCATCTGGGACTATCTGGGACTACGCCCTTTGGTTGCTGGCCAGCACCGCGATTTTTTACTGATATTGCACTTTGGCACTTTAGGTAAGAAAACTTCTCTACCTTGCACATTGTGGATGTATTTATACGTGGTGCTAGTCTTACTAGACTTGCACTAACATCCTTTTCTCCTTGGTGCTCTCAGCATGATCACCATGATTGCCTACCAATACATGGTGGGGAACCATGGTTTGATGTAAGGATTAGAAGTGTAAGATAGTCCCCTTTTTGATACATTTTTACCGCCCTTATTAGACCCATTTACTGGTTTGCCCTTATCCAATTCTGATTCTTACATTTAATAATCTAGATACAATTAGACGGGCTTTCATGAATATCTTTGGGTCTAATATGTTTGTATCCCTAAACAAGTTTTTGGTAGTGTACCATTTCTTATCCTTTTCTTGTTGTGTATTCAAATAAAATATTATAATTGCACTTTACTCTCCTCCTCCTGTTTATTAAATGTATATATATAGGTAAGGATGGTTGACCTTAGGGAGATCAACATCCAGCATCGGGGAAACACCATCACGTGTTTTTCAACGCAGTGATTCTAGAGCAATGCCCCCTGGGAAATATGCAAAACAAGGAAGCCGCGGAGACACCATCACATGTTTCTCTGAGAAACATGTGATGGTGTCTCCGCGGCTTACTTGTTTTGTATATGTATATATATATATATATATATATATATATATATATATATATATTATATATATATATATATATAGGAACAGATTGTGTGGGGATAGTATACAAAAGGGCAGTGTACTTGAAGGATATAATACAGAGTGGCAGTGTGTGTGAGGGGGATTTTATACAGAGTGGTAGTGTGTGTGAGATATTATACAGAGGGGCAGTATGTGTGTGTGTGGGGGGATATTATACAGGGGGCAGTATGTGTGTGGGGATATTAGACAGGAACAAGCTGTGGATATAAGGAGCGCATAGGGTCTTACCGATGTATAATATGGTGACTTTTTAAAGGAAAACCACTCACCTGGATTAATTGTGTCTCACAACCAATATAGAACCATATAACAGCTGCAGCCAATCCCACGTGCCAAAGGCAGAAGCAAAACAAAAACAGGATAATTGTGGTGTACTCCGCGATGCTGTACAAAGAATCACTCCAAGTAATAAAGCAATGTGGGTTGTTTATTCTACCATTTCGAAGAGATATCCGCTTTTCTTCCTGGTGGATTTTCTTGAGGAAGAAGAGGTATATATGTTTATTTATTTTTTTAATATAGTGCTAACATATTCTGTAGTGCTTTACATACATCAGCAACACTCCTCATTGGGGCTCACAATCTAAATTTCCTATCAGTATGTCTTTGGAGTGTGGGAGGAAACCAGAGAACACAGAGGAAACCCACGTAAACACGGGAAGAACATACAAACTCCTTTCAGATGTTGTCCTTGGTGGGATTTGAACCCAGAACCCCAGAACTGCAAGGCTGCAGTGCTAACCACTGAGCCACCGTGGCATGTATGTGTGGGGGTGATATTATACAGAGGACCAGTGTGCGTGGGGGGTTATTATACAGAGGAGCAGTGTGTGGGGATATTATACAAAAGAGCAGTGAGTGGGGGGAGAGATATTATACAGAGGAGTAGTGAGTGTGGGAGAGATATTATACAGAGGTGCTGTGTGTGGAGAGGGGTATTATACAGAGGAGCTGTGTGTGGGGGGATATTATACAGAGGAGCAGTGTGCATGTGGGGATATTATACACGGGGCATTGTGGTTAGATATGTTATACAGAGAGGCAGTGTGTTTAGGGGGATATTATACTTGGGGCAGTGTGGGCGAGATATATATATTATATTACACATAGGCAAATATATTACACATAGCAATATCGTTAGCGAGATCACTGAAATGTCACAGGTTTTGTGACGCAACAGCGACCTCGCTAGCGATCTCGCTGCGTGTGACACATAGCAGCGACCGGCCCCCCACTGCGATATCGCCGATCGTACCTGAATGTCCTGGGTCATTTTTTGATCGTTGGTGTCCCGCTGGGTAGCATGCATTGCTGTGTTTGATGCCATAACAACGGCGAGCGACCTCGTGGGCAAATCTAAATTAAATCAATATTTGTTGTGACTAAACTTTACCTTTAAAACAGCATTAAAGAAACAATTTTTGTAGGTATATTACACACAGTTTTGAAGGAACTTGGCATGGAGTTTGTTTCTTGGATATTCAACCACAGATCTTTTTTGATATAGGTTTGCACAAATCGATATGTCGCAGACCCAGACAGACTTGATGGAGTTGAGATCAGGGCTCTGTGAGGACCATAGCATCAGTTCCAAGACTCCAAGTTCATTTTTATGCTGAAAATAGTTCTTAAAGACCTCCGACACACATCCGTGCCACTGGTACTTGTTTAGTACGTTTTTGCACGTACCGGCAGCACGAAGACACGTACACCAGTGTTACCCTATGGTAACAGGCACACACACATAAAACCACACGGAACGTGTGTCCGTGTCGTTTGTACGTTTGTGCTTTTTTCCGCACGCTCAACATGTCCATTTTTCTCCGGCATCACGCAGGCACGGACCCGCTAAAGTCAATGGGTCCGTGTCTGCACGTATGTGACACGTAGCATGTCTGTGTGCTACCCGTACTGTCCGTGTGCGTTTTTTTTTTTTAATTCTGGAAGCGATGTTGGTCAATCTCCCTCTGTCAGTCGGTCTGTATCTTTCTCTGTCAGATGGTGGCTCTGTCTGTCTGTCTCTCTCTCTCTGTCCCTCTCTCTGTCCGTCGGTCGGTCTCTCCCCCTCTCGCATACTCACCGATCTCCAATCACCAGCGTGGTGCTGCACAGCTGTTAAAAACCTCCGGTGGGTTTTAATATTTTGAAAATGCCGGCCGCTCATTATTCAATCCCGTATTCACTGTTTCCCCGCCCACCGGCGCCTATGATTGGTTGTAGTCAGACATGCCTCCACGCTGAGTGACAGATGTCTCACTGCAACCAATCAGAGACACCGGTGGGCGTGTCTATGTCAAGCAGTAAAATAAATAAATAAACAAAAACGACGTGCGGTCCCCCCAATTTTGATACCAGCCAGGGTAAAGCCACACGGCTGAAGGCTGGTATTCTCAGGATGGGGAGCTCTACGTTATGGGGAGCCCCCCAGCCTAACAATATCAGCCAGAAGCTGCCCGGAATTGCCGCATCTATTAGATGCGACAGTTCCGGGACTCTACTTGGCTCATCCCAAATTGCCCTGGTGCGTTGGCAATCGAGGTAATAAAGGGTTAATCATGACAGGCATCTCCCCGAGATACCTTCCATGATTAACCTGGAAGTTAAATAAAAAATACACACACATCCAAAAAATCTTTTATTTGGAAATATACCAAAAAACAAACACCCTCTTTCACCACTTTATTAAGCCACAAATACCCCTCCAGGTCCGGCGTAATCCACGGAAGTCCCATGACGCTTTCAGCTCTGCTACATGAAGGTGACAGGAGCGGCCACATACCATGAACGGTCTCTGTCAGCTCCACGCAGCAACTGAGGTGAGCCGCGCAATTAGTGATGATGTCACTCAGGTTACTCGCAGCCACCGCTGGATCCTCCAACTGTGACAGCAAGTCGCCCAAGTGACTGAAGTGAGCTGAGCGAACTGCAATGAAGTCACAGGTGAGTTGCAGTCTCAGGTGGAAGACTCCAGCTAGCCGCGGGTAGCCTGAGTGACAGAAGCGATAATCACGCCGCTAAGTTCAGTCACTCAGGGGATTAGCGGTCACCGGTGAGTCCTTCACGGGTGACCGCTAATCAGGATGCCACACACATACAGAGCCGTGGTATGACAATGAAGTCGGGTGAAGTTCATCCAAGTTCACTCTCATCGCGCGTCCCTGTCTGCTGTCAGCGGGTATGTAGCAACGACATTTTGCCTCACACATGGATTATTTCAAACAGACACCACACGGACATTACATGTACGTATCTCACGCATACACGGACATTCCACATGCACACACGGCGAGCATACGCCATCACACGGATGTCACACGTACCGGAGAAACGCCCATAAAAAACGGAACACGGACCAGAAAAACGGGACTTGAGACACGTACGTGTTTTTTGCAGAAGTGTGGCAGAGGCCAAAGACATTGTCTGTGTGTCCTGGTTGTTGTCTATTATGTGGTGTGATGGCATAATCGGGGACTGGGGCTCTTAAACTGGCCCTCAGGCTAGGGGCGCCCTCGCTGTCCTTGATCCCAGAGATACGTCTGATGGTGAGCCACCCTCTTTGCCCTACTCCTGTACAGCCCTGATCTAATACTACCTCTACCTCACCACAGGGGAGGCCGAAAAAGGAGTGGTAGAACACACAGATAAGGACAAACAGGGGAAAATAAAACCAAAACTCGATCACACAGTCTACTCACACAGAGGTATTAGATATACAAGTGATAAGGAGGAAAATAAGAGCAGGGAGGAAACAATGAGACGATGAGAGAGCTCCACAACAGCTCCACGCACCAAGCAATACAGTCATGGCCAAAAGTTTTGAGAATGCTACAAATATTAATTTTTACAAAGTCTACTGCTTAGGTTTTTCTAATGGCAATTTGCATATACTCCAGAATGTCATAAAGAGTGATCAGCTTAACAGCAATTACTTGCAAAGTCAATATTGGCTAAGAAAATGAACTTCAACCCCCAAAACACATTTCAACATCATTGCATTCCTGCCTTAAAAGGAGCAGCTAACATTGTTTTAGTGATTGTTCCATTAACACAGGTGTGGGTGTTGATGAGGACAGGGCTGGCAATCAATCAGTCATGATTAAGTAAGAATGACACCACTGGACACTGGTGCTTGGTATCATTGTTTCTCTTCAGTTAACCATGGTTATCTCTAAAGAAACACGTGCAGCCATCATTGCTCTGCACAAAAATGGCCTAACAGGGAAGAGTATCGCAGCTACAAAGATTGCACCTCAGTCAACAATCTATCGCATCATCAAGAACTTCAAGGAGAGAGCTTCCATTGTTGCCAAAAAGGCTCCAGGGCGCCCAAGAAGGACCAGCAAACGCCAGGACCGTATCTTAAAACTGTTTCAGCTGCGGGATCGGACTGTCAGCAGTGCCGAGCTAGCTCAGCAATGGCAGCAGGCTGGTGTGAGTGCTTCTGCACGCACTGTGAGGCGGAGACTGCTTGAGCAAGGCCTGGTTTCAAGGAGGGCAGCAAAGAAGCCACTTCTCTCCAGAAAAAACATCAGGGACCGAATGATATTCTGGAAAAGGTACAGGGAGTGGACTGCTGAGGACTGGGATAAAGTCATTTTCTCAGATGAATCCCCTTTTCGATTGTTTGGGACATCTGGAAAACAGCTTATTAGGAGAAGAAGAGGTGAGCGCTACCACCAGTCTTGTCTCATGCCAACTGTTAAGCATCCTGAAACGATTCATGTGTGGGGTTGCTTCTCAGCCAAGGGAATCGGCTCACTCACAGTCTTGCCTAAAAACACAGCCATGAATAAAGAATGGTACCAGAATGTCCTCCAAGAGCAACTTCTCCCAACTGTCCCAAAGCAGTTTGGTGCCCAACAATGCCTTTTCCAGCATGATGGAGCACCTTGCCATAAAGCAAAGGTGATCACTAAATGGCTCATGGAACAAAACATAGAGATTTTGGGTCCATGGCCTGGAAACTCCCCAGATCTTAATCCCATTGAGAACTTGTGGGCAATCATCAAGAGACGGGTGGACAAACAAAAACCAACAAATTCTGGCAAAATGCAAGCATTGCTTATGCAAGAATGGACAGCTATCAGTTAGGATTTGGTCCAGAAGTTGATTGAGAGCATGCCAGGGAGAATTGCAGAGGTCCTGAAGAAGAAGGGTCAACACTGCAAATATTGACTTGCTGCATTAACTCATTCTAACTGTCAATATAACCTTTTGGTACTCATAATATGATTGCAATTATATTTCTGCATGTGATGTAAACATCAGACAAACACAATTAAAAACCAAAGGGCAACAGATCATGTGAAAATATAATTTTGGTGTCATTCTCAAAACCTTTGGCCATGACTGTACAATCACCAACAGTACTGGGATACAACAACACACTGACCATTGTAGCTAAAGCTATAGTCGGCATGGGAAGATAGGCTCCTCCATCTTAAAAAGCCAGGGAGTGATTGTGATAGGTCTCCTAGAACGTGATCCAAGAGGTAACCAGCAGGCTAGCAGAAATTAACAAATGCAAACCCAATCATTAATGAGAACACAGCTGGTCGACACCTGAGCCTGTCTGTGTAACTTAGAAGCACGAAAAGAGTCATAGTGAGGAGTGTCAGACTCTGCAGTGTGAACAGCATCAGATGCCGCCCTGACAGGCAGCGAGTTTACATCCAAACACCATGTGACATTGTTCTGCTGCAAAATAAATTTGGTGATTATCAGACTCCTCTCTTATAGTATTACATGATGGATAAGTATCTGCATCTTTTTCTCAGCAATAAGCACACCATAGATCATCATGACCAAATTCCCAACTCGATTTGCTGAATTTCAACCACAAAGTTGCAAGGACCCTCCACCATGCTTCAGTCGCTTATAATTACTCATTATTGTACTGATATCCATCCCTTTGAGAACAAACTGCCATATGTTACAGCCAAATATTTCATATTTTGCCTCATCTGTCAAAAGCATTTGCTGCCATTTGTCTGAAGCCCAGTTCCATGTAGGAGGTGTGGCTTTTAGCAGCAATTCTTCTATGAAAATCAATTCTGTACAGATTTTTCTGGACAGCAGGTAAGTGTAGCTGGGTCCCACGGACTGCTGCCAGTTCGGAGCTCATGACAATGCTGAATACTTTTCATTTTTGAAGGGATGCAAGCAACATGTGTCTTTTAGCTTCTGCATCAAGTTTCCTTGGCCAATCACTATGTCTGAGGTCCTTAAAATTGGCCGTATATTGGTGCTTCTGTTGCGGGCGGCGGGGCGCTACGCTCGCTAACGCTCGGGTCCGGCGCTGCTGCTCGGTGGCTCGAGCGGTGGGGAGGATCCGGGGACTCGAGCGGCGCTCCTCGCTCGTGAGTGAAAGGGGTGGTTGGTTTGGGGGATTTAGTCCGTGACACCACCCACGGGTTGTGGTGAGGTTGGGCACCACCGCTGCTGGTGACGGGGATCCCGGGAGCGATGGTAGGGAGCAGCTGGGATGTTGTTTTCCCCCCTTCGTGGGTAGGGGTTGGTGGTCCCGGGGCCCGGTGAGGTGACGGGGAGGCAGGGTTGGCAAGGTGCAGGGTCGCCTGGACTGCGCAGCGCGGTGCCGGATGGCACGGTTGTACTCACTCAGCCACAAATGTACGCAAAGTCTCTGGTAAACCAAACGGCTGGATGGACGGGTCCCGCAGCCGGCTGCTGTGGCTTCTCCCGGATGGTTGGTGGTGGCTGCCTTTCCCTGCACCTTTGTGTATGTTCGGCTCCGATGGCTTCCCACCAGTAACCCGCTCCCCAGCGTATATATGTGCCGGAGGAGCCCTTTTGCCCGCAGGCTCTGGCCCTCGGAACTCTAGCTGTGGCGGTAGCTGTATTTCCTTCCACTGGTCGGACAGTTGCCTTCTATTGGGTCTTGGCTGCTAGGAAACCCCTGGGGTTCCGGTCACTGACGGATTTGACCTTTAACGGCGACTCCAAGCCTGGTCGGGGTCCGCAGGCCCTGCCTGTGTGTGCTGGCTTCACTTCGCTCCCCGGTTCGGTACCGGCGGGCCACCGCCCGACCCCGGTCCTACGGTTCCGCATTGATTCGCCTCTCCTGCAGACGGCCACCACCGTCTGCCAACCTTGCTCTTAGTGCCCGGGCCACACACCCGGACACCGTCAGTTTACTCCTCCACTACTCTTCACTCCTCACACTTGCACTTCCCTAACTGATCTGACTTCCTTTTCCCGCCTCCAGGACTGTGAACTCCTCAGTGGGTGGGGCCAACCGCCTGGCTCCACCCCACCTGGTTTGGACATCAGCCCCTGGAGGGAGGCAACAAGGATTTTGTGTCTGGCTGATGTGCCTGTCTCGAGGTGGGGGGTTGGGGGTGTGTTCTGCAGTACCTGTGATGACCTGGCTAGTCCAGGGCGCCACATTCCCCCTTGGTTAAATGCAGACCGTCCGCAGGCTGCTCGTCCATCACCGGTTTTATTTTTCTTTTCAACTGTGAAAATATAAAAACAACAACACAGTATGCATTTCAAATCTTCCCTTACGGGAGGCATGTCACTTAAACGTTGCAAAACACATATATATATATATATACATTTTTAATAATAACGGACGGACGGCCTCTGCTCTCCCACCCAAGCAACCTAGCCCTGATGCTGCCCCTAAGAAGTGGGCAGCACCCCTTGACCCCAGTCCAGATCCAGGCTGCCCGAGCTGGAACGGGTACGGTGACTCGCACCCAGCTGTCACTTCAGGGGACCCCACGTCCATGGGGGACCCCTGACCCCCGGAGGATCGCCACCGTTTGCGGTAGTGGTGGGCCTGGGCCATCACTTTCCTCCAGGCCCATCCTCCAAATCTGCCTCTCCGGAGGCGGCAACGGAAAACATGCCCCCAACTTATTTACAATCCCACCAGTTCGTGGGTGCCCTGCCAGTTCTCAGGCATGTCCATGAAGAGTTTCTCATGCCAACGGTAACAAAGGGTCCCTGCAGGGACAACTTGCCGGCAACGGCCGGGTCAATTACGGTGTTAATCAGGTTATTTACTCGGGTTGATTCATTCATTTAAACAGGGTAACGGTACTGATGGTCCCGACGGGACCGCTGCCTTACTTCAAGTCCACACTGCAGGACGGAGGAGGGGACTGGGCCGGTTCTTGGGCCTCCTGGATCGTGCGGGCTATCATCTCAGCCTTCCGCTTCTCCCTCTCCGCTATATCCCGGCCCAGCTGGCTTGGCTCCCTGTCCCAGTAAGGGGCGTCTGCCTGCCCCTGCGCGCGGGTCGGGCCCCGCAGGACCTCCTTCACACTTCCCACTACTGGCGCTCGCTGTGGAAGGTTCCGCGGTGTCATGGCCTGGGGTGCTACCTCACAGCGGTGACCCGGCGCAGCCTGAGCCGAGGCGTGGGGTAGGGGTACAGGGGTCCTCACCTGCTGAGCTTCTGCCTCCTCCTGGACGGGATGGATCACCGGAGCCGGGACGGTACTGGGTGTGGTCCCTTCCGATGCCACCGGTGTGTCTTTACAGACTGACGCTGCCCTTGGGAGCTTCCAAGGAAGCGGTTCGGGTCGTCTGCGGACCTCTTCTGCAGGCTGGTCCACTCGGGCGGACAGGCAGGGTTCTGCTACCGATTGTAGGGGTAGCGGGCCTAGTCGCGGGGCGGCAGCAGCCAACACGGGTAGCGGGGGAGGCAGCAGGGTGAGCGGGCGCAGACCGGGCCCCTCAGCCGCAGCGACCGATCCTGTAGGGACACAGGGGCGTGGGTCGCTTACCCGCTCCTCCAAGTCTTCCTCCACCTCGCGTCTCCGTATGGCCGCCACCACATCCGCCATGTCGGCCTCCCACTCCTCCAGGAGGAGCTGCACTTTCACCTGCAGACGGCTGCTCAGTTGGACGGTCCGGGTATGCTAGGATCTCTTCCCCGGTCAAGGCCGTCTTCAACCGGCGGAAGGACTCTTCGTGTTTCTCTTCCCACACCAACGGGGACCCAGGAGCTCTGCCGCCTTTGGTCTGTCCCATGAGGAGATCTTGCATAGAGGCAGCCATCTTCGTGTATCCTTTAATAAAGCGGCGGTAGTAGCCTACAAGACCCAGGAACTGTCTCACTTCTCTCACCGTGGTTGGCTGGGGCCAGTCCTGAATGGTGGTGATCTTTTCGGGATCAGGGGCGACGTCCTCCGTGCCCACCACATGTCCGAGGTACTGCACCCTGGGCTTCAATAGATGGCACTTGGAGGGCTTCAATTTCATCCCGTACTTGGCAAGGGACGCGAACACCTCCGCTAGGTGCTCCAGGTGGGCTTCATACGTCTGTGAGTATACAATTACATCGTCCAGGTACAGCAAGACGGTCTCAAAATTCAGATGTCCCAGACAGCATTCCATCAGCCGTTGGAGGGTTCCAGGGGCGTTGCACAGCCCTAACGGCATGCTGTTGAACTCACAGACTCCCATGGGGGTAGCGAAGGCAGTCTTCTCACGGTCTTCGGGCGCCACGGCCACCTGCCAGTACCCACTGGTGAGGTCAAGGGTAGAGAAGTAGTTAGCGGTTCTCAGCGCGGCCAGTGACTTTTCAATACGGGGCAGAGGATAATCATCTTTATGCGTTTGTGCAGGTTACATGTGCATGGGTTGGAGGGGAGGGAGCGGACGCTATACACGTCCAACGACGACGGCCGTTTTGCACCTGTCTGGTGCTTTAGCTGGTCTGGGTTGATCTGACATCACGTCCGTTATAACCACATTAAACATGTGGCTGATGTCAGAAGTGATTAAAACAAGTTTAAAATCAAACTATAGTATTACTACTAAATGGAGTGTCAGTAAACATTTACAAAATATAAGGACATATTATAACATTTCATATACAAAATGGAATGTTATCCTAGGAAGACACTCAATTCATTTTTATCATTTAGTCCTAATGGACCTAAAGCATTAAACTTCATAATATATTCTGCCTCCTTTCTGAGCAAAATTTTGTATGTGTCCCCTCCTCTGGCTGGGGTTTTGATCAAATCAATACCTGCAAATGACAATACATTGGGGTCAGCATTGTGGGCTTCTTTTATATGATTAATTAATCTTGTTGCACCTACTCCACTAAAAATGGAGTTTTTGTGCTCCCTAAACCTCAAATAATTGCCGTATGGTTTTGCCGATATAAAAATATTGACATGGACAGAATATTACATATACTACCATTTTGGTCCTGCAGGTAATCAGATGTTTAACTAAATTTAATGACCACCTATTTCAAATGCTCGGCCTGTTATATGGAACTGGCAAAATGAGCAATTGCCGCATCTGAAATTACCTGCAGGGCCAGCGTGGAGTAACCAGGTCATGGGCGGCATATAGCGCTTCTTAATCAAAATGTCCCCAATATTTTTACACCGTCTGTGCGTCACTAGAGGTTTCAATGTGGTTATAACGGACGTGATGTCAGATCAACCCAGACCAGCTGAAGCACCAGACAGGTGCGAAATGGCCGTCGTCGTTGGACGTGTATAGCGTCCGCTCCCTCCCCTCCACCCCATGCACATGTAACCTGCACAAATAAATTAGAAACCTGCACAAGCAAACTCTGGTGAGTGCCTGATGTTTTTTTCTCAACCACTTGGATGTTTATAAACTCTGTTACATCAATGGCACCACAGAGCATGAGGTTTTTCAGCCTGGAATAGGACGATTTTTGCAATATATGGTGTGGAACAGTGCCCTGACTATTCTCTTTTGCACATAATCTTTATGCGTTATCTGGTTAATCTTCCGGTAATCCACACACATTCTCATGGTGCCATCCCTTTTCTTTACCAGCACCAGTGGGGCGGCCCAGGGGCTGCAGCTATCCCGAATAACCCCCGCCTCCTTCATGTTCCTGAACATGTCTTTGGCGCATTGGTAGTGTGCGGGTGGGATAGGTCTGTATCTCTCTTTAATGGGGGGATCTAGTGCATGTTTGCTGAAAACCTGCTCGTACTCCTGTACCACCCGGTATACCCCTTCTTTGTCATGTGTGGGGGTATCATCAGTGCCTACATGTAACTCTCGACACCACTCATCTAACCGTTCAGGGGATGTGTGGTGACTGGCAGAAGGTGGTGAGGTCGGGGGAATGGCCTCCTGGATGGTGTGGGGATCTAGGGTAAGCAGCTTGGCAAGGGTAGCATACCGGGGAAGCCTGACCTCCTCCTCCCCGCAGTTTAACACCCTTATGGGCACTCTCCCTTTCTTGACGTCTACCACCCGTCGGGCGGCCATTACTGTGGGCCAGTGTTCAGAGGGCATGGGCTCTACCATGGCCGGGTAATCACGCCCCTGGGGACCTACCGCTGCCCTGCACCAAATCATCATTTCACTCCTGGGAGGCACAATCAAAGGGGCCGCATCCATCACTCTCACTCCCCCAATCTCCCCTCCTGTTGAGTTCACTTGCTGCCAATACATCAAGGCCCAGATCTCACGCTGCACAGCCCTCTGTCGGCCTCCTGCTGTGGTGGCGGCCAGCTGCTGCAGTAGGTTCAGCACCTCACTCATGCAGTGCTCCATCACATTAGTCCCTAGCACTACCTTCGGGTTATGGTCGCTGGGTTCATTCATTATCACAATCATTCCCTGGTGCTGCAGTTCAGCCCGTCCTACGGTCATGGCCACTTGTTTGTATCCCACTTGGGTCAAGGGGAGTCCATCAGCTGCGACCAGTGTCATGCTACCGTCTGGAGGGGCAAGTTCATCATTCCCCCAATACCGCTGATACAGTGTGTATGGTATCGTGGTTACCTGGGATCCAGTGTCCAGGAGTGCCATCAGCGGGATGCCATCCACTGCCAGAGGGATGATGGGCCGGGCTCCAATGTACCGGTCCCGCCAGTCTGGGGGGCCACTGGGTTCTACTCCTGAGGATTGGCCCTTGGCCCCAGGGCTTGCTCATTTAACGGACACCATCGGGAGTAGTGGCCGGGCTTGCTGCACCTGTAACAAATTGGAGGTCCATACCGTGAGTCATTGGCCCTTCTCCGCTGCATCCAGGGGACGTCCTCTGGGCCGTCGGCGAACTGCATCCTCCCCGGGGGCTTGGATCTTGTCGGAGGCTGGAGTGCGGCGAGGATCTTGGCGAGGTCTCCATCCATGCGACGGACTTGAGCAGCCAGCTCCTCCATCATTCCGCCAGGGGCTGCAGGGGCGAGGGAGCTGGGAGAGGAGGGGCTACCAAGATGGGAGCCGTCTCAGCGGGCTATGGGGCCGCTTCAGGGATGTCTGTTGCTGGGGGCTGCAGAGCTTTGATAGCCCGTTGTTTCAGCACGGCAAAGTCCACGTTAGGGTGTTCTAGGGCCCACAGCTGGAGCTGCTTGCGGTCCTCCGGGGATCCCAGTCCCTGTACGTATTGCTCGACTAACATTTTGTTGCTGTCCGCATCATTAATGGTATCCACCCGCTTCAGTGCACGGAGGGAGGTTTGCAGGCGCAAGGCATAGTCTCTGATACTATCTGCAGGCCGCTGTCGACATTGAAAAAACTGCATCCGCAGCTCGGCTTCGGTGCGGGTCTCGAAGGCAATCTGAAGCTTTTCAAAGATGGTGGCCACTGAGGACCGGTCCCCCTCGGTCCAGGTCTCTGTCTCCTGCTCAGCTGCACCGGTTAGCTGCCCCAGCACTACCGCTGCACGTTGCCTATCCGTCAGAGGATACAATTCAAGGACCGGGTTAAGCTTCTTCCGGAAGACCTGTAAAGCATCAGGTTTCCCGTTGTACTGCGGCAGCCAGGTAGCTCCGGGCACATAGGGCAGAGAGAATGGCATCACCTGAGCAACGGCGGGGGCCATGGCCTCCCCTGCTCGTGCGACCGGAGCACGGGCTGGCCCATTCCCATCCATGGGTGCCGCTGCGGCTGCGACCGCCACTCCTCCAGCGGCTCCATCGGGTGCAGACATCTTGTTACCGCCCCCCCTTGGTCTTTTTCCGGCACCTCCTCTTCAGGGGCGGGGCTTCGGCTTTCGCACCTCCACTGCTCGAGAAGATGCTCGAGCGGGAAAATCTTCGCGCCCAAGATGGCGGATTCTGAAATTTTTCGGCCGGACACCGCCGGCGGGGCACAAGGCGCACTTCTACCAGCCGGTAGAACGGTAAGATCCTGTTCGTGACGCCAAGTTGTCGCGGGCGGCGGGGCGCTGCGCTCGCTAACGCTTGGGTCCGGCGCTGCTGCTCGGTGGCTCGAGCAGTGGGCTGGATCCGGGGACTAGAGCGGCGCTCCTCGCCCATGAGTGAAAGGGGTGGTTGGTTTGGGGGATTTAGTCTGTGACGCCACCCACGGGTTGTGGTGAGGTTGGGCACCACCGCTGCTGGTGACGGGGATCCCGGGAGCGATGGTAGGGTGCAGCTGGGATGTTGTATTCCCCCCTCCGTGGGTAGGGGTTGGTGGTCCCGGGGCCCGGTGAGGTGACGGGGAGGCAGGGTTGGCAAGGTGCAGGGTCGCCTGGACTGCGCAGCGCGGTGCCGGATGGCACGGTTGTACTCACTCATCCACAAATGTACGCAAAGTCTCTGGTAAACCAAACGGCTGGATGGACGGGTCCCGCAGCCGGCTGCTGTGGCTTCTCCCGGACGGTTGGTGGTGGCTGCCTTTCCCTGCACCTTTGTGTATGTTCGGCTCCGATGGCTTCCCACCGGTAACCCGCTCCCCAGCGTATATATGTGCCGGAGGAGCCCTTTTGCCCGCAGGCTCTGGCCCTCGGAACTCTAGCTGTGGCGGTAGCTGTATTTCCTTCTACTGGTCGGACGGTTGCCTTCTATTGGGTCTTGGCTGCTAGGAAACCCCTGGGGTTCCGGTCACTGACGCATTTGACCTTTAACGGTGACTCCAAGCCTGGTCGGGGTCCGCAGGCCCTGCCTGTGTGTGCTGGCTTCACTTCGCTCCCCAGTTCGGTACCGGCGGGCCACCGCCCGACCCCGGTCCTACGGTTCCACGTTGATTCACCTCTCCTGCAGAAGGCCACCATCGTCTGCCAACCTTGCTCTTAGTGCTCGGGCCACACACCCGGACACCGTCAGTTTACTCCTCCACTACTCTTAACTCCTCACACTTGCACTTCCCTAACTGATCTGACTTCCTTTTCCCGCATCCAGGACTATGAACTCCTCAGTGGGTTGGGACAGCCGCCTGGCTCCACCCCACCTGGTGTGGACATCAGCCCCTGGAGGGAGGCAACAAGGATTTTGTGTCTGGCTGATGTGCCTGTCTCGAGGTGGGGTGTGTGTTCTGCAGTACCTGTGACGACCTGGCTAGTCCAGGGCGCCACACTTCTTCAAAATATCTTGAACAGCAGATATTGAAACTCTAGTCTGTTTTGAAATCTTTGACTGGAAGGCACCTTGCTGATGCGGTATAACTACCTGGTGTCTTCTTTCTGTGCTTAGTTTTGACATTGTGTATTATATAGCCTCTATGTATTTTTTCCATTTCAAGTTCTTTGGCTGATAGATTTACTCTATAGATTTAACCTGACAGTACATACATCTGTCAAGGTCTTATCCCTTTTTACGGAGACTAGTGACAGCTTTAGGACTAGAGCCTCTCATCTCCATCTGGGACTTTACATTTAAATGGTGTTTTGTTTCTTTTGGTTCTGAAAGAGTTAATATCAGTTTTGCTGCTAAAACTTTTCCTGCATGTCAGTGCTTGTCAACTGCAGCTGCTCTGCAGCCACACTCCTTGGGTTTAACTAGCTAGGTTTCCCAGCAATCTTTGCTGATTATACAAAACCATTTGTATTGTAGCCGCCTGGGTGGAAACAGCTGCTGTGGATTCGTCCTGATATTGAATCTTCTCCATTTTGGTTGTTTTGGTTGTTTATCCCCTGTTTGTCTCCCCTAACCTCTTGTCTTCTGTAGGTTTAGTGAACTTCACCTGCCTCTCACTAGTGAGGGCATCTATAGGGTTTCCCAGGGTCTAAGGTTGCATCTCGGTGACAGTTGTAGAGACTGTAATGGGACTGGCTGGGATAGTAGGGACACCTACAGGTGTGGATAGGAGGTGTCCCATCTACCCTCTCACTAGCCCCAGGGCCCATCGTTGTAATTGTATTCCCGGTGTTTCCCCTTGTTTGTGGTGTTCTAGTGTCTTTTTCGTTCTGCGTCAGACATTAGTTGGTCTGAATGCGCTCTCCACGCTTGTAGTGTGACAATATCAGTGTGCTTTAAATAATTTGATAATAATAGTAAATATTAATGAATAATTTAATCAAAGGTGTTGTCCCCTTCCAGACAATGTTCTGCTCGGTCTGCAGTTTGTTAAAAAAAATAAATAAATAAATAAATAACAGCAGTGCTGTGCTCACAGTCCCCAGGTCCAACAGCAAGTCTCTGCCACTTCTTCCTGTGTCTGTAATTCGTTGCAATGCTGAAGTCTCATTGATGGCGCCACAGCCTAATCAGTGAGCTAGGCAGTTCTAAAGGGGCATAGCGGTTGAGCTCACTGACTAGCTTCTGTTCTGTTTCTGTGAGAGATATAAAATATCCATGTAAAGAAACTAACAAAGGACAGGAAAAAGATCCTGATACTATAAAGAATATTCACATGCCTGGATTTAAAATTTATTTTATTTGGATCCTTATTAACTACATGCAGAAAAAGAACTAACTCATCCATCTTTGCCAAACACAAAATATAAATTGATTTCAGATATTTATTATTCAGGTAAAATGGATTTAATTGAACATTCAAATTGTATCTTTAATGATTGCATTCGGTTAACGCATCCAGAATGATATGTGACATATTCTTTGTGTAGCCGTAGGATATACAAGTATGTCAGATTGTACTCGTTATACCTGGGTACTTTATGGCACCCACTGATCAGATATATACGGAAATAGGGCTAGATTTTTCTAGGACAGATGAGGTTGCCATAGAGATATGTTGCTAAGCTTAGTTCAATACCTATTTTAATACGTGTTATATTTCCAAGAAACATATGCTCGTTTATAGTAATCTGTTGGAGAAAAGTATATAAACCTGTAACTGAGATATCTTAATTAGGACAACACACATTCGAAAGGAGCAGATCCTCCTTCCACCATTTATTCAGTGATCATCATATAGGGCTTATCTACACTAGGTTCAATCGCTAACTGAATAGGGGAATGGGTCCTACAACATGGGAATTAAAATATAGTTTAAAAAAAATTAACACTTTTTTGTTTAGATCACTAAAGTACGTTGAATTCAGTAATAAAGTTGAGAATTGATGAAGTAAGAAGTTGTCAGCACGAAGGAAATGCTACATGACACTATCCAAGATTAGCATCCAGAGCCATATTAGTGTTGTAGGGTTGGAAGTTTGCAATGGCAGTGGAGTAACTGGAGAATGTGCCATTATGACAGGTTTGTGAAAACTTGTTATCATAATGAGCAAAAATATCCATAAATCATATGTAGAAACCTGTTGATGACCCACAGAAACATCAGGCTCCATTGAAAACTTTGCCTTCCATGCGGCGGCTGTCTCTTACAACTGACATCATGCCAGTGTCCAGTGCCCTGCCGCGCTTGAAGATGTTATAGTCTTATACCATGTTTTAGAGTAATGTATTTTGATGTATGCATTTTATCCTGTGTAATTTGACTGGCTGCCATTAGATGTCACTGGGTCCCTGGTCCCACAGTGTAACGGAATGTGAGTAGTGTCAGGCTGGCATGGGTTAAAAGGGGGAGCACAGTCCGCAACACAGAAGAGATATAGGAAAAAGGAGCTTCCTGTTTCAGGCACATAGGGAGTAGTGACAAGTAGAGAAAGGACCCACAGGGTCAGATGCAGCAGAGTGGAGTAGTGTGGTGTAGAGGATCCAGGCAGAGAGAGAACAGAGACAAGAGGGAAAGAATTAGGTGGATTGAAGCAAAGTAATAACACTTCAGTTACAGAAGATAAAGACAGAGGGAAAAGAGAAGTGCACACCCTTCCTAGGCCAGCTACCGTTTTTAGTGCGGACAGGAGATGAAGCCAGTGTTGACTGGTGGGATCCCTGGCATGGCGGAAACAAGGGTTCTAGGAGTCCTCTCTCTTGAACAGAACTGGAATGTTAGTAAAGAGGAATATAGAGTGCCCTCCTTGGTGGCCGTAGTGAAAGAGCCAGGTTCTGTAAAGAAAGCAACGCCTGTAAAAGATCTTGGTGTAAAAACTTCCTTTATGAACTGGAAGCTGCGTTTAAAGAGAATTTACAGTAAAGTTGTTACAATTGTGACCGGTGATGGACTCGTTACTGATAGTGCGGCGTGTGATGCTGGTTGGAGTGAAAGGGATCCAGTGAAGCCAGATGAAGCTCCAGTTGAGCAGATTCAAGCAGGTACTACCTCCACACTCACTCCATACACGATTCTGCCCCCCATATCTATCTGTACTGTGCTGGGATGGGTTGAGGACTGCTGCCCTCACCCATGACTGCCCCTCCCTGGCACTTTACACCACCATACTGTGGACAACTGATACATCATTCTCAAAAACAAAATGGGACAATTTTCTTTGAGGAAAAAAAAAAAGGGTTTGTTCATTGGATTAAAATCCAATTTAGGCTGCTTTTAGCCAAGAACTTACAAAATATATACATATTGCTAAGTTTTGGATGTTTTGGTCCTTAAATGACCATACAGATTTAGGAAATTTAGCGCATGTGGTGGTTTACTAGCCATAATTGTATTTATTTCTTGGGCTACAAACATATTTTTTCCTGTGTAGTTGGTTGCACATGGGGTTGATTTTAATACTTTGTTTATGGTATTAAAAACTTTTTTTTTGTTATTTTAATTGTTTTTCCTTTAGAAATATTATTTAATTATTATTATTATTATAATTATAGCACCATTTATTCCATGGTGCTTTACATGTGAAAAGAAGGATACATAATAAAAACAAGTACAAAAATCATGAACAATACAGGGAACAGACTGGTACAGGAGGAGTGAGGACTCCACCCACGAGGGGTGGGTTAGGATACAGTAGGTGAGGGTAGAGTTGGACATGCATTGGTAGAGTGGACCGCAGGTTGTAGGCTTGTTGGAAGAAGTAGGTCTTCAGGTTCCTTTTGAAGATTTCCACATTAGGTGAGTGTCTTATACAGGGACGCCATCAGGGCATTATAACCATGACTGGTGTAACGGGCCCACACTGTATAGTGAGTAGAGAGAAGCACATCAACAAGTGCAGGAGCAGCCGAGGAGGAGTGTGTTACAGGACATGTGCAACATCCCCAACAGAGCGGAGGAATGTGTGTGGGGGTGGGAGTCTGTGCTCCCTGCAGACCGGAGCACAGGCAGAGAGAACTGCCCCTTCTCACACCTTCAGAGCTCTAGTCTCCCCTGCAGGGCTGCCATCAGGGCATTACAACCATGACTGGTGTACCAGGCCAGTGAAGGGGGAGGGCCCGGGGTACTTACATAACTTTATTAAGCCCCGCACACCTCCTCTTCACAGGTCCCACGGGCGGCACCATACCTTTAAATCTTCCTGTCTGGTTGTGCAGATGTGGCTACACAGCATACTGTACGTGGTCAGGTCCTGGCAGATCATCTGCGTGAAGAGGATACCGGCATCTTCTCTACTCTCCAGACAGGACCTGCGGAGCTCAGTGCAGGCTACGCCCCCTCTACCACCTTTGCTGGGGACATATTGCCCTGTGTACTGTGTGCTGCGCTATATACTAGGGACATAGTGCCCTGTGTACTGTGTGCTGCACCGTATACTGGGGACATATTGCCCTGTGTACTGTGTGTTGCACTCTATACTGGGGACATATTGCACTGTGTCCTATGTGCTGCTCTGTATACTGGGGACATATTACCCTGTGTACTGTGTGTTGTGCTGTATACTTGGGACATATTGTTCTATGTACTGTGTGTTGTGCTGTATATATTGGGGTGCTGGTGGGTGTTAGGCCCCTTTACACATCCATATATAAACACATATGTGTGGTTCGCTCTGTTTTGACTGTGTATTTTTTATCACCCATTCATGTGTATGTACATTATTAAAACTGTGTGATATCAGTGTGCCATCCATGTTTTTTTTGGTTGGAATATATAGAAAATGTATTGGCAAAGTTTCTACTATACTTTGTAATGTAAAACACGTGTAGCACATGGACTGCACTCTGCTGCCATCCATGTGCTATTTGTGTTTTTCACAGAACCATAGACTTGTACCAGCCTTTGTCATTAGTTCTGCTGGAAAAACACGGACTTGTGGACAGTACCATAGGTTAAAATGGGTACGTGCGGCATCTCTGTAGTAAGCTCGGTTCTGATCTTGTATAACTGTAGTAGGCTCAGTTCTGATCTTATATCTCTATAGTATGCTCCGTTCTGATCTTGTATCTCTCTAATAATCTTGGTTCTGATCTCATATCTCTGTAGTAAGCTCAGTTCTGTTCCCATATCTCTATAATAAGCTCAGTTCTCTTCCCATATCTCTGTAGTAAGCTTGGTTCTGCTCCCATATCTCTCTGATCTTGTATCTCTGTAATAAGCTTGTTCTGATCTCATATCTCTGTAGTAAGCTTGGTTCTGATCTTGTATCTCTGTAGTAAGGTCGGTTCTGATCCCATATCTCTGTAGTAAGCTCAGTTCTGATCTTGTATCCCTGTACTAATCTCGGTTCTGATCTCGTATCTCTGTAGTAATCTTGGTTCTGATCTCGTATCTCTGTAGTAAGTGTGCCGCCCCCGTGCCACCAGCCGATGCTGCTCAGATCCGGATCTACGGTACGGCTCAAGGGGTTCTCCGGACCGGGGGTCGCGCGGGCACTCCGAATAAAAGGGGACGTATCTATATGGGATTGGTTGTAAAGTGTCTTTGACGTCACCCACGGTGTTTGGTGAGATGTAGGACCACCGCTGGCGTTGCGGGGCTCCCGGGGACGTTGGGCTGGTAGCTGGATGTTAACCCCTCCGTGGGTAGGGATGGATGTCCCGGGGCCCAGTGTCTCTATGCTGAGGATGGTGATTGCAGGGGCCGGCGCAGGTGGGGAATGTTACTCAAGGTCGAATAAAGCACACAAGTCCTGTGGTAAACCAAGGTGATGGTGGCCGGCTGCCGCAGACGGGTGTATCTGATCCCACACCCGGGTTGGTAGTCAAAGTCTCTCTCCTCTGCACTCAGTGTGTTGTAGGTAGGACTTCCCGGTTTGAAAAACGGGAGTCCGCTCCCGGTCCTTTGGTTGGGAGCCGTGCCCGTCTGACGCTGACCCTTGGGATCTACAGGCCCTGGCGGTTGCCCTATCCCTCTTGGTGGGTGGTTGTCTACTTTTCGGGTCTTAGGTTGGGACAGAACCTAAAATCCTGCCCTCAATTGGTTAATTACCTGGCCGTCGGTGCCGGTCCTTGCTTCAGGGTCCAAGTACCCCCTCTGTGCACATGGTTCCCGGGTCGGTTCTCCGGTGTCGGTACCGGCAGGCTCCAGCCCTGTCCCGGTCCACCTAGAATCTACGGCAGCTGTCTTCCTGTCTCCTGCAGACTCTGTTTACCATCTGCCACCTAGCCACTGCACCAGGGCTCCAACCCCGGCGCAGCTGTCAGCTTGAACTACAGGCCTTGACTGCCTGAGCTCCACTTCCACTCCAACCCTCCTCCAAACTTAACTTCACTTAACTGACTGTTTTCCCGCCCAGGGCTCTCCAGACCCCTAGGTTGGCGTTTCCTAACCACCTGGTCCCGCCCACTGGTGTGTCCGTCCTGCCCTGGAGGGTGACTAGGGTTTCAGGTCGGCTGATTTAACCCCGTGTGGGATAGCTGTTGTGCGAGGGCCTATGTGTACATGTACCTGGTTTTCCAGGGCATTACATAAGCTCAGTACAGTCGAGCAGTGTGGGATATAATACAGAGGAGCAGTGTGTGTGGGAGAGATATTATACAGAAAGGCAATGTGTGGGGGGGATATTATATATGGGGCAGTGTGGGAGAGATATTATGGAGAGAGGCGGTGTAGAGGCTGTATTATGGAGAGGGGCAGTGTAGGGATGTATTATTAATTTTGAGGGAAATACTTCATTTTCTGGAACAAGTTCAAGGGTGCTAACAATTTTGACTGTGTATGTACAGTACAGACCAAACATTTGGACACACCTTCTCATTCAAAAAGTTTTCTTTATTTTAATGACTCTGAAAATTGTAGATTCACATTGAAGCAAAAGGTGGCTACTTTGAAGAACCTAGAATATAAGACACATTTTCAGTTGTTTCACACTTTTTTGTTAAGTATTTCATTCCACATGTCTTAATTCATAGTTTTGATGCCTTCAATGTGAATCTACAATTTTCAGAGTCATGAAAACAAAGAAAACTCTTTGAATGAGAAGGTGTGTCCAAATGTTTGGTCTGTACTGTACATACACAGTCAAAATTGTTAGCACCCTTGAACTTGTTCCAGAAAATGAAGTATTTCCCTCAAAGTTAATAATACATCCCTACGTTTGGTCTGTACTGTATGTATAGGTGTAATATATATATATATATATATATATATATATATATATATATATATATATATATATATATATATACACACACACACACACACACACACACACACACACACACACACACACACACACACACACACACGCATTTTTCAATTGTGGCGGTGAGGCTGTGGAAGGTTTGCAGGGTGGAGGCATAGCTGGGGTGGAGCCTTGGTGGAGTATCAAGGGGGCCCCAAAATTTTGCCACTATGGGGAACTGAAATTCCAATTGGCGGCCCTGGTCTTATATGTTGAAGTAATGCGTTCCATAGTATGGGGGAGGCATGGGAGAAATCTTGTATGCGATTGTGGAAAGAAGAGATAAAAGGGCAGGAGACAAGGAGATTTTGTGAGGATTGTAGAATGCGTGCAGGTAGCTACCGGGAGATTAGGTCACAGATGTATGGAGGAGACAGGTTGTGGATAACATTGTCATGGTTACGGTTTTGAACTGAAGACTTTGGGCAACGGGAAGCCAGTGAAGGGTTTGGCAGAGAGGAGAGGCTGGGAATAGTGGGGGGACAAGTTGATTGGCTGGCCAGCACAGTTTAGGAGAGATTGGAGTGGTGCAAGACTGCTAGAATGGAGGCTAGAGTGCATGAGCATGCAGTAGTCAAGGATTGAGATGAGGGCATGCACTAGTGTTTTTGCAGATTCTTGGCCACTGCTATGTGCTACGCGCTGAAGTCAGAGGGAGAGGGTGCTAGGGGACAGAGAAGAGAATTGAGTAGGTAGTTAGGGTTGTGAGACAGGGAGGATATGAGAGATGAGAAGTAGGTTTGTTTTGCAGCAGTGAGTGTGGACTTTAAAGTGGTAAGGGCTGTTTGTATGTGATGCACAGAAGACTGCATCTAAGCAAGCAAAATGCACACAATACATATGCTATATTATATATGTCATTAAATTATTTATATAACATTAAGTTTTGTACAGCTATTCTTGGCTTTGCTCTTGACCATATAAAGTGAGAAAAGGCTCAGGTTCGAGCTTTAGAATCTGCATTTGCATTGGATATAGTTGTTTTGAGGCACTCATCATATTTCTGAGATGACATCAGCTCAACTGATAATGGTAGTGTGTACCATCTAGAGCTTTGTTTAAATATTTTTTTTAGTAAAAGGGGTAATTCAAACAATAAACAGTTTTACTTGGTTTTACCTATTTTGATCCCTTGGTACTTAATACATGATTTTGCTATATGTACTGGAAAACCCTTTGGTAGTGAGTTTATGTATCCCTAGTCTGGGCTTCAAAAAAAAGAATCTCATATTTGGAAGTGTTAACTCTGTAGTTGGAGTAACTTGTGAAGAGTTAAAAAAAAATAGTTTCCAGGTGCGATTATAGGGAACCTGTTGCCAGATTTTTGCATTCTAAACCTAAACTAGGACCTTAAGCAGCACCTGTGCTGCATTCTATAAAGGTGCATGTTATCCCCTGATTCACCTTGTAGACCCCAGAAATACCTTTATAAAATCTCCCGCCATGTATGGTAATCATTGGGTCCAGTCCATTGGGCGTCCTATTTTGCAGGTCTCTTGTCCCTCCTTTCGGCGCTAATCACCATCCTCCTTTGATGGTTGACATAGATGATGCCTTTGGCGCTATCCATGAAGCTGAGCAAAATATTGTGGCTCCGCAGAGACATTACCAGCTCACGCAGGCGCACTTTGCTCTGCCCTGTTCTGGGCAGAGCTGAAAACATTGGCAACCTAGGACGCCCATTTGACCAGACCCAACGATTAGCATATAAGGAGGGAGATTTTGTAAAGATAGGTGTGGAGTCTACAGGGGGAATCAGGGCACAACATGCAACTTTATAGAATGCAGCACAGGTACTGTTTAAGATTTGGAAGACAGAAATATCGTCACATGTGTTATGGAGGGGATGATTGAATATAAAATATGATATCAATTATCACACCAAGTCCGCCGGGGAGGTATTAAAGCCACTAAGGACAGGAGGATGAAATACAGCAACTTAGGAGACCACAAAGGAAATGAAGGAGATGTTGTAAGAGCACACTCCTACGTGTAGTGTGTCCCTGTTAACCTCAAAGGTGCACAAGCAATGGTCACATGTGTAGGGACACGTCAAAATCAAAGTAAACGCAACAGATAACGGTGATGTGTGTAGGGACACGACAAACCGAAAGGTAACCCAGTTAGCGTCACTGGGAAACCTGGAACATAACCACTGAGCCGGTCACATGCGTACGGGCACTTCAGAACATGAAGGCTACCCAGTTAGCGTCACCCTAATCCCTCACCGTGCCGAGACACAGCTTGTACTGAGATACGAATACCTGGTACCGGTGCCTGCCCTAAATTCAGATTCACACTGGCACATATACACACAACTGCCGCAGGCACTGCATACTAAAATCTCGCTGGAACCCACTCACTCTGACAGCCAGGAAAGCAGCCTTTGCTGTCAGCATACAGAATGACGCTCACGCCCTGATGGGCGGAGCTACAGACCTTTTAAAGCCGTCACCCTGACAAAGGCCACATGACATGTGGTAATGGCGTCGGCTGCAGCCATACAGGGGTTACCACGTCATTGCTGAAGTCATGATGACCAATCAGCAGCTGCACTTCATCGCTGATGTCACTGTTGACCAATCAGTGACCGCTTTGTCATCAATGACATCACGCACATGCTCAGTGTGGCTGCATGAGCACTTAGGCTCAGGATGGTACAAAACTCTAGCCACCTGAAGCCTCAAGCAACAGCCAGGTGGCACTGCAGAGTCAACCGACCCCAATGTGGCAGTCAACGACTGGACTAGATCGGTTCGAGGCACAACAGAACCCCGAACCGTAACAACATGTTCAGACAAAAATAAGAGGTTATTGTCTGCAAAAAGTTTTTCACCTAACGACCTCTAGCCTTAATTGCTTGAAAAAATGATTTAAATACCGTGTTGTCGTTCCCAATGCATTATTGGAAAGTAATGGAGACGTCAAACACCTTCTATCTTTTGGAGCTTAAAAGTAACTTTAGGTATATATTATTGCTTTTGGTGATTTAAACAAGCCAGTTAAAACGTTTCTGAAAATACCCTAGATTCCAATTGTATCTTGAACTGCTGCTCACCAACCCCACCTGACATTGTCAAATTCTTTTTCCGCATCTAATATTAGAAGAGCCGGAGCTTTACTTTGTCTAAAAACGGTTTTTACTTTGATTCTAGGAGATGGGAGAAAATAGTTCTGTGCTTGGATTTATTGTCTAGCAATTATGGAGGCAATCTGAGGTCAATTCAAAATCATGCTGAAATTATTATCTAACTCAAATTTTATTGTGGATAAAATATATAGTAAATTATGAAAACAGTTTATTTTACTGAACATAGAACAACAGAGGCTCAGCAATCGCTTTTTTGAGAAGATGTAACACTGCATATACAATCCCATGGGGTTTTGACAGCTGATTGTAGGTGACAATTCAATCTATTAATGTGTCATATAAAAGATGGGTACTGTGCTGTGCCAAGGATGAAACACAAACGGTAGGGGGTGAAATTTTTCTGGGACACAAGAAGTTGTCATGGAGACACACAGGAGAAAATTTAGTAGAAAACCTATTTTGATTTATGTGTTACGTTTCTAAGATAGTTCATGTTCAGTTGTTCCTTTTTGTAGATTGATATGGTAAAGGCATATATTGAATCCAAAGATGTTTTCCTCCTAAGGGCATACATGTGAGGTGATAGTGTGGCGCAACAGTGCAGGACATACGGCCAGAGACATGGCGCACCTTATTGGCTGGTAGGTTCCTGGCTCCCCAAAATGTGACTGACATGACATAGGGCTTTATAAAATGAATACACTTTTAGTTAAGGGTTCTTCCAATATTGAGGTCCTGTATTTGTAAAGTTCTAGTGGAACAATCTTCTCCTTGAACACATTCTTATCTACAAATTATTCCTGGCCCATCCTTCGTGAACTGCAGCGCATCACCGCCTGAACTTCTCTACTGTCATGGTCACCACACACACTGTTCCCAGTGAGTCCTGATCCATTCATTCCACAAATTTTATCTAGTACACATGCAGCACAACAGGCACATTATTTCCTGAAACCCGACAGTCCCAATACGTTTCCATCCACCTTCTCTGTATGACACTAGGCACTACACGGGCAAGTCGTGAGACAAGATAGTCAAATATTCCCTGGTCACATAAGTCCCGGTGAGGCGGCGCTCAGCTCACTCTACTCCAAAAACATAATAGGGAGAGCTGTCCTTTTCAGGCCTAAGTCTATTTTTTTCTATTCTCTGATAATACTGCCCTTAGCTGCATTTAGTGTACAGCTAACTGCTGGAGAAGGAATAGTGTATTAGAGGATCTAGGCAAGGATTATAGCCTTACAGTCCTTGCTGCTGCAACGTAAAACCAAAAGTCGCTTTCAGAGCTAAGTCTAATCTATTCTATTCTATTCTATTCTCTATTAATATCACTTCTAGCTGCATTTAGTACAGTGAGAGTTTCTGCAGGAGGAATATTGTATTAGAGTGATTATAGCCTTACAGTCCTTGCTGCTGCAACATAAAACCAAAGATCCATTTCATGGCTAAGTCTAATCTGTTCTATTCTTTAATAATACTGCTCTTGGCTGCATTTAGTGTATTTAGAGGTGCTGGAAAAGGGATAGTGTATTAGAGGCATCTAAGCAGGGATTATTGCCTTACAGTCCTTGATGCTGCAATGTAAAACCAAAGGTCCTCTTCAGGGCTAAGACTAATATATTCTATTCTCTGATAATGTCACTCATAGCTGCATTTAGTGTAGGGAGAGCTGATGGAAAAAGGTTAGTGTATTAGAACCATCTAGGCAAGGAATTTTGCCTTACAGTCCTTGCTGCTGCAATGTAAAAAAAAATCTATTCTATTCAATAATACTGCTCTTATCTGCATTTCATGTGGGGCTAGCTGATGAAGAGCGAAAATGTATTAGAAATATCTAGGCAAGGATTATTGCCTTACAGTCCTTCTTGCTGCAATGTAAAATGCTCTACACTGCATCAAACTGGTCTGCAGGGTTGTCATCCCAGAAGGAAGCCTCTTCTAATGATGTACAAAAAAGGCTGAAAACAGTTTGCAGAAGACAAGCAGACTAAGGATATGGATTACTGAAACCGTGTCCTGTGGTCTGATGAGATCAAAATAAACTTTATTGGTTTAGATGGTGTCAAGCGTTTGTGGCGGCAACCAGAGGCACGGGGTCTCACACAGCACAGCGTGACCTATAATTGCCTAAAAGCAAAGTCTATGAAGTGAATGAAGAAGAAAAATTCAGCTCACCTGCCAGCCAGACTGCTCAGATCTCCAGGGTGCAAGGATCCGCTGGTAGGTCCAAACCAGCCTAAGGAAAGCGGTAACAGTGAAGGAGAAGGAGGGGATCCAGCACACAAATTCCTTTAGTTAAAATAATTTCTTCCTTTATTGATATATTAAAAACATTCTGAGACCGAAGATGAAGACATATTATAACGCATAGGTTCTTTTAACGCGTTTCGGACTTAAAAATTAAAACCAACAAAGTCCTTAGTCATAAGGACTTTGTTGGTTTTAATTTTTAAGTCCGAAACGCGTTAAGAGAACCTATGCGTTATAATATGTCTTCATCTTCGGTCTCAGAATGTTTTTAATATATCAATAAAGGAAGAAATTATTTTAACTAAAGGAATTTGTGTGCTGGATCCCCTCATTCTCCTTCACTGTTAAAGTCTATGAAGTGCCAGAGTGATGCTCCATTGACTTTGGTGGTCGGAATCCTTCCTGGATGAATGTCGGAACAGATGGGAATTTTTTTTTTTTAGACAGTGGTGAACAGGAATCAATGTCTTGTTCTATTTCTCTGTGTTTGAATGTTTGTGTGGGGTTTTTCAGATATCCTTTTTTTGGGCTATGAAAGATTTGCTAGACTACGGAGGAGCTGCATGTGTTTTTCTTTTTTATTTAATAAAATAGTTTTGAGGAATGTTTATTAGAATAAATTATATTTTTTTGTTTCTGGCTTTTTTATTTTTGCTTACTGGGTTAGTAATGGAGGAGCCTGATAGACATCTATCCATTACCCAAACCAAGGTTTATGCCAGCTGACACTACACAGTTGACATCAACCCCATAAACCATTACCCTGATTACTACCGCACCAGGGCAATTGGGAAGAGCTCAAGCGAATCTCCAGAATTAGCCCATCTTATGTGATGTGCCACTTCTGTGGCAGTTGCAGACTAGTATATTTAGACTGGGAAGGGCCCAGTTACCATGGACATTTGACTCGCCCACCCCAGGGCTTTGGGTGACCCGGTGTCAGGCCAGACTAGTCCCGGGTAGTCAGCGGTGGCGGGGCCCGACTCCATGACCCTGGCGGGGTCAATTAATATGGTGGCTGTGGGGGTGATGATCAATAATAAAGTTTGTGGAAATATATATTCGTGACGCCACCTGTGGATTGCAGCTATGGAGCCGCCGCTGCTGGATGGGGTCCCCGGGGCTGATGTAATGGCAGCTATGGTAGTTCTGCTCACCACAGGTGGAGTGGTACCCCTGGGCAACCGTTGGTGCTTGTAAGAGTCTATGATGGTTTTGTGAATGATGCGGTGCAGGGCCATTAGGGCAGTGAAAGGAACAGACACAAACAATAGTCTCTTTACCTTCTTTTACTCTGCGACAAATGGTGCAGTCCTGGGAGACCGTTACAGGAGTAATGGCGATCCGGTCGGCCTGGAAGCAGTTGGGGTTATCTCCTTGGCCAGATGAGTATTGAGGCCTTCTCCTTACTCTTTCTTCTCTTTTACAGGACCCTGCATTATTGGTTTAGCGGGAGCCCTCTCTCTGCTGGGACTTGTGGTACGTCCCATTCCCGTATGGTAGGCTGCGCAGGCCCTCTCTGATGCTTCTCTGCTGGAGTCCACACCGGGCCCCTGTAATGCAGCTGTACCTTTGGGTGGTTTTGGGGGCCAGGAGACATACAGTCCTCCTGCCCTTCGGATTCGGTTACTGGGGGATCTAACACCCTGGCAACCACAGACTCCGATATCTAATTTTCAGTGAGCTCTTCTGAGGCAAACCGGTTCCAACCTGTTCTCCCCTAGAATCTTTTCTCTGTGCCTCTCTGCAAATCCTGCTTTTCTGGGTTGAGCTATCTTAGCTCCAGGCCCCAGCTCGCAAGCCTGCACTACTCAAACTCCTCTCTCCTTGAACTCTCTTCACAGACTACCTAACTCCTTCCCCAGGTCAGAGCTTAAGGAAATGCTCCCTGGAACTCCAGATTTAGAGCTCCACCTGCTGGCCTGGGAGAGAAACGGTGTTGGATGCTGGTACTTACTGGCCAATAGATTTCCCCAATTACCTCCAGGCTCAGCATTAACCCTTTGGAGGAGGGCAACACTGTTGTGGCAAACAGATGCTGGGGCGCCACACATTCCTATGCTGATAATATCAGCCCACAACTGTCTGTTTTGCCTTTGCTGGCTATCAAAAATGGGGGACCCCATGTTGTTTTTTTTTTTTAAATTATTTATGTATTTATTTGGTTAATAACTGTTAAATCTATCTATGTATCTGTCAATCTATCATCTATTTTTCCATATCTTTAACACATAAAAAAACACTAATTTTAGTGTAATGTGTTTTTTTTGCATGACGGATGGTACTGAAGACATGTACACACAGATGGTACACAAATGGCACACTGATAGCACATGGATGACACACAGATGGCAAATACGTATACAAAGATGGCCACACAGATGATCAAAACAGATCAAAGCGTAATGTGATTTTTTTTTTTTAACGGTCATGTGAAGAGGCCTAAAACACAGTATGCTGCAAGTTTTGAAAGAAAGTTTTTTTAATTGTTTCATAATTTTAAAGCCTGAATGTAGACTTAAGTGCATTGAATTCAATCTACAATCTAACATGTTAAACCAGATGAAGTTACATACTACTACTTACAGCAATCAGAATAAATCCCTGGATCAACGGCCCACCACAGAATTTAGCGCCCATAACTTGTAATATTATATCTTTCAAGAAAGGCATCCATGCCCTTCTTGAACTTTTGTAGTGAATCAACCATTAGAATATCATGTTCCAGAGAGTTCCATAATCTTACTGCTCTTACAGTAAATAATCGCCTTCTGTGATTATGGCTAAAACGTAGTAAGAAAAAATGACTCTAATCATAGACTGGAGTACATTTCTGCTAGAACTTATGCCACACTCTGCCTTCTAAGCTTTGTCCACTTTTCAAAGAGTTGGTGAAGCTGGCGTAAAAAGTCATTAACTTTTTTTCTTAACTGCGTGTTGCATAAAAATCTTTGATTGCACTCAGTGGGAGAAACAAAATAACAATCTTGTTTTTATGATATCTTTTAATGAATAACAAAAATAAAATAAGTGATATTGCAAAGAAAGCTTTTAAAATTACTTAGCTCTCTTTACTAGGCATAGTATACCAAAGTATGTGAAGAAACACCAATATATTAAATAAAGACAGAAGATTCTGGGAATATAAACTTATCACTGACTTTGATACCCTCCATACAATACTAAATCTGTCACAAGGATTTATGACTTACTACAAAACATACACAAAAAGAGCAGAGACGTGATATAATAAATGAACATAAAAATAAATAAATAAATAAATCTGAGCTTAGATTGTGAATCCTTAATTAGCTAGGATAGCTGGTGTGAAAGTTTTATTGTTCCAATATTCATGTAAGATCAAAGACCTGATGCCCTCACTGTCTCTTGAGCAGATTCCTCAGATTATGTAGTGAGTCATAAATCCTTGTGACAGATTTAATCTTTAGTGATGAGCTAGCATCTTCGGGACTGCTTTGGGGATATTAGGAAATTTGTGACAGGTTTTGGCCCTGAGTCTCCCTTAGCCTTGTAAGAATTTGGAGATTAAATGTGTTTTCTTTTTTTAAGTGTATTAAGGGTTAATGTCAGTTTTGTTGCCAGCAGCTTTCTTGCAGTCCATTTCAGGTGTCGCTGCTCTGTGACCATGCCCATCACCTTTAAATAGTGGCAACACCCATCAGCCTTTGCTGTTGATAGAATCCACTCTGTGCTGGCTGGCTAGGTGGATGGAGCTGCTGCTGTTCTGACCTGAGCCCATCCATCTGCTGCCTCAGTGTCTGGCTGCAGCTGTGGAGTTGGTGTTTGTATTCTTTTCCCCCCTGTTTGTCTAACTACCCCTCATGTTGTGCATCTAGTGCAGTGGTAGGACTTGTGTTCCTAGCCGGCCAGCTCCCTAGCCAGGGTTAATCGCACGTCCTGCTAGGGTTCAAGGTATCCTACTCAGCAACAGGTTGAAAGAATCTGTTTAGGGCTGGCTATGGAGTGCAAGGTATAGCTGCAGGTGAGTGCAAGAGGTGTCTGATCTTCCTCCTCCCTAGTGCCAGGGCCCACCATTGTTAAGGTATCCCCCCTTTTGTACGTGGTGTTTTTGTAGTTCGACCAGACATTTGTAGGTCTGATCGCAACTGTCACGCTGTGTACTAGGACATCTTCCAATCCGAGCATGACACAACCCTGCATGTTTTGTGGCTGTGTCTCAGTCCCTAAACATGCGGGGATTGAGTGCCAATCACGGTAAATCCATAACCATGTTAGCTATTCTATTGCTTATCTGAAATTAGTGTAGGTAGAGCTGGTGGAGAAGGGATAGTGAAGTAGAGTCACTGAGCTGGCACGTGTAAAAGCTTCTGCAGCACTGCCAGACCGGCAGCGGGTGAAGCTGACTTATGGAAATAGACACACACGCTGTGTACGTTTCCAATTAGCTCAGGCAAATCTGGGTAAGTTTTCAGAAAGTGCTGAACTACTAAGTTGAGCACGTGGGCCAGGCATGGTACGCTTGCAAGTTTTCCAAGCTTCAGACCTGCCAACAGGTTATAACTATTATCACACATGACCATGCCTAGTTGTAGGTTCAGCAGCGAGAGCCATAGATCTGTCTTGTCTGTTATGCCTTTCAACAACTATGTAGCCGTGTACTGCTTGTCACCTAAACCAATTAGTTTCAGCAGAGACTGTTGCCACTTCACCAACTCAAGGCTGCAGTGCTTACAGCTTGCGACTGACATGGACGATGTGCTCTGAGATGACAATTCAGAAATGGAGGAGGAGATGCAGGAACTTGGGTAGGAGGTGGTAGAAACCCTGATGGAACTATGGACCGCAATCCTTTGAGTGAGTAGCACATGTGTCATCCCAGGGTCCGACTCGTTCCCGGATCAACAAGGTTCACCTAATGTGCCATAAGGGAAATGTAGTGCCACTGTCCACAAGCACTTATCCACGTGTCGGTCGTTAACTGGACCTTCCCAGTAACTGCATTGGTCAGGGTATGGGTGACGTTATAGGACACATGCTAGTGTAAGGCAAGGAAGGCACAAAGTTAAAAGTAGTGGCAGCTGGGGACCAAGTACAGGGGGATGGCCTTCTAATAATTATGAGTGAGGGTCGTTTGATGGCCCTTCAAAATCTATGAGTGAGGACCACCTGATGGCACTCCAAAATTTATGAGCGAGAGCTGCCTGATGGCACTCCTAAATTTATGAGTGAGGGCCGTCCCACTGCCTCTTTCTGCCAGTTGCAGTGCTGCTGATCCCACTACCTCTGCACTACGGTCCTCACTCGGTATGGCACTGTGCAAGGTTGGGTCAGTGACTTCATCGTCCACTACCCCGTCTTACACTTCTGCACTCTGGTCCTCCTCCTGACTTGTTGACTTAACAGCATCACCTGTTGGCAACTGTGTCCCATCATCATCGACCGCTGGAGACACTAGTTGCCATTGTACATCATCTTCTTCTGACCATGGCTGTTCAAAAATTTGGGCATCACTATACACGATCTCCACATGTGCCTCTTAAAACATGGAGGGTGATATGCCGATATCAGTCAATGGAAATATAAAGACTCGCACCTCATAGTGTCAAAATGTGGGATCACTTGTCTTCTGGGACTTGCCATGGTGGGACAGTTCATGCCATGTGTCCAGCCCTAATTCTCAATAGGTGTATAACACAGAGGAATCATAGAGGATGCTGGTACTGTCAGCTAAGTACTCTTTCACCATTCTCCTTAATTTTTCTCTCTTTGTCAGACTACGCCACACATTAGGACCTTTTAACAGGGTTCCCCTTACGTCTATTGGACATGATGTGTGTCTCCCTCGTCTCTCCTCCTTGCTTGCCCCATTAGCTATGACCTCTGCCGCCAGCAATGTCATATGGGAATTTTTTTTACTTATTGTTCGATTAGGGCTTACTAGCCACCTCAAGCTCAGGAAGGAGAGATGGAAAATTCCCCTTGCAGCGTGAGTCAAGAAGGGTGATCAACAAGTAATCAGTGTTGGCCAAAATGTGTATAGCATGAGAGTCAGGGGAAAGACTGCAGGACATAAAGTCAGCCATGTATTCAAGACTCCCAACAGGCAAGACTTGCCTGACCCCAACAGGAGGACAACTGTTCAGCTAATCCTCCTACTCATTATCACTCACCCAATCTGGGCTGAGATGAAATGAGGCTGGGCTGGGTAATATCGCCCTGTGTATTGTCTTTCTCCATCTCCAACTGGTCCACATGCAAAGTTTTCTCTTTCATTTTGAGCAGCGAGCATCAGAGTCAGTAAAGAAGTGGGATAGTTACGCTGATTATGGCATAATCACCGCTCCACATCGAATGTACTTGATTCCTCAAAGCATTGTAAAACCTCACAGATGTCAGACATCCATGCTCACTCTTTGGTGCTTATATACGAAGGCTACACGGAATACTGATGGGCTTATTGTAGCTGGAATTCAACTACTGCCCACTGCTGTTCACAAAGTCTTGCTAATATGTGTAATGTGCAGTTCCAGTGAGTGGTCATGTCGCACACCAGTCTGTGAGCTCGCACTTGAAAATGCTGCTGTAGCAATGCCAGACCGGCAGTAGCTGTAGCTGACTTGCTAAAATGGGCGCACACAAGGCATACTTTCACCAGTAGCTCAGAGAAATCTGGGTAGGTTTTCAGAAACACATCCTGCATCATCCACACAGCCAGGTGAATTCTTGCACCTGCGCAGAGAAGTCACCGTGCACATTCTCAAAGAATGAGATACAATTATGTCATTGGTATAATTTAAGCTTTAGCCTGTCCTGGTCATGTGTCAGTACAGGCTGCAGATTAAAGATATAGCATATAGCTCTCATGTCCTGTGTGTCAACTCACAAAAGCTGTATCACACATACTTCAGTCAGGTTCTAATATGTTAAGAAATATATATTTTCCTCACTGAGTACAAGGTAATCTCCAGGATCTCAAGGTTCGCTCTCCTCAATGTTTATTTTCTTTCCAGTTGGGCGCAGTAAGTCTCAATGCACTGCTATAAAGCTTTCTTAGAGGGGCGTGGCAGCTATAAGTCCCCTTACCTGGCAGCCAGACGGGCTTGCAAAGTCTCCTTAAGGAGAATAGTGTTCCCCCGTGGTCCCCACATAGCTTTCTCATGAGCCAGATCAGACACCCCCATACTTTGCACTGACGAGGGGCAAGCACCCCGAAACACCGTATCTGCAAATTGGGATTCTGATCTGGCTTATATATTCTGAGTCATATTGCAAAGGATTGTTGAAAATCCACTTGTGACTTTTAGGATCGCTACTTCCAATAGGTGGCGCTGCGCTAGAGTTTGTCTCCTTTAGTGGAGAGACAATTTGCTATAAAGCTGTCAGACTGAATGAAGATGAGGCTGAAGCTGGAGCTCTACTGGTCAAGCACAATAAGGGATAAAATATTTCTTCACGCATCACAACAAGCAGCTGACTGAGGAATGTGATACAACTCTTGTCAGTTGAAAGGCAGGAGCTGTATATCATCTGTCTTTAAATGTCTAAGAGGGGCTGCAATTTGTATTATATCATGGATGCCATTTAATCTAATTCTCGGAAAAGCCTTTTAAAATAATCTGTCCTGGTCACGTGATCAATCATACAGGTGCATGCATCAATATATTTACAGCACATTCATCAGAACAAGCCAATACCTGCCTACTTTCAAAGAAGACAAAGAGGGATAGATTCTCTTGTGTCCATAATGTGCTGTAGAAACATATTTTTTGGGTGAAGCCCTTAACTACACCAATGTCATACTCTTTCACCATTTTATTCTACCTGCCCACATAAAGAAATTGTTATAATGTGATGGCCAAACCCTTTGATGTCCTATTCGATTTTAGTGACAGGGCAAGGTAAAACGAGTGGGGACACATTCTTCATTAGATGCACATCACCAGAGCCAGATGGTCCTCATCAGAGTTGCCAACACGATTTTCTACGTTGTGTGGACAGCTTATCAAAATATCATGGACAGACAAGATTTTTAACGGATACATTAGAAAACCATTAGAAATAATTATGATTATAAGCAAGACCACCATCAGGGCATTACTGACCTTACTCATATATGGGGCCCAGTAAGCAGGATCTCACTGGGCCTTAGAGGCAGGGGGCAGGGCCAGTCACTTAGCAGCAGGCCAGCAGCCAGCAGGTCAGGACCATCGCAGCAGTTAAATAACTGCGGCGGCTGGGTGGTCGATCAGGATGTGAGTGCAGCTTCTGAAGTCAGAATCAGAGTTCACAAGCGCTCACTGTAAGTGTATGGGAGCCAGAACGAGGCATGAACAAGGCTCTCAAAGACTTGATCTGTTCATGGTGTGGCAGTATTTGTTCCTTCTATGTGGTATTATTTGGTCACTATGTGGTGGTAATATGTGGTATGGTCCTGGTGTGGAGGTTTTTCTTCCTTGTATGTGGAATTATTCAGTCACTTTGTGGTGGTAATATGTGGTCTGGTCATGGTGTGGAGCTATTTCTCACTTGTATGTGATATTATTCTCAGTCACTATGTGGTGGGAATATGTGATCTGGTCATGGTGTGGAGGTATTTCTTCTTGTATGTGGTATTATTCTCAGTCACTATGTGATAGTACTATATGATCTGGTCATGGTGGGGAGGTATTTATCCCTTGTATGCAGTATTATTGGTCTTGGTATAGTGGCTTGTGTTATGTATAGAGGTCACTTGTTCTTACTGATATCAATAAGTGGAAGATTCTTTTTTCTAATAGAGGTTAAATACTTGGACATTTAACCCCTTCCTGTCCTGTGACTATAAGACAGTAGCAATTTTACACTTAGTAATCGCCACTAAGGCCACGGTCACACGTTCAGTATTTGGTCAGTATTTTACCTCAGTATTTTTAAGCCAAAGCCAGGAGTGGGTGGAAAATGCAGAAGTGGTGCCCGTGTTTCTATTATACTTTTTTTTTTATTTTTCCTCTCCTTGTATTAGCTTACAAAGAAGTGATGTAAAATACTTGAAAGTGTGAACAAGGCCTAAGGATAAGTGATAAGTTATTGATTGGTGGGGTCCAACTGCTGGGACTGTGGAGCCGAGAAGTTGCTTCCAGAATACAGAGGGCCACGAACAAAGAACGAGACTAGACTAGGGCTGAGTGCAAACTTTTTCTTTATAAACGGATTTGGAAAGTGGGAAATGCATCTCGGGATCAACGTTAAGAATTACCGCAAACAAAAGTACATTCACCCGGCTCAAAAACCAGGATCATTGTGCTAGTCTAGGGACCCCTTCCAATATTTCAGGAACTACCGGAACACAATTTACCTAACAGGAAAACCAGAAACAATGCTAAAACAGAACTTATAAACTAATAAGGAGTGTAAATTACTGAGTGCAACTAGGATCTGTCTCTGGACTAGAACACCGATTAACAATCTTATTTATGCCTCTATTCCCCTCTCTCTCTCCTCATGCATGTCCACAATAGTAAGTTAGCTGGGGTTAAACACTTGTTAGCAGTAGTACGACTTTAATTCACATTCAATTTTGCGTAAGTGACTCCAACGTACCTTAATCGTTTTGGATCCAAAACCACTACCACATGTGAGTGCCCACTTACCCACAACAAAAGAAAAAAATATGTTCAGGGCCCAAGCTCAGGACTTACAGTACTGTTGGATGGATCCAGGGAAGTCTCATGTACAAAGGGGGAAATCCAGGCAGCTTTCAGCTCTGCGAAAGTCCACAAGTCACTAGCAATCACAGGAACAGGTAAACCTCAAGGAAAAATCAGCCGTTCAGTGGGAATCGCCTCCCGAATGAATCACCTCATTGCAGAATCAGCAGTCTGGTGGAAAGGCCGAGGTAACCAGGGAAACCATTCCGATAACAGTTCTCTCTCTGGCAATAGTTTATGAATGCCGACACTCAGCTGCGTGGCTTCTATTCCTTCACCAATCTCTAACACTCTAGGTATCGCAGACCAGGGCAGGGAAAAGGCAGCCACCTCACTTCAGAATCTGTCTTGTCCCTCTTAGGAGCCTTCTCCCAGACTGCGCAGACACCCCTCTGGTGGACCGGAGATGACACTGCAGCTGCACAGACACCCATCTGCTGGACGGGAGGAGACACTGCAGCTGGATCATCAATCCTCTCACAGGACCTGCAGTGAAGAGCAGAATGTGGAGGCGATTCTGGTGGAGCCTACACTGGGGTGGAGCCTGGGCAGAGTCTCATGGGGCCCAAATATGTTGCCAGTATGGGGCCCTGAAATTCCTGGTGGGAGCCCTGACTATAAGTGATACATGTCACCAGGCCAACTGAGACATCACCCACATTCATTGTGTCGTGCCCCGGGTAAGCCGGGCTGCTCGGATCCGAACGGTCCATGGCTCGAGGGGTTCCGGATCCGGGGGCGCCGTCGACCAGTTTTAAATAAAAGAAAAAGAAAAATAAAGTCTGACTATGCCACTCGCAATTTGCGGCCAGGTATGGTAGGGCCGCCACTGCGAGCTCCCTCTGGGGATCATGGATGGGGGCAGCGTGGATGGTGGAGCCCTCCGCGAGCAGGGTTTTTCACCAGGGGTAGGTGAAGGGTTAACGTGGAGGCACAGCGCAATGAAGCAGTCCAGACAGAGAGCGCAGTTTGATGGTCTTTACTTATGGATTCACGCCCTGGGGACGTACTGGATCAAAGGTGCGCCCGTGTCCCTGATGGCTGTGCCAGCCAACCTGGTTCCACTCTCCACATTTGCACTCTGGTGTATGTGGGTCCTCCCTGGCGTGGAGCACTTGGAGGTCCACCTGGTGTCTGGGTCCTGCCGCAGACAGCTTGGACTGTTTAAGGAAATATGTCCCAGTCCTCCCTTTGCTGCTGATGCCTTGGACGTTAGTGGTGGCAGATGAGTCCTGGAAACCCACCTGCCTGGCAAAGTTAACAGATGGCGTGAAGTTCTGGTCTGTTCTGGGATCTGCACCCTGTGCGTGCAAAGTACTGTGAGCCCTGGATGTCCACCCCACAGGATCCCTCTGTCGTTGGAGCTTGCTCTCTCGCTCTCCAGCTACTTTCCTCCTCTGAGTGGCTGTTCTTTCTACTCAGGTCTTTGCAGAGTCTTTGCTACATTCAATGTGTCTCAAGATTCCTTTGTCTCTCTTGACACCTTTCCTTTTACTACCGCACACTTCTCTCCTCAACTCCTTCCTCTTTCACTTCCTCACTCCGACTGACTAGCCACACTTCCAGGTCACTTGCTCCTCCCCAGGTCTGGTCCCTCCCTTCCCAGTTGGCTGCCTGTTAGCTCACAGTGCCCAGTCCTGTCACTTGGCTCTAAGGGGGGGGTCTCCCGCTCTGGTTGTGAGCGTATATGTCCTGGTGTGCTAGTGTGTGTAGTGACTGGCACAGTCATGTAGGACCTGAGCTGTTACCTTGTTGTTACCTTATTTTGTGACACCTGGTTACCGCAGGGGCATCACATTCCCCCTTGGTTAAATCCAGCACGTCCGCAGGCTTTAATTCAAACAGGTCATACTGCAGTTTTTACATGCAAACATTTTTCAAACATTTTTCAACATTTCTTCCCTTGCCTCCACATTTTTTTGAACATTGCAACCTGGTTTCACCTTCTTTACCACCCGCCACCCAGAGTCTCTGGCACCGCTGCTTAGTGGCTTCCCACCCAAAGTCCCTGATGTCCTTTTATTCCTGGATAAACAAACAAGTGGTAAAGTCCTGGGAGAGTGTCACCGATTCCTGTGGTGACGGGATCCTGGCCTGCTCCACCACGGACCCTTCCTGTGCCTGCCACCCTCCTGGGATCAGTCCTGTAAAACAGGCTGCAGGTTTAACCAGGTTTAGCACACAATAGTGCACATTTTTTATGTTGAAAGTTTGTGACACTACTTGAGGCATTACTCTCCTAGGCACCCTCCACCTAGGGTTCCTGGTGCCACCTCGGTTGCGCACCACCCAAGACTCTGATGGCCTTTTTAGCTTTAAGTAACAATTTAAAAAGGATCAACAAGAGTGACAAGGTCAAGAGCAAGATTTCAAACTTTGTTAGTCGGTAACCTCCTTGCCACCCTCCACCTAGGGCCACTGGTTCCACCTACCAGTTGTGCACCACCCAGGACCTTGGTGGCCTTTTTAGCTTCAGTCAACGATGTACAAAGGTTCAACAAGGGTGGAACAATGAACATTTTTCAGACTTTTAACTAAAACAACTGTAATACATGTAACTTGGTAACTGGGTATCAGCTACCACATATTTTTAACACTTGGAGCTGGGATTTGAGGAGGAAGCGAGGACTGGTACTTCAACAGCGGTACCTGCTGGTCGCGGCTCCACATCCAGGCATACTAGCCCCGCTCCCCACTTTGGGGCCAGTCCGGAAACGTTCAGTATCATCTCCCGGGTCTGGGTGGTCCGCTGCCGGGTTCCCAGCAGCAGGTTGGGACACAGCCTGGTCACCGGCGACTTCTCGCTCTGTTGTCTGGTCTTCCGACGCTGGTCCTGGGGTCATCCGGACTGGTGGCATGGCGGCCTGGTCCTTCGCGGCTGGTGGGGGATGGGTTGCAGCCTGGTCCACAGCTGGGTCGAGGTTCTGAGTAAGGGCCGACTGGATTAGGAGCAGCAGTGGGGCCAGGGAGGTTTCTGAGCTTACCTCCCCTGCGTGCGGTGCCCGGATCTTGTGGGCCCGCATGGCCGCCACCGTCTCCATCATGCCCGCTCTCTGCTCCTCAGTCTGCTGAAGTTTACATTGCCATCCATCTTATGCTCTGGCATCCAGAAACTTGTTTTTGCAGAGTTCCGGTGTCTCTGCCTTGGACCGTCCTCTTACATCCTGGACACTTCCTAGGGGCGGGGAGTTCAGGTTTTGCGACCTATTACTGATGGTGCGGTAGTTTTACAGTCCAGAAAATGGCGGCTAGTTCAAATTTGGGCGGTAAAGTCCAAAAAGGCGCGCTGTCACCCGTTTTGGTGGGTCTAGTCTGAATCCGGCCGACTACAACAGTTTTTTAAAAGCTGTCACACCCCGGGGCAGCCGGGCTGCTCGGATCCGAATGGTCCGTGGCTCAAGGGGTTCCGCATCTGGGGGCACCGTCGACCAGTTTTAAATAATAAGAAAAAGAAAGTCTAACTACGCCACTCGTGGTTTGCAGCCAGGTATGGTAGGGCCGCCGCTGCGGGTTCCCACTGGGGATCATGGATGGGGGCAGCGTGGATGGTGGAGCCCTCTGCGAGCAGGGCCTTTCCCCAGGGGTAGGTGAAGGGTTAACGTGGAGGCACAGCGCAATGAAGCAGTCCAGACAGAGAGTGCAGTTTGATGGTCTTTACTTACTGGATTCACGCCCTGGGGACGTACTGGATCCAAGGTGCGCCCGTGTCCCTGATGGCTGTGCCAGCCAACCTGGTGCCACTCTCCACATTTGCACTCTGGTGTATGTGGGTCTTCCCTGGCGTGGAGCACTTGGGGGTCCACCTGGTGTCTGGGTCCTGCCGCAGGCAGCTTGGACTGTTTAAGGAAATATGTCCCGGTCCTCCCTTTGCTGCTGATGCATCAGACGTTAGTGGTGGCAGATGAGTCCTGGAAACCCACCTGCCTGGCAGAGTTAATAAATGGCTTGAAGTCCTGGTCTGTTCTGGCATCTGCACCCTGTGCGTGCAAAGTACTGTAAACCCTGGATGTCCACCCCACAGGATCCCTCTGTCCTTGGAGCTTGCTCTCTTGCTCTCCAGCTACTTTCCTCCTCTGAGTGGCTGTTCTTTCTACTCAGGTCTTTGCAGAGTCTTTGCTACATTCAAGGTGTCTCAAGATTCCTTTGTCTGTCTTGACACCTTTCCTTTTACTACCGCACACTTCTCTCCTCAACTCCTTCCTCTTTCACTTCCTCACTCCGACTGACTAGCCACACTGCCAGGTCACTCGCTCCTCCCCAGGTCTGCTCCCTCCCTTCCCAGTTGGCTGCCTGTTATCTTACAGTGCCCAGCCCTGTCACCTGGCTCTAAGGGGGGTCTCCCACCCTGGTTGTGAGCGTATATGTCCTGTTGTCCTAGTGTGTGTAGTGACTGGCACAGTCATGTAGGACCCGAGCTGTTACCTTGTTGTTACCTTATTTTGTGACACCTGGTTACCGCAGGGGGGTCAAAATTGTAAACTGTAAAATGATCAGAATTACGGTGAACAGAAACTGTAAGTGTCTGTAAGAAGTTTCTAGAGCATAAAAAAAATTTTGAACGCTTTAAAAAAAAAAAAAATTATAGACAAAGCAAAAAAGTTCCCTATTTTTTATAATTTTAATTGACTATCCTAGAATTTCTGGATGGTAGGCAACACTGGTCACTACTGACTATAATGAGCTACATCAAATGTCTGTCAAAGTGTCTGTCATATTTCACACCTAAAATCTTTTTCTTATAAGTCTACACTGAGGCCGTCTCCTCAGTTTTCCTCTCTGACCTCAGGTCAAGGCACGTTGCCACTTTGAATGTCACAATGTGCCCGGGACTCAGAACAGAGAAGAGCATCTTAAAGAGACCTTGTCACCAGCATTTTACAGACAGGGCCATATTGCCACTGTCATACTAATTAAAATAATACCTGAGGTGAAGAAATTTGTTTTGTGTATTTTCTTTAATCTGCATTTGAAGTTTTATTCTATTCATAACTTCATGCATCAGGGCAGGCCTGTGAGGCAGAATTGGTGGAAGGGTCTTCAACTCTGTTCTGGCCCCTCCGCTGCCTCTGGGTGTCTTTTCTTCTTCCTTATTTAAATTTTGCGCTGGTGCATTCCTAGCCACGAGTGGCACTTGTGCAGATTGATCTCTTGGCAGTCTTCAGGATGACACTGGCAGCAACACGTGCCGATTGCTTAGTGCCACCAGCGCCAATTTACTGAGGCCCACCACGAGAACAATCTGCTGAAGAGCCGCCAGCGGCTAGAAGAGAGCCAGAGAACAATTTATGTAAGGAAGGACAAAAGGAACCCAGAGGCAGCAGAGCTTGTGTAAACTAAACCAGCATTAGTGCTGAGCTTAGTGACTGGTTGTAGTGATCACATGCGCTACAGACATGACATCACCAGGGCTGCATTTATAGCAAGGTACATGAGGGCACAAATAATATAAAAATTGGTATTTCCAACCATTTCCACTGTGCAAAATAAAGAATAAGAAAAAAAAAATAGACATATCACTGAGTCCGTAAAAGTCCAATCTATCAAAATATAAAATTCATTAAGTAAACAATGTATAAAGAGAAAAAAAATCAAAACACTAGAATTGTATTTTTTTCACTCACCACCTCTCCCTAGAGAAAGCAATAAAAAGCAGTCAAAATGTTTTAAGTACCCCAAATTGGTAATGTGACGCCCTGGACAAGCCATCAGGGCCAGGTTGCTTGGGGGGAGAGAGCGGAAGCCGTAACCGCTTGAAACCGTTGAAACCGTTTAAGTAAGAGTACCTCCCGATGTGGGAAGATGTTATTTTAATTGTATGTCTGTCACCGTTTTACATTTTTATATTTTTACAGTTAAAAATAAAAATAAAACCGGTGTTGGACGGGCAGCCCGCGGACGGTCTGCATTTTGCTAAGGGGGAATGTGACGCCCTGGACAAGCCAGGGGTCACAGATAATGACATCACCACACCCTACACCCCGGTTAGGCACATCAAAGCTAGACCCAATAATCCTTGTTGCCTTCCTCCAGGGGCTGATGTTCACACCAGGGGGTGGGCCAGGCGGTTAGCGCCGCCCACCGAAGAGATCACAGTCCTGGAGGCGGGAAAAGAGAGGAGATTAGTTTTGGACGTGAGAGTGTGAGGAGTAAAGTGGTAGTGGAGCAACTATCTGAGAGCGTCCGGGTGTGTGCCCCGGACAGAGACAGCAAGGTTAGCAGACGGCGGTGACCGTCTGCAAGAGTGGCCTATCGGAGTTGCCGTAAGGACCGTGGACGGGCGGTGGCCCGGCGGTACCGGACCGGTACACAAGGAGAATCCAGCACCATTGGCAGGGGCCTTTTGGATCCCGGCAAGGCTTGGAGTCGCCGTGAATTTGCCAAATCCGTCAGTGAAGGGGACCTCCGGGTTTCCAAACAACTAAGTCCCGATTGAAGGCAACAGTCCAACCGTATGAGAGAGACACCGCCACCGCCAAGGCACCAGTTTCTCAGGGCCAGCGCCTGCGGGCAAAGAGGGGCTCCTCCGGCCCATATCCAAGCCGGGGAGCGGGTTACCGGTGGGAACCCATTGGAACCAACAGAAGTACTAGGTGCAGGGAAAGAGACAGTCACCGTTAACTACTGGGGAAAAGCAACAGCAGCCGTTCATGAGAACCTTCTTTCCAGCCGTGTGTTTTACCGAGAACTGTGTCATCGTCTCAGGCTGAGTGAGTACCACCGTGCCATGCGGCACAGCGCTGCCCCCGCGACCCTGCACCTCACCAGGCCCCGCACCCGGCCTGCCATCCCCCATCCTCCACCCCATCACTGGGTCCCGGGACAACCAACCCCTACCCACGGAGGGGAGAACTAACAACTCAGCTGCTCCCTGTCACCGCTCCCGGGATCCCCATACAGAGCTGTGGTGGTGTTACCAAAAATCACCACAACCGTGGGTGGCATCACGGACAATAACCAAATCCCCACCACCAATACACCCCTTTCACTCACTGGCGAGGAGCGCCACTCGAGTTCCCCGGGATCCGGCACACCGCTCGAGCCACCGCCGAGCAGCGGCAGCCGCAGCAGCAGCAGCGGCCGGACCCGAGCAGTGGGAGAGCGCGGCGTCCCCTCCTCCGCTCGCGACAACTTGGCGTCACGAACAGGATCTTACTGCTCTGCTGTTTGGTAGAGGTGCGCCTTGTTACCGCCGGAGGTGTCCGGCCAGAAAATTTCAGAAGCCGCCATCTTTGGCGCGGAAAGTTCCCGCTCGAGCGTCTCCTCGAGTAGTGGAGGCGCGAAGGCCAAAACCTCGCCCCGATAGAGGAGGAGCCGGAAAGAGGCTAAGGGGCACGGAAACAAGATGTCTGCGCCCGACGGAGCTGCTGGAGGAGCGGCGGTCGCAGCCGCAGTGGCACCCGTGGATGGGAATGGGCCTGCCCAGGTCCCGGCCGCGCTGGCGGGGGGTGCCGCGGCCCCAGCTATCGCTCAGGTGATGCCGTTCTCCTTGCCCTATGTGCCCTGAGCTACCTGGCTGCCGCAGTACGACGGGAAACCTGATGCGTTGCAGGTCTTCCGGAAAAAGCTTAGCCCGCTTCTAGAATTGTACCCCCTGACTGATAAGCAACGTGCAGCGGTAGTGCTGGGGCAGCTAACCGGCGCGGCTGAGCAGGAGGCGGAGACCTGGGCCGAGGGGGACCGGTCCTCTGTAGCCACCATCTTTGAGAGACTACAGACTGCCTTTGAGACCCATACCGAAGCCGAGCTGAGGATGCAGTTTTACCAATGTTGGCAACGACCTGTGGACAGTATTCGGGACTATGCTTTATGTCTGCAAACCGCCCTCCGCACACTGAAGCAGGTAGACACCATCAATGAGGCGGACAGCAACAAAATGTTAGTAGAGCAATTTGTGCAGGGGATGAGGTTCTCCGAGGATCGCAAACAACTCCGGCTGTGGGCCCTAGAACACCCTGATGTGGACTTTGCTGTGTTAAAGGAACGGGCCATTAAAGCTCTGCAAACCCCAGCTTCGGAAGTCTTGGCGCCAGCCCCATGGCTAGTTGAGACGGCCCCCGTCGTGGTGGCCCCTGCCCTACCAGCATCTCCAGTACCTACTGCTCCAAGCAGTACGATGGAAGAACAGGCTGCCCAGGTCCGCCGCATGGATGGAGACCTCGCCAAGATTCTCGCCGCACTCCAGCTTCTGACCAGATCCCAGCCTCCAGCAAAGATACAGCTCGCCGACAGCCCTGAGGATGTTCCCTGGAGGCAGCGGAGAAGGGCTAATGATTCGCGGAACAGACCCCCAATCTGTTACAGGTGCAGCAAGCCTGGCCATTACTTCCGACAGTGCCCATTAAACGAGCAACCCCTGGGGCCACGGGCCAATCCTCAGGAGTAGAACCCCATGGCCCCCCAGACTGGCGGGACCGGTATATCGGGGCCCGGCCCATCATCCCCGTGGCTGTGGACGGCATACCGGTGATGGCTCTCTTGGACACTGGATCACAGGTAACCACCATACCATACACATTGTACCAACGGTATTGGGGGACAGACGAGCTGGCTCCCCCAGATACTAGTATAACACTGATCGCTGCTAATGAACTCCCATTGACCCAAGTGGGATACAAACAAGTGGCCATGACCGTGGGGTGAGCTGAACTGCACCACCAGGGTATGATTGTGATAATGAATGAACCCAGTGACCATAACCCTAAGATAGTGCTAGGAACCAATGTGATGGAGCACTGTATGAGTGATGTGTTGACCCTACTGCAAGCAGCTGGCCGCCACAGCGGCGGGGAGCCGACAGAGAGCTGTGCAGCGTGAGATCCGAGCCTTGATGTATCGCCAACATGTGAACTCGACAGGGGGAGAGATTGGTGGGGTGAGAGTGATGGATGTTGCCCCGTTGATTGTGCCTCCCAGGAGTGAGATGATGATTTGGTGTAGGGCAGCAGTAGGGCCCCAGGGGCATGACTACCCCGCCATGATAGAGCCCATGCCCTCCGAGCACTGGCTCACGGTAATGGCCGCCTGAGGAGTGGTAGATGTAAAGAAGGGGAGAGTGCCTGTGAGGGTGCTGAACTGTGGGGAGGAAGAAGTCAGGCTCCCCCGGTATGCTACACTTGCTAAGTTGCTCACTCTGGATCCCCACGCCATCCGCGAGACAGTTTCCCCAACCTCCCCACCGACTGCCAGCACTCACCCGCCCAAAGGGGAGTCAGAGGAGTGGCACCGACAGTTACATGTAGGCACTGACGATACCCCTGCACATCACAAAGAAGGGGTAATACGGGTGGTACGGGAGTATGAACGAGTTTTTAGCAAACACCCCCTAGACTTTGGGCAGATCAAAGGGGTCCAACACCATATACCCATCGGTGAGCACCCCCTTATCAAGGAGAGGTATAGGCCTATTCCCCCTGCACACTACCAATGTGCCAAAGACATGTTGAGGAACATGAAGGAGGCAGGGGTTATCAGGGACAGCTGTAGTCCCTGGGCCGCCCCGTTGGTACTGGTTAAGAAGAAGGACGGCATCATGCGAATGTGTGTGGATTACCGGAAGATTAACCAGATAACGCATAAGGATGCTTACCCACTGCCCCGTATTGAAGAGTCCTTAGCCGCACTGAGAACCGCGAACTACTTCTCTACCCTCGACCTCACCAGCGGGTACTGGCAAGTGGCCGTGGCACCCGAGGACCGGGAGAAAACTGCCTTCACCACCCCGATGGGGCTCTGTGAATTTAATAGCATGCCGTTTGGGCTGTGCAACGCCCCTGGAACCTTCCAACGGCTGATGGAATGCTGTCTGGGACATCTAAATTTCGAGACCGTTATACCTGGATGATGTGATTGTGTACTCCCAGACATATGAAGCCCACCTGGAGCACCTGGCCGAGGTGTTCGCGTCCCTTGCCAAATATGGGATGAAGTTGAAGCCCTCCAAGTGTCATCTGCTGAAACCCAGAGTGCAGTACCTGGGGCATGTGGTGGGTGCAGAAGGTGTCGCCCCCGACCCTGAGAAGATCACTGCCATCCAAGACTGGCCGAGACCAACCACAGTGAGGGAAGTAAGGCAGTTTCTGGGTCTGGTGGAGTACTACCGTCGCTTCATCAAAGGGTACACAAAGATGGCTGCCCCCATGCAAGACCTCCTCGTGGGACAGACCAAAGGTGGTAGACCCCTCGGGGCTCCACTGGTGTGGGAAGAGAGGCAGGAGGAATCCTTCCACTAGCTGAAAGCGGCCTTGACCGGGGAGGAGATCCTAGCGTATCCTGATTACAGCCACCCGTTCATCCTCTACACCGATGCCAGCAATGTGGGCTTGGGGGCAGTCTTGTCCCAGGTCCAAGATGGGAAGGAAAAAGTGATTGCCTATGCTAGCCGGAGGCTCCGACCGACTGAAAGGAACCCTGAAAATTACAGCTCTTTCAAGCTTGAGCTCCTGGCGCTGGTGTGGGCTATCACCGAGCGGTTCCGCCATTACTTGGCCGCCGCAAAATTCACCGCTTTCACGGATAACAATCCGCTGACCCACCTGGACACGGCGTTGGAACAGCGGTGGGTGGCCAGGCTAGCCAACTACGACTTCACAATCAAATACAGGGCCGGTCGTGTCAACGTTAATGCTGATGCACTCTCTCGGATGCCCCACTTGTCAAAAGAAGGGTGCGAGGATGACGACCTCAAAGAGATCGAGTTGCCTGCATTTCACCAGCCACCAACTGAGAAGGTACATGTCCACCAACAACGGGTGAACCTGGACCCGCTGCCCAGTCAGGAGTGGCAGGAAGCTCAAAACCAGGCGCCCGCTGTCCGCCTAGTCAAGACCGTGGTGGAGCAAGGCGCTGCTGGAATGGACCCTGCCGCCCCAGCTGAAGCCCAACGCCTGTGGAAAGAACGGACCTGGCTGTATCTACACCAAGGGAAGTTGTACCGTGAGCTGATTAACCCAAAGACTCATGAGAAAATCCGCCAGTTGGTGATTCCCCAAGCTAATGTGCCCACCGTCCTACAAGAGTACCATGATGGTGCCGGACACTTCGGGTGGAAGAAATTGGAAATGCTGTTGAGGGAGCGGTTCTATTGGAGCGGGATGCGGGAGTCTGTGGAGGCCTGGTGCCGAGAGTGCGGCCCGTGCACGCTGAGAAAGAAGGACAAGGCCAGCCAGAAGGCGCCCCTACACCCGATCGTTACACATCAACCGCTGGAGCTGGTCGCCCTGGACCATGTGAAGCTCACCTCCAGCCGAAGTGGGTACACCTACGCTCTCACCATAGTAGATAACTATTCAAGGTTCATGGTGGTTGTCCCGGTCAAAGACCTAACCGGCCGTATCGCCGCTAGAGCGTTCCAAGCTTACGTCTGTCGACCACATGGATACACTGAGAAGGTGCTTACTGACCAAGGCCCAGCCTTTGAAGCGGACGTGTTCCATGAGTTTTGTCAGCTGTACGGCTGCAAGAAGATCCGGACCACGCCTTACCATGCCCAAACCAACGGCATGTGTGAGAAGATGAACCATTTGGTCCTTGGCCTCCTCAAGACGTTGCCGCTAGAAGAGCGGAACCTGTGGCCGGAGAAGCTACCTGACTTGGTCGATATGTACAACAATATCCCGTCCAGCTCAACGAAGTGCACCCCAGCATATCTGATGAGGGCTCGCCCCGGCCGACTGCCGGTGGACCTGGAAATGGGATTGGAAGCCCCAGAAACACTCCCTTCGACAGCTGAATGGGACACCCGGCGGAGGGTTCAGTAGCGACAGATTCAGGAATATGTGGAGAAGAACTTGAGTCGGAGTCGGGAACAACAGGAGCGGCACTTCAACCAGAGGGCGTCTGCTGGCCCTTTCCAGCCCGGAGAGGTAGTGTTGAAGCGGAAGAGGAGGACCCACAAGCTGGATGATCAATGGGAGCAAACCCCATATGTCATACAGCCCACAGGATGGGAAGATGGGAAGGCCTACCAGATCAGCCGAGACCAAGGGGGCACGTTGGCCACGGTTTCCCGAGACCATCTAAAGAGGTGTCCACCAGCATTGAGGGCAGCGGCTGAAGTTCCGATTCCTAAACCGGCAGAGAAGGCAAAAGAGGTAATCCACACTGTGATGGGTGACTTCCCAGCGGACTGGCCTACACAGAATGGCGCGGTGATTCTTCCAGTGATACTGTTCCCACAACCCGTGGATGAAGAAGTGATGGAGGCGGTCAACCGTGAGCCAGTGCCAGTGCCCAGGGATGAACCTGTACCCAGCTCCCCTATGCCTCCGCCTGCCCCACACGATGACAGGGAAGAGGAACTGATTGTTCCCTCTCCCCCGCTGCCTGTCACCACTGACACCGGACCCCGGAGGTCCACTCGTCCCAACCTAGGTAGACCCCCACTTAGGTACAGGGAAACTGTTCTTTAAAAGGGGGGGAAGAGTGTGTGTGTTTTAAAGTTTAAAAGTTTTGAAAGTTTGAAAATGATAAGTAAATGATACCGTGAAAAGTCACCTGATTGTCTACTGCTGATTGAAACCGGTCGTAGCCGGCAACTGGTCCCCATTGGGACCCCCTTTACAAATTCACATAGAAACTTCTATGAACATGCCTGAGAACTTGCAGGGCAACCACAAACATTAGTGGCTTGTAAATAATGTGTTGTTGCAGCTTCCAACCGTTGCCGCCTCCGGAGAGGCAGATTGGAGGAAGGGCCCGCAGTGGAGCCGGCTCGGGCCCAGCCACCACAGGAACCGGTGGCAATCCTCTGGGGGTTTCAGGGGTTCCCCATGGACGTGGGTCCCCTGGAAAGGACAGAACCCGCTCGGGCAATTTGTGCAGGACTGGAGTCAAGGGGTGCTGCCTGTTGGCTAGGGGCAGCATCAGGGCCAGGTTGCTTGGGGGGAGAGAGCGGAAGCCGTAACCGCTTGAAACCGTTGAAACCGTTTAAGTAAGAGTACCTCCCGATGTGGGAAGATGTTATTTTAATTGTATGTCTGTCACCGTTTTACATTTTTATATTTTTACAGTTAAAAATAAAAATAAAACCGGTGTTGGACGGGCAGCCCGCGGACGGTCTGCATTTTGCTAAGGGGGAATGTGACGCCCTGGACAAGCCAGGGGTCACAGATAATGACATCACCACACCCTACACCCCGGTTAGGCACATCAAAGCTAGACCCAATAATCCTTGTTGCCTTCCTCCAGGGGCTGATGTTCACACCAGGGGGTGGGCCAGGCGGTTAGCGCCGCCCACCGAAGAGATCACAGTCCTGGAGGCGGGAAAAGAGAGGAGATTAGTTTTGGACGTGAGAGTGTGAGGAGTAAAGTGGTAGTGGAGCAACTATCTGAGAGCGTCCGGGTGTGTGCCCCGGACAGAGACAGCAAGGTTAGCAGACGGCGGTGACCGTCTGCAGGAGTGGCCTATCGGAGTTGCCGTAAGGACCGTGGACGGGTGGTGGCCCGGCGGTACCGGACCGGTACACAAGGAGAAGCCAGCACCATTGGCAGGGGCCTTTCGGATCCCGGCAAGGCTTGGAGTCGCCGTGAATTTGCCAGCCCCCATACAGCGGTGGATTCCGCGTCTGACAGCCCACACAGCGTGTTGCCTCACACATGTGCTACTGAGGAAGGTCCACATAGGACCGAAAACGTTATTGTTACGCACATGAATAAATTTTTTCTTCAAATCATCTTGGGAGTGCCTTGTATACTTCTCACTGTTTGGCTTTGGAACCTGAAGTGCACCCCAATATCTCCGACGCATATATAGGAAGTGCCATTCTCTTCTTGCTATAATTTTTCACAAGGCTCTGACCCGCTCTGGAGGTAACTTTCTGTACATATGTACTGTATACAGTATACCATTGTACAATACAGTATATACTATATAGCATGTCTATCAATTTGCATTTGTGGATACAGTACTGTACGTTCTTTCTACTAACCAGTGCAGCACATTGCTTGTACTGTAATCTAATTGTCTGGGACATTTTCCTACCCCACATTTGGCTTAGCTCCGCTCTTATTTGGGGAGAGTAGATTTGGGGTCTGTTTTTTTGTGTACTTTACTAGAATAAAGGTTGTCATATTTATACATCAATTTTTCTCTATACTGTACCTCCCGCACACCAACAATTCTTTAGTAAGCTAATGTGCAGTTTAATTTGTTTTTTTTTTGTTTTTACTGTACAGTATTTAGTATTAGTGTACTGTAATAATTTTATATGAATACAGTACATTATTTTGTATTACTGTAATAAATTTGTATAAATACAGTAAATATTTTTGGTTGTGGAGTTTCAATTTCTTATGGGAAAATTTGCTTTCATATGAGTAACTTGTTTAAGAGCACACTCATGGAATGAATTATGCTCGTAATCCAAGGTTCCACTGTGTCACAATGACTATGGGATAGCGGGGAACTTGGGCTCCTAAGCTCCAAGCAATAAGCACAACTTTCACCAGAGAGTTTGGGACACCACACCTCACAGACCAACATAGAATAAACTATAACTGGCACAGGCAGAAGGATTCAAGCAGCATAAATTAGAGGGGAGCAGATGTTATAGATCTCCCCACAATATGTGATTAAAGGAGCATGCAGACTTGCAGAGATTAACTCTTACTAGCCTGTCCATAAATCAGCACTCAGCAGGTTGACAGCTGAGTCTGCCTGTGTCAATCCCAGACACCAGAAAAAACATCGAGTAGAGTGTCAAAGTCTGCAATCTAAATAGAGCCCTGTTATGGTCAGGAGACCGCAAAAGATCTTGCAAAAAGCCCATAAAAAAAGTTGATGATAATACACAAGAGTAGTTGGAAACTTAGCTGGCTGCAATCTACTGACTACACAAATAGAACTAGAAGTAGTGGTGGAGTGTTCCTAACAAACCTAAATGCCTCGTCACCGCCGGAGAACTAACTAACCTGAAAGATGAAATGAGGAATCCTGACTTGCCTCAGAGCAGTCCCCAAAGGAAAGCAAAGCCCACAACATATAAGGACGGTGATGTAAGAAAAAAAACAACACAGAGATGGTAGATATAGAAATAAGCAAAGTTAGGCCCTGCTATCTAGATACAAAAGTATAGGATAGATTGCTGGTTGCAGCCAGTTAAAACCCTGAATAATACCAATAACTGATAATCAAAAATTCCCTAAAAGATCACACGATCTTTCCTCCCACTATATCAGGAACTCTTGTGCAAAAATATTTAAATAAAAAATGCAAATATAACAGAAAAGATCCTAACTACAAAAACACATGAGATACAAAAATACAAAACTCCTGATCAAACAGGGAGTAAAAACTTTTTTTCTTGCTGGGAATAAATCGCGCCCTCCAAAAAGAGCACTTGTTCACTTGCAAGAAACAAAAGGGAATATTCTCAAACACTGATTTAGAAAAAGACATAGATTAAGCAGAAACGCCCTTCAGTGCAAATTCAGCCTTTAACCAAGCCCAGACTAAGAGAACAAAATACTTATCAGGCATAGCTGCAGACTCAGGATCACATGGGAACAAAACTGATGCAAAGGAATGAAAAACCACTGTATAAATCATTCCTGGAGAATCCAAAAAGGCGCAAAAAAAAGACAAAACAAAAACCTAAAAGGGAGAGGCAAAAACCTAAAGGCTGGAGGACAAAATTCTGGACATCTTCACATGAAGCATTAACAGTTTTCACGGGCAAAGGTTAGACAGAGATTGCCTTCCTATATTCCCCCAGGATGGACTCCATAGGCTTCCTAAAACAGCAATCATCTCCAACACCTATCTGAGTGACAGATGCAGAATCAGACTCACTACCAGCACTAGCCACCAGATGGAGTCCAGAAACACTCCCGGGAACAGCACCATCTCTGATGATATTCACAACAGAGCCCAATGCCGACATGACAGTAAGTGATGTTTGTGCATAACTTTGTGTGACAATATCACCACAAAAAAACAGAGCCTTGCATAGCTCGATTAACGAGAAAAAATAAAAATGTAACTAGCCTTGGAAATGGCAATACAAACTAAAAATGTTCTCTTTTTCAAAATTCAAGGTTTTTTTGAACAAGAAAAGTACATGGCCAAAAATTATGGACAGCACATGGATGACATCTTCTGTGCGCAGTTTGTGATTAACATTGCAAAGGATAAGAAAAGCTTTGTAATTTAATCATTTTTTTGTTCATATGTTAAAATCACTGTGATGGTAAAGACTGACACTGACCAAACGACCAAACACTGCAGAAACTCCGATCCAAAACACTAACGACATTTGGACCGTTTTTTTTTTTGTTTTGTTTTGCATACATGAAAATTCACTGACATCTGATTGAGGCCTTAAACTTTAATATACCACTTGTGACGATCAGTGACTGATCATTATCGTTAAGACAGCTCATATATTTAATATAACCAGATGATGGGGAATATATGAGGGTGTATTATACTTCTGTTCACAAATTACCAGTATGAAGGACACTGGAACAGGAAAGACAGGTGCCTGTGACAACTGCTAGAAAACCTGGTGGTGTTAATTATGTCTGCACAGAAGAGGTTTGATAGAAGTGTAGCAGCATCGCCTTTTCATTACTCACATCTGTCAGATAAAAATGCAGAGCAAGAGAGGGAGGACAATTCATTAAAATTGGATGACATTCATGTAAACATTTGAGCCTGCCATACAGACAGCTCAGCGGTGAGCAAAGCCTCCTACAAGCTCCTACACACCTATACACAGATCTATATACGGCCTCATCAACATTAATGAACAACCTCTGCATTTATTCTGTGCATGGCCCTGGTTTTATGGGGAATTTTCTCAACATGAAAAGAATGTAAAACACACACAATTCCCTGCTTTTATGATAGATACATTGAATACAAGGTGGCTAAGTAGTGAGCCTCAGCCAAAGTTTTATTTGGCACAATGGATCATTCTTCAGAATAAAGAATATTTACTGTAGAACTAAACATGAACAGAGTCAATGTAGAGGTTGTTCTCGAAAGGATGATATTGTTACGGGGCTACTTGTCACACGGAGTTTTGCACAAACTTCGCCGACGGTCATGGCGGCGTTGGGCTCTGTTCAGATTGCTGATTCTGACAAGCAGGTTGATAGTTCTTCTGGTGTCTGGGATCAGCACAGGCAGACTCGGGTGTCGACCTGCTGTGTGCTGATTCATAGGCAGGCTAGCAAGAGTTAATCTCTGCTGGGCTGCTTGCTTCTTTGATCACATGTTGTGGGGAGGCCTATCCCATCTGCTCCCTCCCTATTTATGCTGATTGAATCCTTCCATCCATGCCAGCTATAGTTTGTCTATGTTGGTCTGTGAAGTGTGATGTCCCAGACTTAAGGGTACTTTACACGCTGCGATATCGGTATCGATATCGCTAGCGAGCATACCCGCCCCCCTCGGTTGTGCGTCACAGGCAAATCGCTGCCCGTGGCGCACAACATCGCTTACACCCGTCACACTGACTTACCTGCCTAGCGCCGTTGCTTTGACCGTCAAGCCGCCTCCTTTCTAAGGGGGCGGTTCGTTCGGCGTCATAGCGACGTCACTAAGCGGCCGCCCAATAGCAGAGGAGGAGCGGAGATGAGCGGAGATGAGCGGACCGAACATCCCGCCCACCTCCTTCCTTCCTCATTGTCGGCGGGACACAGGTAAGGAGATGGTCCTTGTTCCTGCGGTGTCACACACAGCGATGTGTGCTGCCGCAGGAACGACAAACAACATCGCTACTCTCCAGACAATGATATTTGGTGTTTGAACGACCTCTCCCAAAGCAACGATTGGTACCACTTTTGCGATTGTTGAAGGTCGCTCGTACGTGTCACACACTGCGATGTCGCTAACGACGCCTGATGTGCGTCACAAACACCGTGACCCCGACGATAAATTGTTAGCGATGTCGCAGCGTGTAAAGCATCCTTTACTGGTGAATTTGTGCTTATTGCTTGGTGCGGTTGTGGAGTTTACCCATGTTGTTTTGAAGCTTACTTCCTGCTCTTGCTTTTGTGACGCCCTGGCCTGTCACGTCGTCACAGGGTATTGTGCAATCTGCCCTTCTATGCAATATCCACCTCCTCCTTGGTTACGGGTCCCTAACCAAATGGTGTTGCCAAAAACCAGCTAATCAAAATCCTAGGAACACTCTGCACCACACCCACCAGACACACCAGTGGACGGCCTGAGTGAAATAGGGTCGCCCACTTGGGGGGTTGGATAAGGGGAGGTCAGGAGTGTCAGGAGGAGTTCAGTTGAAGTTGGGGATGAAAGTGAGAGGCGGTCAGGAGCTGGGCTCCGTGAAGTACTAGGTAGCAGACGTTGGTCTGGGCCTAGTAGGAGCTAGACCCCCAGTCGCAGGGGATCGTGAAAAGGGGCAAGGCATTGTCGTGGAGAACAGCCGGCGGCCTTGTACCATCACCGGGCTGGGACCAGGGCACGATGGGGTACGTGGACCATAGCTCAGGGAGTAGCTTTAGGCAACCTGACAATTTATCCGACGAGAATGGAGCCTTCAAGATCTGCTCTCCACCCGCTCCAAAATCGGGGTATTAGTGCAACGAGAGGGATAGGACTTTCCACAATACAGTACAAGAAATCCCAAGTGTGAACTCTGAGAGCAAGCTTCCTCAGTTAGCCATACTGGGGAGCGGCACCCGACTAGTTTCAGGCTATAGGGACCAACCTGAGAGAAACAAGGTGCCAAGGGAAAGGTCACAGATCAACAGGCAACACCAATGGCAACGGGACCCAGGCATGCTCCCCCTCAGCGGCAGCGGTGTCCAGAACTTTGGTTTACTACAGTTATCGGTGTCAGAGTTATTGGACTGAGTGAGTACGTAAGTGACCCTTACCTCCCCAATGGCACGTCCCTGACACGATTACCGAGTCCCGGGGCTTCCTCCCTACACGTGGAGGGGTTAAACGCCTGTCTGCCGACATCATCGCCACCGGGTACTCCTAGCTGCAGCGGTGGTACTCCACCTTACCACACACCACGGGTGGCGTCACGATCTTTTAATACACCATACCCCCTGTAAATACACCTCTTCATTTGAGTGGCCGTGAGACTCCCCGGGTCAGGACGCCCCTCGAGCCACCGCGGATCCGGATCTGAGCAGGTCGGCTGCTGACATGGGGGCGGTACACTTTTCCTTCTGAATCTCTTTTTGTCTTAACCTTTGTGTGTGTGTGTGCTGTGTGACAAAGTTGTGGTTTTACCTTGTCTGTCTTTATCTGGGGGGTTTATCTCACTCCTGTCACGTCCCTCCCATAGTTTGAAGGCAGGGAGAGATTGGTCCGGTACCAACCCTGGCAAGCGTCTCGCCACACACAGGGTGGTTTCACTAAATTGTTACTAATAAAATTCAGGCGTGTCACTGGATCAGGATTGTATTAAAGTCGAACGCAACATTGTAATGCCAGCATGAATAAGGGTTGCCACACACCTGAAATGCATAAATGTAGATGCTATCAATCATACTACTTTTTTTTAGAAATTAATGTAATGTCCCATGTGTGAATATTCAAGAAATAAAGAAGAACCTTTCCATTTAGCTAGACATTTTCACTTTTGAGTGACAAAGTTACAATAAAGTGACTGCAGAATTAGTTAGCAGTGAATCCATATATTTCTTCCCCTGGATATTTCTTCCCCATAATCACTTGAAGAAATTTCATAATTATTTTGCAATATAATTAATTAGGTATCTACTTTTTCACATACAATGGTCCATACATATATGGTGTATATATCTGTAGAAAAAGACATGGTCTTCACATCCAAAAATCATATCTTGATCTAGAAATGTACAGAAATGATCATGAGGTTCTTAGTTTAACGTTCTGATCAGACTGTATGAAGCCCACTGCCATGTCTTCGTACATTTCTCAATGGGTACCTGACCTAATAGGTGCATTGACATGCGTTGACCACCAAAGTGCAGCGCACCAGAAAGATGGATGAACTGGTGGCTCACAGCACCCATGCCTCAAGGCAAGCCCCCACAGCTTCAGACCACTCCACCCCACAAGCACACCATCAAAGCAGCAATGACCGCCACAAAGCAACATCACAGGTAAAAAGGTAAAAAAGGACTGAAAAACTCATCTTAGGGGTTGCTCACATGGACATATCACAGACAGGGGCTATCCAATTTTTTATCACTATCCTATGGGTGAGTGCATTCGACATGAAAAAAAATAGCAGCATGTTGCGAGTAGCAGGGCATATCGGATGGTGTGCACCCATTTAAGCTTATGAAGCAGTGCAAAACATTTGAGTTCAGTCTAATTTATGCATACACAGACAATGGAGAAGATGGAGAAATTAAGTTCTCCATCTTCTCAGCACGTGTGCTCCGATTGTCGCATGGAACCAGCACATCCTTGTACGCAACCTATTCTCATAGTGCCTTAATAATGCGAAGAGTCAAATAAATATCAAGGAACAAGAAACACAGCAACCCTCCTGACTGTCACAAATATTTTTGTTCACTTTGACCATCCACTCCTAAACTTTAAAATCACATATGCATAAGAATTTGTGCCCCGACAGAGGTGACCGTCGGTTCATAGCTTATGAAATATGAACAGTTTACCACTCTAAAGGCCACTTTACACGCTACAATTTATCTGACGAAATGTTGTCGGGGTCATGGTTTTCGTGACGCACTTCCGTCGACGTTAGCGACATCGTTGCATGTGACACCTACGAGCGACTCCGAACGATTGTAAAACTAGCGCAAATCGTTGATCGCTGACACGTCGTTCATTTTCAAAATATTGTTCGTCGTTTCGAACGTAGAAGACATATTGCTACGTTTGACACCCTGCCAACGACGAACGACATCGTTAGTGCGTCCGTCATCAGTGACGCGGGCGTGTCGTTACGGGCAATGCTCCACGCCTCCTCCGCTCTGATTGGTGTCACGCCAGGGTGTATGCTATGGACAATTATACGCCTCTGACGTTGCCGGAATCATTGGGAGGAATGCTGTGTGATGGTGTCCACACGACCGCCCTGGTCAAACAATATATCGCTGAACGATGTAGCGTCGTTTGCGAGATGGGTACGTGTGACCGTTATAAAACGACCTATGAGCGATCTCGGCAAATCGTAGCAAAAGATCGCTAGCGATGTCGCAGCATGTAAAGCAGCCTTAAGTTTTCCAAACATTAATATTTCATGTATGTGTTTCTAGGTTGTAACTGGTAGAACTCTGTATTCTACCCCAATTTACAGTAATCAATTACTTGTCTATAAAAATAATTGTACATGCAGTATTTTTCTTCTTATCTGAGATATCTAGTAGACCCAGCACATGTATATTTAATTCAGGCTATAATGACACCTTGAGAATAGTTGAAAAGTTACTTGTATTCTTCACAATATCTTTTTAGCTTTAGGCAATGACAACGTATATATTAAATCTCCATTAGGAAGATTACATCAATAACATTTATGTTTTTCCCAATAACCAATTTGATATAAAATACCTGGAGTACAGTAGGCCATTTCAATTATTTAAATTTCTTAGTGATGAGCAAATCGATTTAATTCCTATCGATAGTGCAGAATTTTATGAAATTAGAAATTTGCAGGTCCAATTCAATTTGCACAAATCATTTTAAAAAAATGCCTGCCCGTCATGTTACATATTGCAGGAGATTGCATCAGCCAGAGAAGGCTCAAATGACCTCTATCAGGGTCGTGTAGGTTTCCCAATAATAAATAACATGGAAGGGAATAGGATCCAGCACAAATTCCTTGTTTAAGATAAAATCATCACATTCTTTATTCCAGAAGTTTTAAAATCGCATGAAGACCGAAAAACAGTATTATAACATGGAGATGCTTAATGCGTTTCGGACTACAGGTATAAAAACAAAAGAGTCCTTAATCATAAGTATTCCATGTTAATCTAAGCGCTGCTAATATATAGACTAATACAAGAGACAGGAACTAGGTCGGGGCGGAGGTACCTTGATTACATAAGGAAACAGGTGCAATGACATTCTGTGGTAAATGGAGGGCAGATAACAGAGAACAATAGCTGAAAAAAATAAGTTAGATATAATATAAAATATAAAGTCATCATAGATTGCTTATGCAAGAGACAGATCCTGAACATTAAGTGTTGAGATCATACCATTATATATGGATCTGAAAAAAAACCAAAAGGGGCCTCCCCCTTTCTTTTCCTTTTTTGTTTCAGATCCATATCCAACCAATTCCACCAAGAACTCCACACAGACAAAATAGGAATCAAGCATAGTATCAAAGCAGAAAAAACAACAAGAAAGTGGAAACAATAAGCAGAGGCACAAGACCATTTATCTGAGAGGAGTTCTGGTAGTGAGCAGGGCTGGTTTCAGAATGTCCTTAACACACAGGATATCCATTGAGCACCGGCAAGTAACAGGAGAAAACTGCTCAGTTATACAGTCCAATCTGTAATGCCTGATTGCCAGTCCTCCACAGGTGTGTGGCTTTTATTCCACAAATCAACTGCACCGCCAGCACTGACCACAAGATGGAGCCCCAAACTGGAAAACATATTCACAACAGAAAGCCCTTAAGCATTGGATAAATAGTAATGTAATCTGTTGTACAACTGCAACACTGAAGAACATAAGTGTAAGGCCTCTTTCACACATACGTGCCTCCGGTACGTCCGGTCCGTGCCTCCGGTCCGTTTTCTCTCCGGCATCACGGGTGTCACACGGAACGCAAATGTGTCACACGTAATGCAAATGGACCACACGGATGTGTTCCGTGTGACACACACTGGAGAGAAGACATGTGTCTGTGAGAAAAAAAACAAAACCTTTACTCACCTTCTCTAGCCCTCCTGTCTCTGCCGCTGCTGTCACTTGCTGCCGACCGCCGCTCATTATGCTCTTTGAATATTCACTTCACTGCGGCCAGAAGCAGCAGCAGCGGGGAGTCGTCAGGACCGGAGACCAAAGATCAGCACCACGGACAGCGACGCCAGGGACAGGTGAGTAGAAAGTTCTAGTTCACCGTGTGTTATCACGGATAACACACGTGTGCCATACACACGGCACACCAAGGGCAATACGCACCTTTGATACGTCCGTGAAAAATGTGCGTGATTTTCACGGACGTGTAAAAGAGGCCTAATAGTCTGCCAATAAGGCCCCGCTCCCACTTGCGTTTAATATGTATGAGTGTAATCTGATAAAAAAAATTGGATTGCACTCTCATTCCAAACGCCAAAATTACGTTTTTTTGGTCGCCACAAATATTGCGCAAAATGTATTAACAGGTGATCAAAACGTAGCATCTGCGCAAAAATGGTACCGTTAAAAACGTCAGCTCAAAATGCAAAAAATAATTAGTCACTGAGCCATAGATCCAGAAAAATGAGAATGCTACGAGTTTCGGAATATGGCGCAAAACATGCGCCACTTTTTTGGACAAACTTGTGAATTATTTTTATTTTATCTATCCCTTTATCTATCTATTATCTATCTATCTATATCTATTCCTCTCTCTATGTATTATCTATCTATTATCTATTCATCTCTCTCTATCTATCTATGTATCTATCTATCTATGTATCTATTATCTATCTATTATCTATCCCTCTATCTAATATCTACCTATGATCTATCTATGTAGCTGCTTTTGGTTTCTCTGGCTGCAATACAGAGGTCAAGATTACCAAATCTTCATATTTCTTTCATTAGCTCAGTGGTGGAGCTGCTATCTATGGACACTGAATTCACGAGTTCAAGTCCCGGCCGTCCCAAAAACCCAGAGCAGATGAGAATTTAATTCAATTTATTCACTGCACTGAGGGGAGGAGCCAGGACAACAGCTGTGAGCCGCAGGACTGCGGGAGAGAGCCCTCACATCAGGACAGTTGGGAGGTATGCTGAACACAAGTTTTCCTGGGAAGCTCGTATTACAGTTCGGGTCCAGTTCGGGTCCAGGGGCTGTAAAAAAAAAAAGCACATTAGTAAAAAGCATTATGATTATACTTACCAGTCCCGCGACGCAGACCTGCTCAGCCGCTGTCTCCTGGCCGCTTCTGCTGCCGGGTCCCACCATTAACTTCCGGTGGTATTCACTGCACTGCTTGGCACTCAGCAGTTTTCGGCTTTTTTTGGCCGTGTTCGCGGTGACGTCAGAGTTCACCCGAATCCATGAGCCATGGACTCGATTGAACTTTGACTGTCACTGTGCGAGTCTTGCATCGGTATTACCCAGCACGGCGCACACTCTCCTTACAAGAGCGGGTCGGCTGCATGTATTTCCATGCAGCTGAGGCGCTCCTGTCAGGACAGTGTGCGCCATGCCGGGTGATACTAATGCGAGACTCGCAGGAGTCATACGCAAGCCTCAGCTTTGCACTCAGATGAAGTCTCTGACAGCTCTCAGCTGAGTCTGTGTGAGCAGACCTTTGTTTGAATTCTCGCACAGATGTAGCAGAGCTGAAGATGCTCGCCTGCCTTTGGACTGCGCCAGAGGACTTTTTTTGGGTAATAAAGATAGAGTCCTAAATGTCTTCTGTTTTATTTCTAATAAAATACTTTTTTCTGTGTTGTTGTTTTATGTTACTGTTAAAATAACAGACAATCACAGACACTGTCACAGCCGAAGACTGCCGAGTGACGAACAGTGCAGTGAATACCCTGAAATTTAATGATTGGACCTGGAAGCAGACGCTTCCAGGAGACAGCGGCTGAGCGGGTATTATGTATTTTTTGTATTTTTTTAACCCTTTCATTTTCAATGGGGCGATTTGAACTTTTAGGCTTTTTTATTTTTTAAATCTTTTTTTTTATTTTACTAGTCCCCCTAGAGGATCAGCAGTCTGATCGCTTGTTCATTTCTGTAGATCACAGCTGCAGAGCTCTGAGCTGCAGAAATACTGCTCTTCTCTTACAAACGGAACTTACAGAGATTCATCACCAAAACCACCAGCAGTACAGAAATTCATCACCAGAACCACCAACAGTACAGAAATGTATCACCATAACCACCAGCAGTTCAGAAATACATCCATATAACCCCATCAGTACAGAAACACAGCATTGAAATCCTCCTCAGTACAGAAATACATCAGCAGAACTACCATCATTACATGATTCATCAATTGTAATGTCAGGTCAGACCCATATACACTTGTATTGCATGAACCTACAGCTTTCAGTACAATGTAAAGAGATATTAGGAGTTGTTATCAGTCATCATCAGTCTGTGGTCATACAGAAACCTTGGTACTGATGAGAATTAGTCAGTATCAAAAATAATCATTTACATTCAGGTATCTTATAGATAAAGCTGTCTCTGATCCAAGTCATCTCTTTCTTTTCTTCATCATGTCCAGACAACAGGATGAGTTTTCACATCCACAGCTGATCCCTGCAGACTTCCATCTTCACTGGTCTTCTGCAGCACAACCGGACACGATACCCTTAAAAATAGCTGAATGATTACAATACTACTATATAAAAATATCTGCCCTGCCCTACGCTGTTGCCCTGAATAAATGGCCCCTCACTGTGTTCTCTGTACAAAATATGATGCATACACTGTCCCTCTAATAGTACATGCTCTCCACAGTGCCCATTCATTTCCATGCTAAGCTCCCTCTTTACACTGTCCTCTACACTGTGTCCCCACTATACTGCTCAGTCTTTATACTGTGCTCCCTCATCACACACCCCTTCTCACTATAGCCTCACACTGTCCACCCCATGCTGCCCGCTTTCCATACCCCCCACTACCCAGTCTCTATTTTGTGCCCTCTCACATGTTTTTTATCCCATACTGTGTCCTCACTACCTCCACACTCATTCCTCCTCACTTTCCATACTATGTCCAAATACATTTGTGCCTCACTTCCCATTCTGCCCGCTTGCTTCCTGTACCGTGTACTCAAAATTTCACCCTTGCTCATATATAGTCCAGAAATTCCTCATACTATGTACTCAAAATTTCTCTCATTTGCTCCCCATACTGTGTTCATATGCACTCCCCATCTTCCTCCCCATACTATGTCTGTATACATTCTCCCTTCACTGTCTCTCCCCATACTGTCTTCATATATACATCCCCCTTCCCCACCCTCTCTAACCTTACTGTGTGGCGATATATACTTTTACCGTCCCCACTCTCTCACCATACTGTGTGGCTATATGCACTTCCAACTCCCCACCCTCTCTTTCCATGCTGTGTGACCATATAAACATTCCCCCTCCCCACCCTCTTTCCCCATACTGTGTTGCCATATATACTTCCCCCTCCCCACCATCTCTTCCATACTGTGTCACCATATATACTTTCCCCTCCCCACCATGTTTGTCTATACTGTGTGTCTATATACACATCCCCCTCCCCCTCTCCCCATACTCTCTCCATATATAAATCTCCCTTTCCCACCCTCTCTACCCACACTGTGTGGCCATATATACATATCACTCCCCACCCTCTCTCCCCATTCTGTGTGGTTATATATACTTTCCCCTCCCCACCCTCTCTTCCCATACTGTGTGGCCATATATACTTTCCCATCCTCACCCTCTCTCCCCATATTGTGGCTATATGTACTTTCCCCTACTCACCCTTTCTCCCCATACTGTGTGGCTATATATACATTCCCCCTCCCCACACTGTGTGGGCATATATACATTCCCCCACCAATACTGTGGCCATATATATCCCCCTCTCCACCCTCTCTGCCCATACTGTGGCCACACATACATTCCTCCTCTCCCCCTCCCCCAATACTGTGGTTACATGTACATTCATTACCCCCTCCCCCTATACTGTAGTAGCATATACATTCCTCCCCTCTTCCTCTCCCCATACTGTGTCCGTATATACTTCCCCCCTCACCCTTTCTTGTTCCTCTTCGGTGTCTTCAGCTCACACTGGTGTACTCACCACCAGCGCTGTTTGCCGCCTCTGCGGCGTCGACAAGTGACGTTGTGTCACCCAGGGAATTGGGTACTCAGTCCCGGGCAGTGTAGAACTGGGTAATGTCACTTTGGTGGCCGTTGCCCAGTCCCGTGCCCTGGGTGCTTTTTAATGGGGAGTATTTACAGGGGAGATTAAAGTCATTTGTGTGACGCCACCTGCGGGTTGCGGTTAAGGTTGTGGAAACGCCGCTGTTGAATTGATTATCCCTCAGGACTGATGTTAATGGCAGCCATGGTGGTACGCCCTCCGCAGGTAAGGCTGAGCCTGGGAGATGAATGATGGAGTAATAAGGAAGGACATACTGTGGGTTGTAGTTAACAGTCTCTACTCACTCTGGACCCTTGGATGGTTGGTTCAGGTCCCTGTATTTCCAGTGCCAGTTGATGACTCGGTTGCTCTGTCCCCAGCACCCTCAGTGTGGTTGGGTCCCCGTAGAGTTGAGCGTTTGGGGGCCCAACTGTCCCTTTGCAGTGGCAGTCTCCTTCTCCGTACGGCGGGCAGTGTGGACCCTGTAGGGCTGGTCTGTGTCCTGAACCCTGATTCTTGCTTTACTGTTGATGCCCCGGGATTTGTGGGTCAGTGAGGTCCGTGAAGGTCCCCTCACTAAGCAGGTATTTGCCAGGTCGTCTGAAACTGTTGCCTGACCTAGGGCCCTGTGCCCCATCGGTGCTCTGGTCCCAGCGGTATTCGGGTGTACCTGCCGTGGCGATCACTCTCCTGTGCCCCCGGGTCACCGTTACACGACCCAGCTCTAGGCACGTCTTTCCACTTTTCCTTCCTACTACTCAACTGCAGACTGACTGCTGTCCCCTACCACCAGGCTGTCTAATCTGCTGGTCTGGCTCCGCCTTCTAGGTAGCCATCCCTATGTGTCCGACTAGCCAGTGACCCCTGATGTGGAGTGGTAACTAGGATTTTTGGTGTGTGTTGGTGTTGCTGACACTGGTGTTCCAGGTCCCTGGGGGTAGGCCCTGCATCCCCGTGAGGATGCAGTTCCTAGTAGTGCCTTGAGTGGCTCAGGAGCGCTACAACGCCACCAGTGTGATCAGCTGACCTGATCACACTGCTGATGTCACTCTGACCCAGAAGTGCTGATGGTCAGGGTTCAATTCTACTCGTGTCTGAAGGACACAAGTAGAATTGATTACAGGGAGCTGCACGCCGCACTTTCTCTGAGTCTGGGCTTTCAGCTTGACAGCCGGACTCAGAGAATAGCCGCCTCCCACTACGGGGGTGGTGAAATGCAGCTGCCAGGGAGACTCCCAAAGTGCTGCATCGACAGGCAGCCCAACGGCACCTCTGACAGCTGCGCCCAGGGTTCATGCCCCGTCAGCCCCCCTAGATACACCTCTGCATAAGATGTGCACATACTGTGTTTCCCCAAAAATAGGACCTCCCCCGAAAATAAGACCTCCCAGGAGTTTTCAGGGAGGCTTTGAGTACCACCGTGCCGTGCGGCACCGCACTGCCCCCCCGCGACCCTGCACCTCACCAGGCCCCGTAACCCGCCTGCCATCCCTCCCTCACCGGGCCCCGGGACAACCAACCCTGTTGTGAATGTTAGTTATGTTTTGGCTGCTGGGAGGCTCCCTCTGGTGGCCAGGAATGGTTTGGACTTGGACCAGGTGTGTTGTGCAGTGGGTGTTTCCTTTGATAACTCTCTGCTTATTTAAATCGTGGTCTGATTGCAGGCTGTTGCCGGATGTCAGTTGTTCTTTGTATCTCCAGCCTGATTTATCCTGCTCTACACCACATCTTCCCCAGATAAGTGCTTGCTCTTTATTTATTGTCTGGTTCTTTTGTTTATCTGGGTTGTCATTTGCTGTGGTTGGTTTCAGGTTATTTGCTTGCAGGGATTTCCCCCCTCATTGGATTGTTGGGGAACTCCCTGCAGTTCTGTGTGGAGTATAGCTCCTTTGGGTCCATGTGTTTGTGGCTTGTTGACTTTCTTATGATTCTTGTTTTCTGTTCATTGGTATGACAAGGGCACCTGGTATAGGACGGAGTTCAGATCGTGCGATCTGAGGGCCTTTTTGTACTATCAGGAAGTTGGTATTTTGCAGGGTTTTTATCTGGCCACCATCAGTCCCTTTCCTGTCCTTTCCTATTTTAGTCAGCGGGGGCCTCACCTTTTGCTAATCCTGTCATCTACCTGTGTATTGTGTTTTTCCTATATCACCGCAGTCTTTGAATGTGGGGGGCTAGCTATTCTTGTCTATTTTCTGAGGCAGAGAGTTATTCATCTTTCCTACCTTTAGGATAGTTAGTTCTCCAGCTGGGTTCGCGGTGCACAGGATGTGATGTTAGTTCACCCCTCGGCTACTTCTAGTTGTGATGGTTAGTAAGGGGATGGTGGCCAGATTAGTTGCCAATGCTCTTTTCACCTTTTGCCAATGATTTGTGGTGGTCTTCCATGGTTCCGGATCATAACAGTACATCCGGCCCACAAATTTAAAGGGTACTCTTAAGAAGGAAAAAAAAAAGCTGCTGAGAAATTTTTTTTTTTTTTTTGGTGTTTTTTCTCTTCTTCCTTGGGTTCTGTGGAAGATTTCTTTTTTCTAGCATGGATGAATTAGAGGAGCGTGTTGCTCATCTTGATGCTAAGGTTCGTCGTATAGAGTCTTATCTTGCACAGACTCCCCTTGCAGAGCCTAAGATTCCTGTTCCTAAATTTTTTTCGGAAGATAGGTTGAGATTTTTGAGCTTCAAAAATAATTGTAAATTATTTTTTGACCTGCGCCCTAAGTCCTCAGGGAATCCCGTACAGCAGGTTAAGATTGTCATCTCCTTGCTGCGTGGTGACCCTCAGGACTGGGCCTTCTCTTTAGCGTCTGATGATCCGATTCTCAGTGATGTGGACTCCTTTTTTCAGGCCTTGGGTTTATTATATGACGAACCCAATATTGTGGACCAAGCAGAAAAGGTCTTGTTGTCCTTAACTCAGGGTTTGGATTCTGCAGAAACGTTTTGTCAGAAATTTCGAAAGTGGGCGGTCCTTACCAAATGGAATGATGATGCGCTTGCGGCTCTTTTTCGGAAGGGTATTGCTGATGCTGTGAAGGATGTAATGGTAGGATTTCCCGTTCCTTCTGGTCTTGATGCCTCTATGACCTTGGCCATTCAGATTGATAGGCGTTTACGTGAGCGCAGGAAGATACCTGCTGGTTTTGTGCCTGTGGAACAGCCTTTGGAGCCTATGGAGTGTGATAGGGTCCTTTCTAATGCTAGTCGGCAGGGGTTCAGACGGAAGAATAGACTGTGCTTCTATTGTGGAGACGCTTCTCATAACATCTCTGTCTGCCCTAAATGTGAAAGGAGATTGGCTACTTCTGTTACTGTGGGTTCTTTGCAACCAAAGTTTCTTTTGTCTGTCACATTGATTTGCTCATTGTCTTCCTTTTCTGCATTTGCCTTTGTGGACTCAGGGGCAGCGCTCAATTTGATAGATTTTGGGTTTGCTAGGGATTGTGGTTTTCCCATGGTTCCTTTGCTAACTCCTATTCCTTTAAGGGGCATTGATGCTACCCCTTTGGCAGAACATAAACCCCAATTTTGGACTCAGGTGCCTATGAGAGTTGCACCAGCGCATCAGGAAACTTGTACATTTTTAGTATTGCATAATCTACAGGATACCTTGGTACTGGGATTTCCGTGGTTGCAGACCCATAATCCGGTTCTTGACTGGAGATCCTTGTCGGTAGCTAGTTGGGGTTGTCAAGGTGTGCATCAGGACCTTTCCGTGTCATCCACGTCTGCTCAGGCAGTTGATGTTCCGGCCTTCTTGTCTGATTTCTGTGATGTATTTAATGACCAGGAATCTGATTCTCTGCCCCTACACCGGGACTGTGACTGTGCCATTGAGTTGGTGCCCGGTTGTAAATTTCCCAAGGGGCGGATTTTCAACTTGTCTGTGCCCGAACATGATGCCATGCGGTCATACATCAGGGAATCCTTGGAGCAGGGGCACATTATGCCCTCATCTTCTCCTTTGGGTGCCGGCTTCTTCTTTGTTGCTAAGAAAGATGGTTCGTTGAGGCCTTGTATTGATTACCGTCTTCTTAATGAAATTACGGTCAAATATTAGTACCCTTTGCCTCTGATGTCTGATCTGTTCTCTAGAGTGAAGAGTGCCAAATGGTTTACGAAACTGGATCTCAAGGGTGCGTATAATCTCATCCGTATTAAGGAGGGTGATGAATGGAAGACGGCTTTTAATACTCCTGAGGGGCATTTTGAGTACCTAGTGATGCCTTTTGGGCTCACTAATGCCCCCTCCGTCTTCCAGGCCTTCATGAATGATGTTTTTCTGGACCTTATTGGTAAATTTTTGATTGTGTATTTGGATGACATCTTGATTTTTTCTGATGATTGGGACTCTCATGTTGGGCAAGTATGGGATGTTTTTCAGATACTTAAGGATAATGCACTGTACGTTAAGGGGTCAAAGTGCCTCTTTGGGGTGCAAAGGATTTCCTTTTTGGGCTTCATCCTGTCTCCCTCCGCTATCGAAATGGACCCGGTTAAGGTTCAGGCTATTTACGACTGGGTGCAACCGACTTCTCTAAAATCCCTGCAGCGGTTTTTGGGGTTTGCTAATTTTTACCGTAAATTTATAGCCAATTTTTCTGCCATTGTCAAACCTCTGACAGATTTGACAAAGAAGGGAGCTGATGCTGAGCATTGGACCCCTGAGGCAATTGTGGCCTTCCAGGAGCTTAAAAGGCGATTCACTTCTGCCCCAGTTTTGCAGAAACCTGATGTGTCTCGCCCATTTCAAGTTGAGATCGATGCCTCAGAGATCGGAGCAGGTGCTGTTCTGTCTCAACGAGACGCTACTTCGGGTAAACTTAAGCCCTGTGCCTTTTTCTCTCGGAAGTTTGCTCCTTCTGAACGGAATTATGATTAGAGATGAGCGAACCGGTCCCGGTTCGGCTCGAGGTCGGTTCGCCGAACGGAGGTCCCGTTCGAGTTCGGTTCGTCGAACGTTCGACGAACCGAACTCGAGCCAATAGGAAGCAATGGCAGGCAATCACAAACACAGAAAAACACCTAGAAAACACCCTCAAAGGTGTCCAAAAGGTGACAAACAACTCACAACACAACACAAACACATGGGAAAGTGACAAGGACATATACTCATGCGAAAACAAAACAGCTGGACAAGGAAAAAGAGGAGGACACACAGATATAGGCATGGCACGCCCTTCTAAAGTCATGTAAAACACCGCAAGGTGACTCCAAGCGGAGTCTCCCTTTTTTCCAAAAATTGGGCCCCACACACACCCACCCCTTCAGTGGCAGCAGTTGTGCCCCAGTTGTACACTTCACAGCTAGATTTGCATCAAGCACATTCAAAAATACGCCATAATTAACCGTCCCCAGGATGACACCGGAGTAGGTAGCAAAGTCTTTCCTGATCCCAGCTCTGTTCATCTTGGCTTCTTTTAAAAACACAGCAAGCAAGGGTTACTCCAAGCGGAGTCTCCCTTTTTTCCAAAAATTGGGCCCCACACACACCCACCCCTTCAGTGGCAGCAGTTGTGCCCCAGTTGTACACTTCACAGCTAGATTTGCATCAAGCACATTCAAAAATACGCCATAATTAACCGTCCCCAGGATGACACCGGGGTAGGTAGATAAAGTCTTTGCTGACCCATGACTTGTTCATCTTGGCTTCTTTTAAAAACAATGTAAGCAAGGGTTACTCCAAGCGGAGTCTCCCTTTTTTCCAAAAATTGGGCCCCACACACACCCACTCCTTCAGTGGCAGCAGTTGTGCCCCAGTTGTACACTTCACAGCTAGATTTGCATCAAGCACATTCAAAAATACGCCATAATTAACCGTCCCCAGGATGACACCGGGGTAGGTAGATAAAGTCTTTGCTGACCCATGACTTGTTCATCTTGGCTTCTTTTAAAAACAATGTAAGCAAGGGTTACTCCAAGCGGAGTCTCCCTTTTTTCCAAAAATTGGGCCCCACACACACCCACCCCTTCAGTGGCAGCAGTTGTGCCCCAGTTGTACACTTCACAGCTAGATTTGCATCAAGCACATTCAAAAATACGCCATAATTAACCGTCCCCAGGATGACACCGGAGTAGGTAGCAAAGTCTTTCCTGATCCCAGCTCTGTTCATCTTGGCTTCTTTTAAAAACACAGCAAGCAAGGGTTACTCCAAGCGGAGTCTCCCTTTTTTCCAAAAATTGGGCCCCACACACACCCACCCCTTCAGTGGCAGCAGTTGTGCCCCAGTTGTACACTTCACAGCTAGATTTGCATCAAGCACATTCAAAAATACGCCATAATTAACCGTCCCCAGGATGACACCGGAGTAGGTAGATAAAGTCTTTGCTGACCCATGACTTGTTCATCTTGGCTTCTTTTAAAAACAATGTAAGCAAGGGTTACTCCAAGCGGAGTCTCCCTTTTTTCCAAAAATTGGGCCCCACACACACCCACCCCTTCAGTGGCAGCAGTTGTGCCCCAGTTGTACACTTCACAGCTAGATTTGCATCAAGCACATTCAAAAATACGCCATAATTAACCGTCCCCAGGATGACACCGGGGTAGGTAGATAAAGTCTTTGCTGACCCATGACTTGTTCATCTTGGCTTCTTTTAAAAACAATGTAAGCAAGGGTTACTCCAAGCGGAGTCTCCCTTTTTTCCAAAAATTGGGCCCCACACACACCCACCCCTTCAGTGGCAGCAGTTGTGCCCCAGTTGTACACTTCACAGCTAGATTTGCATCAAGCACATTCAAAAATACGCCATAATTAACCGTCCCCAGGATGACACCGGGGTAGGTAGATAAAGTCTTTGCTGACCCATGACTTGTTCATCTTGGCTTCTTTTAAAAACAATGTAAGCAAGGGTTACTCCAAGCGGAGTCTCCCTTTTTTCCAAAAATTGGGCCCCACACACACCCACCCCTTCAGTGGCAGCAGTTGTGCCCCAGTTGTACACTTCACAGCTAGATTTGCATCAAGCACATTCAAAAATACGCCATAATTAACCGTCCCCAGGATGACACCGGAGTAGGTAGCAAAGTCTTTCCTGATCCCAGCTCTGTTCATCTTGGCTTCTTTTAAAAACACAGCAAGCAAGGGTTACTCCAAGCGGAGTCTCCCTTTTTATCCAAAAATTGTGCCCCACACACACCCACCCATTCAGTGGCAGCACTTGTGCCCTAGTTGTACACTTCACAGCTAGATTTGCATCAAGCACATTCCAAATCTACAAGCATTTACTCTCCGCAGGATGACACAGGGGTTGTAAATTCCTTCTGGATCCATGACTTGTTCATTTTGATGAACGTCAGTCTGTCTACATTGTCACTGGACAGACGCGTGCGCTTATCTGTCAGCACACACCCAGCAGCACTGAAGACACGTTCAGAGACAACGCTGGCAGCTGGACACGACAAAATCTCCAAGGCGTAAGTTGATAGCTCTGGCCATTTTTCTAGGTTTGAAGCCCAAAAGGAGCAAGGCTCCAGTTGCACAGTCATGGCATCGATGTTCATTTGGAGATACTCCTGTATCATCCTCTCCAGCCATTAACTATGTGTCAGACTTGTTGTCTCTGGTGGCCTTCCAAAGGAGGGTCTAAAAAAATTATGAAAAGATTTCATAAAATTGCTGTTACCAGCACCAGATACGGTCCTACTGGTACGTGTAGACTGTTGAAGATGACGAGCCCGTCCCATGTTTGTCAAGTTACAACTGGGAGATTCACTCCCTGCACCTGCACGGTTGTTTGGTGGAAAAGCGGATCTAAGATCGAGTAACAGCTTCTGCTGATACTTCTGCATACGTGCGTCCCTTTCTATGGCTGGAATTATGTCACAAAATTTGGACTTGTACCGGGGATCTAATAGTGTGGCAAGCCAGTAGTCATCATCACTTCTAATTTTGACAATACGAGGGTCATGTTGGAGGTAGTGCAACAAGAAGGCACTCATGTGTCTTGCGCAGCCATGCGGACCAAGTCCACGCTGTGTTTGTGGCATAGAGGTGCTAACCGTTCTTTCTTCCTCTGACATCTCCCCCCAACCTCTTTCAACTGAAATTTGACCAAGGTCTCCCTCATCTGCTGAGTCTTCCATGTCCATGGACAGTTCGTCCTCCATTTCTTCATGTCCTCCTGCACCTTCCTCAACATCTCGCCTGCTACCATGCGCCCTTGTTGATCCATGTCCCCCATGCTCCCATGCCTGGCGCCTTGGTGATGATGAACGTCTGGACCTTGGTGATGTTGTTGTGTCTTGCGCATATGAATCCTCCTGTAGTTCATCCCCTTCCTGTTGTCCCACCCCCTGACTCCGAATAGTGTTTAGCGTGTGTTCCAGCATGTAAATGACTGGAATCGTCATGCTGATAATGGCATTGTCAGCGCTAAACATATTCGTCGCCATGTCGAAACTGTGCAGAAGGGTGCATAGGTCCTTGATCTGAGACCACTCCATCAGGGTGATCTGCCCCACCTCTGCATCTCGTTGGCCCAGGCTATACGTCATGACGTATTGCACCAGGGCTCGGCGGTGCTGCCACAGTCGCTGTAACATGTGGAGAGTTGAATTCCAGCGTGTCGGCACATCGCATTTCAGGCGATGAACCGGCAGGCCGAAAGACTTCTGGAGCGATGCAAGTCACTCAGCTGCGGCGCTTGAACGGCGGAAGTGAGCAGACAGTTTTCGTGCCCTGTTCAGAAGGCCATCTAGCCCGGGATACTGTGTTAAAAATTGCTGCACGACAAGGTTCAACACGTGAGCCATACAAGGTACGTGTGTCACCTTGCCCAGGCGAAGGGCCGCACCCAGGTTTGCAGCATTGTCGCACACGGCCTTACCAGGCTGCAGGTTGAGTGGAGACAACCATTTATTAAACTCGGACCGCAGAGCTGACCACAACTCCTCAGCTGTGTGACTCTTATTCCCAAGACATGTCAAGCTAAAGACCGCCTGATGCCGTTGCGCTCTGCTGCCAGCATAGTAATGAGGGGTGTGTGATTCCTTCTGCGCAGTGAGAACGCTGGTGGCCTGACCAGGCAGGCTTGGGGCGGAGGTGGAGGACCCAGATGAGGTGGAGGATGCAGAAGCAGTGGCGGAACTTGGACAGACAGAGGATTGACACACAAGTCGTGGGGACGGCAAAACTTGTGCAGCAGACCCTTCACCATCTATCACCATAGTTACCCAGTGCCCAGTCAGCGACATGTAACGTCCCTGTCCATGCTTACTGGTCCAAGTATCGGTGGTGAAATGCACCCGTTCACACACAGAGTTTCTCAATGAAGCGGTGATGTTGTGTGCGACATGCTGGTGTAGCGCGGGCACACCTTTCTTAGAGAAGTAGTGGCGACTAGGCATCTGGTACTGGGGCACAGCGACAGACATAAGGTCTCTAAAATCCTGTGTGTCCACTAGGCGGAAAGGCAGCATTTCGGTAGCCAACAGCTTACAGAGGGATAGAGTCAACCTCTTCGCTTTGTCATGGGTCGCAGGAAGTGGCCTTTTATTTGACCACATCTGAGGGACAGAGATCTGGCTGCTGTGTGTAGACGGTGTTGAGTAGGGTGTCCCTGGAAAAATGCAGCTTTGTGAGGACAGTGCAGGCGGAGACATGATGTTGCCTTCATCCAAAGTTGGTGCTATCGATGTCTGAGAGAGCTGTACACACTCACTTGTTTCCCCTTCCCAAACAACTGACGACCTACCAAGCAAACTGCCTGTTGCGGTTACAGTGGTGGAAGTTGTGGGTGGAAAAACAGGTGTGACAGCTGTCCCCACAGTCCTAGAAGATGACGAGCGCGCGGATGCACTGGAAGGGGCAGGCGGTGGATGGTTTGCTCCGCTAGGCCGCATTGCAGCACGGTGAGCTTCCCACCGGGCCATATGATATTTATTCATGTGACGATTCATGGAAGAAGTTGTCAAACTGCTGAGGTTTTGACCTCTACTAAGAGAACCATGACAAATTTTACATATCACATAATTTGGGCGATCTTTTTCTATGTCAAAAAAGGACCAGGCTAGGCAAGGCTTAGAGGCCATGCGACCTGTTGATCCACCCCGAATAATGCTCAGAGGCAGAGTGGTGGCTGAGGATGCAGTTGTAGACGTGCTACCAGTGCTCCGACTCTGTCCAGGAAGGCGCAAGGTAACTTCGTCGTCGGTTGCATCCTCCTCCACCGCCTCTGTTGACCTCCTCGAGTGCCTGACTGGGGGTTGACAGTAGGTGGGATCTAGAACTTCATCATCAATTGTTGTGTTTGCACTCCCCTCCCCCTCAGACCGAGCCTCTTCTTGCCCTGACCGAATATTTAAGTTGTCATCCCAATCGGGTATCTGCGTCTCATCTTCATCAGAATGTTCCTCATTGTCTATAACCACAGGTGTTACAGTTTGTGACAAAGGGTCAACATTATGCTCATAAACTTGTTCCTCACGGCCTGAATCCGAGTCACAAAGGTTCTGGGCATCACTGCAGACCATTTCCTGTTCTGTACTCACTGTAGCTTGGGAGCAGACCTCTGATTCCCAGGCTATAGTGTGACTGAACAGCTCTGCAGACTCAGCCATCTCAGTTCCACCATACTGTGCAGGGCTGATGGAGACTTCAGAGCTGGGAGAAATCAAGTGTGATTGGGATGACAACTCAGAGGACTGGTGTTTTTTGGATGCGGTACTTGAAGTGGCTGAGAGGGCACTTGTTGGACCACTTGAGATCCATTCAAGCATTTTCTTTTTTTGCCCATCATCTACCTTTCTTCCTGTTGTTCGTGTCCGTAAAAAAGGGAGCACATCGGATTGTCCATGGTAAGTAGTAGACATCTTACTTTTGCTGGTAGAGGGTCTATCTTCAGCAGATGATAATGGAGCTTTGCCACCTTCCCCACGGACAAAACCTTTTTTGCCTTTTCCACCACGCCTCTTCCCCTTTCCACCAGCATCTGTCATTTTGCCACTCATGTTGATTGCGACAAGATTGTGGACTGAAAATATGGTAGTAAAAATTGAGAGGTGGTGTAGATTGCAGTGGTGGTCTAGCTTTATTAACAGCAGAATAATAAAGAATAAATATCCCTGACAATGCAACTACAGGCCTTAAACTGGCAGCAAAAATTGCTAGTCTAATGGCTTAGTTATAATGACTTGGAGTGTGCAATGCAGGCAGACGCGCTCTGCAAATGTCTTTGCACTAGTGGGACTATAGCAAAGTCCAATAGCCACGTATAGGATGCCACTAGGTACACTGAGTGTTTGCTAGTATAATGGCTTAGTTATAATGAGTTGGAGTGTGCAATGCAGGCAGACGCGCTCTGCAAATGTCTTTGCACTAGTGGGACTATAGCAAAGTCCAATAGCCACAGATAGGATGCCACTAGGTACACTGAGTGTTTGCTAGTATAATGTGTTACGAGGGGGACCCGGGGAAGCGTGCCAAGATGGGAAATGGACTGCTTCCGCCGGTCAAGGTCCACTGTGCGGTGTAAGGGACCGCCGCTATGGTGGGTGAAGAGTGAGCGGGTTGCTGCTAGCGATCGTCTGGAATGTCACAGACGATCTATGTACACCGATCTGCCCTAACCCGTGAGGGTTGTATGGCACAGATCTCACGGCTCGGTGTACCTGTTGCACGGGGAAGCACAGAGGTGCCCACGCACGTGTGCCAGTGGAAGTCACGAGAATATGGCACGAGGGTAGCACAGAGGTGCCCACGCACGTGTGCTTTCAATAACCAGGTGAGTCCAAAGGAGACTTGAGGAGCTCACCTGGGACAGGAACACGGCCTGTTGACGGGGGTACTGCCGGAGCAGCAAGGCAGGAACACGGCCTGCAAACGAGGTACTGCCGGAGCAGCAAGGGCCAAGCCCACAAGAGACAGTAATGCCTGAGCAGTGGCGTGGCAGCACGCTGCCAGACATCCAAACATAGAAGGACGGTCGCGCGCCGCCATGATGGCAGGGGGAGCTTTTTAAGGAGGTGCAGCTCCACCCGAGGGCGGGCGCGAGGCGGAGATGACGGACTTGACCCAATCAGGGTCCACGACGTCCCAGCCTGGCCAGTCAGGATTCACCACGTCACCAGCCTTGTCATCAAGCCGTGTGACGTCAGTGAGCGAATCAGGACCCACCACGCATTGCACATGCTCACCCTCCTGCCTCTGGGAAATAGAGGCGGGATCCTCGGTCTCACAATGTGCAGAGATAACGGGAATCTCACTGCTTCCCTGAGCAGTAAACCTCTGCACATTGCGCAGCCTCGCAGACCTTCGGGGCCGCTGAGCAGGAGAGTCTGCGGCAGGCCAGGAATGGGAGACCGCTTCACTCCTTGTAACAGGAGAACCACTAGGTGTCACCCTTCTGCTGCCTCTCTGAGAAGATATCTCCTGCACACTGCGCAGTCTGGCAGACCTTCGGCGCTGCTGAGCAGGAATGCTCGTGGCAGGCAAGGAATGGGAGACTGCCTCAGTCCTTGCCTCAGGAGAGCCACGAGATGTAACAATAATGGCTTAGTTATCATGAGTTGGAGTGTGCAATGCAGGCAGACGCGCTCTGCAAATGTCTTTGCACTAGTGGGACTATAGCAAAGTCCAATAGCCACGTATAGGATGCCACTAGGTACACTGAGTGTTTGCTAGGATAATGGCTTAGTTATCATGAGTTGGAGTGTGCAATGCAGGTAGAGGTGCTCTGCAAATGTCTTTGCACTAGTGTGACTATAGCAAAGTCCAATAGCCACGTTTAGGATGCCACTAGGTACACTGAGTGTTTGCTAGTATAATGGCTTAGTTATAATGAGTTGGAGTGTGCAGAGGACAAGAGGGTACAGTGGCAGGATTGTGGGGCTCTGGGTAGAGGAATGGAAGCCTGCCTTTCTATTCCCTCCTAATGGTGAAATGCAGGGAGGAAATCCCTGACCTTGGCTACACAGACGCTGTTGCTGTTTTCAGGACCTGTCACCTATGGCTCTCTGACCCTGCCGGTTTGAGCCCTTAAAAGGACTGCTAGAAAGTGCTCTCCCTAAGCTGTCTAACGCTGTGTATGCAGCGCGTACAGCTGTATCGGCGATAGGACTCAGGAGGACGGAGCTGCGACAGTGATGTCTGACACCAAAGACGCAGAAGGCAGATAATGGCGTCCTGGAGGAAAATGTCCGTTTTTATAATGCAGGGACATGTGACATGGACATCCTATCACACATGCCATTGCTTCTCTGGCTAAAAGTCCACTTAGCTGTGTGTGTGTGTCTGGGATTGGCTGACATGCTGGCCCGCCCCACAAGACGCGCGCGCTTAGGGAAGGAAGACAAGAAAAAAAAAAAAAAAAATGGCCATTATAGAAACAGCAGTGATCTGAAGGCGCTGTTCACGCACACTATACACTGAAATGTCATAATAGTGTGATTCACAGAGTGACTTACACTATTACAGCAGAAACCAAGCTAGGATTTAGCTGGTTTTTTGCTGCTAGAACCGTTCTCGAACGTTTCTAGAACTATCGAGCTTTTGTAAAAAGCTCGAGTTCTAGTTCGATCTAGAACATGCCCCAAAATCACTCGAGCCTAGAACTGGAGAACCACGAACCACGAACCGCGCTCAACTCTAATTATGATGTGGGGAATCGGGAATTATTGGCTATAAAGTGGGCATTTGAAGAGTGGAGGCATTGGTTGGAGGGGGCTAGGCATCAAGTTGTGGTGCTTACGGACCACAAGAATCTCATCTATATGGAATCTGCCAAGAGGTTGAATCCTCGGCAGGCCAGGTGGGCTTTGTTTTTTACCCGGTTTAATTTTGTGGTCTCTTTTTTGCCGGGCACCAAGAATGTTAAGGCCGATGCCCTTTCCAGGAGTTTCTGCGCGAACTCTTTGAAGGTTGTCGAACCGTCTACTATCCTGAATGATGGTGTAGTTTTCTCGGCTATTTCGCCTGATCTGTGGTTGGCACTGGCAGAATTTCAGGGGGATAAACCTGAGAGATGTCCTACAGGGAAACTGTTTGTCCCAGACCAATGGAGAGACCGAGTTGTCTCTGAGGTTCATTGCTCTGTTTTGGCGGGTCATCCTGGCATTTTTGGTACTCAGGATCTTGTGAGACGCTCTTTTTGGTGGCCTTCCCTGTCCCGAGATGTCCGTCATTTTGTGCAGTCGTGTGGAGTTTGTTCTAGGTCCAAGCCCTGTTGTTCACGTTCTAGTGGGCTATTATTGCCTTTGCCTGTACCTAAGAAACCTTGGACGCACATCTCTATGGATTTTATTTCAGAGCTTCCTGTCTCTCAGAAAATGACTGTGATTTGGGTGATCTGTGACAGATTCTCCAAGATGGTCCACTTGGTTCCCCTATCTAAGTTGCCGTCTTCATCAGAGTTGGTGCCTTTGTTTTTCCAACATGTTGTTCGTTTCCATGGTATTCCCGAAAACATTGTTTCTGACAGAGGGGTGCAGTTTGTATCCAGGTTTTGGAGGATTTTTTGCTCCAAATTGGGTGTTCAGCTGTCTTTCTCCTCGGCGTTTCATCCTCAGACCAACGGTCAGACTGAAAGGGCTAACCAGACCCTGGAGACCTATTTACGGTGTTTTGTTTCTGCGGATCAGGATGACTGGGTTTCGTTTTTGCCTTTGGCTGAATTTGCCCTTAACAATAGAGCTAGCTCTACCACGTTGGTGTCCCCCTTTTTCTGCAATTTTGGGTATCACCCTAGGTTCCTCTCAGGGCAGCTTGAGGAATCTGACTGTCCGGGGGTGGATTCGGTGGTCAACAGAATGCAACACGTTTGGGGGCAGGTAGTGGATAAATTGTTTCAGTCCCAAGAAACTTCCCAAAAGTTTGCCAACCGGCGTCGGACTGATGGTCCCCGGTTTAAAGTAGGGGACATGGTGTGGTTGTCCTCTAAAAATATTCCTATGAGAGTTCAATCTCCTAAATTTAAGCCCAGATTTATTGGACCTTATAAGATTTCGGAGATTATTAACCCTGTATCTTTCCGTTTGACTCTGCCTGCGTCATTTAAGATTCACAATGTCTTCCATAAGTCCTTGTTGAAGAAACATGTGGAGCCAGCAGTTCCTGCAGCAGCGCCTCCTGACCCTGTTTTGGTACAAGGGGATCTGGAGTATGAGGTTGAAAAAATTCTGGATTCCCGTCGCAGTAGGCGTCAGCTTCAGTACCTTGTGAAATGGAAGGGTTATGGGCAGGAGGATAACTCTTGGGTTGTGGCTTCTGACATTCACGCGGACTGGTTGGTTCGCGCCTTCCATCATGCTCATCCTAAGCGACCCGGTGGCGTGGGTGAGGGTTCGGTGACCCCTCCTCAAGGGGGGGGTACTGTTGTGAATGTTAGTTGTGTTTTGGCTGCTGGGAGGCTCCCTCTGGTGGCCAGGAATGGTTTGGACTTGGACCAGGTGTGTTGTGCAGTGGGTGTTTCCTTTGATAACTCTCTGCTTATTTAAATCCTGGTCTGATTGGAGGCTGTTGCTGGATGTCAGTTGTTCTTTGTATCTCCAGCCTGATTTATCCTGCTCTACACCACATCTTCCCCATATAAGTGCTTGCTCTTTATTTATTGTCTGGTTCTTTTGTTTATCTGGGTTGTCATTTGCTGTGGTTGGTTTCAAGTTATTTGCTTGCAGGAATTTTCCCCCTCATTGGATTGTTGGGGAACTCCCTGCAGTTCTGTGTGGAGTATAGCTCCTTTGGGTCCATGTGTTTGTGGCTTGTTGACTTTCTTATGATTCTTGTTTTCTGCTCATTGGTATGACAAGGGCACCAGGTATAGGACGGAGTTCAGATCGTGCGATCTGAGGGCCTTTTTGTACTATCAGGAAGTTGGTATTTTGCAGGGTTTTTCTCTGGCCACCATCAGTCCCTTTCCTGTCCTTTCCTATTTTAGTCAGCGGGGGCCTCACCTTTTGCTAATCCTGTCATCTACCTGTGTATTGTGTTTTTCCTATATCACCGCAGTCTTTGAATGTGGGGGGCTAGCTATTCTTGTCTATTTTCTGAGGCAGAGAGTTATTCATCTTTCCTACCTTTAGGATAGTTAGTTCTCCGGCTGGGTTCGCAGTGCACAGGATGTTAGTTCACCCCTCGGCTACTTCTAGTTGTGATGGTTAGTAAGGGGATGGCGGCCAGATTAGTTGCCAATGCTCTTGTCACCTTTTGCCAATGATTTGTGGTGGTCTTCCATGGTTCCGGATCATAACACAACCCCCCTACCCACGGAGGGGAGAAAACAACATCCAAGCTGCTCCCAGTCATTGCTCACGGGATCCCCATCCAGAGCAGCGGTGGTGTCACAACCTCACCACAACCGTGGGTGGCGTCACGGACAATAAATCCCCAATACCATTTCCCCTTTTCACTCAGGGGCGAGGAGCGCCGCTCGAGTCCCTGGGATCCGGCCCACCGCTCGAGCCACCGACCGAGCAGCAGCAGCAGCCGGACCCGAGCAGTGGGTGAGCGCAGCGTCCCCTCCCCGCCCGCAACACATCAAGGTCCTGCGGCGGAACACACACACATCAAAGCACACTCACTCTCACACACACACACACACACACTCACACTACAGATCACATCCACACACTCACAACATCCGGCGATATTGCTTGCTTCTCGGCGGCGATACTGTGCGTGCAGTGACCTTCCAGGACCTGCCGAGGATCACATGGCTGGAATCATGTGGTATGTCCAGATGTTGTGTGTGTGTGCGTGTGTGAATGTGAATGTATGCCATCGGATCTGTGAGTGTCGGCAGAAGGCAGAGGAGCACGGCGTGCAGCACAGCTGCTGGGACCGCCCACAGGAGGGCACAGGGAGAAATGTGTGTGTGTGTTAGTGTATGCGATCTGATGTGTGACGATGTGTGACTGTCTGTGAACGTAAGCGATCGGATCTGTGAGTGTCGGCAGGAGGCAGAGGAGCATGACGTGCAGCACAGCTGCTGGGACCGCCCACCGGAGGGCACAGGGAGAAGTGGGGTGTGTGTGTATGTGTGTGTGATATCTGATGTCGGCCAGATGCAGGGGAGGCATGCAGCAAAACTGCTGGGAGATCACAGGAGGATCTGGGAGCCATACAGACGCCCTGGGCTGGTAAGTATGACGATCCTGGGATGGGGGGGTCTGCTTTTTGTGGGGGGTAAACTTACTCCCGACCATGTCTCCTCGAGAATAAGACACCCCCTGAAAATAAGACCTAGCGCTTTTTTCAGGGCAAAAAAAAATATAAGACAGTGTCTTATTTTCGGGGAAACAGGGTACTTGAACTATACAACGTAAAGGGATTGTCTAGATTGGCATGAAAGTGTACAGTCACTCCATGTGACTGCAAATTTGTGAATCCTCACAGCACTGTTAGGATTTTCTGGTGCCAGCACTGGGAGTGAAATATGTGATTAGCATACTCCTGGCCACATTCCAACTAGATGTGCGCAGCCTAGCTCAATACTAGTGAATTAAAGGAGGTCAAGCACATCCACCCGGTCTTGCCCGTCATGCTCTGTGAGTATTCACAAGTCTATAATCACATAGAGTGTCTATAGATTTTTGTACACATACAGTTCTCGTCTTACTGCCCCACAATAAAGCCCACCACTGTGCCCTTTACATTGTAAAATGCGTCCTTTTTGCCCTCTAGATGGAAAATTTGCCCCCTTAAAAATATTAATGCCTTGTGCAAGTGCCCTAGAAAAGTGTCCACATTTTGCCCTTACAAAGTAATAATGCCACATATGCACCCTTGATGGTCACAATACTCTGTGTCCCTATTACAATAATGCTTCTTAAAGGGAACCAACTAGCAGAATTTTCATATATAAAGTAAAGCCAGTGCTATACTGGCACTAGGATGCTGAATGTAACCATACCTTTTGTTCAGAGATTAGATGTTTGATTTCAGAAATATGTGCAAATAAAGTTCCAGCAATGCACTGCTATTTGATTGACAGGTGCAAAAGGAAGAGAATATGTGGGTTGGGTCTCTCTGTCTATTCCCGCCCCTGTCTGTATAACTATTGTTTAGTGCATTAAGAATCCTTTATCTAAAGACTATATTGATATAGTTGGTATATATGGAGGTTATTTTATTGGTTTGCAAGTGTGGGGCATACAAATATTTAAAAAAAAGTAATGTGCATTTATTAAAAGTCAATTGCTTTTTTATTTAGACATGTTGAAACCCAATGGTTTAATATTGAGATTTAATTGTTTAGATTCTAGTAAATCGTTGTACTCCATGTGATTTTAGCATTAAGGCCTAAGCCACACGGCATGAAAATCGATGCGAGTGGACTGCGATAAAAAAAAATCGCATTCCACTCGGACCAATATTAGCCTGTGTGTCAGCGCACATGTGCGATTATTTTCTCAGCCCTAATCGGACCGAGAAACAGTTGCAGCATGCTGCGATTGTAGTGCGATCATTGTTACTCTTGCACCCATTCAAGTGTATGGGGCGAGAGAATAATCGCACTGCACTCGCGGTTCACCAGTGTACCACAAGTGCAGTGCAAGAATGGCAATAGTCGGCTATGGAGGAGAGAGGGAGATAAATCCCTCCCTCCCCTCCACAGCGCCGGCCCGCCCCCCGCAGCTGAAGTCCGCTCACATGATCGGACCTCAGTTGCAGTGACACTCGCATGACACTCAGCTCTGCTGTACTGCCAGCGTGAGCTGAGTGTCATGCGAGGGGATCGCAGTAATCCCCGTGTGACCCCAGCCTAATAGATTGAGCCATCCCTGAGGAAGGAAATCTCTAGTTACCAAAACTCATAGGCCAGAAGATTGGTCCTCCTCTTTTCCCCTACTAGCATGGTGACTTCACACAGTGCTTCATCACTGAGGACATTAACAAGTTCCTGGAGTTATTGCACCTGTGAGCAAGTGCTACCGGCTGGAGTGCAACTCAAACGGGACTACAAACTGGAGGATCTTTACACAAACTAACAAGTCTTTTTACAGACTAAAGGCTGCTTTACACGCAACGACATCGCTAACGCGATGTCGTTGGGGATCATGGAATTTGTGACACAAATCCGGCCTTGTTAGCGACGTCGTTGCGTGTGAAATGTACGAGAGACCGCTAACGAGCAAAAATATTCACCTTATGCGGGCGTCACACGGGACGATCTATCGTGCGATTGCACGAGCGATCGTACCCGCCCCCGTCGTTTGTGCGTCACGGGAAATTAGTTGCCTGTGGCGCACAAAGTCGTTAACCCCCTTTCACACGCACTTACCTCGCTGTGGGCGGCTAACATCCTCTTCCTGAAGTGGGAGGGACGTTTCGCGTCACAGCGACATCACACAGCCGCCGGCCAATAGACGAGGAGGGGCGGAGATGAGCGGGACGTAAACATCCCGCCCACCTCCTTCCTTCCGCATTGCCGGCGGGATGGAGGTAAGCTGTGTTTGTCGTTCCCGGGGTGTCACACGAAGCGATGTGTGCTGCCCCGGGAACGATGAACAACCGGCGCACAGAAGATGAAACAACTTTTTGAAAATGAGCAACGTGTCAACGACCAACGATAAGGTGAGTATTTTTGCTTGTTCACCGTCGCTCGTAGCTGTCACACGCTACGATATGTCAAACAAGGCCGGATGTGCGTCACTAATGACGTGACCCCGCCGACATATCGCCCGATATATCGTACCGTGTGATGCCTGCATTATTGTTGCTCGTTGACACGCTGTCCAGTTCCCAAATATTGTTGTTGCTACAGGTACGATGTTGTTTGTCATTCCTGCGGCAGCATACATCACAATGTGTGACACCGCAGGAACGAGAAACATCACCTTACCTGCGGCCGCCGGCAATGAGGAAGGAAAGAGGTGGGCAGGATGTTACAGCCGCTCATCTCCTCCCCTCCGCTTCTATTGGGCGGCCGCTTAGTGACGTCGCTGTGACGCCGAATGAACCGCCCCCTTAGAAAGGAGGCGGTTTGCCGGTCACAGCGACGTCGCAAGGCAGGTGAGTAGTGTGACGGTAAAATAATCAAAAAAATCCAGCACTCGGAAACTGTTGTGAAATAAAGACTCTTATTTTATTTTGTTTTGTCAAGTAATTTGTGTCTATTCAATGAATTTTTGGTCAACTGACCTTCATCAGATTACACAAAAAAGGCTCTAGTAAGATATGTAAGAATTCCTGGGACAGCGGAGATCCGGTCCGGAAACCGTGCGCCTGGACCCTAGTTAGAAGACGATTGCAAGCCCCTTCTCTAATTCACCAGGCCGGGAGCAGGTTTCAGGCTTAGCTCCCGAAGTTAGCCCAGATAGAGCGAAACGGCAGCCCACCATGGGAAATAGGGTATCCGAAAACACCCACTGAAATCCCAAGGGTCAGTTTTCGCGGGCACGTTGCCCAACCAAAATACACCGGGAGTGGACTTCCCCGTCTGGAATTGTCCAAAAGTGAGGAAAATAACAGAGTGCCGGAGGAAGGGACATCGGTACACCAGCCGGGTGTGGGACCCGAGTACACCCGGACGCAGCAACCGGCCACTGACACCTTGGTTTACCAACGGACTTGTGTGCAATTATTCCACAGTGAGTACACCAACACTCCCCGGTCCAGGCTGGCGCACCATCCCCGGACTAAATCACTCACTGTGTTCTGGACACTGAGCCCCGGGGCAACCATCCCTACCCACGGAGGGGTTAACATCCAGCTGCTATCCCATCGACCCCGGGTGCTCCCCAATAGCAGCGGTGGCACCACATCTTACAACACACCCTGGGTGGCGTCACAAAGTATTTACAGCAATCACCGTACATACAGTTAGGTCCAGAAATATTTGGACAGTGACACAATTTTCGCGAGTTGGGCTCTGCATGCCACCACATTGGATCTGAAATGAAACCTCTACAACAGAATTCAAGTGCAGATTGTAACGTTTAATTTGAAGGTTTGAACAAAAATATCTGATAGAAATTGTAGGAATTGTACACATTTCTTTACAAACACTCCACATTTTAGGAGGTCAAAAGTAATTGGACAAATAAACCAAACCCAAACAAAATAGTTTTATTTTCAATATTTTGTTGCGAATCCTTTGGAGGAAAGCACTGCCTTAAGTCTGGAACCCATGGACATCACCAAACGCTGGGTTTCCTCCTTCTTAATGCTTTGCCAGGCCTTTACAGCCGCAGCCTTCAGGTCTTGCTTGTTTGTGGGTCTTTCCGTCCTAAGTCTGGATTTGAGCAAGTGAAATTCATGCTCAATTGGGTTAAGATCTGGTGATTGACTTGGCCATTGCAGAATGTTCCACTTTTTTGCACTCATGAACTCCTGGGTAGCTTTGGCTGTATGCTTGGGGTCATTGTCCATCTGTATTATGAAGCGCCGTCCGATCAACTTTGCGGCATTTGGCTGAATCTGGGCTGAAAGTATATCCCGGTACACTTCAGAATTCATCCGGCTACTCTTGTCTGCTGTTATGTCATCAATAAACACAAGTGACCCAGTGCCATTGAAAGCCATGCATGCCATGCCATCATGTTGCCTCCACCATGTTTTACAGAGGGTGTGGTGTGCCTTGGATCATGTGCCGTTCCCTTTCTTCTCCAAACTTTTTTCTTCCCATCATTCTGGTACAGGTTGATCTTTGTCTCATCTGTCCATAGAATACTTTTCCAGAACTGAGCTGGCTTCATGAGGTGTTTTTCAGCAAATTTAACTCTGGCCTGTCTATTTTTGGAATTGATGAATGGTTTGCATCTAGATGTGAACCCTTTGTATTTACTTTCATGGAGTCTTCTCTTTACTGTTGACTTAGAGACAGATACACCTACTTCACTGAGAGTGTTCTGGACTTCAGTTGATGTTGTGAACGGGTTCTTCTTCACCAAAGAAAGTATGCGGCGATCATCCACCACTGTTGTCATCCGTGGACGCCCAGGCCTTTTTGAGTTCCCAAGCTCACCAGTCAAATCCTTTTTTCTCAGAATGTACCCGACTGTTGATTTTGCTACTCCAAGCATGTCTGCTATCTCTCTGATGGATTTTTTCTTTTTTTTTCAGCCTCAGGATGTTCTGCTTCACCTCAATTGAGAGTTCCTTAGACCACATGTTGTCTGGTTACAGCAACAGCTTCCAAATGCAAAACCACACACCTGTAATCAACCCCAGACCTTTTAACTACTTCATTGATTACAGGTTAACGAGGGAGACGCCTTCAGAGTTAATTGCAGCCCTTAGAGTCCCTTGTCCAATTACTTTTGGTCCCTTTAAAAAGAGGAGGCTATGCATTACAGAGCTATGATTCCTAAACCCTTTCCCCGATTTGGATGTGAAAACTCTCATATTGCAGCTGGGAGTGTGCACTTTCAGCCCATATTATATATATATAATTGTATTTCTGAACATGTTTTTGTAAACAGCTAAAATAACAAAACTTGTGTCACTGTCCAAATATTTCTGGCCCTGACTGTATACGTCCCCTTTTATTTGAGTGTCTGCGCAACCCCCGGGTCCGGAAATCCCTCGAGCCACTGCGGATCCGGATCTGAGCAGCCCCACTGCTGACGTGGGGGCGGCACAGATACACTTGGGCTTTTGTCATATCAACGTGCAATATACTAAAGGTGCAATATAATTTAGTTTAACATTTTCCTATAGTCCATTGAGTTTTTCCTTTTATCTGTGTCATTCTAGCGCAAACTATTTATTTTCACTGTATATTGGCCCCCACAATTTATGAAATCCCCCACAGTAAAGACCTCCACAATGTTTGATGGCTCTCACAATAGTCTCAACATTGTATAATAGCCCCTGCAATAGCTCCCATACTGTATAATGGCCCTCACACTTTTGTTGCCCCTCACAGTATCCACGAAGCTGTATAATGGGCTTTACAGTAATTTCCAAACTGCATAATGGCCCCCACATTAGCTCTCATGCGTTATACTGGCCCTCAGGATTTATTGAGGCTCCACACTGTATAAGGCCCCCGCACAGTAGTTCCCATTCTGTATGAGAGTCTTCCTTACTTTATGATGCCCCTAAGTAGCGCCCCTGAAGCCATCAGGCAGATACAAGGTACTGCATCTGTAGCGCCCCTGACTATATCAGGGTGCTACAGGGAACTACATCCTGTCCCCCAGGGTGCAGGACCCAACCCCCATGGTTCCAGGTTCCCAATAACTGATGTCACCTCCATCAGCACTACAAATCCCAACCACACCTCACATGAAACCTGTCAGAAACACCAGTGGGATGGTCAAGCTGGAGTAGGGCCACCCACCTAGTGGTCAGTCAGACTGGTGGGAGGGAGGAAGTGGAGAGTAGAGCAGTGAAGTGAGAACCCTCAAAGAGTGAGGAGCTGGGAGTAGTATCTTCCGGGGAGCAAGACCAAGGTTGGGTCGCAGACGGTGGTCCGGGACCACAGGAGTCGGGGACCGGTAGCAGTGACATTGGAAAAGGGTGCAACGGACATAGTCTTGGAGGACTGTCGGCATCAGCAAGCCCAATAAGTGGACTGGTACCGAGCACGAAGGAGTACAAGACCCTACTTCAGGAACCAATTCAACGTCCTGATAATTAACCTGGGAGGGAGAGTATCTTCATGAACTTCCCTAAGAGCTTAGAGATTAAAGGCATCAGCACAACACGGGGGATAGGGTTCTCCATATAAAGCAACCCACTGAAATCCCAAGTGCCAGCCATCAAGAGCACAGCTACACTACACATAGGTAGCGGGGCCCTAATAGCTTCAAGCCAAGGGGCTTGAGATAATCAAATTGAGCACGGAGGCAGGGTCCGGATTACCAAGTGACACCAGTGGGAGCAGACACCTGGACGGGCTCCCCGCAGTGACAGCGGTACAAAGAGACTTTGGTTTACCACAGTGTGTGCGTCCACTTTATAATCCTCATCCAGCACCTCGACTACCGCAGTGAGTACCCTGATCCCTGCACCCTGTCCTCCCAACTAACCACCAAATTCTTCAGAGTCCATGGCCTTCCCTACCTACGGAGGGACTGACACCTTGCTGCCCCACACCATCTGCCCCGGTACTCCCTCCAGCAGCGGCGGTACTCCAATTACCGCAACCTGCAGGTGGCGTCATGAACTTCTCCCCTGTAAATACCCCCTTTCAAGGATCGTAGTGTTAGGCGATCCCAGGTCCAGACCCCTTGAGCCACGACCACTCCGGATTCGAGCACCCCGGTCTGCGCCGGGGCAGAACACATCCTCACTAGGATTCAGGGCCTATCCCCTAGGGACCCGGAAAACCAGTGCCGGTAACAACCAAACACTCCAGGTAATCCCTGTTTTCCCCAACATCCCCCATAGAATGTTACCAGGCTAGGGTTGGACAAATGGATGGCCACCTAGAGGTGGAGCCAGTCCAGTCCACTAGACGACCAGGTGGGAGGGGCAGACAGTGGACAAACAGTGATAGAGACAGTAGTGAGTGTGTCAGAGACAATGAACGTGAGCGGACGGACTGTCCGGTGTGAAACAGTGATCTGAGGGCCCAGGCGGTTAGTTGCTGGTGGAGTACGGTGGAGTGCAGTGGAGTACTCCCGGAACTATGCACCAACGGGGTACAGACTCCTAGATCAGGCAGAAGCTCCAGGCAGACCTGATAAAATCTGCACAGTGAGGGGACCATCAAGGACCTCACTGAACTTGAAGTTCAGGACTCAGTAGCACAGGGAGAACCCGGGACAGGGCCAGAGACTCCAACCCCACAGGGTTCAGCTACCGTCATATGGACTTCTGAAGAAGACAACCAGCAGGGGACCCCCAGCCGCTCCAAGCCACAGGGACCCACCAACCACAGATAGATGCAGGGGAAGCCACCAGGTCACTAAACCGGCACTGGGACTGATGGAACCTGCTGTTAAGACCAGCCAGCCTCAGGTGACCAATTACCAGCTTGCAGTGAGTAAAAAGAACCAGATACACTGAAACTCCCATTGTGGCCTACCTTCTTTCAATACCCGTCTACCTCACCCATCCTCAGGGGCCCGGCCCTGCTTGCGGAGGGCCTAACATCCAGGCTGCTATTAACACCAGCCCCAGTAGTGAACATTGTGCAGCGGCGGCTCCATCCACATAGCCGCAAACCGCAAGTGGCGTCATGTATACAGTTTATTCAACCATCCCCTGTAAATATGCCCCTTTTCAAAAAGCACCCAGGTCACAGAACCGGGCAACGGCCACCAAAGTGACATTCCTCAGTTATACACTGCCCGAGACCGAGTACCCCATAACTCTGGGTGACACACCTACAGTCACACACCCGTTATAATTAAAATAAAAACATCATATACTTGTGACGCCCTGGCAAAACCAGGTAGTCACAGTTAGGCCCCTGCATAACATCTTCCCTCATTAGGCAACACACAGCTGACCTGAAAATCTAGTCACCCACCTTAGTGAAAGATAGACTCACCAGTGGGCGTGACCAGGTGGTTGGAACACGCCCACCCAGGGGTCCAGACAGCCCAGGGCGGGAAGGCAAGCAGATAAGTTTTAGAGTTCAAGTTGGAGAGGAGTGTGACCTGGAGTTAAGTGTAGCTCCAGCAGAGAAGTCCAGATTGAACGGTACCAGGGTAGGAGCCCTGGTGCCATTGGCTAGGTGGCAGACGGTGGTCTCCATCAGCAGGAGATGGGAAGACGGCTCAGTGGAACCGAGGTGGACCGGGATAGGGTTATAGCTTGCCGGTACCGACACGGGGAAGCGACCCGGAAACCGTAGCACAAGGGGGTACACGGACGCTGAAGCCAGAAACCGGAACCAAGCGGACTGGTTAATTAACCGATTGAGGCCAGGACTAGAGGTCCTGTCCCACCCAAAATCCCTCATAGAAGACAACAGCCCACCGATTAGGGATAAGAGGTCATCACCAGGGCCCATAGATCCCATGGGCCAGCGTCTGCGGGCACGGCTCCTTAGGCCACATCCAGCCAGGAGCGGACTCCTACGTTTCAAACTGGGAAGTCATTTCTACTTAAAACAGTGCAGAGGACAGAGATAGAGACCACGAGCTGGGTGGGGGAATCTGAATGCAACCGGCCACGGCACCGGCCACCATCACCTTGGTTTACCAGAGACTCGTGTGTTTTACTAAGAGTGAGTACACCAGCACTCCCTGCGGTCGCTATCCCCTGCACCGAGCCACCGGGCCCCGGGTCCACCATCCCTGCCTACGGAGGGGTTAACAACTTGCTGCACAACATCTCCCCCATGCGCCCCATAACTGCAGCGGTGGTATCCCACCTCACCACGCACCGTGGGTGGCGTCACAAACTTAATACGGCCTAGCCCATACATATACATCCCCCCTTTTATTCGGCGTGTCCGCGAAACCCCCGGGTCCGGAGACCCTCGAGCCACCACCCCTGAAGGTGCAGACCCGAGCAGCACCGGCTGCTGGCACAGGGGCGGCACACCCTGAAACTTGGCGTCACGAACAGGATACTTACCCATCCACTTACCTTGTGGAAGTGCACCTTGTATTGGACAGTCAGCGGTGATTCGTTGCAAAATTTTCAGAAGTTGCCATCTTGCCGCCATTTTGGGTGCGATAACTACAGCCCAGCATCTTCCCCGAGAAAAGGGCGCGAAAGCCAAAGCCCCACCCCCTGGGAACGCGGCCGGAAAATGAGCCGGAAGTCGCAAAACGAAACTAGCAAGAGAAGTACCGGCAAAAGACCAAGAAGGAGCAGCGGGAAGATGTCTGCTCCTAAATCTGGTGCCGGCCCCGCACTGACCGCTGGACCGGCGGTGCCCCAGAGCGGAGCAGAGGTCCCTGCGGAGGAACACTAATCAGATCGCCTACCGATGGGGACCGCTGCCTGGCTGGAGCGGGAGCTGGCGAGATTTTGTGTCCGGGTGCGGTCACAACCCCTGCAACAGGTGCTGGAGTGGAAAGCGGAGGTCCGGAGAATGGTGGCCGTGGTGTGGGCCCGCGAGAGCCGAGCTAGCCGCACAGTGTTGCAATGGGAGAAAGGTACCCAGACCGTCCCGTCCTTGCTGACCTGCCCGGAGCTGGAGGCTGTTTCCTATGTGATGGGAGAGTGCCGGCCGATACTGCTTCCAGGAGCAGCGGCATCACCTGCTATACCACCACCATTCCCGATGGAAGTTCAAAGTTCCAGGATGTATTGCAGCTGGCCCGGAATGCTGACCCCCGGGGGCCAAGTGAGCCAAACGGCCCCATGCAGCAGTGGTAGAGGTTCACGGCTACCTCCCCTGCACAGTCCCCGTTGGGACCGTCTGTTGATCCCGTTACAGTTAAACCCCCCCCCCCCCCCGTTTAAAAAGACAATGGCTTAGAACTTGCGAGCCAACCCATAAACTTTTGGGTCTTGTAAATAGCCCCAAACCTACCTTCTCACCATGCAGCAGTCTCCGGAGAGGCTGAATGGAAGAAGGGCCTGCAGTAGAGTCGGCTGAGGCCCAGTCACCATTGGGACCGGTGACTATCCTCCGGGTCAGGGGTCCCCTGGATGTGGTGTCCCTGTAAAGAACTGCCGGGTAAGGAACTTTTTACCCGGCCCGTTTTGGCAACACCCGGACCTAACCTGGACTTGGGCAAGGGGTGCCAACCTGTGTTTTAGAGGTGGCATTAGGGCTAGGTTGTGTTGGGTGGGTGAGGTGAGAAGGACCCGGTCCGTCCCGTCCCGATTGTTTATATGTGTCATGTTTAAGCAAAATGCCTCCCGTAAGTGAAGAGTTAAAATATACTTCTATGTAAATATGTTATTATAATTGTAAAATGTTTTGCCCGTTTTATCTCCTTTTTCTAGTTCAATAAACGGTGGTGGTCAAACAGCCCGCGGACGGTCTGTATTCAACCAAGGGGGAATGTGACAGCCTGGCAAAACCAGGTAATCACAGTTAGGCCCCTGCTTAACACCTTCCCTCATTAGGCAACACACAGCCTACCTGAAACCCTAGTCACCCCCCTTAGGGAAAGATAGACACACCAGTGGGCGTGACCAGGCAGTTGGCACACACCCACCCAGGGGTCCAGACAACCCGGGGCGGGAAAGCAAGCAGATACGTTTAAGAGTTCAAGTTGGAGAGGAGTGTGGGCTGGAGCTAAGTGTAGCTCCAGCAGAGAAGTCCAGATTGAACGGTACCAGGGTAGGAGCCCTGGTGCCATTGGCTAGCTGGCAGACGGTAATCTCCATCAGCAGGAGACGGGAAGACGGCTCGGTGGAACCGAGGTGGACCGGGACAAGGTTGTAGCCCGCCGGTACCGACCCGGAAACCGTAGCACAAGGGGGGTACTCGGACCCTGAAGCCAGAAACCGGAACCAAGCAGACTGGTTAATTAACCGATTGAGGCCAGGACTAGAGGTACTGTCCCACCCAAAGTCCCTCATAGAAGACAACAGCCCACCGATTAGGGATAAGAGGTCACCGCCAGGGCCCATAGATCCCATGGGCCAGTGTCTGCGGGCACGGCTCCTTAGGCCACATCCAGCCGGGAGCGGACTCCTACATTTCAAACTGGGAAGTCATTTCTACTTAAAACAGTGCAGAGGACAGAGATAGAGACCACCAGCCGGGTGAGGGACCCTGAATGCAACCGGTCGCGGCACCGGCCACCTTTACCTTGGTTTACCAGAGACTCGTGTCTTTTACTAACAGTGAGTACACCAGCACCTGCTGCGGTCGCTCTCCCCCGCACCGAGCCACCGGGCCCCGGGGCCACCATCCCTACCCACGGAGGGGTTAACAACTTGCTGCACAACATCTCCCCCGGGTGCCCTATAACTGTGGTGTCCCAATTCACCATGCACCGTGAGTGGCGTCACGAACTTAATACGGCCCAGCCCGTACATATACGTCCCCCCTTTTATTTGGCGTGTCCGCGAGACCCCCGGGTAAGGAGACCCTCGAGCCACCACCCCTGAAGGTCCGGACCCGAGCTGCGCCGGCTGCTGGCACAGGGGCGGCACATACTCACCTAATACAGGATGCTGACGAGTCCACTGGCAAAGTGTGGGTGAAGTAACATGCTGTCATTGTGCTGCTGCACGCACAGGATGTTAGAGTCCCGACGCAGAGTGATGATGTCACTGTGCTGGGACTCTGACATCCTGTGTATGCACCAGCACCTTGGCCAAAGCATCACCCTGCCATTCTAAAGATTTCAGGTTTAAAGCAACCTGCAGTCTACAAAAGGAGAGCAGTGGTGCATATTAGATCATGTCTCCCTGCCCTACTACCGCGTAGGTAACTATATCGGCATATGCAGCACACCGATATGGGTAGGAGTAGTAGTAGCTCCGGCTAGGCCCCTCAGGTTGAGGAGTGCCAGGAAACCGACCCCTCTCTGATGGATAGTATTAAGAAGTTATGGAATTCCAATAATCTTTGTCCAAATTTGGCATTAAAGGCGTATCTTAGTTGTAAATGCTAAAATAACCAGTTTGGCAGCTCAAATTTTTCCTTCAGAACTTGAAACGATTTCAGGCTTAGATACATGTATATCTCTCCCAGGTATATAATTCCTTTGCTCACTAGATATCGGAGTCAGCTATTCTGCAGAATTCAACATGGTCAGCATTTATACCACAAGGGAGTATATTTATATAGTTGCACACCAAATTTGATGTGTTTGCTTTAAAATAGTGTTTGACTGTAATTAGAGGGTTAGCAAAGACGTGAACAATCAGGTTCTGGTTGTCTACGACGGCTGGATTTGGTGTCTGCTTTGCTTGGTCGGCAACATAGGTTTGCGATGAATGAGAAGAACTAAACGAGAAGAAGTAAACGGGTTATTACATGTATCTGGGGCAAATAGGTTTCTGAATTTTTCCAGCTTTGCTCTTGCATCAGCTCTTTTTAACATTGCATCTCTCTTAGGATTCATAGTTTCTATTTGATAGGTTGTTGAGCCTTTCTTCTGCAGAAAAATGTAGATAGCTAGTGCATAGTGTGGTAGAGCCACTCCCTAGTAGGAGATGGATGTGTGACGCCCTGGACACCCCAAGGGTCACAGATCACTACACACACCACATACACCTCCACCCCAGTAAGGTACCATCAGTCAACCAAAAGACCTGATTGCCTCCCTCAGAGTCACACAGGCACACCAGGTGGGCGGAGTCAGGTGGGTAGACACGCCCACCGAGGAGTCTGCTGGCCTGAGGCAGGAAAACACAAGTAGATGAGAGAGAGAGTTTTTGAGAGCAAGGAGAGAGGAGTGAGTTCTGCTTGGGGTCTGGGTTGGAGCCTAGGACCCCAGATCCGTCAAGCAGGCAGACGGTAGTGGCAGCCTGCAGGAGACTGGGATACGACCAGCGGAACCGTAAGGGACCGGGAAAGGGTAGTGGCCCGCCGCAACCGAACCGGGGAGCTAACTGGATACCGGAGCACCAGACAGGGTACTCAGACCCCGACTAGGCTATAACCCACCACCATAGTCAAATCAACTGATTGCGGTCTGGACCTCAGGGGTTCATTCCCACCTAAGTCTCGATTGAAGGCAACAGCCCAACCTGTCCGAATAGTAGCCACCGCCAGAGGCCAGAGACCCAAGGGCCAGCGTCTGCGAGCAAATGGGTTCCTACGACACATACACGCCGGGGAGCGGGCTACCAGTGCCCAGGCATGGAAGCCAAGATCACAAAAAGGTGCAGGAGAAAGGCGGACATTACCAACCGATCTGGAGAAACTGCAGCCGGCTGCGGGCCCCGTTTGTCACCCCGTTTGGTTTACCAGTGATTCTGTGTGGTTTAATCGTGAGTACACCAGTGCCATCAGGCACCGCACCACGCTGCACCGCAACACTGCCCTTGCACCCCGGCCTTCACTACCGGGCCCCGGGACCAACATCCCCTACCCACGGAGGGGTCAACACCTAGCTGCGCCCCTACACCGCTCCCGGGATTCCCTGTACCTTTACCGCAGCGGTGGTGTCCACCATCACCACAACCCGTGGGTGGCGTCACGAACTTTAACAAAACAACCACCCCACAACCCCTGCATGCACCGCCACTACACCCTTCCAGAGCGACGTGGAGGCGCTGGACCCACCGACACACGCGAGCCCAGACCCGAGCGGCTCGGCGGTCGCAGCCGAGGCCGCTGGGCGGTACACATCGACTCTTCTGGCGTCACGAACAGGATAGAACCAGTTTACTTACCAGTAGAAGTGCGCCTTGTGTGACACCCTGGACCCCAGGGGTCACAGGTAATTACATCAGCCACATACACACACACCCCCACCCCCTGTGAGGTCACACACATGTCACCCGAAAGGGAGACCTGATGCCTCTCCCAGGGTGAGTAGAGCACACCAGGTGGGCGGAGTCAGGCGGAAAGACACGCCCACCGAGGAGACTACTGTACTGGGGCAGGAAGTTCAGACAGTTAAGTTTGGAGTTAAGCAGAGAACAGAAAGAGGAGTTGTAGAGAGAGAGTGAAGTGGTAGAGGAGCAGCTGTCAGGGACCCGGGTAGTAGCCTGGGCCCCTTGGAAAACGTCAGGCAGGCAGGCGGTGGTGGCCGTCTGCAGGAGTACCGGTACAGCAACCGGCGGAACCATAAGGACCGGGCCTGGGTTGTGGCCCGCCGGTCCCGAACCGGGGAGTCAAACGTGTACCGGAGCACCAAAAGGAAGGGTACACATACCCCGACCTAGCTTAGAAGCCACTGAGTATAGGCGAATTGACTGATTGCTGGCCGGACCTCAAGGGTTCATCCACAACCAAAGTCCCGAAAGAAGGCAAAAGCCCACCGAGACCGGGTGAGCGCCACCGTCAAGGGCCAAACACCCGACGGGCCAGCGCCTGCGGGCAACAGAGGGCTCCTCCAGCAGCTCAACGCCGGGGAGCGGGCTACCGCTGCTGAAGCAGGGGGAGCCGAAACACAAACATCTAGAGGTGCACGGGAAAAGGGGCCACCATCAACCTCGCAGGGGGACATCAGCTACCGGCCGCGGGGACCGACCAGACCCGAACTTTAGTTTACTAGTGACTCAGTGTGAATTAATTGTGAGTACAACAGTGCCATCCGGGCACGACACACTACACCGTGGTACGGCGCCCTGCACCCCGACAACAACAATATCAAACCCTTGCAGTCCCCCACCGGGCCGGGACACACCGCCCCTACCCATGGAGGGGCTAACATCTCGGCTGCGGCCACAACACCAATCCCGGACGAGCCCGCCATCACTTCAGCCGCAGCGGTGGTGCATCTCCCATCACCACGACCCGTGGGTGGCGTCACGACCCGTTACACGACCACCATCTCCCACCGCCTACCCCCCTTTAACAAGAGTGACGCGGCCCCCGGTCCAGAGGCACTCGTGCCACCGACAACCCGAGCCCGGACCTCGAGCGGCTCGGCCGGAGGAAGCGGACGGGCCCCTCTCAGGGCGGTACACTTGTAGTCCCCGTCAGCCGCGTCCCACTGAAAAATCTGAAGATCTGCCGTCTTGGGCGCGAAAGTTTCCCACTCGAGTCGTCTTCCCCGAGCAGTGAAGGCGCAAAAGTGAAGCCCCGCCCCCAAAGAGAAAAGTGCTGTAGAAAAACCAAGGGGGGGGGCGGGCGAAGAGCTGGCCTCATGTGACCTCGGGGATAAGAAGCAGGGACGCCAGGACTCTGCATCCGTCTTGTTCCTCTACCCCGAAGGTGCAGCGCCATGTCTACCCCGTCCGAGCAGCCCGAAGCCCTGGAACCCGCGCCCGGAACATCGGCGTGGCTGGAGGTTCAGACAATGCGGCTGTGTCGCCGCAGCCAAACTGAAATGCGCTGCCTGATAAAACGATGGACAGCCGAGGTGGAGGAGCTGGTTACGGTCGCGCAGTTGTACGCAGTGGAGGCCATTCTTGTGGAGCGTGTAGGTGTCCCACGCCCCTATGTTCCTGAGGGACCGGCTGCTGCGGCTGAGGGACCCGGTCTGCCCCCAGCCCCTATACAGTCTCCTCCGGTGCCCGCGCCGGCCACTGCTGCTCCCCCACCCGGCCCGCTGACGTCTTCACCGGCAGCGGAGGCCGCGGTCCTGGCCCGAGAGGATCCAGGTGCCCCTGGGACCATTGGCCCGGAGGAGGGCATGGCAGCGCCAGTGGAAGATGAGGAATCGGCCGACTCGGAGGTGCCAGTGGCGACCCCCTGTGCGACAGCTGACGGTGACCCACCTGCCGCCGAGGAGGTGTTGGCCCCGGCTATAATGAAGATGAAACTCGCTTGCAGTGAGGCTCGCAAGTCTTGGATGCCCGTGCGGCCCGTGAGCGCGAGGAGGGCGTATATGGGTGCCCAGCTGCACGTCCGAGCCTCCCCGCCACCCTCTCACTATGAAAATTAAGGCAGCGGACCACCGTTGCAGAAAGGAAAGTCCCAAAAGTTGTTTTAAGGTAGCCCGTTGGCTGCTGAAGTGCCCGTCCCGGTTGGGACTGATGTTGCCACCGTTTCCCTAAAGACAAGGCTGAGAACTAGCAAGCCACCCAATAACTATTGGGCTTGTAAATATTGCCCCAATTGCCCTTCCCGCAACTGCCAGTCTCCGGAGAGGCTGGTTGGAGGAGGGACCCGCAGCAGAGCAGGCTGGGGTCCGGTCACCATCAGAACCGATGACCATCCTCCGGGTCAGGGGTCCCCTTGGACGTGGGGTCTCTGAATGACTGCCGGGTGCGAAACACCGTACCCGTTCCCGCTTGGGTAGCCTGGCCAGGTTCCTGTTTCCGGACTGGGGAAAAGGGGTCATCAAGGTCTAGGTTGCTTGAGTGGGAAAGCGGAAGGACATGGACCCGTACCCCGTTATAAATAAAAATTTTCCCGTTTGTAACGGTTCAAGTAATGTGCCTCCCGTAAGGGAAGAAATGAAAAATGCTTTTGAATGTTTTCACCTGTTTATATCTTTTCAGAAAAATAAAACCGGTGATGGACGGGCAGCCCGCGGAAGGTCTGCATTAAACCAAGGGGGAATGTGACGCCCTGGACACCCCAGGGGTCACAGGTCACTACACACACCACATACACCCCCACCCCAGTAAGGTACCATCAGTCAACCAAAAGACCTGATTGCCTCCCTCAGAGTCAGACAGGCACACCAGGTGGGCAGAGTCGGTGGAAAGACACGCCCTCCAAGGAGTCTGCTGGCCTGAGGCAGGAAAACACAAGTAGATGAGAGAGTTTTTGGGAGCAAGGAGAGAGGAGTGAGTTCTGCTTGGGGCCTGGGTTGAAGCCTAGGACCCCAGATCAGGCAGGCAGATGGTAGTGGCCGCCTGCAGAAGACCGGGAATACGACCAGCGGAACCGTAAGGGACCGGGACAGGGTAGTGGCCCGCCGGAACCGAACCGGGGAGCTAACTGGATACCGGAGCACCAGGCAGGGTACTCAGACCCTGACTAGGCTATAAGCCACCACCATAGTCAAATCAACTGATTGCGGTCTGGACCTTAGGGGTTCATTTCCACCTAAGTCCCGATTGAAGGCAACAGCCCAACCCGTCCGGATAGTAGCCACCGCTAGATGCCAGAGATCCAAGGGCCAGTGTCTGCGGGCAAACGGGCTCCTACGACACATACATGCTGGGGAGTGGGCTACCAGTGCCCAGGCATGGTAGCCAAGATCACATAAAGGTGCAGGAGAAAGGCGGACATTACCAACCGATCTGGAGAAACTGCAGCCGGCTGCGGGCCCCGTTTGTCACCCCGTTTGGTTTACCAGTGATTGTGTGTGGTTTAATCATGAGTACACCAATGCCATCTGGCCCCGGCACCCCGGCCTTCACTACCGGGCCCCGGGACCAACATCCCTCACCCACGGAGGGGTCAACACCTAGCTGCGCCCCTACACCGCTCCCGGGATTCCCTGTACCTTTACCGCAGCGGTGGTGTCCACGATCACCACAACCCGTGGGTGGCATCACGAACTTTAACAAAACAACCACCCCACAACCCCTGCATGCACTGTCACTACACCCTTCCAGAGCGACGTGACCCCCGGGTCCGGAGGCGCTGGAGCCACCGACACACGCGAGCCCAGACCCGAGCGGCTCGGCGGTCACAGCCGAGGCCGCTGGGCGGTACACATCGACTCTTCTGGCGTCACGAACAGGATAGAACCAGTCTACTTACCAGTAGAAGTGCGCCTTGTGTGACGCCCTGGACCCCAGGGGTCACAGGTAATTACATCAGCCACATACACACACACACCCCCACCCCCTGTGAGGTCACACACATGTCACCCGAAAGGGAGACCTGATGCCTCTCCCAGGGCGAGTAGAGCACACCAGGTGGGCGGAGTCAGGCGGAAAGACACGCCCACCGAGGAGACTACTGTACTGGGGCAGGAAGTTCAGACAGTTAAGTTTGGAGTTAAGCAGAGAACAGAAAGAGGAGTTGTAGAGAGAGAGTGAAGTGGTAGAGGAGCAGCTGTCAGGGACCCGGGTAGTAGCCTGGGCCCCTTGGAAAATGTCAGGCAGGCAGGCGGTGGTGGCCATCTGAAGGAGTACCGTACAGCAACTGGCGGAACCATAAGGACCGAACTTTACCAAAACAACCACCCCACAACCCCTGCATGCACCGCCACTACACCCTTCCAGAGCGACGTGACCCCCGGGTCTGGAGGCGCTTGAGCCACCGACACATGCAAGCCTGTACCCGAGCAGCCCTGCGGTCGCAGCCAAGGCCGCGGGGCGGTACACATCCAGGAACACCTCACGTTTCGATTTTTATCTGGTTTGTTATCATCAGCCACAATCCATTTACAAAAGACAGAGCTACTTCCTCCAGCACAGGAAAATACAGAGCAGACCCTGAGTGTGTCCAGAGGCCTGGCTTTTACCTCTGGGACCACACCCCGAGGTGGATATATGATGAACAGCCATCCCACCCATCTCTTTTGCTGTCCACAACAAACCCGGCCCAGGTAATACAAATTGACCCTCTCAGCACCTAATATGCTGGAGAACTACATCCGGGTTCACATCACTGATTGCAGTAGTCGCAGCGACACATCTCCCTTCGTGCACATCATCAGTGATCACATCACATATTTTCCTCCTCTGCCCAAAGCCGGGGGCATGGGCACCAGCAACCACTAAACAGGGGAGACGCGACAGGGCATCTGCATTCCCATATAACCTCCCAGGCCTGTGCTCCACATGGAAGGCAAAGTCTTGAAGGGCTAGAAACCACCTGGTCACCCTAGCATTCTTTCCCTGTCTATTTCACAACCATGTCAGTGGCGCATGATCAGACACTAGCCTGAATTTACAGCCTAGCAGGCAGGGCCGTATTTGCCACTAGGCACCCGTGGTCCCGTGCCTAGGGCGGCACGTTGCGGGGGGCGGCACTTTCTGGAAGCAAAAAAAAAAAATATATAATTTTTTTTTTTTTTTTTTTTTTACAATCCCCGCCCCCCGTCCCTCCCTCCGTTACACTCGGCTGTGTTCGGGGGGGGTTGAGAGGGAGGAGAGGCGCCAGGCATAGTGAGCTGATTAACCCCGGAAGTTCCATCGTCTTAACTTCCGGGGTCAGAGGCGCGCGGGCGCGACAATCAGCTGACTGCCCCGTGCTGCAGCGTCCAATGCTGCAGACGACACACGCCGCGGAGGAGGACGCGTCTGAAGCTGGAGCCAGCCAGAGCAGGGCGGCGGGCACAGGAGCAGGTAAGGCAGAGGCAGAGCCTAGAATGTATGGGCTCCTTACAGGTTAGTTGATGATCGTGGCGATGCCTCTTTTTGTCCACTATAATCATGCAAGGGGAGGCTAGGGTAAGAGAGGCTGAGGCTGGGAAGAGAGAGAGGCTGGGAAGAGAAAGAGGCGGAGGCTGGGAAGAGAGAGGCTTAGGCTGGGGGGAGGCTGTGAAGAGAGTCTGAGGCTGGGGGGAGAGAGGCTGAGGCGAGAGAGGCTGAGGCTGGGAGGAGAGAGAGGCTGAAGCTGGGGGGGAGGCTGGGGGGAGAGAGAGGCTGGGGGGAGGGAGGCTGAGGCTGGGAGAAGAGAGAGGCTGAAGCTGGGGGGGGAGGCTGGGGGGAGAGAGAGGCTGAGAGGAGAGAGGCTGATGCTGGGGGGAGAGGGAGGCTGGGGGGAGAGAGAGAGGCTGGGGCTGGGGGGGAGGCTGAGGAGAGAGAGAGGCTGGGGCTGGGGGGGAGGCTGGGGAGAGAGAGAGGCTGAGGCTGGGGGGGAGGCTAGGGAGAGAGAGAGGCTGAGGCTGGGGGGAGGCTGGGGGGCAGAGAGAGGCTGAGAGGCTGAGGCTGGGAGGAGAGAGGCAGATGTTGGGGGAGGCTGGGAGGAGAGAGGCTGATGCTGAGGGAGACTTGGAGGAGGGAGGCTGAGGGAGGAGGGAGGCTGATGCTGGGGGAGGCTGGGAGGAGGGAGGCTAATGCTGGGGGAGGCTAGGAGGAGGGAGGCTGATGCTGGGAGGAGGGAGGCTGATGCTGAGGGAGGTTGGGAGGAGGGAGGCTGATGCTGAGGGAGGTTGGGAGGAGGGAGGCTGATGCTGGGGGAGGCTGAGGCTGGGGGAGGCTGGGAGGAGGGAGGCTGGGAGGAGAGAGGCTGATGCTGGGGGAGGCTGGGAGGGGGAAGGTGAGGCTTGGAGGAGGGAGGCTGATGCTGAGGGAGGCTGGGAGGAGGGAGGCTGATGCTGGGGGAAGCTGGGAGGGTGAGGCTTGGAGGAGGGAGGCTGATGCTGAGGGAGGCTGATGCTGGGGGAGGCTGGGAGGAAGGAGGCTGATGCTGGGGGAGGCTGGGAGGAAGGAGGCTGATGCTGGGGGAGGCTGGGAGGAAGGAGGCTGATGCTGGGGGAGCCTGGGAGGAAGGAGGCTGATGCTGGGGGAGCCTGGGAGGAAGGAGGCTGATGCTGGGGGAGCCTGGGAGGAAGGAGGCTGATGCTGAGGGAGGCTGATGCTGGGGGAGGCTGATGCTGGGGGAGGCTGATGCTGGGGGAGGCTGATGCTGGGGGAGGCTGGGAGGGGGAGGATGAGGCTTGGAGGAGGGAAGCTGATGCTGAGGGAGACTTGGAGGAGGGAGGCTGAGGGAGGAGGGATGCTGATGCTGGGAGGAGGGAGGCTGATGCTGGGGGAGGCTAGGAGGAGGGAGGCTGATGCTGGGAGGAGGGAGGCTGATGCTGGGGGAGGCTGATGCTGAGGGAGGCTGATGCTGAGGGAGGCTGATGCTGAGGGAGGCTGGGAGGCTGATGCTGGGGGAGCCTGGGAGGAGGGAGGCTGATGCTGGGGGAGGCTGATGCTGAGGGAGGCTGATGCTGAGGGAGGCTGGGAGGCTGATGCTGGGGGAGCCTGGGAGGAGGGAGGCTGATGCTGGGGGAGGCTGATGCTGGGGGAGGCTGATGCTGGGGGAAGCTGAGGCTTGGAGGAGGGAAGCTGATGCTGAGGGAGACTTGGAGGAGGGAGGCTGAGGGAGGAGGGATGCTGATGCTGGGAGGAGGGAGGCTGATGCTGGGGGAGGCTAGGAGGAGGGAGGCTGATGCTGGGAGGAGGGAGGCTGATGCTGGGGGAGGCTGATGCTGAGGGAGGCTGATGCTGAGGGAGGCTGGGAGGCTGATGCTGGGGGAGCCTGGGAGGAGGGAGGCTGATGCTGGGGGAGGCTGGGAGGAGGGAGGTGGAGGCTGGGGGAGGCTGATGCTGAGGGAGGCTGGGAGGCTGATGCTGGGGGAGCCTGGGAGGAGGGAGGCTGATGCTGGGGGAGGCTGGGAGGAGGGAGGCGGAGGCTGGGAGTAGGGAGGCTGAGGCTGGGGGAGGCTGATGCTGGGGGAGGCTGGGAAGAGAGAGGCTGATGCTGGGAGGGGGAAGATGAGGCCTGGAGGAGGGAGGCTGATGCTGAGGGAGGCTGGGAGGAGGGAAGCTGATGCTGGGGGAAGCTGGGAGGGTGAGGCTTGGAGGAGGGAGGCTGATGCTGAGGGAGGCTGATGCTGGGGGAGGCTGGGAGGAGGGAGGCTGATGCTGGGGGAGCCTGGGAGGAGGGAGGCTGGGAGCAGGGAGGCTGAGGCTGGGAGGAGGGAGGCTGATGCTGGGGGAGGCTGGGAGGAGGGAGGCTTATACTGGGGGGAAGCTGGGAGGAGGGAGGCTGATACTCGGGGAAGCTGGGAGCAGGGAGGCTGATGCTGGGGGAGGCTGGGAGGAGAGAGGCTGATGCTGGGGGAGGCTGGGAGGGGGAGGAGGGAGGCTGATGCTCTGGGAGGCTGATGCTGGGGGAGGCTTGGAGGAAGGGGGCTGGGAGGAGGGAGGCTGATGCTGGGGGAGGCTGGTAGGAGGGAGGCTGATGCTGGGGGAGGCTGGGAGGAGGGAGGCTGATGCTGGAGGGAAGCTGGGAGCAGGGAGGCTGATGCTGGGGGAGGCTGGGAGGAGAGAGGCTGATGCTGGAGGAGGCTCATGCGGGGGGAGGCTGGGAGGAGAGAGGCTGATGCTGGAGGAGTCTCATGCTGGGGGAGGCTGGGAAGAGAGAGGCTGATGCTGGGAGGGGGAAGATGAGGTCTGGAGGAGGGAGGCTGATGCTGAGGGAGGCTGGGAGGAGGGAAGCTGATGCTGGGGGAAGCTGGGAGGGTGAGGCTTGGAGGAGGGAGGCTGATGCTGAGGGAGGCTGGGAGGAGGGAGGCTGATGCTGGGGGAGCCTGGGAGGGGGGAGGCTGATGCTGGGGGAGCCTGGGAGGAGGGAGGCTGGGAGCAGGGAGGCTGAGGCTGGGGGAAGCTGGGAGGAGGGAGGCTGATACTCGGGGAAGCTGGGAGCAGGGAGGCTGATGCTGGGGGAGGCTGGGAGGAGAGAGGCTGATGCTGGGGGAGGCTGGGAGGGGGAGGAGGGAGGCTGATGCTCTGGGAGGCTGATGATGGGGGAGGCTTTGAGGAGGGGGGCTGGGAGGAGGGAGGATGATGCTGGGGGAGGCTGGTAGGAGGGAGGCTGATGCTGGGGGAGGCTGGGAGGGGGAGGCTGATGCTGGAGGGAAGCTGGGAGCAGGGAGGCTGATGCTGGGGGAGGCTGGGAGGAGAGAGGCTGATGCTGGAGGAGGCTCATGCGGGGGGAGGCTGGGAGGAGAGAGGCTGATGCTGGAGGAGTCTCATGCTGGGGGAGGATGGGAGGAGAGAGGCTGATGCTGGGGTAAGTTGGGAGCAGGGAGGCTGGGGGGAGAGAGGCTGATGCTGGGGGAGAGGCTGCTGCTGGAGGCGGGGGGAGAGAGGCTGCTGCTGGGGGAATGGAAGAGAGGGGCCAATGCTAGAGACAGAGGACAAGGGTTGAGGGATAGAGCAATGACAATATCGATGGGGGGGGAGTGTAAGGACTCAGAATAGGAGGGGGGCAGCATTGGGAGCTCATTATGGAGAAGGGGCAGCATGTGTGGGCTCAGTATGGAGTGGAACAATGTAGGGGAGTCAATATCAAGAGTGGGGTAGTGTGTGTGTGTGTGTGTGTGTGTGGGGGGGGGGGGGGTGTCTCAGCATAAGCGCTAGTGTGGTGGTCTTAGTATGATGAGTGGGGCAGCATGGAGATGTCATTATGGAAAAGAGGAAGGCAGCATTAGGAGCTCATGGAGAGGGGCAGCATGCATGGGACATTGTGAGGAGGGGGCAGCATGCATGGGACATTGTGAGGAGGGGGCAGCATGCATGGGTCATTGTGAGGAGGGGCAGCATGCATGGGACACTGTGAGGAGGGGGCAGCATGCATGGGACACTGTGAGGAGGGGGCAGCATGCATGGGACATTGTGAGGAGGGGGCAGCATGCATGGGACACTGTCAGGAGGGGGCAGCATGCATGAGACACTGTGAGGAGAGGGCAGCATGCATGGGACACTGAGGAGGGAGCAGCATGCATGGGACATTGTGAGGAGGGGGCAGCATGCATGGGACATTGTGAGGAGGGGGCAGCATGCATGGGACACTGAGGAGGGGGCAGCATGCATGGGACACTGAGGAGGGGGCAGCATGCATGGGACACTGAGGAGGGGGCAGCATGCATGGGACACTGTGAGGAGGGGGCAGCATGCATGGGACACTGTGAGGAGGGGGCAGCATGCATGGGACATTGTGAGGAGGGGGCAGCATGCATGGGACATTGTGAGGAGGGGGCAGCATGCATGGGGCACTGTGAGGAGGGGGCAGCATGCATGGGACACTGTGAGGAGAGGGCAGCATGCATGGGACACTGAGGAGGGAGCAGCATGCATGGGACATTGTGAGGAGGGGGCAGCATGCATGGGACATTGTGAGGAGGGGGCAGCATGCATGGGACACTGAGGAGGGGGCAGCATGCATGGGACACTGAGGAGGGGGCAGCATGCATGGGACACTGAGGAGGGGGCAGCATGCATGGGACACTGTGAGGAGGGGGCAGCATGCATGGGACATTGTGAGGAGGGGGCAGCATGCATGGGAAACTGAGGAGGGAGCAGCATGCATGGGACATTGTGAGGAGGGGGCAGCATGCATGGGACACTGAGGAGGGGGCAGTATGCATGGGACATTGTGAGGAGGGGGCAGCATGCATGGGACACTGAGGAGGGGGCAGCATGCATGGGACACTGTGAGGAGGGAGCAGCATGCATGGGACATTGTGAGGAGGGGGCAGCATGCATGGGACATTGTGAGGAGGGGGCAGCATGCATGGGACATTGTGAGGAGGGGGCAGCATGCATGGGACATTGTGAGGAGGGGGCAGCATGCATGGGACATTGTGAGGAGGGGGCAGCATGCATGGGACATTGTGAGGAGGGGGAAGCATGCATGGGACATTGTGAGGAGGGGGAAGCATGAATGGGACACTGAGGAGGGGGCAGCATGCATGGGACATTGTGAGGAGGGGGCAGCATGCATGGGACACTGTGAGGAGGGGGCAGCATGATGTGAGGACAGTACAGATCATATTTCATAATTGAGGAAGGTGTGGTGGGTATAATTTATAAGGGAGGGTAGTGTGTAGTTTATTAGGGGCAGTGTCACAGTCACAGTATATAAGTGGGGACGGTGTGGTGGGAATATTTTATACTCATATTATGTTTTAATGTGCCTGTGGTGATCCCCATTGGGGGGGGGGGGTTAGTGCCCTTCGTTTCTCTTTGATACTTTTTAAAGTGTTTTACAGAGTAGATCTGCCTTAAACAGATGTCGTGTGCGAAAACTCAGTTTTACGTTGTCACTAAGGGGCGCGACCACTTAAAGTGCCTAGGGCAGCACGAAGGCAAAATACAGCCCTGCTAGCAGGTAGTAGTATTTTAGAGAGTCCACTGCTCACCTAATGGCCAGGCATTCCTTTTCCACAATGGCATAGTTTTTCTCACAAGAGGAGAGTTTCTTACTCAGGTAAAGCACTGGATGTTCCTCGCCATTTATGTCCTGCGACAGCACAGCTCCCAACCCGACCTCCGAAGCAACAGTCTGAAGCACAAACTCCTTTGTAAAGTCAGGTGCCACCAGAATTGGCTGCCAACACAGAGCAGACTTCAAGTCCTAGAATGCCACCTCCGCCTCAGAGGTCCACTTGGCCACCGATGGCTTCACAGCCCTGAGGAGATCAGTCAGCAGAGTGGCCCTCATAGCAAACTTCGGTACAAACCGGCGGTAGTATCCGACGATTCTCAGAAATGCCCTAACCTGCTTTTTAGAGAGTGGTCATGGCCAATTCTGGATTGCCTCCACTTTATTCACTTGTGGCTTGATTAGGCCCCTACCAACAACATAGCCCAGGTACCTGACCTCCTCCTTCCCTATGGCACACTTCTTCTGGTTTATGGTAAACCCCGCCTTCCTCAATGCATCCAGCACCGCCTGGACCCTCTGTAGATGACTCCCCCAATCCGGGGTGAAGATCACAATATCATCCAGATAAGCTGCGTCGTACTTCTGATGAGAAGCTAGGATCCAGTCCATGGCCCTCTGGAAGGTGGCTGGGGCACCCTGCAACCCAAACGGCATCCTGGTGTACTGGAAACATCCGTCAGGTGTAGAGAAAGCCATCTTCTCCTTGGTCGCTTGAGACATGGGTATTTGCAAGTATCCTTTTGTCAGGTCAAGGGTAGTAATATGTCTGGCTGGCCCAAGCTTTTCAATGAGCTCATCGTCTCGAGTCATCGGATAAGCGTCAAATTTTGAGACTCCATTTAACTTGCGGTAGTCATTGCAAAATCGCCATTCTGCATCCGGCTTTGGCACAAGGATGATAGGACTAGACCAGCCACTTCTTGATTCCTCAATCACGCCGAGGCTCAGCATCCTCTTTACCTCTTTTGAGATTACTTCTCCGCGGGCTTCGGGGATCCGGTACGGCTTCAGATGTACTCTCACGTGTGGTTCCGCCAGAACTTCATGCTCCACAACCTGTGTACACCCCGGCAATTCTGAAAAGAGATCTCGATTTTGATAAAGCAACTCCCGACACTGCTGCTTTTGGTCTCTTGACAGCGTCTCTGCCACTGTGACGTCCTCGATATCAGCATCCACCTTGGCAGCTAGACACGGAGCTTCCACCGCTTCCCTATCTCACCATGACTTAATAAGATTAATATGGTACACCTGGTAGGGCTTCTGTCTACCCGGTTGGTGGATCTTATAATTCATCTCTCCCAGTTTCTCGGCCACTTCATAGGGTCCCTGCCACTTGGCCAGAAATTTACTTTCCACAGTAGGAATCAACACCAACACCCGGTCGCCAGGGCTGAACTGTCTCACCCTGACAGAGCGATTATATACTCTTGCCTGTGCCTCTTGAGCCCGGAGAAGACTCTTTTTCACGATGGGTATCACCTCAGCCATCCTCTCTTGCATCTGGGCCACATGCTCAATGACACTCCTATGGGGGGTAACCTCTGCTTACCAGGTTTCTTTGGCTATGTCAAGCAACCCTCGGGGATGTCGACCATATAAAAGTTCAAAGGGAGAGAATCTGGTAGAGGCTTGTGGAACTTCCCTGATAGAAAAGAGCAAGTATGGAAGCAGCTAATCCCAATCTCGGCCATCCTTCTCCACGACCTTCTTAAGCATGGACTTTAAGGTCTTATTAAATCTCTCCACAAGACCATCTGTCTGCGTGTGATAGACTGAAGTCTTCAGTTGTGTGATCTGCAGCACCTTACACAGTTCCCTCATGACTTTCGAAATAAAGGGGGTCCCCTGGCTATATTCTTAGAGGAACAATTTCTCAATGGTACCGCCTGAGGGTATTGAGTCGCATAGTCCAGATACTGGTGCCCTCTAGCAGATTTTACCAGGGGGCCCACAAGATCCATAGCAATACGGTCAAACGGGACCTCTATTATAGGCAATGGCATAAGGGGACTTTGAAAATGTGAAACTGGGGCAGTTAGCTGGCAGGTGGGACAGGATCTACAATAATTAAGAATCTCTCGATGACACCCCGGCCAGTAGAACCTCTGAAGAATCCGCTCCTATGTTTTTTCTACCCCCAGGTGACCACCCAGGACATGAGAATGGGCCATGTCTAACACCCGGCGTCTATAAGGCCCTGGTACCAATAGTTGCTCAATTATCTCACCTCTCAACTGGGTAACCCGATATAACAATTCCCCATTTACTGAAAAGTGGGGGAATCTGGTGTCAGCCCCTGGCTCTTGAGCAACCCCGTTTATGACAGTCACATTTTCAAATGCCCCCTTTAGCGTCAGATCCCTCATTTGAACAGTCCCAAAGTTCCCTTCGGAAACGGCCAACTCCGGCATGATAACATCCTGAGATTCGGCCTCGTCCTCATCGCCCACCAACACACATAGGGGGAATTCATCCGCCTCCGACTGAAATGAAGTCTTATCATTGAGGGCTAACTGTCCTTTATCTGAGACACAGAGTTCCACCCCTTTACTCCACAACACCCAGAACAAAGCAAAGTCTCGCCCTATTATTACTGGGTGCAACAGATCTTTTACCACTCCAACCTCATGAGGCTCCGACCCACAAGTTGTTTTTATAGTCACAGCGGCCACAGGGTAGTCCTTGGCATCCCCATGAATACAGTGGACACCCACCATCTTCTCAGGAATTAGCTGGTGTGGAAGTGTGTCCCTCACGAGGGTCACCAAACTCCTGGAGTCTAACAGTCCCACTATTCTGGTACCATTTATTTCTACAAGACATGCCTGTGGCCCCTCACTGGGTTGACTGTCCACACTGCAGGATGGGTATGCATAATAGGAAGAGCGCCGACCCATGCTGCAGTCCATCGGCTCGGTGGTCAAGGGACAACAGGCAGCAATGTGACCTGGTCCCTGGCACCTCCAACAGATAATATTACTGACTGGGGGTTTTTGCATGCCTCCTTCTTGCCACTTGGGATCTTGGATTCCCCCCTCCTGTGGCTCTTGTATCCTTCTTTTAGGTGTCGCTCCCTGAAGAAACCCTCCAATAGGGAAATGGTAAGTCCCGTGGCTTCCCCCGGGAACTCTCCACCACCTGGTACCTCTCCACCAGTCCAACCAGGTCGTCAGCATTCAAGGCGTTTCCCTGGGCAACCCAAGTCTGCACTGGCTTTGGAAGGGAGTGAATAAACCTGTCCATTACAACCCGCTCCACCATCTGCGCTGGGGTTGAGGACTCTGGCTGCAACCAGATGCAATAAATCAAACATTTGCGAGCGAGAGGGTTTGTCGCCATGATATGCCCACTGGTGGACCTGTTGTGCCCTAACAGTCATAGTCACACCCAGGCGTGCCACAATTTCAGCCTTTAGTTTGTCATACTTCTTAGCGTCCTGTAAAGCAAGATCATAATAGGCCTTTGTGGCTCTCCACTTAAATATGGTGCCAATACCTCTGTCCACTGCTCCGGCGGGAGTCTCTCGTTCAGCAACTGTCTCAAACACAGTCAAGAAGGCCTCAACATCATCCCCAGGAGTCATCTTTTGCATAGCTCGACTTACCGCCTTCCAGATATTAGCGTCATCACCTGGATTGGTCACTCTGTCACGGATTACCTCTGCCAGGACGTCCATCTGCCGCTGCTGTTGCTCCCGCTGTTGCTGCAGCTGCTGCTGAGCCAATTGCTGTTGCTGTATCAACAGCTTGCTCGTTTCCTGCTGGGCCAGCTGTTGTTGTTGTTGGGCCTGCACCAGGTGCTTAATCAGGTCCTCCATGGTGTCTGACCGTGTTCCCTGGCTCATGGCTGCTTTTACCCAGGACATCCAGCTCCTCTGTAGCAGGTATAAACGGCCCCAGGATTCCTGCCCACAGTCTGCACCACTTGTGGTATAGCCACTCCCTCAGCAGTAGGAGATGGATGCAGGAACACCTCACGTGTCGATTTTCACCTGGTTTGTTATCATCAGCCACAATGCATTTACAAAAGACAAAGCTACAACCTCCAGCACAGGAAAATACAGAGCAGACCCAGAGTGTGTCCAGAGGCCTTGCTTTTACCTCTGGTACCACACCCCGAGGTGGAGATATGGTGAACAGCTATCTCACCCATATCTTTAGCTGTCCACAACAAACCCAGGCCAGGTAATACAAATTAACCCTCTCAGCACCTAATATGCTGGAGTAGTACATCCGGGTTCACATCACTGATTGCAGTAGTCGCAGCGACAGATATCTCCCCTCGTGCACATCATCAGTGATCACATCACAATAGGTAGAAGGTAAAAGATAGATAGAAGTGAACAAAAAGAGTCTGTTCTTTTATAGTATTTTAGTTAAATGAGGGCCACAGACAAGTAATTTTGGGATTTCAGAACCTCTACTTAAAGGGGTGACAAGTAGTGCAACTTTGGGCAGTCCAGTTCAAGGATGGATCAATGAGAGCCTGGAATAGCATGGTGATATTTTGGGGGCATCAATGCAGGATTTGAGACGACCTCTTGTGCTATTTCCACTCTTCACTGACCGTTAATGGTACAGAGGCTGGCAGTTGATCAGCTGCTCTTGGGTGTGCTCCCAACTACAGCTGTTCTACTTAAAGGGAAACTGTCACCACTTTTTTGGAGTATAAGCTGCGGCCACCACCACTGGGCTCTTATATACAGCATTCTAACATGCTGTATATAAGAGCCCAGGCCATTGTGAGAACATAAAAAACACTTTATAATACTTACCTAACGGTCGCGCGGTGGGCCATATGGGCGTCTCCGTTCTCCGGTGCCAGCGCCACCTCTTTCGGCCATCTTCGTCCTCCTTCTCTAGCCGCGGTGCATGACGCGTCCGACATCATCCGCACTCGCCGGCATTCATGTCCTGAGCAGGCGCACTTTTATCTGCCCTGAGCAGGGCAGATCAAAGTATTGTAGGGCGCCTGCGCAGTATCGGTGAGTCTTTATGACATAGACGCGTCATGCACACAGGCTTCAGAAAGAGGACGAAGATGGCCGAAAGAGGAGGCCCCTGCACCGGAGAACGGAGACACCCATATGGCCAACCGCACGACCGTTAGGTAAGTATTATAAAGTGTTTTTATGTTCTCACAGCGGCCTGGGCTCTTATATACAGCATGTTAGAATGCTGTATATAAGAGCCCGGTGGTGGTGGACGCAGCTTATACGCCAAAAAAGTGGTGGCAGGTTCCCTTTAACGCTATGTAGGTAGAGAATCACAGTCAGAATTGCTAATATTAGGTTGTGTGACTTTCAATAATACCTGAATCCCTTATAGCAGGGATTAGACAAGCCTTGAATGCTGAAAACAGTCAAGATGGCTATGCAGCAGAATATTTTCTAATATGACCTTGTGTTTTTTTATTTTATTTCAATACTTGTTCAAGTGGGTATAAAATACAATAGCACTATGAATAGTATGAGAGATCTGATAGAATATTCCGATCAGACCTTCAGTATATATACAGTATATATACTGTACTACGCATTGTACTGGTTGCCCATCCACTTTAGAAAACACCATAAACTTATCTTGCTTACACACAAACCTCTTCACAGTCCTGCACCTCCCTACATCTCCTTCCTCATCTATCATCCTTACTATTCTCTCAATTGTGCTAATCACCTAACACCAATAACCTACATAATCCAAATTTTCCACTGCCATCTCTCTACTGCCATTTTTTTCATCCTGCGCCAGTTCTCCAGTTGCATCACCTCAGTCAATCAGGTTAATTCCCAGTATACAAAGTTTTAAAATTTAGGATACATTTAAATAAGATGATTTCAGACTATTAACCGCTTTACCCCAGACGATTTTCCATTTTTTATTTTTCCATCAATATTGCCATATGAGGACTTTTTGCGGGGCAAGTTGTACTTTTTAATGAAATCATTAATTTTACCATATACTGTACTGGAAAACGGGGAAAAAATTCCAAGTGCAGTGAAATTGCAAAAAAAGTGCAATTGCACGATTATTTTCGAGGTCTTTTATTCAGTATTCACTATATGGTAAAACTGATCTGTCTGTATGATGCCTCAGGTCAGTACAAGTTTGTAGATACCAAACATGTATAGCTTTTACTTTTATCTAAGAGCTGAAAAAAATTCAGACGTTTGTCCAAAAAAATAGTAGCACTTTTATCCCCATTTTCCGAGACCTATAATGTTCTCATTTTTTGGCATCCTTGGCTCAGTGACATCTTATTTTTTGCGTCTTGAGCTGAAATTTTTAATTATACCATTTTTGTGTAGATGCTTCTCTTTTATCGCCTTTTATTCCATTTTAAAAAATATTTCTGGGAATTAGAAAACGTAATTTTGGCATTTGAAATTTTTTTTCTCGCCACGCCATGTACCAATTAAATTAATTGATTTTATATTTTGATAGATCAGGCATTTCTGAACTCAGTGATACCAAGTATGTGTATATTTTTTAATGTTTTAACTGTTTTATTTTCAATGGGGTGATTTGAACTTTTAGTTTTTTTATTTTTTCATATTTAAAAAAAATAAATATTTTTTTTATTTATTTTACTAGTCTCCCTATGGGACTTTATCTCTGCACAGTCCGATCGCCTGGGCATTTCTGATGATTCGAGCAGCATCGCTGTGATCAGCAAAAATGCTATTTTCCTGTGAGTGTTGGCGCTCTGTCGGCTCTCACAGAAATGAGTCTTGGATCGCATCACGGGGCTGCCGACGGTGGTGGAGAAGAGCGCGATCCCCGCTGCGACCATTTAAATCATGCTGTCAGTATTTGACAGCGCGATCTAAGGGGTTAACAGGCATGGGTGGATCACCGATCCACCTGCGCCTATTAGGCACACATCTCTGCTGATTAGATCAGCAGAGATGTGCGGGGATTACCAGGGGCGTGCCGCTGGAACCTACGCTAACCGGAAGGACACGACCAAGGACATACTGTTACGTCCTTGGTCATAAAGGGGTTAAAAGAGCGCCAATAAACTATATTCAAGTAATTTGGCTTTTGCTGAGCAGTATTTTAAACTTAGGCTGATAAGAAATGGAGGGCACAGAATGATATCTCCCCACCTGGCATCACACTTTCAACTCTATCAGCATCCTGGATAACGATACAGTTGAAAATAATGATAGAAAAGGGAGCGGGCAGCTCCTCAATCATTCTTCTGGTGCGTCTGATGTCTCAGTGGAGTGGACATAATGATTTCACTATACCGCTTCCTGAGCACCGAGATGTGCAGCTCTTCAGCCTACACAATGCAGAGACTGGAGCAGAGGGGGAATGAGGAGAGGTGAGTATTTTCTTAGCAGAAATACTGAAAGTCGCATGTAGACAGGAGATATCCTAAAGATCAAAGACAGATAGCAGTGGTACTGGAAATCGCAGATATGTAGCACAGGTACTGGAAGTCAAAGGCAGACAGGAGATATCTTGGAGACCACACACAGGTAGCAGAGGTACTGGAAGTCAAAGGCAGACAGGATTCATGAACACTAAAGTCTTAATACCAAGACAAAGGTAAATAAATAGGTCACCAGAACCACCATAAGTACATGAATATATCACCAGAGCCACCATCAGTACATGGATCCAGAACCACCATCATTTCATGAATACAGCACCAGAACCACCATCTGTACATGAATACATCACCTGAAAGCATCATCAGTACACAAATAAAGCACCAGAATCTCCATGACTACATGAATATGTCACCAAACCACTGTCAGAACAGGATTATGTCACCAGATCCACCATTGTTACAGCAATACAACATTGGAACAACCATTAGTACAGGAATATGGCAGCAAAATCATCATCGGTTTTGTTGCAAGCTGTATTTGTTGCATGATGAATGTAAACACCATCAGATGTATTCCTTTATCTATAATGGGATCTGTTTAGTTTTCATAAGGCTATCCACCAAATCCTTGACACCTTAATTGAAACCAAATGGCCCCATTATAGTTAAGCTATATTAGTAATAGTAGGGGAAAAGATGATAGAGCAAAAGCACTCACCCATGGGTAGACAATATGAAGTAAGCATATCTAGATACAGTCACTATGGAAAAGAATTCAAGGCCAAGTTTGAAGAAAATCACAAAACGGCAAGCTGGAAAATATAAAATAGATGTCAGGACGTGGAAATATCTATGAACTTATGTAGTATGTACAGAGGAGTTACCTGTGTCTGATACAAGATGTGTATTAGGCAAGATGTAGCCATCCAGTTGAGTATTGTGACGCCCCTGCGGTAACCAGGTGTCACAAAATAAGGTAACAACATAGCAACAGCTCGGGTCCTACATGACTGTGCCAGTCAGTACACACACACTAGCACACCAGGACACTAAAGGTTGCTTTACATGCTGCGACATCGCTAGCGATAGCTAGCGATGTCGAGCGTGATAGCACCCGCCCCCGTCGTTCGTACGACATTTGGTGATCGCTGCCGTAGCGACGTCGCTGTGACCGCCAAACAATCCCTCCTTCAAGGGGGAGGTGCGTTCGGCGTCATAGCGACGTCACTGCAGCATCACTAAGCGGCCGCCCAATAGCAGAGGAGGGGCGGAGATGAGCGGTCGCCCCCCTCCTTCCTTCCTCATTGCCGGTGGACGCAGGTAAGGACATGTTCATTGTTCCTGCGGTGTCACACATAGCGATGTGTGATGCCGCAGGAACAACAAACAACATCGTACCTGCAGCAGCAACGATATTATGAAAAGGAGCGACGTGTCAACGGGCAATGATTTTTGACGCTTTTGCGATTGTTGATCGTCGCTCCTTGGTATCACACGCTGCGATGTCGCTAACGGCACCAGATGTGCGTCACTAACAACGTGACCCCGACGATATATCGTTAGCGATGTCGCAGCGAGTAAAGCACCCTATACACTCACAACCAGAGTGGGAGACCCCCATTAGAGCCAGGTGACAGGGCTGGGCACTGTGAGCAAACAGGCAGCCAACTGGGAAGGGAGGGACCAGATCTTGGGGAGGAGAGAGTGACTGGGAAGTGTGGGGAGTTAGTCTGCGGAAGACAGAGAGGAAGGAATGAGAGTGAGCGGTAGTAAAAAGGACAGGTGTCAACACAGACAAAGGAATCTTGAGACACAGAGAAAGTAGCAAAGACTCCGCCAAGACCTGAGTAGAAAGATCAGCCACTCAGTGGAGAAAGTAGCTGGAGAGCAAGAGAGCAAGCTCCAAGGACAGAGGGATCCTGTGAGGTGGACATCCAGGGCTCCCAGTACTTTGCACGCACGGGGTGCAGATCCCAGAACAGACCAGGACTTCAAGCCATCTGTTAACTCTGCCAGGTAAGTGGGTTTTCGGGACTCATCTGCCACCACTAACGTCCGAGGCAACAGCAGCAAAGGGAGGACCGGGACATATTCCCTTAAACAATCCAAGCTGCCTGCGGCAGGACCCAGACACCAGAGGGACCTCCAGGAGCTCCATGCCAGGGAGGACCGACAAATACACCAGAGTGCATCGGTGGGAGAGTGGCACCAGGTTGGCTGGCACAGCTGTAGAGGACTCAGGCGCACCTGGGATCCAGCACGTCTCCAGGGTGCGACTCCAGTAAGTAAAGACAACCAAACTGCACACACCCTGTCTGGACTGATTTATTGCCCTGTGCCTTCATGTTAACTCCTCTCCTACCCCTGGGGAAAAGCTCTGCTTGCGGAGGGCTCCACCATCCACGCTGCCCCTATCCATCATCCCGAGCGGGAACCCGCAGCGGTGGCCCTACCATCCCTGGCCGCACACCGCGAGTGGCGTAGTCGGACTATATTTTTATTTTCCTTTTCTTTTCATTTAAAAGTAGTTGACGGTGCCCCCGGATCTGGAACCCCTCGAGCCACAGACCGTCCGGATCCGAGCAGCCCGGCTGCCCCAGGGCACGACAGTGGCATTGATCAAAAAGTATCATACAGCGACTATGTGATAGTATGATGCAGTATGAGTGTAAGTAAATATGGGAGTAGATAAGGAAATGTCCAAGAGACATATCTGTATATGGGGACACACTGGGTGTCAAAGCCAGGGTTTGGCACACAGTGTGTCCGCATATACAGATATGGTTTTGGTTTTATTAACCTCTTGACATAACAGATTGTGGTAAGTGTGTTCAATGAAATCGATTCTCTATACATAAGCCAGTTTTCAGATATTACACGGGACACAGATCTAAAGATAGCTGCAATTTCCTGTTCTCCACATTTTGCCCTGGAATGCAAGCAATGTCAAGATGTAAGAAGAATTACCATATATTAAGAAAAAGACACACTGGCCAAACTAGAGGACCACCTCACTAATGACCTCATGGAACAACCCCATTGATAACCTCACAGATCCGCCCATGATGACACCCACCAATCAGCTCATGGACTAGCCCATTGATGAACACACTGACCAATGAGCACATCTGAGCAAGCCCCCTGTAGAGCTGACCATGCCCCTTTTGCTAGTTTAAATAAGTTCATGTTCTTGGAATAAAGAACTCTCTCTCTCTCTCTGTGCCATTTTGCTCTGATCAAGAAGATAGTTCACATCTGACCTTTTGTACGGTGTAAATTCTTTTAAGCATGCACTTGATCCACACCAATTAGGTCAGGCACTAGGCAACTCGTGAACCTTTGTAACAGTTTACCCTAACACATCAACTTCAGAAACCCGTGTCTATCCACAGGAAATCCCACCACAAAGGTCCATCAACTTCAGATACCCATGTCTATCCACAGGAAATCCCACCACCAAGGTCCATCAACTTCAGATACCCATGTCTATCCACAGGAAATCCCCCCACAAAGGTCCATCAACTTCAGATACCCATGTCTATCCACAGGAAATCCCACCACCAAGGTCCATCAACTTCAGATACCCATGTCTATCCACAGGAAATCCCACCACAAAGGTCCATCAACTTCAGATACCCATGTCTATCCACAGGAAATCCCACCACCAAGGTCCATCAACTTCAGATACCCGTGCCTATCCACAATCTTACACGTTGAGCAGGCCTGTTTGAAGCTGAAGCCTCGAAAGAGGAAGAGAACAGGGAATATAGAGTAAGGCTGTGTGCAAGACAGCGAAAGAGACATAGTAGAGTCATGCTCTACATCATCATACCACTGTCCCGGTGTTACATTCCTGCAGAACTGTAAGTTAAAGAAATTAAAAAGTTTTGACACAGACTCTTTATTCACAACAGATGAGAGCACAGGTCACACAAATCCTTAAGAAGCACTATGTAAATAAAACATAAGGTAATATTTAAGAAGCTCTATGTAAATAAAACATAAGGTGATATTATCAGCATGGTGTATCAGTATCCATGTGTTCCTTCCTTCCATGGAACAAGAAGTTTAAATTCTCTCTTTACATAATAAGAAGATTTGAGTTATGACATCTTTTCCTGGCTTGGCTGCCCTCTGTCACATTACATCTAAAACTAACCGGGGTTTTTCTGTCATTCTGCTGAGCTTTCTAATAGAACAAAACCTTGCAAGTTGTTCAAAGGCTTCCAGACACACGGATCTCAGAAAGTAAGATCAATGAAGCTCAGAGCAGACGCTTATTAGCCAGGATTTAACGAAGCATGTAACACATGGCAAATAAATGAAATACTTTTTGCACATATCCTCCATTCATGCCTGCCTAATGGCAAGGGTCACACAATTTTTTAAAATCATTCTCTGGAACATATTTTTCACCCCGGTGTTCATTTATTTGTTGCAAGGATCAAAGTTTGCTACATATAGAGAATGCTAGAACATAGATTACCATTAAGTTTTGCCTGTAAATTTCACCCCCTGAAAACAAAACTTAGAGCTTCAGTTGATCTTTAAATAGATTCATCAGACTTAAGCCCGCTTTACACGCTGCAATGTATCTTACAATGTGTCGGCGGCATCATAAGGTACATTGCAGTGTGTGACAGGTACGTGCGATTGCGATTGAACAAAAATCCGTTCATCGCTTACACGTCGTTCATTCCTCATGAATTGAACGTGAGGTTGTTCAATGTTCCCGAGGCAGTGCACATCGCAGTGTGTAACACCCTGGGAACATTGAACAGATCTCACCTGCCTCCTGCGGCTCCCGGCCCACAATGCGGAAGGAAAGAGGTGGGCGGGATGTTTACGTCCCGCTCATCTCCGCCCCTCCGCTTCTATTGGCCAGCTACCGCATGACGTCGATGTGACGCCAAACGTCACTCCCACTCCGGGAAGTGGACGTTCGCCGCCCACATCGAGGTCGTATGGAAGGTAAGTACGTGTGACGGGGGTTAATCGTTTGTGCGGCACGTTCAACAAATTGAACGTGCCACACATACGATGGGGGCGTTGCAAATCGCATACGATATCGTATGGGAAATTGCAATGTGTAAAGCTAGCTTTAGGCTGCTTTCACACATCCGGTTTGTGATGAGCGGCACAATCCGGCTCAAAAACCTATGCGGCGAAAAAAACGGATCCGTTGCATAAGTTTTTCCATGCGGCCCGTCCGGTTTTTGATGGATGTGGCTTAATACTGAACATGCGCAGTACAAAAAACCACATCCGGCGGCCGGATGCAGTTTTTGCTGCAGGACGCCGCATCCGGCGTCCATAGGCTTGCATTGTGAATCGCGCCGCATCGCGCCGGATCCGGCGCAATGCGGTTTTTTCGCCGCACCAAAAAACATGCTAGGCAACGTTCCATCCGGCCGCCGCATGGGCTAAATATGCCGCATCCGGCAAAAAACGGATGCAACGTAAGGCCAAGCGGCACAATACAGCGCTAATGCAAGTCTATGCAGAAAAAAAACGCAACCGGCAGCAAAAAAAACGGTTGTGTTTTTTATGCAGAGCACCGTATTGTGCCGCATGGCAAAAAACGGATGTGTGAAAGCAGCCTTATTTTAACAGAATGCAGTGTTTTAGTAAAATGGGACTAAAACATCTTGTGATGACAAATTTTTAAAAATGTCAAAATTTTTGGTTTCCACAGGAAGTTATCTTATGATTTCAAAACATTTACAAAATTTGATTTATTTAGTTTCCACAGCCTTAATATCACTGTATATAACTGGCTGCAGAATTAATTAACAGTGACTCAGTCAGTGATCTCGTTCTGACGATCTGTAGATTTATCTGTAATTGGGCTAATTGACCTCATTAATATATTATATTTTCCTTTCCAAATTGTTCTGTTTAAAATAAAAACCATTTGAATACCTTTCAGTTTTTCTGAACTGTCTTCTAATCTGATTTGTGACTTAATATAAACTGAACATCAATTTGGTTATAAATCAGCTTAGAAGATTGATCAGGACAAGAGAGATGCAGTATCGGCGTCCCCGTCGTGTCATGTCTTCCCGTGCACTCCCGTCTGTCCACATGTGCTGCTGCCTCCTTCCCCTCCTGGGACCTGTGCACGTGGACCATGTATCCCGGGTGAGTGCTTAAAGGGAACCTGTCATCAGTTTTTTTCCCTATTAAACCAAAAATATCACCTTCTGCAGCTCCTGGGCTGCATTCTAGGAAGCTGCACCTTGTTGTGACCCCCCCTTAGAGACCCCTAAAAGAACTTTATAAAATCTTACTGTTTCCTATGCAAATGGGTTTGGTTGGCGCTGTGTATGACCTCACCAGCGTCATCCTCATACCCGCCCATAATCTCGTGTGTGTGCAACTACATCAACGGCACTCATGCGAGGGAATCTTTATGCTCAGCCCCACGATAGGGGCACACCGAAATGCGCCTGCGTGGGACTCCAGCAGCGTGCACGAAGACGGGGACGGCATCATCCATTTAAGTCATGCCTGGGGGACGCAAATGTGACGCCCTGGACTAGCCAGGTAGTCACAGATAGCGCCCCGCACAACACCAGTCCCATACAAGGTAACACCAGCCAAACCATAAACCCTAGTCACCTCCCTCAATGCTTAATGGACACACCAGGGGGGGCGGAGCCAGGCGGTTGGCACGCCCACCGAGGAGTTCAGAGGGCTTGAGGCAGGAAACACAGCAGATTAGTGACAGGAGTGAAGGAGAGTAGAAGCAGGCCTGTGTAGCAAGTCTGCAGCAAGTCTGACAGGTGTGAGGGTCGGAGCCCGCACACCTTGTCTAGGAGGCAGATGGTGGCCTAGCCTGCAGGAGCCAGGAAGACGGCTCGGTGAAACCATGGTGGACTGGGACAGGGTAGTGGCCCACCGGTACCGACCCGGGGAACCGACTCGGAAACTGAAGCACACAGAGGGGGTACTCAGACCCTGAAACGAGAATCCACTGGACCGAGTTAATTCACTGATTGCGGTCTGGACTATAGGTCCTTTCCCACCCAAGTCCCAACTGAAGACAACAGCCCACTGAGGGGGATAGAAAGCCACCGCACAGGCAGAGAGATCCCACGGGTCAGCGTCTGCGCGCAAACAAGCTCTCCTGACATATACACAGCCGGGGAGCGGACTCCCGTCGCTGAAGCGCAGGCAGTCTACACATACACTACACGGTGCAGGAGAAAGGCAAAGACCACCAAACCGGGTGGGGGACCGACCACCATCAACTTTGTTTACCAGAGACTTGTGTGTGTCAATAACAGTGAATACAACAGTGCCATCCGGCCGCGCACCGCCCTGCACCGCCCAGCTACTTCTCCCCAACTGGTCCTTTCATCCCTGCCCACGGAGGGGTTAACATCTTGCTGCATAACCATCTCCCCTGGGTGCCCCGTAACTGCAGCGGTGGTGTCTACACCTTCACCACATCCCGTGGGTGGCGTCACGAACTTAAACACGGCGTCCCCTACCTACCACCCCCCTAAGTAGCGCCAGCATCCCCTTTCAGAGCGAAGTGACCCCGTGTCCGGAGGCGCTCGAGCCACCCACCAAAGAGCCCGGATCCGAGGGGCTCAGCTGCGGCCGAGCGCGGGGCGGTACAAATCAACTCTTCTGGCGTCACGAACAGGATACTTACCTAATCACTTACCTAGTGAAGTGTGCCTTGAAATTGAAGTCAGCGGTGATCCGTTGCAAAATTTGCAGAATCCGCCATCTAGTGGCGCAAAGATTCCTGCTAGAGTCTTCTTTCCCGCAGAAAGGGTGCGAAAAGCCGAAGCCCCGCCCCCTGGGAACACGGCCGTGCAGCAAAGCGCGCAGTCGGAAAGCGAAACTGCCCAGCAGAGAAAGGGAGTGCCGCGAAAAGACCAAGGGGGGACAGGTGAAGATCCAGCGACATGTGACTGAGCTGATAAAGGGCAGGGACTCCAGGACCCTGCCACACTTCTGGTTCCTGGACCCCGTGAAGGCTCAATGGCTGTCCCGTCCCGCAAGCCCGCAGCACCGGAGCCCGCGCGCGGAACAGCGGCGTGGGTGGAAGCCCGGACGACATTGATGTGCCGCCGTCTGCAGGCCCAGATGCGCTTCCTGATGGAGCGGTGGGTGGCCGAGATGGAGGAGATAACTGCGGCCGTGCGGGTCCGTGAAGTGGAGGCAATTTTGGAGGAGTGGGTAAGCGTCCCACGCCCCTGTGTCCCCGAGGGACTGGCCGACGCAGCTGAGGGACCCGGTCTGCACCTGCCCTCTATGTTGCCTCCCTCACCGCCCATACCAGCTGCCACCGCTCCCCCTCTCGGTCCGCTGCCCCCGACACCGGCAGCGGAGCCCATACAATCCGCCCGTGAGGACCCACCGGAGGAAGCAGCCCGAAGACGGCCAGTCACCCGATCAGCGCCCATCCCACTCCCGTGGAAGATTCACCCCCGGAAGACGCCCGTTCCTGGTGTGGACCCGCCAGTCACGGAAGTGGCCGTGCCCAAAGAGATCCAGGCCCCGGCAGTCCGCCCGGCCAAGATGGAGGTGGATGCAGACCGGAAGAGCGCCCGGCAGGTAAAGCTGGCCGCTCCCACAAACCAGGCCTCGGTTGAGGCGTTGCAGGGTTGCAGCTGCAAGGCAGCACAGCAGGCCATGACACAGCGGGGTTTCCCAGTGTAGAAGGTGCCGGTCGTAGCCGTCACGGGGGAGCTCTGGCTGGGCCCGACCCCCGCGCAAAGGGAGCAGGCAGACGCTCCATACTGGGAGCGGCAGCAGCGCCAGCTGGGCCGGGAAATCGCGGCACGTCAGAGGCAGAAGGCGGAGGTGCTGGCCTGGACCATCAGGGAGAAAGAGAATCTCCGCAGCGCCACCTATCGGGTGCGGGGCCCGACCTATGAAGGCCAAGTCTGGCAATTTGACCCCAACCGTGGATGGGGTTTATATACGAGTCTGGCCTGGAGGCGGAAATGTTCGTACTCGCACCTGCCCGTAGGTCACCCGGACCGTGACCTGGAGTCCAGAGAGCTACACCCGGCATTGCAGGGAGAGGGGCTGGTTCACTCTTAATGTGAAGAGGAGGGTGAGCCGCAGTACCCAGTCCCCTCCCCCGCCATACAGTCCCGAGGATGAAGAGGAGTGTTAAGGTAGTGGTTCCCGGCTACCATACTGCCCGTCCCCGTTGGAACTTGGTAGATTCCCATTGTTTACCCCGTTATATGAACATGGCTGAGAGCTTGCAGGCCACCCAATAACTTTTGGGCTTGTAAATAATCCAGCTTAGATAATGGTATAATGCCTCAAGCATATGGAAAAATATTGGAATATACAATGAAAAATGCTACTTGCTAATTTGAACATGTGAATAATGAATTGCATACCTGCTATGAATATTAGGAAAAAGGAGATATTTAGCAATCGCATTGATCAATGTAACTGAGCCCCAAAGCCTCGTCAAGGCATATCTCTATATTGGGGTCCCTAGCTCTGTGACCCTAACTGTGTGTCATCTCATTGCAATTAAAAACTGCTATGGGTGGAGAGGGGTAACTAAGGACTTTCTTATATAGGAGATGGAAAAAACATGGCCGAAAGGGGCGGAGCTGTGTTCACATTCAGAAAAAAAAAAAACTACATATAACTGAATAGGATAACTGAAGTGAGCACTAATATATATATGGGTGCAAGCCAAAAATACATACTATATATAAGAATAAGGCTGCACATCAAACTTAGATAATGGTATAATGCCTCAAGCATATGGAAAAATATTGGAATATACAATGAAAAATGCTACTTGCTAATTTGAATATGTGAATAATGAATTGCATACCTGCTATGAATATTAGGAAAAAGGAGATATTTAGCAATCGCATTGATCAATGTAACTGAGCCCCAAAGCCTCGTCAAGGCATATCTCTATATTGGGGTCCCTAGCTCTGTGACCCTAACTGTGTGTCATCTCATTGCAATTAAAAACTGCTATGGGTGGAGAGGGGTAACTAAGGACTTTCTTATATAGGAGATGGAAAAAACATGGCCGAAAGGGGCGGAGCTGTGTTCACATTCAGAAAAAAAAAAAAAAACTACATATAACTGAATAGGATAACTGAAGTGAGCACTAATATATATATATGAGTGCAAGCCAAAAATACATACTATATATAAGAATAAGGCTGCACATCAAACTTAGATAATGGTATAATGCCTCAAGCATATGGAAAAATATTGGAATATACAATGAAAAATGCTACTTGCTAATTTGAACATGTGAATAATGAATTGCATACCTGCTATGAATATTAGGAAAAAGGAGATATTTAGCAATCGCATTGATCAATGTAACTGAGCCCCAAAGCCTCGTCAAGGCATATCTCTATATTGGGGTCCCTAGCTCTGTGACCCTAACTGTGTGTCATCTCATTGCAATTAAAAACTGCTATGGGTGGAGAGGGGTAACTAAGGACTTTCTTATATAGGAGATGGAAAAAACATGGCCGAAAGGGGCGGAGCTGTGTTCACATTCAGAAAAAAAAAAAAAAAAAAAAAAAACTACATATAACTGAATAGGATAACTGAAGTGAGCACTAATATATATATATGAGTGCAAGCCAAAAATACATACTATATATAAGAATAAGGCTGCACATCAAACTTAGATAATGGTATAATGCCTCAAGCATATGGAAAAATATTGGAATATACAATGAAAAATGCTACTTGCTAATTTGAACATGTGAATAATGAATTGCATACCTGCTATGAATATTAGGAAAAAGGAGATATTTAGCAATCGCATTGATCAATGTAACTGAGCCCCAAAGCCTCGTCAAGGCATATCTCTATATTGGGGTCCCTAGCTCTGTGACCCTAACTGTGTGTCATCTCATTGCAATTAAAAACTGCTATGGGTGGAGAGGGGTAACTAAGGACTTTCTTATATAGGAGATGGAAAAAACATGGCCGAAAGGGGCGGAGCTGTGTTCACATTCAGAAAAAAAAAAACTACATATAACTGAATAGGATAACTGAAGTGAGCACTAATATATATATATGAGTGCAAGCCAAAAATACATACTATATATAAGAATAAGGCTGCACATCAAACTTAGATAATGGTATAATGCCTCAAGCATATGGAAAAATATTGGAATATACAATGAAAAATGCTACTTGCTAATTTGAACATGTGAATAATGAATTGCATACCTGCTATGAATATTAGGAAAAAGGAGATATTTAGCAATCGCATTGATCAATGTAACTGAGCCCCAAAGCCTCGTCAAGGCATATCTCTATATTGGGGTCCCTAGCTCTGTGACCCTAACTGTGTGTCATCTCATTGCAATTAAAAACTGCTATGGGTGGAGAGGGGTAACTAAGGACTTTCTTATATAGGAGATGGAAAAAACATGGCCGAAAGGGGCGGAGCTGTGTTCACATTCAGAAAAAAAAAAACTACATATAACTGAATAGGATAACTGAAGTGAGCACTAATATATATATATGAGTGCAAGCCAAAAATACATACTATATATAAGAATAAGGCTGCACATCAAACTTAGATAATGGTATAATGCCTCAAGCATATGGAAAAATATTGGAATATACAATGAAAAATGCTACTTGCTAATTTGAACATGTGAATAATGAATTGCATACCTGCTATGAATATTAGGAAAAAGGAGATATTTAGCAATCGCATTGATCAATGTAACTGAGCCCCAAAGCCTCGTCAAGGCATATCTCTATATTGGGGTCCCTAGCTCTGTGACCCTAACTGTGTGTCATCTCATTGCAATTAAAAACTGCTATGGGTGGAGAGGGGTAACTAAGGACTTTCTTATATAGGAGATGGAAAAAACATGGCCGAAAGGGGTGGAGCTGTGTTCACATTCAGAAAAAAAAAAAAAAAAAAAAAAAACTACATATAACTGAATAGGATAACTGAAGTGAGCACTAATATATATATATGAGTGCAAGCCAAAAATACATACTATATATAAGAATAAGGCTGCACATCAAACTTAGATAATGGTATAATGCCTCAAGCATATGGAAAAATATTGGAATATACAATGAAAAATGCTACTTGCTAATTTGAACATGTGAATAATGAATTGCATACCTGCTATGAATATTAGGAAAAAGGAGATATTTAGCAATCGCATTGATCAATGTAACTGAGCCCCAAAGCCTCGTCAAGGCATATCTCTATATTGGGGTCCCTAGCTCTGTGACCCTAACTGTGTGTCATCTCATTGCAATTAAAAACTGCTATGGGTGGAGAGGGGTAACTAAGGACTTTCTTATATAGGAGATGGAAAAAACATGGCCGAAAGGGGCGGAGCTGTGTTCACATTCAGAAAAAAAAAAACTACATATAACTGAATAGGATAACTGAAGTGAGCACTAATATATATATATGAGTGCAAGCCAAAAATACATACTATATATAAGAATAAGGCTGCACATCAAACTTAGATAATGGTATAATGCCTCAAGCATATGGAAAAATATTGGAATATACAATGAAAAATGCTACTTGCTAATTTGAACATGTGAATAATGAATTGCATACCTGCTATGAATATTAGGAAAAAGGAGATATTTAGCAATCGCATTGATCAATGTAACTGAGCCCCAAAGCCTCGTCAAGGCATATCTCTATATTGGGGTCCCTAGCTCTGTGACCCTAACTGTGTGTCATCTCATTGCAATTAAAAACTGCTATGGGTGGAGAGGGGTAACTAAGGACTTTCTTATATAGGAGATGGAAAAAACATGGCCGAAAGGGGCGGAGCTGTGTTCACATTCAGAAAAAAAAAAACTACATATAACTGAATAGGATAACTGAAGTGAGCACTAATATATATATATGAGTGCAAGCCAAAAATACATACTATATATAAGAATAAGGCTGCACATCAAACTTAGATAATGGTATAATGCCTCAAGCATATGGAAAAATATTGGAATATACAATGAAAAATGCTACTTGCTAATTTGAACATGTGAATAATGAATTGCATACCTGCTATGAATATTAGGAAAAAGGAGATATTTAGCAATCGCATTGATCAATGTAACTGAGCCCCAAAGCCTCGTCAAGGCATATCTCTATATTGGGGTCCCTAGCTCTGTGACCCTAACTGTGTGTCATCTCATTGCAATTAAAAACTGCTATGGGTGGAGAGGGGTAACTAAGGACTTTCTTATATAGGAGATGGAAAAAACATGGCCGAAAGGGGCGGAGCTGTGTTCACATTCAGAAAAAAAAAAAAAAAAACTACATATAACTGAATAGGATAACTGAAGTGAGCACTAATAAATATATATGAGTGCAAGCCAAAAATACATACTATATATAAGAATAAGGCTGCACATCAAACTTAGATAATGGTATAATGCCTCAAGCATATGGAAAAATATTGGAATATACAATGAAAAATGCTACTTGCTAATTTGAACATGTGAATAATGAATTGCATACCTGCTATGAATATTAGGAAAAAGGAGATATTTAGCAATCGCATTGATCAATGTAACTGAGCCCCAAAGCCTCGTCAAGGCATATCTCTATATTGGGGTCCCTAGCTCTGTGACCCTAACTGTGTGTCATCTCATTGCAATTAAAAACTGCTATGGGTGGAGAGGGGTAACTAAGGACTTTCTTATATAGGAGATGGAAAAAACATGGCCGAAAGGGGCGGAGCTGTGTTCACATTCAGAAAAAAAAAAACTACATATAACTGAATAGGATAACTGAAGTGAGCACTAATATATATATATGAGTGCAAGCCAAAAATACATACTATATATAAGAATAAGGCTGCACATCAAACTTAGATAATGGTATAATGCCTCAAGCATATGGAAAAATATTGGAATATACAATGAAAAATGCTACTTGCTAATTTGAACATGTGAATAATGAATTGCATACCTGCTATGAATATTAGGAAAAAGGAGATATTTAGCAATCGCATTGATCAATGTAACTGAGCCCCAAAGCCTCGTCAAGGCATATCTCTATATTGGGGTCCCTAGCTCTGTGACCCTAACTGTGTGTCATCTCATTGCAATTAAAAACTGCTATGGGTGGAGAGGGGTAACTAAGGACTTTCTTATATAGGAGATGGAAAAAACATGGCCGAAAGGGGCGGAGCTGTGTTCACATTCAGAAAAAAAAAAAAAAAAACTACATATAACTGAATAGGATAACTGAAGTGAGCACTAATATATATATATGAGTGCAAGCCAAAAATACATACTATATATAAGAATAAGGCTGCACATCAAACTTAGATAATGGTATAATGCCTCAAGCATATGGAAAAATATTGGAATATACAATGAAAAATACTACTTGCTAATTTGAACATGTGAATAATGAATTGCATACCTGCTATGAATATTAGGAAAAAGGAGATATTTAGCAATCGCATTGATCAATGTAACTGAGCCCCAAAGCCTCGTCAAGGCATATCTCTATATTGGGGTCCCTAGCTCTGTGACCCTAACTGTGTGTCATCTCATTGCAATTAAAAACTGCTATGGGTGGAGAGGGGTAACTAAGGACTTTCCTATATAGGAGATGGAAAAAACATGGCCGAAAGGGGCGGAGCTGTGTTCACATTCAGAAAAAAAAAAACTACATATAACTGAATAGGATAACTGAAGTGAGCACTAATATATATATATATGAGTGCAAGCCAAAAATACATACTATATATAAGAATAAGGCTGCACATCAAACTTAGATAATGGTATAATGCCTCAAGCATATGGAAAAATATTGGAATATACAATGAAAAATGCTACTTGCTAATTTGAACATGTGAATAATGAATTGCATACCTGCTATGAATATTAGGAAAAAGGAGATATTTAGCAATCGCATTGATCAATGTAACTGAGCCCCAAAGCCTCGTCAAGGCATATCTCTATATTGGGGTCTCTAGCTCTGTGACCCTAACTGTGTGTCATCTCATTGCAATTAAAAACTGCTATGGGTGGAGAGGGGTAACTAAGGACTTTCTTATATAGGAGATGGAAAAAACATGGCCGAAAGGGGCGGAGCTGTGTTCACATTCAGAAAAAAAAAAAACTACATATAACTGAATAGGATAACTGAAGTGAGCACTAATATATATATATGAGTGCAAGCCAAAAATACATACTATATATAAAAATAAGGCTGCACATCAAACTTAGATAATGGTATAATGCCTCAAGCATATGGAAAAATATTGGAATATACAATGAAAAATGCTACTTGCTAATTTGAACATGTGAATAATGAATTGCATACCTGCTATGAATATTAGGAAAAAGGAGATATTTAGCAATCGCATTGATCAATGTAACTGAGCCCCAAAGCCTCGTCAAGGCATATCTCTATATTGGGGTCCCTAGCTCTGTGACCCTAACTGTGTGTCATCTCATTGCAATTAAAAACTGCTATGGGTGGAGAGGGGTAACTAAGGACTTTCTTATATAGGAGATGGAAAAAACATGGCCGAAAGGGGCGGAGCTGTGTTCACATTCAGAAAAAAAAAAAAAACTACATATAACTGAATAGGATAACTGAAGTGAGCACTAATATATATATATGAGTGCAAGCCAAAAATACATACTATATATAAGAATAAGGCTGCACATCAAACTTAGATAATGGTATAATGCCTCAAGCATATGGAAAAATATTGGAATATACAATGAAAAATGCTACTTGCTAATTTGAACATGTGAATAATGAATTGCATACCTGCTATGAATATTAGGAAAAAGGAGATATTTAGCAATCGCATTGATCAATGTAACTGAGCCCCAAAGCCTCGTCAAGGCATATCTCTATATTGGGGTCCCTAGCTCTGTGACCCTAACTGTGTGTCATCTCATTGCAATTAAAAACTGCTATGGGTGGAGAGGGGTAACTAAGGACTTTCTTATATAGGAGATGGAAAAAACATGGCCGAAAGGGGCGGAGCTGTGTTCACATTCAGAAAAAAAAAAAAAACTACATATAACTGAATAGGATAACTGAAGTGAGCACTAATATATATATATGAGTGCAAGCCAAAAATACATACTATATATAAGAATAAGGCTGCACATCAAACTTAGATAATGGTATAATGCCTCAAGCATATGGAAAAATATTGGAATATACAATGAAAAATGCTACTTGCTAATTTGAACATGTGAATAATGAATTGCATACCTGCTATGAATATTAGGAAAAAGGAGATATTTAGCAATCGCATTGATCAATGTAACTGAGCCCCAAAGCCTCGTCAAGGCATATCTCTATATTGGGGTCCCTAGCTCTGTGACCCTAACTGTGTGTCATCTCATTGCAATTAAAAACTGCTATGGGTGGAGAGGGGTAACTAAGGACTTTCTTATATAGGAGATGGAAAAAACATGGCCGAAAGGGGCGGAGCTGTGTTCACATTCAGAAAAAAAAAAAACTACATATAACTGAATAGGATAACTGAAGTGAGCACTAATATATATATATGAGTGCAAGCCAAAAATACATACTATATATAAGAATAAGGCTGCACATCAAACTTAGATAATGGTATAATGCCTCAAGCATATGGAAAAATATTGGAATATACAATGAAAAATGCTACTTGCTAATTTGAACATGTGAATAATGAATTGCATACCTGCTATGAATATTAGGAAAAAGGAGATATTTAGCAATCGCATTGATCAATGTAACTGAGCCCCAAAGCCTCGTCAAGGCATATCTCTATATTGGGGTCCCTAGCTCTGTGACCCTAACTGTGTGTCATCTCATTGCAATTAAAAACTGCTATGGGTGGAGAGGGGTAACTAAGGACTTTCTTATATAGGAGATGGAAAAAACATGGCCGAAAGGGGCGGAGCTGTGTTCACATTCAGAAAAAAAAAAAACTACATATAACTGAATAGGATAACTGAAGTGAGCACTAATATATATATATGAGTGCAAGCCAAAAATACATACTATATATAAGAATAAGGCTGCACATCAAACTTAGATAATGGTATAATGCCTCAAGCATATGGAAAAATATTGGAATATACAATGAAAAATGCTACTTGCTAATTTGAACATGTGAATAATGAATTGCATACCTGCTATGAATATTAGGAAAAAGGAGATATTTAGCAATCGCATTGATCAATGTAACTGAGCCCCAAAGCCTCGTCAAGGCATATCTCTATATTGGGGTCCCTAGCTCTGTGACCCTAACTGTGTGTCATCTCATTGCAATTAAAAACTGCTATGGGTGGAGAGGGGTAACTAAGGACTTTCCTATATAGGAGATGGAAAAAACATGGCCGAAAGGGGCGGAGCTGTGTTCACATTCAGAAAAAAAAAAACTACATATAACTGAATAGGATAACTGAAGTGAGCACTAATATATATATATGAGTGCAAGCCAAAAATACATACTATATATAAGAATAAGGCTGCACATCAAACTTAGATAATGGTATAATGCCTCAAGCATATGGAAAAATATTGGAATATACAATGAAAAATGCTACTTGCTAATTTGAACATGTGAATAATGAATTGCATACCTGCTATGAATATTAGGAAAAAGGAGATATTTAGCAATCGCATTGATCAATGTAACTGAGCCCCAAAGCCTCGTCAAGGCATATCTCTATATTGGGGTCTCTAGCTCTGTGACCCTAACTGTGTGTCATCTCATTGCAATTAAAAACTGCTATGGGTGGAGAGGGGTAACTAAGGACTTTCTTATATAGGAGATGGAAAAAACATGGCCGAAAGGGGCGGAGCTGTGTTCACATTCAGAAAAAAAAAAAACTACATATAACTGAATAGGATAACTGAAGTGAGCACTAATATATATATATGAGTGCAAGCCAAAAATACATACTATATATAAGAATAAGGCTGCACATCAAACTTAGATAATGGTATAATGCCTCAAGCATATGGAAAAATATTGGAATATACAATGAAAAATGCTACTTGCTAATTTGAACATGTGAATAATGAATTGCATACCTGCTATGAATATTAGGAAAAAGGAGATATTTAGCAATCGCATTGATCAATGTAACTGAGCCCCAAAGCCTCGTCAAGGCATATCTCTATATTGGGGTCCCTAGCTCTGTGACCCTAACTGTGTGTCATCTCATTGCAATTAAAAACTGCTATGGGTGGAGAGGGGTAACTAAGGACTTTCTTATATAGGAGATGGAAAAAACATGGCCGAAAGGGGCGGAGCTGTGTTCACATTCAGAAAAAAAAAAAAAACTACATATAACTGAATAGGATAACTGAAGTGAGCACTAATATATATATATGAGTGCAAGCCAAAAATACATACTATATATAAGAATAAGGCTGCACATCAAACTTAGATAATGGTATAATGCCTCAAGCATATGGAAAAATATTGGAATATACAATGAAAAATGCTACTTGCTAATTTGAACATGTGAATAATGAATTGCATACCTGCTATGAATATTAGGAAAAAGGAGATATTTAGCAATCGCATTGATCAATGTAACTGAGCCCCAAAGCCTCGTCAAGGCATATCTCTATATTGGGGTCCCTAGCTCTGTGACCCTAACTGTGTGTCATCTCATTGCAATTAAAAACTGCTATGGGTGGAGAGGGGTAACTAAGGACTTTCTTATATAGGAGATGGAAAAAACATGGCCGAAAGGGGCGGAGCTGTGTTCACATTCAGAAAAAAAAAAAAAACTACATATAACTGAATAGGATAACTGAAGTGAGCACTAATATATATATATGAGTGCAAGCCAAAAATACATACTATATATAAGAATAAGGCTGCACATCAAACTTAGATAATGGTATAATGCCTCAAGCATATGGAAAAATATTGGAATATACAATGAAAAATGCTACTTGCTAATTTGAACATGTGAATAATGAATTGCATACCTGCTATGAATATTAGGAAAAAGGAGATATTTAGCAATCGCATTGATCAATGTAACTGAGCCCCAAAGCCTCGTCAAGGCATATCTCTATATTGGGGTCCCTAGCTCTGTGACCCTAACTGTGTGTCATCTCATTGCAATTAAAAACTGCTATGGGTGGAGAGGGGTAACTAAGGACTTTCTTATATAGGAGATGGAAAAAACATGGCCGAAAGGGGCGGAGCTGTGTTCACATTCAGAAAAAAAAAAAACTACATATAACTGAATAGGATAACTGAAGTGAGCACTAATATATATATATGAGTGCAAGCCAAAAATACATACTATATATAAGAATAAGGCTGCACATCAAACTTAGATAATGGTATAATGCCTCAAGCATATGGAAAAATATTGGAATATACAATGAAAAATGCTACTTGCTAATTTGAACATGTGAATAATGAATTGCATACCTGCTATGAATATTAGGAAAAAGGAGATATTTAGCAATCGCATTGATCAATGTAACTGAGCCCCAAAGCCTCGTCAAGGCATATCTCTATATTGGGGTCCCTAGCTCTGTGACCCTAACTGTGTGTCATCTCATTGCAATTAAAAACTGCTATGGGTGGAGAGGGGTAACTAAGGACTTTCTTATATAGGAGATGGAAAAAACATGGCCGAAAGGGGCGGAGCTGTGTTCACATTCAGAAAAAAAAAAAACTACATATAACTGAATAGGATAACTGAAGTGAGCACTAATATATATATATGAGTGCAAGCCAAAAATACATACTATATATAAGAATAAGGCTGCACATCAAACTTAGATAATGGTATAATGCCTCAAGCATATGGAAAAATATTGGAATATACAATGAAAAATGCTACTTGCTAATTTGAACATGTGAATAATGAATTGCATACCTGCTATGAATATTAGGAAAAAGGAGATATTTAGCAATCGCATTGATCAATGTAACTGAGCCCCAAAGCCTCGTCAAGGCATATCTCTATATTGGGGTCCCTAGCTCTGTGACCCTAACTGTGTGTCATCTCATTGCAATTAAAAACTGCTATGGGTGGAGAGGGGTAACTAAGGACTTTCTTATATAGGAGATGGAAAAAACATGGCCGAAAGGGGCGGAGCTGTGTTCACATTCAGAAAAAAAAAAACTACATATAACTGAATAGGATAACTGAAGTGAGCACTAATATATATATATGAGTGCAAGCCAAAAATACATACTATATATAAGAATAAGGCTGCACATCAAACTTAGATAATGGTATAATGCCTCAAGCATATGGAAAAATATTGGAATATACAATGAAAAATGCTACTTGCTAATTTGAACATGTGAATAATGAATTGCATACCTGCTATGAATATTAGGAAAAAGGAGATATTTAGCAATCGCATTGATCAATGTAACTGAGCCCCAAAGCCTCGTCAAGGCATATCTCTATATTGGGGTCCCTAGCTCTGTGACCCTAACTGTGTGTCATCTCATTGCAATTAAAAACTGCTATGGGTGGAGAGGGGTAACTAAGGACTTTCTTATATAGGAGATGGAAAAAACATGGCCGAAAGGGGCGGAGCTGTGTTCACATTCAGAAAAAAAAAAAAAACTACATATAACTGAATAGGATAACTGAAGTGAGCACTAATATATATATATGAGTGCAAGCCAAAAATACATACTATATATAAGAATAAGGCTGCACATCAAACTTAGATAATGGTATAATGCCTCAAGCATATGGAAAAATATTGGAATATACAATGAAAAATGCTACTTGCTAATTTGAACATGTGAATAATGAATTGCATACCTGCTATGAATATTAGGAAAAAGGAGATATTTAGCAATCGCATTGATCAATGTAACTGAGCCCCAAAGCCTCGTCAAGGCATATCTCTATATTGGGGTCCCTAGCTCTGTGACCCTAACTGTGTGTCATCTCATTGCAATTAAAAACTGCTATGGGTGGAGAGGGGTAACTAAGGACTTTCTTATATAGGAGATGGAAAAAACATGGCCGAAAGGGGCGGAGCTGTGTTCACATTCAGAAAAAAAACAAACTACATATAACTGAATAGGATAACTGAAGTGAGCACTAATATATATATATGAGTGCAAGCCAAAAATACATACTATATATAAGAATAAGGCTGCACATCAAACTTAGATAATGGTATAATGCCTCAAGCATATGGAAAAATATTGGAATATACAATGAAAAATGCTACTTGCTAATTTGAACATGTGAATAATGAATTGCATACCTGCTATGAATATTAGGAAAAAGGAGATATTTAGCAATCGCATTGATCAATGTAACTGAGCCCCAAAGCCTCGTCAAGGCATATCTCTATATTGGGGTCCCTAGCTCTGTGACCCTAACTGTGTGTCATCTCATTGCAATTAAAAACTGCTATGGGTGGAGAGGGGTAACTAAGGACTTTCTTATATAGGAGATGGAAAAAACATGGCCGAAAGGGGCGGAGCTGTGTTCACATTCAGAAAAAAAAAAAAAAAAAACTACATATAACTGAATAGGATAACTGAAGTGAGCACTAATATATATATATGAGTGCAAGCCAAAAATACATACTATATATAAGAATAAGGCTGCACATCAAACTTAGATAATGGTATAATGCCTCAAGCATATGGAAAAATATTGGAATATACAATGAAAAATGCTACTTGCTAATTTGAACATGTGAATAATGAATTGCATACCTGCTATGAATATTAGGAAAAAGGAGATATTTAGCAATCGCATTGATCAATGTAACTGAGCCCCAAAGCCTCGTCAAGGCATATCTCTATATTGGGGTCCCTAGCTCTGTGACCCTAACTGTGTGTCATCTCATTGCAATTAAAAACTGCTATGGGTGGAGAGGGGTAACTAAGGACTTTCAGTTACATTGATCAATGCGATTGCTAAATATCTCCTTTTTCCTAATATTCATGGCAGGTATGCAATTCATTATTCACATGTTCAAATTAGCAAGTAGCATTTTTCATTGTATATTCCAATATTTTTCCATATGCTTGAGGCATTATACCATTATCTAAGTTTGATGTGCAGCCTTATTCTTATATGGTATGTATTTTTTGGCTTGCACTCATATATATATATTAGTGCTCACTTCAGTTATCCTATTCAGTTATATGTAGTTTTTTTTTTTTTTTTCTGAATGTGAACACAGCTCCGCCCCTTTCGGCCATGTTTTTTCCATCTCCTATATAAGAAAGTCCTTAGTTACCCCTCTCCACCCATAGCAGTTTTTAATTGCAATGAGATGACACACAGTTAGGGTCACAGAGCTAGGGACCCCAATATAGAGATATGCCTTGACGAGGCTTTGGGGCTCAGTTACATTGATCAATGCGATTGCTAAATATCTCCTTTTTCCTAATATTCATAGCAGGTATGCAATTCATTATTCACATGTTCAAATTAGCAAGTAGCATTTTTCATTGTATATTCCAATATTTTTCCATATGCTTGAGGCATTATACCATTATCTAAGTTTGATGTGCAGCCTTATTCTTATATATAGTATGTATTTTTGGCTTGCACTCATATATATATATTAGTGCTCACTTCAGTTATCCTATTCAGTTATATGTAGTTTTTTTTTTTTTCTGAATGTGAACACAGCTCCGCCCCTTTCGGCCATGTTTTTTCCATCTCCTATATAAGAAAGTCCTTAGTTACCCCTCTCCACCCATAGCAGTTTTTAATTGCAATGAGATGACACACAGTTAGGGTCACAGAGCTAGGGACCCCAATATAGAGATATGCCTTGACGAGGCTTTGGGGCTCAGTTACATTGATCAATGCGATTGCTAAATATCTCCTTTTTCCTAATATTCATAGCAGGTATGCAATTCATTATTCACATGTTCAAATTAGCAAGTAGCATTTTTCATTGTATATTCCAATATTTTTCCATATGCTTGAGGCATTATACCATTATCTAAGTTTGATGTGCAGCCTTATTCTTATATATAGTATGTATTTTTGGCTTGCACTCATATATATATATTAGTGCTCACTTCAGTTATCCTATTCAGTTATATGTAGTTTTTTTTTTCTGAATGTGAACACAGCTCCGCCCCTTTCGGCCATGTTTTTTCCATCTCCTATATAAGAAAGTCCTTAGTTACCCCTCTCCACCCATAGCAGTTTTTAATTGCAATGAGATGACACACAGTTAGGGTCACAGAGCTAGGGACCCCAATATAGAGATATGCCTTGACGAGGCTTTGGGGCTCAGTTACATTGATCAATGCGATTGCTAAATATCTCCTTTTTCCTAATATTCATAGCAGGTATGCAATTCATTATTCACATGTTCAAATTAGCAAGTAGCATTTTTCATTGTATATTCCAATATTTTTCCATATGCTTGAGGCATTATACCATTATCTAAGTTTGATGTGCAGCCTTATTCTTATATATAGTATGTATTTTTGGCTTGCACTCATATATATATATTAGTGCTCACTTCAGTTATCCTATTCAGTTATATGTAGTTTTTTTTTTTTCTGAATGTGAACACAGCTCCGCCCCTTTCGGCCATGTTTTTTCCATCTCCTATATAAGAAAGTCCTTAGTTACCCCTCTCCACCCATAGCAGTTTTTAATTGCAATGAGATGACACACAGTTAGGGTCACAGAGCTAGGGACCCCAATATAGAGATATGCCTTGACGAGGCTTTGGGGCTCAGTTACATTGATCAATGCGATTGCTAAATATCTCCTTTTTCCTAATATTCATAGCAGGTATGCAATTCATTATTCACATGTTCAAATTAGCAAGTAGCATTTTTCATTGTATATTCCAATATTTTTCCATATGCTTGAGGCATTATACCATTATCTAAGTTTGATGTGCAGCCTTATTCTTATATATAGTATGTATTTTTGGCTTGCACTCATATATATATATTAGTGCTCACTTCAGTTATCCTATTCAGTTATATGTAGTTTTTTTTTTTCTGAATGTGAACACAGCTCCGCCCCTTTCGGCCATGTTTTTTCCATCTCCTATATAAGAAAGTCCTTAGTTACCCCTCTCCACCCATAGCAGTTTTTAATTGCAATGAGATGACACACAGTTAGGGTCACAGAGCTAGGGACCCCAATATAGAGATATGCCTTGACGAGGCTTTGGGGCTCAGTTACATTGATCAATGCGATTGCTAAATATCTCCTTTTTCCTAATATTCATAGCAGGTATGCAATTCATTATTCACATGTTCAAATTAGCAAGTAGCATTTTTCATTGTATATTCCAATATTTTTCCATATGCTTGAGGCATTATACCATTATCTAAGTTTGATGTGCAGCCTTATTCTTATATATAGTATGTATTTTTGGCTTGCACTCATATATATATATTAGTGCTCACTTCAGTTATCCTATTCAGTTATATGTAAATAATCCAGGACCACCCTTTCAGGTCCTGCAGCCCCCGGGGAGGCTGGTTGGAGGAAGGGCCTGCGGCAGAGGAGGCCGAGGTCCTGTAACCATAGCAATCGGTGAATACCCTCCGGGTCAGGGGTCCCATGGATGTGGGGCCTCTGAGAGGTATGGAACTTTGTACCCAGCCCGTTTGGGCAACACCTGGACCCGAACCCGATTCCTGGACTGGGGAAAAGGGGTGCTGACCTGTTTTTAGAGGCAGCATCAAGGTTCAGGTTTGTTTGGGTGGGCAACTGAAAGGACCCGGTCCCGTCCCGTTCCCGGTTTAATAAAAATGTTCTTTATATGTTTGCAACGTTTAAGCCAAATGCCTCCCGTCAAGGGAAGAACCAAAAACCTTCATAATTGTACACATGTTAGTATGCTTGTTCACTGTTTTTATCTTTTTCAGTTCAGAAAAATAAACGGTGGTGGTCTGACAGCCCGCTGATGGTCTGTAGTTAACCAAGGGGGAGTGTGGTGCCCTGGACTAGCCAGGTAGTCACAGATAGCGTCCTTTCCCACCCAAGTCCCGACTGAAGACAACAGCCCACCGAGGGGGATAGAAAGCCACCGCACAGGCAGAGAGATCCCACGGGCCAGCGTCTGCGGGCAAATGGGCTCTCCCGACATATACACAGCCGGGGAGCGGACTCCCGTCGCTGAAGCACAAGCAGTCCACACATACACTACACGGTGCAGGAGAAAGGCAAAGACCACCAAACCAGATGGGGGACCAGACGCAGCCGGCTGCGGGCACCGACCACCATCAACTTTGTTTACCAGAGACTTGTGTGTGTCAATAACAGTGAGTACAACAGTGCAATCCGGCCACGCACCGCCCTGCACCACCCAGCTACGTCTCCCCAACGGGTCCCAGGGCCATCATCCCTGCCCACGGGAGGGGTTAACATCTTGCTGCATAACCATCTCCCCCGGGTGCCCCGTAACTGCAGCGCTGGTGTCTACACCTTCACCACATCCCGTGGGTGGCGTCACGAACTTAAACACAGCTCTGGCGTACACCTACCTACCACCCCCCTAAGTAGCGCCAGCATCCCCTCTCAGAGCGATGTGACCCCGGGTCCGGAGGCACTCGAGCCACCCACCAACGAGCCCGGATCCGAGCGGCTCGGCTGCAGCCGAGCGCGGGGCGGTACACATCCAGCGGCAGGAGGGGGAGACAGGAGACGAAATAGAGCCCGCCTATCTGGACAACCAAACTCATTTGCATAGGAAACGGTAAGATTTTATAAAGTTCTTTTTGGGGTCTGCAAGGGGGGCCAGCAACAAGGTGCACCTTCCTAGAATGCAGCCCAGGAGCTGCAGAAGTTGATATTTTTGATTTAATAGGGAAAAAAACGATGACAGGTTCCCTTTAAGGAGCATGCGCATTCACACCCACCCTCCTCTTAAAGGGCTGGCATGTGATGCACCCCAGGGCCTAGGGGTACTCAGTCCCGGGCCTTGAATCACGGGGACGTTTCACTAGTGGCTAGTGCCCGGTGCTGTGACCCTGGGAGTCGCTTAAAAAAGAGGGGAATAAAAGGAAAAATAAAAATAAAGTTTTTTTGGGAGAAGCCGCCGCTGCAAAGTCTCTCACTGCTGGGGCTGATTTGATTGGGCAGCTTAGATGTAATGGCTCTCCGCAAGTAGAGCTAGGCCCCAGGGGAGGATAATGGTGGTTGTAGTATATTGGTGCAGATGTGTAGGAAGAATTCAGACGACACAGGGGGTGCGATTTAACTTGTGCTTTACTCACTGGTTTAGGAGTTTCTGCTACCCGGTTTGTGCTGGTCTTTACCAATCCGGTATTCCCTTGATCCCAGTGCTGGTGTAGTGACCTGGTGAGCTTTACTTCCATGCACCCTGTAGTCTGCAGTTGGTGGGTCCCCGTGGCTTGGAGCGTTTTTGAGGTCCCCACCTAATGTTTCCGTCCTGGCCCGAATGGCAGGCAGCTTGAACCTCTCGGGGGTCTGACCTCTGTCACCGATCCCAGGTTCCCTCTCTGCTGCTGTGCCCTGGACACTAATGTCGGCAAGGTCCTTGATGGTCCCCTCACCGGGCAGGTATTTTTCAGGCATGCCTGTAACGTCTTCCTGAACTAGGGCCCTGTGCCCCGCTGGTGCTCAGTCCTGTAAGTACTTGTATGTACTCTACCAGAAACTGTACTCCCTTTTACTTAGTAGTCACTTAACACTTTCCTGTCAGCATGTCAACTTCTGACTGACTTGGTGTCTGGTTACTTTCTATCGTTCTGACAAGGTATCCGTCGTCCGTTCACTTAACTGACTAGCCCCTTCTCCTCCCAGGTTCTGACTAATAGATTGGTTGTGTCCCAGCCAATAGGTGACTGCCCGTCAAGTCTATCTCTAGCCTGTCACCTGGTCTGGGGAAAAGGGCGTGGTTTTGTGTGTGTGTGTGTTGTGGTGTTTTACCAGCACTGGTCTTCCAGGAATCCGGGGTTGGATCTAGCACCCTGTGGCACCTGACAGTCAGGGGGCGTCACACATGCTTTTTCAGGAAATGTCTCTCAGTCTATGGCTGAGAGGCACTATGTATCTAAGGCACCCTTCCATTAGGGGAGGTCCCTGCGCAACAACCTTTGTTGGTGAGTATACCAGTCTGCTGCTAGATAGTTGCCAGGTTCCTATACTCCTGTTCTATTATCCCTGTGTCCATCACCCTGTTCCTAACTTCCCATAACTATCTGTCCCTGCCGTGCCTACCATATCTGTCCATACCCGCCTGCATGTAAGGCTCAGCCAACCTGCTCGTACATGCCTGCACCTGTGCCTATACCTGAGTCTGTCTCCTGTCATGCGGTCAGCTGCCATAGTCCCGATCACTGCCCTGGGAGTGATACCTAACATCTGCCTTGCGGTAGGCGCTTAGTTAAGCCCCTCCCCTAAAGGATAAGCCTTGGTTCCCTGTGGTCCAGTGGGTTCACTACTCCCGCTCACTGCCTCTACAACGGCTGTGAGCATTACAAGAGATTATACTTACAAACCTGCTGTCAGAACAAGGCCCTTGATTGATTTTCTGTAAAGTCATTCAGAAGTCTACACATATGGTAGATGGAGGGGAGTAACATAAGTCTGTAAATGTTTAGCAGCAGTATAACCACTAGGCACAGAAAACTGTTGGTTTATTTATTTATTTTTACCAAACAGCAGAATTACAATTTCTGATGCAACAAATATAATAAATTTAATGGAATCTTTAATTTTCTCTGATGGTTTCCTTATGGTTACGCAGGTCCAATCTCTTATAGGCAACATCAGAGATACAGCCATACATGGGTGTTACATGGGTGTTGATTTTCAGAATTACAAGCTTCTTAATATTGCAAAGGAATAATAAATCACATCTAAATGCCACCGTAGTCTTCATTTACAACTGTTCAATAACCAATGTGGAATAGCGCAAGTACAATGTATCTCTTCAGTGTACGTCAGATTGCTTTGGTCGCTTAGCTTTGTAACCGTGTCAGGAACCAAGACTCTAACGTCTTAATAGCTAATCATGACATCGGTACACCAGGTGCCTTTGTTGTTTTCTGAACTCCTCAGCAGACACATGTCACCAGTAACTTTCATGTTTCTCACATTAACTTTTTCTTGCCTTGGTGTCTCTGATCCACTTTAGGGACCTGACTGATCGGAGGGTGATAAAAACCAACCTATAGACATTGCTTCTCAGGACACATGGTGCATAGAATAAAAGGCTTCTGCTGTTCTCTCACCATTCAATTCCATGACTCTTTGCCTTTTGCCAACTTTTCTGGGATGTCTCCCAAGTCCCTACATTATACTCCTCTGTTTTATGCTCCAGATGGATTCACCTTGTACAGAAATGTGCCACACACCAGATTCCATCCTCTTCCTGAGCTCCACATTCTCTTTTGCCAAAAATAGTTTCAGGATTTGTTTTTAGTCTATAAACAATGATAACTTGCCATAAAAGTTCTAAATTACACTGATTATTATTTACAAAGTTGCCTTTTTAAAGCTGCATTAGATCAAAACAAAGCGGTTACAAAATTGTGCATATCCTTTCAATCTCAGTGCAAAAGAATGTTTCTGATTTGAATAGCAGATGATGTACCGTGTATATACAGCTATTGCCTGTATTACGGATAGGCATGCAGGTCATTGAAAGGGTAGTCTATTTACCTTACATCACAGAACAGTAAATCAGAAATACTTAATGTACTCAATTTATTGAGCTGAAGACATTTGTTAAACCAGCAGCTAACTGTGCTTGCAAACACAGAAAACACAAAAAGGCGATCAAATAGGTCCAAATGCATTTTTATTAATATTTAGTGCAGATAAGTGAAGGGGGTCAGAAAACGGTGTACATCACTGCAGTTAACGATTGCAACTAATATGCTGGACAATACAAGGACATAAAATGTATGTATATACAGTCAAACATTGCAAAATGCGCCCACAAAGGGATTACAATTACTGGCATACTCACAGAGAAGACATATCCAACCCTTAATATAAGGTATATCCATATCTATGATATATAGATTGTTGCTAATAGGTACATAAACAAAGAGCAACTAGAAGGCATCTAATGTAAACACCTTCAATCAAACACAGTAGATCTACTATATTTTACCCATTAGTTAACAATTTGCTTGGGGAGGTAATAGGTTCACAATTTTAAGATAGAGAGCAACAATGGATTATGCTATAGTCTACTACTGATATTAAGACATGAATTATAGGCCATTTTTTAGCCACAATATACTACTTATTGAGAGGCAAGGTATTACTGCTATAAAGAGTAAGAGAAACAGACACCCATTGAAGCTCATAATTGGTTTTAATAATGTGTGCTGTGTTTTTGAATTAATAATGCTAAATATTAAAAATTATATTTTAATGTTTAAAATTAGTCTTTAGTTTAGGGGTCTTTAGTTGCCTTTGGCAAATTGTAATTAACATTCTTTAGCTGTTCCTATTCAGCTGGTGAAAAAGCTGGAAAAAGTGGCGTACTGCAGCATGTGGTTATGCCCACTCAATCTCAGAATGCAAATACCAGTAAATACAATGGTGAAACAGAGAATGAACAGCTCCCTGCTACACTATCATTCAGCCTCTACAACTCAGTGTCTTGCTGCAGCAGGTGTGATGATGTCACTAGATCATGCCTGCTGTGCACAGCCTCAGTCCTCACTCTTCTCAGATCAGAGCAGGAATTGTGGAGTAGTTTTATTTTTTTCAGTTAGTAGTTGGAGAAAACTGTGGGGCCATCATACTGTGTGTCGGGAGCTGTGGGGCCATCATACTGTGTGTTGGGAACTGTGTGGCCATCATACTATGTGTGGGGAGCTGTAGGGCCATCATACTGTGTGTTGGGAGCTGTGGGGCCATCATACTGTGTGTGGGGAGCTGTGGGGCAATCATACTGTGTGTGGGGAGCTGTGGGGCCATCATATTGTGTGTTGGGAGCTGTGTGGACATCATACTGTGTGTGGGGAGCTGTAGGACCATCATACTGTGTGTTGGGAGCTGTGGGGCCATCATACTGTGTGTGGTGACATCATACTGTGTGTTGGGAGCTGTGGGGCCATCACGCTGTGTGTGGGGAGCTGTGGGGCCATCATACTGTGTGTGGGGAGCTATGGGGCCATCATACTGTGTGTGGGGAGCTGTGGGGCCATCATACTGTGTGTAAATGATCCGGTCCGACCTATTGCCCACTCACATTCCGGAAGAAATATCACTCACACCAGCTCTCCTTAAGCCCCACCCCGTAATCCCACATTTCATTTCCACCCAGGACCTGTTATATTGATCTTGATTTTTAACTACATGAGGATTCCACAGATTTTTTTTCTCCACTGTTTTAGAATTTCAAGTGGAAATTCACCCACTGTTACAAATAACTTCCAAGCTGCCTAACACTATTGTTTTGGATAACACCAAAGTAGAAAATACAAGGTCAATCCCATGTCTACTTCCTGTTCACTCTACTTCAGTAAATGCTAGTTCCCAAAACACCTTATCAGTAAAAAATAAAACTTTTTTTTTTCTACTGAAAGCCACAAAAAGGATAAAAAATAAAAAAGGAAAAATGTCTCCCAATCAAACCAAAATGTAAAAAATAGCCCTCCGGCAAACAACATATTTAAGTCATTATTATCTAGGCATCACTGATATCGCGGTACTGCCCAAGGGGTTTCTTTCTGTCCCACCAGTACAGTTGATGATTTCAACATTTTTTTTGACCTTCATACATTTATCAGAAGATTAACTTTGAAAATACACTTTTCATCTATAAAAAATAAACCACCTCAACAAGTTGCTCCATCTATGGATTTTCACATTGATGTTCAGCACAGGTCAAATTTTTATGTTCTTGAAAGACAAGGTCATTTTGTTAATACCTTTTTGGAGCTGGTAATTTATTATTTTAAAAACATCAAAAGTAACACACATGGATATTCCAAGAAAAATCCCATAAAACAAGAAAAAAAGAGCGATCCAATCCCTCAACTATAAACCCAATATTATCATATGGTCTGCTATAGTGGTATAGTGGTAGATGATCAAGATGACTATATTAAAGAAGCATTTAATATCTTATCTAGCTCAGAGCACTATGAGATCATACATAGTGATCCATTTCCACCAATTTATGCCAAATATTCCCAACTAATTTCCAAAGCTTTTGAACAGGGTGTTTTAAATAAGAAAGAAAAAAGTTTCTGACTATTAATTAACTGAATATTCCGTTCATGTACCACCTTCCAAAGATACATAAATCCCTTGAAAACCCTTCAGGACAATCAGTTATATCGAGGATAGGATCACTTACAAGAAATTTATCATATTACCTTGACACCGTTCTCCAGACTCATGGTAAAAGCCTATCCAGTCACTTAGATGATTTTTCCCATGTGATTAGGATTTTAATGAGCCTAACTTGGGAAGATTCATATTTATTTATTACAATTGATGTCTTCTTACTATACACTAATATCAGGCACAACATTGTTTATATTGTATTAATCTATTTTTGATGAAAGATGCAAGGCTAAGTGAATCACACAGCATTTTTTTTTAAGTTTTCAATTTCATTTTACATAATTGTTTTAAGTTTCATCAAAAAGGTGGCACAACAATGGGGACAAGAGTATCCCCAAACAATGCAAACCTACTCACGGGAGTTTTTGAAGAGACATTTATATACAATTCCAGATATGTTGAGAAGATTATTCTGTACAAAAGATTTATAGATGATCTTTTTATTATTTGGAAAGAGGACCCACAAATAGCTTCATGATTTTTAGCTGACCTTAATTTTAATGACTGGGGGATTTCTTTTACTCCCATAATAGGGAAAGATTTTATTCAGTTTTTAGATATTACCATCTCTCATCAGTACAAGACGTAACTATCAAAACGTTTTGTAAAGACATAGATTTAAATAGTTACATCCATTTTTCAAGCGGTCACTACAAAAAGTGGCTAGAAAATATCACTTTTAAAGGGAACCTGACAAGTCCCCCATGCCATGCCACCCACCAGAATTTATATATTGATTACTAAATACCCTGGCTAATGAGCCTTTTATAATGCCTGACACCAAAACACATATCGAGAAACAGGTTTTATAAAGTCATTTTTCATATGTAAATAAGGCATTTGACTAGTCGATTGAGCATTAGTACATCAGACTAGTCAGCCCTCTCCGTATGTTATCACGTCCCTGTGGGCGTGATAACATGATTTGCGGAAAGCCGGTGTCATCGCCAGGCCTCTGCAAATCCCGCACATGTGCGGCTTTCTTCACTCTATCCTCATTCATTGCTTCAGTTTAGCAGATGCGTTAATCTCACTAGATCATTCATGCTGTGTAGACCCTCAGTCCACACTCTGCACAGATCAGAGCAGTGCAACAGCAGGGACAGTGGAATAGTTTTATTTTTTCATTTAATCGTTTCAGGAAACTGTGAGGGGCATCATACTGTGTGTGGTTGACTGTAGGAGGCCATAACACTGTGTGGGGGAGATTATACAGTGTTTATGTAGAGAGTTATGGGGGGGTCAACATACTGTGAGGAGGAGAATGTGGAGTCTACCACACTGTATTTGAGTAGCTTTAGGGTCTTTATACTATGTAGAGGGCTATGGGGACATTACACTGTGTGAGGGAGCTGTGAAAATAATATACTGAGTGGCAAGCAGTGAGGACATAAAACTCTGTGAGGAGCTGTGGGGGGGGTCATCATACTGTGAGAGGTGGGCTGTGGGGGCATCATAACAAGTATGTGTGGTGGGTTTGTGGCATCTATCATACTGAGTGTGGAGGGCTGTGGGGTTCATCTTACTGTGTGAGGTTGGCTGTAGGAGCTATCATATTTTGTGTGGGAAGATGGGGAGGTCATCATACCATATTTGGGAATTGTGGGAGCCATAATTCTGTGTGTAGAGGGCTGTGGGGGCCATCAACTTGTGTGTGGGGACTGTACAGACTATCACACAGTGTGTGAGGGATTGTAGTGGCATGATATTATGTGTGGGACTTGTGAGCAACCTATACTGTATGAGGAGATGTGAGGGCATCATACTATGGTCAGACTGTGGGAGGTAGTTGAAAAATCATACCATCTGTGGGGACTGTGAGGACTGTCTGTGGAGATCTGTGGGATGCATCATACTGTGTGAACAGCTGTTGGGTCCATCATCCTCTGTGTGTTGTGGCTGTGTGGTCCATCATACTGTGTGGTGGGTCTGTGAAGTCTGTCATATTGTGTGGGGAGCTGTGGGGGGGGGTCATCATACTTTGTGGGGGTTGTTTGGTTATCATACTGTGTGTGGGGAGGTTGCTAAGTGCTTGATACTGTGTGGGTCATTATATTGTGTGTGGGGGACTGTGCATTCCATCATACTGTGTTTGGATGTAAAAGAGAAATAATTTATGTAACATTATGTTAAATGAAGTATAAGGGTAAAAACAAAAACAAAAAAGAAAACATTTGTGTTCTTTTTTAATTTTTTACTTTATTTAACATAATGTGAACATATTTTTTTGTAACCCTGAACACACACAATGGGCGTTTCTTTGGTTCATAGGGGTCAATTTTAAATATTTAAATATCTCTCTGTATACTAGTAGCCTAAGGCTATGTTCACACTAGAAAAATGATTTTTCTTAAGAAATTTCTTAAGAGTGAAGGATTAGTGTACCTGCGTTAAAAAACGCACCAAAAACGCACCTGCGTTTTTGCCGCGTTTTTGGTGCGTTTTCGGTGTGTTTTTACCGCTGGTTGCTCCCTGCGTTATTGTGCCGTTATCTATGGTAACTAATGCAGTTAGCTGCAGAAAAGAAGTGACATGCTCATTCTTTTTCTTAAGAAAATCTACTGAAAGAATTTTCTTAAGAAAAAACGCAGTGTGTGCACAGCTAATTTTTTTTGCCATAGGTTTTGCTGGGGAATGTCTGCAGAAAGGTTACAAGAATTTCTCAAGAAATTTCTGCAGCAAAAACGGACCAAAAACGCAGGTAAAAAACGCAGTGTGTGAACATAGCCTTACATAGTTTTTCTAGAAAAAGGGGCTCATGCAGCCTTAAAGCTCGTAGATCTATATTGCACCCTCATGTGAAGAACTAAACTCATCCTTACTCAGCATTGCAGCAATTATTCCATGGATATCCCATTTACCACAATTCACTCTGCTGAGGATTACTTATCCTTCTACACATGGAGCTACAGCAGCCACAGCCTAAAAAAGTGAAAACTATTCTAGCTCGCACCTGTCATTAACCTGACTATAATGCCATATGTGCTCATTGTCATACTTACAGCCAACACTGGATAAAAATAGGATATTCTTGAAACATATCTAGTATAAGGTATGCAAAACAAGATTAAAAAAAGATACATTTTAACAAAATCATCATCATAATATGTTCAGTTCAGCCCTGCAAAATAATTTATGATTGAAAGAAAAAGTAAAAAAATAATATAAAAATAAAATACTGAATAATTAAAGTAAAAGATCAAACAGATAAAACAATAAATTAGTAATTTAACATGTAGAATTGATAACGTGAAACCCAAAAAGGATTAAGAAAATATATATCACTCAATAAAGAACATAATTATACAATGACAAGGTGATGCACAATATATTATAACAGAAAGTGCCGATGTAGCGCATATAAAATAGTGAATAAAAGATGCCATACTAAAACAGATGAATAAGAAATACATAAAAAATACAAATCATCCTGTTAATTAAAGGGAACCTGCCAGGTACAATATGTACCCAGAACCACAAGCAGTTATGGGTACATATTGCAAATCCCTGCCTAACTGCCCCTGTATCTATTAGCATAAATAAAGGGATTTTTAGAAAAAGTATTTCTAAAGATTCCTTATAATATGCTAATGAGCGTAGGGACTAGTCTTAAGGCGTTAATTCCCTTGGCTAATCGTCCCTCTTAGCATGTGAGTCCGGGACTTCAGATCATGTGCACTGAGCAGAAATCCAGCATTGGGCTCAGTGTCAGCAGAGAGCAGAGAGATTGACCATGCCTCAGACGCTGTGCATTCATTAGCATGTTAGTGGGCGTGCTTACATGCTAAGGGGGCCGACTAGCCAAAGGAAGTAACGCCCTTACGACTAATCGCTGGCCTGATTAGCATATTATAAAGAATCTATAGAAATACTTTTTCTAAAGATCTCTTTAGCTATGCTACTAGATACAGGCACGGTGAAGGCAGGGATTAGCAATATGCACCAGAACTGTCCGTGGTTCTGGGTGCATACTGCACCTTACAGGTTCCCCTTAAATAAAAAAAAAAGAGTACATCAAAGGTCCAGAGGTATATGATGTACTGATATATGAGTTGATAATTTTAGATCAAATATCTCATGTTTCATTTGCATGTACCAAGAATCCAACAGGCAGAGGGATCCAAAGAAACATAAATATTAAAGACAAGGGTAACAAACAATAAATAAGTAACAAACAATAGAAGAACACATAAAGAACCCTCACTAAAATGAAATAACAGTAATTTTACAGAAAAAAACGTGAAGCGCCAAGCGTCATGTTACAATAATCCCTATTGTAGCAAGCATTAGCAGTAACAGCTGGTCAACATACTCAATTCTGCTCAATATTAAGTGATAAAAATGAATACAAAATAATAGCAATAACAATAATATTAACCACTACATCCAGCAGCTGCTCTTCACTGCTGTCCTGATCTCTATAATATGTCTGACATCAAGTTGACATCCCTGCAGCTAATTACTGAGTAAAGGCATGAGCTTAGTGATTGGTGGCAGTGCTGTTGATGTGACATCAACGTTGCAGACAAACTACAGAGATCTGAACAACAGAAAACAAAATGCCAGAGTCTAATGCGATATTCACAGCAACTGAGAGCAGAGGAAGGATAAAATTCTTGTTTCTGCAAGGAAATTCCGCGAAGGATATTCATGGTGATATGTCGCAGACATTGGCGGATCAATGCCCTTCATATTCCATAGTTAAGCACTGGGTTGCCAAATTTAAAACTGACCACTTCAGCACCAATGATGAGGGACGACATCCTGGACGACAGAGAGTGGTTGCTGTTCTGGAGATCGTCAATGCTGTGCACAACCTCATACTGGAGAATAAACAAATTTCAGCTAAAACAATAGCAGACATCATGGGGATTTTCTGTGAACGTGTTTATGTCATCATCATCCATGAACATTTGGACACGAGGAAGCTATCTGCAAAGTGGGTCCCCAAATATTTGACAACAGATCAGAGAAGCATCTGAGTGAAAAATTCCCTATCTATTTGTCAGCATTTCCAGACTTATAAGAACTTCCTGGATCGACTGGTCACTATGGGTGAGACCTGGATTTATTTGTATGACCCTGAAAACAAGGTATAGTCAAAAGAGTGGAGGCACAGTGATTTTCCTCGTCCAAAGAAGTTTAGGATGCAAAAATCAGAAACTAGGGTGATGGAGTCTGTGTTCTGGGATAAGGAGGTTGTGCTGCTAGTGGACTACCTTGTAAAGGGTTCCACCATCAATGCAAGGTATGACATTGAACTTTTGAACCAATTGAAGGCAGGTCTTAAGGCCAAAAGGCGCGGCACGCTGTCCAATGGAATCTGGTTGCTGCAAGACACCGCCTCTGCTCATACTGCACAAGTGACCACGACAAAACTGGCAGAGCTGGGCTTCCAGCTGGTTGACCATCCACCTTATTCACCAGATCTAGCTCCCTCCAACTATCATCAGTTTCCAAAGCTGAAGAAACACCTCAAGGGTACCAAATTTGACACCATTTCTGATGCCATGGCTGCTACGGATGCCTGGTTTGAGACAAAACCAAAATCCTTCTTTTTTGCTAGGCTTACAGAACTTGGAATACCGATGTAAGAAGTGTGTTGACATCAGTGGAGAGTATGTGGAATAAATGTAAAGTTTCATCATCCTATCTTGTTTATTTCTGGGTAAAGCCAAAGACTTATCAGCAGCCGGTCATATAAGAGGTACATGACTCATGGTCTCTACAAAGTGGATTCCTTGCAAATTTTATCTTATATGCACTGATGACCCTACCAGTCAATGTTTATATCTGTACAGTATACAAAGCTAACCACTGAAACCCCCAATATCTTTGAAAATGTACTGCTGATTATTCAGTGACATTATACATACAAAAAAATATAGAGATGCATGCCATACCTCAGATTTAAAACTCAGTCCAGTGACCTCTTGCAAAGTGATCAGGTTCCTTCTCTGCTGAGCCACAGCCTGATCAGTGGCTGATAGTTCTCTTATGTTTGCCTTTCTTCTAATCTTATCTTGCTTTGCTGTTAATCAGGTGCTCTCACTTTTCTATTTTGTCTCTGTCCTATCATATCCTGGGTGGGGCTATTTATACTCTATTTGCAACTCCTTTCTTTGCTGGCTATATTTCTAGGTGGATTTCAGATAAGGAGTTTCAGTAGACAGAGACTAGTTGTGTTACTGCTCTGTGTTTTCTCATTGAGCTTCCCAACACCTTTCTTTAGTCCTCAATTAGGGTAAGTTCACACAGTGCATTTTTCGCGGCGTTTTTGCGCAGTTTTCGGCTCAGAAAACTGCATGACTTTGCTTCCCCAGCATAGTCTATGAGCTTTCATTTTTGCTGTCTGCACACAGCGTTTTTTTTCAGCTGCGTTTTTGTGGTGCCACAAAAACGCAGCATGTCAATTATTCCCGCGTTTTTCACTGCGCTTTTCATCCATTGAGTGCAATGGGATGTTGAAAGACGCAATGAGAAACGCAAATAGCTGCATTTTGGTGCGTTTCTAAGACCAAAAACGCAGCTATAAATGCAGGAGGTGGGTAGTAAAGTGACATGTACAGGAAGAGGATTCCTTCTGTCAGTAAACACAGAAGCGTGAATCCTCCCGGTACCGTCACCGCCGCGTCCACCTCCAGTCCTGTGCATGTATGTTGCCGTGCGGCGTCATGTACGGGCAGGAGGTAGAAGCGGCTGCGAAAACAAAAGTGAACAGTAGAAAGACAAAAAATTCATACTCACCTGTCTGCAGACTCCCGGTGCATGCCCGCTCCCAGCTGCTCTCCCGGTATCGCCGCTCCAGCTGTGTGCAGACGGCCGGGACACCTCCGATGGATGCAGGACCTGGCGATGGATCACCTGATGCAGTCACCTGACGCATCAGCTGATCGTAAGTATCGCGGTGACGCGGGAGCCCGGCCGGTTTAAGCTATCAGCAGATGCGTCAGGAGACTTCATCCCTGATTACCGGCAGCTGCTGCAGCGATCGGACGGGATCAGACTCCTCCAATCGCTCCAGGAGCTGCTGGTAATCCGCACATAAGTGAGTATTTTTTTTTTTTTTTTTTTGCACCGATGCATCAGCTGATTGTATAAACGGCTTTTATACAATCAGCTGATGTGTGATGTGCTTCAGCCCCTAGAACCTGACACATCATCTGATTGCTTTGCCTTCCAGCAAACCAATCAGATGATATTGGATCCGGATTGGACGGCGCGGGACCCTTGACCCAGGATTACTGCGGAGGGGGGTTCTTTATTTCAATAAAGATGGAGTCACTAATTGTGTTGTGTTTTATTTCTAATAAAAATATTTTTCTGTGTGTTGTGGGTTTTTTTTTATCTTTACTAGAAATTCATGGTGGCCATGTCTAATATTGGCGTGACACCATGAATTTCGGGCTTAGGGCCAGCTGATAATATACAGCTAGCCCTAACCCCATTATTACCCTAACCCCATTATTACCCAGCGAGCCACCCGGCATCAGGGCAGCTGGAAGAGTTGGATACAGCGCCAGAAGATGGCGCTTCTATGAAAGCGCCATTTTCTGGGGTGGCTGCGAGACTGCAATTCACAGCGGGGGTGCCCAGAAAGCATGGGCACCCTGCACTGTGGATTCCAATCCCCAGCTGCCTAGTTGTACCCGGCTGGACTCAAAAATTGGGCGAAGCCCACGTCATTTTTTTTTTTTAAATTATTTCATGAAATTCATGAAATAATTAAAAAAAAAAAGGGCTTCTCTATATTTTGGTTCCCAGCCAGGTACAAATAGGCAGCTGGGGTTGGGGGCAGCCTGTACCTGCTTGCTGTACCCGGCTAGCATACAAAAATATGGCGAAGCCCACGCCATTTTTTTGGGGGGCAAAAAACTCCTGCATTCAGTCCTGGATGGAGGATGCTGAGCCTTGTAGTTCTGCAGCTGCTGTCTGCTCTCCTGCATACACTATTGGATGGAGTATGCTGAGCCTTGTAGTTCTGCTCCCTCTGCCTCTCCCTCCAGCATACAGTCCTGTATGGAGCATGCTGAGCCTTGTAGTTCTGCAGCTGTCTGCTTTATTGCATACACTAGTGGAGAATGAAGAACATATTGAAGAAGGAAATGACATCAGACCTTTTTTTTTTTTTTTCAACAATCTTTAATGGCATTGTTCACTGATAAAAAACGCATAAAGACGCAGTGAGCAAAAACGCAGCAAAACGCAGCAAAAAAACGCACCAAATCGTGGCAAAACGCGTGCGTTTTTTGCCGCTTTTTTTGCCGTGGGTGCGTTTTTGTCCGCAAAAAACGCACAAAAACGCAGCGTCAAAAAAACGCAGTTGGTGTGAGGTTTCCTTTGCCTTCCTTTATATTTCTCATGTGCATTAAGTTCCTTACCTTGGGTCCCTGTCTACTTCTACAGACATTCTGTCTTTAATTTAGCATCCCCTTTGGTTCCTCAGGAGGAATGAGAAACAACTCAATGGCCTTTCAGGAAACCAGGTCCAAGTTGTGATTTTTAGTTATGTGGCTAGGGATGTTCTAGTCTGTACAGGAACCAGTAGGTTTTGGATGTGGCTGTTGTGTTGTAGACTCTATTTCTCTCATTACCTGTGTTTAAGTTAGGTACGTGAATAACAATGCATGAGTATGACCCTCCTATTGAAATGTAATGAAAAATTTGGATCAACTGTCTTCCTTACTCCCATTAGATTTAGTGCACATGCCCGCATGCATGCTCAGTAACTTCTGCTATATGTGACTGTTATAAGAGTTAGGTAATCCATTTTCCAGATGTGGGATGGAAACTGCCACAATCTATTTTGTTCAATACGTTCTAAAATCCCCGAATGTGTCTCTAACTATTGGATAGAGGCACATCATCATGACATTGGATTGGTAAATACAGGGCAATTAAACTTTTGCAACTGTAGAACTTTATTATTTTACTGACTTTTGGGATATTTTACTAAAATCTTCTGTAAAACCATAACCTGCGCAGAGCACTTATTATTATAAGGGTCAGTCACATTTTTCCCAGGGATATGAAGAATGTCAGAGGTCTATAGAGGTTTGTAACACATCTGCTGTACGAAAGTGAATCTTGATGGAGTGTTTCAATCCATTAATATTTCTGTCATGTCACATTATGCAGAGTCACATCCTGCTTGACATAATCCAGTATAATTTAATGTGACAATGCACAGCGGTATAGGTATACAGAGACAGTGTTGGATAAAGGGATCATCATTTTTCCTTCACGGTGACAGAAAATGGTGACTCAATCTAGAAAAGAAAAAGAGTTGGAATGAAAAGATTATTATGTATTTCCTGTGTTATGATTATTATAATCATATTACAATTATTATTACTATGTGCCAACAAACGTGCTGTGCCATCTGAAGCATATCATGTCTGACAGTTTATATAACACTATGGATTAATTTCATATGATGAATATCTACCTGTGATTCTCAATGTTTCCAAGCCATGAACTTCCAAATCAAACTCCAAACAAATAAATTCCAACATTACCCTGTTATAACTCTCTGTCCTCAGTCGCCTGGCAGCTCTAAAATTGGTTATCATGGTCTCATGGACAGAATAAGCGCAAGTTATGTAAGAGGGTGATCGGTGCCCTGCAACCCACCTGAAGACGTCATGGTTATAATATGTGTATTTATGCATGTGAAATGTTTACATGTGTGCCCCGGGACACTGTTGTTCAGCCACCACTAAGGGTCACTCCCCTTAACTTAGGGGAGAGCTTAGGGTTGGGATGGAGTAACATAACTGAAGGAGTTAAAAGGGAAGTAGGCTGGCCCACAGTAGGGTTTAGACAGGAGGATCTTCCTGGTTACGGACAGATAGGGACACCGTTGAGTAGAGAGAAGAAGCTGTACCTGAGGGAGGTATAGTCAGAGAAGTCCAGAGTAATTTGGCCAGACCCTCAAGGTCACCCAAGGAAACCCCGAACAAGTGGACAGAGAAGCTCTTCAGCAGCCTAGTGCAGAAATAGGCATGGACCAACCCTGAAGTGGTGGGCCTTGACTCTAGTGGGATTTCCGGGAAGCAACTGACTCCAATAGGACTAGTCTAGGTGTGAGGTAACATAGACCTTGGCGAACGGGTCAGCATAGAGACAATGATGAAAGAACACATCCGGTGTTAAATGAATCCCTGTGGGAGGGGACATGGTTAGAGCCATGTGGGACTCTATGAATTTACTACGGTAGCAGCCACTAAGGTGTTGCCAGAAGAAACAGACAGAATCAGGAGAACAGACAAGTTACAAACTCAGAAGGGAAAAGAATGGTCAGGAAATAGGACACAGTGAAACAACAGGAATACAAAAATGCTAAGCAAGAGTTGAAAGCACAAGACTGAACCAGAGAAGATAAACGTTAACGCTGTGGAAGTCAGAGGTTCAGGAGTTCAAATAGAACACAGCTTCCCCACGTCTCAAAGGAAAAAGCAATCTAATCAACCAGGAATTATCTCTAAAGCTCCCTGACTTAGCAGGACCTAACCCCCTTCACAATATTTGACATTCTGATATGTCATACGTCATGTCAATTGCTTTGATGCAGGCTCACACGCTGAGCCCACATCATTCCTTACATTTAATCAGCCATCATGTGCCTCTAACAGAGATTTGATCGCAGCTGTTAACAAGTTAAATCTTGCACAGCGGGATATAACATTTGACAATGGAAAGCGCTTCATTCCCTCCCATCGGTGCGCTCGTGACCGCAGGGTGCACATGTGTTGTCATGACAGCCAAGGGTCAGCTGATGTCCCCTGCGTTTGTAATGACAATCCTCCTGTGAACGTCGGCTGTGAGCCAAAGTTCATAGATCATGATTTCTGGTGTACAAAGCGATGCTGATGCCCTGCTCTGTGTAGAACAAGCAATCAGAAAATCACAGCTTCAGGTCCCCTAACGAGACTAGTAAATAGAATAGAAGGTGAGGAAAAAGTTTTAAAAAAATATGAAAAAAAAGAAAACCCCACAAAAGTTCAAATTTTGCCCCATTGAAAAAAAACCCCAATTTTTTAAAAAAATACACATTTGGTATCGCAGCATTAAAAATGTGAGATCTATCAAAATATAAAATAAATTAATCCGATTGGTAAACAGCGTAATGGAGAAAACATTCATAATGCAGAATGAAGGGTTTTTTTGGCTACCGCAACATTACTATAGAATGCGATCAAAACATTGTATCTGTAGCACGCAGGGGAAATCATTACTCGTCACTGGGCCGGTGTGGTGGTCTGGGATGTCGCGGTGACCTGCCCGGCTTCGTGCCCCGAGGTGTACACCAATAAGGAGGGAGGATGATGTGGGTTGTAATAGGATGATTGTAGTGACGCCACCTGTGGTATGCGGCCTGAGATTAGCTGCCGCTGTGGTCTCTGTCTTCCGGGGTGGAAGGTAATAACAGCCGAAGATGGTATCGCTCCCCACAGGCAGAGCAGGCCACGGGAAGGATGATGAGGGGAGTAGTAATGGTGATAGTCTTTGGAGCCGTAATAAGAGTCCGAGTCAAATGCTGCGGTTCCAGGTGTCTTTACTCACTCTTTGTGCCGCTCGCCCGGGTTGTACTGGTCACCCGCTGTGATGTGCCCCGTCGACCTCGGATAAGTTAGAAGCAGTCACCGATGTTTGAAAGAAGAAAGTCCTTTTGCAAACTTGCTCTTCCAGCCGTGAGGAACCTGGGCTGAGCGCTCCGCTCCAAGCCACAGGCCCCGTGAAGAGAAGAGAAGAAAGTGGTGATGGTGTCGTGTCCCAGGGTAGACTGACTAAAGATTGTGTGAGTTTGCTGCTACTTCTAACCCAAGTGGAATCCGCCCCCCACGTGGCTGGCTTCAGTGATCGGGGCAGTCCCATGCCTCGTGATGGCCACCCCCTATCTACCTTGAACCATCCCCCCCTGTGAGAAGGCTCCTAAGCTGTATGTAAAGTGTGAATGTGGAACACCGGTGATTAACCCCCTCCTTACCCGAGGCAAATATTGCGCCTTAAATAAGGTGCAATACTCTGTGGTGACTAGAGCCTCAGGGGCGCCACATATCTACACCAAAAAGGTATCAGTAACAAAACATCAGCTCAGGGAGCAAAAAATAAGCCACCACACAACACCAAATCCCGAAAAATAAAAATGTTATGGGACTCTGAAAATGGTTACGAAGGCAAAAAATTGTTTTCTTATAAATTACCATTTTTTTTTCACCACTTAAATAAAAATGTGAGAAGATGTGGTCTCGGTGCTAAAGCCAATCAGGGAACCCTGAGGTAACCTCGAGAGTAGAGATGAGCGAACCGGTTGTGGTTCGGCTCGAGTTCGGTTCGTCGAACGGAGGTCCCGTTCGAGTTCGGTTCGTCGAACGTTCGACGAACCGAACTCGAACCGCATAGGAAACAATGGCAGGCATTCACAAACACATAAAAACACCTAGAAAACACCCTCAAAGGTGTCCAAAAGGTGACAAACAACTCACAACGCAACACAAACACATGGGAAAGTGACAAGGACATATACTCATGTGAAAACAAAAGAGCTGGACAAGGAAAAAGAGGAGGACACACAGATATAGGCATGGCACGCCCTTCTAAAATCATGTAAAACAACGCAAGGTGACTCCAAGCGGAGTCTCCCTTTTTTCCAAAAATTGGGCCACACAGACACCCACCCCTTCCGTGGCAGCACTTGTGCCCCAGTTATACACTTCACAGCTAGATTTGCATCAAGCACATTCAAAAATACGCCATCCTTAACCGTCCCCAGGATGACACCGGGGTAGGTAGCAAAGTCTTTGCTGAACCATGACTTGTTCATCTTGGCTCCTTTTAAAAAAACACAGCAATCAAGGGTTACTCCAAGCGGAGTCTCCCTTTTTTCTAAAAATTGGGCCCCACACACACACCCCCCTTCAGTGGCAGCACTTGTGCCCCAGTTGTACACTTCACAGCTAGATTTGCATCAAGCAAATTAAAAAATACGCCATCCTTAACCGTCCCCAGGATGACACCGGGGTAGGTAGCTAAGTCTTTCCTGATCCCAGCTCTGTCATCTTGGCTCCTTTTAAAAAACACAGCAAGCAAGGGTTACTCCAAGCGGAGTCTCCCTTTTTTCCAAAAATTGGGCCCCACACACACCCACCCCTTCAGTGGCAGCAGTTGGGCCCCAGTTGTACACTTCACAGCTAGATTTGCATCAAGCACATTCAAAAATACGCCATAATTAACCGTCCCCAGGATGACACCAGGGTAGGTAGCAAAGTCTTTCCTGATCCCAGCTCTGTTCATCTTGGCTCCTTTTAAAAAACACAGCAAGCAAGGGTTACTTCAAGCGGAGTCTCCCTTTTTTCCAAAAATTGGGCCACACACACACCCACCCCTTAAGTGGCAGCACTTGTGCCCCAGTTGTACACTTCACAGCTAGATTTGCATCAAGCACATTCAAAAATATGCCATCCTTAACCGTCCCCAGGATGACACCGGGGTAGGTAGCAAAGTCTTTGCTGAACCATGACTTGTTCATCTTGGCTCCTTTTAAAAAAACACAGCAATCAAGGGTTACTCCAAGCGGAGTCTCCCTTTTTTCCAAAAATTGGGCCACACAGACACCCCAGTAAATTCCTTGTGGATCCATGACTTGTTCATTTTGATTAACGTTAGTCTGTCCACATTGTCACTGGACAGACGCGTGCGCTTATCTGTCAGCACACACCCAGCAAAACTGAAGACACGTTCAGAGACAACGCTGGCAGCTGGACACGACAAAATCTCCAAGGCGTAAGTGGAGAGCTCTGGCCATTTTTCAAGATTTGAAGCCCAAAATGAGCAAGGCTCCATTTGCAAAGTCATGACATCAATGTTCATTTGGAGATACTCCTGTATCATCCTCTCCAGACGTTGACTATGTGTCAGACTTGTTGTCTCTGGTGGCCTTGCAAAGGACGGTCTAAAAAAATTATGAAAAGATTCCATAAAATTGCTGTTACCAGCACCAGATACGGTGCTACTGGTACGGGTAGACTGTTGAAGATGACGAGACCGTCCCATGTTTGTCAAGTTACAACTGGGAGATTCACTCCCTGCACCTGCACGGTTGTTTGGTGGAAAAGCCGAGCTAAGATCGAGTAACAGCTTCTGCTGATACTCCTGCATACGTGCGTCCCTTTCTATGGCTGGAATTATGTCACAAAATTTGGACTTGTACCGGGGATCTAATAGTGTGGCAAGCCAGTAGCCATCATCACTTCTAATTTTGACAATACGAGGGTCATGTTGGAGGTAGTGCAGCAAGAAGGTGCTCATGTGTCTTGCGCAGCCATGCGGACCAAGTCCACGCTGTGTTTGTTGCATAGAGGTGCTAACCGTTCTTTCTTCCTCTGACATCTCCCCCCAACCTCTTTCAACTGAAATTTGACCAAGGTCTCCCTCATCCGCTGAGTCTTCCATGTCCATGGACAGTTCGTCATCCATTTCTTCATGTTCTCCTGCACCTTCCTCAACTTTTCGCCTGCTACCATGCGCCCTTGTTGATCCCTGTCCCCCATGGTCCCATGCCTGCCGCGTTGGTGATGATGAACGTCTGGACCTTGATGATGTTGTTGTGTCTTGCGCATATGAATCCTCCTGTAGTTCCTCCCCTTCCTGTTGTCTCACCCCCTGACTCCGAATAGTGTTTAGCGTGTGCTCCAGCATGTAAATGACTGGAATTGTCATGCTGATAATGGCATTGTCAGCGCTAAACATATTCGTCGCCATGTCGAAACTGTGCAGAAGGGTGCATAGGTCCTTGATCTGAGACCACTCCATCAGGGTGATCTTCCCCACCTCTGCATCTCGTTGGCCCAGGCTATACGTCATGACGTATTGCACCAGGGCTCGGCGGTGCTGCCACAGTCGCAGTAACATGTGGAGAGTCGAATTCCAGCGTGTCGGCACATTGCATTTCAGGCGATGAACCGGCAGGCCGAAAGACTTCTGGAGCGATGCAAGTCGCTCAGCTGCGGCGGTTGAACGGCGGAAGTGAGCAGACAGTTTTCGTGCCCTGGTCAGAAGGCCATCTAGGCCGGGATAGTGTGTTAAAAATTGCTGGACAACAAGGTTCAACACGTGAGCTATACAAGGCACGTGTGTCACCTTGCCCAGGTGAAGGGCCGCACCCAGGTTTGCAGCATTGTCGCACACGGCTTTACCAGGCTGCAGGTTGAGTGGAGACAACCATTTATTAAACTCAGTCTCCAGAGCTGCCCACAACTCAGCCGCTGTGTGACTCCTATTTCCAAGACATGTCAAGCTAAAGACCGCCTGATGCCGTTGCGCTCTGTTGCCAGCATTGTAATGAGGGGTGCATGATTCCTTCTGCGCAGTGCGAACGCTGGTGGCCTGACCAGGCAGGCTTGGGGCGGAGGTGGAGGACCCAGATGAGGTGGAGGAGGCAGAAGCAGTGGCGGAACTTGGACAGACAGAGGATTGACACACAAGTCGTGGGGACGGCAAGACTTGTGCAGCAGACCCTTCACCATCTATCACCATAGTTACCCAGTGCCCAGTCAGCGACATGTAACGTCCCTGTCCATGCTTACTGGTCCAAGGATCGGTGGTGAAATGCACCCGTTGACACACAGAGTTTCTCAAGGAAGCGGTGATGTTGTGTGCGACATGCTGGTGTAGCGCGGGCACACCTTTCTTAGAGAAGTAGTGGCGACTAGGCATCTGGTACTGGGGCACAGCGACAGACATAAGGTCTCTAAAATCCTGTGTGTCCACCAGGCGGAAAGGCAGCATTTCGGTAGCCAAGAGCTTACAGAGGGATAAAGTCAACCTCTTAGCTTTGTCATGGGTCGCAGGAAATGGCCTTTTATTTGTCCACATCTGAGGGACAGAGATCTGGCTGCTGTGTGTAGACGGTGTTGAGTAGGGTGTCCCTGGAAAAATGCAGCTTTGTGAGGAAAGTGCAGGCATAGACATGATGTCGCCTTCATCCAACGTTGGTGCTATCGATGTCTGAGAGAGCTGTACACACGTACTTGTTTCCCCTTCTAAACCAACTGACGACCTACCAAGCAAACTGCCTGTTGCGGTTACAGTGGTGGAAGTTGTGCGTGGAAAACCAGGTGTGACAGCTGTCCCCACAGTCCTAGAAGATGAAGAGCGCGCGGATGCACTAGAAGGGGCAAGCGGTGGATGGTTCGCTCCGCTAGGCCGCATTGCAGCACGGTGAGCTTCCCACCGGGACATATGATATTTATTCATGTGACGATTCATGGAAGAAGTTGTCAAACTGCTGAGGTTTTGACCTCTACTAACAGAATCATGACAAATTTTACAGATCACATAATTTGGGCGATCTTTTGCTATGTCAAAAAAGGACCAGGCTAGGCAAGGCTTAGAGGGCATGCGACCTGCTGATCCACCCCGACTAGTGCTCAGAGGCACAGTGGTGGCTGAGGATGCAGTTGTAGACGTGCTACCAGTACTCCGACTCTGTCCAGGAAGGCGCAAGGTAACTTTGTCGTCAGTAGCATCCTCCTCCACCGCGTCTGTTGACCTCCTCGAGTGCCTGACTGTGGGTTGACAGTAGGTGGGATCTAGATCTTCCTCATCAATTGTTGTGTTTGCACTCCCCTCACCCTCAGACCGAGCCTCTTCTTGTCCTGACCGAATATTTAAGTTGTCATCCCAATCTGGTATCTGCGTCTCATCGTCATCAGTATGTTCCTCATTGTCTATAACAACAGGTGTTACAGTTGGTGAAAAAGGGTCAACATTATGCTCAGAAACTTGGTCCTCACAGCCTGAATCAGAGTCACAAAGGTTCTGGGCATCATTGCAGACCATTTCCTGGTCTGTACTCACTGTAGCTTGGGAGCAGACCTCTGATTCCCAGGCTATAGTGTGACTGAACAGCTCTGCAGACTCAGCCATCTCAGTTCCACCATACTGTGCAGGGCGGATGAAGACTTCAGAGCTGGGAGAAAGCAAGTTTGATTGGGATGACAACTCAGAGGACTGGTGTTTTTTGGATGCGGTAGTTGAGGTGGCGGAGAGGGCACTTGTTGGACCACTTGAGATCCATTCAAGCATTTTCCTTTTTTGGCCATCATCTACCTTTGTTCCAGTTGTTCGTGTCCGTAAAAAAGGGAGCACATCGGATTGTCCACGGTAAGTAGTAGACATCTTACTTTTGCTGGAAGATGGTCTATCTTCAGCAGATGTTAATGGAGCTTTGCCACTTTCCCCACGGACAAACCCTTTTTTTCCTTTTCCCACACGCCTCTTCCCCTTTCCACCAGCATCTGTCATTTTGACACTCATTTTGATAGCGACAAGATTGTGCACTTAAAATGTGGTAGTAAAAATTGAGAGGTGGTGTAGATTGCAGCGGTGGTCTATCTTTATTAACAGCAGAATAAACAACAATAAGTATCCCTGACAATGCAACTACGGCCCTTAAACTGGCAGCATAGTTTGCTAGTATAATGGTTTAGTAACAATGAGTTTGAGTGTGCAATGCAGGCAGACGTGCTGCAAATATCTTTGCACTTGTGGGACAATACAGACGTCCAACAGCCACGTTTAGGATGCCACTAAGTTCACTCAGTGTTTGCTAGTATAATGGCTTAGTAACAATGAGTTTGAGTGTGCAATGCAGGCAGACGTGCTGCAAATATCTTTGCACTAGTGGGACAATACAGAAGTCCAACAGCCACTTTTATGATGCCACTAAGTTCACTCAGTGTTTGCTAGTATAATGGCTTAGTAACAATGAGTTTGAGTGTGCAATGCAGGCAGACGTGCTGCAAATATCTTTGCACTAGTGGGACAATACAGAAATCCAACAGCCACGTTTAGGATGCCACTAAGTTCACTCAGTGTTTGCTAGTATAATGGCTTAGTAACAATGAGTTTGAGTGTGCAATGCAGGCAGACGTGCTGCAAATATCTTTCCACTTGTGGGACAATACAGAAGTCCAACAGCCACGTTTAGGATGCCACTAAGTTCACTCAGTGTTTGCTAGTGTAATGGCTTAGTAACAATGAGTTTGAGTTTGAGTGTGCAATGCAGGCAGACGTGCTGCAAATATCTTTGCACTTGTGGGACAATACAGAAGTCCAACAGCCACGTTTAGGATGCCACTAAGTTCACTCAGTGCTTGCTAGTATAATGGCTTAGTAACAATGAGTTTTAGTGTGCAATGCAGGCAGACGTGCTGCAAATATCTTTGCACTAGTGGGACAATACAGAAGTCCAACAGCCACGTTTAGGATGCCACTAAGTTCACTCAGTGTTTGCTAGTATAATGGCTTAGTAACAATGAGTTTGAGTGTGCAATGCAGGCAGACGTGCTGCAAATATCTTTGCACTAGTGGGACAATACAGAAGTCCAACAGCCACTTTTAGGATGCCACTAAGTTCACTCAGTGTTTTTAGTAACAATGAGTTTGAGTGTGCAATGCAGGCAGACGTGCTGCAAATATCTTTGCACTAGTGGGACAATACAGAAGTCCAACAACCACGTTTAGGATGCCACTAAGTTCACTCAGTGTTTGCTAGTATAATGGCTTAGTAACAATGAGTTTGAGTGTGCAATGAAGGCAGACGTGCTGCAAATATCTTTGCACTTGTGGGACAATACAGAAGTCCAACAGCCACGTTTAGGATGCCACTAAGTTCACTCAGTGTTTGATAGTATAATGGCTTAGTAACAATGAGTTTGAGTTTGAGTGTGCAATGCAGGCAGACGTGCTGCAAATATCTTTGCACTTGTGGGACAATACAGAAGTCCAACAGCCACGTTTAGGATGCCACTAAGTTCACTCAGTGTTTGCTAGTATAATGGCTTAGTAACAATGAGTTTGAGTGTGCAATGCAGGCAGACGTGCTGCAAATATCTTTGCACTAGTGGGACAATACAGAAGTCCAACAGCCACGTTTAGGATGCCACTAAGTTCACTCAGTGTTTGCTAGTATAATGGCTTAGTAACAATGAGTTTGAGTGTGCAATGCAGGCAGACGTGCTGCAAATATCTTTCCACTTGTGGGACAATACAGAAGTCCAACAGCCACGTTTAGGATGCCACTAAGTTCACTCAGTGTTTGCTAGTATAATGGCTTAGTAACAATGAGTTTGAGTTTGAGTGTGCAATGCAGGCAGACGTGCTGCAAATATCTTTGCACTAGTGGGACAATACAGAAGTCCAACAGCCACATTTAGGATGCCACTAAGTTCACTCAGTGTTTGCTAGTATAATGGCTTAGTAACAATGAGTTTGAGTGTGCAATGCAGGCAGACGTGCTGCAAATATCTTTCCACTTGTGGGACAATACAGAAGTCCAACAGCCACGTTTAGGATGCCACTAAGTTCACTCAGTGTTTGCTAGTGTAATGGCTTAGTAACAATGAGTTTGAGTTTGAGTGTGCAATGCAGGCAGACGTGCTGCAAATATCTTTGCACTTGTGGGACAATACAGAAGTCCAACAGCCACGTTTAGGATGCCACTAAGTTCACTCAGTGCTTGCTAGTATAATGGCTTAGTAACAATGAGTTTTAGTGTGCAATGCAGGCAGACGTGCTGCAAATATCTTTGCACTAGTGGGACAATACAGAAGTCCAACAGCCACGTTTAGGATGCCACTAAGTTCACTCAGTGTTTGCTAGTATAATGGCTTAGTAACAATGAGTTTGAGTGTGCAAAGGGCAGGAGGGTACAGTGGCAGGGTTGTGGGTCTCTGGGTAGAGGAAAGGAAGCCTCACTTTCTATCCCTCCCAATGGGGAAATGCAGCGAGGAAATCCCTGACCTTAGCTACATAGACGCTGTCATCTCGTGTAGCTGTTAAACTTTGTTTTCACGGACCTGTCACCTATGGCTCTGACCCTGCCGGTATTAGCCCTTAAAAGGACTAATAGAAAGTGCTATCCCTATTCTGTACAGCGCTGTGTATAGAGCGTACACAGCGGTATCGGAGATAGGCGCTGCGCCAGCGGTGACTGACACCAAGGACGAAGAAGAGATAATGGCATCCGGACGGGCAGATACTCGTTTTAATAATGCAGGGACATGTGACATGGACATCCTATCACACATGCCGTTGCTTCTCTGGCTAAAAGTCCACTTAGCTGTGTGTGTGTCTGGGATTGGCTGACATGCTGGCCCTCCCCACTACACGCGCGCGCTTAGGGAAGGAAGACAAGGAAAAAAAAAAATGGCGCTTGCCATTATCCATACAGCAGTGATCTGAATGCGCTGTTCCCGCACACTATACACTGAAATGTCATAATAGTGTGAGTCACAGAGTGACTTACACTATTACAGCGGAAAGCTATCTAGTAATTAGCTGGTCTTTTTGCTGCTAGAACCGTTCTCGAACGTATCTAGAACTATCAAGCTTTAGCAAAAAGCTCGAGTTCTAGTTCTATCTAGAACAGCCCCCAAAATCACTCGAGTCGCGAACTGGAGAACCTCGAACCGCGCTCAACTCTACTCGAGAGGTCTGAAGCCTATGGCTTACCCCAATTGAGAGTCGTCTGGCTAGAGAGCTGTCATGTCATGCTAGGGACAGGGAAGTACCAAGTACACGGTGAAAGGAACGGGAAGGGAAACCCTGTGTTTAGGGAAAGGGGAGATGGTGATCCCTGACCAAGCCTACCATTGGGCTCTGGGTTCCCTTACCACCCTAGATAGGTTTCGCACTTATGCGCCGAGCTGGACAACTGAGCCTAGGATACGCAGGGTTAACAATGTTAAACAACAAACAACTTATCTCTAGACAACTCAGTAATAAATTCAGCAAAGAGCCACAGCGAACCTACTCATGAGTGCAAGCCGCCTGCTTGCATCCAGAGCTTGTGAAGGAACTGAATATCACCAGCACAAATAAAGGGAAAATGAGAGTCTTTAAACCCAAGGGGAAATACATATAATTAGCAGCTGAAGGGAAGAGGAGCTCCACTGGGTCCCAAAGAAAACAGGATGAAAACCCAGCAAAGGAGATACCTAACACACTGAATACTGACAGCAGGAACAACAGAAAGTCAAGAAGTATTTTGTGCAGCCAAATGCTGTGATCTTCTATCGCTGGAAACCACAGGACTGTCTGTCTCCCATGACACACCCGTAATATGTCGGGGCTCAGAATTGAGTTAGGGGGAAGAAAGCACAGACTCCGTAGCTTGAAGACGACATCCAAGATAGCAGAAGACAGGTTGATGAGCAGGAAGGAAGGAAGGAAGGAAAGGAAAGGCCATGTTTGTCATAACGGTGTGAAGAATAAAATTGAACGATTTTGGTTGGCAAAGCAAACACTGGTGTTGCGTGTGTTACTGACTGTCTACAACGATGACTGCAAGGGGGGGTGATGGACACTGGCCTGAAGAAACCAATAAGTGTCATGCACCCCACCCGAAGTCACATCCACACATAGAATCTCCTTGGTGAAGGAGTGCAGTGCTCAAGCAGCCCGATGCCCTCTGCCTTCAACAGCAGGCAGACACGTTCAAGTTTTCACATGGCTCTTGCTGCCTACACGGCAAAGTTAAGGTCATATTTATTAAAGGGTAAGTGATTGAGTTATTTACTCCTGTCAAGTACTAATGAAGGTCTAGATTAGGCCGGTTTCACACATCCGGCATTTCGCCGCTTTGCTGGTTCTGTCACACTCCAGTACAGTGCAATACAGTACAATGGCAGCGCAGCAAGCTCCGGTCACATGACAGCATGTGATCGGAGCTTGCCGCGATGCGATTGTACTGTATTGCACTGTACTGGAGTGTGACGGATGTGCCAAAGAGGCGAAATGCCGGATGTGTGAAACCGGCCTTAGGTGGTATAGCAACACTGTACACTATATAAACACTCATACATTGCGGTGAGCATTACCTACCTTTCTTTTATTTGTGGACAAGCAGTTGTACTCCATTATTACCTGTAGATTGTAATAGTTTATCGCAAAAGAATTCCAAAAGTACATGTGCTGGATAATACATTGCTTGTTCTATTCATACTGGTGCTCCATGCATTGTGACTGAAAAAGTACTTACATTTTCCATATAGAGCAAATACATGGAAGAATGTTTAAATACAGATACAGTTATAAAATGCCAAATAATATTTCCAAACAGAATATTACAGTCTTTCAGAACTTAATATTCCAAACAATAACTAAATAATACCTCTGTACTACGGTAGATCTAAAAATACCATAACCATATAGTGCTGATATAACTTTTTCTTTCCGCTCAATGCTATTAAGTGGAATGTAACAAAAAACTGCCATTCATTGTCAAAATAATTCCTTCATACAATGCCTAAATAAGAATATCGTGAACCGTGAAGGCCCTGGTGGTCTAGGGACATGCAGGAGTTTCATTTCACCCAGGTTCCTGCCTTTTGTTTTAAAAAGCTGGCAAGTAGTTTTTGTGAGCAAAAAACCTGGGGCCCAATTTTTTTAAGCCTTGCGCTTTGTACGTTAGGCGGGCTTTGCACGTTGCGACATCGCAAGCCGATGCTGCGATGTCGCACGCGATAGTCCCCGCCCCTGTCGCAGGTACGATATCTTGTGATAGCTGGCGTAGTGAAAATTATCACTACGGCAGCTTCACATGCACTCACCTGTCCTGCGATCGTCGCTCTGGCCGGAGACCCGCCTCCTTCCTAAGTGGGCGGGTCGTGCGGCGTCATAGCGACGTCACACGGCAGGCGGCCAATAGCGGCGGAGGGGCGGAGATGAGCAGGATGTAAACATCCCGCCCACCTCCTTCCTTCCGCATAGCCGGCGGTGGCAGGTAAGGTGATGTTCCTCGCTCCTGTGGCGTTACACACAGCGATGTGTGCAGCCACAGGAGCGAGGAACTACATTGTACCTGCGGTGCAGCATAATTATGGAAAAGTCGGAGCCTGCAACGATGATACGATAATGACGCTTTTGCGCTCGTTAATCGTATCATCTACCATTTACACACTACGATCTCGAAAGTGACGCCGGAAGTGCGTCACTTTCGATTTGACCCCACCAACATCGCATGTGCGATGTTGCAACGTGCAAAGCCGCCCTTAGTCTTAATAAAGTCTGTGCAGAAGTAAGATGCAACTAATTAATTAAGAGAAACACGTCACTTTATCAGTTAGATGAGGTCAGCCGAGATCAACACAGGGGCTCACACAGTAGTGTGTGAGCAGTACGCAGGCGAGACAAGCACTGATGACATGAGTTTAGCTCAGTTCATTGCCTGCGACCTGCTGCAATGAACTCAGCTGAACTCATGACGTCAGAGCTTGTCACTGAGTTCCATGCCCGTGGCCGTTCTCACACAAAGTTTCGTGAGAGCCCGCAATGTCACCACATGTTACAGCTACAGGCTCTCGCAATACTCAATATGAAAACGGCCGCGGTCATGGAACTCAGTGACGAGGGCTGATGTCATGAGTTCAGGAAAATTCATTGCCATAGGCATATAACTGAGCTAACCTCATGACGTCAACGCTCGTCATGCCCGCAGCCGCTCACACAGTTTTGTGTGAGCCCCTGCTGTGACCTGGGTTGACCTCATGAGGTTATCTCAAGTCCCTGCAGTGCTTCTCACAGCAGTGTGTGAGCCTCCAGTCACTGCTCTCCCAGGCAATGGGGAACTTTCTGTTCTTCATTGACTGGGACAGTGAGTATGAGATCGTCGTGGGACCCCCTTATTAGATTACGCCGGACCTGGATTAATGCTTTTGCAGGGGATTAAATTGGTGAATGAGGGTGTCTATTGTCTTTATTTCTTTAATAATTTTCTCTTTTTATGTCTTAAAGGTTCTCTTTTGGGGAACGTCGTGGGACATCGCTATAGATTACGTTGGACATTTTTTTGTTAAAATTTGTAATAAACTGGTGAACGAGAGCTATAGTTGGGGGATGTTTGTCCAAATAAAATTTATTTCCCTTTTTACAACTACTGAATTAGTAATGGGGGTATTTGATAGACGCCTACCCATTACTAATACTAGGGCTTGATATCAGCTGGGAATTTACAGCTGACATCAACCCTATTTATTACCCTGTTTGCCACAAAACCAGGGCACCACGAAGAGCCGAGGTGAAGCACCAGGTTTGGGCATCTAATGGATGTGCCACTTTGGGGGTGGCTGCAGCCTTCTATTTTTAGGCTGGGATGGGCCAATAACCATGGCATCCCCAGCCTGAGAATACCAGACCACAGCTGTCTGCTTTACCTTGGCTGGTGATCCAATTTGGGGGGAACCCCACATTATTTGTTTTAAATTATTCATTTAATTTTAAATAAATAATAATTTAAAATAACAGTGCGGGGTTCCCTCTGTTTTGGATTGCCAGCCAAGGTAGAGCTGCGAGCTGCAGTCTGCCATTTTCTGCTTCACCTGAGCTGGCCAACAAAAATAAGGGAAACCCAATGTTTATTTTGGGGAAAATTATGAATTTGGGGCTAAAAACAAGGCTACACATAATTTAGACCCACATGAAAGGCAAAGGGTGCAAGTTTACAATATGCAGGGGGGTGGGGCATTATATATGTGTTGCGCATCTATCTATTAATCTATCTAGCTTTTGACTGTAAAACTCCATGTTAAAACCGCATTTCACATGGATGTCACGCGCATGACACTGATTTCACATGGATGTCACACGGAGGACATACAGACGTCCCACGGAGACTAGGCAATGGGAAAAATGCACTCGCATAGCACTCGCATGACATACAGAATGACACTTGCATGTCACTCGCATCTCATTCCAAGACACTTCAGAAGCAACAAAGTGTATATTTTACACTCAGATGTGACTGAACCCTAAAGGAAACACTATTTTATATATATTTTTGTCGCTTTTTTTGTGAGTGAGTTTCATACAGTTCTCTCGCTACCTGTTCACAGGTTTAGCAGAAAAGGTTCACTGTAAATATGGGAATATGCTGATATCTGGCTTATATTACATATTTTGATTTTATACTGCTATGAATATTCATGAGCTGTCAATTATGGACATATCTTCCATATGTTCAACTGTTCTCAGCAAAATACAGTTTGATCCAATGTATACGCAGCTTGATTTCATGTAACTCGAATTCTTACTTCCTAGCAAACACATAAGTTTTGAGTTCTAATAAGTTTTACTATTATTTGCTATTTAAAACTAAAAATGTAGCTATATTGAAACATAAAGCCAATGGCGAAATTAAATATGCTGAAGTCATTGGCAGAGCACTGGTGAAATAGCGACATCTGGAGGCCAGAAAAATCAGAACATATCCTCAAGAAGAAGCACGGGGAAATGAATGCAATGAACTACATTAGGGATAGAATAAGATTAATTTTAATCCATATTTAATATCCGCTGTATAACAGCATTGGTGATGGAAAGTAATGTATGGTAATTGTTGCTTAAAATGTATGCATTCTTACAGAAGACATTAATTTAGATTACACAAGTCTCCAAGGGTAAAATTGTTTGAAAAGTAAGAGCTAAGGGGGCTTTACACGCTATGATATCGTTAATGTTTTATCGTCGGGGTCACATTGTTAGTGACGCACATCCGGCGTCATTAAGATATCGCAGCGTGTGATACTTACCAGCGACCTTAAGCGACCTCAAAAATGGTGAAAATCGTTCACCATGGAGAGGTCGTCCCAAAACCAAAACTCGGTAATGGTTGATTATCGATGTGGTTTGTCACTCCTGCGGCAGCACACATCGCTATGTGCGACACCGCAGGAGCGAGGAACGTCTCCTTACCTGCCGCCGGCCGCAATGAGGAAGGAAGGAGGTGGGCGGGATGTTCGTCCCGCTCATCTCTGCCCCTCCGCTTTGATTGGCTGGCCGCTTAGTGACGTTGCAATGACATCGCTGTGATGCTGAACGTCCCTCCCCCTTGAGGGAGGGATTGTTTGGCAGTCACAGCGACGACGACGACCAGGTAAGTGCATGTGACGCTGCCGTAGCGATAATGTTCGCTGCGGCAGCGATCACACGCTATCGCATCCACGACGGGGGCGGGTGCTGGCACGCTCGATATCGCTAGCAATTGCTAGCGATGTTGTAGCGTGTAAAGCCCGCTTTAATTGGAATGTGCTTTTGATAGCTGAACTCAGTAAAAATATCGAAAAAAAATATTCACATAGTTTTTTTCACAAACGGTGACTCCATAGACTTTTTCTAGCACCATACTTTGACCCCTTTGCGTGACCATTAGGGGATAATTTTGGTCATCAGACTAGTTAGAAATTAATGGACGCTGTGCTGCGATTGGCTGCTGTGGGCAGAGGGGAATTTCTTAACCCAGCTTCCACAGAGTGTGGTGGTGTTCCTGGCATCCAATCATAGTATATCTTTCATTGTACCTCAGCAGTATAAGAAATAAAAGCTGCGCTGTGATTGGTTGCTATGGGCAGTAAAGACAGAATTTTTTTACCGTAACTCACAGTTTATAAGAGTGGGGTGGTGTACTCTGCTTACCATTATTCCTTCAGTAGTTAGAGGTGGTGTATTAAGCATTTGTTTCTAATTGAAATAGCTACAAGGGGTGTTACAATTCACCGACAACTTTTGCTACATTTGCGGTTGTTTTGTAGTTAAGAAATAATGAAGAATAATACGGACTTCGTTAGACTTTACTTTGGAGTAAAACTAGGTGATCAAGACAAGTCGTGGGGTCATCTAATGGTGTGCTCTGTTTGTGTAGAACGACAGTGGTCTAAAAGGAAGAGCGCTTTTGTTTCAGCGTGACTATGATCTATAGTGATTACTGCTAGTTTTACACGTGCAGCGTGAAAGAATTCAACCTTAACGATTAAAAAGAAATTGTATACACGAAACATGAAGATACACCTGATTCAGAAAATTCAGACCATGAAAAATAGGATAATGAAGAAGACTTTCAAGCTAGTTCCAAAGAGCCACAGCATCTTTCGCAGCTCCACTACAGGGTTTGAACCAGTCATCTCTGGTTATTGGTCAGTTTCCCTCTTTGTTGCACCACAGCCTGTTTTGTGTTGGTCCAACTGCTGAAGGATCTCTTGTCTTTCTTTCTTATTCTCTGCCTTCCTGTTTCACTTCTATTCAGGTGTTTGCACTTTCTCATTTGGTTTGCCCAATCACATTTTGGGAGGGGCTTTTTATACTTAATAGTCACATGCCTCAGTGCTGGATATATTTTTGGATGGATGGTTGTCTGGAATCCCAACTCCTCGTTTAAAGTTTTCTTACTGAGACATTGCTATTGCTATTTCCTGCAGTTTGTTTGAAACCCTTTTCAGTTATCTCCTATTTTGTTTAAATTAGGTGGGGAGAGTTTCCCATATTCTGTTATTCTTTTTGCTTTCTTGTATTCCATCATTCCTGTACGACTGTGGTTGCACATTGCTAGCCCTGTGTCTCAACCTCTGCCTGTGTGCACTTCATTTATATTTATTGTTATTTTTGTGTTACACTTGGTTTGTAACTTAAGATGCAGTTAAGGACATTCAAGGTCAGGCGTCGAAAAGTGGGGGCACCACTTTGCGAGTTTATTCTGCCAACCTCCACTGTTAGGCAGGAACAAATCAGGATCAGGTTTAGCGCAAGTAATAGCCTGTTTTGGGACCTATGGATTTCTGGTTTTACATCTTGCCTGCTTTGTCCCTCTCCATAAGAGTGTTGGGGCTGTAATATTATAGCACATTTCATGCATTCTGGGGGTTTCCTTATGCATCCGCTTTGCTCCTTGGCTGCACAACTACAGGCCTTGTCGCTGGAGGTCACTGAAATTAGGGACCAACAACAGCATGCATGTTTGCACGTTTAGTTGTTACTAGTGACTGAGGTCATCAGTGTATTCCACTGTAACCTAAGGTAAAGATACCGCAACAATACTTCGACAGTGACCGAGCTAAGTTTTCTGTTTTTTTCTGCTTCAATTAAGTTGGGGTTAACCGCCTCACAGGGCAAGCGGTTAACCTACTCGTCGCTGGGCCGTCGACTGTCGTTGTCACAGGCGGCCTAGCCCGGCTCCATTGCCCCGAGGCGTACAGAAGATGGCAGGGAAGAGATGATGGGGGTAGTTGTGAGGTGTTTGTCATGATGCCACCTGTGGTATGCGGCCAGGGAATGGGCTGCCGCTGCTGTTGCTGTCCTCCAGGGCAGATGGTAGTAACAGCCAGGGATGGTATCGCTCTCCACAGGTAGAGCGAACCCCGGGGAGGATGATGAGGGGAGTACTAATGGCGGCAGGGAACGGCAGTACGGGTAATAAAGAGTCAGAGTCTATAGCTGTGGTTCCAGGTGGTTTACTCACTTTTGTACGATGCCGCTCACCCAGGTAATACCAGTCACTTGCTATGATGGACTCCGTCGAACCCGAATCCCTTTAGAGAACAGTCCGGTTTGGTGTTCGGTGGGTTTCTTCTTGTAACTGTGACGCCCCTGGACTAGTCAGGTCATCACAGGGTACTACACGCTCTTTACTCTTAGTGCAGGACTCAACCCCTCTTGGTTCTGGGTTCCCAACCTATAGTACTGCCTCCATGAGCATCCAAAAACCCCAACCACACTTCACATCATACCCTGTCAGACACACCAGTGGGCTGCTGAGCTGAAATAGGGCGGCCCACCTAGGGGTCAGACCGACTGGTGGGAGGGAAGTAGAGAGAAGTTGAGAGTAGCCCTAGAGCAGTGAGGAGCTAGGGGGAGCGTGTTGCTCCCGGGGAGTAAAAGGTTGGGTTGCAGACGGTGGTCTGGGCCTGGAGGAGGCAGAGACCCGGTCGCAAGATATTGGGACTGGGTGCCTAGACCTAGTCTTGGTGGATGGTCAGCAGCTCGAGTTCAATAGCCGGTCCGGGTTCGAAAGCACGGCGGGGTACTGGACCCTAGGTCGGGGAGTAGCTTCAAGCAACCCGGCAATTAACCTGCGGAGGATAGTGACTTTATGGACTGTCCCCACGAAACTCAGAGATCAGGGGAGCATTAGCGCAACGAGGGGGATAGGGCTTTCCAACCCATGCAGCCCACAGAAATCCCAAGCGCGAGCCCTTGAGAGCAAAGCTCCTCTACCAAAAGCAGGGAGCGGGGCCCGAACAGCTTTATGCCTACTGGACACCTGAACACTTCTAAATTTGTGCACGGAAGCAGGCTCCAGACCATCAGGCAGTACTCTTGGGGACGGATACTCGGATGGGCTCCCCCAAGAGGGCAGCGGCACCCAGAGACTTGGTTTACCCGGTTGTAAGAGTCTGCTTTTCATCACCGACGCTGTCTGAGTGATTACATGGTCATCCCCTGCTACCACCTAGTCCTGCGCTCCCCTGCACCCCTCCATACAGAGTTCCGTAGCCTTCCTTACCCGTGGAGGGAAACGACATCTGGCTGCCCCACTCCATCGCCCCTGGGTACTCCCATCGGCATAAGCGATACTCCCCGTTACCGCACACCACAGGTGGCGTCACAAGCTATCTGTCCCTTGTAAAAAGGTCTGGAGACCCTCGAGCCGCAGTGGCCCCCGGATCAGAGTGGTTCGACCGCTGCTGGGGCGGCACACTTCGCCTGTCTGTGGATCCCCTGGCTTGAAGCTACGAGGGGATCCTGGGTTTCACGAGATGTTCTTATTACCCTACCCTAGCCCAGTCCCCAGTGGGAACAGGGCAACCTGGTGTGTATTTGCGTGTGTAATGTGGTGAAACTAGGACTGACCTCCTCAGTTTAGCATTACACCCAATACTGGGTGCAATACTCTGTGGCGACTGAAGCCTCAGGGGCGCCACATATATGTTTTTTTCTGCCTTAATTACGGTATACTTTTGTTTAAGTCCAGTATCCTCTGGGTCCAAGAGTCAGCGAGTAGGCATTTATTGTCTTTGCTTAGTAGTTATCCACAGTCTTGAGCTTTTTCCTTGCTTGAAGATTCTCCAGAGTTTATCTCTGTAAAGGCATTTCTCTCAGCTCTTGGCCTCATTTATGATGATTCTGATAAGAACACCATTGCTGAGTTCAATATTTGTGGATTGGTTCAGGGAGATTGCAGAATGGAGGCCTTCTGCTAGTGATCAGGCCAAAAAAGGAGCAAACTGCACATGCAGAATGGTTCTAGTCTTTAAGGTGGGGTAGTTTGTGTGGCTGTCCTCTAAAGATTTATTGCTTAAAGTGGCCTCTAAGAAATTTGCTCCCAAATTTGCAGGTCCTTACAGGATAACTGAAGTGTTGAATCCGGTAACATTTAAACTTCAGCATTAAGTAGCTCTAAAATCAATGACTCGTTCCATTCTTCCTTTTTAAAGAGATTTGTGGGGACACCTGGTCCTCATAACGTTATTGAGGTGGTTCTGGATTATGAAGTAAAGTGAGTTCTGGTGTCCAGGAGCCGTCTGAAGTATCTAGTTAAGCTAGCTGAAGAAGGCTAACGATGCTCCGCCGAAACGTGTTGTATTTTAATATTAATGTATTTTAACCTCCATTGGTCTTGATCAACTATCGGTTGGATTGAGTATTTAATAAATTCTATTGGAAAACTATATTGTTAGTTCTGACTTTACTCCTTGGAGATCGCTACAACCGGATACTTCACATCCACATCCACCAGAGGAGTAGCATTTCCAAGGCTCCAATGTGAGCGTTGTTCCAACACTTGATTCCCCCACAGTGAAGGCGAGCGTGATCATACACTCCCCCTATCTTTTTACAAAACACTCTGCACTCAGCACCTTTGGTTTTTTTTGGTTGTTTGTTTTTTATCTCTTGTAGCCCATCATATCTGTTTAAGTGGAAGGTTACGGTCTTGAGGATAACTCCTCGTTCATTTCAGAGGACTTTCATGCTGTTTGCCTACTAAGAGAGTTCTATCAGTGTTGTCAGAGATTGGGGGTCTTTCTGAGGGTCCAGTTTCCGATCGTAGAAAAAGCTGTATTGCTATGACTCCACTCCAGGGTTCGAACCAGCGATCTTTGGTTGTTGTTCAATTTTCTTCTTGGTTGGACCACAGCCTGTTTTGTGTTGGTCCAACTGCTGAAGGAACTCTTGTCCTTCTTCCTAATACTATACTCGTACCTTCTTGTTTCACTTCTATTTATTTGTGTGAACTTTCTCATATTGTTGTTTTTATGTTACACTTGGTTTATAGCTTAGGGTGTAGTTAAAGAAGTTGTCCAGTTACCAAAACTGATTTTTTTTCTAATAAATCCTATTATGTGTCTGTTCACACATCTATTATGTTATTTTAACAATAATACCTTTTATCATGCTGTAGCAGCACATCCTCATTGCTGATTCCAGCTCTGATGGGGTTAATCTCTCTCCTGATTTCCTGGGTTCAGTTCCTACAACTTCCATGATTCTTTGCGGTGGCCTGTAGGACTGTATCTAACACACCCACTCTGCACTCCACCCAAACTCCTCCCTGCCCTCTTCCCTGTCTCTGCATGCTATGGAAGCACTGAGAGAAATCACATCAGTGACACAGCATCAGCTCCAAGCTGCACACGCACTGCACTCTGCAGATAAACACACACAGACTCACTGTGCTCTGCAGATGCACACACACACACACACACACTGTATTCTGAAGCTTAACACACATACACATTGCACTCTGCGCATGCCCCCACCCCTCCTGCAATAACATACTCACCCAACATGATGACTCCTCCTCTCCCTCTCCTCTTGCTCCTGGTGCCAGCCCGCACACAGCTGCAGGATGGTAAGTAAACCCTTCTCTCCTCTTCACGCTGGGCTGTGACATGTGGTAATCACCGCCCACAGCCCAGTCACTCAGGAATAGAGGCAGCTGGAGCTCCTGATATCACGTCAACTTTCAGAGCACGAAAGTTGACGTGATATCAGCAGATGTCAGCGGCCACAGCACATGGGGGTCATGTGATCGGCACTGAGCGTGCGGTATAGCGCCGCTCAGTGCCAGAACTGAAAATAGAAGGTAATTGAAAAGAGACTTTTAATAGGAATTACATTGATAGTGAAAAATTAAAAAATGGGTGAACCACCCCTTTAAAGACACTCAGGGTCAGTCATCGAAGAGTGGGGCACCATTACGTGATCTTATGGTGTCAACCTCTGATGTCATGCAGGGACAAAACAGGTTCAGGTCTAGGGCAAGTACTAGCCTGTTTTGGGACCTGTGGATTTCTGGTTTTACATCTTCCCTGGTTTGTCCATCCCCGTGAGAGTGTTAGGGTTCAATTGTAACATTGAAATAAATGATTTAATCAGTTACCTGGACCTTCCTAAACATTCTGCAGATCTTTTAGGCCCTAGCCTAAATGAAAAGAACCTGCTAGCTCCTGATACCTGTTTTTCATAGTACAGAAACAAAGAAAAGGAATTCCTTCCATACTTTTCTCATGATGGTGCTCTAGTGTATTGCAGTGATGTTCCTGGGCTTATGGAAAAATTTAACATTGAGTACAATATGAGACTCTTTATTGATTTATCCAAATAAAGTCTGAAAGTTGTGCTAAGGCGCAATGACAGCAAGTATGTTTTAGTGTCTCTAGGCCATCTGTGTACTAGGAAAGCCATGAAAGGTTAGGCTTTATTATCAAGAAACCTAACTATGTGGATCAAGGATGGTCAATATGTGATGATCTGAAAGTTCTCTCTTTGCTCTTTAGGCCTCAAGTAGAATATACAAAATACCCATGCTTTTTGTGTGAACAGGACAGCCGGGATTGGACTCATCACTGGAACAAAAATTTGGCCAATGAGAACTTCTTTGCAACCTAGACTCAAGAACATAGTTGCGGAAAGTTTAGTTGATCCCATTAAAGTTCTCCTGCCACCACTCCACATTAAGCTTGGATAGATGAAGAAGTGTGTGAAAGCTCTACAGAAAGAAGGAGAGACTTTTAAGTAACTGTGTAACAAGTTTCAGGGACTGTCCAAAGCAAAACTGAAGGAAGTTTAGGTGGTTCCAAAAATTTGGAAACTCATGACGGATGACGTGTCAAAAACAAAAATGAAAGCTGTTCAGAAAAGGTATTGGGATACTGTTAAAGAAATTGTGAAGAAATTGCTAGGTAACAACAAAGATCCAAAAGTTAAGTACATTGTGGAGAACATGCTGAAATGTTTCAAAGCCTTCGGTTGTCTGATGAATTTGAAGTTACTTTTACAAGAGCAAGGATTTCATCAGGATACCAAGGAGATGGAACATTGATACCAAGGTACATGGAGCGTGAAAATGATGGGGGACTGCTGCTGAATGCCTCACAGAAAAGATCTGCAGGTCTTCTATAAAAGAAAAAGTATTAAGAGAAGCCTTGAAAAGAAAAGGAATAGGTGCAAGAATTAATTTCCAATAAAGTTGCAGAAAAGAATGTTTATATATATATATATATATATATATATATATATATATATATATATATATATATATATATATATATCTATATATATACAGTCAGGGCCAGAAATATTTGGACAGTGACACAAGTTTTGTTATTTTAGCTGTTTACAAAAACATGTTCAGAAATACAATTATATATATAATATGGGCTGAAAGTGCACACTCCCAGCTGCAATATGAGAGTTTTCACATCCAAATCGGAGAAAGGGTTTAGGAATCATAGCTCTGTAATGCATAGCCTCCTCTTTTTCAAGGGACCAAAAGTAATTGGACAAGGGACTCTAAGGGCTGCAATTAACTCTGAAGGCGTCTCCCTCGTTAACCTGTAATCAATGAAGTAGTTAAAAGGTCTGGGGTTGATTACAGGTGTGTGGTTTTGCATTTGGAAGTTGTTGCTGTGACCAGACAACATGCGGTCTAAGGAACTCTCAATTGAGGTGAAGCAGAACATCCTGAGGCTGAAAAAAAAGAAAAAATCCATCAGAGAGATAGCAGACATGCTTGGAGTAGCAAAATCAACAGTCAGGTACATTCTGAGAAAAAAGGAATTGATTGGTGAGCTTGGGAACTCAAAAAGGCCTGGGCGTCCACGGATGACAACAGTGGTGGATGATCGCCCCATACTTTCTTTGGAGAAGAAGAACCCGTTCACAACATCAACTGAAGTCCAGAACACTCTCAGTGAAGTAGGTGTATCTGTCTCTAAGTCAACAGTAAAGAGAAGACTCCATGAAAGTAAATACAAAGGGTTCACATCTAGATGCAAACCATTCATCAATTCCAAAAATAGACAGGCCAGAGTTAAATTTGCTGAAAAACACCTCATGAAGCCAGCTCAGTTCTGGAAAAGTATTCTATGGACAGATGAGACCAAGATCAACCTGTACCAGAATGATGGGAAGAAAAAAGTTTGGAGAAGAAAGGGAACGGCACATGATCCAAGGCACACCACATCCTCTGTAAAACATGGTGGAGGCAACGTGATGGCATGGGCATGCATGGCTTTCAATGGCACTGGGTCACTTGTGTTTATTGATGACATAACAGCAGACAAGAGTAGCCGGATGAATTCTGAAGTGTACCGGGATATACTTTCAGCCCAGATTCAGTCAGATGCCGCAAAGTTGATCGGACGGCGCTTCATAGTACAGATGGACAATGACCCCAAGCATACAGCCAAAGCTACCCAGGAGTTCATGAGTGCAAAAAAGTGGAACATTCTGCAATGGCCAAGTCAATCACCAGATCTTAACCCAATTGAGCATGCATTTCACTTGCTCAAATCCAGACTTAAGACGGAAAGACCCACAAACAAGCAAGACCTGAAGGCTGCGGCTGTAAAGGCCTGGCAAAGCATTAAGAAGGAGGAAACCCAGCATTTGGTGATGTCCATGGGTTCCAGACTTAAGGCAGTGATTGCCTCCAAAGGATTCGCAACAAAATATTGAAAATAAAAATATTTTGTTTGGGTTTTGGTTATTTGTCCAATTACTTTTGACCTCCTAAAATGTGGAGTGTTTGTAAAGAAATGTGTACAATTCCTACAATTTCTATCAGATATTTTTGTTCAAACCTTCAAATTAAACGTTACAATCTGCACTTGAATTCTGTTGTAGAGGTTTCATTTCAAATCCAATGTGGTGGCATGCAGAGCCCAACTCGCGAAAATTGTGTCACTGTCCAAATATTTCTGGACCTAACTGTATATATATATATATATATATATATATATACACACAGTGCCTTGCGAAAGTATTCGGTCCCCTTGAATTTTTCAACCTTTTCCCACATTTCAGGCTTCAAACGTAAAGATAAAAGTTTTAATGTGTTAATGTTATGGTGAAGAATCAACAACAAGTGGGACACAATTGTGAAGTTGAACAAAATGTATTGCTTATTTTAAACTTTTGTAATAAAGAGTAAACTGAAAATTGGGGCGTGCAATAATATTCGGCCACTTTACTTTCAGTGCAGCAAACTCACTCCAGACGTTCATGGAGGATCACTGAATGATCCAATGTTGTCCTAAATGACTGATGATGATAAACATAATCCACCTGTGTGTAATCAAGTCTCTGTATAAATGCACCTGCTCTGTGATAGTCTCAGTGTTCTGTTTAAAGCACAGAGAGCATCACAAAGACCAAGAAACACAACAGGCAGGTCCGTGATACTGTTGTGGAAAAGTTTAAAGCTGGATTTGGTTACAAAATGATTTCCACAACTTTAAACATCCCAAGAAGCACTATGCAAGAGATCATATTGAAATGGAAGGAGTATCATACCACTGCAAACCTACCAAGACCCGGCCGTCCCTCAAACATTTAATCTCAAACAAGGAGAAGACTGATCAGAGATGCAGCCAAGAGGCCCATGATCACTCTAGATGAACTGCAGAGATCTACAGCTGAGGTGGGAGAGGTGGGTGTCCATAGGACAACAATCAGTCATACACTGCACAAATCTGGCCTTTATGGAAGATTGGCAAGAAGAAAGCTGTTTCTAAAAGATATCCATAAAAAGTGTTGTTCAAAGTTTGCCACAAGGCACCTGGGAGACACACCAAACATGTGTAAGAAGGTGCTCTGGTCAGATGAAATCAAAATCGAACTCTTTGGGCACAATGCCAAACGATATGTTTGGCGTAAAACCAACACAGCTCATAACTTTGAACACACCATACCCACTGTCAAACATGGTGGTGGCAGTATCATGGTTTGGGCCTGCTTTTCTTCAACAGGGACAAGGAAGATGGTTAAAAATGATGGGAAGATGGATGGAGCCAAATACAGGACCATTCTTGAAGAAAACCTGTTGGAGTCTGCAAAAAACCTGAGACTGGGACGGAGATTTGTCTTTCAACAAGACAATGATCCAAAACATAAAGCAAAATCTACAATGGAATGGTTCACAAATAAACGTATCCAGATGTTAGAATGGCCAAGCCAATAAATTTCCTTCAACTTCACAATTGTGTCCCACTTGTTGTTGATTCTTCACCATAAAATTTAAATTTTCAATCTTTATGTTTGAAACCTGAAATGTGGTAAAAGGTTGAAAAACTCAAAGGGGCCGAATACTTTCGCAAGCCACTGTATAGATCTAGATATATATATATATATATATATATATATATATATATATATATATATATATATATATATATATATATACATATATATATATAAATATATGTATTTTGCACAGATGCTTCATGTGACGTAGGGAATGTCATAGACTATGTTTTGATGGGAAAATTTAACCCCGTGCTTTACAGTTACTCTCCAAAAAACCTGTCTCCATTAAAGTCAATGTAGCTGGGAACTACAGGTCATTAATAGCATCTCTGATTGGTTACTATAGAAACAAAGGACATTCATAATATAAGAAGCTTATGTGTGAGGTAATATGATTTCTGTGGAGAGACGGATAGAGACAGAGACAGACTGAGAGACAGATAAGGAAAGAGACAGATAGGGAGAGAGACAGACAGACAGGCAGACAGGGAAAGAAACAGATAGGGAAGAGAAAGACAGGGAAAGAGACAGAGAAATAGACAGATAAAGGAAGAGACAGATAGGGAAAGAGACAGACAGAGACAGGCAGACAGGGAAAGAGACAGACAGGGATAGAGGCAGTCAGACAGGGAAAGAGGCAGACAAACAGAGACAGACAGACAGGGAAAGAGACAGAGGCAGATAGACAGAGGCAGACAGGGAAAGCGGAAGATAGTGAAAGATACAGACAGACAGGGAAAAATACAGATAGGAAAAGATACAGACAGACAAATAGACAGTGAAAGAGACAGACAGAGAGACAGACAGGGAAAGATACAGACAAAGAGAAAGACAGACAAAAAAACAGACAGACAAAGAGATAGAGAAATAGACAGACAGGGAAAGACACAGACAGGGAAAGACACAGACAGACACACAGAGACAGACAGACACACAGAGACAGACAGACACAGAGACAGACAGAGAGATAGAGAGAGACAGACAGACAGACAGAGACAGATCGGGAAAGAGACAGAGAGACATACAGAGATAGACAGGCAGATACAGACAAGAAAAATACAGGAACAGACAGGGATACCGACAGACAGACAGATAGAGACAGACAGACAAAGAGATATAAAGACAGACAAAGAGACAGATAGAGAGAAACAGACAGATAGAAACAGAGAGAGACAGACAGAGAGATAGAGAGACAGAAAGAGAGAGACTGGGAGAGAGAAATAGGGACAGTTACTATCCCGGGTACTACAGCTAGTATATATATATGTATATGTAGCGCCCCTGACTGTATCAGGGTGCTACAGGGAACTGCATCCTGCACTGCAGGATGCAGGGCCTACCCCCCTGTGCTTCCAGGTTCCAATCAACAGTGTCACTGACATCCGCAAAACAAACACCAACCACACCTCACACCAGGGCTGGACAGACACACCAGTGGGTTGGTCAAGTTGGAGCACGGCCGCCAACCTAGGGGTCGGGCAGACTGGTGGGAGGGAGAAAGTCAGTTTGGAGTCAGCTCTCAAAGTGAGAGAGAGTTGAGTGGTAGTCCTTAGAGAGTGAAGAGCAGGGGAGTTGGAGCTCCCAGGGAGGTGACAAGTTGGGTCACAAACGGTGGTCCGGGACCACAGGAGTCAGGGACTGGCATTAGGAACACTGGACAGGAGTGTAACAGACACAGTCTAGGAGGACTGTTGACACCAGAAAGCCCAGCCACCTTACCGGTACCAAGCACGGCGGGGTACAGGACCTTAGATCAGGGAGTAGCTTCAAGCATCCTGATAATTAACCTGTGTAGGATAGTCTCTTTATGAACTTTCCCCAAGAGCTCAGAGATTGGAGGCATCAGCACAACGCGGGGGATAGGGTTCTCCAAAATACACAACCCACTGAAATCCCAAGTGCCAGCCACCTAGAGCACAGCTGCCATACACACGGGTAGCGGGGCCCCAAAAGCTTCAAGTCAAGGGGCCACAACTGTCAATCAATTAGTGCATGGAGGCAGGGCTCCGGACTTACCAAGTGACACTGGTGGGAGCGGGATCTGGACGGGCTCTCCCCGTAGAGACTGCGGTGCACCCTGCTTTCCAAGGACAAGCCACCTGTTCAACAAATCTCCACTATCCGAGGCCTTCCCTACCTGCGGAGGAACTGACACCTGGCTGCCCACACCATCTTCCCCGGTACTCCCATCGGCAGCGGCGGTACTCCCCTTTACCGCAACCCACAGGTGGCGTCACGAACATTCATCCCCTGTAAATACTCCCTTTACATTTGAAGCGGCCGCAAGACCCCGGGTCCGGAGACCCTCGAGCCACAGAAACCCCGGATCCGAGCAGTTCAACTGCTGCTGGAGCGGCAGATATATATATATATATATATATATATAGATATAGATATATATATATATATATATTTGGATAATGTAAGTTTGTGTACATTTTTGTCTACAATGAAGATTTTTATTGTTCAGCAATCTTGAACGTAAATTCACGTGCATTTTGTGCAAAATACGCAAGTGATGGTTAAAAATAGAAATGTCTCTTGAAATCAGGGCATAAGAAAACATAAAAATGAGTCATTGAATTTGAAGAAAAAATCTTAATCTCAAATTTTGCATATCTCTTTAATTAGCTCTCTATATCACATAATATAAGAATAGATTATAAGATACATTAAGTGACTCAATTATTAATCTAGAAACCAGAAGTATCCATCTACAGAACACATATCATGAGGTGTGACACGGTAACTTGGAATGGGGGTGCCTATACTGGCCCTAAGCTGTTCCTTATTCCAGAGGTACTTCAGATGGTGAAGAGGTCTGGACCACCAGAGTGGCCCTGACTCCTGAGCAGCCTTGGTCTAATACCCCCACCCCCGGGGAGGGTCGGTACACGAGTGATGAATCCCACAAAAACAGACAGATGGGGAAAACTAAAGCAAAAAGTAACTGAAAGCACACACAGGGGTAAAGATAATATGAGCTCAAGAAGAAACAAAGTACAGGGAGGAAATAAACAAACAATAAGGATATTGCCACAGCACACCAAATAGCACTCAGAAGTTCACCAATAGCTGCATCACAACTCACAATGACCGGTATCGCTAGAGCTATAATAGGCAGGGAGGAACAGGTTCCACCATCTTTAAAAAGGTGGAGGCGGCAGTGATAGGTCTTCAGCAACGAGTGACCCCAGTAGCAATTCACAGACCAGCAGGAATTAACTTCTTCTAGACTGAACACCAGTGAGCACAAGACTGATTGATGCCCGGCTCTGACTGAACAACTCAAAAGGTGGCATGTCAGACTCATCAGTGTGAAAAGGGTCAGAAGTCGCCATGACACCTTGTGAGTATAGAGCAGAACACCACATGACAGCCACTTCCATGTGTGATATTGGGAGACATTTATGCCATAGAGGGGGCTACATTTGTTGGGTCACGGCAGACAGTCATTAATATAAAGTAGCTCTTGTTCCAGCAGATAAATGGTCATTCATATAACAAAGTACAGTGGAACCTCGCTTAACAAGTAACCCAGTTAGCGAGTATTTCGCTTAACGAGCAAAGCTTGCTGTAAATTTGTAACTTAGTTTATGAGCAAGCTTTGCTGAACGAGCAAAATGCTCACTGCACACATTTCCGGTACCGTACATCCATCACGCTCTAACCCGCTCTTGCAGTCCGCACAAACACACACAAACAAACACGCATGCACGCACACACACATATTATGCTCACCTTACCTTCCGTTCCATCGCCGGCCTCCTGGAACTTGCAGATCGCCAGTACAGGATGTTTATCGGGTAATCATCGCAACGAGGGAGGAACTTCCGCTGCCACAGCGCTGACGTCAAAGGCAGGAGCCGCTTGCCTCTGAATGGCCAGCGTGCTGCCTTTGAGTAGCGGCTGACAGTGGAAGCTCCTCCCTCGTCGCAATGGTTGTCGATACACATTCTGTAGCGGCAAACTACAAGAACCATGAGGCCGTCGATGGAACGGAAGGTACACACATATGCTCACCTTAGCTTCCGTTCCATCGTTGGCCTCATGGTTCTTGTGGTATCATCAATACCAGATAGGGCGGGATTAGGAGGATTGATGCCCCAGTCCAAACAGTGAGAGAAAGGACGGATCTATTCAAGGTAATCAATCTTTCTGACCATATACTATCTGATGTCCAAATCCGTCTGCTTGGTAGGGGCCTTTCTTTTGCCCCTACCATGCAGATGGACACCTTCACTGCTATTAAGGATGTGCATTTGTTTGCCCGAAAATTACTTTTTAAACGTATCTTCACCCAACCCACTATAGGGGGGCCCACCGAAGTGGAAAGGGAGGAAGAGGCATTAGAGGCACTCGAGGCCCTGGCTGAGGAGTCTGTAGGAGTTAACACCAGTAAGTTTCCAGTCCACCTTTATTCTAAGTCAAAAAAATTCCCGCCTTTAAGTCTATGTCCGGCAGTTGACATTTTTGTCAGAATGGTCACCAAAGATATTGAGGAATTAAATTGTAAACCCAACAGGTATTCCAATTTGAGTGTGCATGAGCGCAGAGCCCTAGACGAGATGAAGCAATGGACAGATGTCCAATTTAAGCCAGCTGACAAGGGTGACAACCTTGTCATCTGGCCAAACATATTGTATGAAAAAGAGGCCAAAAAACAACTTGGGAATCAGACCTGTTATAAGAAATTGTATATGGATCCAACAAATACATTTCAGGTTGAATTGGTGGCAATCTTGGATGATGCCTGTCAAAGAGGCATTATTCCGAAAAAACTATTTGATAGCCTGCTGACTAAGCATCCCAAGATGCCCACCCTATATCTGATTCCCAAGTTGCACAAGAGTTATTCCAATCCTCCTGGGCGCCCGATAGTGTCGGGCCTTGATGGGCTATGCGAGGGGGTATGCCAGATGTTAGATTTTTATTTGAAGCCCCTGGCGGCCTCCTTGCCATCATATATCAAAGACACTACAGAGGCGCTAAGGAGATTGGATAATATCATCATAGAACCGGGGACCATCATGGTGACCACAGACGTTGAAAGTCTGTATACTTCTATAGGTCACCATGATGGTCTCAGGGCTGTGGCCTATTTTCTAACTTCTAGCAATCTCGATAGGGCTCTGGTGCAACTGCTACTCACTTTATTGGAATATGTGTTAACACACAATGTGTTCACTTTTGGGGGGTCTATCTATATTCAGAGGCGGGGCACAGCCATGGGGGCGGCTTGTGCCCCGGCTTATGCAAATCTTTTTCTTGGGGCCTGAGAAAGACAGACCTTTCTCACAGAGCCAGATGTCGATATCGGTAAGGTGCATAATTGGATGAGGTATATCGATGACATCTGGTTTCTGTGGGAGGGGTCCCCCAGTGAATTGGCTGATTTTATAGGTAGACTAAATCAGAATTCTATCAATATCTTTCTGACGTATAAATCGGGCCGAGAAATGGAATTTTGGACATTAAAATTAAAGTTACAGATGAGGGCACACTTAGTACCGAAATCTATAGAAAGCCTACGGCTATGAATGCCTTCCTGCATGCTGAATCTTCCCATACTCCCGCGACCATCAGAAGTATCCCCGTGGCACAATTCCTTAGGGCCAGGAGGATATGTTCTTCTGAGGTAACGTTCTCTAAACAGGCTGAGGACCTTACTGAGAGATTTCTACACCGCGGGTATAGTAGGAGAGTGATAAAGCGAGGTATGGATCGAGCGAAGGCATGTACCAGAGAGTCTCTCCTATATCCGAACCATCTGGAAACCAAAATCCCAAAAGAGGGTGAGGTACGATTAATTACCACCTATAATAATCGCTGGAGGGATATAGGTGAGATCCTTAGGCGACACTGGGGAATTCTCAAAACGGATCCGGTTCTGGGGAAAAATTTGTCATCTTACCCACTCATGACGGCGCGCAGAGCCAGAAATATTAAAGACCATTTGGTACGCAGCCATTATGGGTCTGGTGATAACCGCAGTAATAGAGGAGTGGTTATTGGTTTTTACCCCTGCGGACTGTGCAAGGCACGTGCAAACATGCGAAAAGCAAAAACATTTAAAGGTGCTAGGGACAATAGAGTGTACGACATTAGATTACATCTAAGCTGCACCTCTAAAGCTGTGATATATCAGGCCTCCTGTCCATGTGATCTGTTTTATGTTGGCATGACCACCCGAGAACTTAAAACTCGGGTGGGTGAACATGTCAGAGACATTAAGAACGCTAAGGAGGCGTCTGATAGTGAAAAACTAAAAACAATTCCCCGCCACTTTAAAGAATTTCATAATTCTGATTCAAGACACCTTAGGGTCAAGGCAATTGACCAGATTAGGGTGGATATATGTGGCGGGGATATAGGCAGATCCCTAGCACAATTAGAAAGCCGATGGATATACCGGCTAGGCACAGTATCCCCGGATGGGCTAAATGAAAATTTTGGTTTTAATGCCTTCCTCTGAAAACCCTATCCAGTTAATATCAGGAGATGTTTGTATCAAAATTGTTTTTAATTCTTTTTAATATTATATTGACAATTAATGAACACAGGGTTAACAATCTTTATAAGGTGTACTAATAACATTTCTCTTCTCTATTGAGCCTTTTAGAAATTATGCGTTAATTTTCCTATATAAACGTTATGGAGAGGAGAGATGTTTCTTGTGGCTAATAAGCAACAAATTCAGGATGGATCACACTTACCTTGGCATGTGTGAGGAAGCGGGGGATTCTGCACAAAGAAGACCATGGAAAAGAAGGAGCCCACGGATAGGCTGGGCCCGGATATGGAATCGCCCTAATGGGCATGGACTCTGTATTTGTATATACATTATAGTTCTCATGTGGTGAGAGGACAATTAGACTCAGATTTGGATTCTTCTTCTTTTATATACAATGATGATTGTCAAGCGTAGCATTCTTATTTATGTTTATCTATACTTGTTATCTATAAAGACATTTGCTGCATTATTCTAAGCCGCAGCATTATATACACTTGAAGTATGTGGTGCATTTCTCATGTAAACTGAGTGACTTTGTGCCGGTCAGAGTGGCTATTCTTGTATGAAAAATGTCTATGGCGTTGTTATTCGTGTTAATAATTTGAGCTATTTACATGAGGAAAATTTCTGTCATGTTAAATCGCAAAGTTACATATGTATTGTGATGCCTAATAATCGGCTGTCCATGTGCAAGAATAGGTTTGCTCCTGACCTGTAAACGCTACACATGTTGTGCGCGGCAATGCCAGGCGGTGGATTCTCAGTGCTTCAGTACGGTCATAAGTTGGGTGACCGCGCATGCGCGGCGGCCGTGGCATTGTGTTACCATGGCGGCAGCAGTGGGCGGTCTCCTGACGCGACCGGAACTAACACTGGGCTGATTGTGACGTATCCTCCTGTCATGGCGGCGCCCGCGCCGAAAATTACATGTGCTTAAGCGTTCGGTTCAGGAGACACCTGCAGAGGATCACACAGATTAGGCTAAGTGTGTATATATATACGTCCTGTTGCCACACTATGTACACCTGCCTCCCGAAGAAGCAGAAGGTGAAACGCATCGAGGCGTGGTGGTTGCAGGCGCATCGGTATCTATGCTGTTCAGGTTTGTGACTTCAGTCATTATTATATATGCTGCTGGTTATGACATAATACGATTGGTTGGATTGGCCTATAGCTTATTTTGTATACTTTTGGGTTAAATCCCCTGAGCATGTGAATGCTAGCTGGAAATTATTTTACTCTATTTCAGAGGAGCCCCTTTCTGGAGTTCTGCTGGGAGGGGGGGGGGGGCCCCGTGCTATATATGGGGGTTGTATCTCCATTCACATATAGCTCAGGTAGGATTGAACTGTAGCTCCTGCTATTAGGAGGCTTACTGTCCAGACCATCCCATAGTGAGGGTTATACCATATGGGGTATATAATAGCCAAAAGAGCCATTCGATACAGGGAGAAGTACTTTGTGTGTGCCCAATTGGGACATGTTATTATACTATACCATTGACATAATAATGTATGGTTCTTTTTCCCTGCAAATCAGGTGGTTTAAATTGTGTTTTACCCCCATATGAGAGAGAAAAAAACAACCTCTCTTAGGCACATACTGGGGTGACATAATATTATTATTAAGAGCAAATCACAGCAAATCACAGTCTGTAATGGGCTGTGGTTTTGGTAATATGTTTTTGCACTAATTAAACCCTCTGAACCTGTAACAGTGGTACTGGTGCGCCTGCACTAACCCCTCCCCCTGTTAGGAGGGACGCACTTGTTATCGTTCATTGCCCTACTTGTTTCTGAGCGAATATTGTCATGATTTGTTTTAAGATTAAATGTTTAATAAAAGTTGTTTTATTGATAATATGGCATTTGAGTAATTTCCTTTAAGGGGTTACTAGTGGTTCTATTCTTCCTCCATTGTAGCAAGAATAAATGGCTGCGTAGATTCATTATGTTTTTATTCAACAAAACCAAACAATTAAAAGAATATTTACAACTATATTTATTTCTAAAATCTGGATGGATTGATGATGCAATGTTTACTAGAGAAGGTTTGTTAAACTCATTTCTACCTTGTTTTTCTAGGGAATACACTTTGCTGTTCATTGCTGTTTAGTGCTGCATGGTGAAGCAGAGGGATTTGTAAGCGCAATTTAGAAAAGTTCATGAGGCCCATAGGGTAATAACTAGAGTTCAGTAAATGTTTTGCTCAGGAATAGAGATAAAGTAAAAGATAATCCTGATATAAAGAGGGTACATAAGAAAGTAACTGCATTATGAAAGCAAATAAGACCAACATGTATAGATTATTTCAGGTCATTGGAACAGAATGAGAACACATAATTTATAAAAAAAATATAATTTTCAATCTGGCACCACCAGTCTTGGAATGGAGTGGCAAGGGCATATGAGTAATATTGACTCTGGGGGCCCACTGTTCAGCTGCATGTACCCTCCGTCACAAATATACCTCTGCTTCTACAGTATGTAATAATAAACTGGGCAATTTGCTGAACGAATGATGAGATGTTGCTTCTGCTTGTACATAGTGATTCAAATGTATTGAACCAACTAATGCTCAAATTAATGACCTACTACTGCACAGGGGCCCACCAGGGAATTCACCTGTTCACCAGCAGGCCAGTCCAAGCCTGGGCACCACATCAATAGAAAAGAAACGCTCAATGTATAGTAAAAAGCAAACATGAAAATCCTAAAAGAAGGGAAAAGATACTATGTACAAAATTGGCACATCCTAATAAAAATATAACCACTCTTATTTAATATTCATTGTACAAAACTAATAAAGAAAAAGGTGCAGGCCTCAGGGTACTGACCTAGTATCCTATAAATGCATACAACAAGAGCGTATTACTGCCCTTACTCCCATAGGGGGCCAGTATACGCTGGCAGCCTGGGCACCTCCTCTTTCATTCTTCTGCTCCCAGGCCCCAGGGGTAGCGGGTGGGGCCCAGAGGCTTATCTAGAGGGGGGCAGGTGGGTGCAGCAGGCAGGGGGAGCGCCGTCGGGCTGCCTGATGCAGTGCTGCATGGGTGATGGAAATTCTCTAAACCATTGTCAAACTGACAGCAGGAAAAAAACAGGCCGCAGCCAATTATAAAAGGGAAGCAATAGTTTAGGACCAAAAAGAAAAAATTCCCTTAAAAAATAACCTTTAATATGACATTTAAAAGGTATAATATTAATAATAATTTACAATTTACCAAAATGTAACGCTCACCCTAATAGTGTAGGGACAATGAGACAAGTAATTACAAGGGGGACGGGGGGGGGGGGAGATGAAAATATCCCTATTCTACCCCTCCAGTCACCCTACCTAGCAATGGAGGGTATGATGCCCTAGGGTTGTGGCGCCCCCATTCACCGACGGGAAACCCTAGCGTAACCCTGGATAGCCCTACACTACACTAATGTGTGCACAAAAGTGAATTAAAATAACCTGTTAATAGAAGTTGTCAACATAATAGTATGACTTATCTGGCCAAAATGATTCTCCTCACAGCACCTGGACTCTGGCTGCCACCGGGATGTAATTTTAGTCCTGGAATCTATCTACAATTGTCCCTTGATGAACCCTTTTAAGCAAACATGGAGAAACGCATCGGGCCGACGTCTGATCGTGAGGATCTGATACATCATTTTGGTCAGATAAGTCATACTATTATGTTGACAACCTCTATTAACAGGTTATTTTAATTCACTTTGTGCACATATTAGTGTAGTGTAGGGCTATCCAGGGTTACTCTAGGGTTTCCCGTCGGTGAATGGGGGCGCCACAACCCTAGGGCATCATACCCTCCATTGCTAGGTAGGGTGACTGGAGGGGTAGAATAGGGATATTTTCATCCACCCCCCTCCCCCTTGTAATTACTTGTCTCATTGTCCCTACACTATTAGGGTGAGCGTTACACTTTGGTAAATTGTAAATTATTATTAATATTATACAGTGCCTACAAGTAGTATTCAACCCCCTGCAGATTTAGCAGGTTTGATAAGATGCAAATAAGTTAGAGCCTGCAAACTTCAAACAAGAGCAGGATTTATTAACAGATGCATAAATTTTACAAACCAACAAGTTATGTTGCTCAGTTAAATTTTAATAAATTTTCAACATAAAAGTGTGGGTCAATTATCATTCAACCCCTAGGTTTAATATTTTGTGGAATAACCCTTGTTTGCAATTACAGCTAATAATCGTCTTTTATAAGACCTGATCAGGCCGGCACAGGTCTCTGGAGTTATCTTGGCCCACTCCTCCATGCAGATCTTCTCCAAGTTATCTAGGTTCTTTGGGTGTCTCATGTGGACTTTAATCTTGAGCTCCTTCCACAAGTTTTCAATTGGGTTAAGGTCAGGAGACTGACTAGGCCACTGCAGCACCTTGATTTTTTCCCTCTTGAACCAGGCTTTGGTTTTCTTGGCTGTGTGCTTTGGGTCGTTGTCTTGTTGGAAGATGAAATGACGACCCATCTTAAGATCCTTGATGGAGGAGCGGAGGTTCTTGGCCAAAATCTCCAGGTAGGCCGTGCTATCCATCTTCCCATGGATGCGGACCAGATGTTCAGGCCCCTTGGCTGAGAAACAGCCCCACAGCATGATGCTGCCACCACCATGCTTGACTGTAGGGATGGTATTCTTGGGGTCGTATGCAGTGCCATCCAGTCTCCAAACGTCACGTGTGTGGTTGGCACCAAAGATCTCGATCTTGGTCTCATCAGACCAGAGAACCTTGAACCAGTCTGTCTCAGAGTCCTCCAAGTGATCATGAGCAAACTGTAGACGAGCCTTGACATGACGCTTTGAAAGTAAAGGTACCTTACGGGCTCGTCTGGAACGGAGACCATTGTGGTGGAGTACGTTACTTATGGTATTGACTGAAACCAATGTCCCCACTACCATGAGATCTTCCCGGAGCTCCTTCCTTGTTGTCCTTGGGTTAGCCTTGACTCTTCGGACAAGTCTGGCCTCGGCACGGGTGGAAACGTTCAAAGGCTGTCCAGGCCGTGGAAGGCTAACAGTAGTTCCATAAGCCTTCCACTTCCGGATGATGCTCCCAACAGTGGAGACAGGTAGGCCCAACTGCTTGGAAAGGGTTTTGTACCCCTTGCCAGCCTTGTGACCCTCCACGATCTTGTCTCTGATGGCCTTGGAATGCTCCTTTGTCTTTCCCATGTTGACCAAGTATGAGTGCTGTTCACAAGTTTGTGGAGGGTCTTAATTAGTCAGAAAAGGCTGGAAAAAGAGATAATTAATCCAAACATGTGAAGCTCATTGTTCTTTGTGCCTGAAATACTTCTTAATACTTTAGGGGAAGCAAACAGAATTCTTGTGGTTTGAGGGGTTGAATAATAAATGACCCTCTGAATAAACTTTTCACAATTTAAAAAAAAAATAAAAAAAGAAATAACATTGTTTTTTGCTGCAGTGCATTTCACACTTCCAGGCTGATCTACAGTCCAAATGTCACAATGCCAAGTTAATTCCGAATGAGTAAACCTGCTAAATCTGCAGGGGGTTGAATACTACTTGTAGGCACTGTACCTTTTAAATGTCATATTAAAGGTTATTGTTTAAGGATTTTTTTTCTTTTTGGTCCCAAACTGACAGCGTCACAGAGAACATGATCAACTGGACTAGCGTCTTTTAGACAGTATGATAAATTAGTGGGAGATTGGTGCGGACACAGTATGGTGAGTGAGGGGGAGATGGGTGCAGTCACAGTATGAAAAAAGATGGTGGGATGCGTGTGGACATAAAGTCATAAGGAGGCTGTGCGGTATGAGAAAAATGTGAGGTGACACATAACAGAGACTGGGTGGGGTTGTGGCAGGATAAATGCAGACACAACTGGGTAGTGCGGGTGGTGGTGGTATGTAGTGGGGACTGCAGGGGGGTGAGGCCACAGCAAGGATGGGATAGTTTGGTAAGGAGAGGGAGTGTGATGAGAGGAAACAATATAAAGACTGGACAGTATAGGTCAACATTATTTAGAGGACAGTGTGAAGAGGGGTCCCAGTATGGAGAGAAGAGGGCAGTGTGGAGGGCATGTACCATAAGAGGGACAGTGTGCGCATCATATTCTGTGCAGAGAGCACAGTGAGGAGTAATTATTTGTTCCAGGGGGCAGTCTAAGGAAGATATTTTTATTCAGGGACATTATAACGACACTCTTATTTTTCAGGCATCGTGTCAGGATGTGCTGCACAAAAGTGGAGAAGATGGAAGTCTGCAAAGATGACTTGTGGCCATGAAAAGTCATCATGGCATCTGGACAAGATAAAAAAAAAAAAAAAAGAACAACTCCGATCACAGTAAAAGTCAACTATAAGGAACTTGGATGTAAATGATTATTTGTGATACTAATTCTCATCAGTACTGTGGTTCCTGTATAGTCTGGATAACAACAACTCCTAGTAACTTCTTACCATTGTTAAAGTCATACTGGAAGTTGTAGGTTTATGCAATACAAATATATACAGGGCTAGCCTGACATTACCATGTACTGATGGTTCTTGTAATGTATTCCTGTACTGATGAGGGTATTGATGTTGTCTTTCTGTACTGATGGGAGTTATATGGATGTATTTCTGTATTGCTGGTGGTTCTGATGATGAATTGCTGGGTGGTTCTGATGATTAATTTCTCCACTGAGGGTTTTGACGTTTTGTTTTTGTACCTATTCTATACTGATGTTTTGTTTCTGTGCATCTGGTGATGTGTTTCTAAACTGATGTGGGTTCTATTTTTGTATTTATGTACCTCGGGTGATTCTGGTGATGTTTTCCTATGCTGATTAGCATTTTGATGCTGTGTTTCTGTACTGATGGGGGTTATATGGATGTATTTCTGTACCTCTGGTGGTTCTGGTGATGTATTTTTGTGATAGGTTCTGATCCTGCTCAAATGTAACAGTTCAGAATTGGTAAGATTATATTTTACAGAGCTATGTTAATAAAGTATTGTGCAGTCTGACAATTTAAGGGTTACTATGTTTTTATTTATGTTAGGAGCATTAAAAGGACTGTCCCAAGTTTGTGATGAGTATGTAGTAACTGTGTCACTCTACATGACCACAGAATTCTCACAGTGCACACTGCATGCTGTCAGGATTCTCTGGTGCTAGCTGTGAGACTGGGAGGTCATGAAACCGCAAGTGTGCAATTTCCATACATGCAGTTACATGTCGACTAGACATGCATGGCCTTGATCAATGAAAATGAACTGAGTGAGGCCAGACACGTCTAGTCAGAATGTGGTCAGAAGAATACAAATTGCATACTTGTGCTCATATGACCATCCAATCTTGCTAGTGCTGTGTGAATTCAAAAACCTGCAGTCATCTAGAGTGGCTGCCGACTTTCATCTCAAACCTGAACAAGCCCTTTAAGTATCAAATTAAGCCCTGTAGCATACCCAATCTTAACAGTGTGTAATATAATCGCTGTCAGGATTCAACTCTGCTTGCTGGTTCTAGCACTCATCACAGGTCCACTCCACTCATGTGCGATTTGCATAATTGTGGTCATCTGACAGCTTTTCTTTTTGCTTCTTTGTTTTTCACTGAACATTGAGAGAATTAGGAAGAGCAGCTCATCATCCCATGACTATAAGTATGAAAATTGCATATGACTGATTTGTCACATGATGACTTCTCGGACCACTTTGGGGGAGGGAGTGGAGTGCAGAAGTGGAGTTTTTCCAGAGTGGACAGTGGGATTGTGGTAGGTTTGAAGGGTGGAGGTGGAGATGGGGCTGGGTGGAGGCGGAGCTGGGATTGAGCCTGGGAAAAGTCTCAAGGGGGACCAAAAATGTTGCCAGTATATATATATATATATATATATATATATAATATATACAGTATATATAATACAGACATATAGTACAAAGTAAAAAACAATTAAAACCCCATACAAAACAGTGTGATGACACCCATTGATGTCAGACAAAAATAAGTAAGGTTGCTTTCACACTTCCGTTGTTTTGCAACCGTCACCTGAGGGAATTACGGTAACCGGCAAAATATATTGCAGGAATCCATTTTTTCCCTAAAGACTTCTATTAGTGATGGATTGCGACGAATGGCCTTGCGTTGCATCCGCTGCGTGGCGGATCAGTCGTTTACTGACTGACCGTCAGGCGGGAGCAATGCTGCATGTAACATTTTTTTGGAGCGGCAAAAAAACACACTCCACAGGATTCACAGGCGCCATCTGTGACAAGCTATAATGTATGTCTATGGTGCTGGATTCCATCATAATCCGTCACATGACGGAATCTAGTGCTGGATTTCATCATGCTCTACTGACCATGCCCAGCATGTTTGGCAAACCCACTGGGATGTCCCAAACACAAACGGATCAGGACGCATCCATCAATAAACGGACGCACAACGGATGTAACGGACGTGACAGATCACTTTTTTCACAGGATTCCTGTGAACGGAATACTGTGAAATAACACATCCGTTGCGTCAGTTGACATCTAAAAAATGACGGATCCCTCATTGCGTTGCAATGACGGACCTTACGGTCATGATTTACTCCTGGCTCAGCTGCAGCTGAGCCTTTTTTTTTAGTTTCACTTCTGATACAGGTCACGTTAAGGGTTAAGGCCCCTTTACACACTGAGACTTTCTAGCGATCCCACCAGCGATTCCAACCTGGCTGGGATTGCTACAAAGTCTCTGGTGAGTCGCTGGTGAGCTGTCAAACAGGCAGACCTGGCCAACGACGCAACAGCGTTTAGAGACTTTCTAGCGATCCCGGATCTGCAGAACGACCTAGCTGGTCATTGGGGATGTGTCAAAGCAGCTATTTGAAAGGGAAGTCGCTAACAAAGTCGTTGTAATGGTGTCAAACACACCGATGCATGCTGCACAGCGGGAAACAAAAGACCAAAAAATGGTCCTGAAAGATTTGTAGCGATCAGCGACCTCACAGCAGGGGCCTGGTCGCTGATGCGTTTCACACACTGCAATGTCGCTGGGGAGGTCGCTATTACGTCACAAAACCGGTGACGTTACAGCGTTTATATATATATATATTTTCTTACACTTTCTTGTTTATCCATTATATTCCAGTAATACGTGGGCAGCATGGTGGCATTACAGCTCTGGAGTTCTGGGTTCCAATCCCACCAAGTACAACATCTGCAAAGGGGTTAGTATGTTCTCCTCGTGTTTGTGTGGGTTTCCCTTGGGTTCTCTGGTTTCCTCCCAAACCCTAAATACATACTGATATGGAGTTTAGATTGTGGGTTCCAATGGGGACAGTGATGTTGATATCTATAAAGCGCTGTGGAATATGATGGCGCTATATAAGTGAGTAAAATGAATAAATATGATACTAATGACTTTTCCTCGGTACAGGTCATATACATTAGATCAGTGGGGGTCTGACACCTGTCATCTATACCAATCAGCTGTTAGAAGCTGGATGTAAAGAACGAGCAAAGCTGAACAACACAGCTCCATAAAATGTGTTCGAACTGCAAAGTATATTTTAATGAAGATGGCAATGTATATGAGATACTCAGGCAACTCCTTTAATCATTAAAGGGAACCTGTCATGAGAAATGTCCCCTAAAACCTCACAGATTCCCCCTCTGCAGCTCCTGGGCTGCATTCTATAAAGGTCCCTGTTATGATTGTGGCCACTTTCTGACCTAAAAAAAGTGTTTATAAAGTTGTACCTTTTTTGCTTCTGATTCTGTAAATCCGTCACGGGGGCGGGCTGCCTGATGGCCGTTAGTCTGCCCCCTGGTCCTGTATGCCGCCCCCCTCGCTGATTACAATAATGCTGGACGCCGCCCCCTGCTACATCCATCGCCGCGCATGCCCAGTGCCCATCTGTCGGGGATGAGCACTGTGCCTAGCGTCACCGCTGGTGACGTGCACGCAGGGTTAAGATTATGGGCGGTGCTGTGATGTTTATTCCTAAGCAACCGCCCATAATCGCGGGGCCGCGCTTGCCCCCTCGGCCTGCTTCGTTCTGCGCAAGCGCGCTGCTGCTGACCCCCACGTCACCTCCTTCCCATCTTGCCCCGAGGCAGGAAATAGATGGGAGGAGCGGTGACTACACCGATCAGGAGGAGACGCGGAGATCAGATTACCAGCAGCGCGCTTGCGCAGAACGAAGCAGGCCGATAAACATCACAGCACCGCCCATAATCTTAACCCTGCGTGCACGTCACCAGCGGTGACGCTAGGCACAGTGCTCATCCCCGACAGATGGGCACTGGGCATGCGCGGCGATGCATGTAGCAGGGGGCGGCGTCCAGCATTATTGTAATCAGCGAGGGGGGCGGCATACAGGACCAGGGGGCAGACTAACGGCCATCAGGCAGCCCGCCCCCGGGACGTATTTACAGAATCAGAAGCAAAAAAGGTACAACTTTATAAACACTTTTTTTAGGTCAGAAAGTGGCCACAATCATAACAGGGACCTTTATAGAATGCAGCCCAGGAGCTGCAGAGGGGGAATCTGTGAGGTTTTAGGGGACATTTCTCATGACAGGTTCCCTTTAAAAGAAAACATTCAGCAGAATTGCATATACAGCTGGTAGATTTATGCACATAGAGAGAGTATCACCTCCCATAGACCACATCAATCATCACCAGAAGACCTTCTGCATTCCCAGGTAAGGTTTTGTGTCACGGTGCAACTGTCCCTTTTTACTTATTTTCTTATCTGCCAGGAGAACAGTTGGATGCAGCAGAAATGTGGCACTCGTGTCCCCACTGGAAAATCGTCATGATCTGAGAAATGAAGATAATTACACAAAGGAAGGATCTGACGCAATCAACCTTTAACAACTAAAAATGGAACCAATAAAGGGGAAAAAAGCTTGCATTTCTGTAAGAAAGGAAGGCAAATGGAAGGTTAAGCTCTTTGGACCATCTGATAGCTGTTATTTCGGAGACACTGATGTGAATCCATTGGGTATAAAAGCAGTTCAAATATCCTTTTTTCAAGGGCTCAAGCAAAGCAATATTAAACCTAGAGGAAAAGTCTGGAAATAAACATCAAAAATAATGAAATTCCCCTGGTGTCGGCTAACAGTTGCTGTACCGGCTTATATTTTGGACATAACTATTTTTCCTATAAAACTCCAGATATAACATTTGTATTCTGCTCAGGTTGGAGCCTCGGAGACTTGTGTAAGGTATCACTATGTTCTTAGGATTCTACCTACACAACTACTTAAGTGTATTTTACCCAATGTAAAATAGTCTATTATTCTCTAATATTAATATACTTAACATCTATTTCAAATTGCATTAAGGGGGCTTTACACGCTACGACATCGCTAATGCGAACTCATTGGGGTCACGGATTTGGTGACGCACATCCGGCCGCATTAGCAATGCCGTTGCGTGTGACACCGATGAGCGATTTTGCATCGTTGCAAAAACGTGTAAAATCGCTCATCGGTGACATGGGGGTCCATTCTCAAATATCGTTACTGCAGCAGTAACGAAGTTGTTCCTCGTTCCTGCGGCAGCACACATCGCTGCGTGTGACGCCGCAGGAGCGAGGAAGCTCTCCTTACCTGCCTCCCGGCTGCTATGCAGAAGGAATCTCCTTCCGCCCCTCCGCTTCTATTGGGCGGCAGCTCAGTGACGCAGCTGTGACGCTGAACGAACCACCCCCTTAGAAAGGAGGCGGTTCGCCGGTCACAGCGACGTCGCCGGGCAGGTAAGTATGTGTGACATGTCTAGGCGATGTTGTGCGGCACGGGCAGCGATTTGCCCGTGTCGCACAAAAGATGTGGGCGGGTACCCATGCTAGCGATATCGGTACCGATATCGCAGCGTGTAAAGTAGCCTTTAGACTCTCCAACAAGATGTCATTAAAATGGGATTACTATTGTTTTATAGTGGATACAATTATGGGAAAATATACATTTTCACATGGCTATGGAAAAGTGAGTCAATAGAGTTTATGTAAAAGGGTTGTACCACAATTATATATTTACTTTATAGACCATAAAGATGAATATTTGCAATTTACATTAAATAAAAAACAAGGCAGGAAGAATTATGACATCTACCCAATGTTCAAAGTGTATAGTGCGGCTCCATCCAATGAGTTGAATGCCTCTGGTCACAAATCATAAAAATATAAACACTATGTAAATAAATTAATATACTACACCGTGTGCAGAATTATTAGGCAAGTTGTATTTTAGCAAATTTTTTTTTATTATTAATCAACAACTATGTTTTCAATCAACCCAAAAGACTCATAAATATCAAAGCTTAATATTTTTGGAAGTTGGAGTGGGGTTTTTTAGATTTGGCTATCTTAGGAGGATATCTGTTTGTGCAGGTAACTATCACTGCACAGAATTATTAGGCAACTTAATAAAAACCAAATATATTCCCATCTCACTTGTTTATTTTCACCAGGTAAACCAATATAACTGCACAAAATTTAGAAATAAACATTTCTGACATGCAAAAACAAAACCCCAAAAAATTAGTGTCCAATATAGCCACCTTTCTTTATGATGACATTCAACAGCCTACCATCCATAGATTCTGTCATTTGCTTGATCTGTTTATGATCAACATTGCGTGCAGCAGCCACCACAGTCTCCAGACACTGTTCCGAGAGGTGTACTGTTTTCCTCCCTGTAGATCTCATATTTTATGAGGGACCACAGGTTCTCTATTGGGTTCAGATCAGGTGAACAAGGGGGCCATGTCATTATTTTTTCATATTTTAGACCTTTACTGGCCAGCCCCGCTGTGGAGTAGTTGGATGCATGTGATGGAGCATTGTCTTGCATGAAAATCATGGGTTTTTTTAACGATACCGACTTCGTCCTTTACCACTGCTTGAAGAAGTTGTCTTCCAGAAACTGGCAGTAGGTCTGGGAGTTGAGCTTCACTCCATCCTCAACCCGAAAAGGTCCCACAAGTTCATCTTTGATGATACCAGCCCATACCAGTACCCCACCTCCACCTTGCTGGCGTCTGAGTCGGAGTGGAGCTCTCTGCCCTTTACTGATCCAGCCTCTGGCCCATCCATCTGGCCCATCAAGAGTCACTCTCATTTCATCAGTCCATAAAACCTTTGAAAAATCAGTCTTAAGATATTTCTTGGCCCAGTCTTTACGTTTTATCTTGTTTCTTGTTCAAAGGTGGTCGTTTTCAGCCTTCCTTACCTTGGCCATGTCCCTGAGTATGGCACACCTTGTGCTTGTTGATACTCCAGTAACGTTGCAGCTCTGAAATATGGCCAAACTGGTGGCAAATGGCATCTTGGCAGCTTAACACTTGATTTTTCTCAATTCATGGGCAGTTATTTTGCGCCTTTTTTGCCCAACACACTTCTTGCGACCCTGTTGGCTATTTGCCATGAAGCACTTGATTGTTCGGTGATCACGCTTCAAAAGTTTGGCAATTTCCAGACTGCTGCATCCCTCTGCAAGACATCTCACAATTTTGGACTTTTCAGAGCCCGTCAAGTCTCTCTTCTGACCCATTTTGCCAAAGGAAAGGAAGTTGCCTACTAATTAAGCACACCTTATATAGGGTGTTGATGTCATTACACTGCACCCCTCCTCATTACAGGGATGCACATCACCTGATTTACTTAATTGGTAGTTGGCTCTCAAGCCTATGCAGCTTGGAGTAGGACAACTTATATAAAAATTATCATGTGATCAAAATACTCATTTGCCTAATAATTCTGCACACAGTGTATAAATACAATATATTAAACGTGTGTCTTCTTCCAAGCCAGCTCAAGGTGATATTTGGCCAAATGAGTTAAAGGGGTATTCATATGTTATTAAATGCTTTAGTTAGTTGTGATGAAATTAAACATGTTTGCATTTGACTTGCCTTTTCTTCCTGCTGTAATTTTGCTGTAAGAGCTTCTTACAAAGCGTACAGCTTGTTTTCAAGAACATAACCACTTGACCCTCGATAAGTTTGTGCAGTAGTTACATTTCAGGATGAAGAATTAACATCCAAGCCATCTCTATTCAGCCCATTCATTTCTATACAGCAATTACACATTCGACTACCTTCCTCTCCTACTCAGCTCCTGACAAGCTGCTGTTATAAAGCTTGCAAAGTTACCACTGCCCACAATTGGCAGCTTCCAGAGCAAGTCTCCACTTCATGGCTTTCACTTTCCTAAGCCATGTGCTTGTTCAAATGCCTTGCTATATTTTATATATGTAAATACAGCGATAGCAGTGTACACTGCAGAATAAACACTTATAGCTGAATGTCTTACATCAGAACTATAAAGCTCAGTGCAAGTTTTGCTATTGTTAAAGTTCACCTGCTGATGAGAACTGTCACCAATGATATCATGAAATAAGGAGACTGCAGAGCTGGTAGCTGGAGAATAAACAAGTTGAAAATACTCCTTTAAAGCTGTCACCAGGTTTTTGCTACCTTATGTGAGATCAGCATAATTGCGGGGCAGAGACCCTGATTTCTGCAATGTGTCACTTACTGGGCTGCTGGTTGTCATGTTGATAAAATCACTGTTTTATCTGCTGCAGATCTACTAGTTCTCTGAATGCTGGGCTCAGTATCACCCTGCCCACACCACTGATTGGCAGTGTTCTACCTATGCACAGTGGACACAGCTGCCAATCAGTGGTGGGGGCAGCATTACACAGAGCTCATGAATATTATTAGTCTTCTAATAATCTCTTGCTGTTAAAATGAGTAGTTTATCAAAACTAAACTATGCAGCCTAGTAAGTGACACAACACAGGAATCAGGGTCTCTGTCTCTCCATCATGCTGCTCCTAAATTAGGTGGCAAAAATCTGGTGCCAGATCCGCTTTAAGGACCATATTTTAAGCCAATTTATATGACACCACTACTTGTATAAAGATTCCACTATGGAGGAGGAGGAAGTTCTAGACCAGGGGTGGGGAACCTCTGGCCTTTTCTGCAGACCCCAGGCATGTTCCCGGGACTGGCAGTGTTCGAGCTGCCACCGCGGTCTTGCCAGCCACCGGCCCTTTAAATCCCCACATGCGCTGCTTTGTACCAATGGGCTCTCTCGCTGGCCAGTGCCATCAAGTACAGGACTTACTTTGTGAGCGGATTTAGCACTCTGCGGTTTAGTCCCACAGCAGCTTCATAGGTTCCAGCGGAGTGTGCCTGCTCTCATTAGACGTGTGCCCAGCTCTCGCCCTCCAATACTGTGAGCCAGGCGCCCGCCCTCCCGAGCTGTGTGCCCGGCGCCTGCCCTCCAATGCTGTGTGCTCACCCTCTGGTGCTTTGTGGTCCCCCAGTTTTGTGTGCAACCCTCAGTGCTGTGTATCACCCTAGGTTTGTGTTACCCCCAGTGGTGTTTGTGCTCTGCAAGTGCTGTGTGCCCCCCAGTGCTGTATCACCCCCAGTGATATTTCCCCAATCCTGTGTACCACCCCCAGTGCTGTGTAGCCCCCAAGTAATGTCCTGCTCCTTAGTGATGTCTGTGCCCCCCAGTGCTGCTGTCCATGACCCCTCCCAGTGCTGTTTGGGCCCCACAGCCATTTTTATGCTTCCCAGTGATGTCTGTGCCCCAGCCCCTCCTGTCATATGTATGCCCCCATCCCCTCCTGTGATGTGTATTTGCCCCATCCCCTCCTGTGATGTGTATTTGCCCCATCCCCTCCTGTGAGGTGTATTTGCTCCATCCCCTCCTGTGATGTGTAACTGCCCCATCACCTCCTGTGATGTGTATTTGCCCTATTCCTTCCTGTGATGTGTATAGCCCCAGCCCCTCCTGTGATGTGTATGGCCACAGCCTCTCCTGTGATGTGCATGACCCCAGACCCTCCTGTGATGTGTATGACCCCAGCCCCTCCTGTGATGTGTATGGCCCCAGCCCCTCCTGTGATATATACATCACATTGGAGATGCTAGGGGCATATACATCACAGGAGGGAATGGAGCATATACATCACAGTGGAGACGCTGAGGGCATATACATCACATTGGTGAGGCTGGGGCATATACATCACAGGAAGGGCAGGGGGCATATACATCACAGGAGGGGCAGGGGGCACATACAACACAGGATGGGCTCAGAGTATATACATCACAGGAGGGGCTGAGGCATATACATGTCCCCAGCCCCTCGTGTGATATAATTGCCCAAAATGTCTCCTGTGATGTACATACAGCGGTCCCAACGTCTCCCATGTGATGTATGTGCCTCCAGTGTCTCCTGTGATGTATATGGTTTACCAATCTTATTGTCACAAAGAGTTGACTGAGCTCAAGACCGAGACAAACCTGGAAAAGCAGATGAGAGAAGCAACTTGATCAATATCACCAAACATCACAGCCGCACCAAAGAGAAACAGCTCCGGCCACCACAGTAGGAGTGTAGGGGTGAGTTAATGAATTGTTTAACCAAAACAAAATAGCAGGGTCATTTTCACATTGATAATTTTGTGCGGCCCCCGAAGGTTGGTAGAAATTTCCAAATGGCCCTTGGTAGAAAAAAGGTTCCCCATCCCTGTTCTAGACTGATCGGATTACTAAGTGTTAAAATCTGACAGTCACAATTACTGATCAATATACAAAACATAACTTGAAAGAGTCAAATTACAGTTCAATCAAAGATTCATTATTATGATTAGTGGTAATATTCTGGTCAGTATAAAACGCATTTCACAGACTGCAGAGACAACAGCACAAGGGTATAGTGCCTGTCTCACAATCCGAGCGTATGACAGATTCAGCACCAGCAACAGCTCCCACAGAACCAGCCCTTCACTGATACTGTGCTATTAGCCAGCCTTGTAGTGAACCATTCAGTAACATGATGTGACATCCACTGCTGGAGGGCCATGATGTCACTGAGACAAGTCCTAAAGTTCTGTTAATTAGTTTGCAGTACAATCTATTGCAGTCCTAGTGGTGGTGCAAAGGCAGCAATGCTTCATGTCCGTGACCGTCTGCACATTGACAATAAAGGTGATTCCGCCAGACATTAAGTCATAGGAATGCAAAGTCTGTGATTTGTGTAACTCAAATACTTATATATAAAAGGGTGGTTCACTACTCTGCATTAGTGGCCACATCCCTGTAAAACTGATAGGGAAGGCTTTTTCTAAATACCTTGTTCAGCCAATTCTGCCTGTGAGTGGCGCTATTGTGCTCCGCTCATCCCCATCACGTGACACCTGGGGTCCGTGACCTCTGAGACCCGGTGATGTCACATCAACTTCCAGTTGACCTGACATCACCGAGGTGGCCCCAGTCTTCTTGAGTGATTGGATGTGGGCGATGTTTCACTGCTTGTCACAGCCCAGTATCTTGCACGGTCTCTCCGAGCGATGCTGAGCTGTGACAAGCAGTGAAACTCCGCCCACAGCCCGGTCACTCAGGAAGACTGGGGCCGGCCTCGGTGATGTCAGGTCACCTGGAAGTTGACGTGACATCACCGGATCTCAGCGGTCACAGAGCCCGGTGGAGGTCACTTCATGGGGGTGAGCAGACTGCAATAGCGCCGCTCAGAGGCAGAATGTACTACAAAAGGTATTTAGAAAAAGCCTTCCCTATCGGTTTTACAGAGATGTGGCCACTAATACTGAGTAGTGAGCCACCCCTTTAGGTTAATTAACTAGTAGTTAAAGGGGTATTCCCAGCTCCAAGATCCTATCCTAATATGTAGTAGGTTTAATAATATTAGCAAATACCTCCAATTAGAAATGTAGTATAGGTCTCCTGATTAGCTATTACCTCATGTACAGGGCATTACAGTAGCTTAGGTATCCATGGTTATGACCACTGATATAATATTAGTTGCTAGTGGTTATAACCATGGATACCTAAGCTACTATAATACCCTGCACATGAGGCAAGTGATATAGCTAATCAAGAGAACTATACTAAATTTGTAATTGAAGAAACTGTGGAAAAACAAAGCGCAATAGGGTCTTACCCTCGTATGTAGGGGTATAGGATGGGGGAGCAATACTACTCACCAAATGTGGTTGTGAGAGTCACAACCACTGTAATCGCATGTAAAACTTGACCAAGGCAGCAGCAACCCAAAGTGGCAGATAACAGAGAGAGGTAGAAACTGGGTTCTTCAACGCCGCGCCAATGATCACCAGCCAAAGGATCAGATCAATGAAGCTTTATTATTGCATCGGTCTACGCGTTTCAGGAGCCCTGCTCCCTTCCTCAGGACCATCAGACATAAGCATACATCAAATCTCTTTTGTATCAAATTTGTAATTGGAAGTATTTGCTATTATTACATATTGGGCTAGGATTTTGGAGATGGGAATACCCCTTTAACTCTTTTACAAACTTCTGGATGCAATGTGTCTATAGGAGAAGCAATGCTCCACAGACTGCAGTCCTAATTATCAGTGTCCCTTATGACACACAGGTAACACTGTATATGTGGAGCTTTCATTAGAAGCAGGCACTAGCTCAGGGATCTGCTGAGGTTAGGTGACACTCTTCAGCTCTCCCCTGCATCTCTGCTAACAATCCCTGCTTGCTGGATATGCTGACCTGATTTTGCAATAGCAATGCCCCTCCCAGCTCAGTGACATGTGATGACAGAGCCCTTCCCAAATAAAGTTGAACATATAGCTGCTTTGATATCGGAGAGTGCTGGATTGTGGATCTCTTCCAGTCTGCAGCAAAACTTTCAATGCAAGGATACAAGGCAGGTGATAAAGTATCTGCTGCATTCATCCATCTGGCAAGATCAAGCCCAGCTAGGAAGGAGCAGCCCTACTGACAGGTATGTGCCCAGTGCTGGAGAGCACAGATACAACCTGCTGCAGTGTATACATAGCACATACAGAACATGCACTTATCTTCTATGCTGGGAATTTCATTCAATTAGTAGCAGAGGAGACTTTGTTATTATATTTTGTTTATTTTGCTATTTCTGATGTATTGGAATTACTACAGAACTTGAGATAGGAAAGATAGAATAAATAGTGCCATTGGCTGTAATGAAATGCTTAATTGCTAGTCTTTCTCTATCTGCACCACTTAGAATGTAAGAAGCTTCTGCAGATACAATGCAGCAGAGGATCTCAGCACAGGAATAAGTGTAATGCATATACCATGCACTCATGCAATCCATTGGATGACTCATAGATATGTAAGGTGACGTAATGACTATAAATAAGATTTCTAAATTGTAAGGAATGCAAGAGAACAAATGAATTCCACCCTTTCACCACCACATAGTTATTGGGTGTAGTATATAATGTGCCTGGCGTATTTGCAGGTACAGAACCTAGAGATGATACATGTGTATTAAAGAGGAATAATATCACTCTGCAGACGCCAGTGACTGAATACAGTATAACGGCAACCAGGGCACATGGCTACAACAGCATTGCTTGTCACCGTGCCAAAAATGTATATTTCACTGGAGGACGGTGGTGGTGGAGGGGGTGTGGTGCATGCCGGATGCACATTCACTAAGGCTGCTTTCACACATCAGTTTTTTGCATCCGGTTTTTTTTGCCGCCGGATGCGTTTTTCCCTCATAGACTTGCATTAGCGCCGGATTGTACCGCATGGCCTTGCGTTGTGTCCGTTTTTTTCCGGATGCGGCATATTTAGCCGATGCGGCGGCCGCATGGAATGTTGCTTGCAGTGTTTTTTGTCTGCGGCTAAAAACCGCATCGCGCTGGATCCAGCGCGATTTACAATGCAAGCCTATGGACGCCGGATGCGGTGTCGGGCGGCAAAAACCGCATCCGGCCAGAGGCGGTTTTTTGAACTGTGCATGCTCAGTATCTTACCGGATCTGTTAAAAAACGGACGGGCCACATGGAAAAACTTATGCAACGGATCCGTTTTTTTCGCCGCATCCATTGCATAGATTTTTGAGCCGGAATGAGCCTGATGCAAAAAAACTGATGTGTGAAAGCAGCCTAAGTTTAGTCCTCTTTGTCTACTTCAGAATATATAATAAGAATACATGATGGTAAGAGGAGGCGTATATGGTCATTATATCTTCTTGTGGATGGGCAGGTTATAAAATTGGACTGTATGGAAGCGGGGTACTGATATAACACATCCACTGTGAAGTGGTCTCTATTTATAAACAATTTATTTTCAAATTGTATTCTCCGTAATTACTTGGACTTATACGATAATAAGACAATTACATGCAAACGCGTGCCAATATACATGCTAATGTATGCAAATATACAGTAGATATGTATACAAAGCTTTGTAATGTACAGACAATGCTGGATCCACATTGTAAGTGAAGAATGTTATAAAATACATATCGCAGTCTGGTACTTTAAGATGCCGTTCGTAGGGAATGGCCATGGCTGAGATGACAGTGAACATGATATATGACATTACATGAAGAATTCTTTTTTGCAGTTAGCGTTTTGCTGACCTTCTTAAAGGAAAGTATCCAAGTAGAAAATCTACATATTGTGCAAGATAAAAGTGATACGCTCCTAATGCATTCAGTGCTAAAAATAAATGTATCCTGATCTGCCAGCGCTGAGAAAGCATCTGCTGCCGACTGGATCACCACAGAAACACCATTGTCACATGTCACAAACTTAGCATGGTGCTGCCACACCAAGGAGCGCTCTGCTGTATGAAGGGAACGTATTGATACTATGACACGGCCCTGTGTTCTGCGCATGGGGCAGATATATACGCACGCACTCATATTTTTATTTTAATACAACAAGGTACTGTTAATATATTAGGAAAATGATGATTTGTGCTTGGACAGAACAGATAATCACTTTGATTTCTTTAAGGTAAATATTTATATTTAATACATCTAATATATAAAGCTGAGTGTATGTATGTATGTGTGTATGTCTTCTAAAAGAATCCGCACCGTCGCAAACTTTTGTAAAAAAAAACCCTATTTGACTTAGGAAATGTCATAGACTATATTTTGAGGGGAAAATGTAACCCTGCGCTTTACAGTTATTCGCCAAAAGACCTCCTTACATTAAAGTCAATGGAGCTGGGAGCCACAATGCAGCCAGAACTTCAAAAGAAAGTTGGCATGTCACAATGCAGCCAGGGAAAAAGACAGACAGGGAAAGAGACAGACAGGGAAAGAGACAGACAGAGATAGGCAGAGACAGACAGACAAAGAGACAGATAGACACAGGCAAAGAGACAGACAGGGAAAGAAATAGAGACAGACAGGGAAAGAGACAGACAGACAGACAGACAGGGAAAGAGACAGACAGACAGGGAAAGAGATAGACAGACAGGGAAAGAGATAGACAGACAAAGAGATAGAGAGATAGACAGAGACTGGGAGAGACACAGTTACTATCTCGGGCAACGCCGGATACTAGAGCTAGTTATGTTATATTTCTCAAAACAGGCACAAGAGAGAAAATTGGAGGTGTTTCCCACAACAGCCAGTCAGGATGCTTGTTTTCACTTCTGAAGTCACGTCCTGAAAATGTTTCGGTACAAGTGGTTACATTGTATTTGTTTATTTTAGTCACTTACAAGGCACTACTAATTCCACAGAAGTGAGAATCACTCCCCATGGAGGCTCACAATCTATATTCCCTATCACTATGTATTTGGAGAGTGAGAGGAAACCGGAGAACCCAGAGGAAACCCACACAACACGGGGAGAACATACAAACTCCTTGCAGATGTTGTCCTTGGTAGGTTTTCAACCCAGCACCCCAGCGCTGCAAGACTGCAGTGATAACTACTGTACCACCATGCAGTGCTAACCAATGAGCCAACCTGGCTCTCTGTCAGCAAAGAAAACGTCATTATAAGGGCATGTTCACACGTTACAGATTTGTTTGCATCTTTTGGAAGAAAAAACGCTGCTGAAAAAATTGTGTTTTTTGCCGTGGTTTCGCCCCTTTTGGTGCGTTTTTGATGCTGTTCTTTTTTTGCATTCTGGTAGGAAAACTGCTGGAAGAAACACAGAAATAACTGAACAAGTCAATTGATTGGTGCACATTTTTTCTGCACCACATTCTGCAAGGAAAAAATCTGCATCATGTGCAGAACACTTCAGGATCTCATAGACTTTCCTGGGATGCGTTTTCCCTTGCAGATTGATTAAAATCTGCAACAAAAAACGCATAAAAACGCAGAAAAAAAAATGCAGCCTAATAGTCGGGAGTCTGAAAAGAAACACATTCTGCAAAGTAATTGACAGACCGCTGTATCTCATCTTTTTAGACTCGCTTGTAACAGGGTTGGTGCCTCAGGATTGGAGGATTGCTGATGTGGTACTGAAATTTAAGAAAGGTAAGAGGGTAGATCCAGGCAACTACCGTCCAGTAAGCCTGACATCAGTAGTATGCAAAAATTTTTGAGGGCATTTTAAGGGATGACATGCAAAAATATGTTGCAGAAAATAATATAATAACTGACAAACAGCATGGAATCATGAAAGATAAGTCGTGTCTAACCAACCTGTTGGGGTTCTATGAGGGGGTAAGTGCAAACCTGGATATTGGTAATGCAGCTGATGTGATTTATTTGGACTTTGCAAAGGCATTTGATACTGTGCCACATAATAGCCTTATACTAAAGCTCCAGAAGCAAGGACTAGGACATTCAGAAGTTAGTCAGTTCAAAGGTGGGCAACTAGACTACTATAAGGAATGGAAGGCCTCCCATATGATGACAGGTTGAAAAAGTTAGATATGTTTAGCTTCGAAAAAAGACGTCTCAGAGGAGATCTCATTTATATGTATAAATACATGTGTGGTCAATATAAAGGACTGGCACATGACTTATTTCTGCCAAAGACAATACTAAGAACCAGGGAGCATACACTGTGAATGGAAGAAAAGCGATTCCGACAGCTAAATAGGAAAGGGTTCTTTACAGTTAGAGCAGTCAGACAGTGGAACACCCTACCACAAGAGGTAGTAATGGCAGATACTATAACAGCTTTTAATAAAGGGCTGGATGATTTCCTCAGTACACACAACATTGTCGGTTATAAATGACTTAGTGACAAAATATAGAACTGGTGGAGGAAGGTTGAACTAGATGGACCTAGGTCTTTTTTCAACCTAAGTAACTATGTAACTATGTAAGTGCACCAAGACATAAATGGGGGTATAAAAGTTACAAAGACAGAGTTAGGTGTCTGCTGTTGTGAAATTTGGCCTTTACTGTATCTTCTATAATGCAATGATGCAAATATTTCATGGCCTTCCAACGCAGCAAGATGTCAATTTGATTTTACACTTTTATCAAATTAGTGAAGATCTTGTGAACCACTTACTGTACCGGCAACTCATGGCCTATAGGTACATTGAACGGTTCATAAACTAACAAAAAATACTTTTACAGCTGAAGATCCTTGAGAGTTCATTTATAGCACAAACTTTAAAAGTTTACTCATGGAACATATTTGTACTTAACTATGTATTAAAAAACCCAAGACAAAACGACGTTTGTCTCATGCTACTTATTCAACTACTTTCAACAAAGTGATTAGATGGAGGGCATCGCTACTTTAATGTCTTCAAACTTTTTCACAGTGACCCTGAGGATGGTCCTTTGGATCCCACAAATTGGGATCTACAAAAACTCATTATTTCTATATAGTGACATTGGTTTTGGCAAAACATACCGTAGCTCAGAGTGGATGTTTTTCTTTGTAAGAATAGGTTTCTTTCTTACCACCCTACCCACAGGCCAGACATGTAAAGAATATGGGAGATTGTTATCACGTGCAGCATACAGTGGAATGTAAAAGTTTGGACACCCTGGTCAAAATGACTGTTAGGCTATGTGCCCACGGGGAAAGTGTCCTGCGGATATATCCGCAGGACATTCCGCAGGAGCTCCCAGAAATCCACAGCACAACTTTGTCTGTTTTCATGCTGCGGATGTGATGCGGTTGTATTGCGGAATGTCGTGCGGATATGCTGTGGTCATCCTGCATTGAGGATACAATACATGGCTTCGGCACTGCATCCTAAATGCAAAACAAGTGCTGGACTGATCGAGGAGTTCGTACTTACCTTTATCACGCAGCACTTCACTTTCCGGCCGTGTCTGTCAGTGTCTGCACTTTGCAGGAGAAGGTGGGCGGGCCTGAACTAGCTCCGACTGTCACATGACCGGAACTCATGCAAGCCCCGCCCACCACCTCCTTCCTGCTCCTAGCTCCACAGCGCTCCTCTGCACTAGAGGAAGTGACTCCGGTGTCTTCTATTAAGGCAGGTAAGTATGGGACCCTGCGGAAAAATCCACAGGAATAATCCACACACTGCAGATTTTTCCGCAGGGAAATGCACATTATTTCCGCTGCAGAAAAAAATGCAGCATGGGCACAGCAGTTCCAAAATGCCATAGAAATGGCTGGGGACCCACTGTACTGCGTATTTTTGAAAGATCCACGGAAGTTCCGCGAAACAATCGTGGCAAATTCCGTAAATTTTCCGCAGCGGGGGCACATAGCCCTATTGTGAACAGTTAAGCAAGTTGAAAATGAAATGATCTCTAAAAGGCATCCATTTAAAGATTTCACATTTCCTTTGTGTTGTAGAAAAAATATATAATTTCATCTTTTACATTTTAAAATTAAGAAAAAAAGGAAAATGGGCCAATGGAATAGTTTGGTCACCCTGCATGGTTAGTACCTAGTAGCACCCCCTTTGGCAAGTATCACAGATTGTAAATGGTTTTTGTAGTAGCCAAGTGTCTTTTAATTCTTGTTTGAGGGATTTTCATCCATTCTTTCTTGTAAAGTCTTCCAGTTCTGTGAGATTCCTGGCTCATCTTGCATGCACTGCTCTTTTGAGGTCTAGCCACAGATTTTCAATGATATTCAGATTAGGGGACTGTGAGGGCCATTGTAAAACCTTCAGCTTGTGCCTTTTGAGGTCGTCTGTTGTGGATGTTGACTTGTGTTTAGGATCATTATCTATTTGAAGATGCCATCCTCCTTTCAACTTCAGCTTTTTTTACAAATGGTTATGTTTGCATCAAGAATTTGTTGAAATTTAATTGAATCCATTCTTTCCTCTACCTCGTTAAATGTTCCTTATGCCATTGGCTGGAACACAACCCCAAAGCATGATTGATCCATCCCCATGCTTAACCCCTTCAGCCCCCAGCCTGTTTTCACCTTAAAGACCCGGCCATTTTTTGCAATTTTGACCAGTGTCACTTTGACAGGTTATAACTCTAGAACACTTCAACGGATCCTGGCGATTCTGAGATTGTTTTTTCGTGACATATTGTACTTCATGTCAGTGGTAAATTTAGCCCGATATGTTTTGCATTTATTTGTGAAAATTTCGGAAATTTGGCGAAAATTTTGAAAATTTTGCAATTTTCAAAATGTGAAATTTTATGCCCATAAATCTGAGAGATATGTCACACAAAAAAGTTACTAAATAACATTTCCCACATGTCTACTTTACACCAGCGCAATTTTTGAAAAAAAAAAAATTCCGTTAGGAAGTTAGAAGGGTTCAAAGTTCATCACCAATTTCTCATTTTTCCAACAAAATTTACAAAAAAAATTTTTTTAGGTACCACATCACATTTGGAGTGATTTGAGAAACCTAGGCGACAGAAAATACCCAAAAGTGACCCAATTCTAAAATCTGCACCCCTCACTCTGCTCAAAACCACATCCAAGAAGTTTATTAACCCTTTAGGAGCTTCACAGCAACCAAAGCAATGTAGACGAAAAAATGAAAATTTTACTTTTTTAACACAAAAATGTTACTTTAGCCATAAAAATTAGTATTTTCACAAGGGTATCAGGAAAAATGCATCATAAAATGTATCGTGCATTTTCTCCTGAGTACGCAGATACCCCATATGTGGTGGTAATCAAATGTTTGGGCACACAGCAGGACTCGGAAGGCAAGGAGCGCCATTTGAATTTTTGAGTGCAAAATTAGCTGCACTCATTAGCGGACACCATGTCGGGTTTGAAGACTCCCTGAGGTGCCTAAACAATGGAGCTCCCCCACAAATGACCCCATTTTGGAAACTAGAGCCCTCAAATATTTTTTCTAGATGTTTGATGTGCACTTTGAACCCCTGGGGGCTTCACAGAAGTTTATAACGTTGAGCCGTGAAAAGAAAAAAAATTTTTTTTACCACAAAACTGTTGCTTCAACCAGGTAGCTTTTTTATCACAAGGGTATCAGGAAAAAATGCACCATAAAATGTATTGTGCATTTTCTCCTGAGTACGCAGATACCCCATATGTGGTGGAAATCAAATGTTTGGGCACACAGCAGGACTCGGAAGGCAAGGAGCGCCATTTGAATTTTTGAGTGCAAAATTAGCTGCACTCATTAGCGGACGCCATGTCGGGTTTGAAGACTCCCCGAGGTGCCTAAACAATGGAGCTCCCCCATAAGTGACCCCATTTTGGAAACTAGAGCCCTCAGATATTTTTTCTAGATGTTTGATGTGCACTTTGAACCCCTGGGGGCTTCACAGAAGTTTATAACGTTGAGCCGTGAAAAGAAAAAAAAATTTTTTTACCACAAAACTGTTGCTTCAACCAGGTAGCTTTTTTTATCACAAGGGTATCAGGAAAAAATGCACCATAAAATGTATTGTGCATTTTCTCCTGAGTACGCAGATACCCCATATGTGGTGGAAATCAAATGTTTGGGCACACAGCAGGACTCGGAAGGCAAGGAGCGCCATTTGAATTTTTGAGTGCAAAATTAGCTGCACTCATTAGCGGATGCCATGTCGGGTTTGAAGACTCCCCGAGGTGCCTAAACAATGGAGCTCCCCCATAAGTGACCCCATTTTGGAAACTAGAGCCCTCAAATATTTTTTCTAGATGTTTGATGTGCACTTTGAACCCCTGGGGGCTTCACAGAAGTTTATAACGTTGAGCCGTGAAAAGAAAAAAAAATTTTTTTACCACAAAACTGTTGCTTCAACCAGGTAGCTTTTTTTATCACAAGGGTATCAGGAAAAAATGCACCATAAAATGTATTGTGCATTTTCTCCTGAGTACGCAGATACCCCATATGTGGTGGAAATCAAATGTTTGGGCGCACGGCAGGACTCGGAAGGCAAGGAGCGCCATTTCACAGCAAAATTGGTTGGAATTATTAGCGGACGCCATGTTGCGTTTGGAGACCCCCCCGAAAGGGCCTAAACAATGGAGCTCCCCCACAATTGACCCCATTTTGGAAACTAGACCCCTCATGGAATTTATCTAGCTGTTTAGGGAGCACTTTGAACCCCTGGAGGCTTCACAAACGTTTGTAATGTTCAGCCGTGAAAATATTTTATTTTTTTTACCACAAAATTGTTTTTTCAAACGGGTAGCTTTTTTTTCCACAAGGGTATCAGGAAAAAATGCACCATAAAATGTATTGTGCAATTTCTCCTGAGTACGACGATACCTCATATGTGGTGGAAATCAATTGTTTGGGCGTACGGCGGGGCTCAGAAGAGAAGGAGCGCCATTTCACAGTAAAATTGATTGGAATTATTAGCAGACGCCATGTTTCATTTGGAGACCCCCTGAGGTGCCTAAACAATGGAGCTCTCCCACATGTGATCCCATTTTGGAAACTAGACCCCCCCCATACAAAAAAAATTAGTTTGGCGAAATAAAAAATACAGACATCAGTAGAAAAAAAAAAAAAATGAGCGCCTGCCAAGACCAGTGCCAAACGTGAGAGCAATGCACGAGTCTCGCATCGCATCATCCACTGCAGTCTGGAAGCGAGCAACTGCGCTGGATAATGCGATGCGAGAGGGCAGGGCGGCAGATGAGAAAGGGCGCAGCGGATGGAAGATGGGAAAGGGCGCAGCAGGTGGAGTAGCGGCAGAGGATGGGAAAGGGCGCAGCGGATGGATGATGGGAAATGGCGCAGCGGATGGATGGGAAATGGCGCAGCGGATGGAGGAGCGGCAGAGGATGGGGGGGCAAGCCAGCCACCCTCCCCCCACATGTGCTGCAAGCCAGCCACCCTCCCCCCACATGTGCTGCAAGCCAGCCACCCTCCCCCCACATGTGCTGCAAGCCAGCCACCCTCCCCCCCCACATGTGCTGCAAGCCAGCCACCCTCCCCCCACATGTGCTGCAAGCCACCCTCCCCCCACATGTGTTGCAAGCCACCCTCCCCCCACGTGGGGGGAGGGTGGCTTGCAGCACATGGAGGGATAGGAGGTGTAGCGATGGAGAAGGGGCAGCCGATGAAGGAGGCGGCGGCGGCGGCCGCCGATCGGGAACAGTGGGGGCCGATTCGGGGGCAGCAGCGGCTGAAAAAGGTGGGTGCGACGGCGGCGGGGACAGTGGCGAGCATGGCGGCGGGGACAGCGGTGGATCGGGAGCGGCGGCGGGGACAGCGGTGGAGCGGGAGCAGCGGCGGGGCGATCGGAGACAGCGGCGGGGACAGCGGTGGAGCGGGAGCATGGCGCCGGGGCGATCGGAGACAGCGGCGGGGACAGCGGTGGAGCGGGAGCATGGCGGGGCGATCGGAGACAGCGGCGGGGACAGCGGTGGAGCGGGAGCATGGCGCCGGGGCGATCGGAGACAGCGGCGGGGACAGCGGTGGAGCGGGAGCATGGCGGGGCGATCGGAGACAGCGGCGGGGACAGCGGTGGAGCGGGAGCATGGCGCCGGGGCGATCGGAGACAGCAGCAGGGACAGCGGTGGAGCGGGAGCATGGCGGGGCGATCGGAGACAGCGGCGGGGACAGCAGTGGAGCGGGAGCATGGCGCCGGGGCGATCGGAGACAGCGGCGGGGACAGCGGTGGAGCGGGAGCATGGCGGGGCGATCGGAGATAGCGGCGGGGACAGCGGTGGAGCGGGAGCATGGCGCCGGGGCGATCGGAGACAGCGGCGGGGACAGCGGTGGAGCGGGAGCATGGCGGGGCGATCGGAGACAGCGGCGGGGACAGCGGTGGAGCGGGAGCATGGTGCCGGGGCGATCGGAGACAGAGGCGGGGACAGCGGTGGAGCGGGAGCATGGCGGGGCGATCGGAGACAGCGGCGGGGACAGCGGTGGATCGGGAGCAGCGGCGGGGCGATCGGGGACAGGGGCGGGCGGGCGGCGGGGACAGCAACTTACCGCTCTCCTCGGCTTCCAGGGACGGTCACAGGCCGCAGATCCACATTGATTGGAGAGAGCGGTCACAAGACCGGTCTCTCCAATCAGAGCTGGGGGTGGGTGAAGCATCGATCACCCAGCTCCAGCCAATGGCCAGTGCTACAGCAGCACTGATCAGGGCTGGATTTCAATGTTCCAGCCATTTTCAATGGCTGGAACATTACAGTGGCTGTAATTGGCTGAGCGGCGTTCGTCAGCCAATCACAGCCTCTGTAGGTTCGGGGAGGAGGCACCACCCCTCCTGAGGTCAGGCAGAGGTCCCCTCCTTCCCGAATCTACTGTTTAAGTAAACAAATTTCACTCCCCGGGGCTCCGGGACCGCGATTTCGCCATGACGTACTGAGTACGTCATGGGTCGTTTAGCACCATGTCACCATGACGTACTCAGTACGTCCAAGGTCGTTAAGGGGTTAATGTTTGGCAATACATTCTTTTTCTGAAATTATGTGCCGTTTGATCATTGTGGCCAAAGAGTTCTACTTATCGGTCCACAGGACTTATTTTCAAAATGCATCAGGCTTGTTTAGATGTCGAACGCTGAATTTTATGGTGAGGATGCAGGAGATGTTTTCTTTTCATGACTCTTCCATGAAGGCCATATTTGTGCAAGTGTTTCTGAGTAGTAGAACAATGTACCACAACTTCAGAGTCTGCTAATCTTCCTGAGAGTCTTTTGCAGTCAGAGGTAGGGGTTCCGATTTCCCTCTCTAGCAATCCTATGAGCAGCTCTCACAAATTTTGCTTGGTTTTCCAGACCTTATGTTGACCTCCACTGTTCCTGTTAACTGCCATTTCTTAATTACATTTCAAATCGAGGAAAGGGCAACTTGAAAAAGTGCAAGGCAGCTGCTTAGAAGAAGCCATGGCTGCTGTTTTTGGCACAAGGTTAGAGGAGCTGTTTTTTTACAAAAGCTGTGAAATTTGCATGACCTGGGTTTTCCTAACAATGATAGTGAACAAGCTATAACCATAACAGACTTATTCAGGTCTGAAACATTGGTCAAAGTTATCTGACCACACAAATCTCCAAGGGTGCTCAAACGTTTGCATCGGCCCATTTTCCTTTCTGTAATTTTTCAAATGTAAAAGATGAAAATATTTTTTTTTGCCTATACTAAAAAGGAAACGTGTCAGTTTTTATTGTATGCCTTTTAGAGTTCATTTAATCTTAAACTTACTTAACTGTTCACAATAACAGTAATTTTGATAAAGGGTGCCCACATTTTTACATGCCACTGTAGAACTAGTACTTATCAGAAATTCCTACTGTAGGCCTCCTGGCAGCTCTCCAGACCGATTTTCTTCTTGTCTTCTCATCAATTTTCAAGGGACATCCAGCTTTAGGCTATGTGCGCACTAGTGCGTTTTACCCGCGGATTTACCCGCGGATTTGCCGTGGAAATTTCTTGAGAAATGTCTGCAATCTTTGTGCAGACATTTCCCAGCAAATCCTATGTGAAAAAAAAATAGCTGTGCGCACACTGCGGATTTTTCTCAAGAAATTTCCTTGAGAAGAATTTCTTGAGAAAATTTCTTGAGAAAATGAGCATGTCCATTCTTTTCCGCAGGTACCCTGTGGATTTCGGCAGTACAGCCTGCAAAATCCGCAGGGAACAACCTGCTGGAAAATCGCGGCTAATCCGCGGCAAATCCGCATGCGGATTTGCCGCAGATTTGGTGCGGATTTTTTCCGGAGGTCCAGAAATCTTCCACTCCCAGAAGTTTCTCAAGAAATTTTCTTGAGAAACTTCACAGTTCTAGTGCGCACATAGCCTTAGGTAATGTCACTGTTGTGCCATATTTAAGCCATATTTAAGCCACTTTTTGATGAACACCTTCACAGTATTACATACAGTAGTATATATACTGCCTTGGAAAAAAATTTGTACTCTTCTGACTGATAACTTTCAACAAGGAAATCCTTTTGCTATGTTGCAAGTTGTTTATGGATCATGGGTTTTTCTGTAAAATACAACTAAGAAAATTTCAGAAAATCGTACTAGAAGTTTATATAGGAATAATCAAAGTGACTACTGTATAAATGATGGCCATTGTGTACTGACTACTATTTATCATGAGTTTAAAAGTGATTGGCTAATTAGAGGGTGTTCAAAATTACACTGACACGCAAAAGGGTAACAACGTTTTGAACTTTTGACTTTCAGGCTCCATAGCTCTCCATCCACTACAGTTTTGAGCGTGAGGCTACCTTTATTTTATAGACAATCATTTTGGCTATCTGATACATAAATGTGACTTGCACCTATTTAGCATATGATTAGTTATGCAGATTCTTGACATATCACTGCATTGTTACTGTTTTGTTCCTTTTCATATTCCTAGTACTCGAGTGTGCGAAGTAACTCCTCTTGTAGGATATTCAGATATTACTCAGCATTGAGACCACCATCGATCCTAGTCAAGCATCCAAACGTTTTATCTGTGAAACAACCCCATATCATGAGGTTTCCTCCACCGAATTTGATAGTTCCTTAAATTTCTCAATCTGTTAGCCCCATTTTTCCTTGTTTCTTTCAGACTCATTTTCACCCATCATAGCCTAGTCTGTTGGCTTTTGTTTCATTGCTGGAAATCACCCGTTTTCAATCTTGTACTGTCCACTTTTCGTACATTTTTCCAAACTTGAGCTGACGCTTCTTATAATGATATTGAAGCTGAGGCTTCTTCACTTTTTTCAGACCACCATTCCAGACATGTGTAATGTGTGTCTCACGGTGCTTGCATGGATATCTGTGATGTCACAATTATGAAGCATATGAGCCGCCTTTGTTGCACCTGAACTGATAGACCTTGTGATGAGCAGACTTGTTGACTCCAATATTTTTCCTGGACGTCCACCTCTTGGATTTTGGATGGATGGACTTCATTTCATATTTTTTCAACTCTTATGGCCTCACATGATGCAGTTTGGCAACTTTCTTGGCCAAGAAACCGCTATCGATGAGCTGGATGATGCTATTTCTCTTTTCTTGGGTAATCTTCTTCATGGCTGCTCCTCAATTCCTACCAGTGACTTTTTGCTTGAGAATCAACCTAATAACACACTGAGCTATTCCGGAATGTGAGAACAGGTTATAATTTGCAGTATACAGTAAGAAAATATTTTTCAAACACCAGGAGCTAAACAGATGCAGTAACATGACAAGAATCTGTATCACTAGTAGTTACTGAACAGCAGCATATAGTTGCAAGTCAAATTTATGTATGAAATAGCCAAGATGATTGTCTTTAAATTGATGGTAGTCTCACACTCAAAGATGCAGTGGATGGTGACATATGGAAAATGAAAGTCAAAAGTTCAAAATGTTAAACTTTTACTTGTCACTGTAACAACTTACTTTAGTTTTGTAATTTTTATTTCTCCCCTCAAAATCATATCAACTTGTTTCTCAATGGATTCGTACTCACTATGGTTGACTTTAAGGGGTGGTCTGACGTTCAAAGTAATTTTACTCCTAATTCCTTATCTATTTTGTGCTATCATCTAAACTATTTTCTAATATATCTGAATTTCAAATTCCCTGCTGTTCCCTAACTACTTTAACTGCTTCTGTATATTTTTTTCCCATTCCTTTTAGATGATACTTCCTTTGAGAATCCCAGTGCATGCTGGGACATTCAAATGAAGCATCACCAGCGGGTAGAGGCTGCAGCAATGACTACCACAGACAGGCAGACAGGGGCAGGAATGACAAGCAAAACCTGACCTACCTATTAGATATTCTGTAGCTGCTATCAATCAAATAACAGTATATTTCACAAAATTTACTTGCCTATTTTTCAGAAAGTATACATCCGATCTGACAACTAAAGGTATGTATAGAATCAGCATGATAGTGCCAGTATAGCACTGGCTTTAGTTTATATATGAAAATCCTGATGGGTTTTCCTCTTTAAAATGTCCCTGAAGTATATTAGTGAACCTGCCATTCACGTTTTTAGATAGGTACCTTGTGAGGTTAGTATTTGTTACACTTGAGTGGAGTAGCTCAAGTATTAATTGGGATTCATTTCAGTCTTCCCCCATTTTTTCATGTCCACAGTTTATTTATACACCTGTTGCACTCTTGCTGGAATTGCACTCAGCGAATGGGATTTGCCAACAGCAGACATTTCCTCTGTATCACCAAATGTGCTCTTCTAGTAATAGCCTTCTGTTGTAAAACATCCTCTAAAGTCATTCAACTTTCCTCCAGCTATAACAACTGAAAAACGCCCAACTGCACCAGATGGAGAGAGGATTCTCCTCTCCTGATGTACAACTGACCTTGGCCTATACCTGACTTCGCTTCTGGCTTAACATTTGTTATAGCAGCTTGAACTTATGGTTCTTCTCTACTAATTGTGACCCCATAGCTCCACCTGACCTTACTCTATACCATGTCATGTCCAGTCTTTAATTATCATCCTTGGTCACCAGATCTGCGATATTATCAATCCAATTTGTTGTGGGTTATCCTAATGCATACTCTGTAACAGGGCACAGCAAATTTGATGTGTCACTTAAAATACTAGTGTTCTTTATGTGGCAGAAATGACTTTCAGATCCCTAGGAACCAAGCCTAGGTGGGATTTCCATCTTTGCACCCCTATTGTTTTCGCTCTTTTCTCCCTTCAACTAATAAAATTATAATAGCCATCTGTAATCAATTGCTCATTTAATTGTTTAAAGGGAATCTGTCAGGTGATTTTCTAGTACAATACCAATGTTATCTTTAAATAGGGCTTAAAAAGAATTTTCAGGATCAGTTAGTTTTATTGCTCTAGTTATCCTGTTATCTTGTTGTAAGTTCCTTAAAATTCAGTGTGAAGTAGTAACTAGTCAAGCATATGTAAATACAAACTACATATTCACTGTTCCCCCCTCCCACCTCTCAGTGCTGGCATCAGTGAGAGTAAATCTGAACTGAATTGGGGCTGCTATCCTCACCCATACTCCCTCCCACCTCTCAGCAGTGATAATAAATGCCCTGGGAGGTGGGGGGGGCAGTGAATATGCAAATTATATTTATATAAACTTGACTAGGAGCCACTGAATTCTATGGAGCTTACAGCAAGATAACAGGATAATGTAGAACAATATAACCTACTAATCCTGGAAGATCTGCTTAAGCCCCATTTCAAGATAACATTAGAATTGTACTGCAAAATCACCTGACAGATTTTCTTAAATAATTGGTACTTCCAATTATAGGAATCAGCTTTTTTAGTCAAAAATCTATTCATGTTCCTTTTCAGTGTGAACAGAAAGCACAGGCTTCATACCACACAGCTCTACCTGAGCAGGTGCACAAGGTGGAGTATGGATTCAATAGAAAGCATAGGCTTTATACCACACAGCTCTGCCTGAGCAGGTGCACAAGGTGGAGTATGGATTCAATAGAAAGCACAGGCTTTATACCACACAGCTCTGCCTGAGCAGGTGCACAAGGTGGAGTATGGATTCAATAGAAAGCACAGGCTTTATACCACACAGCTGTGCCTGAGCAGGTGCACAAGGTGGAGTATGGATTCAAGCATAGGCTTTATAGCACACAGCTATGCCTGAGCAGGTGCACAAAGTGGAGTATGGATTCAATAGAAAGCATAGGCTTTATAGCACACAGCTCTGCCTGAGCAGGTGCACAAAGTGGAGTATGGATTCAATAGAAAGCATAGGCTTTATAGCACACAGCTCTGCCTGAGCAGGTGCACAAAGTGGAGTATGGATTCAATAGAAAGCATAGGCTTTATAGCACACAGCTCCTGCCTGAGCAGGTGCACAAGGTGGCGTATGGATTCAATAGAAAGCATAGGCTTTATAGCACACAGCTATGCCTGAGCAGGTGAACCCTTGTGCCTTATAATATTCAATATAGTTGTACTTGAATTGGCAGGCAGAAACCTGGAACAAGTGGTCTCAATAATGTTGCTATAGAGGCCTGTTTTGCTTTTGTGTGTGAACACTTGAGTAAATTTTCTAACTTGTACACCCTTCAAACCAAGGTGTAAATCAGAGGTTGCATGATCTGAGGGGTTATTAGTAATGCCATAGGTTTTCTGGTAAACTGAACCTTCTTGGTAAAATGGGTAGAGAGTGGCAGGCTCCTCTCATCGCCGTCTTCCCAGACTGTGGCTGATTGGCCCAGTTTTCAGAGTATCTATTAAACCATTTTGTGAATGTGTACATGAATGCCAATAAGGATCTGTTCTCTAAGACTTCTAGTACAAGAACCAATAAACTAAAGTGGTGTTCCCTTCTAGATATCCTCTCCTATCAAAAAAATTCTTTTGTATGCACTGAACCTGAAATAATCACCTCATAACTACTGAGTGTATTTTGGCGTGAAGAAGGCCCGTTATTGGGCCGAAACGTCCCATCTTCACTTAGTCTATCTAATAATTGAAAAAGATTTATGAATAATAAAAAGATTTTTGGCACAATAACGAATCTGTTGATACCTTCTTATAATCAAAGAGAGTGCAGTGATCCCTATATATTGATTACTCGGACCTCGGTCCTCTCACTAGCACCTCAATCTTCCTTTGAACAGGGCAGAGTGCACACCAATTTCTTTATACTATCACAGCTCTGCCTGAGCAGGTGCACAAGGTGGAGTATGGATTCAATAGAAAGCACAGGCTTTATACCACACAGCTCGGCCTGAGCAGGTGCACAAAGTGGAGTATGGATTCAATAGAAGGATGGATTCACATGATCGTATGGCATTCGATGCGAGTGCATCAGATGTGATATGCTAATGACCCTTGGCTGTCACTGTGCTGCCAGCATGAGGCAAGTGTCATTATACTGTGATCTGATCCTGCGATTGGATCACAGCTGTGGAGGAGAGAAAGGGATTAATCTCTCCATCTCCTCCATTGTCAGCTGATGTGATTATTGCACTGCACTCGGATGTCATCCGAGTGTAGTCCGATGATTCTCCTGCATCCATGAACTTGTATGGGTGCGAGGAACACGGCTCTCGCAGACAATCACAGCATGCTGTGATTTTTGTCTCATCCAGAATCTGGATGAGAAAAAAGCTGACCATCTGCTCTCGCTCATTGAATAACATTGGTCCGAGTGCAATGACAGATTTTCTCGCATTGCACTTGTCTGAATCATTCAATAGAAGGCATAGCCTCTGCTTTGTTTTGAATCTACACCCTGCACTATGTTCACACACACATATATATATATATATAGATATATATAGATATAATATATAAAGCTGAGTGTATGTATGTATGTGTGTGTATGTATGTCCGCTAAAGGAATCCACACCGTCGCATTTACAATCTCGAAATTTTGCACAGACACCTCATGTGACTCAGGGAACGTCAGACTATGTTTTGACGGGAAAATTTAACCCCATGCTTTACAGTTAATCTCCAAAATCCTGCTTCCATTAAACTGAATGGAGGTGGGAGCTACAAGCTATTAATAGCAACTGTCAGTGGTTGCTAGAGGAACAAAATAAACTGTTAGTATAAGAAGCTTATGTGTGGTGTGAGGTAATAAGATGTCAGTGGTGAGACGGATAGAGAGAGACAGAAAGAGACAGACAGAGACAGATGGGCAAAGAGACAGCCCTGGAAAAAGACAGCCCTGGAAAGAGACAGCCCTGGAAAGAGACAGCCGGGCAAAGAGAGAGCCCTGGAAAGAGACAGCCCTGAAAAGAGACAGACAGGGAAAGAGACAGACAGGGAAAGGAACAGATGGGGAGACGGGGAAAGAGACAGATGGGGAAAGAGACAGACCTGGAAAGAGACAGACCTGGAAAGAGACAGCCCTGGTAAGAGGCAGACGGGCAAAGAGACAGACGGGCAAAGAGACAGTCCTGGAAAGAGTCAGTTCTGGAAAGAGACAGGCGGGCAAAGAGACAGGCGGGCAAAGAGACAGATGGGAAAGAGACAGCCTGGGAAAGAGACAGCCCGGGAAAGAGACAGCCCTGGTAAGAGGCAGACGGGCAAAGAGACAGCCCTGGAAAGAGACAGGCGGGCAAAGAGACAGGCGGGCAAAGAGACAGACGGGAAAAGAGACAGACGGGAAAAGAGACAGACTGGGAAAGAGACAGACGGGGAAAGAGACAGACAAAGACAGATGGGGAAAGAGACAGACGGGTAAAGAGAGAGACAGACAGACACATATAGAGACAGACAGAGATAGAGAGAGACAGACACAGAGATGGAGACAGATAGACTGATACAAATACAGATAGAGAGATACAAACAGACAGACAGAGACATAGACACAATAGCAAATATACTCCGGCACAATAGTGTGCCGGAGTATATTTGCTATTGTATCGATTTTTCTCCTGAGCACCTACTTATATTAGTGGTCGAGCCAGATCCTTTTTGTACAAAAGAGACATAGACACAGACAGACAAAGAAAGACACAGAGAGACAGACAAACAGAGACACACAGACAGAAACTGGGAGAGAGACAGAGAGACAGTTACTATCCCGGGCAACGCCCGGGTACTACAGCTAGTGTATGTATATATGTATAAATATATATATATATATATATATATATATATATATATATATATATATTTACACAAGGTGGCCATAAAATAACCTAAGGTGTTTGGAGCCATGTGCAGACTGACCCTGTGAACAGAATTGGCTGAAAACTGGTATGAATGCTATAAGGTATGGGGAAACACAGGGCATCCTTAAAAAAAATTTGCTGATGACATGTTTTGAAGCAACAGGATTACTGAGTGTTTAGCCAGGGCGCGGAGAACTTTCCACACTGATGTATGGGAGTCCCAATTGCCGCCTGGAAACACTGTGTGCACTGCTGCTCCTGGCAGGGTTGTTCATGCCCTGTTCCATGACGGCAGTGGCAATGTCGTGGACAACCTCTCTGCTTCCTGGTCATCGCCCGCACCCTGGCTGAACACTCAGTAACCCTGTTGCCTCAAAATGTGTCATTATCTGTCTCAGCGAAGTTTTGATATAAATAATTTCTTAAGATGCCTTCCGTTTCCTCATGCCTTCAATAGCATGCATACCAATTTTCAGCCAATTCTGTCTACTGAGTCAGTCTGCACACGGCTCCAAACACCTTAGGTTATTTTATGGCCACCTTGAGTTTAATGACTTTAATGTACGAATGCACACAGGACATAAAATATATGCACTAGGCAACCATTGCTAAGATGCAAAAATGTTGATCTTGTTATGGAGCTATGGGAACCGCTTATCATGATATAATGATGCATGTGAAGCACATCTCATTATAGAGTGTGATCATTGCAATTAGTGATATCTTTATTGGATATAATTGCATGTATTGTCAAAAAAGAAACCAATTATAATGTATTAGTAACAAAACTAGAACACAGATTTCCACATTTTTTTTTAGTATATGTAAAATCAAATAAATGAAAGTTCAGTGTGCTGAATTTAGAAGCTGTTCTATTTTCAGTGCGGTAAATGTGACACTCATTAAAATGTTACCAAGGAGAGAAAGTCTGTCACAGGGAACAATATTCCATGGAACTGCAGTTGTTAAAAGGGTTGGTAAAAAGAATAACAGTTTTCATAGTAAATTCTGATTTCCATTTTAGAAGCTTTTTTGAAAAAGTCTCGATGTCTGGAAAAATCCCTATGATGTAGATGCCAACAGCCAAATGTTCTTTTACAACTACAAATATGGCAATCAGAATTCTAGGACCTATAACTCAAAATATTATATTTTTAAGAAGTCGCTGCACTCAGTTATTGCTGTCCTACAGAGTTTGCAGAGTGGCATGTTATATGCATGATCTCTGAGCCATTAAATAAGGGGACACAGTGCCCTGCTTCTATTCATCTCTAGGGGTCCCAGGGATTGGACTCTGACTTATGAATTCCTTTACCTCTGGATGAGTAATAACATGTCATGTCTATCATATCACATATACAGTGGCATGCAAAAGTTTGTGTACCCTTAATCAAAGTTATGCGGGCGTCACACGGTACGATCTATCGTGCGATTGCACGAGCGATCGTACCCGCCCCCGTCGTTTGTGCATCACGGGCAATTAGTAGCCCTTGGCGCACAAAGTCGTTAAACCCCCGTCACATGCACTTACCTCCCAGACGACCTCGCTGTGGGCGGAAAACGTCCACTTCCTGAAGGGGGAGGGACGTTCGGTGTCACAGCGACGTCACACAGCGGCCGGCCAATTGAAGCAGAGGGGCGGAGATGAGCGGGACGTAAACATCCTGCCCTCCTTCCTTCTGCGTTGCCGCCGAGACGCAGGTAAGCTGTGTTCATCGTTCCCGGGCTGTTACACAGAGCGATGTGTGCTGCGCCGTGTACGATGAACAACCAGCGCAAAGTAGAATAAATGATTTTTTTAAAAACGAGCGACGTGTAAACGATTTGCGATTCGTAACCGATTTGCGATCGTTTACAGATGCTTGTAGGTGTCACACGGGACGACGTCGCAAACGATGCCGGATGTGCGTCACGAAAACTGTGACCCAACGACATATCGCACGACAGATTGTCTCGTGTGACACCCACATTAGTGTCATTGTGAACAATTAAGCAAGTTGAAGATTAAATGATCTCTAAGGCCCCCTTCACACGTCTGTGTCTCCGGTACATGCTAGGTCCGTGCCCGTATGTACCGGAGACACGGGCACACGTATACCCATTAAAATCAATGGGTATATGTGCACGCACGTGTTCTGCAAGTGGCCCGTGCCTCCAAGTGGAGCAGACGTGTTCCGACGGATGCATGTCCGTTTTTCTCTGGCAGCACGGACCCGCACACGTACCACATGGGTGTAGTGTGGATGCGGGTGCATGTGACATGCGCCGGAGAAACACACGTGGCATTGTAAAAAATAAAAAAACACATACTCACCTCCACCATACCTGTAGTCTCTGCCGCGGCTGTCACCTGCATCCAACCCCCAGTGAATTTGATCAACGCATCTTCTTCACTGGGGGCCGGAAGCAGCGTCAGCGGGACGTGGCTTTGGCCGGACACTGTCATTCAGCACCATAGACAGCTCCGGAAGAAGCAGGTAAGGCGGGACTTTCCGTTCTCCGTGTGTTATTACGTATAACACACGGTGAACAGGAATGTGCCACAAACACGGCACTTGGGGAGCAAACCACCCCTTTAACACGTACATGAAAAAACGGATGGTATTTTTCACGGACGTGTGAAGGGGGCCTAAAAGGAATAAAGGTAAAGATGACACATTTCCTTTGTATTTTAGGAAAAAAAAATGTATTTTCATATTTTACATTTTTAAATTAACAAAAAAGGAAAATGAGCCGATGCAAAAGTTTGGGCACTCTGCATGGTTAGTAGTACCTGGTAGCACCCCTTTTGACACATATCACAGCTTGTAAATGCTTTTTGTAGCAGCCAAGAATCTTTGAGGGATTTTCATTCATTTTTCCTTGTAAAGTCTTCCAGTTCTGTGAGATTGCTGGCTCGTCTTGTATGCACTGCTCTTTTGAGGTCTAGCCACAGATTTTCAGTGATGTTCAGATCAGGGGACTGTGAGGGCCATTGTAAAACCTTCCTCTTGCACCTTTTGAGGTAGTCTATTATGGATTTTGACGTGTGTTTAGGATCATTGTCCATTTGTAGAAGCCATCCTCTTTTCATCTTCAGCTTTTTTACAGACGTGTTATGTTTGCAACAAGAATTTGTTGAAATTTCATTGAGTCCATTCTTCCCTCTTCCTGTGAAATGTTCCCCATGCCATTGGCTGCAACAGTTTTTGGATACTTGATTAACTTTACCTAACTATTTGTACTATTGCACTTAATTAAGTTATTGATTTGAGATCAATTTTGGTGTACCCAGAAAAGGATGGATCTAATTGATACATCTAAGATTATTTTCTAAGTACTAATGCGTGGATTATTTTCACTTGGTTACTTGGAATCCTTTACTAATATCTATATCTGGTCTCTTTAAGCACGAGTGGGTACCAGGTCCATATGAGACCTACAGTAGACAGGACATTGATAGTGATATAGCACCTCTTTATTGGCCATCAGTGCAACCAGTTTATAATGTTTTTAAGTAAGTGGTAGGATTGCTTTCTAATTATTGATAGACTTAAACTGGTGTCATGATTTTCCATGGTTTTTGCACCTCTATTTCTGCATGTGTTGAATACTTTTACCCTGTTATTTTTCATGATCACGCATAACCTTAATTTCTTAACATCTATGGCTTGATTTTTTTGCCTATGTGGATTGGATGGGTTGTTACGGACATCTAGTGAGAATCTCATGGCAATAGCAGCTTTAGAAATATATGTACTTAGAAAATTGGTGACATGTTCAATACTCATTTCACCCGTTGTATATACAGTATATCACAAAGGTGAGTACACCACTCACATTTTTGTGAACAGTTTATTATATCTTTTCATCCTTCCGTTACCCGACCCCACCAGACACCATGGGACACTTTCTACACTAAAGCAGAAATGACAATATAACTTTGAGAGGTGACTATGAGATTGGGGCATGTGGAAGGTTATGAATAGCCTTGAGCTATGCATTCAATAGGCTAACCTACTTATTGATAAGGTTGTGCCACCGCAGCAACTTGAAGATATTACCCTTCAATCCTTCCAATTGGGGTAAATTTTATACTCCTCTTTATTTTCTTCAGACAGCTTTAAAACACACAATACGTTTTATAGGGGCTAATGCTGGATGATAAATTTGATGCATCTTTTGAAACTTTTCTCTAACTTTTAGAACAATTTTTTGTGCCAAAGTTTTGGCTCACTTTGGCACATCTTACGCCGCACCCCTCCATGCAAGATCATACCCCTATGTTGCAGATTGTTCTTAAATACAGAATAAATAGGTCTAAAACTGGATGTGATAATTTGGGCTTAAATGTGTCTTTAACATCACAAGTGGCGTAAAGTGTTGCCTGTTAGCACTCCGTACACACTAGCGTACTGTTGTATTCTATCACCATGTATTGCTGGATTGTATTAACTTTAAAATTTCTTGTAGGTCTAATTGCGAAATACAATGGAGAACACTTTACCTTCACCAGCCCTGGCAAATCTCAGCGCCGATGTTCCTTCATAAAGGAAGACAGCACAGCTCTACAGATACAGATATTAACGTGAAATGGTGGAGAAAGAAATGTCACGTTCAAGAATTCTTCTCTTCTAGATGGATCCTTCATATTGAGAACTGTGCGACATAACGGTTACATGCTTTGCTCGGACTTGAAATATGATTTCTATGCTCCTGCTGACCATATATTGTCTATAAATATGGACGAGGGTCAGAAGTGGGTTTAATGTGTGAAGTTCCAATAGTGCGGGGTTGTAGCATTGCACTTTCTGTACATTCCAAAGAACATTGATGGATTATACAATCAAAACGTGATCATTGGATATGGACCGCATGAGAGGGGGAGTACACATCACAGCTTCCGAATTCTAAATTACCTTTGAACATTCGCTTTTCTCTCAACACATTTGTTCCAATGAGGCCCACAGACCTTACGTCTCCTCTGCCATTTGAAAATGACTTTGAGTTATTGTCTAACCAAAATGAGACAGATTATATGGAGCTCGAACTTCTGGATGGAGCTTTGTCCTCCACCCTTGTTCTGATGGTACTGCTGACAATTATCCTGACCTTGGTGGTGACTTCTCTACTGACTTACTGCTTTCACAAATGGAAGCTCAAAGCTAAAAAATTACAGAGAGCGCATGAGGAGTATCAAAGAGATCATGAAAAAGTCATGTCCCCATGCAACTCATGACTTCTAATATTTAATGCAAACAGCTTCTCAATAACTAATATTTGTAAAGTGTGCTCAAGCAAAAACATTGCTTCACATACAAAGCTTCAAGGACTAAGCCGCCTGTATTGATGGCTGGCTCTTAAGGAGATCGATAACTTTATTGAACTGCATTTTATTTCCATTTGTATCAACTAAAAGGCTTCGCTATTTTCTCGCGAAGCGTTTCTTCATATACATTGTATAATAAAACAGCAAAAACCCTCCCATGATTGTGCCACATCGCATGGAAAGTGATATTCAATGACAGGTAAACTTGATTAACAATGTCATTAAGAAGCTAGAACAGAAACAATGTAACAGATGACTGAGATGACTGCTAAAGGCCAGGTTTAAAAACCAGTTTCATACAAAAGTTGCCAGGATACACAAAGGATTGCAATGTATACAGTTTTTTGTATTGTATAATATTTTCTTGCTTTGTTTGCTGTACCAATTGAATAGGCTGGAATGTGCTATTGTCATCTGTATTTTGCCGGTTGATGTTAGACATTGATGTGAGGCGAGCTAGGTACTGGTCATACAGCAGACTAGGCAATCACTAGCCCAAGTATCCTAACCACTCACAACCTATATTGGGTAGGAGAAAGTTCAGCATGCTGTTTCTTGTGATATCATGGGTAAGACATGCAGGACCATTTGCAGTGTGTTGTAGTGATGTATCAGTCGCAAATGATCCAACACAAAGATCTATCTCCCTGCTGTGACTGAGACAAGTTGGCACCGCAGAGAGAGACACTAAATTCTCTTAATGGCTCTCACTGGGCTAAAAAGTCTAGTGTTCAGTGGAGAAAACCTCGCCCACCTGAATGAAACCCCACCCACTTGACAATTTAACTGGCCCATTGTAAGTGGGTGGGGTTTAGCTGCAGGTGACCAGGGTTTCGGTGGCATTAATATAATCTTAAATATGTGTTCACCCCAGGTGAACACATATTCAATAAGGATCCATTTAGGATCCGAAAAAGCCTGCTCTTTATGGTGAGTGGAGCCATGGGAACCGGATCACCAAAAAGAGCTGGACTGTCCATCACTAGTGTGTTGCATTTTGGGAGGAGCCTGGTTTAATGAACCACTTATACTACTACTATACTAACGTAAATAAGACGATTGAGGACAGAGTATGGAACCATAATACTCATATGTACTGACTACACTCCAAAAAAAGGGATATTTGTAACAAGAGAACTGAGGGGTATACGTAGTCAAAGTCAATAAATGACCAAAATGTACAGAAATCACATAACCACTTCTTGCAAAAAATTAGAAAAGTTTTATTAGAAAAGTCAATTACAGCAAGAAGTAAAATACCGCATCGCATATAAAATTCTTAATAATGACATGCAAGTGCACACAGGGATTCCATGAAGAAAAATAAGCAGGCAAAAAACAACAAGGAAAAGACCTTTACTCCAAAAATATACAAATATTGATGTGACAAATTATCAAAAGATGACTCTATATATTTCTGCAGGGCAATATATATGCTCTGTATGTATCAAGGGACTCAATCCATTAAATTAACATTCATATGTAATGTATACCCATTACTCGCAACTGAGACAGAGTCATCATAGCTATAAGTCCTCACACATGTAACATTCCAAGATGATACCCTTATACAAAAAGGCCACATTGAGAAACGATAAACTCACCCATAGTGGTTAGATGCCCTGAAAAACGTGCCCCGATGCGCACGTTTCGTGGTCTTCCTCATGGGGCCGTGATGTGTTGTCTGTACACGTATACTATACTAACAAGTAGCCATATAAATTTAATCTCTTCCTGCAAATGGACATATCTGTATATCCAGATTGTGAGTAGTTTACTGCAATTAGGTTTACAATTACATCTCAGGGATGGCACAGGTACAACTCAGCTGTAATACACAGTTAAAGGGATATTCCCATCTCCAGATCCTATCTCAATATGTAGTAGGTATAATAATAATATTAGCAAATACCTCCAATTAGAAATGTAGTATAATTCTCCCGATATAGCCATGTCTCTTAACTAACGTGTAGGGCATTGCAGTAGCTTAGGTTCCCATGGTTACAACCACGCACAACTAACTAGCTGTCATTTGAGTGGTCATAACCATGGATACCTAAACTTCAATTCCCTGAACATGAGGTAAGTGACATAACTAATAAAGAGAACTATACTACATTTCTAATAGGAGGTATTTGCTGCTAATATTATGATTATTAGAAAGAAGGAACGCGGCACTCCTGGTATCTGAAGGTGCTCAGACAGGATCCAACTCTGTAAATATTACAAAAAAATCCAACACTCGAATCGATGCAAAGGTGAATTTTTTAATAGTGAGCCAAGCAATAATACAATACAATACAATGGAGGGTATATCAAAGTAGGATGGTGAACCACGTTGGTGCATGTTGTGGAAATAAAGCACATGTAGTAGGCCATGAGCGCCATTCCTCATAGCGATCCTCATCACCTACTACATGTGATCTACTGCCACTCCATGCGCAGACGTGGTTCACCATCCAGCTTTGTTGTACCCTCCAGTAATCTGGCTTCCTGAGTATACTTAACAGATTGTAAGTGTCACACAGTTTACCTGACAGTATACATTTGAAAAAAGGTTCTTGAACCAAAACGTCACGTATAGTACAGCTTTTATTGGACCGTTATTAAAATATTCACCTTTGCGTCGATTTTAAGTGACAAATTCTTTGTAATAATAATAATTATTATTAGTATTACATCTACTACATATTGGGATAGGATGTTGGCGATGGGAGTACCCTTTTAAGCTCCTGCTGAATGTGCTGGGACCAGAGATAGTTCCTATCCCAGCACTTCCACTCCACCCCTCAGATGTCACTATCAATAGTGACAGCGCCATGTAAGGAGCTTGACAGAGGAAGATTGCTACTTATGTCAAAACATCGGTATCCCCGCAGCATGATTGTGAGATGCTTATTGGTTGCTATGGAATCCAAAAGTCTAAAAATGGCCTTTGTGTCTATGATAGGCTATTAGACCTCTGGTGGGCTATCAGTCAAACTCTGACATAAGTAGTGCACTGTGATACCTAAGAGATCTTAGGATCACATTTTTAAGTTCTCGGTAAGACTAGTAAGCATTGTAAAAAAAAAAAAAAATCAAGAGTAAAAAAAGATGTAACAATAAAAAAACCCAAAAAACTAAATCCCAGTTTTAAGGAGAACCAACCAGCAGGATTTTCATGTGTAAAGTAAAGCCAGTGCTATACTGGTGCTAGGATGCTGAATGTAAGCATAGATTGTATGCTTTATTTATGTGCAAGTAAGGTTCCAGCAATGCCTTGCTATTTGATTGACAGGTGCAACAGGAAGGGAATATGTGGGTCAGGTTTTTCTACGTATTTCCGACCTTGTCTGCTTGTCTGGCCTTGGTAGATGCTAGACTGTATGGGCTGCAATTTGGAAGGAGCCCAAACACTCTAGGGTCTACCAAGGCCAGGCAGATAGACAGGGGTGAGAATAGATAGCAAAACCTGACCCACATATTCCCTTCCTGTTGCACCTGTCAATCAAATAGCAGTGCATTGCTGGAATTTTACTTGCACATATTTCTGAAATAAAACATCCAATCTCTAAACAAAAGCTATACTTATATTCAGCATCCTAGCTCCAGTATAACACTGGCTTTCCTTTATATATGAAAATCCTGATGGTTGGTCCTCTTTAAGGGAAAAAAATATTTATTTACGCAAAAACTAATCCACACAAAAGCAACTCATATTGATAGTGGTAAGACCTATATTATAAAGCAATATTATTATTTTTCCTGCACGGTGAACACAGTTTAAAAGAAGTATTAAAAACCGTTCCATAATTGTTGTATTTGCCAATTTCTACTCCACAAAAAATTAAGTAATCTACAGCAAGCCATCATACAGCTCTGTAAAGAGAAAAATGAAGGTAGTATTCTTGTGCAATAGTTGTAAAACCTAAGAAATGGTATAAATTGGGCATCAGTCATAATCGTATCAACCAACAGAATACAATTAAAATGTCATTTATACTGCATGGTGAACTCTGTTAAAAAAATAAATGATTTATTGTTTTTTTGTTCATGTACCATGAAAAGAATTAAAAAGCGATCAAAAAGTTGAATGTACCAAAAAATGGTCTCATGAAAAACTACATTTTGTCCCACAAAACCAGCTCGTAAGGCCGCTTTCCATGCTGCGACATCACTAGCGATTTCGCCTGCCCCCGTCGTTTGTACGTTACGGAAAATCGCTGCCTGTGGCAAACAATATCGCTAGGACGTGTCAAACGGACTTACCTTCCTAGCAACGTCGCTGTGGGCGGCAAAACAACCTCTTTTTTAAGGGTGCGGTTCATGCGGCGTCACAGCAACGTCAATCAGCGGGTCATCAATAGAAGCGTAGGGTGGCGGAGAGCGGCCACATTAACGACACGCCCACCTCGTTGCCGGCAGGACGCAGGTACGTTGTTGTTCGTCGTTCCTGGGGTGTCACACGTAGCGATGTGTGCTGCCTCAGGAATCACGAACAACCTGCATCCAGAATGAGCAACGATATTTGGGAAAGGAACAACGTGTGAACAATCAACGATTTTTGCCGTTTTTCGGAACGTTAGCGGTCGCTCGTAGGTGTCACAAGCAACAAAGTCGCTAACGAGGCCGGATGTGCGTCACGAATTCCGTGACCCCCAACGATATCTCGTTGGCGATGTCATTGCATGTAAAGCGGCTCTTATAGAGCTCCATCTAGAGAAAAGTAAGTTATCAGTATCAGAAGACTGCAAAAAAAAAAACAAAACAAGATTTTTTTTAAGTAATTTCTTGTGCAAAAGTAACAAACCTTAAGAAATCTATATAAATTTGGTATTGTCGTGACCATATTGAGCCTCAAGCTGAAGATAACATATCAATTATACCTTATGATGAATGGGGTTTAAAAACAATAAATAAAAAATAGAATTTCTGTACTTTTGTTCATTTTGCCTCCCAAGGAGTAAAATAAAAAGTGATAAAAAATTGCGTGTGCCATAATACCAATGAAAAGCACAGTATTTCATATAAGCCCTCACACAGCTCTGCTGATGGAAAAGTGTAAAATGTATGGCTCTCATAATATGGTGACACAAAAACATGATTTTCTTTTTCAAATTTATTATACATTTATTGTACAAAAGTAATAAAAAAAACCCAGAAAAATTGCAATGCCATAAAAGTACTGAACTACAGAATTAAATTAAAGGGAATTTGTCACCAGCATTTTGCAACCAGATCTCAGAGTAGTATAATGTAAAGGCAGAGGCAAATCACTGCACGTGGCGTACAATATCGTTAGTCCCCGTCACACATACCTGCCTAGCGACGTCGCTGTGGCCGGCGAACAGCCTCTTTTCTCAGGGGGCAGTTCGTGCGGCATCACAGCAACGTCACACGGCAGGCAGCCAATAGAAGAGGAGGAGCAGAGAGCAGCCGAAGGAAAGACACGCCCACCTTGTCGGAGGACGCAGGTACGGTGTTGTTAGTCGTTCCTGGGGTGTCACACGTAGCGATGTGTGCTGCATCAGGAACGACGAACAACCTGCATCCACAACGAGCAACGATATTATGAAAATGAATGACGTGTCAACAATCAACGATTAGGTGAGTATTTTTGATCGTTAACACTCGCTCGTAGACGTTATACGCAACGACGTCGCTAACGACGCCGGATGTGTGTCACGAATTCCGTGACCCCAACGACATCTTGTTAGCGATGTCGTTGCATGTAAATGGGCCTTTATTTACTCTGGCAGCAGTGATAGCGGCCATTCAATGTTTAGTGGCCCCTGCCGGTGACTGTAGAATAGCATTGATGCAAAAGAAAAGGGTGCAGAAATGATCAGCAGTGGTCACTACACTGCGCTCAGCAGCTCCATTCAGTGTGTTTACATCCAGCCAGAGCAAGTTGCATCTGATTGGTGGGTTTGCCGCACCCCCACTGATTTGCTGCTGATGATGAACCATGCTGTAGACAGGTCATCAAAATTCCTACTCCCGGACAACCCCTTTAATGCCCTGAATTCATTAGGCGTGAAGGAACAGCTTTAATAATGGATCTTAAAGCAGCATCCCACATGTGTTTTACATTTCCAGACAGCAGTTAGAGAAGGGGAGAGTAGTTGGGGCAAAATTATACCAGGCCAGAAAAGAAAAGAGCTTTACACAGGTGATATACACGTGCTTCAGCTGGGCCTCATGCATGAAAATGAATTTGTCGCCTATAGCAACCAGTCAGAGCTCAACTTTAAGTTTTCTAGAGCAGTTAATAAAACAAAACCTGAACTTTAGTTGGTTACCATGAGCAACCAAGTCAATCTTACTATCAGTTTAATAAATAAGGTTATTTATATTCAATAATGTCTCTATAGACAGGTCACTTTCATCTCCTTTTATGACAACTTATTTATAATGTTAATGACAAATAAAGTTATTGTCACAATGGTTTTACTGAGTGGAATAATGGTCCATATACACCGTGCAGTGTGCAGCATTAAACTACGGTACAGACATCCAGTAACAGGTTTGCCAGACTTCGGTCATTTAACTGGAACCTGTCATCCACACACCAGCGGGGAGGAACAATCTGGTCAGATGGCCATCGCTGGTCTTGACCCGGAGCCTCCTTAATCCTTGTGATCACCTCCTGTCTTCTTCCTTCTTGTGGATGATGCGTTCTACCTCATCCACACAGAATCTTACTTGTGCTTCTGCGCACGTGCACTTCTTTCAGTCCTGCTGAGAGCAGATCAAAATATTGTACTGCGCATGCGTTCTTTGACCTTTATCTACATCTGCGCATGTGCTGGAGCACAATGGAGGACACAAAGCAAGATGGAGGATGTTCATCGCAAGGATAGAGAAGGCGTCGGACCAAGACCAGTGATGGCCATCAGACTGGACCGTCCCACAGGTGAGTAGGTGACAGGCTCCCTTTAATAACCTGTTTACACAGGAAAAACACGGTTCAGATGTGCACTTAAAACCAGAAGTGGAAGAATCAGGGGAAACGTAACAAGGAAACCCATCCCCACTTCTACATTTTATACCCCCTCCTGGTTTTGGCTTACAAATACTGAGATAAAAAACCTCACCAAATACTCAACGTGTGCACTTGGCCTCACAGATGGTTCAGTGCGCCTTTTGTGCCCTTGTTCTCGGCAGCACAGGTCCTGTTTCCACAGAACAATGTGCAGCCGAGGGTTAGGACAACAATCTTTTGTGCCAAATGTTTGTTTAGACTACACGATTATCATGAAACGAGCTGTCCTAGGATAATCGTGTAGTGTAAATGGACCTTAAGTGAACTCTTTTATCAAACCCCAGGCTACAATAGGTAGCATTATAAAGCAGAAATAAAAATAATAAAAAAGCAAAAACATGTATCATTAAAATAGCTTTAAAGTCTATGGGCAACTTTTACGTGGAAAATATGATTGTAATATAAGTTAGTCGTTATCTTGGGTTAAAAAGTAGTATGCTAAAATCTTAATTTCTCTGTTATTTTCAGGACCCTTAGGCTTTTTCATGATGAGTACTTGTTTAGTTTTCCTGCAGTTTTTTACATGTATTTTTAACCTTTTTTTTCAGCTGCCATTTTTATTTCTTTTTAGCATGTGATGCTGTAAATGAAACGGTTTCGTTTTCTACCTGTTTGCTGAGTCGCCTAGTTATAATAAAAGTTTATTGATAAAGTCATGTGTGGATTACATTTGTTTTGTTGTTGTTGTTTTTGCATTTCCATAGCGGAAAACCAGTAAAAATGCATATGCAGCTTTTTTTCCAGCAGATTTTCTGCTTCTCGTTTAAGTCTATGGTGAAAATAAAAATCATATTTAACACAAGATAACCGGGCATGCTGACAATTTAAAAAAATGCACCGCATGTTAACCTCCACAACGTTAAAAAAAACAGCATGGGCATATATAATATGTGCACCATAATCATTGTGAAAATTTAGCCTTATATAAAGTCTGCAATCTTGTTGTACATTTTTCTCATTTGGGAATACCCCTCCTACTAATACTTACAATTGGTAAGGTTCTGTGTCTTCAGGATGCTGCTGTCTTTTCTAGATTTCATGTATCGACACAGCCTAATTACTGGATCATATCTCCCTTGAGCTGATGGACATTGATGTTGAGGAGCTTGTGCGGAATCTGCCTCCCTCTCGCTGTATAACTTACTGTGATGCTTCAAAATTTGTAAACCCTTCAGAATTTTCCATATTACTACATAAATTTGACCTAAAACTACATCAAAATTTTGCACAAGTCTTAAAAGTAGATAAAGAAAATCAAATTACGGATTATAAAATGCACTTTTACTCCCAAAAATTTGGGAGGAAAATGAGGGGTGCATCTTATAATCCAAATGTATCTTACCGGGGGTGGTGGAGAGGGGGGCACAGGAGGCAGGGGAGATGATGCGGACCATGGGCGCTGTGCTGCGGGCAGTGCTGCATGCTGTGAGGTAGTAGTGTGAAGGCCTAGGCTATGAATCGTTTGTTCAATATAATAATAATAATAATAATAATAATAATAAGATTATCTGTCTTTTGAATGCTTTATGTATTGCTTCTCCATATATTCCTAATTGAAATATTAACGGAATGTATAACAAAATCAAATTATGCTAAGGTCTTCTATGCCCCTGTGATATCTACCATGCTTGCTGCCTATAATAAGAGCTGCCATGTTTGTCAAACTTGTAACACGGGAAGGACAGAAGAAGTCCCACCCAGACACCTAGCAAATCCCCTGTACCCGTTCCAGAGGATCCAAGTCGACCACATCCAGTTGCCCAAGTGTGGGAGATACTAATACTGCCTAGTAGTAGTGGATGCTTTCTCCAGTTGGCCTGAAGCCTTCCCAGTGACCAATATGACGGCCAAAACAACAGTAAAGAAATTAATCAGTGAAGTTGTATGCAGATATGGAGTACCTGAAGTAATTGAAAGCGACCAAGGACCTGCCTTTGTAGCAACCGTCTATCAAGAACTATTGACCATGCTTGGAAAAACAAGTTGCACTGCATACCCCATATCATCCTCAATCCAATGCGAAGGTGGAAAGAATTAATGGCACCCTTAAGAGGAAACTGACTAAAATGATGCAGGTGTTGGCCGAGGGATGGCCGGATCTACTCCCAGTTGCTCTGTATCATGCGAGAACGACCCCATTGGCAGACACTGGTTGTCCCCTTATGAGATTTTGTTTGGATCAATTTCCCCGATTGCAGGGTTCAGCCCCCAGGAATTGTCAGAATCAAATGATAAGATTGTGCAGTTTGTGGTTAACCTTGCTAAAGAACTAACTAACACACATTCTATAGTTTCTTCCTCTCTCCCAGACTCTACAGGAAATGACACTTGCCACCGTTTGAAGCCAGGAGACTCGGTGTTGGTCAAGAGACACGTCAAGAGACATTGCCTAGAGCCACTGTATGACGGTCCCTACCAAGTATTGCTGGTGACTCCCACATCTGTTTACCCCAGTGGTAAACCCTATGAACTATGGGTCAATATGACATCACCTGTGAACACTTTTTTTGACTACTGCTCAGTAGTGGACTGTTTGGGGACTGCCTGGGCGCAGAGGGGAGCGCAATTTATATTTTATCTGTGCGTAACATAACGCTGCACATGTCAGCTGTTCAAATCAGCTGATATGTGGAAGTATCGTTGCCAGTACCTCATGTGTTGTGAAAAGGTTAAGGAAAATGGCGCCCATAGGTGGCACATGCGCAGATGAGATCTCCCCTGGTTATTGAGCCGAGAGCTCCATCTGCGCAGGCGCCAACTCTGGGCTCCATTTCTTTGAAGCCTGCACAGTTTCCGAATGCTTTTTCTGCCTCACAATGCCAGCAGCGAGCAACTAGGACACCCGCTACACCGCCCGCAGCAACGCCCTACTCCACCATCGCCCCTACCGCCTGTGACACTGCTCCACCTTCGCTGCCACCTCGCCTTTAGTAAGACACCTCCGAATTATAAGACAGACCTCATATTTTTTACCCTTTTTTTCCTCTAAATTTGGGTTGCGACTTAAAACAAAAAGTATGTTAAGCAAATTAGTAAAAAAATATCTTAGACTTTGTCATATAAAGATATCAGATAAATATGACTAACAAAAGTATGTGAACCTTTGGTTCCAGAATCTGCTGTGACTACTTTGTGCAGCAATAATAGCATCTAAATGTTTCCAGGTTGTTCATTTTTCCTGCATTTCAGCTTGGAGGAGCTTTAGCCCATTCCTCCCTACAAAACAGCTTCAACTCTGTTATGTTGGACCTTATCATTCACATCACTCCACAACATTCTTATGGGATTAAGGTCATGATTATGACTTGGCCATTCCAAAACTTTAACTTTGTTCTCTTTAACCAATCTTTTATAGAATGACTTGTGTGCTTTGGGTCATTGCTTTGCTGCATGACTCACATTCTCGAGATTAATTTCATGTATAGAAGTCCTTACATTTTCCTTTAGAATTTGCTTGCATAACTCAGGTATAATTCTGAATTTGTGGATGGCAAGCCGTCCACGTGTGGATGCTGCAAAACAGGCCCAAATCATGGTGCTACCACATTTCACAGATTGTATAAGGTTTTTATACCATAATGCAGTGTTATTCTTTCTCCAAACAACTAAAAATCTCTATTGTGGTCTCTTTCATCCACCAAACATGGTTCCAGTAGCTTACTTGCTTGTCCAGATGATTTTTACCATACTGCAGGTAAGCAGTTTTCTTTTTGGAGACCAGTGTCTTTTTCCTTGCAACCCTATGCACAGCATTATTGTTCAGTGTTGTGTCCAGATAGTGGATTCATGTACATTAACATTGAGTAGTTTGACAGAGGCCTTTAGTTGCTTAGAGATTAACTTGGGTTCCTTTGTAATCTCACAGACAATATTATGCCTTGCTCTTGGAGTGATCTTTGTAATAATGGTCTGAATTTCCACCATTTGTACATAATCTAAGTGTGGATTGGAGGAGTATAAACTCTTTAGAGATAAGTTTTAACCTTTTCCAGCCCGAGGAGTATCAGCAAACCCTCTGAGGTTCTCCAAAATTTCCTTTATTAGTGCCATGATACATTTCCAAATATTTGTTCTGTAGATCACACTTTGATAGATCTTAGTTCTTAAAATAAAAGCGACCCCACGCTCACTTTCATGTCATCCCATTGATTAAAAACACCAGACACCTATTTCACCTCCAAATTGTGTGTTAAAGGGAACCTGTCATCAGAAATTTTGCACTAAACCTAAAAGATTCCCCTGTTTGCAGCTCCTGGGCTGCATTCTAGCAAGGTTTCTATTGTTCTTGTGCTCCCTTTCAGACCAAAATAAAGACTTTATAAAGTGGTACCTTTTTGTATTCAAATCTTGATAATGGTACACGGTGGCGGGCTCTCTGGTGTCCGTTAGTCTGCCTCCTGCCGCTTTAGGCCATCCCCCATCGCGCAATTTCATACCTCAGGAGGCCGCCCAGACTATGTACGTCAGTAGCTCCTCTCCGTGTCTCTTCCTGATCACTGGTGTCCTGCTCCGCTCCTCCCATCTATTTCCTGATCCAGGGCAAGATGGGAAAGAGGTGACGTGAGGTAAGCTGGCCAGCGCTTGCGCAGAACGGTGGAGGCGGCGGTGAAAGCGCGAGCATGAGATTATGGGCGGGTACTTGCTGATGAAAATCACAGCGCCGCCCATAATCTCTTGCCTGCGCAACACGTCACCAGCGGTCACACTGTGCACATTGTACAGTCCCGCTAGAGTGGCACGGCGCATGCGCGAGACCTTGGACGCACTGGGCGGACTTCTGAGGTATAAAATTGCACAATGGGGGACGGCCTAAAGCTGCAGGAGGCAGAATAATGGACAACAGACAGCCCGCCCCCGTGTACCATTATCAAGATTTGAATACAAAAAGGTACCACTTTATAAAGTCTTTATTTTGGTCTGAAAGGGGGCACAAGAACAATAGGAACCTTGCTAGAATGCAGCCCAGGAGCTGCAGAGGGGGAATCTTTTAGGTTTAGTGCAAAATTTCTGATGACAGGTTCCCTTTAATCCTAAAGGTCCATATACTTTTGACACTCACAGACATTTGATAATGGATAATTTTCCTCATTTACAAAATGACGAAGTCTAATATATTGGACTTATTTTTTTTTATTTGGTTCTCTTTATTTACTTTTAGGACTTGTATGACAACCTGATGTAGTTTTAGGTAGATATATGGAAAATTCTTAAAGGTTCACAAACTTTCAAGCACCACTGTATGTAATTCACATTGTCTCGACCTTTGCATTCTTCCATACCTATCAGCTTGTGTGATTTGCTCTCCAAACTTGGATGCTTTCCAACCTTCATCTCACTCTGCTCTGTGTTCTTCAGCCACCCAACCTTCGTTACATTCTAAGTGATCTATAGCCATACGTTTTCACCACACTCTGCTCTGTTCTACAGCCTCTCCACCCGCACTACTCTCATCTCTCAACAAGAAAGTGGAAAGGAGCCAGCCAGAAACAGTATGCGCTGAGAATCTGCAGAACAGCTATCAAGATGAGTTATTTTAGCTCTACAACATTGACAAGATAGGACATTATTACATTTAAGAAGACTATTTAGAAGATTTCTTAATCTTGTAAAAGAATAATAAAATAAAATTTCAATGAAAAGGTGTTCATAACTTTAAAAGGGGTTGCCCAATACCAAAACTCATATAAAAAAGTTAAAAATAAACAATCCATCATAGCGGTTATTCATCTTCCACTAGGTTAGGGACAAGTGACTATTAGAGATGATGGAGCCTCCAGTAGAGAAAACTGGTGGAAAATGCAGAAGTCACGTAATGGTTAGTAATAGTGTTTTTCTTCATCTACACACATAAAAGATGTATTCTGAAACTGTAGGTAAGTTTTAATATCAGGTTCAAAACTGTTAAAATGGACTATACAGCCTATGTTATTTACAAATAAGGCTACATGACCATGCGGTTTGGGTGCAGTGTATTTTTGCTGTTTAAAAACCTCCGTGTTGTACAGTACAAGCACAGTGAATGGGATTTATGTAGGATTTATTTATGCCCACTATGTGTCTACGGCCCGCAGCAAAAATTGACCCGCGGTGCGGCTTTTCGAGCCCCAAGCATGTCAGTTCATTACTGCGGAGTCGCAAGCATCCTCCGTAGGGAGAACACAAGTGAGAGACTGCAGCGCACTGAACCCTGATCATGGGCATCTGTGGTCTCCTGTAGAGGAGACTCGTGGCCCCGAGTGTCAGGAACCGTCAAGTCCAGGACACAGCAGGTCCTGATCGTGGGCACCTACACTTAGATGCCATAGTGTAATCAGCTATTTTTTTAATTATATTTAAAAATGTATCCAGTCTGTATTGTGAAATCTGAGGACAGAGCCACTTCAAACAACATTGACAGGTTTATATTTTAAGACATATGAATGCCAAAGAATGAGTCTGCACATATGGAAGTGTCGCGGGCAGAGGAGGGGACGCTGCGCTCACGCACTGCTCGGGTCCGGCTGCTGCTGCTCGGTGGCTCGAGCGGTGGGCCGGATCCCGGGGACTCGAGCGGCGTTCCTCGCCCGTGAGTGAAAGGGGGTGGTTTGGTTTAGGGATATTGTCCGTGACGCCACCCACGGTTGTGGTGAGGTCGTGACACCACCGCTGCTCTGGACGGGGATCCCGTGAGCGATGACAGGGAGCAGCTTGGATGTTGGTTCTCCCCTCCGTGGGTAGGGGGGTTGGTAGTCCCGGGGCCCGGTGAGGGGTAGGGATGGATGTCAGGCGGGTTACAGGGCCTGGTGAGGTGCAGGGTCGCGGGGGCAGCGCGGTGCCGCACGGCACGGTGGTACTCACTCAGCCAATGACGAATGCAAAGTCCTTGGTAAAACACACGGCTGGATGGACGGGGCCCACTGACGGCTGCGGTGGTTTCTGCTCCCGGTAGGTTGATGGTGACTGTCTTTCCCTGCACCTTTGGTTTGTTTGTGGTACTGATGGCTTCCCACCGGTAACCCGCTCCCCAGCTTGGATGAATGCTGAAGGAGCCCCTTTTGCCCGCAGGCTCTGGCCCTGGGAATTGTAGCCTTGGCGGTGACTGTGTTTCCCTTTACGGTGTGAGCTGTTGCCTTCAATCGGGTCTTGACTGCTGGGAAACCCCGGAGGTTCCCTTCGCTAACGGATTTGACCAGTTTTTACGGCGACTCCTAGCCTGGTCGGGGTCCGTAAGCCCTGCCGAATGGTGATGGCTTCTCTTTGCTCCCCGATCCGGTACCGTCGGGCCACCGCCCATCCCCGGTCCTTATGGTTCGCTCCATGCAGCCTCTCCTGCAGACGGTCACCACCGTCTGCCAACCTTGCTGTTCCGTCCGGGCCACACACCCGGACACGGTCAGTCTCCTCAACTGCCACTTCACCTCTCTCCTCAACTCCAAAACTAATCTGACTCCTTTTCCCGCCTCCAGGACTGTGAACTCCTCGGTGGGCGGGGCCAACCGCCTGGCCCACCCCCTGGTGTGGACATCAGCCCCTGGAGGGAGGCAACAAGGAATTGTGTTTGACTTCGGTGTGCCTAGCCGGGGTGTGGAGTGTGTTGTTGTAGTACCTGTGACGTCCTGGCTTGTCCATGGCGCCACATTCCCCCTTAGTAAAATGCAGACCTGCCCGTCCATCATCGGTTTTATTTTTGTTTTTAACTGAAAAAGAGTAAAACATGTAAAACATAAGCATTTCTTCAATCTTCCCACAACGGGAGGCACATTCTTAAACGTTACTAAACGGAAGAAACTAAGAAGTGGGCAGCACCCCTTGACCCCAGTCCATGACCAGGCTGCCCGAGCGGGTTCTGTCAATTTCAGGGGACCCACGTCCATGGGGGACCCCTGAACCCCCGGAGGATCACCACCGGTTATGGTAGTGGCGGGCCTGGGCCATCACTTTCCTCCAGGCCCATCCTCCCAAATCAGCCTCTCTGGAGGCGGTCACGGTATCAAGCCAACAAATTTTTATTTACATCCCACAAGTTTGTGGTTGCCCTGCTAGTTCTCGGGCTTGTCCGTAGCAGTTTCTACGCAATGGTCTCAAGGGTCCCTACGGGGACAACAGTTCTTCGTAGCCAACGGGCTACCACAAACAAAACTGTAGGGTCCTAACGGAGACTTGCCGTAGGGTCCCAACGGGGACTGTTAGCTGGGTCCCAGGGGCCGTCCACAACACCTGGCTCCGGTACAGCTTCCTCTTGCAGCTTTCCCACAGTCCACCATCGAACAGCATGAGCCCCCAACGCTACCCTCACACAGGGGTGACACTGTCCCACAGGACTACATTTTCAGCTGCCGATGATGCGGGTACGACTGCTCCTCCAACCGGACTCCTTAGCCTTGAGGGCCGTCTGCAATGTCAGCAGAGTCCCAATGGGGACCAACAGCAAGGTAACCGAGAACCGCTACCATGCTCTAACTTTTCTTACTTCAAGGCCGTCCATTTGCAGGGCACTGACCTGCAAAGTGCCCCAGTTGCCAGCAGTACCTGCAGCACGCCACCCACGTGTCTCCGAAGGCGCGAATGACGAGCGGGGTCTCATCTTCCGACAGGGACTCCGTATCTTCCCCTGATCTACCTCCATCTGTCATCTCCTATCCCGAGCTGGCGCCCCCTGGGTCTTCCGCGCCGGCCGCCACTCCTGTCACAGTCGGGCGGATTGCTGGGGCAGACATCCTCCCTGCGGCAGGCGGGCCGCTGTCAGCTGCCGCGCGGGGAATTACTGCCGCATGCTCGGGGCCCGCTGCTCCTGTGACCGGGGTAGGGGCTACAGCCATCTCGCCATCCTCTGCCCCCGCAGGCGCCGCCGCTCCATCGGTCGGCGTGGGGTTAGCATCAAACTCGGGAGCCGACATCTTCCATCCCGTTCCCCCTTAGTCTTTTTCCGGCTCCTCCTCTACAGGGGCGGGGTTTTGGCTTTCGCACCTCCACTACTCGGGAAGACGCTTGAGCGGGGACTTTTCGCGCCCAAAATGGCAGCTTCTCAAAATTTTCGGCCGGACACCTCCGGCGGTCACAAGGCGCACCTCTACCAGACGGCAGAGCAGTAAGATCCTGTTTGTGACGCCAAGTTGTCGCGGGCAGAGGAGAGGACGCTGCGCTCACCCACTGCTCGGGTCCGGCTGCTGCTCGGTGGCTCGAGCGGTGGGCCAGATCCCGGGGACTCGAGCGGCGTTCTTCGCCCGTGAGTGAAAGGGGGTGGTTTAGTTTAGGGATATTGTCCGTGACGCCACCCACGGTTGTGGTGAGGTCGTGACACCACCGCTGCTCTGGACGGGGATCCCGTGAGCGATGACAGGGAGCAGCTTGGATGTTGGTTCTCCCCTCCGTGGGTAGGGGGGTTGGTAGTCCCGGGGCCCGGTGAGGGGTAGGGATGGATGTAGGGCGGGTTACGGGGCCTGGTAAGGTGCAGGGTCGCGGGGGCAGCGCGGTGCCGCACGGCACGGTGGTACTCACTCAGCCAATGACGAATGCAAAGTCCTTGGTAAAACAAACGGCTGGATGGACGGGGCCCACTGATGGCTGCGGTGGTTTCTGCTCCCGGTAGGTTGATGGTGACTGTCTTTCCCTGCACCTTTGGTTTGTTTGTGGTACTGATGGCTTCCCACCGGTAACCCGCTCCCCAGCTTGGATGGATGCTGAAGGAGCCCCTTTTGCCCACAGGCTCTGGCCCTGGGAATTGTAGCCTTGGCGGTGACTGTGTTTCCCTTTACGGTGTGAGCTGTTGCCTTCAATCGGGTCTTGACTGCTGGGAAACCCCGGAGGTTCCCTTCGCTAACGGATTTGACCAGTTTTTACGGCGACTCCTAGCCTGGTCGGGGTCCGTAAGCCCTGCCGAATGGTGCTGGCTTCTCTTTGCTCCCTGATCTGGTACCGTCGGGCCACCGCCCGTCCCCGGTCCTTATGGTTCGCTCCATGCAGCCTCTCCTGCAGACGGTCACCACCGTCTGCCAACCTTGCTGTTCCGTCCGGGCCACACACCCGGACACGGTCAGTCTCCTCAACTGCCACTTCACCTCTCTCCTCAACTCCAAAACTAATCTGACTCCTTTTCCCGCCTCCAGGACTGTGAACTCCTCGGTGGGCGGGGCCAACCGCCTGGCCCACCCCCTGGTGTGGATATCAGCCCCTGGACGGAGCCTAGCCGGGGTGTGGGGTGTGTTGTTGTAGTACCTGTGACGTCCTGGCTTGTCCAGGGCGCCATAGAAGTTGCCATCATATAAGCCTGTGTGACCAGTAGGTATTACTGACAACACACCTTGAGGGGAAACATTTTATCCTTCTTTCTGTAACAAGTCATGTATCTGTTTATACGACCATCATAGGTTCTGTTGGCAGTCTTGATGAAAACCACAATGGAACCTCTTTCACCCATTAGCTTCCAATGTGATCCATCAGCTGCTGCTAGTATCTGTTGTACATTGGTTCCAACAGAGAATTGTGGCAACATAGCCCAAAAACGTTGTGGCATATGACAAGTTCTCGTTAAATAACCTTTATCCCTTGGTTATTATGAAATATCTGTTAGATCTTAAATATTGTTTAGTTTCTGAATATATTTAATGCTGTGATCTGTGTTTCCGCATACTGTAGTAAGTTATACCCAGTTTCGGAACTAACCCCCTTCATGGTAAAAATGTATTTAAATATGATCATCATATTTAGACTGATTGAAGCCGAATAACCAGTTTTCTAATATGAGTCATATTATTTTTTGGAAATGGTTCATAGTGCTTATCAGAATTGTAATATATATAGCTAAAGAAAACTATTAAGAATATTCTGGTCATAGATTTGTATTCTTTGTATCATTATAAATTATGTCTTTCAAGTTTTTTGGAGAAAAATACCCCAAAAGTACAATGGCTTTCTTTTATTTCTATTTATTTGTATATCAAAAGGGATAACCTCACTTCTCCCTCATTTCTAAAAGCAATTTTAAAAAGTAGTATCCAAAAAACAAACCCCACTAAAAGATGAAGCTTTCTTAGATGGACATTAAAAAAACAACAAAAAATCTAAAATCACGCTAGATAAATATTCACAAAACACATATAATGAAGGAGATACATACAGATAGGCAAAATGGTAAAGGGGTTAGGTATTGTTCTCGCCAGTCCCTAATTTAACCATTCCTAACCATATAATATATAGATATTTTGTTGGAATCCAATATTTCACCTCTCCACCTTGTGGTCACAGAAGTTACTCAGCACATATTCCTTACACGTACTGTATTGTGATGATTGTTAACTTTTTTTTTTCATACGTCCCCTGATGAACCTCAAAAATTTCTAGGGGAAAATATGTTGGGAAAGTGGACTTCAGCTAAGTAAGAACATTTCTACTTGTCTGCAGTTTGCTAAAAATCACATGGACAAGTCATAGGGATATTATATCAACGTACTGTCGACAGATGAGCGGAAAAAAAAGCTTTTTTGTTAAAATGAGAAGTGTTATATTTGGAAAAAGAATAACACTGTACTACAGCATGAAAGCCTCATCTGTGATTCACGATGAAACAATGAATTCTGAATTTTACCAGCAAATTCCAAGGAAAATTATCAGAACATCTGCCCGTGAGCATAATCTCAACAGAACATCTGTCATGCAGCAAGACAATCACCCAAAGCACACGAGCAGTCCAATAAAAAAATGGTTAAAGAAGAATAAAGTTTTGGAATGGTCAAGTCAAATTCTTGACCTTAATCCTAAAAGAAATGTTGTGGAAGGACCTGAAGAGAAGAAATCTGTGTGAGAAAATCAACCAGTATAACAGAGTTGAAGCTGTGCTGAAGGATGGAATGGGCTGCAATTTAGTGTTTAGCGAGTAGTTGACTATTTGTACTCGCTGTGCTGTTAGCGAGTACTGTCCGCTACTCACATATTCGCTACGAGTAGCGAAAGCAATGTAAGTCAATGGGAAATACTTGCTAACTAGCGAGTAACCCGAAAGCCGTACTATTCGCTACTTGCACGAAAAGTATGGCTTTCGGGTTACTCGCTACTTAGGGGACTATTTCCCATTGACTTACATTGCGCCCGCTACTTGGAACGAATATGCGAGTAGCGGACAGTACTCGTTAATAGCATGGCGAGTATGAATAGTCAACTACTCGCTCAACACTAGCTAAAATTCCTCCAAGCAGATGTGCACAACAAGTCAACAATTACCGGAAATGTTTAGATGCAGTTATTGCTGCATAAAGCAGTCACATCAGATATTAATGGCAAAGGTTCACATACTTTTGCAACTCACAGACATGTGACATTGGATCATTTTTAAATTAAAAAATAAGCCTAATATTTTTTACACATTTGTTTTATGTGATTCTCATTTTCCTAATTTAGGATTTATGTGAAAATCTTATGCATTTTAAATCACATTTCTGGAAAATTTTGAAGGGTTCACAAACTATCAAGCACCACTGAAAATGAGAAACTTCTTTAGACCACCTATTGGTTGTTTTTTTGGTACAGAGAGATATGTAAAGCACAATAGGGTCTGATCAGGGTAAAACAGTGGAGAGGGGGAAAGCTGGGAGTTTACTCACCTGGTAGGGTTACATGTGACACTACCATTATAGTGTGTAGTTTCAGGCTTTCTACAGCATCCAAAATGAAATGTAAAACATTTCCATTGGGACGGATATAATGTGGCTGCTGACTTAGGCTGCTTTCACACATCAGTTTTTTGCCATCAGTCACAATCTGGCAAAAACATGAAAAAACGGATCCGGCGTCTGCTGCCGCCGGATCCGTTTTTTCCCCATAGATTTTCATTAGCGCTGGATTGTGCATGGCCTTGCATTTCATCTGTTTTTTTGCCAGATTCGGCAAAATTTACTTGTTCGGCGGCCGGATGAAACGTTCAAGTGAACATTTTTGTGTCCGACAAAAAAATATGGATCCGGCGCCGTATGGCATGTTTTATAATGGAAGACTATTTACACCGGATACGGCGTAATGCGGCAAAAACCGGATCCGGCCACCGGATCTGTTTTTTTGAACTGAGCATGCTCAGAATCACACCCGATCTGTCAAAAAAACTTATGCAACTGATCAATTTTTTCGCCGAATCCGTCGCATCAGTTTTTTCGCAGGATCGTGCCTGATGCCAAAAAACAGATGTGTGAAAGAAGCCTTAAGGAGATCCAGAAGCTGATAGATGAATGGTGGTTTAAAGGGAACCTGTCAGGTGCAATATGCATCCAGAACCACGAGCAGTTCTGGGTGCAAATTGCTAATCCCTGCCTAACCGTCCCTGTATACACTAGCATAGATAAAGAGATCTTTGGAAAAAGTATTTCTAAAGATGTTTTATCTTATGCTAATGAGCGAGGGGACTAGTTGTGAGGGAGTTACTTCCCCCGACTAGCGACCCTCTTAGCGTGTTAGTACGCCCACAGGGGTACTAACATGCTATTCAATACAGCATCACCAGCGGTGATACGCTTACCTGTGTCCGCGATAAACAAAGAGCTTATGAACACCCGCACTTCCAGTCATGTGCAGTGTGAAGCCAGGTGTACGCATCCTGGCTACAGACAGGTCTGGTGGGCATGACCGGAATGCGGGACATTCAGCTCAGTGTTCACCGCAGACACAAGTACACGAGGTACCGCTGGTGATGCTGCATTGAATAGCATGTTAGCATGCCCCTGTGGGTGTACTAACATGCTAAGAGGGCGGCTAGTCGGGGGGAAATAATGCCCTCACGACTAGTCCCTGGCCTTATTAGCATATTATAAAGAATCTTTAGAATTAGTTTTTCTAAAGATCTCTTTATCTATGCTACTAGATGCTGGGGCAGTTAGGCAGACATTAGCAATAGGCACCCAGAACTGCTCGTGGTTCTGGGTGCATATTGCACCTGCCAGGTTCACTTTAATGTCAACACGATTCTGAGTAAAACAGACTAAAGGGCCATTTACACGCTAACGATATATCGTCGGAGTCACGGTGTTTGTGAGAAACATGTGGCGTCGTTAGCGACATCGCAGCATGTAACACCTAGAAGCGACCTTAAACGATCGCAAAAGAGAAAAAAATCGTTGGTCTGTGATACGTCGGTCATTTACCAAAAATCGTTGTCTGGTCAGTAGCAAGGTTGTTTGTCGTTCCTGTGGCAGCACAAATCGCTATTTGTGACACCGCAGGAATGAGGAACAACCTCGTACCTGCGGTTGCCCAAAATGAGGAAGGAAGTAGGTGGCCGGGATGTTCGTTGCGCTCATCTCCGCCCCTCTGCTTCTATTGGACGGCTGCTGTGTGACGTCGCTGTGACGCCGCACGAACCACCCCCTTAGAAAGGAGGCGGTTCGCCGGCCACAGCGACGTCGCAGGGAAGGTAAGTCCGTGTGACAGGTGTAAGCGATATTGTGTGCCACAGGCAGCGATTTGCCCGTGATGCACAACAGACGGGGGCGGGTACGCTCGCTAGCGAGATCGCAGCGTGTAAAGCACCCTTTAGGGTCTGTGTGCACTGGGTAGATGAGTTTCTTAAGCAAAATACGCACCCTCTGGCAGAATTCTGCATCTGCGGCAAAAAAAAGCACCCAAAATCCGCTTGCGGTTTTACCACGGTTTGTTGCGGTTTTGTCCCTGCGGTTTCTACTCATTATCAATGGCAAAACCGCAGGTACCTGCGGAAAAGAAGGGACATGCTGCTTCTTTTTGCTGCAGAAAATCTGCAGCAAAACCTGTAGGGAAAAAAAATTGCAGTGTGCACTCAGCATTTTGGATTTCTCATAGATTTAGCTGGGGAAGGACTGCATGAACTTTCTGAACAAAAACTGCACCTTTTCTGCAGCAAAAATCGCGGCAATTCCGTGTCAAAAAACAGTGTGCGCACAGGGCCTCAATCCTCAGAACAACCACATGGTTTTTGGTGCAGAATTTTTGAGACAGAATTCTGGCCCATTGATAATCCAATATTTGTTTAGCCAAAACAAAGCCATGTATAAATCTATATTGCTCATATTAAAAATACATTTTCATAACAAAAGTCAAAACACACACAAAAATGAGATTGATTGGGCATAGAGATATACTGTCCTCAATTACATGTCCCTGTTTAACCTGTAAAATAGAAGTATGAGTTTAGAGTGAACAGGGATAATCAGGAACCAAATAAAAGTGGGACTTTTCTGCTGTAAGAATAACGAAAATCCAAAAGTGCTGAATAAAATGTAGGTGGTCTTATTTTATGCGTTTCAAGTATGGCCTCACTTCTTCATCAGAAAACCCACCGATTTAAACTGATGAGTTTAGAGTGAACAGAATTTACACCATGTATTGCTATTTGCGAGCTTCTCGTAGAAAGACCCGAGAATCAGCTGCATTTTAGACCTTTGTTTACGTGATTGCGTTTCACATGGAGAGGACGGCACTTCTAGTGACAATTCTTCACTTCATACTTGTGGAACAGCTTGATAAAAACTTGCCTATTTTTTGCAACCCCTTTGTCATATGGTGTATCAAATAATACAGCAAAAAGACTACATCATGCACATGCAACATATATACTGCTACAAATGTTTACAAGGTTTGGTAAACTGTGCAGACATTTTCAATTATTTAAAAATAATTATTTTACAAAAGGTGCTTAAAGAAGCAGATTGTGCCATGAAAATAAAAAAAAATCAATTTATCATTTTGTATTTGTCTTACACTGGAATCCAAGTTGCTTCATAAATTAGACATCAATGGTACTCATTTATATAGCAGTCGTCCCCAACCTTTCCTACCTTGAGGTCCACATTCAGCTCTTAGAGAGGGAAACAAGCCACATTCAGATTTCCCCCGAGTAGTGACATCCAGCTCCTGCTCTTCATCTCACCTATAGTAGTCACATCCAGAGCCCCCATTAACGGTGTGATAGTCAAAGCTTCCCCTAAGAGATCCAACCATGGCAGTATACCTGAATATAGGGGTTTGCACCTTACCTAGATTCGGTATTCTCACCACATCGAAACCAGCTATAAGTAACTCCTCTGACTGGCAGTATCATTCCATACCAAGGTCAATATATAAAAAATGAGCCAGCCCGCATATCAGCAACTGCCACCAAATCCCAAGAGACGAGCTAAAAATTATCTCAAGGTGGTACATGGTCCCCTTCTCTCTCCACAGATGGTATCTAAGGGTAGAAGAGTGTTGGAGGTCTCGGGGATCACGGTGCCTAGACGGCCTGAGGCTGTCCTGCTTTACATGTTCCCTCCCAAAAAGGCATACAAAAAATCTCTGCTCAGACACCTCCTTCAGGCTGCCAAGATGGTTATCCCCCATCTTTGGAAATCCCCTGCCTCCCGAACTCTGGAAGAGTGAGTCGATGAAGTGGATACGATCTACTGGGTGGAGAGGATACTACCCCAGTCTCGGAACGACGTTGTAGCTATGGAAACAAAGTGGTTTGACTGGGAATCCTACCTGGCCAGTCCTAGTTTCCATGCTGCAGTTGACTCGCAGTAACTGATGGAATTCATGCTGCAGACTACCCAGAGTTGCACTTGGCCACCTTAAGATGGTCCTGTTGCTTTCTAGGTGGTCCTTGTGGTCTCCTCCTCTTCTTCCTTTCCTCTTCTACTTCCCTCTATCTCTTATTCTAGCCCCTGCTCCTTTCCCCCTTATGGATAATAAAGGTTTATTGTTGCACGTGATAGTCACACCTTGTGGCGCTAACAGCGTCTCTTGACCATTTCGGTTTTCTACACTCCCTTTTGTTTTTTTCATGTGGTGTCACCTGAAGCAGGATTCTCTGCTGTGTCAAGGATCCATGCCTACTATGTCTATTTTTGGTTCTTGATAAGATCAATAAAAATGTTAAATACAAACAAATGAGCCAGAGCATAAGTCGTTATATGTATATATAGGAGCACTTTCACACCATGGCCATTTCACAGACAAAACCCGAGACAAAAGCATATAGCCTGTAGTAAACTAAATAATTAAATAGTAGAAGTACATTTAAATAACATTGTGTACTTGGTTAAAACTGATAAAGCGTAAAAGCCATGCCACCAGGACAAGTTGTACTCAGTTGGGATGGTCATACTCTAGTATAAAATCTTACCTTGTGTCAGAGATATCAATGTGGTGTGAGGTAGCGTCGTCGGCTGCGCTGCAGAAGACACGGGATCCAGGCACCAAGGTTCACAGCACACGGTTTATTCCAAAGAAAAAGTCCACAATAGTACATATGTGCCTTTCCGGCAGAGAACTCAGGGAGATGTGATCACTCCCTCACACCCGGCACACCTGCCCTTGTTCCTGAATCTATTTAACCCTCCCTACAGCCTGTAGGGAAACAGCATTAACCCTATAGTGGATTATCATGGAGTGAGCACAACCGGGGCGAGACATACCGGCCGTCATAGATAACCCCGGTCACAGTCTCACACACCCCCCCCCCCTCAGTTCAAGCGTGCGGGGTTGAACTCCTGCCATCAAACACGGGCCGCGGGACAAGGCATCGGCGTTGCCCTGCAACCTACCGGCCCGGTGTTCAACCGTAAACCGGAAGTTCTGCAGAGAAAGGAACCACCGGGTAACCCGGGCATTCCGTTCCTTGGCGGACCTCATCCAGACCAGTGGAGAGTGATCCGTCACCAAGCGAAACTGACGTCCCAGCAGGTAATAGCGTAGGGACTCCAAGGCCCACTTGATCGCCAGGCACTCCTTCTCCACTACGCTATAATTCCGCTCGGGAGGGGTGAGCTTCCTGCTTAAGAAGGTGACGGGGTGTTCCACCCCCTGAACCACTTGAGACAGCACTGCCCCCAGGCCGACCTCCGAGGCGTCAGTCTGTACTATGAACTCTTTCCGGAAATCAGGGTTTACAAGAACGGGCTGTCCGCACAGGACCCCCTTCAGGGCCCGGAAGGAGTCCTCGGCCTGCGGAGTCCAGCGCACCATGACGGACTTCTTGCCCTTGAGAAGGTCCGTCAAGGGGGCTGATAGTCCCGCAAAATCTTTTACAAACCTCCTGTAGTACCCCACGATACCCAGGAAGGCCCTAACCTGCTTCGTGGTCAGGGGTCTAGGCCACTTCTGGATCGCCTCAACTTTGTTAATTTGGGGCTTTATCACTCCTTGGCCTATCACGTAGCCCAAGTAGCGGGCTTCCGTGAGTCCCAACGCACATTTCTTGGGATTGGCTGTCAATCCGGCTGTTCGAAGCGCGTCTACCACCGCTTGTACCTGTTCCAAGTGGGTCTGCCAATCGGAGCTGTAAATAATGATGTCATCAAGGTACGCTGATGCATACGCCTGGTGCGGTTCCAGCACTAAGTCCATCAACCTCTGGAACGTGGCCGGAGCGCCATGTAACCCAAAAGGCAAGACAACATAGTGGAAGAGACCCTCCGGCGTAACAAAAGCGGTTTTCTCCTTGGCGGACTCCGTTAGTGGCACCTGCCAGTACCCCTTGGTCAGGTCGAGCGTGGTAAAATATCGCGCCTGTCCCAGCCTATCAATCAGCTCATCCACCCGGGGCATGGGGTAGAGATCAAACTTGGATATTTCGTTCAATCTCCTAAAGTCATTGCAGAACCTTAAGGAGCCATCGGGTTTTGGTATTAGGACAATCGGACTAGCCCATTCACTCCGGGATTTTTCGATGACCCCCAGGCGTAACATTGTCTTTACTTCCTCCGATATGGCTTGTCGTCAAGCCTCCGGTACTCGGTATGACTTCAGGCGTACCTTCAGGTGGGGCTCGGTGACAATATCATGTCGTATCAGACTGGTCCTACCGGGCAGCTCGGAGAAGACATCGGGGTTCTGCTGAACCAACCGTCTGGCCTCTCGCCTCTGTGTCTTGGTGAGGGCTTCTCCAATCCTTACTTCCGGTTCGTCCTCTCCAGAGGTCGCTGGAGCCGGATGTGAACGACCCGAAGAGGAGGGAGGTGGGGAAAAAACAGCCATCAGGCTTTCCCGTTCCTGCCACGGTTTTAATAGGTTGACATGGTATATTTGTTCAGGTTTCCGCCTACCGGGCTGCAATACTTTATAGTTAACCACCCCGACTCTTTCCTTTATCTCGTAGGGGCCTTGCCACTGAGCCAGGAATTTACTCTCCGCCGTGGGGATTAATACCAACACCCGATCCCCGGGATTAAAGGTCCGCACGGTGGCTTGTCTATTGTAGCGGCCGCTTTGCGCGGCCTGAGCCTCCTGTAAATGCTCCTTCACAATTGGCATGACCGCGCTTATGCGGTTCTGCATACCCAAAATGTGTTCAATCACACTTTTATGGGGGGTGGGCTCCTGCTCCCAGGTTTCTTTTGCCAGGTCCAACAATCCCCGGGGATGTCGCCCGTATAACAATTCAAAAGGCGAAAACCCCGTGGATGCCTGTGGCACCTCTCGTATGGCAAACATCAAATAGGGAAGCATCATATCCCAGTCTTTCCCGTCTTTGGAAATCACCCTTTTGAGCATGGTTTTCAGGGTTTTATTGAATCGTTCCACTAAACCATCCGTCTGAGGATGATACACGGACGTACGCAACTGCTTGATCTGGAGTAGCCGGCATAGCTCTTTGGTCACTTTAGACATGAATGGGGTCCCCTGATCCGTAAGGATCTCCTTGGGCAACCCCACCCGGCAGAACACAGCAAACAACTCCCGAGCTATAAGCTTGGCTGCAGTATGTCTGAGAGGTATCGCCTCTGGATACCGGGTGGCATAGTCAACGATCACTAGGATATGCTGGTGCCCTCGAGCAGACTTTACGAGGGGCCCCACCAGATCCATCCCTATCCGTTCAAAAGGGACTTCTATAATGGGTAACGGTACCAACGGACTGCGAAAGTGGGTCAGGGGTGCGGTAAGCTGACACTCCGGGCAGGTTTCGCAGAACCGTTTTACCTCCCCAAAGACTCCGGGCCAATAGAACCTTTGCAATATTCGCTCCTGCGTTTTCTTGACCCCTAGGTGACCACTCATCAGGTGTTTATGAGCCAAGTCGAGGACCCGCCGGCGATACGGCTGGGGCACCACCAACTGCTCTACCCCTACGCCCCGTATTTCATCTACCCGGTAGAGTAAATCCAGCTTAAGAGCGAAATGGGGGTATCTTACCTGGGCACCAGGCAGCTGTGCCACCCCGTCAACTACTGTCACCCGACTCCGGGCATGTATTAATGTAGGGTCCTGGAGTTGGGCTGTCCCAAACGTATCCGGGGACGCCTCCAACTCCGGGATGGGCTCGACCGTCTCAGCCTCTCCTGCCAATACCTCTAGGGGCGACCTATCAGGTTCACATCCTGTCCCTATCATGGGGACCCCTACGGCAGGCGTCCCGGATTCAGGATTGTAGGGCTCAGGTCCCGGACTGACCAATATCTGAGGGGACTTAGGAGGTCCCTTCCATAAAGTCCAAAAATAGGGCAGATCCCTTCCTAGGATCCCATCATAGGGAAGAGTATTAATAAGTCCCACCTCATGTTGCACCTGACCGCAAGGTGCTGTGATGGTGACTATCCCCGTGGGATAGTCTCGGCGGTCCCCATGTATGCAAACCACCCCCACGGTACGTCCTGTGGCCTTTACTTTAGCCCTTAGGGTTGATCGCACAAGGGTCACTAAGCTTCCGGAATCCAACAAGCCTGTAACCGGACATCCATTCACCTGAATTTGGCACAAGTGGGGCTCAGTCTCTGGGTAGACCAGGTCAGCGGTATACACCACCTGAGCATACATTGAACCCCGCCGGGTAACCCCACAATCCATGGGCTCCGTGGTGAGTGGACACTGGGCTTCCATATGTCCCACCCGCTGGCACCGCCAACATCTAATAGGGAAGGACACCCCCTTGACGATTTGTCGTTTAGGGTACATAGTTTTCCGGACCTCAGGGACGGAGGGTGCGGCTTCAGACGGGACGGTAGCGGACTCCCGCACCGGTGTCAGCGGTGGGTCCTTGGCCCTAGGCTTGGAGGGGCCGGACCGACGGGCGGTACGCAAAGTCTCAGTGTCCCGTATCAAGTCCTGCGTAGCCACATGCCGCTCTACCAGGGACACTAATTGGTCCAGGGTACTCGGGTCACCCTGTCCGACCCACCGTTGAACGGTGACGGGTAAAGTGCGCACAAAACGATCCACTACTACCTTTTCCACCATTTGCGCCGGGCTCAGAGTGTCAGGCTGCAACCACTTTTTTACAAGATGTAACAAGTCATAGGCCTGGGAGCGTACGGGTTTGGCTTCCTCAAAGAACCACTGATTTACCCGCTGTGCCCGTACATAGGTATTCACCCCCAACCGAGCCAGTATTTCGGCTTTCAGGGTCACATAGTCAATGGCGTCCTCGGTACAGAGGTCCAGGTATGCTTTTTGGGGTTCCCCCGTCAGATAGGGTGACAATACCTCAGCCCACTGCGGGGTCGGCAGCTTTTCCCGCTTGGCCACCCGTTCAAACACCGCCAGGAACGCTTCCACATCATCACCCGGGGTCATCTTTTGCAACGCTTGTCTCACCGCTTTCCGGACGCTGCCGTCGTCACCTGGTCCCTGGGTTGTTGCTGCCGGTCCGGCACGGATCGACTTGGCCAGGAGAACCATCTGTTCTTGGTGCCTTTTTTCCTGCAATTGCAAGGCTTGCTGCTGACGTGCATTGGCCTGATCCATCTGTTCTTGGAATTTTTTTTCCTGCACTTGCAAGGATTGGAGCAGGTGTGCATTGGTCTGTTGCTGCTGTGCATTAGCCTGTTGCTGCTGTGCATTAGCCTGAGCCAAATGCTTTATTATGTCCTCCATGGCGTCGCCGGGTTTGGGCTGTAGTATAGCCGCTCGAATCCAGGACATGCGCAGCTGGGTCACCAGGGATGGATGCTACACCTCACCGGCTGTCATGCCCGCCGATTCTCCACCATATGTGAGGTAGCGTCGTCGGCTGCGCTGCAGAAGACACGGGATCCAGGCACCAAGGTTCACAGCACACGGTTTATTCCAAAGAAAAAGTCCACAATAGTACATATGTGCCTTTCCGGCAGAGAACTCAGGGAGATGTGATCACTCCCTCACACCCGGCACACCTGCCCTTGTTCCTGAATCTATTTAACCCTCCCTTCAGCCTGTAGGGAAACAGCATTAACCCTATAGTGGATTATCATGGAGTGAGCACAACCGGGGCGAGACATACCGGCCGTCATAGATAACCCCGGTCACAGTCTCACAGTGGTTAAGGGCAGGGATGCAGAGTGCTCCAACTACAGCCATCTGGCTATGGGAAGCTAAATAGAAGAAGTGCCTAGCTCAGAAGGGACCCACATTGAACAGATGTATAAAAACATACCGGAAAGCTTAAAAAATGAGCCAGAGTAGACGTTGGTATCCGTGCAATAGTAGCATATTCAGATCATGGTTATTTCAGACAAAACACAAAATGAGCATATACCCTATAATAAAGTGAATAGTAGTAGGTCATTTAAATAACATAGGGCTCTGACCCCATTCCAGACCACAAGTTATTTCTTCTAATACGTCTTTGTGAAGGCCTTTCTAGGTATCTAAGCAGGTCCACAGGATGTATGTCATTAACTGCTAAACAGCCAGAGGGCAGATCTGGCTGCACTGATCAGCCACATGACTTGGAGACTGAATCAGTCCTAGCTCTGCCTCCACGGTATATCCTGTTGACCAGCATCAGACCTTACAACATGGCCTTGTGTGCACTATGGACAGGTAAAGAAAGCGACACAGGTGGAAACAGGCAGCCCACCAGGAATCTGCCCTACCGAGCAGAAGGCCAGTCTAGGGCTCATATTTGGTTTTAGTTTATTTGTGATCTTTTAGAAAGAAGATTTTTTTTCCCACATTTTAAGGAAGAACCAATCATTAATATAGTCCATGGTCATCTTATAAATGTACTTCATTCTTTTAAAGGTAGGAACACACTAAAAATTAAAATCTTGTGGCATAAGGGTATGTATATCAATAAATTTTGCTCATATTTCATGTGTTACACTCTTGTTCTTTTTTGCGTAGGATGACAAGAGCTTCCATATGTATTCAGCCCCCCTCTTAATGTAGAATACATATAACAAAGCATTCTACATATGTGCCCATATTGTTATTCCAGAATTCATATCTGAAACAATCTGTTTTAACTTGAAAGAACATATTGTATGATAATATATCTTTCCTATGTACAATACAAAAGAATACTCAGAGGGTTGTATGGATAGTAATGGATTGTAAGACTGCTAGGAGAGTAGGTGTTTATATAGCAGGAAAGTACATTCATGGCTTCTCGATGAAAAGCTATGTTTTACTGTTCGCGGTGTTTCTTTGAACAGCATACAGTAAGTCAAATGCAAACAGAGCTATTAACATGAATGTTTAACAAGTGAGCTAGGAAATAATAAGCCTCTCATATTGTAGTGTCAGGATATTACACTGTGTTTGAATAAATACGGCTCTTAGTAATTATCTTAATGCTTCTGTTCTTCGCAGTGAGGTTTGCTAAAAGGCACGTTGTGAGCCTAACCTTCAATTTATCTTATTATTTAGTGGAAAATAAAAGAGAATACAATGACTCTGAGTTTAGTGTTGCTCATGTTGGCTTAGTAGATGGAGAAAAGCAAAATAATAGTTTAATTTGAATATAATAACTATGACGTTTATCCAAAGCCAGAAAATCAGAAAAAAACAATGTGTGACTATAATGAACTCTACATTCCTCACTTAATACATGAAAATTCATTAGGGTAAAGCCTGCTTTACACGTTACGATTTCGTATACGATATCGTATGCGATCGTAACCGCCCCCATCGTATGTGCGGCATGTTCAATTTGTTGAACGTGGCGCCCAAACGATTAACCCCCGTCACATGTACTTACCCTTCCATACGACCTCGATGTGGGCGGCGAACGTCCACTTCCTGGAGTGGAAGGGACGTTCGGCGTCACATCAACGTCACGCGGCAACTGGCCAATAGAAGTGGAGGGGCGGAGATGAGCGGGACGTAAACATCCCGCCCACCTTTCTTCCGCATTGCTGGCCGGGAGCCGCGGGACGCAGGTAAGATCTGTTAATCGTTCCCGGGGTGTCACACACTGCAATGTGTGCTACCCCGGGTACGATGAACAATCTGACGTTCAATTCATGAGAAATGAACGATGTGCGTGCGATGAACGTTTTAACGTTCAATCGCAATCGCACGTACCTGTCACACACTACAATGTACCTTACGATGCCGGATGTGCGTCACTTACGACGCGACCCCGCCGACACATCGTAAGATATATTGTAGCGTGTAAAGCGGCCTTTAGTAATCCAGGACTGCACTTTGTCCATAAGTCCCACTGACACTAAATGGAGCAGTAGTGATTACGACTCTAGTAGCGCCATTCCTCCAAGGTCGTTCAAATTTGGAGAGTAAAGGGGTAATAGGCCGCGCTGCCGTAGAAAAGAGGATCCATATGGAAGGAATGATTTTATTTTGTCTAAGCGTTTCAAAGGCTTATGGCTTCTTCCTCAGGACAAATAATATATGATCTATTACCGCCTTTTCTCTCCAAATTTGAACTGCATCTCTACGTGGGTTCTGCTGCAGCCATATTTACGCCAATACAGTGGTTGTGACTCTCAACCACACCAGGTGAGTCTACCCTTACAACACCTTTGCTGACAGTGTTTTAGCATAAGACCATATTTGCACTTACTATCTCTTCCAGCATTTTTAACCATTCCTCCAATGTCAGCACTGCTATTCTTTGTTCCACATACTTTAGCACTGCAGAGGTCAACTCTCGCCTTTTTGTTACTATGTTTCATATTCAGTTTGTACCTGTTCACATTAGAAAGATAGGATGTGAGTCTTTTTCTTAGATTATAGGGTCATGCCTTCTGATTGAGCACTCCTACTCTTCAGCCAATTTTAATTCTCCATTTCCAGGTTCCTGTCCACCCATAAATTGTAATGTTTTTTATTCCAAAGAGAGGCATTAGCTTGATAGGGACCCAACAAAAGAGGTCGCCTTGCCGTTGGCCATTGGCCTCACACAAAACTGCCCATTTTTTTGTGCTAAGTATCTAAATTTTTACATGTTTTTCATAACAGTAATGCATATCTATATGCCTATATTCATTGTTAAACATATCTTAGCACTACAGAGTGCAACTGTCTCCTTTTTGTTACTATATTTCTTATTCAGTTTGCACCATTCACCTTAAAAAAGTAGGAAGTGCCATCAGTCTTTTTCTTAGATTACAGAGTTATGCCTTCTGATTGAGCACTCCTGCTCTTCAGCCTTCGGCTATTTTAATTCTCCATTTGCAGGTTCCGGTCTGCCCATAAATTGTAGGTTTTTTTTAACCCAAAGAGAGGCATTAGTTTGATAAGGACCCAACAAAAGAGGTCACCTTGCCATTGGCTATTGGACTCACATGAAACTGGCCATTTTTGTGTGCTAAGTATATTTACATGTTTTTCATAGAAGTAATGCATGTCTATATTCCCATATTCATTGTTCCACATATGTTAGCACTGCAGTGAGCAACTGTCTTTTTGTTACTATGTTTCATGTTTAGGTTGCACCTGTTCACATTAGAAAGGTAGGATGTGCTTTCAGTCTTTTTCTTAGTGAAAAAAGGGGTATTTCAGCTCACCCATATGTGCTCTCTCAGTTCCAGTGGGGTGCACGTAGTCCACCAGACAGGCAGGTCTGTAGGTAGAGTTGAGGAGGAAAGAGGTAGGGACTCAGCACCAATGCCAAAAGAGAATTTTTTTTTTCTCTTGGCATTGGTGCTGGTTCCCTACCTCTTTCTTCCTCAAGTCTTTTTCTTAGCACTGCTTTACCCTGTGGGTCAGGTGACACTGCTGTTTCGCGTGACCACTGCAGCTGATGACACGTTTTGAGGCAACAGGGTTACTGAGTGTTCAGCCAGGACACGGCGACGATCGGTAAGCAGAGAGGTTGTGGAGGACATTGCGAGTGCATTCATTGAACAGGGCACGAACAACCCTGCCAGGAACAGCAGTGCACAAAGTGTTTCTAGCACAGTTTGGAAAATTCTCCAAAAGGTCTTGTGGGCACACCCGTACAAAATTAGCCATCATCAACAAAGTCTTCCTCGTGACAATGATACCTGCATGACATTTGCATTCATGTTTCTGGAGAGAATGGAAGTGGATGGCAATTGGCCATGGAATGTTCTGTGGGGCGATGAAGTGCATTTTTGCCTGAATGGAACGGTGAACACAGAAAACTGTCGCATAAGGACAGCCGAAAATCCGCATGCGGTCGAGGGGGCTCTACTGCATTCGCCAAAGGTAACCGTTTGGTGTGGCTTCACCTCATCAGTCATCCTCGGACCATTCTTTTATGAAGAAATGAAGCCAACTGGGGTTGCTACCTGTTCTGTGACAGCAGCGAGATACCAGACAATGCTGGAAACAGTAGTCGCTCAGCAACTCCAACAACGGCAGTGTCTTCAGACGACCACCTTCATGCATGATGGAGTACCTCCTCACATCGCAAATCGTTTGAAGAATGTTCTGCGTGTAAATTTTCCCGATGACAGGATCTTGAGCCACTTCTTCCCTAACGCATGGCCACCACATTCGCCCGATCTCAATCCTTGTGATTTCTGGTTGTGGGGACACTTGAAAGAGCGTTTTTATAGGGGAAATGTCGACACCCTGGCTGACCTCAAAGACCGCATGATTTTGGAAGTGCACAGCATCCCACCAGACATGTTACACGCAAGCATCGAGCATGTTCTGCATAGGATGAACATGATCACCATACATGATGGTGGCCATATTGAACAGTTATACTAGTCTGTGGAGCAAATGTGACATCTCCAATTATCGGCACATGGTTTTTGGGCTGCTTGCTCACTGTACAGCACCACTTTTTCACCTGGTGGGGAATTTTGGTTTAAATTTTTTTTTTAAGATGCCTTCCATTTCCCTATGCTATGAATAGCACACATCCAATTTTCAGCCAATTCTGTCAGTCTGCACATAGCTCCAAACACCTTAGGTTATTTTATGGCCACCTTGTATTTTGGATGATTGTCATATTGGAAAAGTGCACATCTAGCAAGGGCACAGAGTGTTAGTAGCATCTTCTCTTTCAAAATAGAGCGGTACATCTGTGAATTCAGGATACCATTATTGAAATGTAGCTCCCCGATATAAACAGCACTTAAGCAGCTGCACATAAGGACACTGCCACTACCATGTCTCACTGTGAGAACCAGGCATTTTTCTTTATACTCCTCACCTTTACGACACCATACAGCTTTGAAGCCATCAGTTGCAAAAACATTTATCTTGGTCTCATCACTCCAGAGTATAACGTCTATAGTAGTTTTGATATAGGCCAGGCATATTGTAAGCAGGCTTTTTTTTTTTTTGCATGGGCTTTAGGAGAGGCTTTCTTTGTGGTCAACACACATGCCATTCCCCTGAAGTGTATGTCATATTTTGCCACAGGAAATACCACAGTTTGGGTTTCTACTTCTGTGGCGACGGAAGTGAACTTTCTTCTTGACTGTCTTTAACTCTTCTTAACGGAAGATGCTTCTGTTTAGGTGTTAAAGACAGTGGCTGGCTTGGACAGCTCTGTGGCTTGGTTGCACTTCCATTCATTTTTGTATCATTTTTGCTACAAAATTCTGACTGATAAATAAAGCTATGCTGATCTTTGTGTAGCCTTCACTTTTCTTATGTAAAAAAATTATTTTCTTTTTCTGGTCTTGTGACATTTTTCTTCAATGTGGTGCCATTGCTGACAGCATGAAATGGGAAGAGGTTTCCTTTGCGAAAGCGGTGGTCAGGGACCTAAAATGTCCTTGCCAAATATGCTTCCACTTTTATACACAATACCCTACACTTCTCTTTAGTTAATCCCAAAATGTTTTACCTCACTTCCTGTGAAGTTTTGTCTGAGAGGAGTCTCAAATGGGACGCCATAAGAGGCTGGGGCTGCACTCATTTCCTGCAGCGTCTAGCTCTCCTCCTGGCACAGGATATTATCAGTGGCCACTGCTGCAGTTGGTTACTGGTTTGTTGAATCGCCGCTCCCTGTATAGACGTCCAGGTGTCAATGATTATCGACTCTGTGGAAGATGTAAGTGCAGTGCTGGCTCTTTGCTTTTACCATAGCATCTAACTGAAAGAAGACGTAGTGTGGGGGGCCAAGACAGAAGCAGTGACAGCTGCTGCTCATTATGACGATTCATTGATGGTAGTGCTAGTAGTTGTCGGACAGTGCATGTTGTTACTTAATGCTTCTATGCTTCTATCTCTTTCCCCTGATGATGTCTGTTACGCTCTCACTGCCGGGGGATGGGGCAAGTGCGGGGATGACGCATATCCGAAGGGAGAGGTGGATCCACTGGACCACAAGGGGAACCCGAACCCACCTAGACAAGTGAAGGCTGGCGTCCAGGGACTGTGGAAGCTGAACCAGGCTAGGTGAGCAGGACGGGGGACAGTTCACAGTTCAAGGTCAGACACAACTAGCACCCGAACACTACAGTTCAGGCAGGGTTCCAGTGATAGAAAAATAATACCATACAGTTCTGAGAAAACGGTGACAACATTTTTTAAAAAAATTGGAAGAAAAAAAAAAGCCTAAAAATGAAAATTAGCCTTCAAGAGAAAGGGATTAATCTTCAGTGTGTTCATCCCAGGAGTCCAGAGTTTCCTATTCCTACCCACATATAACAAATACTGTAGTGTGTAAGGAGCATTGATGGAGCATGGGTGCCGCTGACACTTCATACAAGCTCTATGCGCTGAACTTAACTGTCTTCATTTTCTCATAACTACAAAACCTCAAAGAATAAAATAAAATCAAGCCTTGATCAATAAACTGTATGTAGTGGGGCAGACGGTGACAGATGTGGAAATAGAGGGCACAATATGAAAGATCTCACATCAGTTTCAGAATCAGCTTTGTACAAAATGTTTACACGTTCCTCTGTGTGAAATCTTTTCTTCAAAGTTTATTTTCACATTTTAAGATACAAATAAGATCTAACATCAATGAAAACACTGTGCTTCACCGAGACACGAGTTCACGTCTTCATAACACCGGTGGACAGTCTGTGCCAGATAGCAGCCGGGTCCTCGGAGGGTTTGGGCAGAGTTTGGAGGATTTCTCCAATACAAGTAACCAGATCCTTAAAGAAAAAGTCATTATTAGTACAAAGTTAAGCAAAGCATAGCAATAAGACTTGAATACACAGCTGATTGTCTCATAGACTTGTATGTCCTAACTGCACAATGTTGGCATAGACTAATGAAGGTTATGGGAGGCCTGTATGGGGTTGACCAACATGTGCCAAGATGTATTGGTAGGGTGATGTGCAGTGAAATAGACTGCTTTTTTACAGTAAATGTCAATTTTCGCTGATACTCATGTTTTTAACATGCTTAACCTACAGTGCCTACAAGTAGTATTCAACCCCCTGCAGATTTAGCAGGTTTGATAAGATGCAAATAAGTTAGAGCCTGCAAACTTCAAACAAGAGCAGGATGTATTAACAAATGCATAAATCTTACAAACCAACAAGTTATGTTGCTCAGTTAAATTTTAATAAATTTTCAACATAAAAGCGTGGGTCAATTATTATTCAACCCCTAGGTTTAATATTTTGTGGAATAACCCTTGTTTGCAATTACAGCTAATATTCGTCTTTTATAAGACCTGATCAGGACGGCACAGGTCTCTGGAGTTATCTTGGCCCACTCCTCCATGCAGATCTTCTCCAAGTTATCTAGGTTCTTTGGGTGTCTCATGTGGACTTTAATCTTGAGCTCCTTCCACAAGTTTTCAATTGGGTTAAGGTCAGGAGACTGACTAGGCCACTGTAACACCTTGATTTTTTCACTCTTGAACCAGGCCTTGGTTTTCTTGGCTGTGTGCTTTGGGTCGTTGTCTTGTTGGAAGATGAAATGACGACCCATCTTAAGATCCTTGATGGAGGAGCAGAGGTTCTTGGCCAAAATCTCCAGGTAGGCCATGCTATCCATCTTCGCATGGATGCGGACCAGATGGCCAGGCCCCTTAGCTGAGACACAGCCCCACAGCATGATGCTGCCACCACCATGCTTGACTGTAGGGATGGTATTCTTGGGGTCGTATGCAGTGCCATCCAGTCTCCAAACGTCACGTGTGTGGTTGGCACCAAAGATCTCGATCTTGGTCTCATCAGACCAGAGAACCTTGAACCAGTCTGTCTCAGAGTCCTCCAAGTGATCATGAGCAAACTGTAGAAGAGCCTTGACATGACGCTTTGAAAGTAAAGGTACCTTATGGGCTCGTCTGGAACGGAGACCATTGCGGTGGAGTACGTTACTTATGGTATTGACTGAAACCAATGTCCCCACTGCCATGAGATCTTCCCGGAGCTCCTTCCTTGTTGTCCTTGGGTTAGCCTTGACCCTTCGGACAAGCCTGGCCTTGGCACAGGTGGAAACTTTCAAAGGCTGTCCAGGCTGTGGAAGGCTAACAGTAGTTCCATAAGCCTTCCACTTCCGGATGATGCTCCCAACAGTGGAGACAGGTAGGCCCAACTCCTTGGAAAGGGTTTTGTACCCCTTGCCAGCCTTGTGACCCTCCACGATCTTGTCTCTGATGGCCTTGGAATGCTCCTTTGTCTTTCCCATGTTGACCAAGTATGAGTGCTGTTCACAAGTATGGGGAGGGTCTTAATTAGTCAGAAAAGGCTGGAAAAAGAGATAATTAATCCAAACATGTGAAGCTCATTGTTCTTTGTGCCTGAAATACTTCTTAATACTTTAGGGGAACCAAACAGAATTCTGGTGGTTTGAGGGGTTGAATAATAAATGACCCTCTGAATAAACTTTTCACAATTTAAAAAAAAAAAAAAAAAAAAAAAAAAGAAATAACATTCTTTTTTGCTGCAGTGCATTTCACACTTCCAGGCTGATCTACAGTCCAAATGTAACAATGCCAAGTTAATTCCGAATGTGTAAACCTGCTAAATCTGCAGGGGGTTGAATACTACTTGTAGGCACTGTATTAATCTGTACATGAAAAACACAGTTATTTCGTCCCCATGCCAAACAATCATTGCATGCTGTCACGTATAGCAACAACCCTGGCTAAATCCTAAAAACTAGATATATACAGTCATATGAAAAAGTTTGGGCACCCCTATTAATGTTAACCTTTTTTCTTTATAACAATTTGGGTTTTTGCAACAGCTATTTCAGTTTCATATATCTAATAACTGATGGGCTGAGTAATATTTCTGGATTGAAATGAGGTTTATTGTACTAACAGAAAATGTGCAATCTGCATTGAAACAAAATTTGACCGATGCAAAAGTATGGGCACCCTTATCAATTTCTTGATTTGAACACTCCTAACTACTTTTTACAGACTTACTAAAACACTAAATTGGTTTTGTAACCTCATTGAGCTTTGAACTTCATAGGCAGGTGTATCCAATCATGAGAAAAGGTATTTAAGGTGCCACTTGCAAGTTGTTCTCCTATTTGAATCTACTATGAAGAGTGGCATCATGGGCTCCTCAAAACAACTTTCAAATGGTCTGAAAACAAAGATTATTCAAAATAGTTGTTCAGGGGAAGGATACAAAAAGTTGTCTCAGAGATTTAAACTGTCAGTTTCCACTGTGAGGAACATAGTAAGGAAATGGAAGAACACAGGTACAGTTCTTGTTAAGCCCAGAAGTGGTAGGCCAACAAAAATATCAGAAAGGCAAAGAAGAATAATGGTGAGAACATTTAAGGACAATCCACAGACCACCTCCAAAGACCTGCAGCATCATCTTGCTGCAGATGGTGTCAATGTGCATCGGTCAACAATACAGCGCACGTTGCACAAGGAGAAGCTGTATGGGAGAGTGATGCGAAAGAAGCAGTTTCTGCAAGCACGCCACAAACAGAGTCGCCTGAGGTATGCAAAAGCACATTTGGACAAGCCAGTTACATTTTGTAAGAAGGTCCTGTGGACTGATGAAACAAAGATTGAGTTGTTTGGTCATACAAAAAGGCGTTATGCATGGAGGCAAAATAACACGGCATTCCAAGAAAAGCACTTGCTACCCACAGTAAAATTTGGTGGAGGTTCCATCATGCTTTGGGGCTCTGTGGCCAATGCCGGCACCGGGAATCTTGTTAAAGTTGAGGGTCGCATGGATTCAACTCAGTATCAGCAGATTCTTGACAATAATGTGCAACAATCAGTGACGAAGTGGAAGTTACGCAAGGGATGGATATTTCAGCAAGACAATGATCCAAAACACCGCTCCAAATCTACTCAGGCATTCATGCAGAGGAACAATTACAATGTTCTGGAATGGCCATCCCAGTCCCCAGACCTGAATATCATTGAAAATCTGTGGGATGATTTGAAGCGTGCTGTCCATGCTCGGCGACCATCAAACTTAACTGAACTGGAATTGTTTTGTAAACAGGGATGGTCAAATATACCTTCATCCAGGATCCAGGAACTCATTAAAAGCTACAGGAAGCAACTAGAGGCTGTTATTTTTGCAAAAGGAGGATCTACAAAAGATTAATGTCACTTTTATGTTGAGGTGCCTATACTTTTGTACCAGTCAAATTTTGTTTAAATGCGGATTGTACACTTTCTGTTAGTACAATAAACCTCGTTACAAACCAGAAATATTACTGAGTCCATCAGTTATTAGATATATGAAACTGAAATAGCTGCTGCAAAAACCCAAATTGTTATAAAGAACAAAGGTTAACATTAATAGGGGTGCCCAAACTTTTTCATATGACTGTATTTAAAAGGGAATTTGTAACTATGTTTTTGCCCCTAATCTGTCCAGTTGTGCACGTTAGAGCAAGGGAGAAATTGTAATAAGAAAATGACAAAGTTGCTTGTTTGATCAAGCACTTTGCAAAATCCCACACCCTCACCCAGTTTTTTAGTAAATTATATGGTAAAATGAATGGCGTTATTAAAAAATTGCAATTCATCCCACAAAAACAAGCCCTTAAATGTCTATGTGGGAAAAATTAAAAGTTATGACTTTTGGAAGAAGGGGCGCAAGGAAGTACTAGAATTTCCTGGGTCATTAGGGGTAATAAGTTAAGACAACTCCTTTAAGATGACAATCTGCAGCCAGGGAAGGTTTGACTAAATATTATTTATTAGAAAAAAACCCAATGTATTTTATTGGGATGTTATGTGATATACTAACAAAAACTAGCAAATATTTGTGAAGTGTAACGGAAATTATACTTGGTTTTCTAAGTATTTTAAAAATATATTTCTGATAATAGCGACGTAAACTTGTATTCAACCCTCTGTAGTCTGATACCTCTAAATAAAATCCTGAGTGACTAATTGCCTTTGTAAGTCGCCTAATTAGTAAATTGAGTCCAACTGTGTAGTTTAATCTCAGTATAACTACAGCTGTTCTGTGAAGAAAGGAGAAGGGTTTTTTTTTAGAACATTAGGGATGAAACAGCATCATGAAAACCAAGGAACTCACCAGAGAGGTCAGAGATAATGTAGTGGAGAAAAGAAAATCAGGGTTAGGTTATAAAACAAATAGCCTAGGCTCTGAATATCCCACAGAGCACTGTTCAATCCATCATCCAAAAATAGAGGAAGTATGGCACAACTGCAAACTTACCAAGACATGGCTGTCCACCTAAACTGATCCCAAGCAAGGATAACACTAATTAGAGAAGCAAACAAGGGGTTCATGGTCACTCTGTAGGAGCAGCAGAAATCCACAGTTCAAGTGGGAGAATCTGTGTACAGGACAACATGTAGATTATCTCATCTGAGAGAATTGGGTCAATTATGCTAATGACACTACAACCAAACTTTGAGTTTAATCCAAGTGTCAGCACAGTGTGATCCGAATTGTCCGGATGAGAAAATCTAAGCACAGTGTGAGGAGAAGATGGAGGACAAAATGTGTCCACGTTCTCCCTTGTGTGAGTACGTGATTTTATCAGAGTGCAGTCCAATGTAGGGGACACAGCTAGCATTTGGAAGAAGGTGCTATGGTCAGATGACACCAATGTAGAACTCTTTGGGCTAAATGTAAAACGGTGTGGCAGAAAACCTACACTGCACATCAACATGACAACACCGTCCCCATCGTTTCGCATGGTGGTGGCAGCATCATGTGGGGAGGCACAGGGAACCTGGTCAGAGTTGATGGGAAAATGGATGGAGCTAAATACAGAACACTTCTGGAGGAAAACCTGTTAGAAGAAAAAGACTTGAGACTGCGGCGTTGGTTCTCCGTCCAGCACGAGAACAACCCAAACATCCTGACAGAGCTACAAATGGATGGTTCAGATCAGAGCATAGTCATAACCGTCGACCCGTAGCATTTTCATTTTTCGGGATCTATGGCTCAGTGACAGCTTATTTTTTGCATCTCGAGCTGACGGTTTTAACGGTATCATTTTTGCGCAGATGCTACGCTTTGATCGCCTGTTATTGCATTTAGCGCAACATTTGTGGCGACCAAAAAACTTAATTTTGTCGTTTGGAATTTGTTTGCCACTACGCCATTTACCAATCGGATTAATTGATTTAATATTTTCATAGATCGGGCATTTCTGAATGCAGATATACCAAATGTGTGTATATTTTTCATTTTTTTAACCCTTTAGTTTTCAATAGGGCAAAAGGAGTTGATTTAAATTTTTAGGTTTATTATTTTTTAATTTTTTAAAACTTTTTTTAAACTTTTTTTTTTTTATTTTACTAGGTCCTCTAGGGGACTGTTATGATCAGCAATCTGATCGCTCATTATTTTCTCCTGATCAGAGCAGCACCGTTCAGACCGTGAGAATTGATCATCTCTTGTAACAAGCAGCACTCGGCTGTTTCTTACAGGATCTGAGTCATGTGAGCACAGGAGTCATCACATGACCCTATGCTACCATGACAACCACCAGATCCAAGTGATCACGTCACATGACTTCTGATATTGGGCGGTGAGTACGGATCTAGTGCTATTGCCACACCGTGACAGCGCCATTTAAGGGGTTAAAAGGCACGGGCGGATAACGATTTCGCTCGTGCCTATGGGTACACATGTCAGCTGTATAAATCAGCTGAGATGTGCGCTGATCCCCACCTGCAGCCCGCAGCAGCAGGTGGGGATTAACGCTATGACCGCTAGGATATAACTTTACTGCCCGCGGTCGTTAAGGGGACAAACTTCACAAATACTTGTTATTTAGTGTTGGTATATCACATAAAATCCCAATAAAATACATTTAAGTATGTAGGTGTAAGGTGAATTTCTCAAGGCACTGTAACAATCCCTGATTACCATATAAAGGACCCAACTTTCTAGTAAACGTTGGGCCTGACCTTCAGGATTGTGGGATCTCTGCATGCTGCGCAGGATCCCATAAGCCCTTACGTCCACTGTAACCCTCCATGGCCGTTACTGACAAAGTTCGAGATCTTACACTTAACTAAAATAGTGCTGCATATTTTGTACGGAACAGTTGCAGAGCAATAACATATGTCACAAGAAACTTGAAATCTCATGCATTGACCGTAAAGGGTGCTTTACATGCTGCGACATCGCTAGCGGTAGCTAGCGATGTCGTGCGCGATAGCACCCGCCTGTTACGAGGGGGACCCGGGGAAGCGTGCCAAGATGGGAAATGGACTGCTTCCGCCGGTCAAGGTCCACTGTGCGGTGTAAGGGACCGCCGCTATGGTGGGTGAAGAGTGAGCGGGTTGCTGCTAGCGATCGTCTGGAATGTCACAGACGATCTATGTACACCGATCTGCCCTAACCCGTGAGGGTTGTATGGCACAGATCTCACGTCTCGGTGTACCTGTTGCACGGGGAAGCACAGAGGTGCCCACGCACGTGTGCCAGTGGAAGTCACGAGAATATGGCACGAGGGTAGCACAGAGGTGCCCACGCACGTGTGCTTTCAATAAGCAGGTGAGTCCAATGGAGACTTGAGGAGCTCACCTGGGACAGGAACACGGCCTGTTGACGGGGGTACTGCCGGAGCAGCAAGGCAGGAACACGGCCTGCAAACGAGGTACTGCCGGAGCAGCAAGGGCCAAGCCCACAAGAGACAGTAATGCCTGAGCAGTGGCGTGGCAGCACGCTGCCAGACATCCAAACATAGAAGGACGGTCGCGCGCCGCCATGATGGCAGGGGGAGCTTTTAAGGAGGTGCAGCTCCACCCGAGGGCGGGCGCGAGGCGGAGATGACGGACTTGACCCAATCAGGGTCCACGACGTCCCAGCCTGGCCAGTCAGGATTGACCACGTCACCAGCCTTGTCATCAAGCCGTGTGACGTCAGTGAGCGAATCAGGACCCACCACGCATTGCACATGCTCACCCTCCTGCCTCTGGGAAATAGAGGCGGGATCCTCGGTCTCACAATGTGCAGAGATAACGGGAATCTCACTGCTTCCCTGAGCAGAAAACCTCTGCACATTGCGCAGCCTCGCAGACCTTCGGGGCCGCTAAGCAGGAGAGTCTGCGGCAGGCCAGGAATGGGAGACCGCTTCACTCCTTGTAACAGGAGAACCACTAGGTGTCACCCTTCTGCTGCCTCTCTGAGAAGGTATCTCCTGCACACTGCGCAGTCTGGCAGACCTTCGGCGCTGCTGAGCAGGAGTGCTCGTGGCAGGCAAGGAATGGGAGACTGCCTCAGTCCTTGCCCCAGGAGAGCCACGAGATGTAACATTACCCCCCTGTCTAGGCCCCCCCCCCTGTCCGTGCTCGAAGGCCGCTATCAAACCCGGGGCGCGGATATGATCCTCCAACTCCCAGGATCTATGCTCCGGACCACGGCCGGCCCACTCCACGAGGTAGTACCTCTTGCCCTGTATGACTTTTGTCTCCACAAGTTTTGCCACCTCAGGGTCGTCGGACGGGGAGTCGGTTTGAGCCGGCAGGGACCCCGAGAATTTATTAAGTCGTACGGGTTTCAGGAGGGACACGTGAAAGGTGTTGGCTATAGCCCAGCGTGGAGGGAGCTGGAGTCGGTATGCCACTGGGTTTACCTGCTGTAGTACTTTAAACGGACCCAGATACCTAGGGGCGAATTTGGCTGCCTGTACCCGTAGGTTAACATTCTTAGAGGACAGCCATACTAGGTCACCAGGGGCGAAGGATGGTGCAGGGCGGCGGCGAACATCAGCCGTTGTCACCATCCGGTCTTTAGCCCTTTTAAGAGCCTCTTGGGTGTCATCCCAGATCTCCCGGGCCTTGGTAGCCCAATCCTCCACTCTAGTATCGGGTGACGTAATGGGCATCGGAACCGGGATTCTGGGATGTTGTCCGTTATTGAGTAGGAACGGAGTCTGGCCAGAGGATTCATGGACCGAATTGTTAATGGCAAATTCGGCCCAAGGAAGGAGGTTAGCCCAGTTGTCGTGGTGCGCGGATATAAAATGGCGGAGGTAAGTTACCAAGGTCTGATTAGTCCTCTCCACTAATCCATTGGTCTCGGGATGGTATGCGGAGGAGATGTTCAGCTCTATCTGCAGGAGCTTACAGAACTCTCTCCAGAAGCGAGACGCGAACTGGGGACCCCGGTCGCTCACCACCTTGTCAGGCATGCCATGCAACCTAAATACATGCCGAATGAACAAGGTGGCGAGAGCACGTGACGTCGGGAGTCGTGGGAGAGGCACCAAGTGGACCATTTTAGAGAAGTGGTCCGTGATGACCCATACGACCCTGTGCCCTGCTGATTTGGGCAGATCTCCCAGGAAGTCCATCCCTACCACTTCCCAGGGACGATCCGGCACTGGCAGTGGGTGAAGAAGACCTGCCGGTCTCTGCCGGGACGGCTTATTCCGAGCACACGACATACAGGCTCCCACATATTCCTGTATGTCCTGGGGTAGTCTCGGCCACCAATAATGCCTGGTCACCAGGTCTCTGGTCCTTTTGACCCCGAAGTGACCCCCGACCTTGGAGGCATGGGCCCACGATAGCACCTCGTTCCGTAGTTCAGGGGGAACGAGGGTTTTGCCAGGTGGCACCTGGTCCAAAGAAGTGGGAGTGACCATCCTCAAGCTGTCCGGGGGTAGTATAAGACGAGGCTCCTCCTCGTCCTCCTCCAACACAACCATACAACGTGACAAGGCATCGGCCCGTACGTTCTTCTCACCGGCCAGGTGGCGGATAATAAAGCGGAACCGGGAGAAGAATAAAGACCAACGGGCCTGCCTTGGGTTCAGGCGTTGTGCTGTCTGGAGGTATGTGAAGTTTTTGTGGTCAGAAAAAAACTCAAATGGATGCTTCGCACCCACCAGGAGATGCCGCCATTCCTGGAATGCTAGTTTCATCGCCAGTAACTCCCTATCCCCTATGGAGTAGTTCCTCTCGGCCGGAGAAAAGGTCTTGGAGAAAAAGAAACACGGATGTTTCCTTCCTCGTTCGTTTTTCTGGTACAGGACTGCACCTGCACCGACCGAAGAGGCGTCTACCTCCAGTAGGAAGGGTTTGGAGATGTCTGGACGATGAAGGATGGGAGCTCTAGAGAAGTGAGTTTTGAGAGTGTGAAATGCCTCTACCGTTTCCCGTGTCCATGCTTTGGGATTAGCGCCCTTGCGGGTAAGGGCAATGATGGGTGCTGCCACCGTCGAGAAGTTGGGAATGAACTGGCGATAATAATTGATAAACCCCAAGAATCGCTGGATCGCCTTCAGCGAGCGGGGCTCAGGCCAGTTCATCACTGTCTCCAACTTCCCCGGATCCATTGCTAACCCCTGACTGGACACTATGTACCCCAGGAACGGCAAGGATTCCTGTTCAAAAACGCACTTTTCCAGCTTAGCATATAACGAATGGGTGCGAAGCCTCTTAAGTACTCGGATGACATCCCTCCGATGGGTGGTAAGATCGGGGGAGAAGATAAGGATATCATCCAGGTATGCAACCACGGAAAGATACAAATCCCGGAAAATGTCATTCACAAAGTCTTGAAATACGGCGGGGGCATTGCAGAGTCCAAAGGGCATTACTAGATACTCGTAGTGACCGTCCCTGGTGTTAAAGGCGGTCTTCCACTCATCGCCCTTTCGGACTCGCACTAGATTATACGCCCCGCGTAGATCCAGCTTTGTGAAGACCTTTGCCCCGCGGAATCGATCAAATAGCTCAGTAATGAGGGGCAAAGTGTATTTGTTCTTGATTGTGATTGCATTTAATCCCCTGTAATCGATACAGGGGCGCAGATCCCTTTCCTTCTTCTGCACAAAAAAGAACCCTGCACCAGCCGGTGAAATAGACTTGCGAATGAACCCCTTCGCCAGGCTGTCCTGAATATATTTGGACATAGCCTCCGTCTCTGGAGCAGAGAGTGGATACACTCTGCCCCTAGGGGGCTCGGAGCCTGGCTTCAGGTCTATTCGGCAATCATATGGCCGGTGGGGAGGAAGAGTATCTGCGGCCCTTTTGGAAAAGACATCCCTGTAGGCCTCATAAGGTGTCGGTAAACCCGGCCCCTCAGTATTCCCTGAGGACCCAACCGACCTAATGGTAGCGGGTGGTTCGGTAGTCACGAGGTGCTCTCTACAGGATCCTGCCCAGGATGAGATCTCCCCTGTTGCCCAGTTGAGTATAGGAGCATGCTGTCTCAACCAGGGAAGGCCCAGTAGGATCTCATCCGTCCCCCCTGGAAGCACCAGGAAGGACACCTGCTCATGGTGTCCCGGTGGTACATCCATCCTGAGAGGGATGGTGATCTGGGTGATAGGATCGAGTAGTATGGACCCGTCGACTACCCGGACCCTGAGTGGCTTGGGCAACAGAACCAGGGGAACTGAGTATCGGGTTGCCAGGGAGGTCGAGATGAAATTGCCTTCAGCGCCTGAGTCCAAGCAAGCCAGGGCAGAGAAGAGAGTAGTGCCGAACTGCAACTGGGCGCTGATAGTCAACCTAGAGGGAGAGGTAGCGTCTAGAGTCCCCCCTCTGATAGAAACTAGACGCTGTCTTTTCCCGACGGTTTGGGACATCGGGTAGCTATGTGTCCCCTCTGCCCACAGGAAAAGCAGATGACACAAGACCGAGAACCTGGGGCAGAGGAGACCACCTTGGACACCTCCATTGACTCCACGGAGTCGCCTACAGGACTGGCTGGGGGACCTGTCTGATGGAAGACGGGAGTCAGACGCATTTTAGGCCGGGAAGACTTGGGTGCTGAAGAGACCTCGAGCCTTCGCTCCGCCTGGCGGATGTCTATGCGAGAGGCAACCTGAATCAAGGACTCTAAAGTGGCAGGCACCTCACGTGTAGCCAGTGCGTCTTTGACAAACCCTGCCAGGCCCTCCCAAAACACAGGGACAAGGACCTTATCCGGCCAGTCCAGCTCTGCGGCCAGTGTCCTAAAGTGTACAGCAAAGTCCCCGACTGAAGCAGACCCTTGCCGAAGTCGTAGGAGGCGCAGCGCGGAATCGTGGGTGACTTGAGGCCCGAGGAACACCATTCTCATGGCCCCAAGATAAGCTGCTAAGTTATTCACCACACGATCTCCGCGCTCCCACAACGGCGTGGACCACTTCAGCGCTCTCCCTGTGAGCAGGGACTGGACGAAGGCTACCTTCGCCTTTTCGGTAGCGTAAAGAGTCGCGGACAGCTCTAAGTAGGTGGTAACCTGGTTTATAAAACCACGGCACTCAGAGCTGTTGCCGCTAAAGCGCTCTGGAAGCGCAAGGCGAGGAGACCTTCCGCCCAATAGCACAGCCTGGGTAGCCGCCTGGGTGGCGACTGTCGTCAGAGTAGTCTTATCGGAGGAAGACTGCTCCACTGCTGCCAATCGTGACTCCAACTGCTGCACATAACGCAGCAACTGCTGCTGCTCTTCAACCATAGCCAGACCTTTGGCGCGACCGTAATGTTACGAGGGGGACCCGGGGAAGCGTGCCAAGATGGGAAATGGACTGCTTCCGCCGGTCAAGGTCCACTGTGCGGTGTAAGGGACCGCCGCTATGGTGGGTGAAGAGTGAGCGGGATGCTGCTAGCGATCGTCTGGAATGTCACAGACGATCTATGTACACCGATCTGCCCTAACCCGTGAGGGTTGTATGGCACAGATCTCACGTCTCGGTGTACCTGTTGCACGGGGAAGCACAGAGGTGCCCACGCACGTGTGCCAGTGGAAGTCACGAGAATATGGCACGAGGGTAGCACAGAGGTGCCCACGCACGTGTGCTTTCAATAAGCAGGTGAGTCCAATGGAGACTTGAGGATCTCACCTGGGACAGGAACACGGCCTGTTGACGGGGGTACTGCCGGAGCAGCAAGGCAGGAACACGGCCTGCAAACGAGGTACTGCCGGAGCAGCAAGGGCCAAGCCCACAAGAGACAGTAATGCCTGAGCAGTGGCGTGGCAGCACGCTGCCAGACATCCAAACATAGAAGGACGGTCGCGCGCCGCCATGATGGCAGGGGGAGCTTTTAAGGAGGTGCAGCTCCACCCGAGGGCGGGCGCGAGGCGGAGATGACGGACTTGACCCAATCAGGGTCCACGACGTCCCAGCCTGGCCAGTCAGGATTGACCACGTCACCAGCCTTGTCATCAAGCCGTGTGACGTCAGTGAGCGAATCAGGACCCACCACGCATTGCACATGCTCACCCTCCTGCCTCTGGGAAATAGAGGCGGGATCCTCGGTCTCACAATGTGCAGAGATAACGGGAATCTCACTGCTTCCCTGAGCAGAAAACCTCTGCACATTGCGCAGCCTCGCAGACCTTCGGGGCCGCTGAGCAGGAGAGTCTGCGGCAGGCCAGGAATGGGAGACCGCTTCACTCCTTGTAACAGGAGAACCACTAGGTGTCACCCTTCTGCTGCCTCTCTGAGAAGGTATCTCCTGCACACTGCGCAGTCTGGCAGACCTTCGGCGCTGCTGAGCAGGAGTGCTCGTGGCAGGCAAGGAATGGGAGACTGCCTCAGTCCTTGCCCCAGGAGAGCCACGAGATGTAACACCCGCCCCCGTCGTTCATGCGACATTTGGTCATTGCTGCCGTAGCGAACATTATCGCTACGGCAGCGTCACGCGCACATATCTCTTCAGCGACGTCACTGTGACCGCCGAACAATCCCTCCCTTAAGGGGGAGGTGCATTCGGCATCACAACGACGTCCAATAGCAGAGGAGGGGCGGAAATGAGCGGCCGGAACATGCTGCCCACCTCCTTCCTTCCTCATTGCTGGTGGACGCAGGTAAGGAGATGTTCGTCGTTCCAGCGGTGTCACACATAGCGATGTGTGATGCCGCTGTAACGACAAACAACCAGCGGCATGCACCACCAACGATATTATGAAAAGGAGCGACGTGTCAATGATCAAAGATTTTTGACGCTTTTGCAATCGTTAATCGTCGCTCCTTGGTGTCACACGCTGCGATGTCGCTAACGGCGCCGGATGTGCGTCACTAACGACGTGACCCCGACGATGTATCATTAGCAATGCCGCAGCGTGTAAAGCACCCTTAAGGGAGGATATGAAGGAACCCACAATACGGAAGTTCCCACCCGGTTTTTGTTAGATACAGTTAGGTCCAGAAATATTTGGACAGTGACACAAGTTTTGTTATTTTAGCTGTTTACAAAAACATGTTCAGAAATACAATTATATATATAATATGGGCTGAAAGTGCACACTCCCAGCTGCAATATGAGAGTTTTCACATCCAAATCGGAGAAAGGGTTTAGGAATCATAGCTCTGTAATGCATAGCCTCCTCTTTTTAAAGGGACCAAAAGTAATTGGACAAGGGACTCTAAGGGCTGCAATTAACTCTGAAGGCGTCTCCCTCGTTAACCTGTAATCAATGAAGTAGTTAAAAGGTCTGGGGTTGATTAAAGGTGTGTGGTTTTGCATTTGGAAGCTGTTGCTGTGACCAGACAACATGCGGTCTAAGGAATTCTCAATTGAGGTGAAGCAGAACATCCTGAGGCTGAAAAAAAAGAAAAAATCCATCAGAGAGATAGCAGACATGCTTGGAGTAGCAAAATCAACAGTCGGGTACATTCTGAGAAAAAAGGAATTGACTGGTGAGCTTGGGAACTCAAAAAGGCCTGGGCGTCCACGGATGACAACAGTGGTGGATGATCGCCGCATACTTTCTTTGGTGAAGAAGAACCTGGTCACAACATCAACTGAAGTCCAGAACACTCTCAGTGAAGTAGGTGTATCTGTCTCTAAGTCAACAGTAAAGAGAAGACTCCATGAAAGTAAATACAAAGGGTTCACATCTAGATGCAAACCATTCATCAATTCCAAAAATAGACAGGCCAGAGTTAAATTTGCTGAAAAACACCTCATGAAGCCAGTTCAGTTCTGGAAAAGTATTCTATGGACAGATGAGACAAAGATCAACCTGTACCAGAATGATGGGAAGAAAAAAGTTTGGAGAAGAAAGGGAACGGCACATGATCCAAGGCACACCACATCCTCTGTAAAACATGGTGGAGGCAACGTGATGGCATGGGCATGCATGGCTTTCAATGGCACTGGGTCACTTGTGTTTATTGATGACATAACAGCAGACAAGAGTAGCCGGATGAATTCTGAAGTGTACCGGGATATACTTTCAGCCCAGATTCAGCCAAATGCCGCAAAGTTGATCGGACGGCGCTTCATAGTACAGATGGACAATGACCCCAAGCATACAGCCAAAGCTACCCAGGAGTTCATGAGTGCAAAAAAGTGGAACATTCTGCAATGGCCAAGTCAATCACCAGATCTTAACCCAATTGAGCATGCATTTCACTTGCTCAAATCCAGACTTAAGACGGAAAGACCCACAAACAAGCAAGACCTGAAGGCTGCGGCTGTAAAGGCCTGGCAAAGCATTAAGAAGGAGGAAACCCAGCGTTTGGTGATGTCCATGTGTTCCAGACTTAAGGCAGTGATTGCCTCCAAAGGATTCGCAACAAAATATTGAAAATAAAAATATTTTGTTTGGTTTTGGTTTATTTGTCCAATTACTTTTGACCTCCTAAAATGTGGAGTGTTTGTAAAGAAATGTGTACAATTCCTACAATTTCTATCAGATATTTTTGTTCAAACCTTCAAATTAAACGTTACAATCTGCACTTGAATTCTGTTGTAGAGGTTTCATTTCAAATCCAATGTGGTGGCATGCAGAGCCCAACTCGCGAAAATTGTGTCACTGTCCAAATATTTCTGGACCTAACTGTAGTTGGGTCCTTTACTCGCTCATTTGGTACTGAAACTTCTAAGTGTTATTTAGCCAAATCATTTGGTTTTCTGCTATCCATCATTTTCTTAAATAAAACGGGCAGCCGCAGACAGATGAGAGATAAGTAGCTCCAATATAGGACTTAATTTACATCATTGCCAAATACTAACTTTAGAAATGAAATTGGGCTCCAGAATAGTAACATTTTATGGTGTTTTAATTATTTAAGCGTGCAAGGCATGGAGTTATACCCTGGGTAAGTGCCGTGTTAAATCAATTTTCACATCTGTTACATATACATATATATATATATACATATATATATATCCAGCAATCTTGTTTGGTGAGAGATCTGCTGGACACTGAACATTCAGGAGTGACGGCAGGAAAAAAAGTTAACTCCTTAAGATCTATTTTACACTTTTAAATGTCATCTTAACTAAAAGAAGCCTCACTGTAGATTTCACGTCTTCCAGCTAAACGACTTGTAAGTCTGCGTGCCCACGATGAGTTTTACCTGTGTTTTTGCTCTACGTGTTTTCGCTGCATCAAAAATGCAGTGTTTTACAGTACAAGCACAGTGGATGAGATTAATACAAATCTCACGTCCACTGTGCTTTTTTTTTTTTGCGTAAACTGCCCTGCGGCATATTTTTCCAAGCCGTGGTATGTCAATTTCTCTTGCGAGTATGCTGAGATTTCTGTGCGGAATTTTCCCATAAGCTTGCATTTGATGTATAAATTCTGCAGGTAAAAAAACAAAAAAAAAACGCCACACCTGTGTTTTTGTTACGTTTACATGGCAGAAACACATAAAAAATGAATGCATGTAATCCAAAAAATGAATGCATGTAATCCGCACCTTTTGATGTCAATACCAGGAAGTTTCAAAAAAACTAAATTGGTTTATTTAATAGATGACACACCAAATTGAGACAAAAAACGCAGAGTAAAAATACATAAAAAAACACAATTTAAAAAATACAAGTAAACTAAGGTGCGGAGATGGTGCAGAAATTCTGCAGCATCAAAAACTCAACAGGCGCTAGTCTTGGGAACGTAGCCTAAAACCCTGTGCCCATGCTGCGGAATTTTTGCGTAATTTGCCGAGATTTTTTTGCGTAATTGCAGCGGATTTCTCAAAATTCCGCAGTACAGTGTGTCCCCAACCACTTCTATGGCATTTTGGAATTGATGTGCCCATGCTGCGTTTTTTCCCGCAGCGGAAATAGTGCGGATTTCCCTGCGGAAAAATCTGCAGCATGTGAATTAATCCTGTGGATTTTTCCGCATGATCCTATACTTACCTGCCTTGATAGCAGACACCAGCGTCACTTTCTCCGGTGCAGAGGAGCACGGTGGAGCCAGGAGCAGGAAGTGGGCGGGGTCTGCACGAGCTCCGGTCATGTGACAGCCGGAGCTAGTTCAGACCCACCCACCTTCTCCTGCGAGTGCAGACAGACACGGCCGGAAAGTGACGTGCTGCGTGATTGAGGTAAGTATGAACTCCCCGATCACTCCAACTCTTGTTCTGCATTGAGGATGCAGTGCCGAAGCCATGGTATTGTATCTTCAATGTAGAATGACCGCAGGATATCCACAGGACATTCCGCAATAAAACCGCAGCATGTACACAGACAAAGTTGTGCTGCTGTTTTCTGGGAGCTCCTGCGGATATATCCGCAGGACACTATCCCCGTGGGAACATAGCCTAAGGGTGTGGAGGTGAAAACTTGCATTCATGCAGCCATTAACACTTTAAGATGTAACTATACCTTACTACACTTGTCTTCCTCTAATTTGATGTGGAGCAAATCCGCTTCCAGTTTGGTCTTTTTCATCCTAATAAAGTGACGTTTCGCCAGTTCGGCCCGTTTCTTGCAGCAGTCAGCGCAGGAGGCAGGATCATGTATCTCAGTCCTAATTACCTGAAAAATAAAATGCTGACTTACCGACCTCTGTGATTATCATCATTATTAATAATAATCGTTATTGATACTAATCAGTGCCTAGCTTAGAGATAATCAATCAAGGAGTAATCATGCGAATACTATAAATGATCGTACTAGATGATTCTATTTTCTAGCATGTGAATAGTTACCTGATTTATGGTTTCTGTCAAACGCTGTAATTCAAGTCTGTTCATCAATTCATGGGGCACACGACATGACGGATGGACGCTTACTGCTTTGCTCGGATGGGTTAGTGGTTGGTCTTTTTTACGTCTGGGACTTTTTGGTGGTTGGCGCAAATGTTTTATCTTCAAAGCGCAATAAGACTGCAATGCCGTACTCCGGTTACCTGGAGACTCTTTGAGAGTAACTGTGAAAAGGGATCATAGATAGATAAATTAATGGCAAACAGGTAACCACTGCATGTAAGAACTGGGACAAAAATATGATATGATTGAATTCACTACTATTTACAAGATCTCCGCTTGCAATTAATGAATTGAGGGGCTACTGTTTACATTTAAAGGATGATTGATAAAGTATACAGTGCATTAAATGGAACCAGTAAGTCCTTTAAGACTCCCAAACCACCCCATGATGATTTTGAGCCATAATCCAGCAATAAAACACCCTTGATGCATCGTAGTATTATTCACAAGTCCACAAAAAAGGACTTTCATTGCTGTCGCTCACAGAAACAGATGATGTTGGATTAACCTGGAGGAGGAGTACAGTGCGGTTTCACGCACCCTTATGTGCATGATTGACATTCTCCACACTGCCCACATCTCAAGACAATTGCAATCTTGCATATTTATGTGACTCCTTTCCTTTGTAGGCAGGTACAAGTGATCACTTTCTCCCTAGAAAAAGACTACACGTCGAAACGTGCGTCGGGCTCTTGGACTGGGCACATGTTTGGTCAGGTAATGTTTACTTAGTTGATTTATTCTTTTTCACCTAACCTCCTTGCTGGGACTTTGTTATGCATCAGCGTCAGCAATACATATTGGCTTAACAGATGAAACTGGGTCCCTGTGGTTACCACTACCTACAGATATACTATTTGTTCTTGGCTATTATTTAATTAATTGTATTCATTTATATAGCGCTATTAATTCCACAGCGCTTTACATACATTGGCAACACTGTCCCCATTGGGGCTCACAATCTAGAGTCCCTATCTGTATGTCTTTGGAGTGTGGGAGGAAACCGGAGAACCCGGAGGAAACCCACACAAACACGGGGAGAACATACAAACTCCTTGCAGATGTTGTCCTTGGTGGGATTTGAACCCAGGACCCAAGCGCTGCAAGACTGCAGTGCTAACCATTGAGCCACCGTGCCGCCCACCTATTTGAAAGTTCATTATACTGGACAATACGATTATTGCTCCCTTATGATACTGGTTAAGTGTGTAGCCTGAGAGGTCCCTGTAATTTCATTGAGACATATTATCACGTTGATCTGTATGGTACTGTTCATCTATATAGCCTAGGAGGGTTTATGAACATACTGGATGTCGGCTTACCTTGTTTACTATATCCATTATTGGAGATTTATATTTCTATGTACTTTGGGGTTTCTGCTTCAATATTTGATGTTGTTTATTGATTATGTTTCAATTGTGAATTGATATTATCATTTCAATTGTTACCATATTTCCCTGTCCATGCATGTGTCTTTATGTCCTCATTTTTTCTGCTGTTATCATGATCAAAAAAATGTTTTTGAATGCATTAACAATAAAAAAATTATTTTATTTTCAGTATGTTTTTTTGCGCAATTTCTTCATATGATTTCTAATTGTTCAGCACTGACGCAGGGTCGCGTACTGTGTCTTGGTCTTAGATAGCCTTGATTTGGCCTTTTTGTGGGCTAGGTTTTGATCTATATACCCCGAGATGTACAATACCTAGGTTTGGGGTTTATAGTTACACTGATGTGACCTTTATCATAATCTTATCAACTCTGAAACAAATTCTCTAAGAATAATGTATATGGTTTCCAAATTCTTGAAGAAACATATGGAGTTTATAGCACAACTGTTACTTATAAATAAAAGGTATGGACATGTAAGAAAACAGCGATTCATAATTTATCAATCACTAAATAATGTTGTAGAAAATATAAACTTGTACCGTGCTGTAGCACTAATACATTCCAAAATTGTCTAAAGTCACAATAAATGAATAGTCTAGCCCAGATCTGGGCTAACTATGGGACTAGGACAACCAAAACTCTGGTGGACTGCACCGTGTCTCATCACTCTTCCCCCCGGCGTCTTGATATCAACAGTATCTCCATTTTTGGGATAGAGGATAACTTCTCAATTGCTGGGGTTCTTAATGCTTGGACCCCCACCGATCTTGAGAACGGACCAAATAAAGCGGCGGCTCATCATACGCACTAGCATTCCATCCATTCTTATGAGAGTGAGAAAGATCAGCAAAATGACATGCTTAATCATCTTCGGTGGTCCTATTAAAAATAAATGGAGTGGCAGTGTGAATGATCGACTATCTCTTCAGAACCCTTGTTCTTGGGATCAGTGGAGATCCCAAGGTGGGTCAAACCCAAAGCAATTAGGAAGTTTTCCTCTATTCCCCATCTATGGATAGGAAATACCATCCAAACTTTGGATCATCTCTTAAAATGTCGCTACATTGTCTGTTCGATTCCAGTCTGCAGCCAGAAGGATCAAAGCTATAACAACAATTAATTTATTTACGAGCCCGTGAAAGATAAGCTTACAGGAGATGAGTAAATAGAAGAAGTATATTAGGAAAGGGTTAGTTAGGAAAAGTTAAGATAAAAGACAGGGGGTCACATTAGTAGTGGAAAACCTCTTTAAGACTTGGGTGAATAAAGATCACCGTTGTTCTTTAATCCTAGAGAACTGCTTTCATCTGTTTCTATTTGTCTTCACCCATCCCTTGCAGATTGTGAGCCCTTACGGGTCTTCTCCTCCTGTACCAGTCTGTGCCTTGTATTGTTCATGCTTACTGTACTTGTCTATGTATGCCCCTCCCCTTTTTTTCACATGCAAAGAGAATAGTGCTATGATAACAAATAATAATAATAATAATAATAATTTGTGAGTTTACGAGGAATTGCAACATAGTTTTGTTTCAATAGGCCAAGCAACTTTCTCTAGAATGGTGCAAACCTGCTCAATCCACTCCCATTATATATTATTTGATAGTGCATAGAAAATAGACCACACCATTCACCAGGGAAGCGGAGGACATGAGCCACTTCTCAACCAATTTGTATTTTTAAAGGCTCTAAGGTAAATGAACACAGTAGGCGCGCAATGTTCAGCCTCTACAATATATTCTACCTCATAGCCGCTCCTCGGAGGAAGTCTTCCTGCATGTCTTATGAATACTCTTCCAGGAAGAGCACAGACTTTCAGTATATGTATATATGCCATGTTGTGCTTAAATCAGCATCATTGTAACGTATTAGAAACAACTGCCGACTATATTACAGGAGAAGAGCATATGCACGCTCTGCTTATTAAGCCTTAATGCACTAAATCTATAGAAATCCATTAAAACCTTTTATTTGAAGTATTGTGCAAAACTGTTATCTTATTATATCGACTATTAACGCCTTAATGCACCTTGCTTCATGAAAAAAAATACTTTAATTACGCTGCTGAATGTATTAAATGGGATCATCTACAGTTTGCACAAAACAATTAAGAGGTAATCAAGGCTGCATCTAAGTGTATAAAACAATAAAGCAAAGCCCCGGGGACAATGGTGAAAGCGTCAGGGCTGACTGAAATAAACAGATGTTTGTTGCACTTTGGAAATTGAAGATTACCATCGTAATTGATTTAGCTCCACTTTAACTGTTTAAATAATGAAATAAACCATTTAAAGCCAAAGCCAAGATGTAGCATGAAATAAGGACTGTAGGTAATGCTTTAAAAGCAAAGACAAGATTATCTCCCTGTTTATTAGTCTACAGGATTTCCTGCATGTTCCTAAAATAGAGGTTGGTAGAAATCCTGGAGAGAACGCAAGGTTTAGTCTCTTCTTCTGATTTCTTCCCTATGAGGCCTAAGCCACACAGCGAGAAAAACGGTCCGAGTGGAGTGCAATAAAGCATCGCATTGCACTCGGACCAATATTAGCCTGTGTGTCAGCACACATGAGCGATTATTTTCTCAGCCCTAATCGGACCGAGAAAACAATTGCAGCATGCTGCGATTGTAATGCGAGACTCTTTCTCTCGCACCCTTTCAAGTGTATGGGGTGAGAGAAAAATCGCACTGCACTCCCGGTACACCGGTGTACTGAGAGGCAGAGCGAGAATCGCAATAGCCGGCTATGGAGGAGAGAGGGAGAGAAATCCCGCCCCTCCACAGTGCCGGCCCGCCCCTCCTATGTGCCGGCCCGCCCCCCGCATCTGAGGTCCGCTCGCACAGCCGGACCTCAGACGCAGGGATACTAGTATGACACTCAGCTCTGCTGTACTGCCAGTATGAACCAAGTGTCATGCAAGGATCGCACTAGTGCCCCGTGTGGCCCCGGCCTAAAGGTCACATTCAAATAAGCGTATTTTTAAAAAAACAGCACACAGACCAAAGAGAACGGGCTAGGTTGGTGAGCGTTTTTCAATAAAGGACTGAAAAAAGGACTGTGGGGAAAAAGGCGCAGCATGCACTAGTCTCTTCCGTAGTTCAGATGAGTTTTGTCCATAGAACTCAAGAGATGAGCTTAAAAAGAAGGACGCTATACTGACATTATTTATGTGGCACCCATTTTTAACAGATCCATTACAAACATTACATATTAAACTTAATTATGCCTTTTATTATGGATGGATACATGACATTAGAATATGACACAGGACATCTTACGGCATATTCCCATGATCATATTTTATTTTCCATGCTATAGTCGCTATGTCCAGTTTAAAGGGTTTGTCCGTTCAAAATCCAAAAGTCTGCAGTTACTCTATGTGACTGCAGACTTGCTAATCCTCACACTGCTCTGTAAGGATTTGCTGGTTTAAGAGCCAGGAATAATAATCGCATGGACACAAGTATGTGATATGCAGACTCCAGGCCAGAAGCCAGCTAGATGGGCTTGACCTCACTCAAAGCAAATATATTAAGTGAGGATGCGTCCCTCTAGTCGGCTTCTGGCCTGGAGTCTGCGAATCCCCACAGTGTCCAGTGCACACGATGTGAGAATTAGTAAGTCTGCAGTAACATAGAGTAACAGGGGACATTAGAGAACAGTCTTTTTGCCCTGCTACAGACACGGAGGCTTCGGCTGCAGCTACTTGTCTTACAGCCACCCACAGGATAGTAAGGAGGATGGACATAGCTCAGCTCCTGAGACACAAAGAAGACTGCTTTATAGATTTCTCAGTATTAATTGCAATAGCTAAATAGGAGAACAAAGCATTTATTATTTTATGCATAATTTCCATAAATTCCTATTGAAATGAGGGTACAGAGCTGAGAAGACACCAGCAGTGATGGGCAGGGTGTAATGTTTCACTGTTGCTCCATGGATGACACAAGGAAAAAAAGCATGTGAATCTGTGTAACCAAGCAAGGCTCCCAATGTGCGGCTTTTGTATATTGCGAAACCTCGACCACATCGATAATTAAAATGCCTCTATATTTTACACTTTTATTCAGAAACGTACATACATTAAAGGGAACCTGTCAGGTCAAAAAAGCGTTATAACCTACAAGCAGGACCCTGTGTGAGCTGCTAACCCCTTCCTACCCATCCCTGTGTTGTAATAATGTGTAATATGAAAGTAATAAAATACATTTTATTACTTACATATTCACTATGTAAATAGCATAGGTCTCTAGCCCCATGGGCGTAGCATCTCCATGTGGGCGTTTGCATGCTTTCCAAGGTCTCACGCTACATGGATTTATATGAGCGACCTCACGTCTGCTCCTTCAGAATCCTGCGCCTGCGTGCGCGCTTACCATTCTTGCTGCCTTCTCATCCTGGTTGCTTCTCGGCTTCAAACGCGCAATGCGCATGCTCAGAAGACTCCTGCGGTTCCGGTCATGCGCAGCACGCGTCTGAACCCGGCAAGTAAACACCAGGATGAGAAGACCTCGAGAATGGTAAGCGTGCACGCGTGGGATTCTGAAGGAGCAGACTTGAGGTCGCTCATGTAAATCCATGGTATCATGCCCACAGGGGCGTGATACCATGGAAAGCATGCAAACACCCACAGGGCGATGCCACGCCCATGGGGCTAGAGAGCTATGCTATTTACATAGGGAATATGTAAGTAATAAAATGTATTTTTTACCTTCATATTACACATTATTACAACACAGGTATGGGTAGGAAGGGGTTACTAGCTCACATGCTCCTGCTTGTAGGTTATAACACTTTTTTGACCTGACAGTTTCCCTTTAAAATAAACGACAGATGGGTTGAGCATTGAAAAACATTTATTAATTAGGCTAACTTCAGACATCCGTTTGCGCTCTGTTTTCTGGGTTTTTATGGATAGAACACGTATTGATATGTATGGGGGCTGCTCAGATAGTTGGGGTTTTTCTTTAGTTACAAGTATCCGCAAAAAAAGGAGACGTTTGTTGTTGATCCACATCATTGATCAAACTTGACAATTCAAAATGGACCACACACAAACATCATCAGAGTGTCATCCGAAAGCTGTCATTTTTTTACTGTTCAATGGGGAAGGTTGGAATTTTGTTTTACTAATTTACTAATAAAAATCTTATCTACCCAGATGAAAATCACCCTGTTCTAATCACATATCAAAAATAAACGTATATCTGAATATATGTGGGATTCCTTACACTTCTGCCATTCACAAGAGTGATAAATGGACTTGTGTTGCCTATCTAAATGGGGCAACGGTCACACATATCCACCATTGATCACACATATGCACCATTGGTCAGACGGAGCAATCTTACAGACGGAGCTAACGATATATCGCCAGGGTCACATGGTTAGTGACGCACATCCGGCGCCGTTAGCAACATCGCAGCGTGTGACACCAATGAGCGACGATCAACGATCTCAAAAACGTCAAAAATTGTTGATCGTTGACACGTCGCTCCCTTTCAAAATATCGGTGATGGTGCATGCTGCTGGTCGTTAGTCGTTCCTGCGGCATCACACATCGCCATGTGTGACACCGCAGGAGCGCCAAACATCTCCTTACCTGTGTCCACCGGCAATGCGGAAGGAAGGAGGTGGGCGGCATGTTCCGGCCGCTCATCTCCGCCCCTCTTCTTCAATTGGACGGCCGTTTTGTGACGTCGCTGTGACGCCAAACGCACCTTCCCCTTGAGGGAGGGATTGTTTGGTGTCTGCAGCGACGTCGCAGAACAGGTATGTGCGTGTGACGCTGCTGTAGCAATAATGTTCGCTATGGCAGCGATCACCACATATCGGCCGTACGACGGGGCGGGTGCTATCGCTTGCAACATCGCTAGCAATCGCTAGCGATGTCACAGCGTGTAAAGCACCCTTTACATTCATCACCAATCCTGTACATAGGTGGATACCTATTTCTCATGGGTCAAAACTTTAAATTTTCTAAAAAAAACCACCAGTCTTACATTAATTTGTCGCAACATATTATCTATAAGACCACCTAACTGACTGTAAATAGACTAAACTTTTTAAAGAGGAACAATACTTGTAAATCAAGGTTCCTGTCAACTAATAACCTTGAGGAATGAAATGTCTATGACATGCTATAAATCCATAGACATCTCATTAGGCAGCCGATGCTTGGACGTCCTTGCGTATGTGACAGTCATCCTGTGTAAGTTGCAGCTAAAAGTCCAGTGTAAACCTCGACTGGTCTCCGTACTGGCTTTTAATATCTCTGATTCACACATAACTATATAATGTACACACAGATGCTCAATCATCAGGAGGCCTCCAGAAGTTTATTACTCACCAGTTTTATGCGGTTGATGAAATGAATTATTTGGCTTGAGATTCTCATCAAGAAGAGTCTTTATCCAATTCTCAATCCGGCCTTTTCCTACAATGAAATCCGCAAGGTCAAATATTTCAATGACTTATTTCACTCAACAAAGCTGTCAACATGACAGAGCCATCTGTTCATTACAAGACAATTCCCACCGACACTCATAAGACTAAACAAGATATCACGAGAATCAAAACTGCAAATTTATATGTACTGTACTGTTTTATTAACAAAGTGTCCAAAAGACTAAAGAAGTGATGGAAATAAAAGTTAGAATTTCCTGATTGACGTTTACTAATGGCCACTAATGATTTTTGAAGTCGTACTAGTATTGAGTCCCGGTAGTGCAAGTTTATTTTTTGGCCAGGGATTGATAAAACAAGTTGGCTCCATACACGCCAGATCATAGCTGCTGTTTGATACCACATTTATCCCACATAAGTTTAAGGAGACATTTTATAGAGCGTCAAGAAAACAAATTTTTTCAAAGAGATTTTAGAGAAAATCTACTGGTGAGGCAAGACCATGAACGAAAAAGATCTGATAGTCATAAACGATGACTTTGATGGCTGTCTTTTTCTGCGGAGCGTGGAATACTGCCCTTTAACTGCGAGAACAAGAGATAAGAGACTTTGCTCATAGCATGCAAGCTTTATAATAAACGCTTTGTATATATTCCTGCGGTCTTAAAAGTGTATCTCCAGGCAAAAGAACGACGTCTTACAATGCAGATATCTCAAGGACAACATCCTTCCTATAACGACAGCCTCAGTGCAATCTGCATCAGTAACCGCTCTCACTGATGAATATTACAAGATCTCGCAGAGGAGGTAAGAATGAGCGGCTCGTGACACCTCTCTATACAGGGACCATACACATTATAGATGGCCAAGGATGCCAATTCCATTGGGACTGGCTGATCATCTAATGTACATACTGAGAAACAGCATTAGTGCTTGAAGGTAGGTCTACTGATGAGCTAAAACTTAGTATTGATTTACAAGGGACTGTAAGATTAACTGTTCAAACCAAATACAGGCACTCGGTGCATCATTATGTTGCCAAACCATCAAATGAACCTTCCCATCTGCTTATTTTCCTTCTACCACTGCTCTCTTCTATGATTGACAGCTCTAGCTTCACAGAAAAGTGCAGAAATAGAGTTTGGTAAACAAGCATGTGAACTTTAATGTTTGTCCTCACCATGATGCACCGAGCGCCTGAACCTAAAAAGTTGTCCAGCCACAAAATCCCCAAAAAACTTCTAAGCTAATCTGTGCTGTATTGTCATCTAAAACACCCCTACATTATTTTTGGGAGGGTTTCTAACTTTTGATCCTCTTCAATCATCACTATTTTCTGCTGCCACTTTATTTACCTGCAGCTCAACCCAACATGACATCTTCCTGTACTTGTTTGCCAAACTTCACAGTCAGAGCTGGCACCGCCCGGCCTCACTGTCCAGCCCAGCTGGCACCGCCCGGCCTTACTGTCCAGCCCCGTCCTCTGCACACACATTGGCTCTCAATACTCTGCCCCAGCACCTTATAAATAAATGAATACTGTGTAATGAAAACTATATATAACACCTAATGTGAGTCTATATTACATATATACACCATGTGTAAAGGAATACAAATAAATATAAATAAATATATACTGTATATGTGTATATACTGTATATGTGATCTGTTTAACCCCTTCACGACCATGGATGGATATATCTGTCATGCAGCGTGTCCCGTTAAGCCCCGCCCCCTGCCGCGGGCAGGCGGCAGCGGTCGGCACATATCAGCTGTTTTCAACAGCTGACATGTGTGCCTGCTAGCCGCGGGTGGAATCGCTTCCACCCGCGGCCATTAACCCCTTAAATCTTGCTGCCAAAGTCTGGCAGCAAAATCTATATGCGCGCGGCCATGTTTTTTACTTACCGCCGCCCCCACCGGAAGTCACGTGCGTGATCACGTGACTTTCGGTGGTTGCCATCGTAGCACAGGGTCATGTGATGACGCCTGCAGCTATGATGTTTCACTTTCGTTTTCCCTGGGCACGGAGCAGAGGGAAACAGAAAGTGACTATCTGCTGTTTACAGCTGTATAGCTGTGATCAGCAGATAGATAAGAGCGATCGGATTGCTGATCGCTATAGCCCCCTAGGGGGACTAGTAAAATAAAAAAAAAAAAGTAAAAAAAAAAAAGTTAAAAAAAAAAAAACAAAACAAAAAACAAAAAACCTAAAAGTTCAAATCACCCCACTTTCCCCCCATTGAAAATTAAAGGGTTAAAAAATACATAAATATACACATATTTGGTATCGCCGCGTTCAGAAATGCCCAATCAAAATATAAAATCAATTAATCTGATTGGTAGATGGCGTAGTGGCAAAAAAATTCCAAACGCCAAAATTACGCTTTTTGGTCGCCGCAAGTTTTACGCAAAATGCAATAACAGGCGATCAAAACGTAGCATCTGCGCAAAAATGGTACCATTAGAAACGTCCGCTCGAGATGCAAAAAATAAGCCGTCACTGAGCCATAGATCCCAAAAAATAAGAACGCTACGTGTTTCGGAAAATGGCGCAAAACGTGCGCCACTTTTATTGGACAAACTTGTGAATTTTTTTTAACCCCTTAGATACAAGTAAACCTTTACATGTTTGGTGTATACAAACTCGCACCGACCTCAGGCATCATACCCACACATCAGTTTTACCATATAGTGAACACCGTGAATAAAACATCCCAAAAACTATTGTGCCATCACACTTTTTTGCAATTTTTTTGCTGTTTTCCAGTACACCATATGGTAAAACTTATGGTTTCATTTAAAAGTACAACTTGTCCCGCAAAAAACAAGCCCTCATATGGCAAGATTGACGGAAAAATAAAAAAGTTACGGCTCTCGGAAGAAGGGGAGCAAAAAACAAAAACGGAAAGTGCCACGGGGCTGAAGGGGTTAAAAAAGCAGTAATCAAAGCAAAAAGGTGGCTACTTTGAAGAACCTAGAATATAAAATCTTTGAATGAGGTGTCCAAACTTTTGGTCTGTACTAATTACCGTATATATATATATATATATATATATATATATATATATATATATATATATATATATATATATATATATATATATATATATATATATATATATATATATATATATATATATATATATATATATACACACACACACTAGAAGGTGGCCCGATTCTACGCATCGGGTATTCTAGAATTTATGTATTGTGTAGTTCATGTATGATTTTTGTTATATATATATATATATATATATATATATATATATATATATATATATATATATATATATATAGATAGATGTTGTTGTGTGTAGTTACCAAGTGTTTGTGTAGGGCGCTGTACATGTTCTGGGTGTTGTCTGGGTGTGGCGGGGGGTGAGAGCGGTGTTGTATGTGTGTTGCGTGTGTTGCGTTGTTTGTGGAGCGCTGTGTGTCTGTAGCGTTGTGTGTGTGTTGCGCGGTTTGTGTGGGTGTGGTGTGTTTTGGGGGGAGGTATGTTTTGTGCAATGTGTGTGTTGTGCGGTATGTGCGTATATTTATGTATGCCGCGGTGTTTGTGTGTTGGGTGTTGTGTGTGAGAGGAGTATAATAGGAGGACTATAATGGAGGAGTAGTCCTGGGGGGAGAGGAGTATAATGCCGGCTCCCTGCACATGTGTACCGGGAGCCGGTGTACGCTGGTAACTATGATACACATCGGGTAACTAAGGGACCTTAGTTACCTGATGTGTATAATGGTTACCAGCGTTCACCGGCTCCGTCAAGATCCAAGCATCGCAAGGTTATGTCTGGCGCTGCAGGGATCGTGACGGAGCCGGTGTACACTGGTAACTATGATACACATCGGGTAACTAAGGGACCTTAGTTACCCGATGTGTATAATGGTTACCAGCGTTCACCGGCTCCGTCACGATCCCAGCAGCGCAAGGTTATGTCTGGCGATGCGTGCGGAGGGCCGGGGCGAGTGGCCAATCCATGCGGAGGGCGGGGCCAGGCCGAGGCGAGCGACCAATCCGTGGGGGGTCGGAGCCGAGGCGAGCGGCCAATCCGTGCGGGGGGCGGGGCCATGGCGAGCCCAGCGGCCAATCAGCTTTGTGTCACAGTAAGGACACAATTTTGGAGCAAGACAGACAGACAGACAGAATAAGGCAATTATATATATAGATATATATATATTATACACACATACACATTTTTTGCTGAATAGACCAATAAGTTCAGATATGCATACACCAGATACGTGTGCATATATATATATCTATATATATATATATATATATATATATATATATATATACTAGAAGGTGGCCCGATTCTACGCATCGGGTATTCTAGAATTTACGTATTGTGTAGTTAATGTATGATTTTTGTTATATATATATATATATAGATGTTGTTGTGCGTAGTTACCAAGTGTTTGTGTAGGGCGCTGTACATGTTCTGGGTGTTGTCTGGGTGTGGCGGGGGGTGAGAGCGGTGTTGTATGTGTGTTGCGTTGTTTGTGGAGCGCTGTGTGTCTGTAGCGTTGTGTGTGTGTGTGTTGCGCGGTTTGTATGGGTGTGGTGTGTTTTGGGGAGAGGTATGTTTTGTGCAATGTGTGTGTGTTGCGTGGTATGTGCGTATATTTATGTATGCCGCGGTGTTTGTGTGTTGGGTGTTGTGTGTGTGCAGCGTTGTCTGTGTGTGTGGGTGTCTGTGTACGGCGGTGTTTGTGGTTCCCAGTGTGTGTGTGGTGTGTTGTGTGTGTGTGTTGGGGGGAGGTGTGCACCTCCCATCGTGCTCCATCCCAAATGCTGCGCACCCCCCATCGTGCTCCATCCGCCATGCTGCGCACTCCCAAACGTGCTCCATCCGCCATGCTGCGCACTCCCAAACGTGCTCCATCCGCCATGCTGCGCACTCCCAAACGTGCTCCATCCGCCATGCTGCGCACTCCCAAACGTGCTCCATACGCCATGCTGCGCACTCCCAAACGTGCTCCATCCGCCATGCTGCGCACTCCCAAACGTGCTCCATCCGCCATGCTGCGCACTCCCAAACATGCTCCATCCGCCATGCTGCGCACTCCCAAACGTGGTCCATCCGCCATGCTGCGCAGTCCCAAACGTGCTCCATCCGCCATGCTGCGCACTCCCAAACGTGCTCCATCCGCCATGCTGCGCACTCCCAAACGTGCTCCATCCGCCATGCTGCGCACTCCCAAACATGCTCCATCCGCCATGCTGCGCACACCCAAACGTGGTCCATCCGCCATGCTGCGCAGTCCCAAACGTGCTCCATCCGCCATGCTGCGCACTCCCAAACGTGCTCCATCCCCCATGCTGCGCACTCCCCATCGTGCTCCATCCCCCATGCTGCGCACCCCCCATCGTGCTCCATCCCCCATGCTGCACCAGCATCAGCCTCTCTGCCCCCAGCATCAGCCTCTCTCCTCCCAGCATCAGCCTCTCTCCTCCCAGCATCAGCCTCTCTCCTCCCAGCATCAGCCTCTCTCCTCCCAGCATCAGCCTCTCTCCTCCCAGCATCAGCCTCTCTCCTCCCAGCCTCAGCCTCTCTCCTCCCAGCCTCAGCCTCCCCCAGCATCAGCCTCTCTTCTCTCAGCCTCCCCCCTCCCAGCCTCTCTCCTCCGAGCCTCCCCCAGGATCAGCCTCTCTCCTCCCAGCCTCCCCCAGCATCAGCCTCCCCCAGCATCAGCCTCTCTCCTTCCAGCCTCCCCCAGCATCAGCCTCTCTCCTCCCAGCCTCCCTCCTCCCAGCCTTCCCCAGGATCAGCCTCTCTCCTCCCAGCCTCCCTCTTCCCAGCCTTCCCCAGCATCAGCCTCCACCTCCCAGCCTCCCTCAGCATCAGCCTCCCCCAGCATCAGCCTCTCTCCTTCCAGCCTCCCCCAGCATCAGCCTCTCTCCTTCCAGCCTACCCCAGCATCAGCCTCCCCCAGCATCAGCCTCTCTCCTCCCAACCTCCCCCAGCATCAGCCTCCCCCTCCCAGCCTCCCCCAGCATCAGCCTCCCCCAGCATCAGCCTCTCTCCTTCCAGCCTCCCCCAGCATCAGCCTCCCTCAGCATCATCCTCTGCCTCCCAGCCTCCCCCAGCATCAGCCTCTGCCTCCCAGCCTCCCCCAGCATCAGCCTCTCTCCTCCCAGCCTCCCCCAGCATCAGCCTCTCTCCTCCCAGCCTCCTCCAGCATCAGCCTCTCTCCTCCCAGCCTCCCCTAGCATCAGCCTCTCTCCTCCCAGCCTCCCCTAGCATCAGCCTCCCCCTCCCAGCCTCCCCCAGCATCAGCCTCTCTCCTTCCAGCCTCCCCCAGCATCAGCCTCCCCCAGCATCAGCCTCTCTCCTCCCAGCCTCCCCCAGCATCAGCCTCCCCCTCCCAGCCTCCCCCAGCATCAGCCTCTCTCCTTCCAGCCTCCCCCAGCATCAGTCTCCCCCAGCATCAGCCTCTCTCATCCCAGCCACCCCCAGCATCAGCCTCCCCCAGCATGAGCCTACACCCTCCCAGCCTCCCCCAGCATCAGCCTATCTCCTTCCAGCCTCCCCCAGCATCAGCCTCTCTCATCCCAGCCACCCCCAGCATCAGCCTGCCCCAGCATCAGCCTCTCTCCTCCCAGCCTCCCCCAGCATCAGCCTCCCCCAGCATCAGCCTACACCCTCCCAGCCTCCCCCAACATCAGCCTCCCCCAGCATCAGCCTCCCCCTCCCAGCCTTCCCCAGGATCAGCCTCTCTCCTCCCAGCCTCCTCCAGCACGCCGTGCTCCTCTGCCGACACTCACAGATCCGATCGCATACACTCACACACACACCCACCCGATCGCATACACTCACACCCACCCGATCGCATACACTCACACCCACCCGATCGCATACACTCACACCCACCCGATGGCATACACTCACACACACCCGATCGCATACACTCACACACATCCGATCGCATACACTCACACACATCCGATCGCATACACTCACACACACCCGATCGCATACACTCACACACACATTGACGATATTGCACATACGCGCTCACACTCACAACATCCGGAGATACCACATGCTTCTGGCCATGTGATCCTCCGGCAGGTCCTGGAAGCTCACAGCACAGTATCGCGGCCGAGAAGCAAGCGATATCTCCGGATGCTGTGAGTATGTGGATGAGATCTGATGTGTGTGTGTGAGGTGTGTGTGAGAGTGAGTGTGATCTGATATGTGTGTGTGTGTCTGTTGTTATGTGTGTGCGTGTGGATGTTCCGCCGCTGCAGGACCTTGATGCGCTGGTAACTATGCTACCATGGTTAACAGCGCATCACGTACCCCACTCGCACGGGAGCCCACACCAGCATACGGTGGCAAACCACAGCAATGCGAGGGTATGTGTCGGCTGGGTCGGCGGCGTATGCTGTTGTGGGCTCCCGGGGGTACAGTACTCACCTGGGAGTCGTGTCTCCTTGTCAGTTCGGGGGATGCGTGCAGGGGCGGGGCCAGAGCGAGCGTGCATTGCGTGAGGGGGGCGGGGCGTGGCCGAGTTGCCAATACGTGCAGGGTGCCGGGGCAAGAGGCCAATCCGTGTGGGGGGCGGAGCCTGTGCGAGCGGCCGGCCAATCCGTGTGGGGGGGAGCCAGGGCGAGCGACCAATCCGTGCGGGGGGGCGGGGTCATGGCGAGGCCAGCGGCCAATCCGCTTTGTGTCACCGTAAGGACACAATTTTGGAGCAAGACAGACAGACAGACTAAGGCAATTATATATATATAGATATATACATATACATACATACATGCACACTGTATATAATATATATATATATTATATATATACACACATACATACATACATACACACGCACACGTACATCTCAATATCTTAGGATATCATCAAAAAGTTAATTTATTTCAGTAATCCAATACAAAAACAGAAACGCATATATTATATAGAGTCATTACACACAGTGATCTATTTCAGGTGTTTATTTCTGATAATGTAGATGATTTTTTTTTTTTTCCTTGTCTTCCTTCCCTAAGCGCGCGTGTGTAGTGGGGCGGGCCAGCATGTCAGCCAATCCCAGACACACACACACAGCTAAGTGGACTTTTAGCCAGAGAAGCAACGGCATGTGTGATAGGATGTCCATGTCACATATCCATGCATTATAAAAACGGACATTTTCCTCCAACACGCCATTATCTGCCTTCTGCGTCTTGGTGTCAGTCACCGCTGGCGTAGCTCCTGTCTCCGATACTGCTGTGTACGCTCTATACACAGCGCTATACAGAATAGGGATAGAAGTTTCTATTAGTCCTTGTAAGGGCTAATACCGGCAGGGTCAGAGCCATAGGTGACAGTCAGGTCCATGAAAACAGATTTTAACAAGATGACAGCGTCTGTGTAGCTAAGGTCAGGGATTTCCTCGCTGCATTTCCCCATTAGGAGGGATAGAAAGGGAGGCTTCCTTTCCTCTACCCAGACCCACAACCCTGCCACTGTACCCTCCTGCCCTTTGCACACTCAAACTCATTGTTACTAAGCCATTATACTAGCAAACACTGAGGAAACTTAGTGGCATCCTAAAAGTGGCTGTTGGACTTCCATTAGTGTCCCACTGGTGCAAACCTATGTGCAGCACCTCTGCATTGCACACTCAAACTCATTGTTACTAAGCCATACTAGCAAACTATGCTGCCAGTTTAAGGGCCATAGTTGCATTGTCAGGGATAGTTATTGTTGTTTATTCTGCTGTTAATAAAGCTAGACCACCGCTGCAATCTACACCACCTCTCAATTTTTACTACCACATTTAAAGTGCACAATCTTAACGCAATCAAAATGAGTGGCAAAATGACAGATGCTGGTGGAAAGGGAAAGAGGCGTGTTGGAAAAGGAAAAAAAGGGTTTGTCCGTAGGGAAGGTGGCAAAGTTCCATTAACATCTGCTGAAGATAGACCATCTTCCAGCAAAAGTAAGATGTCTACTACTTACCGTGGACAATCCGATGTGCTCCCTTTTTTACGGACAACTGGAACAAAAGGTAGATGATGTCCAAAAAAAGAAAATGCTTGAATGGATCTCAAGTGGTCCAACAAGTGCCCTCTCAGCCACTTCAAGTACCGCATCCAAAAAACACCAGTCCTCTGAGTTGTCATCCCAATCACACTTGCTTTCTCCCAGCTCTGAAGTCTCCATCTGCCCTGCACAGTATGGTGGAACTGAGATGGCTGAGTCTGCAGAGCTGTTCAGTCACACTATAGCCTGGGAATCAGAGGTCTGCTCCCAAGCTACAGTGAGTACAGACCAGGAAATGGTCTGCAGTGATGCCCAGAACCTTTGTGACTCTGATTCAGGCCGTGATGACCAAGTTTCTGAGCATAATGTTGACCCTTTTTCACAAACTGTAACACCTGTTGTAATAGACAATGAGGAACATACTGATGACGATGAGACGCAGATACCAGATTGGGATGACAACTTAAATATTCGGTCAGGGCAAGAAGAGGCTCGGTCTGAGGGTGAGGGGAGTGCAAACACAACAATTGATGAGGAAGTTCTAGATCCCACCTACTGTCAACCCACAGTCAGGCCCTCGAAGAGGTCAACAGAGGCGGTGGAGGAGGATGCAACTGACGACGAAGTTACCTTGCGCCTTCCTGGACAGAGTCGGAGTACTGGTAGCACGTCTACAACTGCATCCTCAGCCACCAGTCGGGGTGGATCAGCAGGTCGCATGCCCTCTAAGCCTTGCCTAGCCTGGTCCTTTTTTGACATAGCAAAAGATCGCCCAAATTATGTGATCTGTAAAATTTGTCTTGATTCTCTTAGTAGAGGGCAAAACCTCAGCAGTTTGACAACTTCTTCCATGAATCATCACATGAATAAATATCATATGTCCCAGTGGGAAGCTCACCGTGCTGCAATGCGGCCTAGCGGAGCAAACCATCCACCGCCTGCCCCTTCCAGTGCATCCGCGCGCTCTTCATCTTCTAGGACTGTGGGGACAGCTGTCACACTTGGTTTTCCACGCACAACTTCCACCACTGTAACCGCAACAGGCAGTTTGCTTGGTAGGTCGTCAGTTGGTTTGGAAGGGGAAACAAGTGCGTGTGTACAGCTCTCTCAGACATCGATAGCACCAACGTTGGATGAAGGCAACATCATGTCTACGCCTGCACTTTCCTCACAAACCTGCATTTTTCCAGGGACACCCTACTCAACACCGTCTACACACAGCAGCCAGATCTCTGTCCCTCAGATGTGGACAAATAAAAGGCCATTTCCTGCGACCCATGACAAAAGCTAAGAGGTTGACTTTATCCCTCTGTAAGCTCTTGGCTACCGAAATGCTGCCTTTCCGCCTGGTGGACACACAGGATTTTAGAGACCTTATGTCTGTCGCTGTGCCCCAGTACCAGATGCCCAGTCACCACTACTTCTCTAAGAAAGGTGTGCCCGCGCTACACCAGCATGTCGCATACAACATCACCGCTTCCTTGAGAAACTCTGTGTGTCAACGGGTGCATTTCACCACCGATCCTTGGACCAGTAAGCATGGACAGGGACGTTGCATGTCGCTGACTGGGTACTGGGTAACTATGGTGATAGATAGTGAAGGGTCTGCTGCACAAGTCTTGCCGTCCCCACGACTTGTGTGTCAATCCTCTGTCTGTCCAAGTTCCGCCACTGCTTCTCCCTCCTCCACCTCATCTGGGTCCTCCACCTCCGCCCCAAGCCTGCCTGGTCAGGCCACCAGTGTTCTCACTGCTCAGAAGGAATCACGCACCCCTCATTACTATGCTGGCAGCAGAGCGCAACGGCATCAGGCGGTCTTTAGCTTGACATGTCTTGGAAATAGGAGTCACACAACGATGAGTTGTGGGCAGCTCTGGAGACTGAGTTTAATAAATGGTTGTCTCCACTCAACCTGCAGCCTGGTAAGGCCGTGTGCAACAATGCTGCAAACCTGGGTGCGGCCCTTCACCTGGGCAAGGTGACACACGTGCCTTGTATGGCTCACGTGTTGAACCTTGTTGTCCAGCAATTTTTAACACACTATCCCAGCCTAGATGGCCTTCTGAACAGGGCACGAAAACTGTCTGGTCACTTCTGCCGTACAACCACAGCTGCTGAGCGACTTGCATCGCTCCAGACGTCTTTCGGCCTGCCGGTTCATCGCCTGAAATGCGATGTGGCGACACGCTGGAATTCGACTCTCCACATGTTACAGCGACTGTGGCAGCACCGCCGAGCTCTGGTGCAATACGTCATGACGTATAGCCTGGGCCAACGAGATGCAGAGGTGGGGCAGATCACCCTGATGGAGTGGTCTCAGATCAAGGACCTATGCACCCTTCTGCACAGTTTCGACATGGCGACGAATATGTTTAGCGCTGACAATGCCATTATCAGCATGAAAATTCCAGTCATTTACATGCTGGAGCACACGCTAAACACTATTCGGAGTCAGGAGGTGGGACAACAGGAAGGGGAGGAACTACAGGAGGATTCATATGCGCAAGACAGAACAACATCACCAAGGTCCAGACGTTCATCATCACCAACGCGGCAGGCATGGGACCATGGGGGACAGGGATCAACAAGGGCGCATGGTAGCAGGCGAAATGTTGAGGAAGGTGCAGGAGAACATGAAGAAATGGAGGACGAACTGTCCATGGACATGGAAGACTCAGCGGATGAGGGAGACCTTGGTCAAATTTCAGTTGAAAGAGGTTGGGGGGAGATGTCAGAGGAAGAAAGAACGGTTAGCACCTCTATGCCACAAGCACAGCGTGGACTTGGTCTGCATGGCTGCGCAAGACACATGAGTGCCTTCTTGCTGCACTACCTCCAACATGACCCTCATATTGTCAAAATTAGAAGTGATGATGACTACTGGCTTGCCACACTATTAGATCCCCGGTACAAGTCCAAATTTTGTGACATAATTCCAGCCATAGAAAGGGACGCACGTATGCAGGAATATCAGCAGAAGCTGTTACTCGATCTTAGCTCGGCTTTTCCACCAAACAACCGTGCAGGTAGTGAATCTCCCAGTTGTAACTTGACAAACATGGGACGGTCTCGTCATCTTCAACAGTCTACCCGTACCAGTAGGACCGTATCTGGTGCTGGTAACAGCAATTTTATGGAATCTTTTCAGAATTTTTTTAGACCCTCCTTTGCAAGGCCACCAGAGACAACAAGTCTGACACATAGTCAACGGCTGGAGAGGATGATACAGGAGTATCTCCAAATGAACATCGATGCCATTACTTTGCAAATGGAGCCTTGATCATTTTGGGCTTCAAATCTTGAAAAATGGCCAGAGCTCTCCACTTCCACTTACGCCTTGGAGATTTTGTCGTGTCCAGCTGCCAGCGTTGTCTCTGAACGTGTCTTCAGTGCTGCTGGGTGTGTGCTGACAGATAAGCGCACGCGTCTGTCCAGTGACAATGTGGACAGACTGACGTTCATCAAAATGAACAAGTCATGGATCCAGAAGGAATTTACTACCCCTATGTCATCCTGGGGAGAGTAAATGCTTGTGGAATTGGAATGTGCTTGATGCAAATCTAGCTGTGAAGTGTACAACTAGGGCACAAGTGCTGTCACTGATGGGGTGTCTGTGTGGCCCAATTTTTGGAAAAAAGGGAGACTCTTCTTTAAGTAACCCTTGATGTGTTTTTAAAAATGATCCAAGATGCACAGAGCTGGGATCAGGAAAGACTTTGCTACCTACCCCGGTGTCATCCTGGGGACGGTTAAGTATGGCGTATTTTTGAATGTGCTTGATGCAAATCTAGCTGTGAAGTGTACAACTGGGGCACAAGTGCTGCCACTGAAGGGGTGGGTGTGTGTGGGGCCCAATTTTTGGAAAAAAGGGAGACTCCGCTTGGAGTCACCTTGCGGTGTTTTACATGATTTTAGAAGGGCGTGCCATGCCTTTATCTGTGTCTCCTTCTCTTTTTCCTTGTCCAGCTGTTTTGTTTTCGCATGAGTATATGTCCTTGTCAGTTTCCCATGTGTTTGTGTTGTGTTGTGAGTTGTTTGTCACCTTTTGGACACCTTTGAGGGTGTTTTCTAGGTGTTTTTATGTGTTTGTGATTGCCTGCCATTGTTTGCTATGCGGTTCGAGTGGTTCGTCGAACCGAACTCGAACGAGACCTCCGTTCGGCAAACCAAACTCGAGCCGAACCGCGACCGGTTCGCTCATCTCTAGTCTGGATCTTCAGGTGCTGCTGCTGGTACCAGGTGCAGAAGGGCCCAGCGATCGTCCAGACGTTAATGGACACTGTCCCTTTAAGGACTTAATTTAGTGTTTTTTCTGTTTCCTTGCCAGGTTGAAGGAGCCTTTCCTCCAGCTGGTAATTAAGGGCCTCTCACTCCTCCAGTGCGAGTTATACTCTTCACGTGGAGAAGTTGCTTGCTTAGAAGTGCATGTGGCTTCAGACTACTGTTGCTGTATATTCTGAAGATTCCCTCTTAAGATAAGTTGTTGTTTTTCCTTTTTCCCTTTTTGCTGTTTATTTTTGTGTTTGCGTTTCCATCCGTGGATTGGTGGGTGGTGGGATTTAGTCCTAGGGTCTTGGCTAGGAGACAGGGGCACGTTGGCAGGCCACACCTCCTATCCCTTATAGGTACCTGTGGGTTGAGGGCAATTGCAGGGCCCCCCAGTGTCAGGGTTAACGCAGGAGCCCCTGGTTTCCCCCCTCATCTATGTTTCAGCCACCCTTATTCCCAGGAGTCCACTTGCTGGGTGTCTCTCCCCACACACAGCGTAACATTATTAAACCAGGTATTGGTACTTTTGGCAGTGTGGACAGGTGCCAAGTCCTGCTGGAAAATTAAATTTCCATCTCCAAAAAGCTTGTCGGCAGAGGGAAGCATGAAGTGCTCTAAAATTTCCTGGTAGACGGCTGCGCTGACTTTGGTCTTGATAAAACACAGTGGACCTACACCAGCAGATGACCTGGCTCCCCAAACCATCACTGATTGTGGAAACTTCACACTAGACCTCAAGCAGATTGGATTGTGGCTAGGGATGAGCGAGTATACTTGTTACTACTCGGTACTCGCCGAGTAGTACGGTATTTGGACTACTCGTTACTCCGCGAGTATCCTCGTAATTACTCGTTAGGAGTAGCGAGTTCAATGTAAGTCAATGGGAAATGTGAGTAATTGTCTGCTGGACCCTACAAAGCGGTCTGGGGGCTGAGTAAAAGATTGAAATTAATGCATAATTGTTTAAAAGCCGGGCGGTAAAAAGCCGCCGGCTTTTTTAAACAATCATCTAATTCACACTCCCCGCCCGGGTCCTTCGCTCCCTGTTGCCCTGTACTTCGCTCCCCGCTCCTTGGTGCTTCGCTCTCTGCTGCCCTTTGCTTTGCTCCCCGGTGCTGCACATATATACACATACACACACATATACATATATGTTACAGGCAATGTATGAAAACCCGGCATTCTATAGAACAGGCAAGGTATGAAATATCTGCGTTGTTCTATACCTTCCCTAGGCATTACATAAAATGTCTAGATATTAAAGAGAATGACAAGAACTGCTCAGGCAAAGTCTGATATAATGCCCAGATTGGAAAAGTCAGCCATTACATAAAATGTCTAGGTATTATAAAGAATGACAAGAACTCTCTTCTCCCTGTGCACTCTCCCCCCCCAGCACACAGCAGGAGAGAGTGCACGGGGGAGGAGGGGGAGTTACCCATGCCCCATACATCATAAAGAGCTGGGGGCACCGTCGGGCAAACAGCGCTGACAGTGTTCCAGACATTGAATGGGCCCCCCTGTTTTTCCAGAGCCCCGACACATACAGAGCAGGGGAGAAGTGCACAGATAGTAGCACACAGGGGGAGGGGGAGAGTACGGAATATGGGGAGGGTGCGGGGGAGGATGAGGGGCGTCTGTTGTAATGCCAGTCAACAAGGCGGGACATAAGCTCCTGCCCATGTCGATGTGACATCACAGGAAGTAGAAAAATCCCAGTAAGAGTGGTTATATGACCTCTCTGAGCCAGGAGAGAGGGGTTGACAGCAGGGCAGGTAGGTAGTTGGCATCTACCTACATGCCCCTATGTAGCCCAATAGTGAAATAAAAAATAAAAATAAGCAAAATAAACCGGATAACCCCTTTAATATGAACAGTCATTCTGGGCTGACTGAGTCCCTTTTAAGAGGTTTTCCACTCATAATGTGACCCCCTTTCTTTTATCCTAACACTTTCCAAATATAGCATTCTGAACCTGCCCGACGCCTGCACATTGAACCCCACTACCGGGAGGAAATTAACTTTAATCCTCCTGAAGTATTCTGGTTTGAATCATGGGTGAGGCACCAAATTAGGTATTATCATCACTCTGTAAATCTAGACCGGTTGTAACCGCACACCCCAACACGGACTGACAGCTGGGTCTAATGCTGAGTGGATGACAGTTAGTGCAGTGGGCGCAGTCACATCCGCTGCTCTAGATTCAAAGAGCGGTGACTGAACCCACGCTGGCGTCTCCCCCATGTCATAAATCCGAATGCTAATAGGAGGAATAAAGTTCATTCCCTCCCGGCAGAGGTTCAATGTGCAGGCGCCAGGCAGGTTCAGAATGACATCAACGTGCAGATTAACCCTATATCTGCTAGTTAATAGCATTTTTTGGGATGGGACAGGTTCCCTTTAATATTTACTGACAGTTTGTTAGAAGCCTGGCTGAGTAAAAAAACAAAACAAAAACACAAACTGCAGTTTGTAGAAACTCTATAGATTTGTGGGTGGACAGAAAATCCATTTTAGAATTCAATATTGAGAATGAAAAACATTGTAGACACATCGCTTCCAGCTTTCATGGTGCTCTCATGGCGATGGTGCACAGGTCAGGGTGAAGCATCATAGGGTCTCTTATTACTCTAGTTAATACTTTATTCTCGAAGCTGGGGAAACAGTCACACAAGTTTTCAGATGACACCAGTCTGTCATGAGTATATTGAACAAGTTTCCAATGCTGATAGATACAGGTGAACATGGTTAACCTCTTAACAACCTGACCATTTTAGATCTTAATCTAACAAAGCCTATACTCACCTACGGCGCTAGCCTGGTTCCCGTGGAGTCAGAACTCACATTCCCAGACCCCACATGGCATTGTTATGACTCGTGAGCCCCACTATCAATCAGCGCCGGTTTCGTTCTCCCCGCCTTCAGACATTTAAGCAATTAATAGGAAGGGAGCGCTACAGCTGCCACTCACTTTCTGTTAATTACTTAACTGTACAAAGAAAGGGAGAAGGGAGCCAGTGCTGATTGGCGACGCGTCTTGCATTTCATAACAATGTCATTTGTGGCCTGGGAATGTGAAGTCTGATATCGCTGGAACCCCGCTGGCACCATAGGTGAGTATAGGTCTGGTTATTTTTATGGGGTGAACATTGGTAATGAGAAGGGGTTGTCCAAGTAGTGGACAACCCCTTTAATATGATTTGCATTCATTTATGAAAATATCAAAAAAAATTGTACAAAAACCCCCTAAAAAATACAATTTACGAACTTTTAATTTTTATGCCTTTAAACCAGATAGTGATTTCACACAAAATAGTTAATGGATAACATTTTCCCCATGTCTACTTTACATCAGCTTCATTATAGAAACATTTTTTTGTTAGGAAGTTAAAAGTTAATGGTTTATCAGCAATATCTAAGTTTTACAACAAAATTTACTCTCCACTAATGGAGCGGAGTGGGGCCTGGTTTTTGTGGGACAAGAGGACGTTTCCAGGAATACCATTTTATTTACAATAGACTTTTTGATTACGTTTTATTCCACTTTTTTTGTTTCAGTGGTATGATGAAAAAGCATATTTTTTTACCATGTTTTTTTTTTTTCTTTTTCTTATGTTGTTCACTCAAGGGGCTAAACTAGTGTGATGAGTGTGATCGGGTAGTTCTGTACGCAGCAATACCAAATATGTATACTTTGTATATTTTTTTTCATAATATTTATTGGTATAATATTTTTTTTCCTTCTTTTATGTTTTTTTTTTTTACTTGTTTACCTAGTCCCAGGATAGAAACCATCTTTCTCTGGTCTGTAGGTGATCTAATACTCTGCAATGCTTTTACATTTCAGGGTATTAAATTACTGAAACAGTAACAGGCAGGAGACGTGTCAGGTGCCGTTCAAGGAAAAGCATTGCAGGCCAGTACCCAGGTGACCTGGTAGCCATTATTCAGCCCGAGGTCTCCAATCGGAGCAGACAGCTCCCTCCCTCCCTCTGGTAAGTAGATTGATGCCATTATCGCTATTAACAGCGGCATCAGAGGGGTTAAGCATGCATGATGGTTGCACTAATCATTGGTGTTAGGCAGGCTTTGCACGTTGCGACATCGCAAGCCGATGCTGCGATGTTGCACGCGATAGTCCCCGCCCCCGTCGCAGGTACGATATCGTGTGATAGCTGGCGTAGCGAAAATTATCGCTACGCCAGCTTCACATGCACTCACCAGCCCTGCGACCGTCGCTCTGGCCGGCGACCCGCCTCCTTCCTAAGGGGGCGGGTCGTGCGGCGTCATAGCAACGTCACACGGCAGGCGGCCAATAGCGGCGGAGGGGCGGAGATGAGCAGGATGTAAACATTCCGCCCACCTCCGTCCTTCCGTTGAGCTGCCGGCAGCAGGTAAGGAGATGTTCTTCGCTCCTACGGCTTCATACACAGCGATGTGTGCTGCCGCAGGAACATCATCGTATCTGTCGCGGCACCGGCATTATGGAAATGTCGGTGAATGCAACGATGATACGATAACAATGTTTTTGCGCTCGTTCATCGTATCATCTAACATTTACACAGTACGATGTCGAAAGTGACGCCGGATGTGCGTCACTTTCGATTTGATCCCACCGACATTGCACGTGCGATGTCGCAACGTGCAAAGCCGCCCTTACAGCAGGATATCAGCTATGACATATAGCTGACACTCGCTGATGATTTTACCAGCTCTGCATGTGAGAGGGAGCGATCGCAGGGCCGCATAAGTTAGTGGTTTACAGGAACGCACCTCCCACAGCACCATACGTGTACAGCGAATGTTGTGAAGGGTTAAGGACTGAAATTTTTTTTTCCATGATATACAATCAAGTCCAGAAATATTTACACAGCGACACAAGTTCTGACATTTTAGCTGTTTATTAAAACATATTCAAGGACAAGTTATATAAACAATATGGGCTTAAATTGCCGACTCTCAGCTTTAAACGTATTGTCCACTGCTAGGACAACTGCTTCTGGTTCCACATATTTCTCCCAGGTAAAATACAAAAAAAAGCTTATACTTGCCTCCAGTGCCAATGCTGTTCGAGTGGTGTCCGGGCTCATGTTCCCGGGACTCATGTGCCGTGAGCCCCGGCCACAGCCTTGTGTCTCCCCATCTTCAGATGCAGGAAGCAACAAAAAGTGAGCAGCAGCCGCAGCGCTTACATCCTGTTAATTAACTAATTTGTCTGAAGGCAGACACAAAAGCTGGAGGGGAGTATAAGCTTTTTTATTTTACCTGGGGAAAACCTGTGGAATAAGAGGGGATTATCCTAGTAGTAATGGTACTGATGTACAATAAGCCAAAACATAAAATAACCAAGGAGTTTTTAAAAGGCAAAGATGAACTTGTGGAACCTTTTCGAGTTGAGGATGAAGTGATGCTCAACTCCCAGACCTACTTCCAGTTTCTGGAAGACAACTTCTTCAAGCAGTGGTACAGGAAGAAGTCGGTATCATTCAAGAAAAACATGATTTTCATGCAGGACAATGCTCCATCACATGCATCCAACTACTCCACAGCGTGGCTGGCCAGTAAAGGTCTAAAAGATAAAAAAAATAATGACATGGCCCCCTTGTTCACCTGATCTGAACCCCATAGAGAACCTGTGGTCCCTCATAAAATGTGAGATCTACAGGGAGGGGAAACAGTACATCTCTCGAAACAGTGTCTGGGAGGCTGTGGTGGCTGCTGCACGCAATGTTGATCATAAACAGATCAAGCAACTGACAGAATCTATGGATGGTAGGCTGTTGAGTGTCATCATAACGAAAGGTGGCTATATTGGTCACTAATTTTGGGGGGTTTTGTTTTTGCATGTCAGAAATGTTTATTTCTAAATTTTGTGCAGTTATATTGGTTTACCTGGTGAAAATAAACAAGTGAGATGGGAATATATTTGGTTTTTATTAAGTTGCCTAATAATTCTGCACATAATAGTTACCTGCACAAAAAGATACCCTCCTAAGATAGCCAAATCTAAAAATAAACTCACTTCAACTTCCAAAAATATTAAGCTTTGATATTTATGAGTCTTTTGGGTTGATTGAGAACATAGTTGTTGATGAATAAAAAAAAATCCTCTAAAATACAACTTGCCTAATAATTCTACACACGGTGTAAAGCAGAAACTGCTGTATGAATACTGGCATGAAAAATACAATAGCTATATGTGAGAATGAAAATATGACAATGGAATCTGCATAACTGCCATGAACTTAAGAATAAAGAGAAATTTAGCTATTGAATTGATCAATACGACAGTGCCCCAACACCTCGTCACGGTATTCTCTTACATTGGGGTCCCTAGCTAATGTGTGTCCTCTCTTGCAGTTAAAAAACTTACCGTGAATGGGAAGCTGAGACCCAGGCTATATATGTATAATGTGGACTGGCAATATGGACTGCCAAATCTGGACCACCCCTTTAAGACCCATCTTCAAGAATGCATTGGACTTAACAAAATGACTACATTAGGACCAGGTTTTATTAAGCCCTTCCTCTTTTATGGTCTAGTTTGAGGGACTGTTGCAAAAATGGTACCTAAATACTATTTATTAGTATTTGTGGATAAATAGAATAGAATATTTGGAAATATTTTTAAATTACATTAACATTAAATACCTTTATCATCCTCCGTCTGGTCATCTTCCACTGAAGCAGACTCTGGATACGATTTCTCAGAAGAATCAGTGTGATGAACGTCCAACTCAGAGGAGAGTGAATCAAAAGATTCAATTTCATAGTTCCTACTAGAATCATTAATAATGGGAGTGAAGGACTCACTCCTCTGCCGATGATTGGATTCACGTGCGGAGGATACAAAGGAATCACTGCTAAGCTTTTCAGAATGTTCATCTGTGATGGAGTCAAAGGTGTCACTTTTATAGCTGTCATCTGATCTGTCGGAGCTAGATTCAAATGTATCTCCAGAATACAGTGATGCACGGCTCACAGAGTCACTCTTGTGCAGAACCTCCTCATAATTTGGACTTTCTTCACTAACAGGGGATAGAGCCATCACAATCCTGTACAATAAAATATACTAGATTAAAAAATATATTGGAAGCAAAAAACGTAAAATGTTAGCTAATCTATGGAGGAATGAATAATAAATTAAAAATAAAACACCAATGTATCGGTATCTAATACACTATGTCCACATTATCCAATGATGGTATGACCATTATATTTATGCTCTTACATTGCTGTCCAAGTGCAAGCAGTAGCCTGCCATTAAAGGGAACCAACCAGTAGGACTTCCATATATAAAGTAAAGCCAGTGCTATACTGGTGCTAGGACGCTGAATGTAAACACAGCTTCTGTTCTGAGATTGGATGTTTTATTTCACAAATACGTGTATGTAAAGTTCCAGCAAGCACTGCTATTTGATTGACAGGTGCAACAGGAAATTGATATGACGGTCGGGTTTTGCTATCTATTCCCGGCCCTGTTTGCCTGCCTGGTCTTCCTTCCCCTGTTACCATCATAGATGTTAATTCCAGCGCAGGCAGGGTCGGGAATAGATAACAAGACCTGACCCACATATTCCCTTCCTGTTGCACCTGTCAATCAAATAGCAGTGCATTACAGTAACTTTACTTGCACATATTTCTGAAATAAAACCTCCAATCTCAGAACAGAAGCTATGCTTACATTCAGCATCCTAGCGCCAGTATAGCACTGGCTTTACTTTATATATGAAAATCCTGCTGGTTGGTTCCCTTTAACCCTTTGATATCTGCTATAGCAGTGAGAAGCTATTACTTCTATGTTGTTTTGTCCCAAAATGTAGCATGCTCTAGTTGAAAGAGGTTTTCTTTGTTTTTCCATAGGATTCTCTATTGCAAAAAAATAAACATTTTGTTCATTAAAAAAAAAAATATGGATGCGGTTACTGTTATGGGAGCATGTTATAGAGTTTTTAATAGGGTAGCATTTCAGATTCCGGAGTGTCTTCACAAAGGAGGTGTAACCGAGGATGGGTTAGGAGGGAATACTGGAGGACTATTTGGCCTTTGAAATGAGAAAACTGCGGTGAGTTTTCTCATCTAAGATTGTAGGGTCATGGCTTCTGACTGGGCACTTGTTCCCAACAGCTTAAGTTGATTTTTAATTTTCTATTAGCAGGTACCTGCCCACCCAAAAAATTATTGGCTTTTCGAACAGGGTACATATATATAGGTAGGTACCCAGCAACAGAGATACGCCTTGACACTGGCTGATGGGCTCACATAACACTGGCCTTTTTATGAGCTAGGTGTCTCAATTTTTTATTTTATCTCCTTAGCAGCAGTGCATGTCCAAATTCCTATATTCATGTTTTCATACCTTAGCATCCCAGAGTGCAGCGGTATATTTGTTACAGTACATTTGGCCTTTTGGACCTGAATGTATAGTTACTGTATGTTGACAGAAGTGATAAGACCTGATCTTTCTGTTGGCAGAGCACTATATTATTCTGGTACCAGATGTTGTACCTCCTCCACATCGTTTACTCGCTACCATAGATGACAGCCATCTGTTACTCCATTTGACTTAAAGAGAACCTGTCATGTCATTTTTTGATATTCAACCCTTTCCAATGTGCTGTAAATGATGCAACGTGCATCACTAACATAATTTAAAAAAATAAATAAAATTCCATGTATTTAATCTTAAAAAAATACTTTATATGATTAGGTAAATGCAGTAAATACCTTGGGTTTCAGTCATGGGGTGGAGCTTTTGCTGGGATCAGTCACTATCACTCAACCTAACTGAACATGACATAAAATACAAAAAAAGACAGTTTGCGCTCTGATAATGCTAAAGTATGGAAACCATGAATGTGTGAACATGGACCTGCATTACTGCTAAGGAAAATCTAAGAAAAATGAGATATTTAGCATATAGAAATGGCCATTTGTATATCTGCCCAGTTGCCCCTTCATGGCATATCTCGTAACTGGGTACCTAACGCTATTCTGAAGCCTCTCTCTGGGTTAAAAACCTCCTGTGTATGGGCAAGTAGGAACCTGCTATATAGACATAACGCTATATAGCGTTAGGTACCCAGTTACGAGATATGCCGTGAAGGGGCAACTGGGCAGATATACAAATGGCCATTTCTATATGCTAAATATCTCATTTTTCTTAGATTTTCCTTAGCAGTAATGCAGGTCCATGTTCACACATTCATGGCTTCCATACTTTAGCATTATCAGAGTGCAAACTGTCTTTTTTTGTATCACTCAACCTAAGGCATGATTCTGTAGCGCCCCTGAAGCCATCAGGGAGCTACAAGGTACTGCACCCCCACTGCAGACTGCAGACCCCTAAGAACTAGAAGCTTGATTAAACTATTTTAAATCCTAGTCCATGAATTTTATTTTCAATATAAACTGAGGCAGAGACTTTTATCTAAAAGACTTCACTTTGCTGTCAATGCAGCCATGAAAGTCAATGAGTAGGTGAGCTGATCCCAGCAGCATTTATAGGGTTTTCTGTGCTCTTATGAGGCCATGTACCAGCACTGTGACCCCACACTGTGCACACTAATAGGTTTTCAAAGGTCATAAAAGAACAAAGGATTAACATTAATCAATCAATCTGATGGCCCACTATGTACAATGGAAATTAAAAGGGAAGAAATGTAAAAGAAAACTAATCTACAAGGCTGAGTACTTTTGTAACCAATGGAAACTGCCTTTCGCCTAATGAAATGTGATGGAAATTTCCAGTGAGATCCTCTTTTCCATTCCTTTCTGGTTTTTGATGTATTAGGAGTTCCGAATTCTTGATTCACATCCATACATCTTTTCCAGTTTGAACCACCACACCAGGTCCAAGTGGCCAATTTTCTGCTCCTATTTTATTCCTGCTACTCCTCTAAGTATTGTTTTGTTTTCTTTAATGCTAATGTTCACACATTGTATTTTTGCAGTGTTATAAATATGTTGAGTGCACTCTGATAAAAAAAAAAAAAAATCAGATTGCACTTGCACCAATGTTAACCCCTTCATGACTGGTACGTCCTCGGTCATGTCGCGGTAATAATAATAATAATTAATAATAATTTTATTCATTTATATAGCGCTATTAATTCCACAGCGCTTTACATACATTGGCAACACTGTCCCCATTGGGGCTCACAATCTAGAGTCCCTATCTGTATGTCTTTGGAGTGTGGGAGGAAACCGGAGTACCCGGAGGAAACCCACGCAAACACAGGGAGAACATACAAACTCCTTGCAGATGGTGTCCTTGGTGGGATTTGAACCCAGGACCCCAGCGCTGCAAGGCTGCAGTGCTAACCACTGAGCCACCGTGCAATCACCGCACATGTCTGCTGATATGAACAGCAGACATGTGAGGCTAACAGGAGCGAGTGGATCTACGATCCACCTGCGTCTGCTTGCCTCTTAGATTAGATTGCGCTGTCAAAATGTGACAGGGCGATCTAAAAGGCCACAATGGGGATTTCGCCGTTCCCCATCGCTATCAGCGGCCCAATGATGCGATCACGGGGAGCCGATGGTTTCCATGGTAGCGAAGGCTCATGTGATAACCCCTGTCGCTATCATGGACAAAGTGACAATTTTAGTGGTACCATTTTTTTTTCTCTACACTTTTCGATCACTGTTTTTGAACAATTTTTGCTCGTTTATTATAACAAACATGCACTTTCTTTGTTTAAATACATAAAAAAAAAACATTTTTGATGGTAAAAAAATGTTATGCTTTATTTTTTTTACATTTTATCCCTTTCTTGTAAGCAATATAGTAATTTTGGCCAACATATTTTTTTATGTCCCTCATCGTGTTCCCCTTTTAGAAGTAATGTCCCCATCCTTGTCCCATCCTGTAGTAATGTGCCCATCCTGTAGTAATATGCACATCCTGTTCTGCTTCTTGTAGTAATGTGCCCCATTCTTGTCCCCATCCTGAACTAATGTGCCCATCCTTGTCCTCAATTACAAATGTGCACTATCCTATAATAATGTGCCCCTTCCTGTAGTAATGTGCCCAACCTTGTCTCCTTTTACTAAAGTGCCCCATTCTTGTCCCCATCCTGTAGTAATGTGCCCCAGCTTTGTCCCCTTTAACTAATGTTCCCCATCCTTGTCTCCATCCTGAAGTAATGTTCCCCTTCTTGTCCCCTTTTACTAATGTGCTCCATCCATGTCCCCATCCTGTAGTAATGTGCCCATCCTTATCCCCTTTTTACTAATGTGTCCATGCAGGTCCTCCTCTTGTACTAATGTCTCCTTTACTGATCCTCTTCTAGTAGCAATGCCCCATCCTTTTTTTTTTTACATAGTTACATAGTTACTTAGGTTGAAAAAAGACCTAGGTCCATCTAGTTCAACCTTCCTCCACCAGTTGTACATTTAGTCACTAAGTCATTTATAACCAACAATGTTTTGTGTACTGAGGAAATCATCCAGCCCTTTTTTAAAAGCTGTTATAGTATCTGCCATTACTACCTCTTGTGGTAGGGCATTCCACAGTCTGACCGCTCTAACTGTAAAGAACCCTTTCCTATTTTGGTGTCGGAATCGCTTTTCTTCCACTCGCAGTGAGTGCCCCCTGGTCCTCAGTATTGTTTTCGGAAGAAATAAGTTATGTGCCAGTCCTTTATATTGACCACACATGTATTTATACATATAAATGAGATCTCCTCTGAGACGTCTTTTTTCTAAGCTAAACATATCTAACTTTTTCAATCTGCCATCATATGGGAGGCCTTCCATTCCTTGTAATAGTCTAGTTGCCCGCCTTTGAACTGACTCTAACTTCTGAATGTCCTTTTTAAAATGTGGAGCCCAAAACTGGATCCCGTATTCCAGATGTGGCCTTACAAGTGATTTATAGAGGGGTAACAATACGTTGGGATCACGGGATCTAATCTCTCTTTTTATACACCCTAGAATCTTGTTTGCTTTAGCAGCTGCTGCCTGACATTGAGTGCTGCTGCTCAGCTTATTTGTAATTAGAATACCCAAGTCCTTCTCCTGTTCTGTAGTCCCGAGTTTACTTCCATTTAATGTATACGCAGCTATAGGATTACTCCGTCCTAGGTGCATTACTTTACATTTATCAACATTAAATCTCATTTGCCAAGTATCTGCCCATTCTGACATCTTATCCAGATCTTTTTGTAATATTGTACTATCCAGGTCAGTTTTTAATATCCTACATAGTTTGGTGTCATCGGCAAAGACTGACACTGTACTATCAATCCCATCCACAAGGTCATTAATATAGAGAGTAAAAAGAATTGGTCCTAGCACAGATCCCTGCGGCACCCCACTGCTGACTATAGCCCATTTAGAGAATGTAGCATTTATGACTACTCTTTGTTTCCTATCTTTTAGCCAATTCCTTACCCAGTTGCATATTGTGTCCCCTAGTCCTTGCTTCTGGAGCTTTAGTATAAGGCTATTATGTGGTACAGTATCAAATGCCTTTGCAAAGTCCAAATAAATCACATCAGCTGCATTACCAATATCCAGGTTTGCACTTACCCCCTCATAGAACCCCAACAGGTTGGTTAGACACGACTTATCTTTCATGAATCCATGCTGTTTGTCAGTTATCATATTATTTTCTGCAATATATTTTTGCATGTCATCCCTTAAAATGCCCTCAAAAACTTTGCATACTACTGATGTCAGGCTTACTGGACGGTAGTTGCCTGGATCTACCCTCTTACCTTTCTTAAATATCGGTACCACATCAGCAATCCTCCAATCCTGAGGCACCAACCCTGTTACAAGTGAGTCTAAAAAGATGAGATACAGCGGTCTGTCGATTACGGAGCTCAATTCCCTCAATATTCGTGGATGAATGCCATCTGGCCCTGGGGATTTGTCAATGTTTAATTTACTCAGACGTAGGCGTACTTCATCTTGTGTTAAATTAATTATATCGGGTGGTGGACTTTGATTTTTCACTTGTTGAATGATCCCTGGTACAGTCAGTTCCTTGGTGAACACAGATGAGAAATGCCTATTTAATATCTCAGTTTTTTGTTTGTCCTCTATAACTAACTTGTTATATTTTAAGGGTCCGATACTATCCTTTGTTTTCCTTTTGGCATTAATGTATTTATAAAAGATTTTGGGATTTATTTTAATGTCATTGGCGATTTTTGTTTCAGTAGCTAGTTTTGCTTGTTTGATTTCTTTTTTGCATTGCCTATTGATATCTTTATACTCCTGCAATGCTATTTCTGTATTCTCAGCCTTTAAGATGTTAAATGCCCTTTGTTTTTGTTTTATTATACTTTGTACAGTCTTATTTATCCATAGTGGTTTCTTTTTATTCCTGGACATTTTATTACCAGAGGGTATAAGTTTTTTACAGGACTCTAGCAGTATATCCTTAAACTTACCCCATTTATGTTCGGTATCCCCAGTTACCATGACTCTGTCCCAATCTACACATTTAAGCTCTTCCCTTAATTTGTTGAAATCAGCTTTCCTAAAATTCCAGGTTTTAGCATTCCCCCTTTGAAATGTTCTATTGAATATTATGTCGAAGCTTACCATATTATGATCGCTGGTGCCCAAGTGCTCCCGGACCTGTAGATTTGAAATTGTATCCGGTCTATTTGACAGGACCAGATCTAGCAAATTATCTCCCCTGGTCGGTTCATCTACCATCTGAGAGAGGAAATGGTCCTGAATGGTAGATAAGAACTTACAGCTTTTAGCAGAACCAGAAGATTCTATGTCCCACTGTATGTCTGGATAGTTGAAATCCCCCATAATAAGAACCCGATTATTATTATTAGCTGCCTTTTCAATTTGTTCCAGCATTTCACCCTCTATTTGTTCAGGTATGTTAGGAGGCTTATAGCAAACTCCAATTAGCATTTTTCCATTATTCCCCTCCCCATGTACATTTACCCATACTGACTCTACATTGTTGCTGTTCCCCTCAATGTCATCATACAACACAGGTTTTAGGTTAGATTTGATAAATATACACACCCCACCACCTTTTTGGCCTTTCCTGTCCTTCCTAAATGTACTATAACCCTGTATGTTTGTCACCCAGTCATGGCTTTCATCCAGCCAGGTTTCCGTAATGCCCACCACATCATAATCCATGGTTGACATAAGAGTCTCCAATTCATTCATTTTGTTTGCAAGACTTCTTGCATTTGCCAGTAGACATTTAATCCTATTAACACCTTTATTACTCCTAGCCTCCCTACGTTCCTTGTATGTCCCATCCCCCCCTAATCCTTCATTGACCCCTACCGTCTCCCTGTCTCTATCTGCTCTATCTATCCCCTTATTTGCTCCACTACCCTCCCTCCCCCCCGATCCTAGTTTAAAAGCTCCTCCATCCGTCTGACCATTTTCTCCCCCAGCACAGCTGCACCTTCCCCATTGAGGTGCAGCCCGTCCCTACCGTAGAGCCTGTAGCCGACTGAGAAGTCGGCCCAGTTCTCCATGAACCCGAACCCTTCCTTCCTGCACCAATTTCTAAGCCACATATTTATCTCCCTAAGCTCCCGCTGTCTTTCTAGTGACGCTCGTGGCACCGGTAGTATTTCTGAAAACACCACCTTGGAGGTCCTGGACTTCAGCTTCTCTCCTAGTTCCCTGTAATCATTTTTAAGGACCTTCCACCTGCCTCTAACTTTGTCATTAGTACCAATGTGCACCATGACCGCTGGGTTTTCCCCAGCCCCACCCAGCAATCTGTCTATCCGATCCACAATATGCCGAACCCGAGCACCCGGCAGACAACACACTGTTCGGCATTCACGGTCTCGGCGACAGATGACCCTGTCTGTCCGCCTAATTATAGAGTCCCCTACCACCAACATCTGTCTGGGCTTTGCTGCACTCCTATTTCCCTCCTTCCTACAGCAGTTGTTTTCCTGGTTGCTAGGAGCAACGTCCTGCTGTAGTGACCCTAGTCCAGGCCCTTCATTCCTAATGTGCCATTCTACACACACACACACACACACACACACACACTGGCAATGTCTCATTCTGGTCCTCTATTGTGCCATTCAACCCCCCCACCACCACCACCACACACACACACTAGCAATGTCCCATCCTGGTACCCTATTTTGCAATTCTACCCACACACACATACACACTAGCAATGTATTTTCAGAGAATATGAATGATAACATAAAATTGTTTTTTCCACTCATAGTTAGTGGTTGGGTGAAGTCATTTATTGTCCAACTACTGTGTTTTCTCTTTTTAAATCATAATGAGAACCAAAAACATCCAAATGACACTGAATAAAAGTTCACATACCCTGATGATTTTGGCCTGATAACATGCACAGAAGTTGACACAAATGGGTTTGAATAACTAATAAAAGGTAACATCCTCACCTGTGACCTGTTTGCTTGTAATCAGTGTGTGTACATAAAAGCTGAGTGAGTTTCTGGGATCCAGACAGGCTCTTGCATCTTTCATCCAGCCACTGACGTTTCTGGATTGTGAGTCATGGGGAAAGCAAAAGAATGGTCAACGGATCTACGGGAAAAGATAGTTGAACTGTATAAAACAGGAAAGGCATACAAAAAGATATCCAAGACATTGATAATGCCAGTCAGCAGTGTTCAAACTGTGATTAATAAATGGAAAATCAGGGGCTCTGTAAAAACCAAACCATGATCAGGTAGACCAACAAAAATTTCGGTCACAACTGCCAGGAAAATTGTTCGGGATGCAAAGAAAACGTACCCCCTGGGTCAACCCATCATTTCGGGGGTGAAACTGATCACTGCACATCTTTCCCATTACATTGATCTATTCCTCCAATAATATGTAATAAATCTAGCCTCACATATACGGGATTCATCCCATTTAATATTGGAGTTGATAAAAACTTGTGCTGCCTCCAAACTGTGTTTTTGCCACTTTGGATTTTGTGCATTGTATTCCAACATTGAACACTGTTTAGGAAGGGAGGCTATCCAATATTTGTTAAGTTAAGACAACTCCATGCCAGATTATCAGAGGAAATTAATTCTACGGAGTATCAAATTTATATTAAACCACATTTTCTCGTTCAAAGAGGTGACTTAGGGGCTGTGGCATGTGGACAAGATTCGCCCCCAGTTTTTCAAATCTCTTTATGTGGCATTTTGAGTCCTTTTTCATCGGACGGTCCTTCCTGCCGATGGGTCACATTCTACATTACAAAAGGTTCATAGATGACCTTTTTATCATTTGTGTTGGGTCTGTTGAGAAAGCACAATCCTTTGTGAATGATCCGAATAAAACTCATGGGGTCTAGAATTTATTTTTTCCTATTCTTAAACCCATATTGAATTTTTGGAGTTAGTGATTTCCAAAAACAATAATAGGGAGATTTGCACAGCCACTCATTTTAAAAGCGTGGATGTAAACAGTTACCAGGAATTTTCCAAAATGGACTAAAAACGTGCCTTATAACCAGTATTGAAGCATCCATAAAAAGTACAAAGATGAGGAGGATTTTAAAATCCAAACATGTATTTTGCAGAAGACATTTAAAGAAAAGGGCTATCCCATCGACATATTGAGGGATGCTTATAAGAGCACCAGTGAATTGAAACAAACCGAGTGTGTAGACCCAAAGATAGGGAGAAACTGATGTCTAAAAAGAGAGTCTACACTGTATAATAGTTTCAAATATAGCGTTATTACTACTTCTATTAGTTCACATAGTAATATTAGGGGAATACTAAATTAATATTGGTGTAAGAAAAGAACCTTTTTTATCTGTTAATTTAACTAAAACTGTATTGTTTTTAGGAGGAATATGATGTTAAAATATCACACTGCATCCGGCTGTATAAAGATATTGATTAAAAAAAACAAGAAGAGCTATCCCTTTTTCCAACACTAATGGGGTCTTATGGGTGCAGGGTTCCCAGATGTCAATGTTCTGCAATGGTCACACACAGTTGCAAACAAGTCCAATCAAATACCACTGGAAAAAAAAAAAAAAATTATCAGTCAGTTTTTAACCTTAAGTACATGTTTTGTGGTCTACCTACTGGAACGTAGCTGTAACTTCCAATATCTGGGCAGTACGATCCAACCAATTCACAACAGAATAAACAGGCACAGAAATAATATTAGGAATGGGGTAACGAATCATAGTCCAGCTTGACATATTCTGATTGAATGCTCCCCAAAATTTGCCACTTACAATATTGGAACAAATTCTCAAGAAACACCCGCATCGGTTCATTATTAGGGATTCTGGATTTTTAAATGATCCAATTTGGTTCCAGAAAGTGAAAACAGAGAGAATATGTAATAGAGTAGCACCAACTGGATAATACTTTATTACTGATGGGTATTTGAACATTGTTTCTTCATTAATGGATTTTACTCATAATTTTAAATATGCTTATTTATACAAATGCACTTGACATGTATTCCTCTAAAAGAAAAATTCTCTTTTTTACATATAAAAAAAATTGTTTTGTTTTTCACTCTTTGCTACATGTATTTATGTGAAATATCACACTGAATTTGCAGGTCATGGTATTTGCCTGGTAAAAAGCTGCATGAGGATGTGTCCCTATAAATATGCTGCATCAGATTGTTATGTCACTATCTGACCCCTATAAAGGTCAGGGCTGACATCCAGTGATTATATCTGAAGAAGGGGACAGATCGTTCCTGAACCTACTGTGATCGTGTGCTAATCTATCCACGGCAGCGCCCAGATGATACAGCATCTCTTTCTCTCCACGATTATAAAAATTAGCACTGATTAAAAAGGTTGTTTTCTTTAGAGCCATGTGGTGGATTTAACAACTTAACGACCCCTGACATGCTAAGTACATCCTGGGTCGTGTCCTTGAAGCAGGCTTGCGCACTGAGCCCGCATATTTCCCTGCACATGTTGGTTGGTTTAAAGGGAATCTGTCACCAGCATAATATAGGGGCAGAGATCTTGATTCCAGCGGTGTTTCCCTTAATGGGCTACTTAGTGTAGTTTTGATAAAATCACTGTTTCATCAGCAGGTTATCATTACAGGACTACTTGGCATGCTGCAGGTAGTCCAACATATTAATGAGCTTTGTATAACTGCTAGATCTACAGCAGAAAAAACAATGATTTTATCAAAATAACAGCAAACAGCTCAGTAAGTGACACATCGCTGGAATCAGGGTTTCTATCTCTACATCATGCTGCTCTCAGATGAGGGAGCGAAAACCTGAGGACAGTTTCCCTTTAAAAGGGGCTGTACAGACTTGGGGTTGAAATCTACAGTAAAGGCCCTGTCACACACAGAGATAAATCTGCGGCAGATCTGTGGTTGCAGTGAAATTGTGGACAATCAGTGCCAGGTTTGTGGCTGTGTACAAATGGAACAATATGTCCATGATTTCACTGCAACCACAGATCTGCCAAAGATTTATCTCTGTGTGTGACGGGGCCTTAACTCTGTGGGACTGCAGTCTTGTGAATCCTTACAGCGCAGTCAGGCTTCTTTGGTAGGCACAGGGATGGCTCGTAACTGTGACTTTCATATACAGTCATATGAAAACGTTTGGGCACCCCTATTAATGTTAACCTTTTTTCTTTATAACAATTTGGGTTTTTGCAACAGCTATTTCAGTTTCATATATCTAATAACTGATGGACTGAGTAATATTTCTGGATTGAAATGAGGTTTATTGTACTAACAGAAAATGTGCAATCCGCATTTAAACAAAATTTGAGCGGTGCAAAAGTATGGGCACCCTTATCAATTTCTTGATTTGAACACTCCTAACTACTTTTTACTGACTTACTAAAGCACTAAATTGGTTTTGTAACCTCATTGAGCTTTGAACTTCATAGGCAGGTGTATCTAATCATGAGAAAAGGTAATTAAGGTGGCCACTTGCAAGTTGATCTCCTATTTGAATCTCCCATGAAGAGTGGCATCATGGGCTCCTCAAAACAACTCTCAAATGATCTGAAAACAAAGATTATTCAACATAGTTGTTCAGGGGAAGGTACAAAAAGTTGTCTCAGAGATTTAAACTGTCAGTTTCCACTGTGAGGAACATAGTAAGGAAATGGAAGAACACAGGTACAGTTCTTGTTAAGCCCAGAAGTGGCAGGCCAAGAAAAATATCAAAAAGGCAGAGAAGAATGGTGAGAACAGTCAAGGACAATATACAGACCACCTCCAAAGACCTGCAGCATCATCTTGCTGCAGATGGTGTCAATGTGCATAGGTCAACAATACAGCGCACTTTGCACACGAAGAAGCTGTATGGGAGAGGGATGCGAAAGAAGCAGTTTCTGCAAGCAGCCACAAACAGAGTCGCCTGAGGTATGCAAAAGCACATTTGGTCAAGCCAGTTACATTTTGGAAGAAGGTCCTGTGGACTGATGAAACAAAGATTGAGTTGTTTGGTCATACAAAAAGGCGTTATGCATGGAGGCAAAAAAAACACGGCATTCCAAGAAAAGCACTTGCTACCCACAGTAAAATTTGGTGGAGGTTCCATCATGCTTTGGGGCTGTGTGGCCAATGCCGGCCCCGGGAATCCTGTTAAAGTTGAGGGTCGCATGGATTCAACTCAGTATCAGCAGATTCTTGACAATAATGTGCAAGAATCAGTGACGAAGTTGAAGTTACGCAGGGGATGGATATTTCAGCAAGACAATGATCCAAAACACCGCTCCATATCTACTCAGGCACTCATGCAGAGGAACAATTACAATGTTCTGGAATGGCCATCCCAGTCCCCAGACCTGAATATCATTGAACATCTGTGGGACGATTTGAAGCGTGCTGTCCATGCTCGGTGACCATCAAACTTAACTGAACGGGAATTGTTTTGTAAACAGGAATGGTCAAATATACCTTCATCCAGGATCCAGGAACTCATTAAAAGCTACAGGAAGCGACTAGAGGCTGTTATTTTTGCAAAAGGAGGATCTACAAAATATTAATGTCACTTTTATGTTGAGGTGCCCATACTTTTGCACCGGTCAAATTTTGTTTAAATGTGGATTGCACATTTTCTGTTAGTACAATAAACCTCATTTCAATCCAGAAATATTACTCAGTCCATCAGTTATTAGTTATATGAAACTGAAATAGCTGTTGCAAAAACCCAAATTGTTATAAAGAAAAAAGGTTAACATTAATAGGGGTGCCCAAACTTTTTCACATGACTGTACAGTATGTGCACACATGCTGACTAAACACAAACAACCTTGCTCAATACAAGTGAATTGAGTGAGGGTGAACATGTCTTGTCAAAATGTGCCTGGAAGTACAGAAACCACATACTTGTCACACGCCCTCCTGGTATTGGAGAAGTCCAACTGTGCGATGTGAGGATTCACAAGTCTGTAGTTACATAAAGTGACACATAAGAGCGACCACATAGGAGTGACACAGAGCCTGTAGCCTTGAGCCCCAAGCCTGGACAGCCCCTTTAAATGAAGTTGCAGCTCCATGCACAGCAGTAGGGCGGGGTCTCATCTGTGGCCCCCAGTGATCAGAATCCTATGTTATATCAATAGCAATTTGATAATATTCAAAGGGTAATGCTCTGTATTCTATAACCAAAATTCATTATTAGGGGATAAAATCGTTCTAAAAGACATGACCAAAATGTCTAAAAGTATCTAACTTGCCAATGTATGGAAAGCGCTGTGGAATTAATAGCGCTATATAAATGAATAAATATTAAGAATAATAATTTTTTATTATTATTATAAAAAAACCTGTGCACCAGGGGTCACATATTAGTGACTCCATGACACCCCTTAGGCTACTTTCACACATCCGGCTTGAGCTCTGCGGCTCAATCCGGCTGTGAAGCCTATGCAACGGATGCGGTGAAAACACCGCATCCTTTGCATAAGTTTTTTACATGCGGCCGGTCCGGTTTTTGCCGCTTGCAGCATGCTACTGAGCATGCGCAGTGGCAAAAACCGCATGCGGCGGCCGGATGCGGTTTTTGCCGCATCGCGCCGCATCCGGCATCCATAGGGATGCATTGGGAAAAGCGCCGCATCGGCTGGATGCGGCGCCATGCGTTTTTTTTTGCTGGAGCAAAAAACGTGCCAGGGAACGTTCCATCCGGCCGCCGCATCGGCTAAATCTGCCGCATGCGGCAAAAACCGGACCGAACGCAAGCCCATGCGGCACTAATTAAAGTCTATGCAGGAAAAACGCAACCGGCAGCAAAAAAAACCGGTTGCGGTTTTCCTGCAAAGTGCCGGATTGTGCCGCATTGCAAAAGCCGGATGTGTGAAAGCAGCCTTATAGGATGGCGGCCAGAGGGTCACTACTCTACATACTGATAATAAATAACACATCCTACAATGAAGGAACTGCAGCAAATGTAAACAGTGTGTACAGCTGTATCCATAGCAACCTGCACTTCTCATAGGTCGCCGCCTACAGCTGACACCATAATGTCCCACATCCCCGGGAGTCCGCACCGTGCAGCCCCCGGTACCCGGCCACACACTGCTACAGAGGGCTCACAACTTACACAGGGTCCGGAGAGGAGCACGTCCCCTGCACACCCGTCTCCTTGGTTACACTGTGCAGCACGAATAACAGCCCGGGCACAAGCTCAGACGGAGACTTTAGTTCCTAGACACAAATTGACCTACCTCCTCAGATGACGCTCTGCAGGGACTGAATGTACACTGTTCATAGGCAGCACTGCTTATTAATATTTATGCATTTAAACGTGTTTGTTTTTTTCTTGTTTTCTTAAAGGAGTATTCTCAAGTCTAAAACCTACTTCCTATCTATGGAATAAATTTCCTGAACACTTGGGGGCTCCGTCCAATACGACCCCCTCTAATCCCATGAGATGAGGCCCTGTGTACTCTGAGTGGTGGTCATTCATGTGTATTGTCCCTCTATACATTCTGTAGGGACCAGCGGAGACAGCCAGCGTTGGTCTATGGCACTGCTATAAGAATAAATGGAGCGGATGTGCTATCGACCACCATTCCTGTCATGTAGGAAGTAGAGATGAGCGAACCGGTCCCGGTTCGGCTCGAGGCGGTTCGCCGAACGGGGGGTCTGGCTCGAGTTCGGCTCGTCGAACGTTCGACGAACCGAACTCGAGCCCATAGGAAACAATGGCAGGCAATCACAAACACAGTAAAACACCTAGAAAACACCCTGAAAGGTGTCCAAAAGGTGACAAACAACTCACAACATAACACAAACACATGGGAAAGTGACAAGGACATATACTCATGTGAAAACAAAACAGCTGGACAAGGAAAAAGAGGGAGACACACAGATATATGAGTATATGCAAAGAAACATCGATTCCATTATTGTGCAACTTGAGCCCTGCTCATTTTAGGCTTCCAATCTGGATAAATTGCCTGAGCTCGCCACGTACGCCTTGAGGATCTTGTCGTGTCCTGCAGCCAGCGTTCTCTCGGAACCTGTCTTCAGTGCTGCTGGGGGTCTGCTGGCAGATAAGCACACGTGTCTGTCCACTGACAATGTGGACCTGGCTCTCAGAGGACTTTTCTTCCCCTGGGTCAGCCAGGGGAGGCGAAAGGCACGCGTATTTTTGAGAGTGCTTCATGCAAAGCATCTTTTTCTTTTTCAAAAGGGGGCTCAACCGATGCCAGTCAAGTGGGGTGTGTGTGGCCCAGTTAGTGGCAACGAGGGAGACTGTGGTTGGAGTCCCCTCGCTGTGTCTCTAAAAGAACCAAGATGAACAAGTCATGGCTCTCAGAGGACTTTTCTTCCCCTGGGTCAGCCAGGGGACGGGAAAGGCACGCGTATTTTTGAGAGTGCTTCATGCAAAGCATCTTTTTCTTTTTCAAAAGGGGGCTCAACCGATGCCAGTCAAGTGGGGTGTGTGTGGCCCAGTTAGTGGCAACGAGGGAGACTGTGGTTGGAGTCCCCTCGCTGTGTCTCTAAAAGAACCAAGATGAACAAGTCATGGCTCTCAGAGGACTTTTCTTCCCCTGGGTCAGCCAGGGGACGGGAAAGGCACGCGTATTTTTGAGAGTGCTTCATGCAAAGCATCTTTTTCTTTTTCAAAAGGGGGCTCAACCGATGCCAGTCAAGTGGGGTGTGTGTGGCCCAGTTAGTGGCAACGAGGGAGACTGTGGTTGGAGTCCCCTCGCTGTGTCTCTAAAAGAACCAAGATGAACAAGTCATGGCTCTCAGAGGACTTTTCTTCCCCTGGGTCAGCCAGGGGACGGGAAAGGCACGCGTATTTTTGAGAGTGCTTCATGCAAAGCATCTTTTTCTTTTTCAAAAGGGTGCTCAACCGATGCCAGTCAAGTGGGGTGTGTGTGGCCCAGTTAGTGGCAACGAGGGAGACTGTGGTTGGAGTCCCCTCGCTGTGTCTCTAAAAGAACCAAGATGAACAAGTCATGGCTCTCAGAGGACTTTTCTTCCCCTGGGTCAGCCAGGGGACGGGAAAGGCACGCGTATTTTTGAGAGTGCTTCATGCAAAGCATCTTTTTCTTTTTCAAAAGGGTGCTCAACCGATGCCAGTCAAGTGGGGTGTGTGTGGCCCAGTTAGTGGCAACGAGGGAGACTGTGGTTGGAGTCCCCTCGCTGTGTCTCTAAAAGAACCAAGATGAACAAGTCATGGCTCTCAGAGGACTTTTCTTCCCCTGGGTCAGCCAGGGGACGGGAAAGGCACGCGTATTTTTGAGAGTGCTTCATGCAAAGCATCTTTTTCTTTTTCAAAAGGGTGCTCAACCGATGCCAGTCAAGTGGGGTGTGTGTGGCCCAGTTAGTGGCAACGAGGGAGACTGTGGTTGGAGTCCCCTCGCTGTGTCTCTAAAAGAACCACTTTTCTTCCCCTGGGTCAGCCAGGGGACGGGAAAGGCACGCGTATTTTTGAGAGTGCTTCATGCAAAGCATCTTTTTCTTTGTCAAAAGGGGGGCTCAACCGATGCCAGTCAAGTGGGGTGTGTGTGGCCCAGTTAGTGGCAACGAGGGAGACTGTGGTTGGAGTCCCCTCGCTGTGTCTCTAAAAGAACCAAGATGAACAAGTCATGGCTCTCAGAGGACTTTTCTTCCCCTGGGTCAGCCAGGGGACGGGAAAGGCACGCGTATTTTTGAGAGTGCTTCATGCAAAGCATCTTTTTCTTTTTCAAAAGGGGGCTCAACCGATGCCAGTCAAGTGGGGTGTGTGTGGCCCAGTTAGTGGCAACGAGGGAGACTGTGGTTGGAGTCCCCTCGCTGTGTCTCTAAAAGAACCAAGATGAACAAGTCATGGCTCTCAGAGGACTTTTCTTCCCCTGGGTCAGCCAGGGGACGGGAAAGGCACGCGTATTTTTGAGAGTGCTTCATGCAAAGCATCTTTTTCTTTTTCAAAAGGGTGCTCAACCGATGCCAGTCAAGTGGGGTGTGTGTGGCCCAGTTAGTGGCAACGAGGGAGACTGTGGTTGGAGTCCCCTCGCTGTGTCTCTAAAAGAACCAAGATGAACAAGTCATGGCTCTCAGAGGACTTTTCTTCCCCTGGGTCAGCCAGGGGACGGGAAAGGCACGCGTATTTTTGAGAGTGCTTCATGCAAAGCATCTTTTTCTTTTTCAAAAGGGTGCTCAACCGATGCCAGTCAAGTGGGGTGTGTGTGGCCCAGTTAGTGGCAACGAGGGAGACTGTGGTTGGAGTCCCCTCGCTGTGTCTCTAAAAGAACCAAGATGAACAAGTCATGGCTCTCAGAGGACTTTTCTTCCCCTGGGTCAGCCAGGGGACGGGAAAGGCACGCGTATTTTTGAGAGTGCTTCATGCAAAGCATCTTTTTCTTTTTCAAAAGGGTGCTCAACCGATGCCAGTCAAGTGGGGTGTGTGTGGCCCAGTTAGTGGCAACGAGGGAGACTGTGGTTGGAGTCCCCTCGCTGTGTCTCTAAAAGAACCACTTTTCTTCCCCTGGGTCAGCCAGGGGACGGGAAAGGCACGCGTATTTTTGAGAGTGCTTCATGCAAAGCATCTTTTTCTTTGTCAAAAGGGGGGCTCAACCGATGCCAGTCAAGTGGGGTGTGTGTGGCCCAGTTAGTGGCAACGAGGGAGACTGTGGTTGGAGTCCCCTCGCTGTGTCTCTAAAAGAACCAAGATGAACAAGTCATGGCTCTCAGAGGACTTTTCTTCCCCTGGGTCAGCCAGGGGACGGGAAAGGCACGCGTATTTTTGAGAGTGCTTCATGCAAAGCATCTTTTTCTTTTTCAAAAGGGTGCTCAACCGATGCCAGTCAAGTGGGGTGTGTGTGGCCCAGTTAGTGGCAACGAGGGAGACTGTGGTTGGAGTCCCCTCGCTGTGTCTCTAAAAGAACCAAGATGAACAAGTCATGGCTCTCAGAGGACTTTTCTTCCCCTGGGTCAGCCAGGGGACGGGAAAGGCACGCGTATTTTTGAGAGTGCTTCATGCAAAGCATCTTTTTCTTTTTCAAAAGGGTGCTCAACCGATGCCAGTCAAGTGGGGTGTGTGTGGCCCAGTTAGTGGCAACGAGGGAGACTGTGGTTGGAGTCCCCTCGCTGTGTCTCTAAAAGAACCAAGATGAACAAGTCATGGCTCTCAGAGGACTTTTCTTCCCCTGGGTCAGCCAGGGGACGGGAAAGGCACGCGTATTTTTGAGAGTGCTTCATGCAAAGCATCTTTTTCTTTTTCAAAAGGGGGCTCAACCGATGCCAGTCAAGTGGGGTGTGTGTGGCCCAGTTAGTGGCAACGAGGGAGACTGTGGTTGGAGTCCCCTCGCTGTGTCTCTAAAAGAACCAAGATGAACAAGTCATGGCTCTCAGAGGACTTTTCTTCCCCTGGGTCAGCCAGGGGACGGGAAAGGCACGCGTATTTTTGAGAGTGCTTCATGCAAAGCATCTTTTTCTTTTTCAAAAGGGGGCTCAACCGATGCCAGTCAAGTGGGGTGTGTGTGGCCCAGTTAGTGGCAACGAGGGAGACTGTGGTTGGAGTCCCCTCGCTGTGTCTCTAAAAGAACCACTTTTCTTCCCCTGGGTCAGCCAGGGGACGGGAAAGGCACGCGTATTTTTGAGAGTGCTTCATGCAAAGCATCTTTTTCTTTGTCAAAAGGGGGGCTCAACCGATGCCAGTCAAGTGGGGTGTGTGTGGCCCAGTTAGTGGCAACGAGGGAGACTGTGGTTGGAGTCCCCTCGCTGTGTCTCTAAAAGAACCAAGATGAACAAGTCATGGCTCTCAGAGGACTTTTCTTCCCCTGGGTCAGCCAGGGGACGGGAAAGGCACGCGTATTTTTGAGAGTGCTTCATGCAAAGCATCTTTTTCTTTTTCAAAAGGGGGCTCAACCGATGCCAGTCAAGTGGGGTGTGTGTGGCCCAGTTAGTGGCAACGAGGGAGACTGTGGTTGGAGTCCCCTCGCTGTGTTTTACATGCTTTTAGAAGGGCATGAAATGGCTTGGAGGTTGACTTTCATCATATGCAAACTGTTGGCTACCAAAATGCTGCCTTTCCAACAACTGTGGTTATAGGCAATGAGGAACATACTGATGAAGATGAGACGCAGATACCCGATTGGGATGACAACTTAAATATTCGGTCAGGGCAAGAAGAAACTCGGTCTGAGGGGTAGGGGAGTGCAAACACAACAATTGATGATTAAGTTCTAGATCACACCTACTGTCAACCCACAGTCAGACACTCGAGGAGGTCAACAGAGGCGGTGGAGGAGGATGCAACCGACGATGAAGTTACCTTGCGCCTTCCTGGACAGAGTCGGAGCACTGGTAGCACGTCTACAACTGCATCATCAGCCACCACTTTGCCTCTGAGCACTAGTCGGGGTGGATCAGCAGGTCGCATGCCCTCTAAGCCTTGCCTAGCCTGCTCCTTTTTTGACATAGAAAAAGATCGCCCAAATTATGTGATCTGTAAAATTTGTCGTGATTCTGTTAGTAGAGGGTAAAACCTCAGCAGTTTGACAACTTCTTCCATGAATCGTCACATGAATAAATATCATATGTCCCAGTGGGAAGCTCACCGTGCTGCAATGCGGCCTAGCGGAGCGAACCATCCACCGCCTGCCCCATCCAGTGCATCCTCGCGCTCTTCATCTTCTAGGACTGTGGGGACAGCTGTTACACCTGGTTTTCCACGCACAACTTCCACCACTGTAACCGCAACAGGCAGTTTGCTTGGTAGGTCGTCAGTTGGTTTGGAAGGGGAAACAAGTGAGTGTGTACAGCTCTCTCAGACATCGATAGCACCAACGTTGGATGAAGGCAACATCATGTCTACGCCTGCACTTTCCTCACAAACCTGCATTTTTCCAGGGACACCCTACTCAACACCGTCTACACACAGCAGCCAGATCTCTGTCCCTCAGATGTGGACAAATAAAAGGCCACTTCCTGCGACCCATGACAAAGCGAAGAGGTTGACTCTATCCCTCTGTAAGCTGTTGACTACAGAAATGCTGCCTTTCCGCCTAGTGGACACACAGGATTTTAGAGACCTTATGTCTGTCGCTGTGCCCCAGTACCAGATGCCTAGTCGCCACTACTTCTCTAAGAAAGGTGTGCCCGCGCTACACCAGCATGTCGCACACAACATCACCGCTTCCTTGAGAAACTCTGTGTGTGAACGGGTGCATTTCACCACCGATACTTGGACCAGTAAGCATGGACAGGGACGTTACATGTCGCTGACTGGCCACTGGGTAACTATGGTGATAGATGGTGAAGGGTCTGCTGCACAAGTCTTGCCGTCCCCACGACTTGTGTGTCAATCCTCTGTCTGTCCAAGTTCCGCCACTGCTTCTGCATCCTCCACCTCATCTGGGTCCTCCACCTCCGCCCCAAGCCTGCCTGGTCAGGCCACCAGCGTTCTCACTGCGCAGAAGGAATCACGCACCCCTCATTACTATGCTGGTAGCAGAGCGCAACGGCATCAGGCGGTCTTTAGCTTGACATGTCTTTGAAATAGGAGTCACACAGCGACTGAGTTGTGGGCAGCTCTGGAGACTGATTTTGATAAATGGTTGTCTCCACTCAACCTGCAGCCTGGTAAGGCCGTGTGCGACAATGCTGCAAACCTGGGTGCGGCCCTTCGCCTGGGCAAGGTGACACACGTGCCTTGTATGGCTCACGTGTTTAACCTTGTTGTCCAGCAATTTTTAACACACTATCCCGGCCTAGATGGCCTTCTGACCAGGGCACGGAAACTGTCTGCAGTGCTCACTTCCGCCGTTCAACCGCCGCACCGGAGCGACTTGCATCGCTCCAGAAGTCTTTCGGCCTGCCGGTTCATCGCCTGAAATGCGATGTGGCGACACGCTGGAATTCAACTCTCCACATGTTACAGCGACTGTGGCAGCACCGGCGAGCCCTGGTGCAATACGTCATGATGTATAGCCTGGGCCAACGAGATGCAGAAGTGGGGCAGATCACCCTGATGGAGTGATCTCAGATCAAGGACCTATGCACCCTTCTGCACAGTTTCGACATGGCGACGAATATGTTTAGCGCTGACAATGCCATTATCAGCATGACGATTACAGTCATTTACATGCTGGAGCACACGCTAAACACTATTCGTAGTCAGGGGGTGGGACAACAGGAAGGGGAGGAACTACAGGAGGATTCATATGCGCAAGACACAACAACATCACCAAGGTCCAGACGTTCATCATCACCAACGCGGCAGGCATGGGACCATGGGGGACAGGGATCAACAAGGGCGCATGGTAGCAGGCGACATGTTGAGGAAGGTGCAGGAGGACATGAAGATATGGAGGACGAACTGTCCATGGACATGGAAGACTCAGCAGATGAGGGGGACCTTGGTCAAATTTCAGTTGAAAAAGGTTGGGGGGAGATGACAGAGGAAGAAAGAACGGTTAGCACCTCTATGCCACAAACACAGCGTGGACTTGGTGCGCATGGCTGCGCAAGACACATGAGTGCCTTCTTGTTGCACTACCTCCAACATGACCCTCGTATTGTCAAAATTAGAAGTGATGATGACTACTGGCTTGCCACACTATTAGATCCCCGGGACAAGTCCAAATTTTGTGACATAATTCCACCCATAGAAAGGGACGCACGTATGCAGGAGTATCAGCAGAAGCTGTTACTCGATCTTAGCTCGGCTTTTCCACCAAACAACCGTGCAGGTGAAGGGAGTGATTCTCCCAGTTGTAACTTGACAAACATGGGACGGCCTCGTCATCTTCAACAGTCTACCCGTACCAGTAGGACCGTATGTGGTGCTGGTAACAGCAATTTTATGGAATCTTTTCATAATTTTTTTAGACCCTCCTTTGCAAGGCCACCAGAGACAACAAGTCTGACACATAGTCAACGGATGGAGAGGATGATACAGGAGTATCTCCAAATGAACATCGATGCAATGACTTTGCAAATGGAGCCTTGCTCCTTTTGTGCTTCAAATCTAGAAAAATGTCAAGAGCTCTCCAGTTACGCCTCGAAGATTTTGTCGTGTCCAGCTGCCAGCGTTGTCTCTGAACGTGTCTTCAGTGCTGCTGGGTGTGTGCTGACAGATAAGCGCACGCGTCTGTCCAGTGACAATGTGGACAGACTGACGTTCATCAAAATGAACAAGTCATGGATCCAGAAGGAATTTACTACCCCTGTGTCATCCTGGGGAGAGTAAATGCTTGTGGATTTGGAATGTGCTTGATGCAAATCAAAACATCCTGTTTGCAACTAGGGCACAAGTGCTGCCACTGATAAGGTGTCTGTGTGGGGCACAATTTTTGGAAAAAAAGGGAGACTCCGCTTGGAGTAACCCTTGCTTGCTGTGTTTTTTAAAAATGATACAAGATGAACAGATCTGAAGGCAAGATGAAGCCAACATCATGTCTCCGCCTGCACTTTTCTCACAAACCTGCATTTTTCCAGGGACACCCTACTCAACACCGTCTACAGACAGCAGCCAGATCTCTGTCCCTCAGATGTGGTCAAATAAAAGGCCACTTACTGCGACCCATGACAAAGCTAAGTGGTTGACTCTATCCCTCTGTAAGCTGTTGGCTACCGAAATGCTGCCTTTACGCGTAGTGGACACACAGGATTTTACAGACCTTATGTCTGTCGCTGTGCCCCAGTACCAGATGCCCAATCACCACTGCTTCTCCAAGAAAAGCATGCCCGCGCTACACCGGCATGTCGCACACAACATCACCACTTCCTTGAGAAAATCTGTGTGCGACAGGGTGCATTTCAACACAGATACTTGGACCAGTAAGCATAGACAGGGTCAGTACATGTCACTGACTGGGCACTGGCAAACTATGGTGAGAGATGGAGAAGGGTCTGCTGTACAAGTCTTGCCGTCCCCACGAGTTGTTTCAATCCTTGTTCTGTATGTAGAAGTTAATACACTGCTTCTGCCTCTTCAACCTCGTGTGGGTCCTCTACCTTTGCGCAAACCCTGTGTGGTCAGGCCACCCTTCCTTGCAACTGCGCACAAGGACTACCACACACCTCCTTACTATGCTGGCAGCAGAGCTCAATGCCATCAGGCGGTCAAAGTTTTACTTTGAAATGTATGGGAAATGTGAGTCACACCGCTATTACAGAGAATAGTAGTCAGGCAGGGTCAAAACATTAATTGAGGAACAGGAACAGAATGGGACGGCCAGGACTTAATCAGAAAACAAGCAGAGGTGAAATGCGTATCGGCCAACAAGGTACATAAACAGCAAGCAGGAAAAGTAGTCAGGTAACAAGCACACAAAATCATAAAACTGAACTGGGGGTAAAATTAACCAGAGGTTCATAGCTATGTCTGGCAGTGGTCTGCAGACAGGATGGGCATAAAAAAGGGTGTGGTGTCTTCCCATTGGTTGTAGCTGAATGATGGTATTTCATCTGTGAGATACCCACCAGCTACATTCAGCCAGAGATTCTGCATCTGTCAAGGTAATGCAGCCCAGTGGGTGAGCATAACCTGCGTCCACCTGCGCCGCTGGCATCGACTACTCTCCCATCATCAGCACTATTCATGAAAGGAACACGTTGTCACCTGGCGACCGGAGTACAAATTGACGGAGCGGACTCCGTTGGTGACTTAACAGCCGTGTGCGGCAATGATGCAAACCTGGCTGCGGGCCATCCTCAGGGCAATGTGACACACGTGCCTTTTATGGCTCACGTGTTGATCCGAATTCTCCAGCAATTTTTAAAACACCATCACGGCCTCCATGTCCTTGTGCAGCGGGCACGCTCGCTATGTGCTCACTTCCATCGTGCGCACACAGCAGCTCAACAACTTTCATCACTCCGGAAGTCTTAGGGTCTGGCAGTTAAACGCCGTAAATGCGATGTTCCGACACGCAGGAATTGGAATCTGCACATGTTGCAGCGTGTGTGGCAGCAGCGCAGAGCCCTGCTGAAATACGGTAAGACATATAGCCTGGGATAAGTTGATCCAGAGGTGGTGCCGATCACGCTGCTGGAGTGGTGTCAGATCAAGGACCTATGCACCCTGCTACACAGTTTTGAAATGTCGACGAAGATGTTTAGCACTGGCAATGTCATTCTCAGCGTGACAATTCTGGTCATCTACATGATGGAGCACACTGTAATTATTATTCGGAGTCAGGTGTTGGGACAAGAGGAAGGGGAGGAAGTACAGGAGGAGTCATATGCGGAAGGGATAACAAGATCTACGAGGTCCAGATGGTCAGCGGCACCTATGCGGCAGTCATGGTGAGGGAGAGGGATTAACAAGGGCGCATAGTATCAGCAAAAAGTGTTGATGAAAGTGCAGGAGCCCATGAAGAAATGGAGGACGAACTGGCGATGGGCATGGAAGACTCAGCAGATGAGTGAGAGCTTGCTCACATTTCGGTTGTGCGAGGTTGTGGGTAGAGGGCAGAGGAAGGATGCACGATTCTCACCTCTCTGCCACCAACACACCAAGGACTTGGTCCTCCTGGATGCACAAGACACATGAGCGCCTTCTTGCTGCACTACCTACATGACCCTCGGATTGTATGAATTTGAAGTAATCCTGAATACTGGGTTGCCACACTGTTAGATCCCCGGTACAAGACAAAATTTGGCGAACTAATTCCTGCCATAGAAATAGACGCACGTATACAGGAGTATCTGCAGAATGTGGTACGCAATCTTAGATCTACTTTTCCACTAAACACCAGTGCTGCACAGAGTGAATCTCAACACTTTGTCATGGATAGGAGGAAATGGTCTTTTACTTGTCCACATCGGAGGGACCGAGGGATGGCTGCTGTGCTGAGATGGCGTTGAGTACGGTGTCCCTGCACAGTTGCACTTTTGGTCATATCCCAAAATGAGTTGAAAAAGGACAGATGCTGTTGGAAAGGGGAACAGGTGTGTTGGAAAGGGGAAAAAAATTTTGGTCCGTGGATTTGGTGGTTAAACAACTGTAACATTTGCTGAAGAAACAACATCTGTTACAGTGGGACTGGCAGATTTGGATAAAGTGGTATATAATCTGTGACCGCTATATAACAAAAATTAATAAGAAAAGAAAGAGAAAGGTATATATCACCTTCAGCAGTCAGTGTCCACCGTGCTCCCAGTTGGAAAAGGAGAGGTTGGCAACTTGAAGGTTTGGTGGAGGATACAGAGCTGTGTGGCTATGAAACTAATAGTAGCCTGAACCGAGTTAGACGCCATTCGGATCTGGAGACTGTGAGCCCTGTTAGCGTCACAGGGTCCACATGCCCACCCAGCCCAGGAACTCCCTGTTAACAACACAGGGGCCATTGAGTACGCTGACCGTGTGCGTAGGGGCCACACCTGTGGACAGCAGGCGCATCAGCAGCAGCAGGCCTGTTAATGCCACTGGGCTGCACAAGCAGGACTGTTAGGACAGGAGCTGGTCTTAACCGTTCTGCGTTACCAACTGTGGTGGTGGCCTGCATCCACCACCCTATCCCTGCCTACCTCTGGCCTAAAGCCGCAATGGGTTCAACACATGGAGGTGTGCTCTTTCGGAGCATAATAGAAGACTGCGCACCTCCTTGTTGGCTCCAGCCCCTTTTATAACCTGGGTCCGCCCCAAACCAGGGTGAACCACAATGCACCTCCTGGAGACAAAAGCAGAGTGACACGTCATGAGTGGCATAACTAGCGTCCTATTTGGAAACGCAACTTCAATGATGACCTCATGGCTGCCATGACCCAAACACCTCACCAGTCATCGTCTGACCATCAATAATGCGGTGACAAGTCATAGGTGTGGGCCTCTGCAAGCCATTTGGGAGGACACCTGATGCCCTGTGGTCTATATGGGACCCCCACATCAGGGCCAGGGCCAAAGAGTTCATTACCGGACCTAGTCTCTGATGCAGGAAGTGCCTGAGCATGCTCAGTAGCATGAAATACAGTCTCTGAAAAAAGACTATCAGCTTTAGCATGGTGTCTAGGCACAAAACAGGACTTAGACCCGGCACAGAATGCAAGCACCTGTGCAAAGAGGCTTTTCACACTTAGTGTGGGAGCATGCGCTGTATCCCGAAATGAAGACTTAGCGTCAGGAATGGCACAGTCAGGCTGAGCATACTCACTAGGCGAAACACTGTAATTATGCTGCAGCTGGGGTACATCGGCACACGCATGCGCACTAGCTGCCTCTCCACACTTAGACGTGGAGGGGAAATTTGTCTTGGAGATGCTGTCTATGAACAGAAGGAAAAGCTAAAGGAAGCCTGACTTTCTATCCCTCCGAATTATGAAATGCAGCAATGAATTCCATGAGTTTGCTATAACATTAGCGTAGCTAAATGTGCATGAGGGTGTGATGTAGAGGTGCTAGAAATAGCTTGTCACCAGTGGGGCACTAATGGAATACAACAGCCAGTTCTATGAAGCCACAAAATGGCAGTATTTTGTGCTATCATTATAGCTTATTAAAAACAGAGCACGAGGTTGTCATGCAGAGGTGCTGCACATAGATTTGCAGTAGTGTGAATAGACAAAAGTACAATAGCCACGTTTAGGATACAACTAGGTACACTGAGTGTTTGCTACTATAAATGGCTGAGTTTAAAAAAGTTTGAGTGTGCAATGCAGGCAGACGTGCTGCAAATAACGTTCCAATACTGTGAATTGACAAAAGTACAATAGCCACGTTTAGGATACAACTAGGTACAGTGAGTGTTTGCTAGTATAATGGCTGAGTTTAAAAAAGTTAGAGTGTGCAATGCAGGCAGACGTGCTGCAAATAACGTTCCAATACTGTGAATAGACAAAAGTACAATAGCCACGTTTAGGATACAACTAGGTACAGTGAGTGTTTGCTAGTATAATGGCTGAGTTTAAAAAAGTTTGAGTGTGCAATGCTGCCAGACGTGCTGCAAATAACGTTCCAATACTGTGAATTGACAAAAGTACAATAGCCACGTTTAGGATACAACTAGGTACAGTGAGTGTTTGCTAGTATAATGGCTGAGTTTAAAAAAGTTAGAGTGTGCAATGCAGGCAGACGTGCTGCAAATAACGTTCCAATACTGTGAATAGACAAAAGTACAATAGCCACGTTTAGGATACAACTAGGTACAGTGAGTGTTTGCTAGTATAATGGCTGAGTTTAAAAAAGTTTGAGTGTGCAATGCAGGCAGACGTGCTGCAAATAACGTTCCAATACTGTGAATTGACAAAAGTACAATAGCCACGTTTAGGATACAACTAGGTACAGTGAGTGTTTGCTAGTATAATGGCTGAGTTTAAAAAAGTTAGAGTGTGCAATGCAGGCAGACGTGCTGCAAATAACGTTCCAATACTGTGAATAGACAAAAGTACAATAGCCACGTTTAGGATACAACTAGGTACACTGAGTGTTTGCTACTATAAATGGCTGAGTTTAAAAAAGTTTGAGTGTGCAATGCAGGCAGACGTGCTGCAAATAACGTTCCAATACTGTGAATTGACAAAAGTACAATAGCCACGTTTAGGATACAACTAGGTACACTGAGTGTTTGCTACTATAAATGGCTGAGTTTAAAAAAGTTAGAGTGTGCAATGCAGGCAGACGTGCTGCAAATATCGTTCCAATACTGTGAATAGACAAAAGTACAATAGCCACGTTTAGGATACAACTAGGTACACTGAGTGTTTGCTACTATAAATGGCTGAGTTTAAAAAAGTTAGAGTGTGCAATGCAGGCAGACGTGCTGCAAATAACGTTCCAATACTGTGAATTGACAAAAGTACAATAGCCACGTTTAGGATACAACTAGGTACAGTGAGTGTTTGCTAGTATAATGGCTGAGTTTAAAAAAGTTAGAGTGTGCAATGCAGGCAGACGTGCTGCAAATATCGTTCCAATACTGTGAATAGACAAAAGTACAATAGCCACGTTTAGGATACAACTAGGTACACTGAGTGTTTGCTACTATAAATGGCTGAGTTTAAAAAAGTTAGAGTGTGCAATGCAGGCAGACGTGCTGCAAATAACGTTCCAATACTGTGAATTGACAAAAGTACAATAGCCACGTTTAGGATACAACTAGGTACAGTGAGTGTTTGCTAGTATAATGGCTGAGTTTAAAAAAGTTAGAGTGTGCAATGCAGGCAGACGTGCTGCAAATAACGTTCCAATACTGTGAATAGACAAAAGTACAATAGCCACGTTTAGGATACAACTAGGTACACTGAGTGTTTGCTACTATAAATGGCTGAGTTTAAAAAAGTTTGAGTGTGCAATGCAGGCAGACGTGCTGCAAATAACGTTCCAATACTGTGAATTGACAAAAGTACAATAGCCACGTTTAGGATACAACTAGGTACACTGAGTGTTTGCTACTATAAATGGCTGAGTTTAAAAAAGTTAGAGTGTGCAATGCAGGCAGACGTGCTGCAAATATCGTTCCAATACTGTGAATAGACAAAAGTACAATAGCCACGTTTAGGATACAACTAGGTACACTGAGTGTTTGCTACTATAAATGGCTGAGTTTAAAAAAGTTAGAGTGTGCAATGCAGGCAGACGTGCTGCAAATAACGTTCCAATACTGTGAATTGACAAAAGTACAATAGCCACGTTTAGGATACAACTAGGTACAGTGAGTGTTTGCTAGTATAATGGCTGAGTTTAAAAAAGTTAGAGTGTGCAATGCAGGCAGACGTGCTGCAAATATCGTTCCAATACTGTGAATAGACAAAAGTACAATAGCCACGTTTAGGATACAACTAGGTACACTGAGTGTTTGCTACTATAAATGGCTGAGTTTAAAAAAGTTAGAGTGTGCAATGCAGGCAGACGTGCTGCAAATAACGTTCCAATACTGTGAATTGACAAAAGTACAATAGCCACGTTTAGGATACAACTAGGTACAGTGAGTGTTTGCTAGTATAATGGCTGAGTTTAAAAAAGTTAGAGTGTGCAATGCAGGCAGACGTGCTGCAAATATCGTTCCAATACTGTGAATAGACAAAAGTACAATAGCCACGTTTAGGATACAACTAGGTACACTGAGTGTTTGCTACTATAAATGGCTGAGTTTAAAAAAGTTAGAGTGTGCAATGCAGGCAGACGTGCTGCAAATAACGTTCCAATACTGTGAATTGACAAAAGTACAATAGCCACGTTTAGGATACAACTAGGTACAGTGAGTGTTTGCTAGTATAATGGCTGAGTTTAAAAAAGTTTGAGTGTGCAATGCAGGCAGACGTGCTGCAAATAACGTTCCAATACTGTGAATTGACAAAAGTACAATAGCCACGTTTAGGATACAACTAGGTACAGTGAGTGTTTGCTAGTATAATGGCTGAGTTTAAAAAAGTTAGAGTGTGCAATGCAGGCAGACGTGCTGCAAATAACGTTCCAATACTGTGAATAGACAAAAGTACAATAGCCACGTTTAGGATACAACTAGGTACAGTGAGTGTTTGCTAGTATAATGGCTGAGTTTAAAAAAGTTTGAGTGTGCAATGCAGGCAGACGTGCTGCAAATAACGTTCCAATACTGTGAATTGACAAAAGTACAATAGCCACGTTTAGGATACAACTAGGTACAGTGAGTGTTTGCTAGTATAATGGCTGAGTTTAAAAAAGTTAGAGTGTGCAATGCAGGCAGACGTGCTGCAAATAACGTTCCAATACTGTGAATAGACAAAAGTACAATAGCCACGTTTAGGATACAACTAGGTACACTGAGTGTTTGCTACTATAAATGGCTGAGTTTAAAAAAGTTTGAGTGTGCAATGCAGGCAGACGTGCTGCAAATAACGTTCCAATACTGTGAATTGACAAAAGTACAATAGCCACGTTTAGGATACAACTAGGTACACTGAGTGTTTGCTACTATAAATGGCTGAGTTTAAAAAAGTTAGAGTGTGCAATGCAGGCAGACGTGCTGCAAATAACGTTCCAATACTGTGAATTGACAAAAGTACAATAGCCACGTTTAGGATACAACTAGGTACAGTGAGTGTTTGCTAGTATAATGGCTGAGTTTAAAAAAGTTTGAGTGTGCAATGCAGGCAGACGTGCTGCAAATAACGTTCCAATACTGTGAATTGACAAAAGTACAATAGCCACGTTTAGGATACAACTAGGTACAGTGAGTGTTTGCTAGTATAATGGCTGAGTTTAAAAAAGTTAGAGTGTGCAATGCAGGCAGACGTGCTGCAAATAACGTTCCAATACTGTGAATAGACAAAAGTACAATAGCCACGTTTAGGATACAACTAGGTACAGTGAGTGTTTGCTAGTATAATGGCTGAGTTTAAAAAAGTTTGAGTGTGCAATGCAGGCAGACGTGCTGCAAATAACGTTCCAATACTGTGAATTGACAAAAGTACAATAGCCACGTTTAGGATACAACTAGGTACAGTGAGTGTTTGCTAGTATAATGGCTGAGTTTAAAAAAGTTAGAGTGTGCAATGCAGGCAGACGTGCTGCAAATAACGTTCCAATACTGTGAATAGACAAAAGTACAATAGCCACGTTTAGGATACAACTAGGTACACTGAGTGTTTGCTACTATAAATGGCTGAGTTTAAAAAAGTTTGAGTGTGCAATGCAGGCAGACGTGCTGCAAATAACGTTCCAATACTGTGAATTGACAAAAGTACAATAGGCACGTTTAGGATACAACTAGGTACACTGAGTGTTTGCTACTATAAATGGCTGAGTTTAAAAAAGTTAGAGTGTGCAATGCAGGCAGACGTGCTGCAAATATCGTTCCAATACTGTGAATAGACAAAAGTACAATAGCCACGTTTAGGATACAACTAGGTACAGTGAGTGTTTGCTAGTATAATGGCTGAGTTTAAAAAAGTTAGAGTGTGCAATGCAGGCAGACGTGCTGCAAATAACGTTCCAATACTGTGAATAGACAAAAGTACAATAGCCACGTTTAGGATACAACTAGGTACACTGAGTGTTTGCTACTATAAATGGCTGAGTTTAAAAAAGTTTGAGTGTGCAATGCAGGCAGACGTGCTGCAAATAACGTTCCAATACTGTGAATTGACAAAAGTACAATAGCCACGTTTAGGATACAACTAGGTACACTGAGTGTTTGCTACTATAAATGGCTGAGTTTAAAAAAGTTAGAGTGTGCAATGCAGGCAGACGTGCTGCAAATAACGTTCCAATACTGTGAATTGACAAAAGTACAATAGCCACGTTTAGGATACAACTAGGTACAGTGAGTGTTTGCTAGTATAATGGCTGAGTTTAAAAAAGTTTGAGTGTGCAATGCAGGCAGACGTGCTGCAAATAACGTTCCAATACTGTGAATTGACAAAAGTACAATAGCCACGTTTAGGATACAACTAGGTACAGTGAGTGTTTGCTAGTATAATGGCTGAGTTTAAAAAAGTTAGAGTGTGCAATGCAGGCAGACGTGCTGCAAATAACGTTCCAATACTGTGAATAGACAAAAGTACAATAGCCACGTTTAGGATACAACTAGGTACACTGAGTGTTTGCTACTATAAATGGCTGAGTTTAAAAAAGTTTGAGTGTGCAATGCAGGCAGACGTGCTGCAAATAACGTTCCAATACTGTGAATTGACAAAAGTACAATAGCCACGTTTAGGATACAACTAGGTACACTGAGTGTTTGCTACTATAAATGGCTGAGTTTAAAAAAGTTTGAGTGTGCAATGCAGGCAGACGTGCTGCAAATAACGTTCCAATACTGTGAATTGACAAAAGTACAATAGCCACGTTTAGGATACAACTAGGTACACTGAGTGTTTGCTACTATAAATGGCTGAGTTTAAAAAAGTTAGAGTGTGCAATGCAGGCAGACGTGCTGCAAATATCGTTCCAATACTGTGAATAGACAAAAGTACAATAGCCACGTTTAGGATACAACTAGGTACACTGAGTGTTTGCTAGTATAATGGCTTAGTTAAAATGAGTTTGAGTGTGCAATGCAGGCAGACGCGCTATGCAAATGTCTTTGCACTAGTGGGACTATAGCAAAGTCCAATAGCCACGTATAGGATGCCACTAGGTACACTGAGTGTTTGCTAGTATAATGGCTTGGTTTTAATGAGTTGGAGTGTGCAATGCAGGCAGACGCGCTCTGCAAATGTCTTTGCACTAGTGGGACTATAGCAAAGTCCAATAGCCACGTATAGGATGCCACTAGGTACACTGAGTGTTTGCTAGTATAATGGCTTGGTTAGAATGAGTTGTAGTGTGCAATGCAGGCAGATGTGCTCTGCTAATGTCTTTGCACTAGTGGGACTATAGCAAAGTCCAATAGCCACGTATAGGATGCCACTAGGTACACTGAGTGTTTGCTAGTATAATGGCTTAGTTAAAATGAGTTTGAGTGTGCAATGCAGGCAGACGCGCTATGCAAATGTCTTTGCACTAGTGGGACTATAGCAAAGTCCAATAGCCACGTATAGGATGCCACTAGGTACACTGAGTGTTTGCTAGTCTAATGGCTTGGTTAGAATGAGTTGTAGTGTGCAATGCAGGCAGATGTGCTCTGCTAATGTCTTTGCACTAGTGGGACTATAGCAAAGTCCAATAGCCACGTATAGGATGCCACTAGGTACACTGAGTGTTTGCTACTATAAATGCCTTAGTTAAAATGAGTTTGAGTGTGCAATGCCGGCAGACGCGCTATGCAAATGTCTTTGCACTAGTGGGACTATAGCAAAGTCCAATAGCCACGTATAGGATGCCACTAGGTACACTGAGTGTTTGCTAGTATAATGGCTTAGTTAAAATGAGTTTGAGTGTGCAATGCCGGCAGACGCGCTATGCAAATGTCTTTGCACTAGTGGGACTATAGCAAAGTCCAATAGCCACGTATAGGATGCCACTAGGTACACTGAGTGTTTGCTAGTATAATGGCTTGGTTTTAATGAGTTGGAGTGTGCAATGCAGGCAGACGCGCTCTGCAAATGTCTTTGCACTAGTGGGACTATAGCAAAGTCCAATAGCCACGTATAGGATGCCACTAGGTACACTGAGTGTTTGCTAGTATAATGGCTTGGTTAGAATGAGTTGTAGTGTGCAATGCAGGCAGACGCGCTCTGCAAATGTCTTTGCACTAGTGGGACTATAGCAAAGTCCAATAGCCACGTATAGGATGCCACTAGGTACACTGAGTGTTTGCTACTATAATGGCTTGTTTAGAATGAGTTGTAGTGTGCAATGCAGGCAGACGCGCTCTGCAAATGTCTTTGCACTAGTGGGACTATAGCAAAGTCCAATAGCCACGTATAGGATGCCACTAGGTACACTGAGTGTTTGCTAGTATAATGGCTTGTTTAGAATGAGTTGTAGTGTGCAACGCAGGCAGACGCGCTCTGCAAATGTCTTTGCACTAGTGGGACTATAGCAAAGTCCAATAGCCACGTATAGGATGCCACTAGGTACACTGAGTGTTTGCTAGTATAATGGCTTAGTTATCAGTTGGAGTGTGCAGAGGACAAGAGGGTACAGTGGCAGGATTGTGGTGCTCTGGGTAGAGGAATGGAAGCCTGCCTTTCTATTCCCTCCTAATGGTGAAATGCAGGTAGGAAATCCCTGACCTGGGCTACACAGACGCTGTTGCTGTTTGCAGGACCTGTCACCTATGGCTCTCTGACCCTGCCGGTTGGAGCCCTTAAAAGGACTGCTATAAAGTGCTCTCCCTAAGCTGTCTAACGCTGTGTATGCAGCGCATACAGCTGTATCGGCTATAGGACTCAGGAAGACGGAGCTGCGACAGTGATGTCTGACACCAAAGACGCAGAAGGCAGATAATGGCGTCCGTGAAGAAAATGTCCGGTTTTATAATGCAGGGACATGTGACATGCAGATCCTATCACACATGCCGTTGCTTCTCTGGCTCAAAGTCCACTTAGCTGTGTGTGTGTCTGGGATTGGCTGACATGCTGGCCCGCCCCACAAGACGCGCGCACTTAGGGAAGGAAGACAAGAAAAAAAAAAAAAAAAAATGGCGATCGCCATTATAGAAACAGCAGTGATCTGAAGGCGCTGTTCACGCACACTATACACTGAAATGTGATAATAGTTTGATTCACAGAGTGACTTACACTATTACAGCAGAAACCAAGCTATGATTTAGCTGTTTTTTGGCTGCTAGAACCGTTCTCGAACGTTTCTAGAACTACCGAGCTTTTGCAAAAAGCTCGAGTTCTAGTTCGATCTAGAACATGCCCCAAAATCACTCGAGCCGCGAACTGGAGAACCACGAACCGCGCTCAACTCTAGTAGGAAGAGTAGAGTTGAGCGCGGTTCGTGGTTCGTGGTTCTCCAGTTCGCGGCTCGAGTGATTTTGGGGCATGTTCTAGATCGAACTAGAACTCGAGCTTTTTGCAAAAGCTCGGTAGTTCTAGAAACGTTCGAGAACGGTTCTAGCAGCCAAAAAACAGCTAAATCATAGCTTGGTTTCTGCTGTAATAGTGTAAGTCACTCTGTGAATCAAACTATTATCACATTTCAGTGTATAGTGTGCGTGAACAGCGCCTTCAGATCACTGCTGTTTCTATAATGGCGATCGCCATTTTTTTTTTTTTTTTTTCTTGTCTTCCTTCCCTAAGTGCGCGCGTCTTGTGGGGGGGCCAGCATGTCAGCCAATCCCAGACACACACACAGCTAAGTGGACTTTGAGCCAGAGAAGCAACGGCATGTGTGATAGGATCTGCATGTCACATGTCCCTGCATTATAAAACCGGACATTTTCTTCACGGACGCCATTATCTGCCTTCTGCGTCTTTGGTGTCAGACATCACTGTCGCAGCTCCGTCTTCCTGAGTCCTATAGCCGATACAGCTGTATGCGCTGCATACACAGCGTTAGACAGCTTAGGGAGAGCACTTTATAGCAGTCCTTTTAAGGGCTCCAACCGGCAGGGTCAGAGAGCCATAGGTGACAGGTCCTGCAAACAGCAACAGCGTCTGTGTAGCCCAGGTCAGGGATTTCCTACCTGCATTTCACCATTAGGAGGGAATAGAAAGGCAGGCTTCCATTCCTCTACCCAGAGCACCACAATCCTGCCACTGTACCCTCTTGTCCTCTGCACACTCCAACTGATAACTAAGCCATTATACTAGCAAACACTCAGTGTACCTAGTGGCATCCTATACGTGGATATTGGACTTTGCTATAGTCCCACTAGTGCAAAGACATTTGCAGAGCGCGTCTGCCTGCATTGCACACTACAACTCATTCTAAACAAGCCATTATACTAGCAAACACTCAGTGTACCTAGTGGCATCCTATACGTGGCTATTGGACTTTGCTATAGTCCCACTAGTGCAAAGACATTAGCAGAGCACATCTGCCTGCATTGCACACTACAACTCATTCTAACCAAGCCATTATACTAGCAAACACTCAGTGTACCTAGTGGCATCCTATACGTGGCTATTGGACTTTGCTATAGTCCCACTAGTGCAAAGACATTTGCAGAGCGCGTCTGCCTGCATTGCACACTACAACTCATTCTAAACAAGCCATTATACTAGCAAACACTCAGTGTACCTAGTGGCATCCTATACGTGGCTATTGGACTTTGCTATAGTCCCACTAGTGCAAAGACATTTGCAGAGCGCGTCTGCCTGCATTGCACACTACAACTCATTCTAAACAAGCCATTATACTAGCAAACACTCAGTGTACCTAGTGGCATCCTATACGTGGCTATTGGACTTTGCTATAGTCCCACTAGTGCAAAGACATTAGCAGAGCACATCTGCCTGCATTGCACACTACAACTCATTCTAACCAAGCCATTATACTAGCAAACACTCAGTGTACCTAGTGGCATCCTATACGTGGCTATTGGACTTTGCTATAGTCCCACTAGTGCAAAGACATTTGCAGAGCGCGTCTGCCTGCGTTGCACACTACAACTCATTCTAACCAAGCCATTATACTAGCAAACACTCAGTGTACCTAGTGGCATCCTATACGTGGCTATTGGACTTTGCTATAGTCCCACTAGTGCAAAGACATTTGCAGAGCGCGTCTGCCTGCATTGCACACTACAACTCATTCTAAACAAGCCATTATACTAGCAAACACTCAGTGTACCTAGTGGCATCCTATACGTGGCTATTGGACTTTGCTATAGTCCCACTAGTGCAAAGACATTAGCAGAGCACATCTGCCTGCATTGCACACTACAACTCATTCTAACCAAGCCATTATACTAGCAAACACTCAGTGTACCTAGTGGCATCCTATACGTGGCTATTGGACTTTGCTATAGTCCCACTAGTGCAAAGACATTTGCAGAGCGCGTCTGCCTGCATTGCACACTACAACTCATTCTAAACAAGCCATTATACTAGCAAACACTCAGTGTACCTAGTGGCATCCTATACGTGGCTATTGGACTTTGCTATAGTCCCACTAGTGCAAAGACATTAGCAGAGCACATCTGCCTGCATTGCACACTACAACTCATTCTAACCAAGCCATTATACTAGCAAACACTCAGTGTACCTAGTGGCATCCTATACGTGGCTATTGGACTTTGCTATAGTCCCACTAGTGCAAAGACATTAGCAGAGCACATCTGCCTGCATTGCACACTACAACTCATTCTAACCAAGCCATTATACTAGCAAACACTCAGTGTACCTAGTGGCATCCTATACGTGGCTATTGGACTTTGCTATAGTCCCACTAGTGCAAAGACATTTGCAGAGCGCGTCTGCCTGCGTTGCACACTACAACTCATTCTAAACAAGCCATTATACTAGCAAACACTCAGTGTACCTAGTGGCATCCTATACGTGGCTATTGGACTTTGCTATAGTCCCACTAGTGCAAAGACATTAGCAGAGCACATCTGCCTGCATTGCACACTACAACTCATTCTAACCAAGCCATTATACTAGCAAACACTCAGTGTACCTAGTGGCATCCTATACGTGGCTATTGGACTTTGCTATAGTCCCACTAGTGCAAAGACATTTGCAGAGCGCGTCTGCCTGCGTTGCACACTACAACTCATTCTAACCAAGCCATTATACTAGCAAACACTCAGTGTACCTAGTGGCATCCTATACGTGGCTATTGGACTTTGCTATAGTCCCACTAGTGCAAAGACATTTGCAGAGCGCGTCTGCCTGCGTTGCACACTACAACTCATTCTAACCAAGCCATTATACTAGCAAACACTCAGTGTACCTAGTGGCATCCTATACGTGGCTATTGGACTTTGCTATAGTCCCACTAGTGCAAAGACATTTGCAGAGCGCGTCTGCCTGCATTGCACACTACAACTCATTCTAAACAAGCCATTATACTAGCAAACACTCAGTGTACCTAGTGGCATCCTATACGTGGCTATTGGACTTTGCTATAGTCCCACTAGTGCAAAGACATTAGCAGAGCACATCTGCCTGCATTGCACACTACAACTCATTCTAACCAAGCCATTATACTAGCAAACACTCAGTGTACCTAGTGGCATCCTATACGTGGCTATTGGACTTTGCTATAGTCCCACTAGTGCAAAGACATTTGCAGAGCGCGTCTGCCTGCGTTGCACACTACAACTCATTCTAACCAAGCCATTATACTAGCAAACACTCAGTGTACCTAGTGGCATCCTATACGTGGCTATTGGACTTTGCTATAGTCCCACTAGTGCAAAGACATTTGCAGAGCGCGTCTGCCTGCGTTGCACACTACAACTCATTCTAACCAAGCCATTATACTAGCAAACACTCAGTGTACCTAGTGGCATCCTATACGTGGCTATTGGACTTTGCTATAGTCCCACTAGTGCAAAGACATTTGCAGAGCGCGTCTGCCTGCATTGCACACTACAACTCATTCTAAACAAGCCATTATACTAGCAAACACTCAGTGTACCTAGTGGCATCCTATACGTGGCTATTGGACTTTGCTATAGTCCCACTAGTGCAAAGACATTAGCAGAGCACATCTGCCTGCATTGCACACTACAACTCATTCTAACCAAGCCATTATACTAGCAAACACTCAGTGTACCTAGTGGCATCCTATACGTGGCTATTGGACTTTGCTATAGTCCCACTAGTGCAAAGACATTTGCAGAGCGCGTCTGCCTGCGTTGCACACTACAACTCATTCTAAACAAGCCATTATACTAGCAAACACTCAGTGTACCTAGTGGCATCCTATACGTGGCTATTGGACTTTGCTATAGTCCCACTAGTGCAAAGACATTAGCAGAGCACATCTGCCTGCATTGCACACTACAACTCATTCTAACCAAGCCATTATACTAGCAAACACTCAGTGTACCTAGTGGCATCCTATACGTGGCTATTGGACTTTGCTATAGTCCCACTAGTGCAAAGACATTTGCAGAGCGCGTCTGCCTGCGTTGCACACTACAACTCATTCTAAACAAGCCATTATACTAGCAAACACTCAGTGTACCTAGTGGCATCCTATACGTGGCTATTGGACTTTGCTATAGTCCCACTAGTGCAAAGACATTTGCAGAGCGCGTCTGCCTGCGTTGCACACTACAACTCATTCTAACCAAGCCATTATACTAGCAAACACTCAGTGTACCTAGTGGCATCCTATACGTGGCTATTGGACTTTGCTATAGTCCCACTAGTGCAAAGACATTTGCAGAGCGCGTCTGCCTGCGTTGCACACTACAACTCATTCTAACCAAGCCATTATACTAGCAAACACTCAGTGTACCTAGTGGCATCCTATACGTGGCTATTGGACTTTGCTATAGTCCCACTAGTGCAAAGACATTTGCAGAGCGCGTCTGCCTGCGTTGCACACTACAACTCATTCTAACCAAGCCATTATACTAGCAAACACTCAGTGTACCTAGTGGCATCCTATACGTGGCTATTGGACTTTGCTATAGTCCCACTAGTGCAAAGACATTTGCAGAGCGCGTCTGCCTGCGTTGCACACTACAACTCATTCTAACCAAGCCATTATACTAGCAAACACTCAGTGTACCTAGTGGCATCCTATACGTGGCTATTGGACTTTGCTATAGTCCCACTAGTGCAAAGACATTTGCAGAGCGCGTCTGCCTGCGTTGCACACTACAACTCATTCTAACCAAGCCATTATACTAGCAAACACTCAGTGTACCTAGTGGCATCCTATACGTGGCTATTGGACTTTGCTATAGTCCCACTAGTGCAAAGACATTTGCAGAGCGCGTCTGCCTGCATTGCACACTACAACTCATTCTAAACAAGCCATTATACTAGCAAACACTCAGTGTACCTAGTGGCATCCTATACGTGGCTATTGGACTTTGCTATAGTCCCACTAGTGCAAAGACATTAGCAGAGCACATCTGCCTGCATTGCACACTACAACTCATTCTAACCAAGCCATTATACTAGCAAACACTCAGTGTACCTAGTGGCATCCTATACGTGGCTATTGGACTTTGCTATAGTCCCACTAGTGCAAAGACATTTGCAGAGCGCGTCTGCCTGCATTGCACACTACAACTCATTCTAAACAAGCCATTATACTAGCAAACACTCAGTGTACCTAGTGGCATCCTATACGTGGCTATTGGACTTTGCTATAGTCCCACTAGTGCAAAGACATTAGCAGAGCACATCTGCCTGCATTGCACACTACAACTCATTCTAACCAAGCCATTATACTAGCAAACACTCAGTGTACCTAGTGGCATCCTATACGTGGCTATTGGACTTTGCTATAGTCCCACTAGTGCAAAGACATTTGCAGAGCGCGTCTGCCTGCGTTGCACACTACAACTCATTCTAAACAAGCCATTATACTAGCAAACACTCAGTGTACCTAGTGGCATCCTATACGTGGCTATTGGACTTTGCTATAGTCGCACTAGTGCAAAGACATTAGCAGAGCACATCTGCCTGCATTGCACACTACAACTCATTCTAACCAAGCCATTATACTAGCAAACACTCAGTGTACCTAGTGGCATCCTATACGTGGCTATTGGACTTTGCTATAGTCCCACTAGTGCAAAGACATTAGCAGAGCACATCTGCCTGCATTGCACACTACAACTCATTCTAACCAAGCCATTATACTAGCAAACACTCAGTGTACCTAGTGGCATCCTATACGTGGCTATTGGACTTTGCTATAGTCCCACTAGTGCAAAGACATTTGCAGAGCGCGTCTGCCTGCGTTGCACACTACAACTCATTCTAAACAAGCCATTATACTAGCAAACACTCAGTGTACCTAGTGGCATCCTATACGTGGCTATTGGACTTTGCTATAGTCCCACTAGTGCAAAGACATTAGCAGAGCACATCTGCCTGCATTGCACACTACAACTCATTCTAACCAAGCCATTATACTAGCAAACACTCAGTGTACCTAGTGGCATCCTATACGTGGCTATTGGACTTTGCTATAGTCCCACTAGTGCAAAGACATTTGCAGAGCGCGTCTGCCTGCATTGCACACTACAACTCATTCTAAACAAGCCATTATACTAGCAAACACTCAGTGTACCTAGTGGCATCCTATACGTGGCTATTGGACTTTGCTATAGTCCCACTAGTGCAAAGACATTTGCAGCACGTCTGCCTGCGTTGCACACTCCAACTAATTATAACTAAGTTGCATTGTCAGGGATATTTATTCTTTATTATTCTGCTGTTAATAAAGCTAGACCACCACTGCAATCTTCACCACCTCTCAATTTTTACTACCACATTTTCAGTCCACAATCTTGTCGCAATCAACATGAGTGGCAAAATGACAGATGCTGGTGGAAAGGGGAAGAGGCGTGGTGTAAAAGGCAAAAAAGGTTTTGTCCGTGGGGAAGGTGGCAAAGCTCCATTATCATCTGCTGAAGATAGACCATCTACCAGCAAAAGTAAGATGTCTACTACTTACCGTGGACAATCCGATGTGCTCCCTTTGTTACGGACACGAACAACAGGAACAAAGGTAGATGATGGGCAAAAAAGGAAAATGCTTGAATGGATCTCAAGTGGTCCAACAAGTGCCCTCTCTGCCACTTCAAGTACCGCATCCAAAAAACACCAGTCCTCTGAGTTGTCATCCCAATCAAACTTGCTTTCTCCCAGCTCTGAAGTCTCCATCAGCCCTGCACAGTATGGTGGAACTGAGATGGCTGAGTCTGCAGAGCTGTTCAGTCACACTATAGCCTGGGAATCAGAGGTCTGCTCCCAAGCTACAGTGAGTACAGAACAGGAAATGGTCTGCAGTGATGCCCAGAACCTTTGTGACTCAGATTCAGGCCGTGAGGACCAAGTTTCTGAGCATAATGTTGACCCTTTGTCACAAACTGTAACACCTGTGGTTATAGACAATGAGGAACATACTGATGAAGATGAGACGCAGATACCCGATTGGGATGACAACTTAAATATTCGTTCAGGGCAAGAAGAGGCTCGGTCTGAGGGGGAGGGGAGTGCAAACACAACAATTGATGATGACGTTCTAGATCCCACCTACTGTCAACCCCCAGTCAGGCACTCGAGGAGGTCAACAGAGGCGGTGGAGGAGGATGCAACCGACGACGAAGTTACCTTGCGCCTTCCTGGACAGAGTCGGAGAACTGGTAGCACGTCTACAACTGCATCCTCAGCCACCACTCTGCCTATGAGCATTATTCGTGGTGGATCAACAGGTCGCATGGCCTCTAAGCCTTGCCTAGCCTGGTCCTTTTTTCACATCGAAAAAGATCGCCCAACTCATGTGATATGTAACATTTGTCATGATTCTGTTAGTAGAGGTCAAAACCTCAGCAGTTTGACAACTTCTTCCATGAATCGTCACATGACTAAATATCATAAGTCCCGGTGGGAAGCTCACCGTGCTGCAATGCGGCCTAGTGGAGCGAACCATCCACCGCCCGCCCCTTCCACTGCATCCGCGCGCTCTTCATCTTCTAGGACTGTGGGGACAGCTGCCACACCTGTTTTTCCACGCAAAACTTCCACCACTGTAACCGCAACAGGCAGTTTGCTTGTAAGGTCGTCAGTTGGTTTGGAAGGGGAAACAAGTGAGTGTGTACAGCTCTCTCAGACATCGATAGCACCAACGTTGGATGAAGGCAACATCATGTCTCCGCCTGCACTTTCCTCACAAACCTGCATTTTTCCAGGGACACCCTACTCAACACCGTCTACACACAGCAGCCAGATCTCTGTCCCTCAGATGTGGTCAAATAAAAGGCCACTTCCTCCGACCCATGACAAAGCTAAGAGGTTGACTCTATCCCTCTGTAAGCTGTTGGCTACCGAAATGCTGCCTTTCCGCCTAGTGGACACACAGGATTTTAGAGACCTTATGTCTGTCGCTGTGCCCCAGTACCAGATGCCTAGTCGCCACTACTTCTCTAAGAAAGGTGTGCCCGCGCTACACCAGCATGTCGCACACAACATCACCGCTTCCTTGAGAAACTCTGTGTGTGAACGGGTGCATTTCACCACCGATACTTGGACCAGTAAGCATGGACAGGGACGTTACATGTCGCTGACTGGGCACTGGGTAACTATGGTGATAGATGGTGAAGGGTCTGCTGCACAAGTCTTGCCGTCCCCACGACTTGTGTGTCAATCCTCTGTCTGTCCAAGTTCCGCCACTGCTTCTGCATCCTCCACCTCATCTGGGTCCTCCACCTCCGCCCCAAGCCTGCCTGGTCAGGCCACCAGCGTTCTCACTGCGCAGAAGGAATCACGCACCCCTCATTACTATGCTGGCAGCAGAGCGCAACGGCATCAGGCGGTCTTTAGCTTGACATGTCTTGGTAATAAGAGTCACACAGCTGAGGAGTTGTGGTCAGCTTTGCGGTCCGAGTTTAATAAATGGTTGTCTCCACTCAAACTGCAGCCTGGTAAGGCCGTGTGCGACAATGCTGCAAACCTGGGTGCGGCACTTCGCCTGGGCAAGGTGACACACGTACCTTGTATGGCTCACGTGTTGAACCTTGTCGTGCAGCAATTTTTAACACACTATCCCGGCCTAGATGGCCTTCTGAACAGGGCACGAAAACTGTCAGCTCACTTCCGCCGTTCAAGCGCCGCAGCAGAGCGACTTGCATCGCTCCAGAAGTCTTTCGGCCTGCCGGTTCATCGCCTGAAATGCGATGTGGCGACACGCTGGAATTCAACTCTCCACATGTTACAGCGACTGTGGCAGCACCGCAGAGCCCTGGTGCAATACGTCATGACGTATAGCCTGGGCCAACGAGATGCAGAGGTGGGGCAGATCACCCTGATGGAGTGGTCTCAGATCAAGGACCTATGCACCCTTCTGCACAGTTTCGACATGGCGACGAATATGTTTAGCTCTGACAATGCCATTATCAGCATGACGATTCCAGTCATTTACATGCTGGAGCACACGCTAAACACTATTCGGAGTCAGGGGGTGGGACAACATGAAGGGGAGGAACTACAGGAGGATTCATATGCGCAAGGGACAACAACATCACGAAGGTCCAGACGTTCATCATCACCAACGCAGCAGGCATGGGACCATGGGGGACAGGGATCGACAAGGGCGCATAGTAGCAGGCGAAATGTTGAGCAAGGTGCAGGAGAACATGAAGAAATGGAGGACGAACTGTCCATGGACATGGAAGACTCAGCGGATGAGGGAGACCTTGGTCAAATTTCAGTTGAAAGAGGTTGGGGTCAGATGTCAGAGGAAGAAAGAACGGGTAGCACCTCTATGCCACAAACACAGCATGGACTTGGTCCGCATGGCTGCGCAAGACACATGAGTGCCTTTTTGTTGCACTACCTCCAACATGACAGTCGTATTGTCAAAATTAGAAGTGATGATGACTACTGGATTGCCACACTATTAGATCCCCGGTACAAGTCCAAATTTTGTGACATAATTCCAGCCATAGAAAGGGACGCACGTATGCAGGGATATCAGCAGAAGCTGTTACTAGATCTTAGCTCGGCTTTTCCACCAAACAACCGTGCAGGTGCAGGGAGTGAATCTCCCAGTTGTAACTTGACAAACATGGGACGGTCTCGTCATCTTCAACAGTCTACCCGTACCAGTAGGACCTTTTCTGGTGCCGGTAACAGCAATTTTATGGAATCTTTTCATAATTTTTTTAGACCCTCTTTTGCAAGGCCACCAGAGACAACAAGTCTGACACATACTCAACGGCTGGAGAGGATGATACAGGAGTATCTCCAAATGAACATCGATGCCATGACTGTGCAACTGGAGCCTTGCTCCTTTTGGGCTTCAAACATAGAAAAATGGCCAGAGCTCTCCAGTTACGCCTTGGAGATTTTGTCGTGTCCAGCTGCCAGCGTTGTCTCTGAACGTGTATTCAGTGCTGCTGGGTGTGTGCTGACAGATAAGCGCACGCGTCTGTCCAGTGACAATGTGGACAGACTGACGTTCATCAAAATGAACAAGTCATGGATCCAGAAGGAATTTACTACCCCTGTGTCATCCTGGGGAGAGTAAATGCTTGTGGATTTGGAATGTGCTTGATGCAAATCAAAACATCCTGTTTGCAACTAGGGCCCAAGTGCTGCCACTGATGTGGTGGGTGTCTGTGTGGCCCAATTTTTGGAAAAAAGGGAGACTCCGCTTGGAGTAACCCTTGCTTGCTGTGTTTTTAAAAGAAGCCAAGATGAACAGAGCTGGGATCAGGAAAGACTTTGCTACCTACCCCGGTGTCATCCTGGGGACGGCTAAGAATAGCGTATTTTTGAATGTGCTTGATGCAAATCAAAACATCCTGTTTGCAACTAGGGCCGAAGTGCTGCCACTGATGGGGTGGGTGTCTGTGTGGCCCAATTTTTGGAAAAAAGGGAGACTCCGCTTGGAGTAACCCTTGCTTGCTGTGTTTTTAAAAGAAGCCAAGATGAACAGAGCTGGGATCAGGAAAGACTTTGCTACCTACCCCGGTGTCATCCTGGGGACGGATAAGAATGGCGTATTTTTGAATGTGCTTGATGCAAATCTAGCTGTGAAGTGTACAACTGGGGCACAACTGCTGCCACTGAATGGGTGGGTGTGTGTGGGGCCCAATTTTTGGAAAAAAGGGGAGACTCCGCTTGGAGTAACCCTTGCTTACATTGTTTTTAAAAGAAGCCAAGATGAACAAGTCATGGGTCAGCAAAGACTTTGCTACCTACCCCAGTGTCATCCTGGGGACGGCTAAGAATAGCGTATTTTTGAATGTGCTTGATGCAAATCAAAACATCCTGTTTGCAACTAGGGCCCAAGTGCTGCCACTGATGTGGTGGGTGTCTGTGTGGCCCAATTTTTGGAAAAAAGGGAGACTCCGCTTGGAGTAACCCTTGCTTGCTGTGTTTTTAAAAGAAGCCAAGATGAACAGAGCTGGGATCAGGAAAGACTTTGCTACCTACCCCGGTGTCATCCTGGGGACGGATAAGAATGGCGTATTTTTGAATGTGCTTGATGCAAATCTAGCTGTGAAGTGTACAACTGGGGCACAACTGCTGCCACTGAATGGGTGGGTGTGTGTGGGGCCCAATTTTTGGAAAAAAGGGGAGACTCCGCTTGGAGTAACCCTTGCTTACATTGTTTTTAAAAGAAGCCAAGATGAACAAGTCATGGGTCAGCAAAGACTTTGCTACCTACCCCAGTGTCATCCTGGGGACGGCTAAGAATAGCGTATTTTTGAATGTGCTTGATGCAAATCAAAACATCCTGTTTGCAACTAGGGCCCAAGTGCTGCCACTGATGTGGTGGGTGTCTGTGTGGCCCAATTTTTGGAAAAAAGGGAGACTCCGCTTGGAGTAACCCTTGCTTGCTGTGTTTTTAAAAGAAGCCAAGATGAACAGAGCTGGGATCAGGAAAGACTTTGCTACCTACCCCGGTGTCATCCTGGGGACGGATAAGAATGGCGTATTTTTGAATGTGCTTGATGCAAATCTAGCTGTGAAGTGTACAACTGGGGCACAACTGCTGCCACTGAATGGGTGGGTGTGTGTGGGGCCCAATTTTTGGAAAAAAGGGGAGACTCCGCTTGGAGTAACCCTTGCTTACATTGTTTTTAAAAGAAGCCAAGATGAACAAGTCATGGGTCAGCAAAGACTTTGCTACCTACCCCAGTGTCATCCTGGGGACGGCTAAGAATAGCGTATTTTTGAATGTGCTTGATGCAAATCAAAACATCCTGTTTGCAACTAGGGCCCAAGTGCTGCCACTGATGTGGTGGGTGTCTGTGTGGCCCAATTTTTGGAAAAAAGGGAGACTCCGCTTGGAGTAACCCTTGCTTGCTGTGTTTTTAAAAGAAGCCAAGATGAACAGAGCTGGGATCAGGAAAGACTTTGCTACCTACCCCGGTGTCATCCTGGGGACGGATAAGAATAGCGTATTTTTGAATGTGCTTGATGCAAATCAAAACATCCTGTTTGCAACTAGGGCCCAAGTGCTGCCACTGAATGGGTGGGTGTGTGTGGGGCCCAATTTTTGGAAAAAAGGGAGACTCCGCTTGGAGTAACCCTTGCTTGCTGTGTTTTTAAAAGAAGCCAAGATGAACAGAGCTGGGATCAGGAAAGACTTTGCTACCTACCCCGGTGTCATCCTGGGGACGGCTAAGAATAGCGTATTTTTGAATGTGCTTGATGCAAATCAAAACATCCTGTTTGCAACTAGGGCCCAAGTGCTGCCACTGATGTGGTGGGTGTCTGTGTGGCCCAATTTTTGGAAAAAAGGGAGACTCCGCTTGGAGTAACCCTTGCTTGCTGTGTTTTTAAAAGAAGCCAAGATGAACAGAGCTGGGATCAGGAAAGACTTTGCTACCTACCCCGGTGTCATCCTGGGGACGGCTAAGAATAGCGTATTTTTGAATGTGCTTGATGCAAATCAAAACATCCTGTTTGCAACTAGGGCCCAAGTGCTGCCACTGAATGGGTGGGTGTGTGTGGGGCCCAATTTTTGGAAAAAAGGGGAGACTCCGCTTGGAGTAACCCTTGCTTACATTGTTTTTAAAAGAAGCCAAGATGAACAGAGCTGGGATCAGGAAAGACTTTGCTACCTACCCCGGTGTCATCCTGGGGACGGCTAAGAATAGCGTATTTTTGAATGTGCTTGATGCAAATCAAAACATCCTGTTTGCAACTAGGGCCCAAGTGCTGCCACTGATGTGGTGGGTGTCTGTGTGGCCCAATTTTTGGAAAAAAGGGAGACTCCGCTTGGAGTAACCCTTGCTTGCTGTGTTTTTAAAAGAAGCCAAGATGAACAGAGCTGGGATCAGGAAAGACTTTGCTACCTACCCCGGTGTCATCCTGGGGACGGCTAAGAATAGCGTATTTTTGAATGTGCTTGATGCAAATCAAAACATCCTGTTTGCAACTAGGGCCCAAGTGCTGCCACTGAATGGGTGGGTGTGTGTGGGGCCCAATTTTTGGAAAAAAGGGGAGACTCCGCTTGGAGTAACCCTTGCTTACATTGTTTTTAAAAGAAGCCAAGATGAACAGAGCTGGGATCAGGAAAGACTTTGCTACCTACCCCGGTGTCATCCTGGGGACGGCTAAGAATAGCGTATTTTTGAATGTGCTTGATGCAAATCAAAACATCCTGTTTGCAACTAGGGCCCAAGTGCTGCCACTGATGGGGTGGGTGTCTGTGTGGCCCAATTTTTGGAAAAAAGGGAGACTCCGCTTGGAGTAACCCTTGCTTGCTGTGTTTTTAAAAGAAGCCAAGATGAACAGAGCTGGGATCAGGAAAGACTTTGCTACCTACCCCGGTGTCATCCTGGGGACGGATAAGAATGGCGTATTTTTGAATGTGCTTGATGCAAATCTAGCTGTGAAGTGTACAACTGGGGCACAACTGCTGCCACTGAATGGGTGGGTGTGTGTGTGGCCCAATTTTTGGAAAAAAGGGGAGACTCCGCTTGGAGTAACCCTTGCTTACATTGTTTTTAAAAGAAGCCAAGATGAACAAGTCATGGGTCAGCAAAGACTTTGCTACCTACCCCAGTGTCATCCTGGGGACGGCTAAGAATAGCGTATTTTTGAATGTGCTTGATGCAAATCAAAACATCCTGTTTGCAACTAGGGCCCAAGTGCTGCCACTGATGTGGTGGGTGTCTGTGTGGCCCAATTTTTGGAAAAAAGGGAGACTCCGCTTGGAGTAACCCTTGCTTACATTGTTTTTAAAAGAAGCCAAGATGAACAGAGCTGGGATCAGGAAAGACTTTGCTACCTACCCCGGTGTCATCCTGGGGACGGCTAAGAATAGCGTATTTTTGAATGTGCTTGATGCAAATCAAAACATCCTGTTTGCAACTAGGGCCCAAGTGCTGCCACTGATGTGGTGGGTGTCTGTGTGGCCCAATTTTTGGAAAAAAGGGAGACTCCGCTTGGAGTAACCCTTGCTTGCTGTGTTTTTAAAAGAAGCCAAGATGAACAGAGCTGGGATCAGGAAAGACTTTGCTACCTACCCCGGTGTCATCCTGGGGACGGATAAGAATGGCGTATTTTTGAATGTGCTTGATGCAAATCTAGCTGTGAAGTGTACAACTGGGGCACAACTGCTGCCACTGAATGGGTGGGTGTGTGTGGGGCCCAATTTTTGGAAAAAAGGGGAGACTCCGCTTGGAGTAACCCTTGCTTACATTGTTTTTAAAAGAAGCCAAGATGAACAAGTCATGGGTCAGCAAAGACTTTGCTACCTACCCCAGTGTCATCCTGGGGACGGCTAAGAATAGCGTATTTTTGAATGTGCTTGATGCAAATCAAAACATCCTGTTTGCAACTAGGGCCCAAGTGCTGCCACTGAATGGGTGGGTGTGTGTGGGGCCCAATTTTTGGAAAAAAGGGAGACTCCGCTTGGAGTAACCCTTGCTTGCTGTGTTTTTAAAAGAAGCCAAGATGAACAGAGCTGGGATCAGGAAAGACTTTGCTACCTACCCCGGTGTCATCCTGGGGACGGCTAAGAATAGCGTATTTTTGAATGTGCTTGATGCAAATCAAAACATCCTGTTTGCAACTAGGGCCCAAGTGCTGCCACTGATGTGGTGGGTGTCTGTGTGGCCCAATTTTTGGAAAAAAGGGAGACTCCGCTTGGAGTAACCCTTGCTTGCTGTGTTTTTAAAAGAAGCCAAGATGAACAGAGCTGGGATCAGGAAAGACTTTGCTACCTACCCCGGTGTCATCCTGGGGACGGCTAAGAATAGCGTATTTTTGAATGTGCTTGATGCAAATCAAAACATCCTGTTTGCAACTAGGGCCCAAGTGCTGCCACTGAATGGGTGGGTGTGTGTGGGGCCCAATTTTTGGAAAAAAGGGGAGACTCCGCTTGGAGTAACCCTTGCTTACATTGTTTTTAAAAGAAGCCAAGATGAACAGAGCTGGGATCAGGAAAGACTTTGCTACCTACCCCGGTGTCATCCTGGGGACGGCTAAGAATAGCGTATTTTTGAATGTGCTTGATGCAAATCAAAACATCCTGTTTGCAACTAGGGCCCAAGTGCTGCCACTGATGTGGTGGGTGTCTGTGTGGCCCAATTTTTGGAAAAAAGGGAGACTCCGCTTGGAGTAACCCTTGCTTGCTGTGTTTTTAAAAGAAGCCAAGATGAACAGAGCTGGGATCAGGAAAGACTTTGCTACCTACCCCGGTGTCATCCTGGGGACGGATAAGAATGGCGTATTTTTGAATGTGCTTGATGCAAATCTAGCTGTGAAGTGTACAACTGGGGCACAACTGCTGCCACTGAATGGGTGGGTGTGTGTGGGGCCCAATTTTTGGAAAAAAGGGGAGACTCCGCTTGGAGTAACCCTTGCTTACATTGTTTTTAAAAGAAGCCAAGATGAACAAGTCATGGGTCAGCAAAGACTTTGCTACCTACCCCAGTGTCATCCTGGGGACGGCTAAGAATAGCGTATTTTTGAATGTGCTTGATGCAAATCAAAACATCCTGTTTGCAACTAGGGCCCAAGTGCTGCCACTGATGTGGTGGGTGTCTGTGTGGCCCAATTTTTGGAAAAAAGGGAGACTCCGCTTGGAGTAACCCTTGCTTGCTGTGTTTTTAAAAGAAGCCAAGATGAACAGAGCTGGGATCAGGAAAGACTTTGCTACCTACCCCGGTGTCATCCTGGGGACGGATAAGAATGGCGTATTTTTGAATGTGCTTGATGCAAATCTAGCTGTGAAGTGTACAACTGGGGCACAACTGCTGCCACTGAATGGGTGGGTGTGTGTGGGGCCCAATTTTTGGAAAAAAGGGGAGACTCCGCTTGGAGTAACCCTTGCTTACATTGTTTTTAAAAGAAGCCAAGATGAACAAGTCATGGGTCAGCAAAGACTTTGCTACCTACCCCAGTGTCATCCTGGGGACGGCTAAGAATAGCGTATTTTTGAATGTGCTTGATGCAAATCAAAACATCCTGTTTGCAACTAGGGCCCAAGTGCTGCCACTGATGGGGTGGGTGTCTGTGTGGCCCAATTTTTGGAAAAAAGGGAGACTCCGCTTGGAGTAACCCTTGCTTGCTGTGTTTTTAAAAGAAGCCAAGATGAACAGAGCTGGGATCAGGAAAGACTTTGCTACCTACCCCGGTGTCATCCTGGGGACGGATAAGAATGGCGTATTTTTGAATGTGCTTGATGCAAATCTAGCTGTGAAGTGTACAACTGGGGCCCAAGTGCTGCCACTGAATGGGTGGGTGTGTGTGGGGCCCAATTTTTGGAAAAAAGGGGAGACTCCGCTTGGAGTAACCCTTGCTTACATTGTTTTTAAAAGAAGCCAAGATGAACAAGTCATGGGTCAGCAAAGACTTTGCTACCTACCCCAGTGTCATCCTGGGGACGGCTAAGAATAGCGTATTTTTGAATGTGCTTGATGCAAATCAAAACATCCTGTTTGCAACTAGGGCCCAAGTGCTGCCACTGATGTGGTGGGTGTCTGTGTGGCCCAATTTTTGGAAAAAAGGGAGACTCCGCTTGGAGTAACCCTTGCTTGCTGTGTTTTTAAAAGAAGCCAAGATGAACAGAGCTGGGATCAGGAAAGACTTTGCTACCTACCCCGGTGTCATCCTGGGGACGGATAAGAATGGCGTATTTTTGAATGTGCTTGATGCAAATCTAGCTGTGAAGTGTACAACTGGGGCACAACTGCTGCCACTGAAGGGGTGGGTGTGTGGGGCCCAATTTTTGGAAAAAAGGGAGACTCCGCTTGGAGTCACCTTGCGGTGTTTTACATGACTTTAGAAGGGCGTGCCATGCCTATATCTGTGTGTCCTCCTCTTTTTCCTTGTCCAGCTGTTTTGTTTTCGCATGAGTACATGTCCTTGTCACTTTCCCATGTGTTTGTGTTGTGTTGTGAGTTGTTTGTCACCTTTTGGACACCTTTGAGGGTGTTTTCTAGGTGTTTTACTGTGTTTGTGATTGCCTGCCATTGTTTCCTATGGGCTCGAGTTCGGTTCGTCGAACGTTCGACGAGCCGAACTCGAGCCAGACCCCCCGTTCGGCGAACCGCCTCGAGCCGAACCGGGACCGGTTCGCTCATCTCTAAGGAAGAGCTCTGGTTCTTGGGATGGCTGGAATTCCCAGCGGACGGACCCCCTAGTCCATAGAGGGGGGAATAACATCCAAACTTAAACCCCTTCACCCCTGGGCGATTTTTTGTTTTTTATTTTTGTTTTTTTGCTCCCCTTCTTCCAAGAGCCATAACGTTTTTTATTTTTCCATCAATCTTGCCATGTTAGAGCTTATTTTTCGCGGGACAAGTTGTACTTTTGAGTGAAACTATCAGTTTTACCATACAGTATACTGGAAACCGGGAAATAAATACCAAGAGATTGCAAAAAAAAAGTGCGATTACACAATTGCTTTTGAGATTTTTTTATTGCCCAAATTCACTATATGGTAAAACTAACATGTCCGTGTGATGCCTCAGGTCAGTACGGATTCATAGACACCAAACATGTATAGGTTTACTTTTATCTAAGATGATAAAATAAAATATGACGTTTGTTAAAAAAAGTGCCTCACTTTTTGCGCCATTTTGCATGACCTGTAGCGTTCTCATTTTTCGGGATCTATGGCTCAGTGAAGGCTTATTTTTTGCGTTTCGAGATGTCATTTTTAATGGTACCATTTTTACACAGATGCTACATTTTGATCGCCTGTTATTGTATTTTGCACAAAATTTGCGACAACCAAAAAAAACGTAATTTTGGAGTTTTAGAATTTTTTTGCCCCTACGCCGTTTACCAATTAGAATAATGGATTTTATATTGTCATAGATCGAGCATTTCTGAACACAGCGATACCAAATATGTGTATATTTTTAATTCTTGTAACCCTTTAATTTTCAAAGGGGTGACTGGGAGGTGATTTGAACTTTTAGGTTTCTTTAATTTTTTTAAACTTCTTTTTACTTTTTTTTATTTTATTAGTACCCTCAGGGGTCTATAAGGATCAGCAATCTGATCGCTCATTTTTTTCTCCTGATTAGAGCAGCATCGCTCTGATCAGGTGAAATGCTGCGTTCTTGTTCCAGCTGCTGCTCTGCTGGCTGCAACAGGAATTATGTCATGATAGCGACAGGCGTCAAAACATGACTCTGCTACCATGTGAGCCATCGACTCCCCATGATCGCATCACTGTGCTTCCAATGGCGGCAAGGAAAGCCGTGTTCCTCACTGCAGCACTTTAATTCATGCTGTCACATTTTAACAACGCAATTTAATGCACAGCACACATGTCTGCTGGTCAAATCAGTAGACATGTGCGGGGATCACCACCAGCTCACCGCAGCAGCCAGTGGTGATTACCCCTTCATGATTTAGGACGTAACATTACGTCCTAGGTTGTGAAGGGGTTAAAGTGGTTTTACCACTAACAAAGTTAATTTTAATTCAAAGATCTTGGAATGATAATGTTCCACAATTGGATGTGTTTATAAAAAAATGTTCCTGTGCTGAGATAATCTTATAAGAATATCATCAAAAAGTTAATTTATTTCAGTAATTCAATACAAAAAGTGAAACACATATATTATATAGAGTCATTACACACAGAGGGATCTATTTCTATATATTATATAGAGTCATTACACACAGAGGGATCTATTTCTATATATTATATAGAGTCATTACACACAGAGGGATCTATTTCTATATATTATATACAATCATTACACACAGAGTGATCTATTTCTTTATATTATATAGAGTCATTACACACAGAGGGATCTATTGCTATATATTATATAGAGTCATTACACACAGAGTGATCTATTTCAAGTGTTTATTTCTGTTAATGTTGATGATTATGGCTTACAGCCAATGAAAACCCAAAAGTCATTAATTATAAGAAAATTAAAATATTATATAAGACCAATTGAAAAAATGATTTTAAATGTTGGCACCTACTGAAAAGTCTGTACAGTAAATGCACTCAGTACTTGGTCGGGGCTCCTTTTGCATGAATTATTGCATCAATGCAGCGAGGCATGGAGGCGATCAACCTGTGGCACTGCTGAGGTGTTATGGAAGCCCATGTTGCTTTGATAGCTGCCTTCAGCTTGTCTGCATTGTTGGGTCTGGTGTCTCATCTTCCTCTTGACAATACCCCATAGATTCACTATGGGGTTTAGGTCAGGCGAGTTTGATGGCCAATCAAGCCCAGTGATACTGTGGTTATTAAACCAGGTATTGGTACTTTTGGCAGTGTGGACAGGTGCCAAGTCCTGCTGGAAAATTAAATTTCCATCTCCAATAAGCTTGCCGGCAGAGGAAAGCATGAAGTGCTCTAAAATTTTCTGGTAGACGGCTGCGCTGACTTTGGTCTTGATAAAACACAGTGGAGCTACACCAGCAGATGACATGGCTCCTCAAACCATCACTGATTATGGAAACTTCACACTAGATCTCAAGCAGCTTGGATTGTGGCCTCTCCACTCTTCCTCCAGACTCTGGGACCGCGATTTCCAAATGAAATGCAAAATTTACTTTCATCTGAAAACAGCACCTTGGACCACTGAGCAACAGTCAAGCTCTTTTCCTCCTTGGCCCAAGTAAGACGCTTCTGGCTTGTCTATTGGCCATGAGTGGCTTGACACAAGGAATGTAACACTTGTAGCCCATGTCCTGGATACATCTGTGTGTGGAGGCTCTTGAAGCACTGACTCCAGCAGCAGTCCACTCCTTGTGAATCTACCCCAAATTTTTTAATGGCTTTTTCTTAACAATCCTATCAAGGCTGCAGTTATCCCGGTTGCTTGTGCACCTTTTTCTACCACACTTTTTCCTTCCACTCAACTTTCCATTAATATGCTTGGATATAGCACTCTGTGCACAGTCAGCTTGTTTAGCAATGATCTTTTGTGGCTTACCCTCCTTGTGGAGTGTGTCAATAACTGCCTTCTAGACATCTGTTAATTCAGCAGTCTTCTCTATGATTGTGTAGCCTACTGAACCAGACTAAGGGACCATTTTAAAGGATTAGGAAGCCTTTGCAAGTGTTTTGTGGTAATTATTCTAATTTTCTGAGATAATGACTTTTGGGTTTTCATTGGCTGTAAGCCATAATCATCAGCATTAACAGAAAGAAACACTTGAAATAGATCACTCTGTGTGTAATGACTCTATATAATACAGTGCTGGCCAAAAGTATTGGCACCCCTGCAAGTCTGTCAGATAATACTCAGTTTCTTCTTGAAAATGATTGCAATCACAAATTCTTTGGTATTATTATCTTCATTTAAGTTGTCTTGAATGAAAAAAAAAATTGTCATAAAGCCAAACTGGATATAATTCCACACCAAACATAAAAAAGGGGGTGGACAAAAGTATTGGCACTGTTTGAAAAATCATGTGATGCTTCTCTAATTTATGTAATTAACAGCACCTGTAACTTACCTGTGGCACCTAACAGGTGTTGGCAATAACTAAATCACACTTGCAGCCAGGTGACATAGATTAAAGTTGACTCAACCTCTGTCCTGTGTCCTTGTGTGTATCACATTGAGCATGGAGAAAAGAAAGAAGACCAAAGAACTGTCTGAGAACTTGAGAATCCAAATTGTGAGGAAGCATGAGCAATCTCAAGGCTACAAGTCCACCTCCAAAGACCTGAAAGTTCCTGTGTCTACGGTGCACAGTGTCATCAAGAAGTTTAAAGCCCATGGCACTGTGGCTAACCTCCCTAGATGTGGAAGGAAAAGAAAAATTGACGAGAGATTTCAACGCAAGATTGTGCGGATGGTGGATAAACAACCTCGACTAACATCCAAACAAGTTCAAGCTGCCCTGCAGTCCGAGGGTACAACAGTGTCAACCCGTACTATCCGTTGGCATCTGAATGAAAAGGGACTGTATGGTAGGATACCCAGGAAGACCCCACTTCTTGCCCCAAGACATATAAAAGCCAGGCTGGAGTCTGCCAAAACGTACCTGAGAAAGGCTAAAACGTTTTGGAAGAATGTTCTCTGGTCAGATGAGGCAAAAGTAGAGCTTTTTGGGAAAAGCCATCAACATAGAGTTTACAGGGAAAAAAAAGAGGCATTCAAAGAAAAGAACACGGTCCCTACAGTCAAACATGGCAGAGGTTCCCTGATGTTTTGGGGTTGTTTTGCTGCCTCTGGCACTGGACTGCTTGACCGTGTGTATGGCATTATGAAGACTGAAGACTAGCAACAAATTTTGCAGCATAATGTAGGGCCCAGTGTGAGAAAGCTGGGTTTCCCTGAGAGGTCATGGGTCTTCCAGCAGGACAATGACCCAAAACACACTTCAAAAAGCACTAGAAAATGGTTTGAGAGAAAGCACTGGAGACTACTAAAGTGGCCAGCAATGAGTCCAGACCCGAATCCCATAGAACACCTGTGGAGAGATCTCAAAATGGCAGTTTGGAGAAGGCAGCCTTCAAATCTCAGGGACCTGGAGCAGTTTGCCAAAGAAGAATTGTCTAAAATTCCAGCAGAGCATTGTAAGAAACTCATTGATGGTTACTGGAAGCGTTTGTTCACAGTTATTTTGGCTAAAGGTTGTGCAACCAAGTATTAGGCTAAGGGTGCCAATACTTTTGTCTGGCCCATTTTTGGAGTTTTGTGTGAAATGATCAATGATTTGATTTTTGTTTCACTCTCTTTTGTGTTTTTTCATTGCAAACAAAATAAATGAAGATAATAATACCAAAGAATTTGTGATTGCAATTATTTTCAAGAAGAAACTGAGTATTATCTGACAGAATTGCAGGGGTGCCAATACTTTTGGCCAGCACTGTATATGTGTTTCTTTTTTTGTATTGAATTACTGAAATAAATTAACTTATTGATGATATTCTAATTTATTGAGATTCACTTGTATCTGTCCTATGTTCAAGGAGAAAAAAGGTTCCGGTGTGAATTACGCCACCCATGCGACCTGTAAGAGGAGTTTCAAACAGAGCAAGGCAGGAGGCTGTCCCATGTGTATCGCTCTTACCAGCTTTGTCATAGTTGCAAGAGCAGCTTATTCACATAACTAGCAGCAGCCCAGTTACATGATCAACTGCTATGGAAGCCATTTCACCTGGTTCTTCCATACAAGCGACCTTTTGTTATGAGAAAGCCTCCGCTATAAATTTCTGGCAGCGACCTATCTCAAGGATGACTAAAAGATAGGCTTTCTGAAATCGAACATACTGGATCCTTAACTGCTTTGGCAATCATCTGTCCAGAGCACCATTCATATAATTGCTATGGATGGGCTTTAAGCTTTTTAATTTGAGAAAAACATAGCATAAGAACAAAGACCCCCATACCAGTGCCGAATCACTTACTGGGCTTCTTGCAACAGCTCTGCTGGTTCATTCAGTGATAAGGTCTTCCTAACCCCACCTGCAATATTGATTGACAGCTTTTTGCCTACACTGTGCATACACAATATATGTCAAATCAATGACGGAGAGGTAGGGATGTAGGAGCTCAAGAATATTACTTTGAATGGGAGCTCAACACTTAGAGAACTAGCAGAGCTACAAAAGATAAAACTGTGTTTTATCAAAGGTACTGCAAGTGTGTCGCCCTGGGCAAGCCAGGGGACACAGATAACAACACCACTACACCCCACACTCCAGGTAGGCACATCTGCTAACCAGAAATCCTTGTTGCCTTCCTCCAAGAGTCTGTTGATGCACACCAGGGGGTGGGCCAGGCGGTTGGCTCCGCCCACCAAGGAGCTCACAACTCTGGAGGCAGGAAGTAACCAGGCAGATAGCTCAGGGGAGAGCTTGAGAGAGGAGATGAGTCAGGGAGGAGGAAGTGAAAGGAGTGAGGAGAAGCCCAGGCAGGGGCTAGAGTAAACAACCAAGAAGTGAAAGTGGAGGAAAGAAAAGGAGTAAAGAAGGAAAGAAAGCCTGAGAGCCCAGCTTTGTGTAGGGCTAGAACAGCAAGGTCAGCGACGGCGGTGACTGTTTGGAGGTTTTTTGCACCCAGTTCAGACATAGAATGGAGTTCCAAACGTTATTCCTTAATGTTAGTAGTTTTTCGTTTGTGAACCCTCCCCATACACACCTATTGCCAATCCACATTATACGCATATATAGCCTGGGTCTCAGCGTCCCATACACGGTAAGTTTTTTAACTGCATGAGAGGACACACACAAGCTAGGGACCCCAACGTAGAGAAATACTTTGGCGTAGTGTTGGGGCTCTTCTGCATTGATCAATTCAGTAGCTAAATTTCTCTTTATTCATATATTCATGGCAGTAATGCAGGTTCCATTTTTCACATTTCATACTTACAAATAGCTATTGAATTTTTCATGTCAGTATTCACACAGCAGTTTCTGCTATTCCATGTATTCCCCTTCCATAGTCACTGGTGTGCATACCTTATCTCCCCATAGTGATGTTTTTTAGGTTTTTTGCACCCAGTTCAGACATAGAATGGAGTTCCAAACGTTATTCCTTAATGTTAGTAGTTTTTCGTTTGTGAACCCTCCCCATACACACCTATTGCCAATCCACATTATACGCATATATAGCCTGGGTCTCAGCGTCCCATACACGGTAAGTTTTTTAACTGCATGAGAGGACACACACAAGCTAGGGACCCCAACGTAGAGAAATACTTTGGCGTAGTGTTGGGGCTCTTCTGCATTGATCAATTCAGTAGCTAAATTTCTCTTTATTCATATATTCATGGCAGTAATGCAGGTTCCATTTTTCACATTTCATACTTACAAATAGCTATTGAATTTTTCATGTCAGTATTCACACAGCAGTTTCTGCTATTCCATGTATTCCCCTTCCATAGTCACTGGTGTGCATACCTTATCTCCCCATAGTGATGTTTTTTAGGTTTTTTGCACCCAGTTCAGACATAGAATGGAGTTCCAAACGTTATTCCTTACTGTTTGGAGGGGGACAGTTTGGAAGTTCCTGGAAGGACCCCGTTGGCTGTGTGCCCGGTGGTCTGGAGCAGTGTTCCGAAGGACAGTCAGCACCAGGGCAGGGGCCTCTCGGACCCCGGCAAGGCTAGGAGTCGCCAAATTTGCCAAATCCGTCAGTGACGGGGACGCAGATCCCCCAGCAACCAAGTCCCGATTGACGGCAACAGCCCGACCATTACCGGGGAGACACCGCCACCGCCAAGGCACCAGTTTCCCCAGGGCCAGCGCCTGCGGGCAAAGTGTAGAGCTCCTCCGGCCCAGATTGCAGTCGGGGAGCGGGTAACCGGAGGGAATCCACCGCTACCATCGGACAACATAGGTGCAAGGAAGAGTAACGTCACCGTCACCTATCGGGAGTGCAGGTGCAGCCGTCTGTGGGACCGTCCTACCAGCCGTTGGTTTACCGTACAGACTGTGTCCGTGTGTCAGGCTGAGTGAGTACCATAGTGCCGCAAGGCACAGCGCTGCCCCCGCGTCCCTGCGCCCTCCAGGCCCTACACTTCACATCTCATCACCGGGCCCCGGGATCACCAACCCCTACCCACGGAGGGGCAACACAACACCTGGCTGCTCCGCATCACCATCCCCGGGACCCCTATACTGAGCAGCGGTGGTGCAATCACCACAACCGTGGGTGGCGTCACGAACTATAACAATCCCCACACCCAACAAACACCCCCTTTCACTCACGGGCGAGGAGTGTCGCTCGAGACACCCCGGGATCCGGCCCACGGCTCGAGCCACCAGGAGCAACTGCCGGACCCGAGCAGAAGGGGTGAGCGCGGTGTGCTGACACCCTCCTCCCCGCCCGCGACAACTTGGCGTCACGAACAGGATCTTACCGCTCTGCCGTCTGGTAGAGGTGCGCCTTGTTACCGCCGGAGGTATCCGGCAGAAAAATTTCAGAAGCCGCCATCTTTGGCGCGAAAAGTTCCCGCTCGAGCGTCTTCTCGAGCAGTAGAGGCGCGAAGGCCAAAACCCCGCCCCGAGAGAGGAGGGGCCGGAAAGAGCTAAGGGGGACGGAAACAAGATATCTGCGCCCGACGAAGCCGCTGGGGGAGCGGTGGTCGCAGCCGCAGCGGCACCCGCGGATGGGAATGGGCCTGCCCAGGTCCCGGCCGTACTGGCGGGAGGTGCCGCGGCCCCCGCGCTTGCTCAGGTCATGCCGTTTTCCTTGCCCTATGCGCCCGGAGCTGCCTGGCTACCGCAGTATGACGGGAAACCGGATGCCTTGCAGGCCTTCCGGAAAAAGCTTAACCCGTTGCTAGAGCTGTACCCCCTGACTGATAAGCAACGTGCAGCGATAGTGCTAGGCCAGCTAACCGGTGCGGCGGAGCAGGAAGCGGAGACCTGGGCCGAGGGGGACCGGCTCTCTGTAGCCACCATCTTCGAGAAGCTACAGACTGCCTTCGAGACCCGGACTGAAGCTGAGCTGAGGATGCAGTTTTACCAGTGCCGGCAACGAGCTGGGGATAGCATTCGGGACTATGCTCTACGTCTGCAGACCGCCCTCCGCACGCTGAAGCGGGTGAACTCTATTAATGAGGCGGATAGCAATAAGATGTTAGTGGAGCAATTTGCGCAGGGGATGAGGTCCCCTGAGGATCGTAAACAACTCCGGCTGTGGGCCCTGGAACACCCTGATGTGGCCTTCGCTGTGTTAAAGGAGCGGGCTATCAAAGCACTACAGCCCCCAGCTGCTGAAGCTCTGGAACCCGTCCTGTGGCCCGTCGAGACAGCTCCCGTTGTGGCGGCCCCAGCCAAACCAACCTCCTTACTACCCGCAGCCTCGAGCAGCACAGTGGAAGAACTGGCAGCCCAGGTCCGTCGCCTGGACGGAGACCTTGCCAAAATCCTTGCTGCGCTTCAACCTCTGACCAGATCTCAGCCCCCAGCGCAGATACAGCTTGCTGACAGTCCCGAAGATGTTCCCTGGATGCAGCAGAGAAGCGCTAACAACCCGCGGAGCAGACCTCCAATCTGCTACAAGTGCCGTAAGCCGGGCCATGTTTACCGACAGTGCCCGTTAAACGAGCAACCCCTGGGGCCCCGGGCCAATCCTCAGGAGTAGAACACCGTGGCCCCCCGGACTGGCGAGACCGATACGTCGGGGCCCGCCCTATCATCCCTGTGGCTGTGGACGGCATACCCGTGATGGCTCTCTTGGACACTGGATCACAGGTAACTACCATACCGTACACATTGTATCAGCGATATTGGGCCACAGACGAGCTGGCGCCTCCAGACAATAGTATAAATTTGATTGCCGCTAATGGACTTCCATTGACCCAGGTGGGGTATAAAGAGGTGGCTATGACAGTGGGGCAAGCTGAACTGCAACACCAGGGTATGATTGTGATCATGAATGAGCCTAGTGATCATAACCCGAAAATAGTGTTGGGAACCAATGTGATGGAACACTGCATGGCTGATGTGCTGAACCTTTTGCAGCAGCTAGCCGCCACGGCGGCGGGGAGCCGGCAGAGGGCTGTGCAGCGTGAGATCCGCGCCCTGATGTACCGCCAGCATGTAAGCTCAACCGGAGGGGAGATTGGTGGAGTGCGAGTGATGGATGTTGCTCCATTGACTGTGCCCCCTAGGAGTGAGATGATGATCTGGTGTAGGGCAGCAGTAGGGCCTCGGGGGCGTGACTACCCTGCGATGATGGAGCCCATGCCTTCCGAGCACTGGCCCACTGTAGTGGCCGCCCGAGGGGTGGTAGATGTGAAGAAAGGGAGAGTGCCTGTGAGAGTGTTGAACTGTGGGGAGGAAGAAGTCAGGCTCCCCCGGTATGCCACCATTGCCAAGCTGCTCACCCTGGACCCTCACACTATCCAGGAAGCCCGTCCATCCACACTCCCACCTACCACCAGCACTTCCCCACCCCAGGGGGACACCAAGGAGTGGCACCAACAGCTACATGTGGGCACTGATGATACCCCTACACATCACAGGGCAGGGGTACACAGGGTAGTGCAGGAGTACGAACAGGTTTTCAGTAAGCACCCCCTAGACTTTGGGCAGATCAAGGGGGTCCAACACCACATTCCCACGGGTGAACATCCCCCTATCAAAGAGAGGTACAGACCTATTCCCCCTGCACATTATCAGTGTGCCAAGGATATGTTGAAGAATATGAAGGAGGCAGGGGTTATTCGGGACAGTTGTAGTCCCTGGGCCGCTCCGTTGGTACTGGTCAAGAAGAAGGATGGTACCATGCGGATGTGTGTGGACTACCGGAAGATCAACCAGATAACCCATAAAGATGCCTATCCATTGCCTCGTATTGAAGAATCTTTGGCTGCACTGAGAACTGCAAACTACTTCTCGACCCTTGACCTCACCAGCGGATACTGGCAAGTGGCCGTGGCCCCCGAGGACCGGGAGAAGACCGCCTTCACCACCCCGATGGGGCTATGCGAATTCAATAGCATGCCGTTTGGGCTGTGCAGTGCCCCCGGGACCTTCCAACGGTTGATGGAGTGCTGTCTGGGACATTTAAACTTCGAGACCGTCCTGCTGTATTTGGATGATGTGATTGTTTATTCCCAGACGTATGAGGCCCATCTGGAGCACCTGGCCGAGGTGTTCGCGTCCCTTGCCAAGTTCGGGATGAAGTTGAAGCCCTCGAAGTGCCATCTGCTGAAACCCAGGGTGCAGTATCTAGGACACGTGGTGAGTGCGGATGGTGTCGCCCCCGACCCTGAGAAGATCACTGCCATCCAGAGCTGGCCGAGACCAACCACAGTGAGGGAAGTAAGGCAGTTCCTGGGTCTGGTGGGGTACTATCGGCGCTTTATAAAGGGGTACACGAAGATGGCTGCCCCCATGCAAGATCTCCTCGTGGGACAGACCAAAGGTGGTAGACCTATTGGAGCCCCACTGTTGTGAGAGGACAAGCATGAGGAGTCCTTTGGCCAGTTGAAGGCGGCCTTGACCGGAGAAGAGGTCTTGGCGTACCCTGACTATGGGCGCCCGTTCATCCTCCACACGGACGCCAGTAACGTGGGGCTAGGAGCGGTCTTGTCCCAGGTCCAGGATGGGAAGGAGAAGGTGATTGCCTACGCCAGCCGAAAACTCCGGCCGACCGAAAGGAACCCTGAGAACTATAGCTCCTTCAAGCTCGAGCTATTGGCGTTGGTGTGGGCTATCACAGAGCGGTTCCGCCACTACCTGGCGGCGGCAAAATTCACCGCGTTTACGGACAACAATCCGCTAACTCACCTGGACACGGCCAAGTTGGGCGCGCTGGAGCAGCGGTGGGTAGCCCGGTTAGCCAACTATGATTTCACCATAAAGTACCGAGCTGGTCGTGTCAACATCAATGCAGATGCACTCTCCCGGATGCCCCATTTGTCAGAAGAGGGGTGTGAGGATGACGACCTCGAGGAGATTGAGTTGCCTGCGTTTCACCAGCCGCCTACTGAGAGGGTACAAGTATGTCAGCAACGGGCGGACCTGGACCCGCGGCCCAGTCAAGAGTGGCAGGACGCCCAGGACCAAGCACCGGCTGTCCGCCTTGTCAAGACCCTGGTGGAACAAGGTGCTATGGGAATAGACCCTGCCGCTCCAGCCGAAGCCCAACGCTTGTGGAAAGAACGAAAACGGCTCTACCTACACCAAGGGAGGCTGTACCGTGAGCTGATCAACCCAAAGACCCATGAGAAAATATGCCAGTTGATCGTTCCTCAAGCTGAGGTTGCTACCGTCCTGCGGGCATACCATGATGGTGCTGGCCACTTCGGGTGGAAGAAGCTGGAGATGCTGTTGAGGGAGCGGTTCTATTGGAGTGGGATGCGTGAATCGGTGGAAGCCTGGTGCCGAGAGTGCGGTCCTTGTACACTGAGGAGAAAGGACGAGACTAGCCAGAGGGCACCGTTACATCCCATAGTCACCCATCAGCCGCTGGAGCTGGTCGCCCTGGACCATGTCAAACTCACCCCTAGCCGAAGTGGGTACACCTACGCGTTGACCATGGTAGACCACTACTCAAGATTCATGGTGGTAGTCCCCGTTAAGGACTTGACTGGTCGAACCGCTGCCCGAGCGTTCCAGGCCTATTTTTGCCGACCCCATGGGTACCCCGAGAAGGTGCTGACTGACCAAGGCCCGGCTTTTGAAGCAGAAGCGTTTCACGAATTCTGCCAGTTGTACGGCTGCAAGAAGATCCGGACCACTCCGTACCACGCCCAAACCAACGGCATGTGCGAGAAAATGAATCACTTGGTCCTGGGGCTCCTCAAGACGCTACCGCTGGAAGAACGGAACATGTGGCCGGAAAAGTTACCCGACTTGGTCGACATGTACAATAATATCCCATCCAGCTCGACGAAGTGCACCCCAGCGTATCTGATGAGGGCCCGGCCTGGCCGCCTGCCGGTGGATCTGGAGATGGGGTTGGAGGCTCCGGAAGCACTCCCTTCAACGGCAGAGTGGGAAAGTCGGAGGAGGGCCCAGTACCGGCAAATCCAGGAGTATGTGGAGAAAAACCTCAGTCGAAGTCGAGAACAGCAAGAGCACCGGTTCAACCAGAAGGCGCCTGCAGGTCCTTTCCAGCCAGGAGATGCGGTGCTGAAACGGATGAGAAAAGCCCACAAACTGGATGACCAGTGGGAGCAAGTCCCTTACGTCGTACAACCCACCGAGTGGGACAATGGGAAGACCTACCAGATCAGTCGTGACCAAGGGGGCACCCTGGCCACAGTTTCTCGGGACCATCTAAAGAAATGCCCCCCAGCGTTGAAAGCAGAGGCTGAAGTACCGGTTCCTCCACCAGTGGAAAAGGCAGCAGAGGTAATCCACACTGTAATGGGTGACTTCCCAGCAAACTGGCCTACACAGAACGGCGCGGTGATACTTCCAGTGATACTGTTCCCACAACCCGTGGATGAAGAAGTAGTGGAAGCAGTTAACCGTGAGCCAGAACCAGTGCCAGTGCCCAGGGATGAACCTGTACCCAGCCCCCCTGCACCTCCGCCTGCCCCACACTATAGCAGGGAGGAGGAACCGATTGTTCCCTCTACCCCACTGTCTAGCACCACTGACACCGGGCCCCGAAGGTCCACCCGTTCCAACCTAGGTAGACCCCCACTTAGGTACAGGGAGACCGTTCTATGAGTAAGAGGGGCCCGCAAATGTAAAAGAGTGTTGTGTGTTTGAAAAAGTTTGAAAGTTTGAAATGATGAAAATGAAAATGACCGAGTACTTCACCAGATTTGTTTGTGATTTGCAACCGGCTGGAGCCGGCACCGTTGTCCCCGTGGGGACCGTTTAAAATGCATGGGAACTATCCATGGACAAGCCCGTGAACTCTGCAGGGCAACCACAAACGTTAGTGGCATGTAAATATGTTGGGTACCGTTACCGTTTCCGCAATGCCGCCTCCGGAGAGGCAGGTTGGAGGGAGGGCCCTGAGCAGAGCAGGCCAGGGCCCAGCCACCAAAGGGACCGGTGGCTACCCTCTGGAGGGAAGGACAGATCCCGCTCGGGTGACTTGTGCTGGACTGTGGGTCAAGGGGTGCTGCCTGGGTTTTAGGGGCAGCATCAGGGCCAGGTTGCTTGGGTGGGAGAGAGCGGAAACCGTAACCGTACACCGTTGAAACGTTAAAGTAAAATGTGCCTCCCGTCTTGGGAAGAGTTGATTAAAAATGCTATGCATGTTATGTTTAACCCTGTTATCCCCTTTTTACAGAAAAATAAAACCGGTGTAGGACGGCAGCCCGCGGACGGTCTGCATTTTGCTAAGGGGGAATGTGTCGCCCTGGGCAAGCCAGGGGACACAGATAACAACACCACTACACCCCACACTCCAGGTAGGCACATCTGCTAACCAGAAATCCTTGTTGCCTTCCTCCAAGAGTCTGTTGATGCACACCAGGGGGTGGGCCAGGCGGTTGGCTCCGCCCACCAAGGAGCTCACAACTCTGGAGGCAGGAAGTAACCAGGCAGATAGCTCAGGGGAGAGCTTGAGAGAGGAGATGAGTCAGGGAGGAGGAAGTGAAAGGAGTGAGGAGAAGCCCAGGCAGGGGCTAGAGTAAACAACCAAGAAGTGAAAGTGGAGGAAAGAAAAGGAGTAAAGAAGGAAAGAAAGCCTGAGAGCCCAGCTTTGTGTAGGGCTAGAACAGCAAGGTCAGCGACGGCGGTGACTGTTTGGAGGGGGACAGTTTGGAAGTTCCTGGAAGGACCCCGTTGGCTGTGTGCCCGGTGGTCTGGAGCAGTGTTCCGAAGGACAGTCAGCACCAGGGCAGGGGCCTCTCGGACCCCGGCAAGGCTAGGAGTCGCCAAATTTGCCAAATCCGTCAGTGACGGGGACGCAGATCCCCCAGCAACCAAGTCCCGATTGACGGCAACAGCCTGACCATTACCGGGGAGACACCGCCACCGCCAAGGCACCAGTTTCCCCAGGGCCAGCGCCTGCGGGCAAAGTGTAGAGCTCCTCCGGCCCAGATTGCAGTCGGGGAGCGGGTAACCGGAGGGAATCCACCGCTACCATCAGACAACATAGGTGCAAGGAAGAGTAACGTCACCGTCACCTATCGGGAGTGCAGGTGCAGCCGTCTGTGGGACCGTCCTACCAGCCGTTGGTTTACCGTACAGACTGTGTCCGTGTGTCAGGCTGAGTGAGTACCATAGTGCCGCAAGGCACAGCGCTGCCCCCACGTCCCTGCGCCCTCCAGGCCCTACACTTCACATCTCATCACCGGGCCCCGGGATCACCAACCCCTACCCACGGAGGGGCAACACAACACCTGGCTGCTCCGCATCACCATCCCCGGGACCCCTATACTGAGCAGCGGTGGTGCAATCACCACAACCGTGGGTGGCGTCACGAACTATAACAATCCCCACACCCAACAAACACCCCCTTTCACTCACGGGCGAGGAGTGTCGCTCGAGACACCCCGGGATCCGGCCCACGGCTCGAGCCACCAGGAGCAACTGCCGGACCCGAGCAGAAGGGGTGAGCGCGGTGTGCTGACACCCTCCTCCCCGCCCGCGACACAAGAAGCCCAGAAAGTGACACATCACTGGAATCGGGGTCCCTGCTCCTACGTCATGCTGCTCTCAAATGGACAGTAAAAAATTGGTGATAGATTCTTTTTAAATATTATTTGAGCCCCACTTTTGTACTTTACCATGTGATCAACATGTTATCACTTCTATAATGGTCTTCAATAATTCGGTATTTATGTGTGTTATTGTAATGCTCGCGAGTGCGAGCAAGGAGTGCACCCACTGGGCCGCAGCACACAGTACACCTGAGGGGCGTGACTTTTGTGCACAACGGGTATTCACAAGAGCCTCTGATGATGAGTGAATTTGGCTGTGGGTAGCAACCAGGTGCCAAACAAGGAAAACATATGCAGTACCGCAGCACCGATCACCTGATTCAATACTGCGAGGGCAGGGAGACAATAACCACCAAGGCTCTGTACAATGGTGCTCACTAGAAGGGAACCAGTCCAGCAAAGATCATCATAAGAGAAGGCAGAAACGTGGCACACGCTGTTGTATAAAAGTCCTTGCTTTGTTATAAAGGTTCCCAGGACCCGTAGAAGCGCAGCAGCGTGAAATGGCCATCGTCCTTCAGAGTGCCAGCATCTCATCTCAGACCTGATCACCTTATATGCATTTATAATAAAGGACTTTTATACAACAGCGTGTGCCACAATTCTACCTTCTCCTATGATCTTAGCAACCAGGTGCCACTCAGGGAGACATAGTGGTGTGACAGCTGGCCCCAGGGGTAAGGACACTGACAATCTCTCATGTTACAAATGCAGCTGGGATAGCTGATGCAGCAGCCACAGACGGTATAGATGAGTACAGCAGCAGGTATGGCAGATACAGCTGGTATAGAATGATGCAGCAGCAGATACATTATGTATTGGAACATAGTGATACAGCACACAGCAATACAGCAGCGGCACAAGGGACCTGACAGCTACAAATGCGTCTTTAAAGTTTAGACCACATTGCCCAAGCACTTTCCATAAGAGGAGAGTGCCTTTGATACCTATGCCTCTCAGCCATAACTTGAGAGGCACTTCCGGGTTAGGGCTCGCTGGCCCTTTTAAGAATAGGTATGCATGCTCACCCAAAGTGTACATCCAGAAGGCCTGTGCGGCACGAGCAGGCACTGGGATCCGACGGCAGGGACTGGGGATGGAGCAGTCTTCGCTGAGCGGCCGGGAGGGTGAGTGTGCTGGGGGAGGGGGACAAGACAATGCGGGGATGCCCATACCTGCATTACTGTTATGCTTGCAAGGACCTTAACCACCTTTGATCCCATAAGCATGCTGCAGAGGCATCACAGGGGTAATCAAAGGTGCCCTCCTCTGTAACTGCTTTCTTGCTGCAATTGATATTGACCATGATGTAATCCATGGCAGAATATGTGTTATGTATCCCAGTCTTGAACAAACAACGTGCACCTAAAGTGGGCTTTACACGCTATGATATATCTAACGAGATGTCGGCGGAGTCATGTCGTAAGTGATGCACATCCGGCATCGTTAGTGATATCGTAGTGTGTGACAGCTATGAACGAGCAGAAATACTCACCTTCTCGTTCATCGTTGATACGTCGCTCACTTTCAAAAAATTCGAACGTCCTGTTGTTCATTGTTCCCGAGGCAGAACACGTCGCTCCGTGTGACACCCCGGGAACGATGAACTGCAGCTTACCTGCATCCCGCCGGCAATGCTGAAGGAAGGAGGTGGGCGGGATGTTTATGTCCCGCTCATCTCCGCCCCTCCGCTTCTATTGGCCAGCCGCTGTGTGACATCGCTGTGACGCCGAACGCCCCTCCCCCTTCAGGAAGAGGATGTTTGCCGCCCACGAGCAAGGTTGTTTGGAAGGTAAGTACGTGTGACGGGGGTTACTGCATTGTGCGACACGGGAAAGAAATTGCCCGTGCCACACAAACGATGGGGGCGGGTGCGATCGCAAATGCGATCACACGAGAAATCGACACATGTAAAGCAGCCTTAAGTATTTCTGTATCAGGAATTTCTGCTAAGTGCACATGATATTGGACTTCCACATGACCTGCAACACCGGGGTCACATCAAACTCAATTTGGAAGCAATATTTCCCAGTCCATCTTGCATTCTGTAGCATCTAGCTCGCTGGTGTAACAATGTATCATCTCTCTGGGAATCGCACAACGTGAATGATAGTAATTGATGCTTCAGGCTCCTTTCTCTCCGATGCAACATCTGCACTGGATGGCGTTCATGGTTTTCTGAGATGAGGTAAAAAACAGAAGGAAAGATATCCAATAACCAAAATGAGCTTAGAAAATAGGAGTTTTCTACATCTGCCAGTTTTTGAACAGAGAAACAGAAGATGATCTGTCTGGCTATTTCCATTAGTAGAGCGAAAAGCGGGATAATAAAGTAACGGAATACACTCTCCGCGGCTAACAAATTGTGAATTGAATTATGTGTGACAAGGGTTAAGAATATGAGCCGCAGCATTTTCATGTATTCCCATGGGTGAATGTCTGTTCGCAGTAGATTTTGGAATATGGAGAAAATTTAAAAAGTAAAAAAAAATACTATACTCTATAGACAACTAAACATAATGATGCCGAGCTGTTTGTAATGGCCACTAATCATAACAGGCTTATACAGTGCCTTGCGAAAGTATTCGGCCCCCTTGAATTTTTCAACCTTTTCCCACATTTCAGGCTTCAAACATAAAGATAAAAATTTTAATGTTATGGTGAAGAATCAACAACAGTGGGACACAATTGTGAAGTTGAACAAAATTTATTGCTTATTTTAAACTTTTTTAAAAAATAAATAACTGAAAATTGGGGCGTGCATTATTATTCATCCCCTTTACTTTCAGTGCAGCAAACTCACTCCAGAAGTTCATTGAGGATCTCTGAATGATCCAATGTTGTCCTAAATGACTGATGATGATAAATATAATCCACCTGTGTGTAATCAAGTCTCCGTATAAATGCACCTGCTCTGTGATAGTCTCAGTGTTCTGTTTAAAGATCAGATAGCATCATGAAGAACAAGGAACACAACAAGCAGGCCCGTGATACTGCTGTGGAGAAGTTTAAACATCCCAAGGAGCACTGTGCAAGTGATCATATTGAAATGGAAGGAGTATCATGTAACGGGGTGCCAGGGGCGCCTCTGGGCTTGTAGTCGTGGCCCCTTCTGTCAGGCTTACCCCTGGCTCCGCCGTCACTATCGGGACGGGAGATGTCTTGGTGGGGCAGAGTGTGGTGGTGCAGATGTCGTCCGACGTATAAACACTCTCCAGGCATGGTTCGATGCAAATTAAAGACATTCTTTATTTCACAACTCTTTCCAAAAACCGGCAGTTACAGATGACTTCACGTTCTTTTCTTAGCTGGGGAAAGCCTGCCCTGACGTCTCCTCCAGTGGGGATGTGCCCGGCTACTCTACTTCACCTGGCTCCCACTTATGGCTACCCACAGCCCGGACCCACACCGGGACTGCTTCGCACTATGAGGTTCCACCCGCTCCTTTTCTCTCCGGCTTCCCTGTTCTTCCAGCTCCCTTCTTTCTTTCTTTCTTTCTGCCCACTCAGCTCCACACTCTGCCCCTGGCTGTTTCTTCTCTCCCGTCCCGGACACAACAGCCTTCAGCACACACTTCCTTTCCCCCTAAGCTGCCGGCTCCTCCTCCCTCCTGTACAGTTTTTATGGGGACAGCATTAACCACTTCAGAGAAAACCTGTGCTTCCTTGTAAGGGGTCTGCCCACCCCTTACATACCTCCCCTCTTTAAGCCTAAGCCTCCCGGCAAGGCACAAATCTAAAATCACATTTTAAAACTAAACAAAGTAATTTTAATGAAACTGCGAACATGTTCACCTGAGGGCACCCGCAAGGGCACACCAGTCCAGCGCCCGGAGTTCCTCCTGGAAGCTCCCGGTCTTAGTCGTGCCCGGAGGCCGTCGGCAGGCACTCCCGGTCTTAGTGGAGTTTCTGCCCGGAGGCTTTTGCAGCACTCCCGGTCTTAGACGTTAGCTGGCAGGAACACAACTCGGCAAAAATCTTAACGACGCGGAGGGAGCCCCTGGCTCAGTCCAGCTTCAGGCTCTCTTCCGGGCTCAGCAACTTGAACGGTTACAAACAACACACCTTCTTCCGGCTCAAAACAACGCCGGTGTTGAACAAATACAGGCCCGCCATCTTCCGGTCTTGAAAAGTCACTCCGGATGATATGCACGTTGCCATTCGGCTCGTTGGGCCTGCACGTACTCCGACAGGGACTGTCCGGGCAACCGGCGCAGCCTCCGGAAGGGCTCGTAGTTGGCGGGTTGCTCCAACGTCTCGGTCTCCGGCTTGGTCTCTTCTGCCCCCGACGGGGGTGAGGGGGTCAGTGCACGGGACGGCTGAGGGCTGCCCATGACGATGACCGGATGAGTGGTCAGGTTTTGGTGGATAGCCAACACCGCCGGGGTCCCCTTCTCCGGGTCAGCGCTCGGTCCGGGCATCACTTCCGGAGCTACGGCCCATGTGCGTCTCGGGTGGGAGAGTTCAGCTAGCACCGGTCTTTGCTGCGACCGCCGCCGGTACTGGCATTCCTCCCAATCGATTTCCTGTTGCCACTGTGCGGCCTCTTGTGTAGTGGGCCGCTCCGGTCCTCCTGGCACAGCCGGTAGGTTAAGGGTGGGTCCTTCCGCAGCCACAGTCTGCTTCGGGCGTCCTCTGCCCAGGCTAGTTGCTACTAGTGCGGCTACCGCAGCTTGCTGTCTTCCTGGAGTCTCCATCTTGCTCGGAGTCAGCGTTTCTGGTAATGGCGTCGGGGTCAGTGGAGATGCTGGAGGAAGTGGAGGCGGGCTTACTTTTCCCGCTCTTGGGTATACTCCACCCCCAGTCTCACACATCAGGTCGACCCCTACGCGGCGGTTCTTCTTTTTCTCTGGAACACCGCCCACTTCACATATCTTCCTTCGTGCCCTGGGACCGGCACCTCCCCTCTTTGGGCGGAGTACTCCGAACTTCTTTTTCGGCACCGGCCAGCCCCAGGCTCTTCTTTTGGCGCCAATTCTGCGCGCGCTTTCTGTGTCTTCACAGACAACGGCCATCTTGCCGCCATCTTGTGCCCGGTCCAACGCCTTAGGCACTTCTTCCTCTTCCCACCATGGGATCGGGACTCTTTTCCAATACTCTGGATCCAGTGTCCTCGGCATCACTTGATCTCCTTCTTCTTGGAGCGGGACCCCTTGCATATGATCCGGATCCTGACGACTACGCCACATGTAACGGGGTGCCAGGGGCGCCTCTGGGCTTGTAGTCGTGGCCCCTTCTGTCAGGCTTACCCCTGGCTCCGCCGTCACTATCGGGACGGGAGATGTCTTGGTGGGGCAGAGTGTGGTGGTGCAGATGTCGTCCGACGTATAAACACTCTCCAGGCATGGTTCGATGCAAATAAAAGACATTCTTTATTTCACAACTCTTTCCAAAAACCGGCAGTTACAGATGACTTCACGTTCTTTTCTTAGCTGGGGAAAGCCTGCCCTGACGTCTCCTCCAGTGGGGATGTGCCCGGCTACTCTACTTCACCTGGTTCCCACTTATGGCTACCCACAGCCCGGACCCACACCGGGACTGCTTCGCACTATGAGGTTCCGCCCGCTCCTTTTCTCTCCGGCTTCCCTGTTCTTCCAGCTCCCTTCTTTCTTTCTTTCTTTCTGGCCACTCAGCTCCACACTCTGCCCCTGGCTGTTTCTTCTCTCCCATCCCGGACACAACTGCCTTCAGCACACACTTCCTTTCCCCCTAAGCTGCCGGCTCCTCCTCCCTCCTGTACAGTTTCTATGGGGACAGCATTAACCACTTCAGAGAAAACCTGTGCTTCCTTGTAAGGGGTCTGCCCACCCCTTACAATCATACCACTGCAAATCTACCAAGACGCGGACGTCCATCCAAACTTTCATCTCAAACAAGGAGAAGACGGATCAGAGAAGCAGCCAAGACGCCCATGATCACTCTGGATGAACTGTAAAGATCTATAGCTGAGGTAGGAGAGTCTGTCCATAGGACAACAATCAGTCGTACACTGCACAAATCTGGCCTTTATGGAAGAGTGGCAAGGAGAAAGCCATTTCTCAAAGATATCCATAAAAAGTGTTGTTTAAAGTGTGCCACAAGCCACCTGGGAGACACACCAAACATGTGGAAGAAGTTGCTGTGGTCAGATGAAACCAAAACCAAGCTATTTGGGCTCAATGCCAAAAGATATGTTTGGCGTAAAAGCAACACAGCTCATCACCCTGAACACACCATACCACTGTCAAACATGGTGGTGGCAGCATCATGGTTTGGGTCTGCTTTTCTTCATCAGGGAAGGGGGAAGATGGTTGAAATTAATTGGAAAATGGATGGAGACAAATACAGGACCATTCTTGAAGAAAACCTGTTGGAGTCTGCAAAAGACCTGAGACTGGGACGGAGATTTGTCTTCCAACAAGACAATTATCCCAAACATAAAGCAAAATCTACAATGGAATGGTTCACAAATAAACGTATCCAGGTGTTAGAATGGCCAAGTCAAAGTCCAGACCTGAATCCAATCGAGAATCTGTGGAAAGAGCTGAAAACTGCTGTTCACAAACGCTCTCCATCCTACCTCACTCAGCTCCAGCTGTTTACAAAGGAAGAATGGTCAAGAATTTCAGTCTCTCGATGTGCAAAACTGATAGAGACATACCCCAAGGGACTTGCAGCTGTAATCGCAGCAAAAGGTGGCGCTACAAAGTATTAACTTAAAGGGGAAGAATAATATTGCACGCCCCAATTTTCAGTTATTTTTTTTAAAAGTTTAAAATAAGCAATAAATTTCATTCAACTTCACAATTGTGTCCCACTTGTTGTTGATTCTTCACCATAACATTAAAAATTTTATCTTTATGTTTGAAGCTTGAAATGTGGGAAAAGGTTGAAAAATTCAAGGGGGCCGAATACTTTCGCAAGCCACTGTAGTTTCATTATAGTATGTAAAAACCTCATTGAATTTAAGATTTACTTTTTAGTTACAAAGGAACTTCTGCTGTATTACATCACATTTCTCAGAGTAATAGATTTGTTATTTTTTACAACCTAATAAGGCCGAATCCTCCGGACAGGCATATTGCATGTCATTCTTGATGGAGGTATATACATAGGCATAAGGTCAATGCAGTGCACATGATCAGAAGTCCCCAGCACTTCTGGTCATGCAGACTACACCACATTGAAGCCGGGACACATAAACCCGGCTTCATAGTGTGCATGACCGGAAGTCCGCAGATCATGCACACTGAGCCGAAACCAAGCATCGGGCACGGTGGCAGCAGAGGTGACCACAACCATGCCTCTGACTCTGCACATTCATTAGCATGTTAGCACGTCCACAGGGGCATGCTTACATGCTAAGGGGGCCAACTAGCCAAGAGAACTAACGCCCTTGCGACTAGTCACTGGCCTCATTAGCATATGATAAAAGATCTTTAGAAATACTATTTCTGCAGATCTCATTATCTATGCTACTAGATGCAAGGACGATTAGGCAGCGATTAGAAATATACACCCAGAACTGCTTGTGGTTCTGGGTGCATATTGCACCTGACAGGTTCCCTTTAAGGAAGTCTTTTTCCTTATGGTCTCATAAAAGGGAGAAAAAAGATATCAGAAAAAAATATTAAGATCTAAGAAAACAGAGGTAAGATATAAGAAAAAAAACCAAGAAAATACTTACATATGAAATTACAGCTAAGTATATGCAAAAATAATGGTAACATGTCTAGTGTCAAAAGGATAAACGTAGATAAATTTGATGTGCAAAAAGAACATATCTATGTTGTACAAACTAGAGAAGGTAGGCACTCACCGCATGAATAATACAAATGAAAGCAGGCTGATAAAGCGTATAGTGTGTGTTAAATGCCGGCCCTCTGCATTTTAAATTGTTCCCATAATATGACGCACCGCAGGTCGTGGGTCGCAACGAAGCGCATAAAGCCAACGTGACCCAGATGTGACACCTGTTAAGTGCGATGATACAGATCTGCCGCAAAACGGGGTGTAACATAAAGTGCTATTAGTATAATAAGATTATAAAGTAAAATGTGGTATAATACCGACCATTGGTAATATCCCTTTCAGAAATGTAGTATTAAATTGAATTACACATGAAAAATGGAAACATTACATAAGCAAATTTCCTTTATCTTATGCAGGAAAACTATTGTGTCACGCTAGGTAAGGGGAAGTACCAAGTGCACGGTGAAAGGGAAGGGAAATCCTGCTTCTAGGGAAAGGGAAGATGGTGACCCCTGACCGAAGCTACTGCTGGTCCCTGGGACCCTCACTACCCTAGATAGGTTCCGCACCCATGTGCCGAGCTGGATACCTGACCCTAGGTATCCATAGTGCTGAGCCCTAAATAGGGAATGACTGGGATGAGGTCTTTCTCAACCCCACTAAACAACTATAGAAGACACAAGGGGAACACACAGGGGGAAAAGCATGAACTACTTATCATTAGATGACTCAGGTAGAAGTTCAGCTCTGACTGACTGACTGACCCCTCCCACCAGGCTGGCTATACCCAGGTACTCGTTCCCATGGCGACCATCCCCTTGCGAGGTTAATCCTCTATGCCCAGTGTGGAGAGGAGAACTAGGATTTAGATTGTGTTTTGGTGGAAAAAGCACTGGTACTGTCTGCTATTTCATCCTTTTTCTCTGGTCGATTCCTAAAACTGAATATGGACAAAACAGAATTCATTGTCTTTCCTCCTCCTCACTCAACCCCCCCCTCCCCCACCTGACATATCCCTCAATGTCAATGACTGCTCACTTTCCCCAGTGCCACGTGCTCGCTGCCTGGGAGCAATCCTAGACTCTGATCTCTTTTTCAAGCCACACATCCAAGCCCCCTTCACCTCTTGCCGCCTCCAACTCAAAAATATTTCCCGGATCAGTACATTCCTTTCCCAAGAAGCTGCAAAAACCCTAGTACATGCCCTTATTATCTCCTGCCTGAATTATTGCAACCTCCTGCTTTGTGGCCTCCCTTCTAACAGTCTCACACCCCTACAATCTATTCTGCCCAGCTAATCCACCTGTGTCCCCGCTACTCCCCGACCTCTCCTCTCTGCCAATCCCTTCACTGGCTTCCCATTGCCCGATTCCAGTTCAAAACACTAACCATGAGATATAAAGCCATCAACAACCTGTCTCCTCCCTACAACTGTGACCTAGTCTCCCGGTACTTACCTGCACATAACCTTCTATCCTCACAAGATCTCCTTCTCTACTCCCCTCTCATCTCCTCTTCCCACCATCGCATCCAAGATTTCTCCTGTGCCTCCCACATACTCTGGAATGCTCTGCCACAACACATCAGACTCTCACCTACCTTGACAAGCTTCAAAAGGAACCTGAAGACCCACCTCTTCCGACAAGCCTACAACCTGCCGTAACCCTCAGTCTGATATAGCGCCGCACAACCAGTTCTACCCTAACCTACTGTATCCTGACCTATCCCTTGTAGACTGTGAGCCCTCATGGGCAGGGACCTCTATCCTCCTGTACCAGTCTGTGCCTTGTATTGTTTATAATTATTGTACTTGTCCCTATTATGTATACCCCTTTCACATGTAAAGCGCCATGGAATTGATGGCGCTATAATAATAAATAATAATAATAATAATAAAAATAATAATACTCTAGGTCCCAGGGGGTAGGTCCTGCATCCCCAAGAGGATGTAGTTCCCTGTAGTGCCCTGAGGGTCTCAGGGGCGCTACACATACAGTAGACAATCTGGATCCACTGTTCATATTTATTGCTCCCATGTGGAGAATTCAGTGGTCAGGATAAGTCAGTCAACTCTGCTGACTGATTGGAATTTTATTCAGATTTAATTCTGTAGTGGGAAGGAGGTGTTTGCTGCTGCTGCCACCTTCTGTTGCTTGGTGTAGAAGTAACCCTGAAGTTTTGTTGTTTTCTCCTTACCCTACTTACCTCCTGGGCACCTTTTGTAGTCCCCCTTGTGTTTGCTTTTGTGTGCATGAGTTTTGTTGCCCCCCCCTGTATGTGTTGTTTGTCAGTGGGATTTTGTGACTACTGTCCCAGTGGTGGGTGTGGAGGGTGTTACATCAGGGTCTTGGAAAGGAGATAGGGACACGCTGGGGGCCCAGACCTCACTACCATCGAGTGTACCTCTGGGTTGAGGGTCAGCTCAGGGTGCTATCTCGTCTGAGGGCCAGCTTAGAGGTCCTTATCTAGCCACATCCCACTCACCAGTGTGGCAATGTGTTTCTGATGACTACACTGGGTGCAGACTTATTAGGCAAGTTGTATTTTAGAGGATTTTTTGTTATTCATCAACAACTATGTTCTCAATCAACCCAAAAGACTCATAAATATCAAAGCTTAATATTTTTGGAAGTTGGAGTGGTTTTTTTTTAGATTTGGCTATTTTAGGAGGATATCTGTTTGTGCAGGTAACTATTACTGTGCAGAATTATTAGGCAACGTAATAAAAACCAAATATATTCCCATCTCACTTGTTTATTTTAAGAAGGTAAACCAATATAACTGCACAAAATTTAGAAATAAACATTTCTGACATGCAAAAACAAAGCCCAAAAAAATTAGTGACCAATATAGCCACCTTTCTTTATGATGACACCCAACAGCCTACCATCCATAGATTCTGTCAGTTGCTTGATCTGTTTACGGTCAACATTGCATGCAGCAGCCACCACAGCCTCCCAGACACTGTTCCGAGAGTACTGTTTTCCCTCCCTGTAGATCTTACATTTTTTGAGGGACCACAGGTTCTCTATAGGGTTCAGATCAGGTGAACAAGGGGGCATGTCATTATTTTTTTCATCTTTTAGACATTTACTCACCAGCCAGGCTGTGGAGTAGTTGGATGCATGTGATGGAGCATTGTCCTGCATGAAAATCAAGTTTTTCTTGAACGATACCGACTTCTTCCTGTACCACTGCTTGAAGAAGTTGTCTTCCAGAAACTGGCAGTAGGTCTGGGAGTTGAGCTTCACTCCATCTTCAATCCGAAAAGGTCCCACAAGTTCATCATTGATGAGACCAGCCCATACCAGTATTTCACCTCCACCTTGCTGGCGTCTGAGTCGGAGTGGAGCTCTCTGCCCTTTACTGATCCAGCCTCTGGCCCATCCATCTGGCCCATCAAGAGTCACTCTCATTTCATCAGTCCATAAACCTTTGAAAAATCAGTCTTAAGATATTTCTTAAAAATAAGGAATAACGTTTGGAACACCATTCTAAGTCTGAACTGGGTGCAAAAACCTAAAAAAACATCACTATGGGGAGATAAGGTATGCACACCAGTGACTATGTAAGGGGAATACATGAAATAGCAGAAACTGCTGTGTGAATACTGACTTGAAAAATCCAATAGCTATATGTAAGAGTGAAAATGTGAAAAATGGAATCTGCATTACTGCCATGAACATATGAATCAAGAGAAATTTAGCTACTGAATTGATCAATGCAATAGAGCCCCAACACTACGCCAAAGTATTTCTCTACGTTGGGGTCCCTAGCTTGTGTGTGTCCTCTCATGCAGTTAAAAAACTTACCGTGTATGGGAAGCTGAGACCCAGGCTATTTATGCGTATGATATGGATTGGCAATAGGTGTGGTTGGGGAGGGTTCACAAACGAAAAACTACTAACAAATAAGGAATAACGTTTGGAACACCATTGTAAGTCTGAACTGGGTGCAAAAACCTAAAAAAACATCACTATGGGGAGATAAGGTATGCACACCAGTGACTATGTAAGGGGAATACATGAAATAGCAGAAACTGCTGTGTGAATACTGACTTGAAAAATCCAATAGCTATATGTAAGAGTGAAAATGTGAAAAATGGAATCTGCATTACTGCCATGAACATATGATATGATTCTCTTGATTCATATGTTCTCTTGATTCATATGTTCATGACAGTAATGCAGATTCCATTTTTCACTCTTACATATAGCTATTGGATTTTTCAAGTCAGTATTCACACAGCAGTTTCTGCTATTTCATGTATTCCCCTTACATAGTCACTGGTGTGCATACCTTATCTCCCCATAGTGATGTTTTTTTAGGTTTTTGCACCCAGTTCGGACTTAGAATGGTGTTCCAAACGTTATTCCTATTTGTTAGTATTTTTTCGTTTGTGAACCCTCCCCAACCACACCTATTGCCAATCCATATCATACGCATAAATAGCCTGGGTCTCAGCTTCCCATACACGGTAAGTTTTTTAACTGCATGAGAGGACACACACAAGCTAGGGACCCCAACGTAGAGAAATACTTTGGCGTAGTGTTGGGGCTCTATTGCATTGATCAATTCAGTAGCTAAATTTCTCTTGATTCATATGTTCATGGCAGTAATGCAGATTCCATTTTTCACATTTTCACTCTTACATATAGCTATTGGATTTTTCAAGTCAGTATTCACACAGCAGTTTCTGCTATTTCATGTATTCCCCTTACATAGTCACTGGTGTGCATACCTTATCTCCCCATATTAAGATATTTCTTGGCTGAGTCTTGACGTTTTATCTTATGTTTCTTGTTCAAAGGTGGTGGTTTTTCAGCCTTCCTTACCTTGGCCATGTCCCTGAGTATGGCACACATTTTGCTTTTTGATACTCCAGTAACGTTGTAGCTCTGAAATATGGCCAAACTATTGGCAAATGGCATCTTGGCAGCTTCACGCTTCATTTTCTTCAATTTATGGCCAGTTATTTTGCACCTTTTTTGCCCAACACGCTTCTTGCGACCATGTTGGCTATTTGCCATGAAACGCTTGATTGTTCAGTGATCACGCTTCAAAAGTTTGGCAATTTCAAGACTGCTGCATCCCTCTGCAAGACATCTCACAATTTTGGACCTTTCAGAGCCCGTCAAATCTCTCTTCTGACCAATTTTGCCAAAGGAAAGGAAGTTGCCTAATAATTAAGCACACCTTATATAGGGTGTTTATGTCATTACACCGCACCCATCCTCATTACAGAGATGCACATCACCTGATTTACTTAATTGGTAGTTGGCTCTCAGCCTATACAGCTAGGAGTAGGATAACATGTATAAAACTTATCATGTGATCAAAATACTCATTTGCGTAATAATTTTGCACAGAGTGTAGTCCAAAACAGGTTCCTGGTGTCTTCTCCTTGCCTTGATCCTCTTGACTGATGCACATATATAAGAGACCTTTCAGTTATTCAGACTTTATTATTAATAATTTAAAGTGATGAGGCACTTAACAGGATGAAATTGCTTTCCGTGTCCTTGTTGTTTACAGTTCCCCTTGGTATTGGTACCAATACGAATTTTATAGTTTGTATATTTGTTTGTTTTTATTTTCTTGTTCTTCACCCTGCATATAGGTATCTATACATTATTCCAATCTTACTACTGTACAAAATCAAGGAGAATCTATGAAATGTATAAACACAACAATCTTCATTAAACCATGATATTATTAAAAATTATAAAAGACAGCGAAAATACATGAATCACAAAAGAATATGGTGAAGTGCTGCAGAGATCTAAAAATCTACTAGTGCTAATGTGACACCCTGGGCAAGCCAGGGGTCACAGGTCATGACACCACCACACCCTACACCCCAGTTAGGAACACCAAAGCTAACCAAAAATCCTTGTTGGCTTCCTCCAGGAGCTGGTGTCCACACCAGGGGGTGGGCCAAGCGGTTGGCTCCGCCCACCAAGGAGTTCACAGCTCTGGAGGCAGGAAAACCAGGCAGATGAGAGTCCAGCTAGGGACGGAAAGGAGTAAACAGTGAAGTGAAGTGAAGTGGTAGAGGAGCGAAGGAGAGAAGCTGAGGAAAGGGAAAGTGACAGTTTGTAAAGCCTGAAGTTAGTCCGGGTGTGTGCCCCGGACTGAGAGACAGCAAGGTCAGCAGACGGCGGTGACTGTCTGCAGGGGTGACTGCTTGGAAGTTGCTGGAAGGACCGCGGACGGGTGGTGGCGGTACCGGAGCGGTATACAAAGAGCAGTCAGCACCAGGGCAGGGGCCTTTCGGATCCCGGCAAGGCTAGGAGTCGCCATAATTTGCCAAATCCATCAGTGAAGGGGACGACTGTCTCCCAACAACCAAGTCCCGATTGAAGGCAACAGTCCAACCGTAACCGAGAAACACCGCCACCGCCAGGGCACCAGTTTCTCAGGGCCAGCGCCTGCGGGCAAAGTAGGGCTCCTCCGGCCCATATCCAAGCCGGGGAGCGGGTTACCGGTGGGAACCCATCGCAACCATCATCATCTTAGGTGCAGGAAAAAGGGACCGTCACCGTCACCTACTGGGGAAAGCAAGTGCAGCCGTACAAAACACACTTTCGAGCCGTGTGTTTTACCAAGAACTGTGTCGTCGTCTCAGGCTGAGTGAGTACCACAGTGCCGCAAGGCACAGAGCTGTCCCCGCGTCCCTGCATCCCACCAAGCCCTGCATCACCCATCTCATCACTGGGCCCCGGGACCACCAACCCCCCTACCCACGGAGGGGAGGATTAACATCCAGCTGCCCCATACCATCACTCCCGGGATCCCCATACAGAGTAGCGGTGGTGTCTACAAATCACCACAACCGTGGGTGGCGTCACGGACAATAAACAATCCCCACACCCAAACCCCCCTTTCACTCACGGGCGAGGAGCGCCACTAGAGTCCCCGGGATCCGGCCCATCGCTCGAGCCACCGAGCAGCAGCAGGCCGCAGCAGCCGCGGCAGCCGGACCCGAGCAGTAGGGAGAGCGCGGCGTCCCCTCCTCCTCCCGCGACACTAGTACATAAACAGTCCAGGTAATAAATCATCAGTAAACAGACCAACTGCAAATACTGTATAATGCATAATGCAAAGGTTTGAGAATAGCCCTACCGACATAGCAATCAAATCAACCATGTTGTTCAAATTACTCCATATAGGAACCAGAAGTTAAAAAAATCAGGTAAAAGAGGACCTTCCAAAATTAATATAAAGCATCACATAATACTAGAGTCAATAGCCCATCCACCAATACCTCCCATAATGTGCGTTTCATGTTAGCTTCTTCAAAAGAGGCTTGAGAAACTACATAAAAAAGGTTATTTAAAGGGAATCTGGGAATCTCTTACCAGGTTTTTGCCACCCAATTTTTGCGCAGCATAACTTAAGCCTGCTTTACACCTTGCAATTAAGCATAAGATATCGTATGCGATCGTACCCGCCCCATCGTATGTGCGACACGTTCAATTTGTTGAACGTGCCGCACAAACGATTATTTACCGTCACACGTACTTACCCGTCCATACAACCTCGATGTGGGCGGCGAACATCCACTTCCTGGAGTGGGAGGGACGTTCGGCGTCACAGCGACGTCACGCGGCAGCCGGCCAATAGAAGCCGAGGGGTGGAGATGAGCGGGACATAAACATCCCGCCCACCTCCTTCCTTCCACATAGTCGACGGGAGCCGCGTGACGCAGGTAAGCTGTGTTCATCGTTCCCGGGGTGTCACACAGTACGATGTGTGCTACCCCGGGTACGATGAACAACCTGACGTTCAATTTTTAAGAATTGAACGACATGCATGCGATGAACGTTTTACCGTTCAATCGCAATCACACGTACCTGTTACACACACACACTACAATGTACCTTACGACGTGACCCCGCCGACACATCGCAAGATATATTGTAGCGTCTAAGCGGGCTTTAGGGGCAGAGATCCTGATTCCAGTGATGTGTCACTTACTGGGCTGCTTAGTGTAGTTATGATAAAATCGCTGTTTAATCAGCAGTAGATTATCATTACTGATGCCAGGTAGTCCAGCATATTCATGAGCTCTGTATAACTTTCTAGATCCGCACCAAAGAAAATATTGATTTTATCAAAATGACAGCAAACAGCCCAGTAAGACACATCGCTGAAATCAGGGTCTCTGTTTCTACATTATGCTGCTCTTATGCTGGTGACAGATTCCCTTTAATAGAGGAATTGCCCATTAATTAATTTACCTGTGATTAGGCAGCTGAGTATTGGTGCTTACAACAATGATATCGTACACCAAACCTCTGGCTTTGGTGTAAAGTGCAGCGCCGCCATGTCACTCGCTCACACATCAGAGGAAGCGACAGGCACACTGCACACACTAGAAATGCATTGTCCAGAAGACTAGGATTCTGGACTGTTTAATCAAGGCAAGTGCACACTGCCCACCACTTCATTATCAGATTACAAGAAAAACAGGCTGAATACAATGCGATTAAATAATATAAAAACCCAGAAGAGAAAGGTATGTGAAAATTATTAATAAGCCAAAGTTGTGTATGGCAATGAGAAATGCAAAAATAAATAATGGTAATAATATATAATAAATAAAAAGATGTGAAATGATTAGTGTGTAGGTAAATGAGAGGTGCAACAAAATAAAAAGTGAAAATAACAGAATGAGACGGAAAAATGTTGAAATTCAAAGTGTAAAATGAGGAACACGAAGCAACAAATATAGATATTAATTGTATGAATAAGTCATGTGTGCGCTATTACAAAAAATAAGGGTAAATTAAAAAGAAGAATGATAAAGTGAAAATTTGTTGGTAAAATAAACCAATCTGTAAATCAAGTGATTAAGCTACATGTTGAACACATTAGAGTTTTACATATCCCAAAAGGATGCAAATTAAAAATACAATAATAATGTATTAAATAGTATACGTGAAATGTTAAAATGTAGTAAAATAGAATATTACCGTAACTAAAAAAAAAATAAAATAATGGAAGATAGAATACAAAGAACTGCAAAGGTGAAAGAGAAATAAAGAAACAAAATAAAAAAATAGGGAAAAAATCTAGAACCAACAAGACAAAAAAACCCCACTTCAAAATCTGTTATTATTAAATATGCATTAAAAATATGGCACCAAAGGAATATAAGTATATAGGCAGAGTCTCCGTCCTTATTTGGATTTTCGGAAAGTGAATCAGATTACCGTCCAAGACCCATATCCTCTTCCTCTGATTTCAGATCTATTCAACTAGATTGTGGGAGCTAAATGGTTCTCCAAGTTGGACTTAATGGGGCCTAAAATGATATAGAAAAAATATGGTTTGCAGCACCAATGGTCAGATATATGTGCACATGTGCAATACAACACACAGTCTCAGCACATCCAGAGGCACACGTTCAGTTCAAGGGATTTACTTGAAATAAAACATACCAGTAGATAAAGAAGACAGGGTCCATGTTTTAATCCATCATGTAACACAGCAACGTTTCGACTTCAAAGTCTTTTTCAAGCATTAGAATTAAGGAGGGCACCATACTTAATCAACCTCATGATATCTTCTCCGACTTTTACAAAGATCTGTACATTTCCAGACTCTCATGCTTAAGGGAGCAAATATCTCTGTATCTCAATGATGTTCCCCTCCCCAAAATATCACAGGCGCATCGAAATTATCTTAACAGGGCAATGCAGTTAAAGGGGATAGAAATCGCAGTAGCCTTTATGGCCAATAAGTCACAAGGACTAGACGTTTTGCCGACGGGAATTTATAAAAAGTTTGGGGACATGTTTTTGACACAGTTATTGACTACATTTCAAAAAGTACTAAGTATTACTACTATTACCACCTCCCCAATCTATGCAGGAGGTGGTAATAGTAGTAATACTTAAACCGAGTAAGGATCCCCTTCTACCCAACTCATATAAGCCCATCTCCCTGTTCTCTATTGATATTAAGATCTTAGCCAAAGTTGGCGCCATGAGATTGAGTATTGTGATAACAAATGTCATACATGAGGATCAATCAGGATTCATGTCTGCTAGGTCTACAGCGGTCAATATCCGTAGGTTATACCTTAATCTCCAGCTGCCAGTAGATAATGCTGATGAGAGTCATATGCTCACTTCATGCGGCTAAGGCCCTTGACTCAGTTGAGTGGGAATATTTATGAGCAGTATTGGAAAAGGTGTGCTTGGGGTCCACTTTTATTTCCTGGGTCAAATTACTATATGATAGTCCCTTGGGTAGGATAAAAGTGAATTGGGAGACTTTCTCCGGTCTTTACTTTAAAAAAGGGCATAAGGCAGGGCTGTCCTCCCCCCTACTCTTTGCACTGGCGATCAAACCCCTCGCGGCAATTGTCAGGAAGCACCCTAGCATAACAGATTTCTGTAGGGGCAACGTGAAGGAGAAGGTGGCCATTTACGCTGATGACGCACTCCTGTTCCTGGCGGATGCTTCATTTAGCTTAAGAGTAGCAATTGAAAAATTTGGAATATATTCTGTTCTAGTTATCAAATGGCATAAATGAGTGTTTCTCCCAGTAGACAATGTTAACAGCCTAGCAATTTATGCAAGCTCGGAAATGCAAGTGGTATCACAAGTTAAACACCTGGGTTTCCGGAATATGAAACTTTGAACCTCATACCGATACTTAAAAAATTTCAGGACAAACTGAATACGTGGGTTAAATTGCGCTATCTGTATTGGGACATACCAATCTCATAGAAATGATCTGGATGCCTCAAGTGCTATATGTTTTACATAATGCCCCTATCTAGATATAAAAAATATACTTTTATAAAGTAGATAGCATTTTTAGAAAGTTAATATGGGGTAAAATGGCTCCTAGACCTTAGATTAGAAACGCTGCAGTGGAATAAGAGATCGGGGGGATTGGTGGTTCCGAACCCATAGGTATACTTTGTAGCTGCCCAGCTTCAGCATATTCGGGGATGGTACAATCTGGGGGCGGGCTGGTATCCAATGTTTGCTACTTCAAAAATATTTTAAACGTTGGACTTATATGCGATATTTGAGGCTCGTAAGACCATGTCTTTGCCTGATAACCTTCCTACGGTGGGCTTGATGTGGGCTTGATACTCAAAATATGGTGGAAAGTAAAAGCTCTACAGGAAATTTACGGGCTATCACAATACACTTTGTTGTGGGAGACCTTGTGGCTTCCTCATAAATCTTATTATTCGCAGGATAGTACAGACCAGAGGATTGATGGGGATTACTGTATTTTTCGGATTATAAGACGCACTTTTCCTCCCAAAAATTTGGGAGGAAAATGAGGGGTGCGCCTTAAAATCCGAATATTGCTTACCGGGTGGAGAATTGGCACGGGTCTGTGCTGTGTGGGTGTCTGTGTGGTTCGGCTGTTTGTGTAGTGCGGCTGTCTGTACAGGCGGCAGGCTGCTTCTCTATGCGGGCAGGCTACCTCTCCGTGCAGGCGGGAAGCAGGCTGCCTCTCCGTGCATCCGGGCAGCAGGCTGCCTCTCCGTGCGGCCAGGCGGCTGAGTGCCTCTCCGTGCGGCCAGGCGGCAGGCTGCCTCTCCATGTAGGAAGGTGGGCTGCGGTGGCTGTATGGAGCAGGCAGGTGTGGCAAGTATCCCAGATGCTCTGGGTTCAAATGATGGCGCCTGGAGTCAGCGCGTGCCCAGATGGAGCTCTCGGCTGAGAGCTCCATCTGCGCACGTTCTGCTCTTGGCGCCATTTCTTTGACGCCTGGACCACCAACAGAGCATCTGGGACACCTGCTGCACAAGCCTGCGCCACACAGCTACCACAGCTTCTGCTGCCAGGACCGATCCCACTGCTGCCAGGACCGACTCCACCAGCACCGCCCCTGCCTCCTGTGACTCCACTCCACTACCAAAGCCAACCCTCTCCGGTAAGACAACACCGGAGTATAAGATGGACCCCATTTTTTTATTTTTACCTTTTTTATCTTTAAATTTGGGGTGCGTCTTATAAAACAAAAAATACAGTAATCTCTACCTTGTATACTGACATCTTACACCTTGTATTAATACATCAGATGGTAAATTCTAAACCAAAATGGAAGGGTGAATTGGGCCCCATTGAGCATATCCAGTGGGTTGAAATCCTGGAAAGAGTTCCTCATTTGCAAAATCCATGTTGTGAATCTATTACACATAATGTGGTCTTGCCCAAACTTGGAACGATTCTGGAAAGCGGTTATGAGCACTATTAGTCGGGTATACTCGGTTGAAATAGAGGTTACTTCATTGGTATGTGTTCTGGGTTATGTCGAGGATTTGCTCATTGATGACTATGGCAAAATAGCTGTAGCCCGAATGCTATGTATGGCCAGGAAACTGCTGGCGCAACATTGAATATCCGTGCAACCCCCTGGATTTCAGAATATGTAGATGAGATAAACTGGGTAATAAATATGGAAAAACAAATTTATTTTAAAAGTAATTGTTTTAATAATTTTGATAACACCTCTACACCATGGATAGACCATTTAGGGCTGGCGTCCAGAGAGCTTGCTAGATTCAGGTTGGGTCTGATTTAATAACCTACTTCTTTATTAGTTGTTCATAATACCTTTGACTAAGTCGGTCTCAGCTATATTTATCTGTATCCATTTTTACCTATGTATGCTATGTTGTTTTTTGGGCCGTGTTATATTACTGGTTCTTTTTCCCCATACTCCTACATCCGATGTAAGATGATATCGAGAATGTGTGCTACTATTTTTTTATTTCTGCATTTATTTCTGCAAGTTGCAGTTGTTTTATGTTGTAATACACTGTCTTCTATGTTTGTAAAAAGTTAAAAAACTGTTCAATAAAAATATTTGATTCAAAATTACCTAGTACCTCTCAGCCATAGGCTAAAAGACACTTCCGGCCAAGGGAACGCTGACCATCTAAGACCAGGGAGGCACGCACCCTAGGAACACTCCTGGGAGACCATTGCAGCGTGCACAGGTCCCGGGAGCCGGTGGCAGGCTCAGAAGCAGATGCCAATGCTGAGTGGCCTGGAGGGTGAGTTAACCAGCAGCAAAGCTAGGAGGAGTAAGCCGGACAGTGCGGGGGCACTGGCATGAACATTACTATCAAGCTAGGTATGGGGGAATATCTTACAAATGACAAAAAGGTAGTAGAGGAAAGGGAGGAACCTCGTCTCTAGGGAAGGAGAAGATGGTGACCCCTGATAAAACCTTCTGCTGCCCCTGGCTCCACTGACGTCCCTAGATAGGTACTGCATCTATACACCGAGCAATATACCTAGACAATGGCTGACCCTGAAATAGACCCTAGGAAGTGACTGGACGGGATGAACACTAGTCAATCCCACTAAGCACATTGGGACTACTTAAACAATTGTTACATCATGTATTTTCTCCATCTTTTAATATTTTTTATTGTTTGGTTTAATAAAGATTATTGTTTGTAGACATAATATAGAGTCTCCTTGATTTTGAAGGTAATTTCTGTATTTTTTTGGATCGACTAATTATTGGATTTGGCCTTGTTTGGTTTACATTGTTCCAACCATGTTGTATTGAGAATTAATTCACAAATCTGGTTGTAAATTGGTTGTTGAAAAAAAAACCAAAACCCCTTCATTCCAGTTTCACTCTATGCATACACTTTTTGATAGCATTAGACACTCTGACAGTGAATGCACGCTGTTCAACCACACAGGTCGCACGCCCCTAATGCTCGCCCTGTTGGCCCAGCATGCACACATGAAAACAATGAGGAAATGTTACAAAACACATTTTGTTTTTGTGCCGCCCCCACGCCTGTAGCAGCCGAGCTGCTCGGATCCGGACCCACTGTGTGGCTCAAGGGATCTTCCGGACCCAGAGGTCACGCAGACACGCCAAATGAAAAGTGGGACGTAGTTGTACGGGCTTGGCCGTATTCAGTTCGTGATGCCGCCCACAGTGTGTGGTGAAGTGGGACACCACCGCTGCTGGTGCGGGAAGTGTGACACCACCGCTGCTGGTGCGGGATACCCGGGGAAGGTGTGATGGCAGCTGGATATTAACTCCTCCGTGGGTAGGGATGGTTGCCCCAGGTGCTGGTGGCCGGCCGCCGCGGCCAGTTGTACTCTGCTCCCCCACCCGGGCTGGTGGTTGTCGTCTTTTCCCTCTGCACTGTTTTTGCTTGTGTTGGACTTCCCGGTATGGAACACGGGAGTTCGCTCCCGGCTGGTTGTGTACCTGAGGAGCCGTGCCCGCTGACGCTGACCTATGGGATCTATCGGGCCCTGGCGGTTGCCCTATCCCTCTCTGTGGGTGGTTGTCTGCTTTTGTGACTTTGGTTGGGACAGTATGCAAAAAATAAAGTCTGGCTCACTATTAATGTTGGTGCCTCCGAGAAAATGACAAATATGGAAAGAATAAACTCGGGCACTCAAAGAAAATGAAAATCAGAGTCAAAGTGATGCTTGAAATTCAGTTTGTTTGTTTTTTATTGATGCAAAGGTCAAACATAATTCTAACGTTTCGGCCCTAACATTCGGGCCTTCGTCAGAGATATTCTATATGGTCAAAGGTAGAGAAAGCGCGTATTCACAAATCTGAAAAATCCAGATAGATGAGTAATGATAACCTTTGCTGTTCACCAGTGTTGATAAAAAATGATGAATAATGAGTAGATCGGAATTTTCAATGAAAAAATCAGTAGTAGGTCTGAAGTACCAGAGTCCACTTCTCCCGTTGGTGAGTAGAAAACCTACATGTACTGGTTACATGAATAAATGATGTCCTAGAAGTCCAGAAGGCAGCATGTGCCGGATATATGGAACAAGTCTTTCACTATATGTAGATGAAGGAACGTAGGTAGAGGTCAGAACAATGACCCATTTGAGTTGAGAAATAGCTGTGACTGGACCTTAATGTGCACCACAGAAGCCCACGTGCAGACTGCACCTTGTCCATCCTAGAGGGATTTTTCCCACTTTCAAATACAGGAATGTGACTGACATCTCCTTACTCCACCAACTGCTCAGTAGTTATACTCTGTGCTCATGACCAGCACATTAAGGTCTACTACTGATTTTTTCATTGAAAATTCCAATCTACTCATTATTCATCATTTTTTATCAACACTGGTGAACAGCAAAGGTTATCATTATTCATCTATCTGGATTTTTCACATTTTTGAATACGCGCTTTCTCTACCTTTGACCATATAGAATATCTCTGACGAAGGCCCAAATGTTAGGCCCGAAACGTTAAAATTATTTTTGACCTTTGCATCAATAAAAAACAAACAAACTGAATTTCAAGCATCATTTTGACTCTGATTTTCATTTTCTTTGGTTGGGACAGGACCTAAAATCCTGCCCTCAATCGGTTGATTAGCTAGGCCGTTGGTTCCGGTCCTGGCTTCAGGGTCCGAGTACCCCCTCTGTGCACGGTTTCCGGTCGGGTTCTCGGTGTCGGTACCGGTGGGCTCCTACTTTGTCCTGGTCCACCTCGGGTCTGCCGAGCCGTCTTCCCGTCTCCTGCTGACGGAGACCACTGTCTGCCACCTAGGCAAGGCACCATGGCTCCGACCCTGGCGTATGTCAACTTGAGCTTCACCTCCACTGGAGCTACACCTAGCCCCAGCCTCCACTCCTTTCAACTTGAACTCCAGACTTTTACTACTGTTTTTCCCTCCCCAGGATGTCTAGACCCCTAGGTGGGTGTTTCCTAACCGCCTGGTCCCGCCCACGGGTGTGCCTGTCTTGCCCTGAGGGGGGTTGACTAGGGTTTCAGGTCAGCTGTATGTAACCTGGGTGAGAGAAGGTGTTATGCGGGGGCCTATGTGTGACTACCTGCAATGCCAGGGCGTCACTTTCTCCCTTGGTTTAATGCAGACCGTCCGCGGGCTGTCCGACCACCAACATTTATTTAACAGCAACTGAAAAGATAAAAACAGGGATAACAAGGATAATAACATTTGGTACAATTCTCTTTTTCTTCCCTTACGGGAGGCACTTTTCTTAAATGTTACACAACTAAACCGGGACGGACCGGGCCACTTCTCACCGCACCCCCACCCAAAACAACCTGCCCCCTGGTGCCACAACTAAGCACTGGTGCGCACCCCTTGCCCAAGTCCAGGAACAGGTCCGGGTGATGCCCTCACGGGCCGGGTAAAAATTTCCTTACCCGGCAGTCTTTTGTCATGGGCCCAAAGTCCGGGGACCCCTGACCTGGAGGGTAGTCACCAGTCTCTATGGTGACTGGGCCTCGGCCTACTCTACCGCAGGCCCTTCCTCCAATCAGCCTCTCCAGAGTCTGCGGCGGGATGAGAAGGGTGGTCAGGGATTATTTAAGACATTAAAACACCGCTGCCGGGACAGCCTCCTCCTGCAGCTTTCCCACAGACCACCTCCGGACAGCACGAGTCCCCAATGCCACCTTTACTCGCGGGCGGCACTGTCCAAAAGACTCCATCTTCAGCTGCCGATGGTGCGGGTACGACTGCTCCTCCGGACCGGGCTACGTCCTCCACCTGGGGCTCCGACCCCCGATGGCCTCTTCACTTTTCAACTTGCAGGGGTGAAGACATTCAACAAGAACGGAGCGCTGTAACAGTCAACTTTTCCAACTGCCCTGCCACCCCCCACCTGCTGTGCAGATGGCCTCCTCCGGGGAACATGAGAACGTTCAACAGGGGTGGCCGGGTTTTAACAGTCAATTTACAACTTGAAACTTGCTGCGGGTTTTGGTCTCTTTAAGGCCGGTCACCTCCGGGGCACGCAGTAACAAAGTGCCCAGGCAGACCACAGTGCCGGCAAACTGGTATAATCACACCGCCAACAGCAGTCGGGGCTTCATCCTCGGAGGCGGACCCTGCCTCCATCTCATATACCTCCAATGCATGGTATGTCCGGGACGATAAAGCCATCCGGTATCCGTTCCCACTGGTTCGCGGGATGTACTCAGCGGTTGGGGTGTGGGTGCCGGAGCTATTCTCATCCGTCTCCTCCAACTCTGATTCCGCGGCCCCAGGGCCCACTGGACTGGGTGCCATCCCCGTCGCGGCCGGGCTGACTGCCGGAGCCGACGTCATCCCTGCCGGGTCCGCAGGCTCCACCGCTCGTGCGACCGAAGCGGGAGCCGCTGCATCTCCGCCTGATATTTCGTTCGTGGGCGCCACCGCTTCGGCGGCGGGTGCTGCCCTGTCAGCAACGGCATTTGGTGCGGACATCTTCCCGCTTCTCCCCCTTGGTCTTTTGCAAGCACTCCCTCGTGCGGCTGGTTAGTTTTGTTTTCTGCCTCAAGGTGTTGTTTCCTTCCGGCCTCGTTCCCAAGGGGCGGAGTTTCAGCTTCGCACTCTTTCTCGGGGGAGAAGACGCTGGGCTGTTGTTTTTTGCGCCTAAAAATGGCAGCAAAATGGCGACTTCTCAAAATTTTGCAACGGATCACTGCTGACTGTCCAAATCAAGGCGCACTTCCACCAAGTAGGTGGATGGGTTATAATCCTGTTCATGACACCCCCACGCCTGTAGCAGCCGAGCTGCTCGGATACGGACCCGCTGTGTGGCTCGAGGGATCCTCCGGACCTGGGGGTCACGCGGACACGCCAAATGAAAAGGGGGACGTAGTTGTACGGGCTTGGCCGTATTCAGTTCGTGACGCCACCCACAGTGTGTGGTGAAGTGGGACACCACTGCTGCTGGTGCGGGATACCCAGGGAAGGTGTGATGGCAGCTGGATGTTAACCCCTCCGTGGGTAGGGATGGTTGCCCCGGGACCTGATGGCTTGGTACAAGGAATGGCGATGGCAGGGGCCTAAGCGCCCGGACGTATCAGGGTGTGTTTGGTTACTTACAGTTGAATAAATTACACGAGTCTTTTGGTAAACCAACGTGCTGGTGGCCGGCCGCCGCGCCCGGTTGTACTCTGGTCTCCCACCCTGGCTGGTGGTCGCCATCTTTTCCCTCTGCACTGTTTTTGCTTGTTCTGGACTTCCCGGTATGGAACACGGGAGTCCGCTCCTGGCATGTTGTGTACCTGAGGAGCCATGCCCACAGACGCTGACCCATGGGATCTATCGGGCCCTGGCGGTTGCCCTATCCCTCTCTGTGGGTGGTTGTCTGCTTTTGGGACTTTGGTTGGGACAGGACCTAAAATCCTTCCCTCAATCGGTTGATTAGCTAGGCCGTTGGTTCCGGTCCTGGCTTCAGGGTCCGAATACCCCCTCTGTGCACGGTTTCCGGTCGGGTTCCCTGGTGTCAGTACCGGCGGGCTCCAACCCTGTCCCGTTCCTCCTCGGGTCTGCCGGCCATCTTCCCGTCTCCTGCTGACGGAGACCACCGTCTGCCACCTAGCCAAGGCACCATGGCTCCGACCCTGGCGCCTGTCAACTTTGGCTTCACCTCCGCTGGAGCTACATCTAGCCCCAGCCTCCACTCCTCTCAACTTGAACTCCAGACTTTTACTACTGTTTTTCCCACTCCAGGCTGTCTAGACCCCTAGGTGGGCGTTTCCTAACCACCTGGTCCCGCCTACTGGTGTGCCTGTCTTGCCCTGAGGTGGAGTGACTAGGGTTTCAGGTCAGCTGTATGTAACCTGGGTGAGGGAAGGTGTTATGCGGAGGCCTATGTGTGACAACCTGCAATGCCAGGGAGTCACATTTTCATTAATATTGACATATTTCATGTTTTTTTTAAATCCAAATCCATTTATCTCAGATGACATCATTGTTGCCTGCATTAAAATATCAAGGTTCCACCTGACAGACATGTGATATATTGCTAATCCATAGGATAACTCCATTATATAATTCATGGAGAACATCGGCAGATTGGCTAGAGGTCATAGAGTCTTTGTGTTTATATGGTATGAAGAATTCATGGATTCTGTGCTCCTGGGGCCCGCTCCTGGCAATGATTTGTGGTTGACCCCGGTGTCAATGTTTTTAATGAAGTGATTCTTGTCCTTAGGTTGAGCTGTGTCATCTGTAAGGAAAGCTGTACTAACAAGTGCAGGAGGGGAACCTGTATAAGTGTCCGACTTCTGTAAGACATGCACATTCAGCCTTCAAAGCTTCAGTTGTTTTATAACCATATGTTCCCCAATTTTCTTTAAAGGTACGTGCCCACGATGAGTGTTACTTGTGTTTTTGACGCTGCATTTTTCAATGTGTCGACAATGCAGCGTTTTTCATGACAAGAAAAGTGGATGGGATTAATAAAGATCTCATGCTCATTGTGCTTCTTTTTCCCACTATGTAAACTCACCTGTGATGCGCATTTCCAAGTCGCAAAATGGCAATTTATCTTGCTAGAATGCTCAGTTTTCATTGCAGAAAATTATAGACCTGCACAAGGTTGGGATAGACTACAGGACAATATTCAAGCAGCTTGGTGAGAAGGCAACAACTGTTGGCGCAATTATTAAAAAATGAAACACAAGAGGAAAATCTTACTTGGTCTGGTACTCCATGCAAGATGTCGCCTTGTGGTATAAGGATAATTCTGAGAAAGGTCAGGAATTAGTCCAGAACTACACGGGAGGACCTGGTCAATGACCTGAGAAGAGCTGGGATCAGTCTCAAAGAGTACTGTTAGTAACACACTACATCGTCATGGATTAAAATTCTTCAGGGCACGCAAGGTCTTCCTGCTCACACCAGTACATTTCCAGGTCTGTTTGAAGTTTGCCAGTGACCATTTGGATGATCCAGAGGAGGCACGGGAGAAGGTCGTGTGGTGAGATGAGACTAAAATGGAACTTTTTGGTATCAACTCCACTCAAAGTGTTTTGAGAAAGAAGAAGGCTGAGTACATCCCCAAGGACACAGTCCTTACCGTGAAGCATGGGAGTGGAAACATCATACTTTTGGGGGTGCTTTTCTGCAAAGGGGACACTACAACTGCACAGTATTGAAGGGAGGATGGATGGGTTCATGTATCGCGAGACTTTGGCCAACAACCTCCTTCCCTCAGTGAGAGCATTGAAGATGGGTGGTGGCTGGGTCTTCCAGCATGATAATGAACCAAAACACACAGCCAGGACAACTAAGGAGTGGCTCCATAAGAAGCATTTCAAGGTCCTGGAATGACTTAGCCAGTCTCCAGACCTGAACCCAATATAAAATATTTGGAGGGTGCTGAAACTCAATGTTGCCCAGTGACAACCCCGAAACCTGAAAGATCTGGAGAAGATCTACAGTATATGGAGGAGTGGGCCAAAATCCCTGCTGCGTGTGTGCAGACTTGGTCAAGAACAACAGGAAATGTTTGACCTCTGTAATTGCAAACAAAGGTTTCTGTACCAAATATTAAATTCTGTTTTTCTATTGTATCAAATACTTTATTTCATGCAATAAAATGCTAATTAATTATTTAGAAATCATACAATGTGATATTCTGAAGTTTTTTTTATCATGTCTGTCACAGTTGAAGTGTACCTACGATAAAAATTACAGCCCTCTCCACTCTTTGTTGGTGGGAAACCTTGAAAAATTGTCAGTGTATTAAATACTTATTTTCCTCACTGTAACTGGTAGCACAAGAAAGGTAAACTTAAAGGGGTTATCCGACTTATTTTGCCTTTTTTTTGTAATTTCACTATTGGGCTATATAGGGGCAGGTAAATAGCAACTACCTACCTGCCCTGCTGTCAGCCCCTCTCCCCCGGCTTAGAGCAGTCATGTCACTTGACGGCAACACAGCAGACTTCATGTTGCCACCCTGCGGGGCGGTTACAGTTTGTGGAGTCCCTGCCCCCCTTCCCCGTACCTCCCAGATATACCGTAGTGCAGTGGTCCCAAAGACTCTGCTGGTAGGCTGCATGTGGCCCCTAATGCTTCTTGTGGCGCGCAGGCCTGCAGACCCCTTGCTGATCGCTACCTGTGCTGGGGCCGCACAGTCAGTGCTTTATATCAGAAGACAGATTCCCAGGAGCTGTGCACATGCGAGCTCTGTATACAGCTTCTCCAGTGATCAGCCGCCAACCAATCAGAGTTAAGCAGTGGATCACTGGAGAAGCTGTATAGAGAGCTCGTCCCTGCACAGCACCCAGGAATCTGTCCTCTGATATAAAGTGATGTCAGCGGTGGCCCCTGCATCGGCAGCATTCAAGAAGCAGGAAACAGGACACCGAGGGAAGGAGGACAGGTGAGAAGAATTTGTCTTTGTTTTTTGTTTTGCGTGTGTGAAGAATGGCACACTAGGGGACACTACTACAGGATGGAGCACTGCTACAAGAAGAGGAGCCCAAGGGGACATTACTATAAGAAGAGGACTGGGAAAGCGGACATTACTATAAGAAAAGGTCCGGGAAAGGGGACATTACTATAAGAAGAGGACCAGGAAAGGGGACATTACTATAGGATGAGAAGAAATATGGGGCACATTACTATAGGATGGGCGCAATACTACAGGATGGGCACAAGGATGGTGCACATTACTATAGGATGGGCACAATACTACAGGATGCGGACAAGGATGGTGCACATTACTATAGGATGGGCACAATACTACAGGATGGGCACAAGGATGGTGCACATTACTATAGGATGGGCACAATACTACAGGATGGGGCACATTACTATATTATGGGGACAAAGATGGGCACATTACTACATTTTATGTGCGGTGGAAGTGAGGTGATTGTGCTGACACAGATGAGAGGTAGTATCACTGCTCTGTATTTCAAATGCTGGAGCCATCAGTGCTGGGGCAGAATACTGACAGCCAATGAGTGTGCAGAGGGTGGGGCTGGACAGTGAGGCCGGGCGGTGCCACCTCTGACTGTGAGATTTGGCAACCTAGGAAAGGAAAGATTCAAGTTTGCTTGAGCAGTAGGTAAACAAAGTGTCTGCAGATAAAAAAGGGATAATTCAAGAGGAACAACAAAAAAAAATAATGTAGGGATGTTTTATATGACAATACAGCACAAATTAGCTTAAAAAAAAATTGTAGTTTATGTCAGACAACTCCTTTAAGCAGAGCAGCTCACCCCTTCTATCTAAATCCTGCATCATATATTGAATAATGGGTAATCTATTAGCAGCAAATAGGTCTGGTTCTCCAATAGGGAGATTTTTTCCTTTTTATCTGTTAGGGTAATGTCACAGATGACTAGGGGACACAGAGAAACCTTTGCTGGCTCTAAGGCTGGGATCCCTGTGCTCACCCTCACTCCGTAGGTACCCTTAATGGTAGGGAGGTCCGGGTCCCCGACCTATCCCTATCTCCTGTCGTGCCCTTACCTAATACCCTCGTATCCCCAACCCAGTGTTGGGCAGAACATGAATACTTCTCCCACAAGACAAAGACTAGGGAGTTAAACTGAAACTTACATCATAAATATCCCCAGAGAGGAGACAAAAAGACAACGGAGGGGATAAACTAAAGGGGTAGGAGAAAGTCACACCAGGAAACTTTCATATAGCGCAGACAACAAATCGCTGGTGACCAAACGGAGGATCACCACGGACGCTGGGATATCGCAACTGCAAGCAGAAACCATCTTCAGCGACCTCCTACTAAAGTCTCCACCCTTAAATAGAAGGAGACCAGCTGTGGAACTTAATCAGCAACTTGGTCTCAGAAGAGTAGCACACTGCTCAAAAAAGCATTAACCTCTGCACAGCTGGGAGCAGTGAAACAACTCAGCCGACGCCCAGCAGAACTGAGCACTTAAGAGAGACTAGGTTGCCTGTCAGACTCTGCAATGTGAACAGAGTCCGATGCCGTAGACGTAATCTGTGTCTGCTGATCTGGACAGTGCATGACAGGTAAGTTCACATGAGTATAAAAAAAAAATTGTCCAATTTTCACCTTATGCCTCTAGGTATCTCAATGTTCTTCCTTGCACTGCATGAACGAAGCTGTATAAAATCCAATTAACAAAAGATTAATATTTAGCTTATGTGAAGTGATTACAGAGTGCAACCTAAAGAGCAACAGAACCGCTACAAGTGAATATACCGCATAACTGAAAAACTGTGGAGTTGCTATGGTGGGAATGCTGTTTGTACTGACACCTAGTGGCTAAAGTGAATTCTTCACGAATGCATTTGTTTCATTCGTTTTAACACCACTCATTTTCAGAAGGAAAAATGTCAATGTATTATGATATATTTCTCTTGATGGGGGAAAAGTCTGAAAGACACAGCATAGTACATATTCTATCTATGATTTTCATGGATAGAACATGTATTGTTATCAACTAAGGAGTTATTCACATGCCTTTTTTTCAGACAATATACAGTATTTGGGCTGCTTCTCACTTGCGAGTTTCTCGCAGTAGAGCAATGTGAGAAAATCTCGCATTGGAATCGGACACATGTTAGTGAATGATTCAGCTCTCATCTGCGATTTTTTTTCTCAGTCCAAATCGGACTGAGAAAAAAATCGCAGCATGCTGCTTTTTTGCGAGTTTCTACTGCGAGTCTCTCCAATGCAAGTCTATGGGAGCGTGTAAAAAAATCGGATGTCACGGGACAGCACTCACACCATCCTAGTGACATGCGATTTTCTAAATACATTTCTCGCATGTTTCCTAAAACACTGGAAAAGAGTGATGTGTCACAATGTCTGTCAATCATTGATTGTCTCTGTCAGTCGGTCTCTCCCTCTCGGTCTCTATTCTCTCTCTGTCGGTCCGTCACTATCTCTGTCCCTCTCTCACAATCTGTCGGTCGTTTTCCCCTCCTCTCTCATACTCACCGTTCCCCGATCTCCAGCGCAGCGCTGCACGGCATTCACACTGCTGCGGCGGCTTTTACTATTTTGAAAAAGCCGGCCGCTCATTAAACAATCTCGTATTCCCTGCTTTCCCCACCCACAGGCACCTATGATTGGTTGCAGTGAGACACGCCCCCACGCTGAGTGACAGGTGTCTCACTGCACCCAATCACAGCAGCCGGTGGGCGGGTCTATACTGTGCAGTGAAATAAATAAATAAATAATTTAAAAAAATGGCGTGCGGTCCCCCCCAATTTTAATACCAGCCAGATAAAGCCATACGGCTGAAGGCTGGTATTCTCAGGATGGGGAGCCCTACGTTATGGGGAGCCCCCCAGCCTAACAATATCAGTCAGCAGCCGCCCAGAATTGCCGCATACATTAGATGCAACAGTTCTGGGGCTGTACCCGGCTCTTCCCGATTTACCCTGGTGCGTTGGCAAATCGGGGTAATAAGGAGTTAATGGCAGCCCATAGCTGCCACTAAATCCTAGATTAATCATGTCAGGCGTCTATGAGACACCCTCCATGATTAATCTGTAAATTACAGTAAATAAACACACACACCCGAAAAAATCATTTATTAGAAATAAAAAACACAAACAAATTCCCTCATTACCAATTTAATAAGCCCCAAAAAGCCCTCCATGTCCGGCGTAATCCACGGACCTCCAGCGTCGCTTCCAGCATGAAGGTGACAGGAGCTGCAGAAGACACCGCCGCTCCTGTCACCTCCACGCAGCAACTGAGGTGAGTATCGCGATCAGCTGAGCTGTCACTGAGGTTACTCACTGTCACTGGATCCAGCGGCGGTGAGTCGGGGATCGGTGAGTATGAGAGAGGGGGGGACACTTCAGTCACTCGGGGGATTAGCGGTCACCGGTGAGTCCTTCACAGGTGACCGCTAATCAGGACGCGGCACAGACAGAGCCGCGGCATGACAATGAAGTCGGGTGAAGTTCACCCGAGTTCATTCTGATTGTGCGGCTCTGTCTGTGTCTGCTGTCATCTGCCATTCAGCTCTGCTACATGGCTGTCTGTGTCTGCTGTCAGCGGCCATGTAGCAGCGCTGAATGGCAGATGACATAGTAAAAAATACGCATTACACACGCATTACACACGTGTAACGGGGTGCCAGGGGTGCCTCCGGCCTTGTAGTCGTGGCTCTTGCTGTCAGGCTTACCCCTGGTTCCGCCGTCACTTTGGGGACATTTAGCACCAGTGAGGATAAATTACTAAAACTTAGCTTTTATTTAAGCTCTTTAACATTCAAAGATAAACAGACAATTATAAAATACACTTAGGATCACCCTGCAGGTAGCCAAGGTGCATGTTACCATGCTGTAATGAACAACCCTTGGAAAAACACCAATAGGGGAATACAATTATGTGTAATGCAAATATCAATTACTGTCATACACAAAGCATTTTGAAGATGTTGGACAGAGGTTCCGTTATCTAAATGCCAAAAATTGGAGACCTATCTCCTCAAAGACAGTAAGATATAGACTATCTCCTTATACAGGGATCGCTTACACATAATAAAATATAAAACTTAGAAAGATCTCACCCATTTGGAAGATCTTCAGACGTTTGGTACGGCAGTTCGTCTTTTGGAGGGGTCACAAAGGGGCCTGTGGTCCAGGCTGGATATAGCTCGCCCTAAACCCCCTTGTCTCTTACAAGGACGGTCCACATCTGAACCTGTGTCCTTGCAAAAAGTAGTCCCACATGCCTCCCACCTCCCGACGCGTTTCGTCACTTTCTGTGACTCCTCAGGGGTCCAAGCATGAAAGATCATGTAGTGGGTCAAAGAGTGGTGTGTGACCTGCAGAGTCCAAACACCAAATGCTGCCAACCGCGGTTGGGGAGGTGGGAGGCATGTGGGACTACTTTTTGCAAGGACACAGGTTCAGATGTGGACCGTCCTTGTAAGGACGGGAGACAAGGGGGTTTAGGGCGAGCTACTGGCCCCTTTGTGACCCCTCCAAAAGACGAACTGCCGTACCAAACGTCTGAAGATCCTCCAAATGGGTGAGATCTTTCTAAGTTTTATATTTTATTATGTGTAAGCGATCCCTGTATAAGGAGATAGTCTATATCTTACTGTCTTTGAGGAGATAGGTCTCCAATTTTTGGCATTTAGATAACGGAACCTCTGTCCAACATCTTCAAAATGCTTTGTGTATGACAGTAATTGATATTTGCATTACACATAATTGTATTCCCCTATTGGTGTTTTTCCAAGGGTTGTTCATTACAGCATGGTAACATGCACCTTGGCTACCTGCAGGGTGATCCTAAGTGTATTTTATAATTGTCTGTTTATCTTTGAATTTTAAAGAGCTTAAATAAAAGCTAAGTTTTAGTAATTTATCCTCACTGGTGCTAAATATCCAACTGTATGTGAGTTTTGTCCCCCAGAAACACCAATTGGTGATTTCTTGCTTTATTCTCACTTTGGGGACAGGAGAAGTCGTGGTGGAGCAGAGTGTGGTGGTGCAGTTGTCGGACGTCGTACAAACAGTCTTCAGGCAGGATGTAGTGAAAACAAAAGACATTTTTATTCTTGCACTCTCCTTCACAATCCGGCAGTTGTAGATGACACTTCTTGGAGCTGGGGGACAACCTGTCCTAACGTACCCTCCCGTGGGGATGTGCCCTGGTTAATCTGCTTCGCCGGGCTCCCACTTCGGCTAAACACACACCGGACCCACACCGGTTGCTTCGCTCTCTGAGGTTCCGTTCACTCCCGTTCTCTCCGGCGCCCCCTATGGATTCAGCTCCCACACTCTGTCCCTTGGTGTTCACTCTCTCACGTCCCGGATCCAACTGCCTCTCACACACACACACTTCTCCTCCCTCCCCCTGGTTTCTGCCGGCTCCTCCTTCCACTGTGGTGACAGCCGTCCCACCCGGCCACTAGGGGGTGCCCAAACACAATGCACATGCAAATAAAACATTTTTATTAACAACATTTCCGGGTTAACTATGCTCCCTTTGTAGGGGGTCTGCCCACCCACTACATACCTCCCCTCTTAAAACCCGAGCCTCCCGGCAAGGCTCCCATCTAAAAATCACATTTTTAAAACTAAGCAAAACATGTTCAATAAACTGCGAACCTGTCCACAGGAGGGTGCCCAAAAGAGGGTGCACCAGTCCAGCGCCCGGAGTTCCTCCTGGAAGCTCCCGGTCTTGGTCGTGCCCGGAGGCTTGGCAGCGCTCCCGGTCTTTAGGTGGTAAACGGCAGGAACACAAAGACTTCTTCTTCTCAGTGACGCGGAGGAGCCCCTGGCTCAGTCCGGCAGCGGACTCTCTCCGGGCTCAATCACTTGAACGTTGCTAAACTGTAACTTCAAACAACACCGGTCTTCAAATAAGCCGGTCAGGATGCTTTACTCCGGGTGCAAAGCCCGCTTCCATTCAGCTCTCTGAGCTCTGACGTAGTCCGACAAAGACTGTCCGGGCTGTCGGCGCAGCCTCTGGAAGGGCTCGTAGGCGACGGCGGGCTTCGGTGCCGTGGTCTCCTCAGTCCCCGACGGGGGTGATGGGGTCGCTACCCGAGGCGGCTGAGGTACATCCAGGACGATTACCGGATGTGTGTTGATGTTCTGGCTAATGGCCAGCACCGCCGGGGTTCCCTTCTCCGAGTCAGTGGTCGGTCCGGGCATCACTTCCGGAGCTACGGCTAAGGTGCGTCTTGGATGGGAGGATTCAGCCAGTACCGGTCTTGGCTGCGCCCGCCGCCGGCATTGGTGTTCCTCCCACTCCAATTCTTGCTGCCATTGAGCAGCTTCTTGTGAGGTGGGCATTCGGGTTACGCTAACTGCAAAGAGGCCTCGGCATCCCACCTCTGGTATGAACCGGACCTTTTCCCCCGGATATAGCATGTGTAGGCGCTGAGGTAAGCCTTCGACATCTAGATGCACTCGATTGTAGAAGTAATCATCGCCGGTTGTCTCCTCTCGGATGAAGCCGTAGCCCTCTTGCTGATTGAACTTCACCACGATTCCCGTGGTGAACTGTAGCTCAAACTCTTCACCCCGGGGACCGGCCATCATCTCCCGGGCCACAGTCTCAGCGAGCAGTCTCTCCTGTACGGGGTCCGGTTCTGGGGACGGTGACTTTCTTTGAGGTAGGGGAGACGGCTGCACCGGGTCCCAGAAGAAGCCCCAGTTATCCCTTTCCAGCTTCCGGGTAGGTGAATCTTCCGGGGCTTGTGCGGGAACAGGTGTCGACGGTCCCACCGCGACGGGCGGGGGTGTCTCCAGGTCTGGGTATGGGATTCCCAGGGGCCGATTCCCCGACGGCAGCGGAGTGGTATATGTCGCCCGGACCTCTGTCGTGGTCCCTCCGGTCACGGCGTCCCACGTGGTGACCCAGGTCACTTTGGTCGGGCGCCCTTGTCCTCCTGGTACAGCCGGTATCTCGAAAGATAACACTTCCGCAGCTACAGCCGCAGACTGCTTGGGACGTCCTCGGCCCAGGTGGGTGAGTGCCATCGCGGTCTCCATCTCTTGTTGCTGCCTGGAGGTCTCCATCTCGTTAACACTCTGTAGCTCTGGCAATGGCGGCGAGGTCGGTGGAGAAGCTGGAGGAAGTGGAGGCGGGCCTACTTTTCCCGCTCTTGGGTATACTCCACCCCCAGTCTCACACATCATATCGACCCCTCCGCGGCGGTTCTTCTTTTTCTTCAAAACACCGCCCACTTCACATGTCTTCCTTCGTGCCCTGGGACCGGCACCTCCCCTCTTTGGGCAGAGTACTCCGAACTTCTTTTTCGGCACCGGCCAGCCCCAGGCTCTTCTTTTGGCGCCAACTTTTCGCACGCTTTCTGCATCTTCACAGACGACGGCCATCTTGCCGCCATCTTGTGCCCGGTCCAACGCTGCAGGCACTGCTTCTGTTTCCCACCATGGGATCGGAAATCTTCTCCAATAGTCCGGATCTTGGGCCCTAGGCACCACTTGGTCTCCTTCTTCTTGGAGCGGGTCCCCTTGCATAAGATCCGGATCCTGCCGACTACGCCACATGTAACGGGGTGCCAGGGGTGCCTCCGGCCTTGTAGTCGTGGCTCTTGCTGTCAGGCTTACCCCTGGTTCCACCGTCACTTTGGGGACAGGAGAAGTCGTGGTGGGGCAGAGTGTGGTGGTGCAGTTGTCGGACGTCGTACAAACAGTCTTCAGGCAGGATGTAGTGAAAACAAAAGACATTTTTTATTCTTGCACTCTCCTTCACAATCCGGCAGTTGTAGATGACACTTCTTGAAGCTGGGGGACAACCTGTCCTAACGTACCCTCCCGTGGGGATGTGCCCTGGTTAATCTGCTTCGCCGGGCTCCCACTGCGGCTACACACACACCGGATCCACACCGGTTGCTTCGCTCTCTGAGGTTCCGTTCACTCCCGTTCTCTCCGGCGCCCCCTATGGATTCAGCTCCCACACTCTGCCCCTTGGTGTTCACTCTCTCACGTCCCGGATCCAACTGCCTCTCACACACACACACTTCTCCTCCCTCCCCCTGGTTTCTGCCGGCTCCTCCTTCCACTGTGGTGACAGCCGTCCCACCCGGCCACTAGGGGGTGCCCAAACACAATGCACATGCAAATAAAACATTTTTATTAACAACATTTCCGGGTTAACTATGCTCCCTTTGTAGGGGGTCTGCCCACCCACTACACACGCATTACACACGCTAGTAAAATCATTAATTTATTCAGAAAAAGCATCTCACTTGCGTTGCACTCGCACCTAACGTGAACTAAAATCAGCCGAGTTTTTTTCAGCCCAGTCGGACCGATTTTACTCGCATAGATGTGTTTCCACCCTTTGCGAAAAAAAAAAAAGAAGAATGGAGACATTTCTGTTTCTCACAGATGAAAATCAACCATACAAGTCTATGGGTCAGTGAACAATCTCCGACAGCACATATTGCCACTGATTGCTATCCATGTCCTGTCATTAACACATGTCCAGAGGAAGAGGGCTGAGTCCCTTGAAACGCGTAGACCTGTTCTTGTTTAATAAAAGACATGGATTAACCCTATCTGCCTCCTGGATTTGGTGAAAAGCGCGGCATAAAACCGGTCTCCTCTACAACCACTCATATTCATATTTTCGGGGCTGCAGCTGATTCACCCTGCGATCACGCCAATATAGGAGTTGTGACTGGCACAACCCCTATAGGTGAGTTTTTCCATTAACTTCCTCTTTACTGTTTATCAGTTAAGAGTAGACTCTATTGCGCTTTCTTGTCCACAGTTTGTTTCCCATGATTAAAGAGAAGGAGCAGCTGCTGAAATTTGCCATGAAAACCTAGTGTACTGCTAGCTCACTTTATGAGTGCAGTAAAATTGGGCGAGATCTGCTCACATGTGTGTGACATCTTTCCTCTTCTCCCATTCTGGGTATAAGCAAAAGGATAAGGGAGGAGGAAGTTTAGGATCACAGGGCAGACATGTTGTTGGTGACTGCAAAGTGATATTGACATGTGTAAAGTATCACTGAGGATGGCTGGCAGCACAAATTCTTTTATTCGGTGCTGCTCGCCGTTTTGTATACTGGGATTTTATACGTGAAGTTTATCATGTGCTGCCATTATGTATGGAGACTGTCACACGCTGGGGTTAGATAGATGAATTAATGTAGTGCATCACAACTGTGAGAGAGTATTACATGATGGCATTAGACACACAGCTCTGGTGGGTATCACATGATGGGTATTAGATACACAGCTCTGGGGAATATCACATGATGGCATTAGATACACAGCTCTGGTGGGTATCACATGATGGGTATTAGATACACAGCTCTGGGGAATATCACATGATGGCATTAGATACACAGCTCTGGTGGGTATCACATGATGTTATTTGATATTCAGCTCTGCTATGTCAATGTAAGCCTCAATCTTGACATCATAGCTGAATCAGTGTTCAGAGCACAGTAGTGTGAGGATTACATTCTTGTGCTCTGAACATAGGAATCAAAGTAGTGCATTACATATGATACACGACTCAGGTGTATCACATGATGGCATTAGATACATGGCTATGGAGGATATCGTAGGCATTAGATACACGGCTCTTGAGGGTATCACATGGTGGTGTGGCGCCCTGGACCAGCCAGGGGCCACAGAGGACAACACCACCACACCCCACACTCCCAGCAGGCACACCGAAGTCAGACACAAAACCCTTGTTGCCTTCCTCCAGGGGCTGATGTTCACACCAGGGGGTGGGCCAGGTGGTTGGTCCCGCCCACCGAGGAGTTCACAGTCCTGGAGGCGGGAAAACAGACAGATTAGTTTTGGAGGTGAAAGTGGAAGGAGGAGAAGTAGTAGTGGAGCAACTAACTGACAGCGTCCGGGTGTGTGGCCCGGGCGGGAGAGCAAGGTTGGCGGACGGTGGTGACCGTCTGCAGGAGTGGCTGATTGGAGTCTACCGTAAGGACCGTGGATGGGCGGTGGCCCGGCGGTACCGGACCGGTACGCAAAGAGAAGCCAGCACCATCTGGCAGGGGCTTACGGACCCCGGCAAGGCTAGGAGTCACCGTGAATTTGCCAAATTCGTTAGTGAAGGGAACCTCCTGGGTTTCCCAACAGCCAAGTCCCGACAGAAGGCAACAGTCCAACCAAAGTGAGGGAGACACCGCCACCGCCAAGGCAACCGTTTCTCAGGGCCAGAGCCTGCGGGCAAAAGGGGCTCCTCCGGCTCATATCCAAGCTGGGGAGCGGGTTACCGGTGGGAACCCATTGGAACCATCTACCGTATCTAGGTACAGGGAAAGGCAGTCACCATCAACCTGCCGGGAGAAAACAACACCGCAGCCGTCTGTGGGACCCGTCCATCCAGCCGTGTGTTTTACCGAGAACTGTGTCATCATCATTGGCTGAGTGAGTACCACCGTGCCGTGCGGCACAGCGCTGCCCCCGCGACCCTGCACCTCGCCAGGCTCCGTAACCCGCCTGCCATCCATCCCTACCCCCATCACCGGGCCCCAGGACAACCAACTCCCTACCCACGGAGGGGAGAAATAACAACCAAGCTGCTCCCTGTCACCGCTCCCGGGAACCCCGACTAGAGCAGCGGTGGTGTCACCAATATCACCACAACCGTGGGTGGCGTCACGGACAATAATCAAAACCCCCACCATCAAAATCCCCTTTTCACTCACGGGCGAGGAGCGCCGCTCGAGTCCCCGGGATCCGGCCCACCGCTCGAGCCACCACCGAGCAGCAGCGGCAGCCGCAGCAGCGGCCGGACCCGAGCAGTGGGAGAGCGCAGCGTCCCCTCCTCCGCCCGCGACAACTTGGCATCACGAACAGGATCCTACCGCTCTGCCGTCTGGTAGAGGTGCGCCTTGTTACCGCCGGAGGTGTCCGGCCGGAAAATTTGAGAAGCCGCCATCTTGGGTGTGAAGAATTCCCACTCGAGCGTCTCCTCGAGTAGTGGAGGCTCGAAGGCCAAAACCCCGCCCCTGTAGAGGAGGAGCCGGAAAGAGACTAAGGGGGACTGATGGCGTCTGGCCGCATGTAGCTCGCGGCTTTACGAGCAGGGACACCGGGACCCCGCAATCTGCTGAGCCCTGCAAAGGATGTCTGCCCCACCCAGCTATGCGGAGGCTACCGAGCTGGTGCACGGAACAGCGGCGTGGCTGAGGGCCCGAATGGCAGGGATCTGATGACACTACCGACGTCAGATATGCATACTGATGGAACAGTGGACCGCGGAGGTGGAAGAGGTAGCTGCGGTCGCCCGGGTGTACGGAATGGAGGCCATGATGGAGGAGCTGGTGAGTGACCCACGCCCCTGTGTCCCCGAGGGACCGGCCACTGCGGCTGAGGGACCCGGTCTACCCCTAGCCCCCATGCTGCCCCGTCTTCTCCGCCCGTGCACCCTGCTGATGCTGGTCCATCTGGCGTGCAACCCCTCGCAATGGTAGCCGGAAGAGTGGCAAGCCCGGAGACTGCGGCAGCTGGCGGCAACCCCCCTTGTACAGGGTCGGATGGTAGTGACTCCGGTCCTGACACAGAGCCTGTTTCAGAGGAGGATGAAGGAGTCATCGCCCTGGATAGCATGGAGGCCACTTACATTTCCCGGAGCGGAAATAACGGCTACCGGGCGGCCCTTCCTCGTCGCGCCTGCTATGCGCTGGAGGGGCTGGTGCCTGTGTTCTTCCACCCAGGGCCGGCTGAGGATGATGAAAGTGCGCAGTGAAGTTGACGGTCCTCCGCCTAAAAGTTGTCCCCCGTTGGGACCACCAGTGTTTAAAGTTTGAAAGTTTGAAAATGATAAGTAAATAATCAACCAAGATGTCACCTGATTGTCAACGTGATTGGAACCGGTCGTTGCCGGCAACTGGTCCCCGTTGGGACCCTCTTCACCATTTTGCATAAGGGACTCCTTATGAACAGGCCCGAGAACTAGCAGGGCAACCACAAACTTGTGGCATGTAAATAAATATGTTGTTGTGGCTTCTACCGTTACCGCCTCTGGAGAGGCAGATTGGAGGAAGGGCCCGTAGTGGAGCAGGCTGGGGCCCAGCCACCACCGGAACCGGTAGCGATCCTCTGGGGGTTTCAGGGGTTCCCCATGCACGTGGGTCCCCTGAAAAGGACAGAACCCGCTCGGGCAACTGGTGCTGGACTGGGGTCAAGGGGTGCATCCTGTTTGCTTAGGGGCAGCATCAGGGCCAGGTTGCTTGGGTGGGAGAGAGCGGAAGCCGTAACCGTTACGCAACATTTAAGTAAGAGTACCTCCCGATGTGGGAAGATGTTATTATACTTGTGTGTGTTACCGTTTTCTATTTTTCAGTTGTGAAAATAAAACCGGTGATGGACGGGCAGCCCGCAGACAGTCTGCATTTAACTAAGGGGGAATGTGGCGCCCTGGACCAGCCAGGGGCCACAGAGAACAACACCACCACACCCCACACCCCCAGCAGGCACACCGAAGTCAGACACAAAACCCTTGTTGACTTCCTGCAGGGGCTGATGTTGACACCAGGGGGTGGGCCAGGCGGTCGGTCCCGCCCACCGAGGAGTTCACAGTCCTGGAGGCGGGAAAACAGACAGATTAGTTTTGGAGGTGAAAGTGGAAGGAGGAGAAGTAGTAGTGGAGCAACTAACTGACAGCGTCCGGGTGTGTGGCTCGGGCGGGACAGCAAAGTTGGCGGACGGTGGTGACCGTCTGCAGGAGTGGCTGATTGGAGTCTACCGTAAGGACCGTGGACGGGCGGTGGCCCGGCGGTACCGGACCGGTACGCAAAGAGAAGCCAGCACCATCTGGCAGGGGCTTACGGACCCCGGCAAGGCTAGGAGTCGCCGTGAATTTGCCAAATTCGTTAGTGAAGGGAACCTCCTGGGTTTCCCAACAGCCAAGTCCCGACAGAAGGCAACAGTCCAACCAAAGTGAGGGAGACACCGCCACCGCCAAGGCAACTGTTTCTCAGGGCCAGAGCCTGCGGGCAAAAGGGGCTCCTCCGGCTCATATTCAAGCTGGGGAGCGGGTTACCGGTGGGAACCCATTGGAACCATCTACCGTATCTAGGTGCAAGGAAAGGCAGTCACCATCAACCTGCCGGGAGAAAACAACACCGCAGCCGTCTGTGGGACCCGTCCAGCCATGTGTTTTACCGAGAACTGTGTCCTCATCATTGGCTGAGTGAGTACCACCGTGCCGTGCGGCACAGCGCTGCCCCCGCGACCCTGCACCTCACCAGGCTCCGTAACCCGCCTGCCATCTATCCCTACCCCCATCACCGGGCCCCGGGACAACCAACCCCCTACCCACGGAGGGGAGAAATAACAACCAAGCTGCTCCCTGTCACCGCTCCCGGGAACCCCGTCTAGAGCAGCGGTGGTGTCACCAATATCACCACAACCGTGGGTGGCGTCACGGACAATAATCAAAACCCCCACCATCAAAATCCCCTTTTCACTCACGGGCGAGGAGCGCCGCTCGAGTCCCCGGGATCCGGCCCACCGCTCGAACCACCACCGAGCAGCAGCAGCAGCCGCAGCAGCAGCAGCGGCCGGACCCGAGCAGTGGGAGAGCGCAGCGTCCCCTCCTCCGCCCGCGACAGTGGCTATTAGGTACACAGCTCTGGGTGTATCACATGATGGGTATTAGATACACAGCTCTGGGGGGGTAACATATGATGGCATTAGATACCTGGCTTTGGGGGTTATCACATGATGGCATTAGATTTACGGGTCTGCTATGTCAATGTAAGCCTCCTGACATAGCAGAGCTGAAGCAGTGTTCAGAGCACCGTAGCGTTATGATTTACACAGCTGTGCTCTGAAAACTGCGGTGAAATTATCAGGTACGTAGATGCAACAGCGCAGAGGATGACTCAATGGTAAGTTAGACAACAGATATTTATTTGAGTGATACAGTTAGACGTGCTGCCTTAGGTGCAGTACATCTAATCTATATTATGGTAGTAAGATAGGAGGAGTAGCCAACACTAGAGAGCAAAGAGAGCGTATTCAAAACGATCTAGGCACACTCGAGCAATGGGCCGAGGCAAACAGAATGGTGTTTAACAGGAACAAATGTAAAGCCCAACATATGAGTTACAGAAATGTAAAAAACATCTATAGTATGGGATGAATAGAACTAAGTGATAGCATCAAGGAAAACAACTTGGGCATTTAACATGAGCCAACAGTGTGGTGCTGCAGGTAGAGGTCAACAAAATCCTAGGATGCATCAAGGCAAGCATTGAATCTAGATGAAGAGAGGTCATTACTTCCCTATACTATACTCTGCCCTGGTCAGACCCCACGTGGAATACTGTGTACAATTCTGGGCAACTCTATTCAAGAAAGAAATTGATATATTGAAGCAAGTCCAGAGAAGAACAACCAAGATGGTAGAAGGTCTGTAAATCATGTCCTATGAAGACCGGCTAAAAGAACTAGGAATGTTTAGTTTGCAAAAGAGAAAGCTGAGAGGAGACTTAATAGCGGTCTACAAATATCTGAAAAGAAGTCAGTGCAGAGGGAACCACCCTATTCTCATTAGCACAAGGAAGTACAAGAAGCAATGGGATGAAATTTAAGGAAGGAGATTCAGATTAGACATTAGGAAAAACTTTCTGACAGTGAGGGCAGTCGGAGTGGAACAGGCGACCAGGGGAGGCAGTGCGCTCTACATCAATGGAAATCTTCAAGTGGAAACTGGATAAACCTATAGCTGAGATGATTTAGGAAAGCCTGCACTTGCAGGGGGTTGGACCCGATGGCCCTTGAGGTCCCTTCCATTCTATGATTCTACCAAAGGATAAAGCAGACAGTAAACTTACAGTAAATTATTATGCAATACAATTACACCATTTTAGCTATACTAGGAATTAAGACAATATTATCAGCTTGCTATTACTCTGCTGTTACAAATCACAGAGTATTAAAACAATTTTACTTACACACTATTGTTCCACTATTATTGATGGTATCTCAGACTCAATATCCTAACTAAAGTGCATCACCCTGTATTTATGTTGTTACTCTGTTAACTTTGCTAAGCATTAAACAAGCCCTAACGGGAGTCAATGCTGCCACAACGCTAGGTCACAAGTCCTGTGTCAATGAATCACTCCGCACTTCTGAAACGACACAGTAGTCCTTCTCAGACAACTTTAGCTGGTCTCTTGATTCTCCTTAGGATCTGGTCTCTCAATTCTCCACAAAATCCAGTCTCTCGATTCCCCACAGGATCCGGTCTCCCGATTCTCCACAGGATCCAGTCTCTAGATGGTGGTTATTGGCCAACTCACTTCACACACATCTGTCCTGCTCCAGGTTTAGGTACCAACTCTTCCCTTCTTGGCCCGGCTGAAACTTTTATATTTAGTAACTGCGCCACAACTGTCACCTGACCTGACCTGATCTCCTCTTACTTGCTCCCTAGGTGACGTATACTCAGTCTTTGGTTCATACTGTTGTCATTCTCTCCACCTTCCTGATTCTTACCAACTTTGGTAAGCAGATGGCGACGTTTATTTGCAGACACTCGGTTTAAAGGGAACCTGTCAGCAGAAATTTCGCCCAAAACCTAAAAGATTCCCCCTCTACAGCTCCTGGGCTGCATTCTAGAAAGGTCCCTGTTATTATTGTGCCCCATGTGAGACCAAAATAAAGGCTTTATAAAGTGGTACCTTTTTGTATTCAGATAGTGTAAATGTGACACGGGGGCGGGCTTTCTGGCGTCCGTTATTCTGCCTCCTGGTCCTGTATGCCGCCCCCATCGCTCCTTTCCATAGCTGATGCACCGCCCACTGCTCCAGCCATCCCCGCGCATGCCCAGTGCCAGTCTCACGGGACTGAGCAGTGTGACCGCTGGTGACGTGTGCGCAGGCAAGTGATTATGGGTGGGGCTGTGATTGTTATCAGCAAGTACCCGCCCATAATCTCTTGAGCGCGCAAACCTCTCCAGCGGTCACACTGTGCTCAGGGTAGTGCTAGACTGTATGGGCTGCTTCCAGGGATGACGTCCCTTTTGTCACGTGATAGTATTTTGAACACGCCCCTATCACGTGACAAAAGGGACGTCATCCCTGGAAGCAGCCCATACAGTCTAGCACTACCCTGAGCACAGTGTGACCGCTGGTGAGGTTTGCGCGCTCACGAGATTATGGGCGGGTACTTGCTGATAACAATCACAGCCCCGCCCATAATCACTTGCCTGCGCACACGTCACCAGCGGTCACACTGCTCAGTCCCGTGAGACTGGCACTGGGCATGCGCGGGGATGGCTGGAGCAGTGGGCAGTGCATCAGCTATGGAAAGGAGCGATGGGGGCGGCATACAGGACCAGGAGGCAGAATAACGGACGGCAGAGAGCCCGCCCCCGTGTCACATTTACAGTATCTGAATACAAAAAGGTACCACTTTATAAAGCCTTTATTTTGGTCTCACATGGGGCACAATAATAACAGGGACCTTTCTAGAATGCAGCCCAGGAGCTGCAGAGGGGGAATCTTTTAGGTTTTGGGCGAAATTTCTGCTGACAGGTTCCCTTTAAGCACTACTGTGTGTGTCTCATTACTCCTGCATCCCTTTACAATGACAGTAGCAGAGCGTGGTATTTAGCAGGCTGGTATTGTACTACTAATCCCAGGCTGAAGAACACCTCTCGCCACTGCCGATTCCTCATCCCAGACCTCCACTCAGCATTCGCCGCATCTCAGTATCTCCATCTCCTGCTATCGCTCGTGCTGAATAACTCATTGGTGACTAAGGCTATGTGCACACAGTGCGTTTTTCGCGGCGTTTTTGCGCGTTTTTCGGGTGCGTTTTTGGCCTCAAAACTGCAGGACTTTGCTTCCCCAGCAAAGTCTATGAGTTTTCATTTTTGCTGTCCCCACACATCTGTTTTTTTTCAGCTGCGTTTTTGTGGTACCACAAAAACGCAGCATGTCAATTATTCCCGCGTTTTTCACTGCGCTTTTCATCCATTGAGTTCAATGGGCTGTTGAAAGACGCAATGAGAAACGCAAATAGCTGCGTTTTGGTGCGTTTCTAAGACCAAAAACGCAGCTATAAACGCAGGAGGTGGGTAGTAAAGTGACGTGTACAGGAAGAGGATTCCTTCTGTCAGTATATACAGAAGCGTGAATCCTCCCGGTACCGTCACCGCCGCTTCCACCTCCCGTCCTGTGCATGTATGCTGCCGTGCGGCGCCATGTACAGGCAGGAGGTGGAAGCGGCTGCGAAAACAAAAGTTAACAGTAAAAAAAAAAAAAAAAAAGTTATACTCACCTGTCTGCAGACTCCCAGTGCCATGCCCGCTTCCATCTCCTCTCACGGTATCGCCGCTCCGGCTGTGTGCAGACGGCTGGGACACCTCCGGTGGATGCAGGACCTGGCGATGGATCACCTGATGCAGTCACCTGATGCATCAGGTGATCGTAAGTATCGCGGTGACGCGGGCGCCCGGCCGGTATCAGCGGATGCGTCAGGAGACTTCATCCCTGATTACCGGCAGCTGCTGCAGCGATCGGACGGGATCAGACTCCCGCCCCATCGCTGCAGGAGCTGCCGGTAATCAGCACATAAGTGAGTATTATTTTTTTTTTTTTTGCACCGATGCATCAGCTGATTGTATGATCGGCTTTTATACAATCAGCTGATGTATGATGTGATTCAGGCACTTGATCCTGACACATCATCTGATCGCTTTGCCTTCCAGCAAACCGATCAGATGATATTGGATCCTGATTGGACGGCGCGGGACCCTGACCCAGGATTACTGCGGAGGGGGGGTTTATTTCAATAAAGATGGAGTCACTAATTGTGTTGTGTTTTATTTCTAATAAAAATATTTTTCTGTGTGTTGTGTTTTTTTTTTTATCTTTACTAGAAATTCATGGTGGCCATGTCTAATATTGGCGTGACACCATGAATTTCGGGCTTAGGGTTAGCTGATAATATACAGCTAGCCCTAACTCCATTATTATTACCCAGCTAGCCACCCGGCTTCAGGGCAGCTGGAAGAGTTGGATACAGCGCCAGAAGATGGCGCTTCTATGAAAGCGCCATTTTCTGGGGTAGCTGCGGGACTGCAATTCACAGTGGGGGTGCCCAGAAAGCATGGGCACCCTGCACTGTGGATTCCAATCCCCAGCTGCCTAGTTGTACCCGGCTGGACTCAAAAATTGGGCGAAGCCCACGTCATTTTTTTAAAAATTATTTCATGAAATTCATGAAATAATTTAAAAAAAAAGAGAATTTTGTTTACTTACCGTAAATTCTTTTTCTTGTAGTTCCGACATGGGAGACCCAAACCATGGGTGTATAGCTAGCGCCTCCGGAGGACACACAAAGTACTACACTCAAATGTGTAGCTCCTCCCTCCGGGCTATATACACTCCCTGGATGACAATCTATCCAGTTCAGTACAAAAGCTGAAGGAGGACATCCACCCATAAGTAGAGATAGAGCAAAACTCGGCAAAACCAGAACTCTGTCTACTAACAACAGCCGGTGAAACACACGGAACAAAAAACTGCCAACAGGCAACAGGGAGGGTGCTGGGTCTCCCATGTCGGAACTACAAGAAAAAGAATTTACGGTAAGTAAACAAAATTCTCTTTTTCTTTATCGTTCCTTCCATGGGAGACCCAAACCATGGGACATTCCAAAGCAGTCCATGGGTGGGAAATAAACCAAACTGAGAAGTAGGCAAAACCTAACTTCACAAATGGGCGACAGCCGCCTGAAGGATGCGTCTGCCCAAGCTCGCATCTGCCGAAGCATGAGCATGCACTTGGTAGTGCTTCGAAAAAGTGTGCAGACTGGACCAAGTGGCAGCCTGACACACCTGCTGAGCCGTAGCCTGGTGCCTGAAAGCCCAGGAGGCACCGACAGCTCTGGCCGAGTGCGCCTTAATCCCCGGCGGGGGAGGCACCTGAGAACACTGGTAGGCATCGGCGATAGCCGACCTAATCCAACGAGCTAGGGTCGGCTTAGAAGCAGAGAGACCCTTGCGCTGACCCGTGGTTAGCACAAAAAGTGAGGTGCACCGGTGCGTGACACATAGATTCGGAGCGCCCGCACCAAATCCAAGGTGTGCAACGCCTTCTCAAAGCGATGCACAGGGGCCGGACAAAGAGAGGGCAATGAAATGTCCTGGTTAAGGTGGAAGGAAGACACCACCTTAGGGAGAAAGTCCGGAGTCGGACGAAGAACCACCTTGTCTTGGTGAAACACCAAAAAGGGGGATTCCGAAGAAAGCGCAGCCAAATCAGAAACTCTCCTGAGAGAAGTTATGGCTACTAGAAAGACAACTTTCTGTGAAAATCTAGACAAGGGAACCTCCCTGAGAGGCTCAAAAGGGGGTTTCTGTAAGGCCGTGAGGACCAGATTAAGGTCCCAGGGATCCAAGGGCCGCCGGTAAGGAGGGATGATGTGAGATGCGCCCTGCATGAAGGTGCGCACCTGAGCCAGTCGGGCGATACGCCGCTGGAACAATACCGACAAGGCCGACACCTGTCCCTTGAGGGAATTGAGGGACAGACCTAACTGTAGGCCTGACTGTAGAAAAGACAGGATGGTCGGCAAGGAGAACGGCCAAGGGGCACGGCCGGAAGAGCGACACCAGGACAGGAAAATTCTCCAAGTCCTGTGGTAAATCTTGGCCGAGGAAGACTTCCGAGCCTGAGTCATGGTGGAGATGACCTCAGGGGGAATGCCTGAAGCCGTCAGGATCCAGGACTCAAGAGCCACGCCGTCAATCTGAGAGCCGCAGAATTCTGGCGGAAGAACGGACCTTGAGAGAGAAGGTCTGGGCGGTCTGGGAGATGCCACGGCACCTCTACGGACAGGCGGAGCAGGTCTGGGTACCAAGCTCGCCTGGGCCAATCCGGAGCAATGAGTATGACTCGACGGCCCTCCGTACCGATCTTGCGCAGAACCCTGGGCAAGAGCGCTAGAGGGGGAAACACATAGGCCAGACGGAACTGAGACCAATCTTGAACCAGTGCGTCTGCTGCGAAGGCCTGAGGATCGTGGGAGCGAGCCACGTAAACCGGAACCTTGTTGTTGTGCCGGGATGCCATCAGATCCACTTCCGGAGTGCCCCACTTGCGGCAGATCGATCTGAACACTGACGGATGCAGGGCCCACTCGCCGCCGTCCACGGTTTGACGGCTGAGATAATCGGCCTCCCAGTTTTCCACGCCTGGGATGTGGACTGCAGATATGGTGGACTTGAAGTCCTCCGTCCACTGAAGGATTCGTTGAACCTCCAACATCGCCAGACGGCTGTGAGTCCCGCCCTGGTGATTGATGTAGGCAACCGCTGTCGCGTTGTCCGACTGAACCCGAATGTGCTTGCCCGCCAACAGGTGGTGAAAGTCTAGGAGAGCTAGAAACACAGCTCTGATCTCCAGCACATTGATCGGGAGGGCTGATTCGGACGGAGTCCAAGTGCCCTGTGCTCGGTGATGAAGAAATACCTCTCCCCAACCGGAGAGGCTGGCATCCGTGGTGAGTATCACCCAGGACGGAGTCAGGAAGGAGCGTCCCTGTGACAGGGAGAGGGGCTGAAGCCACCACTGAAGGGAGTTCCTGGTCTGAGATGACAGAGCCACCAGCCTGTCCAAGGAAGAGATCCGCTTGTCCCAACAGCGGAGAATGTCCAGCTGCAAGGGACGCAGATGGAACTGGGCAAAGGGAACTGCTTCCATTGACGCCACCATCTGACCCAGCACCCGCATGAGGTGTCTGATGGAATGACGGCGGTGCCTCAGCAGAGAGCGCACCGCCAGACGAAGGGACTGCTGTTTGACTAAGGGCAACTTGACAAGTGCCGGCAGAGTCTCGAACTGCATCCCTAGGTACAAAAGTACCTGGGTCGGGGTCAGAGTGGACTTGGGCAGGTTGACAAGCCACCCGAACTGAACTAGCGTGGCGACAGTGAGAGAGACACTCCGCTGGCAGTCTACACTGGATGAGGCCTTGACTAGAAGGTCGTCCAGGTAAGGAATCACTGCCAATCCCTGGAGGTGCAGGACTGCAACCACTGCTGCCATGACCTTGGTGAACACCCGAGGGGCCGTGGCTAAGCCAAAGGGAAGAGCCACGAACTGGAAATGTTCCTCTCCGATTGCAAAGCGTAGCCAACGCTGGTGTGAGACCGCAATAGGCACATGCAGATAGGCATCTCTGATGTCGATGGATGCCAGAAAATCTCCTTGGGTCATTGAGGCAATGACCGATCTCAGAGATTCCATGCGAAAGTGCCGCACCTGAATATGCTTGTTGAGAAGCTTGAGGTCCAGGATGGGCCGGGAGGAACCGTCCTTCTTGGGGACTAGAAAGAGGTTTGAGTAGAAACCGCTGAACCGTTCCCGGGCGGGAACCGGAACAATTACCCCATTGGCCTGCAGGGAGGCCACGGCCTGAGAGAAGGCGGCGGCCTTGGAGCAAGGGGGTGTGGACAGAAAAAATCTGTTTGGCGGGCTGGAAGAAAATTCTATCCTGTAGCCGTGGGAGATAATATCCCGCACCCACTGATCGGTGACGTGTTGGAACCACACGTCTCCAAAGTGGGAGAGCCTGCCACCGACCAAGGACGTTGCTGGCGCAGCCAGGTAGTCAAGAGGAGGCCGCCTTAGTGGCAGCGGCTCCTCCGGTCTTTTGAGGACGCGGCTTTGCGCGCCAGTTTGGTTTACGATCCTTGGCTGCGGTAGTGGACGCGGCCGAGGGCTTCGAGGATGACCAGTTAGAGGAACGAAAGGAACGAAACCTCGATTGGATCCTGCCCTGGACAGGTTTCCTGGCCTTAGTTTGAGGCAAGGAAGTACTCTTCCCGCCAGTAGCCTCCTTGATTATGTCATCCAGCTGTTCCCCAAACAGCCTGGACCCAGCAAAAGGGAGACTCGCAAGGTACTTTTTTGAGGAAGCGTCTGCTTTCCACTCTCGAAGCCACAAGATCCTGCGGATCGCGAGGGAGTTAGCGGAGGCCACCGCAGTGCGGTGAGAAGCCTCCAGGATGGCAGACATGGCGTAGGATGCAAAAGCCGAAGCTCGAGAAGTTAAGGTCTCCAGCTCAGGCATAGAGTCCCTGGTGAGGGAATGCATCTCCTCCAGAGAGGCAGAGACTGCCTTGAGAGCCCACACTGCCGCAAAAGACGGGGAGAACGAGGCTCCAGCCGCCTCATATACAGACTTGGCCAAAAGGTCAACCTGGCGGTCAGTGGGATCCTTAAGAGAAGTGCCATCAGCCACAGCCACGACTGTGCGGGCTGAGATTCTGGACACCGGAGGGTCTACCTTTGGGGACTGAGCCCATTCTTTAACCACCTCTGGTGGAAAAGGAAAACGGTCATCTGAACTACGCTTCGGAAAACGTTTGTCAGGACAGGCCCTGGGTTTGGTAACAGTGGCCTGAAAGCTGGAGTGGTTAAAAAACATACTCCTAGCTTTCTTAGGTGAGGTAAACTGGTGTATCTCTACCAGAGAGGCTTGTTCCTCAGACTCTGGTGGGTTGAGGTTCAGTACGGAGTTAATGGACGCAATTAAGTCACTAACATCCGCATCTCCCTCAGACAAGTCAATGGGGTACATAGAGGTAGCGTCTGAGCCCACAGTAAACGAGTCCTCCTCGCCCTGCACCTCGGCACGTGAATCAGAGCCGTGGGAAGAGGAGGGAGAAGGGTCCCTGCGTCTCCGTTTAGGGGGACGGGGTCCTGGGACATGCTCTGAGAGCTCTGCAGAGCTAGGAGCAGCCGAAGCACCCTGTGAAGGGGGCTGATGCATGGACAGCAGTGTCTGGGACAGCTGCCCCATGGAGTCGGCAAAAGACCTGGAAAGAGCTTGTGAAAAAGATGCTACCCAAGCCGGGGGTTCAGCCACCGGGGCCAAAGCAGCCGGAGGGACCCCTGCGGAGGCTCCAGGCTGAGACACAACCATATTAGCACAGGCATCACAATGTGGGTATGTGCTTGGCTCTGGCAGAATGAGCTTACAAGCAGTGCATATAGCATACATGTTTGCAGCCTTGCTCCTAGTGACAGACATGCTGCTGATGGTGGAGGCTCTGCAGCCAGAATACACTCCTGTAGAATGCCTGAGAGTGTAATAAAAGTCCACAACCAGAGGTTGTGGCTTACCAGCCCGTGCTCTCTGTGTGCCCTCCGGATTCCACCGCTCCCCTGTGAAGCGTTAGCCTTCCTGATAGAATGCAGCTGCAGCATCCAGCTCCCTCTAGCGCAAGAACGCTGAGAAAATGGCGCTGGGAGAAAGAGGGGGGGGCGTGTATAAGCCCAAGAGCGGGAAAAACGGAGGGCAGAGAGATACAGGACGACAGACAGGGGAGGGGACATCTCCCCAAGGAGGAGTGCCCTCCCCTCTGCTGGCCGGGCGGTGGGCGGCGCTGTATGCAAAACATGCAGAGAAGCCGAAACCGAAACTAGGCCCAAACAGAAGCCGGGGCCTAGATTTAACAATGCGGCCGACGAGCAGGCACCTTCGGCGTGGTTCTCAGGGGAAATCCCCAGAATCGGCCGGAAAGTACAGTAACGTTAAAACACATACTGTCCCCCTAATAAAAGTACCCGGGACCCCTGAAAAACGTCTCTATACTTAGCTTTGAGACGCAGGGCCATGTCCCTGGAGAGGGGGGTAAATGCTCCTTCCAGCAGGGACTAGACAGGGCTGCGGATGGAGACCGGTCGTCTGCAAGCAGAGAGGACCGTGGAGGCTCCCACTTCAACCCAGAGCCTCTTAGAGGATGTGAAGGAGCGCGGCATGTGAAGGCTCCAGCCTTATAAAGTCAACCTTAACAGCACCGCCGACAGAGTGGGGTGTGAAGGGACATGCCGGGAGTCCAGACTGGACCCGCTTTTCTTCCAAATCTTTAAAATAAAATAAAAATGAGAAAAAAATATCAGAGAATGCAAGTGTGTGTTCCTCCTGAAACACAAAGTATTGAACTGGATAGATTGTCATCCAGGGAGTGTATATAGCCCGGAGGGAGGAGCTACACGTTTGAGTGTAGTACTTTGTGTGTCCTCCGGAGGCGCTAGCTATACACCCATGGTTTGGGTCTCCCATGGAAGGAACGATAAAGAAAAAGGGCTTCTCTATATTGTTGGTTCCCAGCCGGGTACAAATAGGCAGCTGGGGGTTGGGGTCAGCTGTACCTGCCTGCTGTACCCGGCTAGCATACAAAAATATGGCGAAGCCCACGTCATTTTTTTTGTTTGGGGGGCAAAGAAATCCTGCATACAGTCCTGGAAGGAGGATGCTGAGCCTTGTAGTTCGACAGCTGCTGTCTGCTCTCCTGCATACACTATTGGATGGAGGATGCTGAGCCTTGTAGTTCTGCAGCTGTCTGCTCTTCTGCATACACTAGTGGAGAATGAAGAACACATTGAAGAAGGAAATGACATCAGACCTTTTTTTTTGTTCACTGATAAAAAACGCATAAAGACGCAGTGAGCAAAAACGCAGCAAAACGCAGCAAAAAAACGCACCAAATCGCGGCAAAACGCGTACGTTTTTTGCCGCGTTTTTTCGACGCAGGTGCGTTTTTGTGCGTTTTTAGAGGCCAAAAACGCACAAAAACGCAGCGTCAAAAAGACGCACTGTGTGCACATAGCCTAAATAGGATATTAGAGCTTGCGGCAAAACTGCGGCTTTCAAAAAGATGGCAACCAACTCCTCCCACAGCTGTGACATGAAAAGCCCAGGGTGTGCCCAGGTCAGAGCTGGAGGCACACACTGCAGGAGATGCGGTCGGACACCAACCGCAGTCTCCTACCGTGTTTCCCCGAAAGTAGGACCCCCCCGAAAGTAAGGCAGGGTGGGGGTTTCGGGGGGGTCCGCCAATGTAGGGCACCCCCCGATTGTAAGGCAGGGTAGCGGGGGGCCCGGGGAATGTAAGGCCGCCTATGGGTGGTGGTCGCGGCGTAATGTAAGGCCGCATATGGGTGGGGTCACTGGGGACAGTACAGGAACTTGCCGCTGTTCCCTCGCTCCATCCAGGCCTTCTCCAGTCTCGTGCCACCCGTGGTCCGCCTCCGGTGAATGGCCCCCGCAAGGCTCCCTGCTGGCCATCAGCTCGAGCTGTGATTGGCCAGTCAGCCGGCTCGCAGCTGATTGGCCCTCAGCTCGAGCTGCGATTGGCCAGTCAGCCGGCTCGCAGCTGATTGGCCCTCAGCTCGAGCTGCGATTGGCCAGTCAGCCAGCTCGCAGCTGATTGGCCCTCAGCTCGAGCTGCGATTGGCCAGTCAGCCGGCTCGCAGCTGATTGGCCGAAATCAGCCGCGACGTCACCGCCTGCAGGCTCGCTCTGATTGGTCCAGCGTCCCTTGCATCTGAATCGTCAGCCCGGCACCGCAGAGGAGATCGAAACAGAAGGAAAGTAACGGTAAATTCCGAAACTCTCTCTCTGTGTGTGTGTGTGTGTGTGTGTGTGTGTGTGTACGGTATGTGTACGGTATGTGTATGGTATGTGTATGGGTGCCGTATGGGGCTGTATGTGTCAGTGTGTGTGTGTGTGTACGGTACCGGTACGATATGTGTGTGGGTGCCGTGTGGGGCTGTACCGGTACTGTATGTGTCAGTGTGTGTGGTGGCAGAGTGGGGGGCAGAACCACTGTATGGGGAGGCTGCAGGGGGGAGGATGGGGTGGATGCCAGACTCTCAAACAATGGGGAGGCTGCAGGGGGGAGGATGGGGTGGATGCCAGACTCTCAAACAATGGGGAGGCTGCAGGGGGGAGGATGGGGTGGATGCCAGACTCTCAAACAATGGGGAGGCTGCAGGGGGGAGGATGGGGTGGATGCCAGACTCTCAAACAATGGGGAGGCTGCAGGGGGGAGGATGGGGTGGATGCCAGACTCTCAAACAATGGGGAGGCTGCAGGGGGGAGGATGGGGTGGATGCCAGACTCTCAAACAATGGGGAGGCTGCAGGGGGGAGGATGGGGTGGATGCCAGACTCTCAAACAATGGGGAGGCTGCAGGGGGGAGGATGGGGTGGATGCCAGACTCTCAAACAATGGGGAGGCTGCAGGGGGGAGGATGGGGTGGATGCCAGACTCTCAAACAATGGGGAGGCTGCAGGGGGGAGGATGGGGTGGATACCAGACTCTCAAACAATGGGGAGGCTGCAGGGGGGAGGATTGTCATTTTTTTTCCAATGTAAGGCCTCCCCCGAAAGTAAGGCAGGGTGGGACTTTTGGGGGTAAAATTAATGTAAGACAGGGCCTTACTTTCGGGGAAACACGGTATGTATAGGGGCTGCCATATTTGAGGTGTGTAAATGTCATGCTCAGACCTTTACACACCAGCATATGAAAATGGCAGCACCCAGTGGCTGAAGAAAAAAAGAATAAATAAAAAACTAAAACCATGACATTAAATTTTGTATTAAAAATAATTACGAAATGATTACGTAATAAATAATTATTAATATAAAAATCATGCCACCTTCTCTTGACATTGCATTGAATAGGAGAAACTGTCATTTACTTCTAAAGATATTCACTGATGAAACAATGATTCTAAAAACCTGAAACACTGAAGAAAGTTGGACTTTTTGGTTTAGCCGAAAAATCCCTGATGTCTGAATGAAGTTGAATGAGTGTGTAGTGCCCCACGAGGGCTAAGGGGTTACTTGTCACCGGGCCAGTGGTTTTGTGGGGTTGCTGTGACTGGCCTGACCCGGCTCTGTGGCCCTGTCGGCTACATGTAAATGACAAACAAACAGGTGCAAGGTGTAGAGGGGGATGGAAGGAGGATGAAGGGTCCCTGGGAAGCGTGTCACTGGTTGCAGCGGTGACTAGGGTCTCGGCCTCCTCCACCGTCGACCCTTCCTGCGACTTTTTCTCTTCCAGGGGCGGTGTTAGATGGGAATGGGGGATGCTTTGCAATGCCACCCGTGGTGTGCCACCATGGATGGACTCCAGCCAGTCCCGGGTGAATCAGATGCAATTACCGATGTGTCTGTGGAAGTGTGTGAGACCTTCCTCCTTGCGCTGACACATGGTTCCCCGTAGCCTGAAGAAATTTGAGGACCCCGCTGTCGGTGTTAAGTATGCCATCCCGTATGCAGGTGACGCGGGTCCTCGCCATGGGGTTTGACCATAGCCCTGACCCCTATATGTCACTGTGCTCCAGGAAAGTGGGTAGTGGACGATGGGACATGAAATCCCCAGCCCCTACATATTTGTTGGAGTCTGTGAAGGTTTCCCCAACCGAGAGTCCTGCACCCCGACTTGCGCTGGCACTCTGGGAATGGTTAGGCCCGACCTCAGCTACCATCTCCTCTTGTCCCAACATCTCCACCGGATGCCTCTGTCTCTCGCCCTCTTTCAGTGTCATTCCTGCAGACTCAGTGTGGTGTTGTGGCTCCTGACCCTGTGACTATTTCCACCTATTTCCCATCCCAGGATCAGCCTGTTAAATGCTGCTCTCTCAAGGCTGTCTGCTCTGTTCTCTGTCCTGGGCTGTTCCGTGACTAAAAGTGAAACTGTTTGTCTTTCTACTCACTGAGAGCAGCCCCCACCTCAGGAATGACGCAGCAGTGCTGGGGATTACCTGTTGCTATGGTACCCACCTGCAGTCTAGCTTCCTGTGTGTGGTGACTCATGCTAGATGTTTGTGTAAAGTGGCAGAAACCAGCAATTAACCTCTTCTCACATGGGATAGAATTAAAACTTAAAACAGATGCAATACTCTGTGGCGATTGAAGCCTCAGGGGTGCCACAAGTGCATACAGGTATTTTTCCTGTGACAGCTCCACTACATGTCCAGGTATATTTGTGTAGTGGAGCGCCTGCCGCAGAGAGAGGGTACACAGAGTGGTATACAGGCTCAACAGAAAGTTTATGAGCCCATAGCTCAACTTTTTGCATCTAGATAGCCACAGTCAGCTGTATGAGATGGTCGTGAGCCACATCCAACACCACACCCTCACACAGTAGTAAAGCTTGGAGCCCTTCCTTACGAATGACAGCCACAGATTCCCCATACAAAGCACCTTGAAGACATGTGCCCCCTATCATTCTAGGCAGTATACTGACATTCAGGGGTTCCCACCTTAACCACGTTTGGTAATTGCGCATCAAGCACTCCCACCACACTACTGCATTTAGCTTCAAGAACTTTTCTATTTGTCAACTTACCATATTTGTGCACCTCCTCCTCCCCACCAGTATAGGCTAATCCAGTTTTGCTCTTCTCCGTTGGGCTGATCAAAAAAGTCACCATCTGAACACCTGTTCTTCATAGCTGTTTGTTATATCTGTTGATATAGCACCAGGCTGGAAGATAGCCAAAAAACAATCTTCATGATCCTATGAATCATGTGTCTCCTGAGCCGCACGTTGGAAATCCTGGCTCTACTCTATTGACTTTCTATAGAACCCTTACGCTACTCTCTTGAAATCCGCTAATGCAGGAGCTCAATGCTTCTGCACCTCGAATAGTGCATTGCAGGGTAATTTTTGCATAATAGGTGGGGTTCTCAGATCTTAAATGATGTACATGTTAGTAAGAAATTAGATATTAAATTAAAACAACAGGTACCCTTTAAAAAAAACCTTCTTCTATAGTATTCACTGATACATTTTGAGGTTTACTCAGTTGCATAAATAATGGGGGAGTTTGCTTGGCACCAAATGTTTGTGCCCATATGCTTTCTCAAGCTAAATGTTTCTGGTGCTCCTGGATTGTCACTATAAGCAACAGATGCTTTGATAAAGACCTCCATCTGTCTGTGGAACGTCAGAACTCACCCGCATGCATCTACTGAACTCTGTACAAAAATCTAGATTAATTTGTATCAGAAAACCTGTTTATTTCTAGTGGTGTTATTTTATATGCAAGGTCAAAATGTGCAGAGGTCAGAAGATGGCACTGATGGATCCCTGCTCAAATAAGGATAAAATAGTGAAGAAAATACATTAATGTGTAGAGAATTGTAACAAAATGATCATGTTTCACTGCAGGAATTCCACTCTACAATGCTCTATAAGAGCACATTCACATGTGTTTTTCTTAGCATGTGCTGTTCATCTTGAAAACAGACAGCATACGAACCTATCGGCCGAACTTAATGGAAGCATAAAAAGCTTTGAAAAAGCACATCATTTTGTTGCAACTAGAGCAGGGGTCTCAAACTCGGCTGGGTATATAAAAAAAAATTATTTGAGGGCCGCATTCTTTGCAGGACAAAGTGAATTTTTTAGTAATATATTTTTTTTCTATACTCGTTTGAATCACTTTTTTGAATTTTTCGCTTGTTGTTTAGAAACATTTTAAATGGCATTCATCTTATGGATTATGGTACAGGTTTATAGCTTGAATTGTTACGAATGTAGCAATAATGTGCAATTGTTTTGTTTATTTTATTTGATATATAAAAAAGCACTTTTAATGGTAAACATTTCCCATGCTTTATTTAAAATTTATTTTACATTTTTTCCCCTTTTTGTAAATAATATTGTTTTATAGTTAGCACTTAGCACCATATAGTAATTTTAGCCAACATGTTGTGGTAATTTTCTCATGGGGTCCTCATCTTGTAGTAATGTCCCCATCCTGTATTAATGTCCCCATCCTTGTCCACCTCTTATAGTAACGTGCCCATCTTGTTACCCATCATGTAGTAATATGCCCATCTTTGTTCCCATTCTGTTGTAATGTGCCTATCCTTGTCCCCATCCTGGTTACCTTCTTGTAGTAATGTGCCCATCTTTGTTCCCATGCTGTAGTAATGTGCCCTGTTATGATCCGGAACCATGGAAGACCACCACAAATCATTGGCAGAAAGGTGACAAGAGCATTGGCAACTAATCTGGCCGCCATCCCCTTACTAACCATCACAACTAGAAGTAGCCGAGGGGTGAACTAACATCCTGTGCACCGCGAACCCAGCCGGAGAACTAACTATCCTAAAGGTAGGAAAGATGAATAACTCTCTGCCTCAGAAAATAGACAAGAATAGCAAGCCCCCCACATTCAAAGACTGCGGTGATATAGGAAAAACACAATACACAGATAGATGACAGGATTAGCAAAAGGTGAGGCCCCCGCTGACTAAAATAGGAAAGGACAGGAAAGGGACTGATGGTGGCCAGAGAAAAACCCTGCAAAATACCAACTTCCTGATAGTACAAAAAGGCCCTCAGATCGCTCAATCTGAACTCCGTCCTATACCAGGTGCCCTTGTCATACCAATGAACAGAAAACAAGAATTATAACAAATTCAACAAGCCACAAACACATGAACCCAAAGGAGCTATACTCCACACAGAACTGCAGGGAGTTCCTCAACAATCCACTGAGGGGGAAAATCCCTGGAAGGAAATAAACTGAAACCAACCACAACAAATGACAAACCCAGATAAGCAAAAAAAAAACAGACAATAAATAAAGAGCAAGCACTTATCTGGAGTAGATGTGGTGTAGAGCAGGATTAAGCAGGCTGAAAATACAAAGAACAACTGACATCCGGCAACAGCCTGCAATCAGACCAGGACTTAAATAAGCAGAGAGTTAGCAAAGGAAACACCCACTGCACAACACACCTGGTCTTTGTCCAAACCATTCCTGGCCACCAGAGGGAGCCTCCCAGCAGCCAAAACATAACTAACATTCACAACAGTGCCCATCCTGGTCCCCTTCTTGTAGTAATGTGCCCATCCCCATTTAATCAAAGAAAACTGACTGACAAAATTTCTGCATATACTATTTATTGATCACGGATTTGGGGATAATGAAAAAACCACGGTATTGGCTGCGCTGCTATTAAAGTTCATAAAGATGATGGTATTGTTCCAAAAAAACTTTTTTTATTGCAAGATTATAAGCCACAACGCGTTTCGGGGTTAAATGTTCCCCCTTCCTCAGGTAGCAACAATCATATGAAGTGGTATGCCTTATATATACATGAATATGTAGGTCCCCACATCCCTTGATTAATTCAACATATGGATCATAATGATCAATCAGCAGGGTTCTCAGGGACCTCGCCTCACAAAAATCAATTGTACATATTCACATTTGACAGCGATATTCAAGAAACCACAAATATATTTTAGAAAGAAGAGTTCTGCTCAGCGCAAGAAGGAGAGGTATGCCAGGTATGCCAGGTATGTCACTTGACAAAGGCTACACTCCTGTAGCCGAAACGCGTCGCTGTTGTGTCAGTATCCATGGAGGACATTGTCTTAACTGTTCATATGTTTATATGATCGTTTTTACTGGAAACCAAGCAGAATAAAGCATCTGGAAATTTACTGGCATACCTCTCCTTCTTGCGCTGGGCAGAACTCTTCTTTCTTCATTATACACCGGTAGCAGCACCTGCAGCCCGAGCAGCAGAAGGAAATTTGAGCACATGGAATGGGTGAGCTGAAAGTTTTTCTCTTTGTCTCTACAAATATATTTTGTCTCAAGTATATTGTGATACCCTCATCATTAAAAAAATCTTTTGAAATATATTTAGAAATTAATAAACATGAATGAAAAACTCATCAAGGAAATTACTTTAAAAACAAGAAAATATGAAATTTAGATTTTGAGATTTAAAATTTACAAATAGAGGGTGAAATTGGATTAAATTAAATATAAATAAAATAAAAAAAAAATAAAAATTAATAATAATAATAAAAAAAAAAAAAATAAGAATATATGTAACTATACGGTTCCAATACAGGGCTAAAATATTAATTGTTAAAAGTGAGAGTGATAGCTCTAAAAATCCATGGAATGGATCGCTAACTAAAACAGGTCATAATCCATAATTTATAGTGTTTGACATATGAAAAATACATTTGCTGAAAAATAACTCCTATATAGTAATTAAACCATATTTTAACCTCAATTTTATTTTATTTATGGTGCTAATAAAAATTATGCTCTATTTGATCTGCTCAGTCATTATATTGAGGCCTTCTGGATTCAAAGTGGCTAATTTAAATATCCAGAAGGATTCGCGTTCCACCAACCTCCAATACCTAGCTGTAACATCAGCCATAACCTGCTCAATAATCACCATTTTGACATTGTCTCTGTCTTTATCATGTTCCAATAAAAAATGCCTGGAGAGACTGTGGGTTACTATACCATGGCGAATATTGTATCTATGACCGTTTAGTCTATTGTGTACCATTTGCGTTGTGCGGCCTACATATTGTAGGCCGCACGGACATTCTAATAGATAAATGACATAGGAGCTGATGCAACAGAGATGTTGCTTTATTAAGAATTCCTCTCCTGTTATATTTGATTTGAAGGATTGTACGCCATGTTTTAATGTTCTGCAGCATAAACATCGGATTTGTCCACAATGGAAATTCCCGACTGGTTTGTTAATATCTAATCCATTTTGAGGCAACTGAGTTTTTTTTAAAATTGTTGTTTTGCTAGGTGCGATTAAATTTTTGAGGTTTTTACTTCTCCTAAAAATAACCTGAGGTTTATCGGGTAAACAACCCGAAAGGATCCTGTCCCCTTTTAAAATATGCCAGTGTCTCCCTACAAGCTCCTTTACTTTACCATACGAATCACTAAAGGTAGTCACTAAACAGCTTTCGAAGGTGGTTTCATTTCCCTGTACTCCTATATTTGTCTTTTTCCCTTCAATAATATCCAAACATTTATCTTGATCCAATAGGAGGCTTCTTTTGTAAGCATCAGTCAATATTTTTTTCGGATAGCCTTTACTACTGAAGCGACTTTGCAATATTCTAGCTTCAGCTTTGAAAGAAGCAATATTGGTACAGTTCTTCCTGATGCGCCAATATTGCCCATACGGTATATTTTTTATCCATGTAGGGAGATGGCTGCTTGAAAATTCAAGATAACTATTGATATCCACCCTTTTAAAAAAGGTGGATGTTTCAATAGTGTCCTCCTCATTGAATTTGATATTAAGATCCAGGAACTGGATAGATTTCCGGGACATTGTGGCCGTAAATCTTAGCCCCCATTCATTCAGATTGAGTGACTTTACGAAATTTTGAGCACTTTCCTCAGAACCTGACCAGACGAAGAACAGGTCATCTATGAATCTACGATAAAATACCATGTTCTCCAGCGCTAGGGGGGACTGTGCAATATAAAGGGACTCGAAGCACCCCATATACAGATTTGCAAAACTGGGGGCAAATCTCGTCCCCATTGCACAGCCCTTCAATTGTCGGTAGGTCCTTTCCTCAAAAGTAAAGACATTGTGATGTAAAATAAACTCAATGGATTGCAAGATAAATTCCCTCTGGGAGGTTGGAAGTGAGTCATCCATTGCCAGATAGGATTCCACACTTTTCAACCCCAACTGATGATCAATGTTTGAATATAACGCAGCTACATCCAATGTAATAAAAAGACCATTCGGAATGGCAGGTAGTTTTCTCAGTAGCCTAATAAGGTGTGAGGAGTCTCTTAAATGTGAATCTAGTTTGCCGACATATTTTTGCAAAAAAAGGTCAACATAATGTGACAAATTAGCCGTAATAGAATTGATTCCAGAAATGATTGGTCTTCCCGGCGGGTTGGTAAGGCTTTTGTGGATTTTCCTTATTATTTTGACCTGTTTTAGTTAGCGATCCATTCCATGGATTTTTAGAGCTATCACTCTCACTTTTAACAATTAATATTTTAGCCCTGTATTGGAACCGTATAGTTACATATATTCTTATTTTTTTTTTTTTTTTATTATTATTATTATTTATTTATTTTTTTTTTATTTTATTTATATTTAATTTAATCCAATTTCACCCTCTATTTGTAAATTTTAAATCTCAAAATCTAAATTTCATATTTTCTTGTTTTTAAAGTAATTTCCTTGATGGGTTTTTCATTCATGTTTATTAATTTCTAAATATATTTCAAAAGATTTTTTTAATGATGAGGGTATCACAATATACTTGAGACAAAATATATTTGTGGTTTCTTGAATATCGCTGTCAAATGTGAATATGTACAATTGATTTTTGTGAGGCGAGGTCCCTGAGAACCCTGCTGATTGATCATTATGATCCATATGTTGAATTAATCAAGGGATGTGGGGACCTACATAATCATGTATATATAAGGCATACCACTTCATATGATTGTTGCTACCTGAGGAAGGGGGAACATTTAACCCCGAAACGCGTTGTGGCTTATAATCTTGCAATAAAAAAAGTTTTTTTGGAACAATACCATCATCTTTATGAACTTTAATAGCAGCGCAGCCAATACCGTGGTTTTTTCATTATCCCCAAATCCATTCTCCTTCTCCTTCCTGGAGTGCACGGGGCTGCTGCAGCTATTCCAAGAGTCTGCCTGAATCACATCAAGCCTCTGAAGGGCCGGTGAGTCACCGGCATCTTTTCTACGGGTCCGTCCACCACAGAGGAGGAGCTGCAGCTCAGTGTTGGTCTGACGGCTGTGCTCTCCATGTGGGATATCGATCGCGTGAGCGGCAGCCTGAGCTGGAAATACTGCGGGCTGGAAAGGACGAGATCCCCGCTGATGCTATAGCGGTACACCGTGGACCTCCCTTCGGCTGTCTCCCCAGTGTTGTACCTGACGTACAACAGGATCAGGTGAGTGTGACCATCACACTGCACACGTAATAAGTTATAATTAGATTTTACACAGGAGCGCACCCTCTTTTTCTTTTATTTATTGATCACAACATAGAGAGAAATTCATAATTTACAATGCCGTAACTTATTATTTTGTAGCATAACCTATTACTTTAATTACTACACCACACCGACAGTGCATTGAAGCCAGTAGGGTATTCAAGACATCTTGAGGAATCTTTCTCCATTCCATTTGTAAATCTGCAAACAAGTCATCCTTATTGCTATGGGTACCGGCCCCAACTCGTCGCTCCAACTCATCCCAAAGCTGCTCTATAGGGTTGAAATCAGGTGATTGGCTTGGCCATTGTAATAGGTAAACATTTTTCGAAACTAACCATTTTTTTTTTACTAAACTGGATATGGGCTTAGGATAAGTGTCTTGTTGGAATTTCTAGCCCCTGCCTACTTTGGTTTTACCATGTGGCAGCATTAAATTCTCCAGTATATCCTTGTACATGGTATCATTCATGTTTCCATCAATTCTATGCGGAGGGCCAATGGCAGTTGCAGAAAAGCAGCCCCAAACCATGACATTGCCACCACCATGTTTCACTGTAGGTGTTTGATACATTTTCCAATTGGGTGGTATATATAGAGCTTGCCATCACAACCAAACAGATTGAACTTGGATTCAACCAACCACAACCCCTTAGACCCATCTGTCTCTTTCCATTGGCTGGGTTCTTTGGCAAACTCAAGTCGGACCTTCCGATTCTTTGCAGAGATTAAAGGCTTTTTGACTGGAACTCGTGCATTGAAGCCTACTAATCTTAGCCATCGCACAACAGTTTAGTAACTCACTTTGACCCAATATTCTTTATTTATTTCATGTGAAATCTGTACAGCACTTTTATGGACATCAGATACAGACCTTTTCTTAATAATGGAAATCAACTTTGGAAGAAGTTTTCCGTGGTCATCCACTTCTAGGTTTGTCAGCTGTTCCATAACCTTCTTTTTCTTTCTTTGTTTCACATGACATTTGACTCTGAGAACAGTTGAATTCCATAGCTGCCTCTTTTTGTTTTTTGCCTGACTTCACTCTCAGAATAATAAGCTTCCTGACATCTGGTGATAAATTTGGCTTTGTCTTTGCCATGTTTTATCCGAAAAACACACAAACAAACAAATGTGGAAAACTAAAGTAGGCTTTACATGCTGCGATATATCTAACGAGATGTCGGCGGGGTCACGTCGTAAGTGATGCACATCCGGCATCGTTAGTTATATTGTAGCGTGTGACAGCTATGAACGAGCAGAAATACTCACCTTCTTGTTCATCGTTGACACGTTGCTCATTTTCTAAAAATCGAACGTCTGGTTGTTCATTGTTCCCGGGGCAGCACACATCGCTCCGTGTGACACCCCGGGAACAATGAACACAGCTTACCTGCGTCAATGCAGAAGGAAGGAGGTGGGCGGGATGTTTATGTCCCACTCATCTCCGCCCCTCCGCTTCTATTAGGTGGCCGCTGAGTGACGTCGCTGTGATGCCGAACGTCCCTCCCCCTTCAGGAAGTGGATGTTTGCCACCCACAGCGAGGTCGTTTGGAAGGTAAGTACGTGTGACGGGGGTTACTGCATTGTGCGACATGGGCAACAAATTGCTCGTGCCGCACAAACGATGGGGGCGGGTGCGATCGCAAATGCGATCGAACGATAAATTGGAGCATGTAAAGCAGCCTTAACACATGAAGGTATAATACACTGTCAAACATAATTTTCATTCTTAGAGCTTACAACCATTTGCTTCTGTTTTACTAAAATCACCAGGAAAATGGCATCACAAAAATCAGACAGAAGTAAGTACACTTTTAAAATAATGCAAAGCTTTTCGTCACCACTGTAATTAAAATAACTGGCATGCATTCCCCCGCCCCCCAATTTTGATACCCAGCCAAGATAAAGTAGACAGCTGAGGGCTAATAATCTCAGGCTGGGGAGGCCCATGGTTTTTGGGACCTTCTCAGCCTGAAAATAGCAGCCCGTAGCCGCCCTAGAATTGGTGCATCTATTAGATCCATAATCAAACTCAGAGTTTGATTATCATAATGGAAATGTTTTTCTTGGATGGAGAAAATACAGTCATGTGAACCCAGCCTAAGGATAGGTAATCAACATCTGCTCTGTAGAGGTGATTTAAATCTAAGTTCCCTGCCCCTTGTCACTGCACTTTTTTTCAAAGTCTCTCAGGTTCCGCAGTGCCTTTTTGTGATAAGAACTTCTGACTGTCCGGAATTCAAAAGTTAAGTCACAAACTCTCAATGCAAGTCTGTGAAAGCCAGAAAGAAGCAAGAATGAGGCTGTCTTATAGTTTTCATAGAATGATAGAATCATAAAATGATAGAGCTGGAAGGGACCTCAAGGGCCATCGGGTCCAACCCCCTGCGAGTGCAGGGTCTCCTAAATCATCCCTATGTGTTTATCCAGCTTCCGCTTGAAGATCTCCATTGATGGAGAGCTCACCACCTCCCGTGGTCGCCTGTTCCCCTTTCTGACTGCCCCCACTGTCAGAAAGTGTTTCCTAATGTCCAATTTGAATTTCCCTCCTTTTAGTTTCCTCCTATTGCTTCTTGTACTTCCCTATACTAATGATAATAGGGTAGTTCCCTCTGCACTGTAAGTACCTTTCAGATTTTTGTAGATTGCTATTATGTCTCCTCTCACCCTACTCTTTTCCAAACAAAACATTCCTAGTTCTTTTAGCCGGTCTTCATATGACATGGTCTGCAGACCTTCTACCATCTTGGTTGCTCTTCTCTGGACTTGCTCCAATATATCGATGTCTTTGAATTGGGGCACCCAGAACTGTACACAGTATTCCAGGTGGGGTCTGACCATGGCAGAGTATAGGGGAATAATGACCTCTCTTGATCTAGATTCAATGCTTGCTTTGGTAAATTCAAGATTTTTGTTGGCCTTTTTAGCTGCAGCTCCGCATTGTTGGCTCATGTTGAATTTGGGATCTACTATTATGCCCAAGTCCTTTTTCCTCTGTGCTATCACCTAGTTCTATTCCTCTCATACTATATACAGTATGCTTCTTACATTTCTTTTACCCAGATGTAGCACTTTACATTTGTCCCTGTTAAACACCATTCTGTCTGCCACGGCTCATTGCTTGAGTGTGTCTAGATCCTTTTGAATCCGCTCTCTTTCCTCTCAAGTGTTGGCTTCTCCTCCTGTCTTAGTATCATCATCGAACGTAATGAGTTCCCCAATAATTCTGTTGTCCAGATCATTTATAAAGATATTAAACAGTACTGGGCCCTGGACAGAGCATTGCAGAAGTCATAAATTAAGTACCAAGCTTTCAATGCAAGTCTACGAGAGCCAGAAGGAGGCAAGAACGAGGCTCTCATAGAATTGTATTGAGTTTTAACCTTTGACTCGCTCCATGAAACACTGGAGCCGCTGGTAGGTCTCAAACTGCCGATGACCAACCAAAGCGGTGCCGATAACAGATAAAGACGCCGTTGGGTGAGTATAAGACCGGGGTTCCGGGGACTTAGATTTAAAGCACCACTCCAGCAGTGCAGTTAAAAAAAAATTGAAGCAGTGCTTTAATAAATGTACAATTCGTTTCTACTCTAAGCAGGAGTCTTCTTCTGGTACATAATAAGGTAGCATGAATCGGAGCCTGACTGTGCATTTGTTGCCAGGCTCCAGTGTTTCGGAGAAAGCATAGTTTGGAAATCTGATCAGGGACTATAGAGAGACCTGACTAGTCCAATGATGTCTTTAGCCAGCCTCTCTCTTATGACCTTTCTGAAATTAGCTAATGCCATTTTAGCACTTGTTAACACTAATTGACAGCCGGCTCTGTAGATGCTCTGGGCACGCCTGCATGAATGAAAGCCAGCAGCTCCCGGGAGAGATGAAGATCACTTTCTCCTGGTAGCCGCACTTTCAGTACAGCAGCCAGACACCTTCATAACTCTATGCAGATTAACCCTATGTCCGCAGGTTAACAGCGTTATCTGACATGACAAATTCCCTTTCAATTCCTGAAGCTATATACAGTGAAGGAAATAATTATTTGATCCCTTGCTGATTTTGTAAGTTTGTCCACTTAAGGGTAGGTTAATTTTAACATTGATAGAATAGCAAAACTAAAATCCAAAAAATCACATTGTCTGAATTATGTAAATTTATTGTATTTTGCACAGAGAAATAAGTATTTGATCCCTCTGGCAAACAAAACTTAATACTTGGTGGCAAAGCCCTTGTTGGCAAGCACAGCAGTCAGATGTTTTTTGTAGTTGATGATGAAGTTTTCGCACAAGTCAGGAGGAATTTTGGTCCACTCCTCTTTGCAGATCATCTCTAAATCATTAAGATTTTGAGGCTGTCACTTGGCAACTCGGAGCTTCAGGTCCTCCATAAGTTTTCTATGGGATTAACGCTGTAGACTGGCTAGGCCGCTCCATGACCTTAAAGTGCTTCTTTTTGAGCCACTCCTTTGTTGCCTTGACTGTATGTTTTGGGTCATTGTCATGCTGGAAGACCCAGCCACGACTCATTTTTAATGTCCTGGTGGAGGGAATGAGGTTGTCTCTCAGGATTTTGTGGTACATGGCTCCATTCATTGTCCCATTGATGCAGGGAAGTAGTCCTGTGCCCTTAGCAGAGAAAAAAACCCCAAAACATAATGTTTCCTCCTCCATGCATTACAGTGGGGATAATGTTCTTTGGTTCATAGGCAGCATTTCTCTTCCTCCAAACACGGCGAGTTCAGTTGATGCCAAAGAGCTCAATTTTTGTCTCTTCTGACCACAGCACCTTCTCCCAATCACTCTCAGGATCATCCAGGTGTTCATTGGCAAGCTTGAGGCAGGCCTGCACATGTGCCTTCTTGAGCAGTGGAACTTTGCAGGCATTGCTGGATTTTAATCCATTACGGCATAATGTGTTACCAATGGTTTTCTTGGAGACAGTGGTTCCAGCTGCCCCGAGATCATTAACAAGTTCCCCGTGTAGTTTTATACTGATCTCTCACCTTCACCATGATCCTGGATACCCCACAAGGTGAGATTTTGCATGGAGCCCCAGATGAATGTCAATTGACACTCATTTTGTATTTCTTACATTTTCTTACTATTGCACCAACAGTTGTCTCCTTCTCACGCAGTGTCTTACTTATGGTTTTGTAGTCCATTCCAGCCTTGTGCAGGTCTATGATCTTGTCCCTAACATCCTTAGAAAGCTCTTTAGTACTGCTGAGCAGATCCGAACTGTAAAAGTCTGTATCCGCGCGGTTTCAAAGATTTCCGGGTGCCGGACCCGGATCCGGAATTCCGGGTGCACAATCCAGATCTGGCACTGGGGAAAATATTTGAAAAATAAAGATAAACAGAAATAAAACAGCGTTTCATACTTACCGAGACTTGGTGTCATGGCAGCACACTGCTTCCGGGTCGCGCATTCACTTCCTGTACTGTGCATCGTATACACAGTTTTCTGTGTTTTCCTCGCCCACCGGCCATCCTCTTGTCTGTGATTGGTTGTAGGCAGACGCTCCCCCAGCCTGTGACAGTATCTGCCGTGCAGTCATCGTGGCTCAGTCATTGTCTGCACAGCCAGTGGTCGTGTGCTCTATGGCCGCTGGTTATGTAGCAGAGCTGAAGCGACATGGGACCTCATGTGGATTACGCTGGACCTGCAGGGTGTTGGGGGTTAATAAAGAGGTGAAGGAGGGTGTGTTTTGTACTTTATTCCAAATAAAGAATTTTTCTCTGTGTCTGTGTTTATTTACTGTCATTTACAGGTTAGTGTGATGCAGGTATCTCATAGACGCCTGTGCCATTACTAACTTAGGGCTTAGTAGCAGCTGTGCACTGCTATTAACCCCTTATTACCCAGATTGCCACCTCTCCAGGGCAATCGAGAAGAGCTGGTATTGCACCTGGTTTGTCACATCTAATAGATGCGGCAATAGCGGGCGGCTGCGGGCTGAGAATACCAGCCCACAACTGGCATTATCATGGCTTGGGATGAAAATTAGGATTTTTTTTAAATTATTTATTTAAATAATAATAAAAGCCGCATCACCGGCACACTTCTGACAGGAAAGTGCATGTGTTTCTAGGTATATGCACGCTCCTGTTCAGAGAGAGCAGGCTGTGCCGGCTGATGTCATGTCAGACTTGTACGAGTCTGACAGCGCATCACCCGCACAGCCGCACACTTCTGACAGGAACGTGTGTGGCGCCCTGGACAAGCCAGGGGCCACAGAGAACAACATCAACACACCCCACACTCCCAGCAGGCACATCGAAGTCAGAACATAAAACCCTTGTTGCCTTCCTCCAGGGGCTGATGTTCACACCAGGGGGTGGGCCAGGCGGTTGGCCCCGCCCACCGAGGAGTTCACAGTCCTGGAGGCAGGAAACTGTAGTCAGTTTAGCTCAGGCAGAGCTTGAGTGCAGAGCAGAGATTAGTTTTGGAGGTGAAAGTGGAAGAAGGGAAAGTAGTGAGAGAGGAGAAAAGTGACAGCTAAGCAGCCTGAAGTTGGTCCGGGTGTGTGGCCCGGACAGATCAGCAAGGTTGGCAGACGGTGGTGACCGTCTGCAGGAGTGGCCTATCGGAGTTTACCGTAAGGACCGTGGACGGGCGGTGGCAAAGAGAAGCCAGCACCATCTGGCAGGGGCTTACGGACCCCGGCAAGGCTAGGAGTCACCGTGAATTTGCCGAATTCGTTAGTGAAGGGAACCTCCTGAGTTTCCCAACAGCCAAGTCCCGACAGAAGGCAACAGTCCAACCAAGGGAGGGAGACGCCGCCACCGCCGGGGCAGCCGTTTCTCAGGGCCAGTGCCTGCGGGCAAAAGGGGCTCCTCCAGCCCATATCCAAGCTGGGGAGCGGGTTACCGGTGGGAACCCATTGGAACCATCTACCGTACATAGGTGCAGGGAAAGGCAGTCATCACCAACCTGCCGGGAGAAACAACACCGCAGCCGCCTGTGGAACCCGTCCATCCAGCCGAGTGTTTTAACTGTGTCCTCATCATTGGCTGAGTGAGTACCACCGTGCCGTGCGGCACAGCGCTGCCCCCGCGACCCTGCACCCCACCAGGCCCCGTAACCTGCCTGCCATCCATCCCTACCCCATCACCGGGCCCCGAGACAACCAACCCCCTACCCACGGAGGGGAGAAATAACAACCAAGCTGCTCCCTGTCACCGCTCCCGGGATCCCCGTCTAGAGCAGCGGTGGTGTCACCAATATCACCACAACCGTGGATGGCGTCACGGACAATAACCAAAACCCCCACAATCAAAAATTCCCTTTTCATTCACGGGCGAGGAACGCCGCTCGAGTCCCCGGGATCTGGCCCACCGCTCGAGCCACCACCGAGCAGCAGCACCAGCAGCAGCCGGACCCGAGCAGTGGGAGAGCGCAGCGTCCCCTCCTCCGCCCGCGACACGTGCATGTGTTTCTGAAAGACATGCACATTCACCATTCTGACCCGCAGATGCTTGAACTGCTTTCCCCGCCCATCGACCGTCCTGGCGCCTGTGATTGGTTGCAGTCAGCTGATACGCTGCCACGCAGGGTTGGGGCGCATCTAGTTGCAACCTATTACATGCGCCGATGGACGGGCAAAAAAATGAATATTGAATTGTCGTCTCCAGAAGGGAAAAGCGTGACCCGGAAGAAGTTTGCTGCCATGACACAGCCTTGGGTGAGTACACCACGCTCGCTCCTACCCTACCGCTCATATCCCTTCCACAAACGTTTTTAATCTCAGAAATATGGTCCCCATAGACTTATATGGGCACCTAAATCCGGAGCGGATCCTGATTTGTTTTTCAATCCGGCAGGGATTCGCCGATCCCGGATTTTGGCGGATTCGATCAGCCCTACTCTTTAGCCTTGCCCATGTTGTAGAGGTTAGAGTCTGACTGAGTGTGTGGACAGGAGTCTTTTATACCGGTGACAATTTAAGACTGCTGTCTTTAATGCAGGTAACGAGTTGATTAGGAGCGTCTAAGTGGTCTGTAGGAGTCAGAACTCTTAATGGTTGGTAGGGGATCAAATACTTATTTCTCTCTGCAAAATGCAAATAATTTTATATAATTTATACAATGTGATTTTCTGGATTATATTTTTTATATTCTATCTCTCACTGTTAAAATTAACCTACCCTTAAAATTATATACTGTTCATGTCTTTGTCAGTGGGCAAACTTACACAATCAGCAAGGGATCAAATAATGATTTCCTTCACTGTAGAGATAATCTTGTAGATTTATAATATGTGCTGATCTTTCATACATATGTTACCTGCTGTCAACGCTCACATCTAAGTCCAATATGTCAAATTAAGAAACTGATGAGGGTGGCATCAATTAGTGGGAATCTGGGGAATTAAAATGCTGCAACATTGTGAAACAGCGTGAGAATGAGTCATCATCCTACATGTGTATCACGTTATTATAGACCGTGCAGGAAAGTCTGGTGGGTGGAAATCAGGTTGGAGGTGAGTGAGATAATTAATGATAATATGTATTTATATCATTCTCAGTGGCAGTATGTAATTGCCGCTGGAAAACAGATTAAAGGTTTACTTAAAAAAAAAAAAAAAAGTAAATTTAAAATACATCTATTTCATGAAAAAATAATGTAAAATGGTGAAAATTTAGAAGATGCATCGTGAACAACTTCTTGGGATATTTTGCCTTTTTTTCCAGTCTAAAGAACTGTGTATTCAGTGCTACATTTCTTTCCATTTGCATACTCCCTTCTGCTAATGTAAGCAGATGGACATACTGCCCACGTTCGCCCATGAAGAAGAATTGTAGTGATGTGTAATGTGTATTGTGACATGCGTTATTTATGTTAGATGGTATTTTGCTTGACTGTAGGGAGAGACAGAGTTAAAAGTTGGGACTAGCCCAGAGTGGGAAGGGCTAAAGGGAAGGGACAGTTTCCTGTTAGTAGTTTGGATACTGCCCAGCATGCAGTAAGAACAGACCTGAAGTCTGGCTAATGAGCAGTGCCAAAGACGAGGACGTCAATAGTGTGAATGTACACCGGGGAAGTGGCTATCAGTGTTATGGGGGCTGTCAGATTGAGGGAAAATAAGAAACGAAACCTTCCCCTTTAATCGCAACCCGGGGTCCACCGTGCAGAGATGTTATACCGCTGCTAGTAGTCCAGAGGACAAACTGGACACACAACAGCTTATAGGTAAAAATAAATAGAAACCCAATAGGCTGTGTTGATGGCACTCAGTGGTATACAGTAAGTCACAATAACCTATGTTCATGTCACAGAGGTTATGCAAATGAAATGGAGACCGTCGCTGTAACCAATATTATCCTCACAGAGGCTACACAACTCAATAACCCAAAGTAAAATACCATGCACACACCCATACTCAGAATACACGCCCAACCAGCGATCCCTGAGTGGCAGTGGAGTATAACACGCCTAGCCCACGTGCACACTAACAGAATGTGTAAAGACAACCTGCCTATGCGACCCGTCTAAGGTGTGCAGAATCTCTCACAGCACCAGGTCATGGCTTGAAAAGCAACCTGTTTAGGCAACCTGTCTAGGGTGTGGAGGATCTCTCACAGCACCAGGTCACAATATTAACAGTACCTGCCTAAGTGGCCCGCCTAAAGTGTGGAGTAACTCTCTCACAGGACTGAGTCACGATAATAACCAGTACCTGCCTAGGTGACCTGTCTAAAGCGTGGCATATCCTCTCACAGATTTAGGTCACGGTAATCGCATTCAGCCAGACATCCAAACACATGGACTAATGTCATTTGATAAGTGCGCTGGGGGGAACCTTAAATAACATTAGCTCTGCCCTAAACGATCACAGAACCGCCCCGAACAAGGGCATCAGTCATCGTCAGATGACCACGTCCAATAGTCCTGAAGGCAAGCGTCCAGCAGCTAATCAACAACTGACATGGCAACAGGGCAGCTGACATAAGAGAGTCAATCAGGGCCCGTCACGTCATGGGCATGCCCAAACCAATCAGGACCCGCCACGTCACAGACATGCTCAGTGCAGTCCTTTCCGGACCCAACTGCAACCAGAGTGGAAACCTTCGGTACATGCCCAGTAGCAGATTTTCAATACTAAAGGCCCCGTTACACGCAGCAACATGATGGAAGGAGGGGGAAGAAAATTAGGTTGTTATAAGGGAGCAAACAAATGCAGCCGAAAAATGAGTGCATCTACATAACACTACTAGCTATTGGCACCTCAGTGCATCAATCCTGGCCATTAACAGTTATAAAACATGATCCCGCCACTCAAAGTGGCATACTTACAGCAAAGGATAAACACATGCAGTCCGCCACCGGGAACTGAGCCTGCCCGGCGCACGTTTCGGCTTCCACCTTTGTCAGGGAGAAGCTATGTGGACATTATACCGTGTGAGGACTACTGTGGGTGCAATCATACACTGTTAGGGGGAATAATACCAGTGGCGTCCTATGACTCCTTTGGATCAACATGTTAGTCTAGGGGGTTGAACTAGATTGACTTAATTCAACTTTTAAGATTAAAAACTATGAAACTTTGAAATGTTGGACCTGTGCCCCCTCCAGCATGTTGGTCAAATGTAGAGGCCCCTGTTGTAGTGTCCCTCATCCTGGCCTCCATCCTAAAATAATGTTCACCATCCTGGCCTGTAATATTATCCTCTTTACTTGCCCCTTTCCTGTAATAATGTCACCTACACAGTAATAATGTTCCCAGACCTGGTGCTCATTCTGTAACAATGTCCTCCTATCCAGTAATAATGCCCCCATTCTGTAGCACTGTCTCTGTCCTAGTCCTATCCTCTAATAATATCACCATCTTGACCTTCATCCAGTGATGTTCCCCATCCTAAAATAGTTGCCTCCATTCTGGCCCCAATAATGTTCCCAATCCTGCAATCCTTTTTACTGTCCCGTGTCCTGGCTACCTTCTTGTAATAATGTCTCCCATCTTGTATTACTGTCTCCATCTTGGCCCCCATCCTGTAATAATGTCACCTTCCCTGGCCAAGTTCCAGTAATTATACCCCCAACCTGAAATAATGTCCCCCATTGAGAAATAATGTTCCCCATCCTGTAATAATGCTCCCTCTCCTGTAATAATGCCCCAATCATGTAATAATATTCTCTGTCCCGTCCTAGCCCTATCTTGTACTGATGTCCCTCATCTTGGCCCCTGGGCCAACTTCCTGTGATAATACCTTCATTCTATATTAATATATCCCATCCTGGCCCTCTTTCTGTAATAATGTGCTTCTGTAACACCCATACCGGCGTCCCCATGCTGTCTTACCCCATTCCCCCAGCCGGGACACCAGCACTCTCACCTTACCAGCCGCCTATAGGTGGCTGCTCCTTCCCTCGTCCATGCTGCTGTCAACAGGGCCTGGGCACGCCATACAGGCCTCCTGGGAATGCCAATAGGGTGAATGCATGGATATGTCCTTTTTTAAAAGGCTAGTATGCCCAGACCTGAAACTGCCTCTCAGCTTGGCTAAGAGGTATCAGATATTTAAGGCACATTCCCCTTAAGGCACTAAGTTATATATGTTGCAAGTTCTCAGGTCCATTGTCCTGCTGCTGTTATTGTGCTGTGTGCAATAGTGGAGTCATGTCTGTGTTTCAATGCATTACAAGTCCGCTGGTGCTGCTGCAGCTATCTATGCCGTCCGCTTCCACTAAATCTGTTGCCGCCGCTTCACGTATCCACGCCGTTCACGTCCTACCATATCCTCTGCTACAAGTATCGACTCTGGCCACTTCCTACAATAACTGCTGTTGCAAGTATCTATGCCAGCTGCTTCCTACGATATCCGCTGCCACTGCTGCAAGCATCTATCTACTCCGGACGCTTCCTACAATCTCTGCTGCCGCTGCTGCAGATGTCCACGTCGGCCACTGCTACTGCATCCATCCATCCATCTCGGCCAAATTTACGACACTGACTGCTGCTGTTTCTATCATCAACTGTCAGTGTTCGTACCCCTGGGGACAGCTGTCACAGAGCCAGTCTTCCTGAGTGGCACCCGGTCTCACACCTGCAGTCAAGCCCTTTGGGTTTTCTGTGTGCTCTGGCCCAGTGGGTCCACTAGTCCTTTGCTCGCCCTGCGAGCTTTACCTCCCCCATTCCGAACCCCTTCCTGTGATAATGTTTGACTGGCATTGATGTCGTGGGCCACCTGCAATGGGCACACCAATGTCAGTTGGCATGCTCTGATTATTCGGCAGCATGTATACTTGTTTTAGTGCAGGGAATCGGTGGCTCTCTGCACTGCATTATATTTAAGCTGAATATGAAAATTCAAATCTTTTTTGTAAAGTTGTCCAGACAAGTCCTGACTGGAAGAAGTTGGTTTGTTGGTCTGGGCCAAATGAAAAAGATGGGAAAAGGGAACAAGTCAGAAAGAATATCAGCTGTACATCGCCATCTTTTTTTGTTTTTACAAATTTATTCACGGCGAGAGAGGCCACAACCCTATTACCCTGATTGTCCACGGGTATTTGCATATTCAAAAACAGCCTCCTAATATTTATTTCTGTTGATTTATTAGCAATGAACCCTGACTGATCAGGGTGTATCAGGGCCGATATAACCCTTGCTATCCTATTCGCCAGCACCTTCGCTAGGATTTTGACATCGATGTCAAACAAGAGTTTCTCTTGATTCATATGTTCATGGCAGTAATGCAGATTCCATTTTTCACATTTTCACTCTTGCATATATCTATTGGATTTTTCAAGTCAGTATTCACACAGCAGTTTCTGCTATTTCATGTATTCCCCTTACATAGTCACTGGTGTGCATACCTTATCTCCCCATAGTGATGTTTTTTTAGGTTTTTGCACCCAGTTCGGACTTAGAATGGTGTTCCAAACGTTATTCCTATTTGTTAGTATTTTTTCGTTTGTGAACCCTCCCCAACCACACCTATTGCCAATCCATATCATACGCATAAATAGCCTGGGTCTCAGCTTCCCATACACGGTAAGTTTTTTAACTGCATGAGAGGACACACACAAGCTAGGGACCCCAACGTAGAGAAATACTTTGGCGTAGTGTTGGGGCTCTATTGCATTGATCAATTCAGTAGCTAAATTTCTCTTGATTCATATGTTCATGGCAGTAATGCAGATTCCATTTTTCACATTTTCACTCTTGCATATAGCTATTGGATTTTTCAAGTCAGTATTCACACAGCAGTTTCTGCTATTTCATGTATTCCCCTTACATAGTCACTGGTGTGCATACCTTATCTCCCCATAGTGATGTTTTTTTAGGTTTTTGCACCCAGTTCGGACTTAGAATGGTGTTCCAAACGTTATTCCTATTTGTTAGTATTTTTTCGTTTGTGAACCCTCCCCAACCACACCTATTGCCAATCCATATCATACGCATAAATAGCCTGGGTCTCAGCTTCTCATACACGGTAAGTTTTTTAACTGCATGAGAGGACACACACAAGCTAGGGACCCCAACGTAGAGAAATACTTTGGCGTAGTGTTGGGGCTCTATTGCATTGATCAATTCAGTAGCTAAATTTCTCTTGATTCATATGTTCATGGCAGTAATGCAGATTCCATTTTTCACATTTTCACTCTTACATATAGCTATTGGATTTTTCAAGTCAGTATTCACACAGTAGTTTCTGCTATTTCATGTATTCCCCTTACATAGTCACTGGTGTGCATACCTTATCTCCCCATAGTGATGTTTTTTTAGGTTTTTGCACCCAGTTCGGACTTAGAATGGTGTTCCAAACGTTATTCCTATTTGTTAGTATTTTTTCGTTTGTGAACCCTCCCCAACCACACCTATTGCCAATCCATATCATACGCATAAATAGCCTGGGTCTCAGCTTCCCATACACGGTAAGTTTTTTAACTGCATGAGAGGACACACACAAGCTAGGGACCCCAACGTAGAGAAATACTTTGGCGTAGTGTTGGGGCTCTATTGCATTGATCAATTCAGTAGCTAAATTTCTCTTGATTCATATGTTCATGGCAGTAATGCAGATTCCATTTTTCACATTTTCACTCTTGCATATAGCTATTGGATTTTTCAAGTCAGTATTCACACAGCAGTTTCTGCTATTTCATGTATTCCCCTTACATAGTCACTGGTGTGCATACCTTATCTCCCCATTATGACTGAGCACACAGCTGGCTCGATGCCTGAGTCTGTCTGTGTGATTACAGAACTATTTAGCGCTTTGACACTGGTCAGCCCATTTTCAATTGTAGCTTTGCTAAAGTGGTGTATGTGTGATGCCCCTGGACCAATGAGGCCGTCACAGGGGACTGCACGCTCTATATTCTTAGTGCAGGAGTCAATCCCTCTTGGTTCCGGGTTCCCAACTTGCAGCACTGCCTCCATCAGCATCCGAAAATCCCAATCACACCTCGCACCACACCCTGTCAGGCACACCAGTGGGCTGCTAAGCTGGAATTGGGCCACCCACCTAGGGGTCAGGCAGGGAGGTGGGAGGTGACAAGTCAGTTCAGTGGTAGCCCTCGAGCAGCGATGAGCTAGGAGGGAGCGTGTAGCTCCCGGGGAGAAGATTAGGTTGCAGACGGTGGTCTGGACCTGGAGGAGTCGGAGACCCGATCGTGCGATATTGTGACTGGGTTCCTGGCTTAGTCTCGGAGGACGGTCAGCAGCAAGTACAATAGCCAGACCCTAGGTCGGGGAGAGGCTTCAAGCAACCCGGCAATTAACCTGCGAAGGATAGGGCCTTTATAGACTGTCCCCACGAAGCTTAGAGATCGGGGGCACTAGCGCAACGAGGGGGATAGGGCTTTCCAACCAAAGCAGCCCACTGAAATCCCAAGCGTGAGCTCCTGAGAGCACATCTCCTTCACACAAAAAGGGGAGAGCGGGGCCTGGACAGCTTCAAGCTTACGGGCCACTTGGACACTACTAAAATTTGTGCACGGAAGCAGGCTCCAGACCATCAGGCAGTATTGCAGGGGACGGAGACCCGGACGAGCTCCTCCAAGAGGGCAGTGGCATGCAGAGACTTTTACTACGTTGTCAGCATCTGCTTTCCATCTGAGTATGTACCTGATCATACCCTGCTCCTGTGGCGCCCCTGACCTGGTCAGGCACCACTGAGTACTGCACCCATGCTGGGGACAGTACAAAACAGGTAATCCAGAAGGCTGACCGAGGTGTGACTACACAGGCGCATAGTGATCAGGTGTCACACATGTACCTTTGAGAGGACCCCTGGGGATCCCAGGAGGGGGCGAAGCCTCCACCTCCACTCGAGGGGTGGAGGGGGCGAAGCCTCCATCTCCACTCAAGGGGTGTGGTAGAGAGCCTGGTTGCTAGGTGACGTAGGCAAGAACAGGAGAGGAGGAGCAGTGAGCCAGTTTAGTGTGCAGCTCAGGGAAAGCAGACGTGAGGAGCAGACCCTGGAGCTGTTGCAGTCTAACAGCGTCCGCGCAGTGACTACCGACGGGGGAGAACGGTCACCTGGGAGTGCTGCCCGAAATCCACACACAGCTAAAGAGAGAGCAACGGAGTGGAAAGTAAGGAGACTGTCAGGGAGATACCAGGCCCAAACGGGTAGCAGGTCCCAGTGCAGGGATAGATTCACCTTTCCTTTGCCAAACCTGCATGAGGGGGCACTTTACACCCCCAAGACAACACCACAGAGTCCGCAGCCACGTAGCCAAAGTTAGGGCCCATAGCTCACAGGAGGCAAGCAGCCGGAGTGACCTGGTCCAGGCTACAAGCAAACGGGCCAAAAGAAGGGGAGAGAGGCACCAGCAACTTCCCTGGGCGACCCCAGCAGGGCTTCAAGCAGGGGTTACCCCAAAACACAACGGGCTAAGGAAGGCGAGTTGGTAGCCACCCTCACCAGTCAGCCTGAAGTACACCTGGTTCCAGCCTGGTTCATCCCAGCTACGCCCGGGTTACTCACCCTGCCACCATCAGTGAGTAAAAACCCCTGAAAGACATCCTGCTTGTGCGTGTGAGTCATTCTGCGACTTGTAGTTCCACACACCTACACGGGACCCTGGGGCATGCCTCACTCTCAGGAGGCTATCACAACTGACTGCACCTACTATCAGCCCCAGGCACCCCTAACCTACAGTGGCGGTCTCCACTGACCGCAATTCTGAGAGTGGCGTCACGACAATCAAAATAGAGGATTTCCTACCTGTGACAAGATCCAGCCGCGTGGAGTCCCTGAAGGTAATGCACCGCCGCACCGACACCGAACCTCGGGGCCCCACACTCCCAGCGAGTCTGCGCTCCCCTTCAATCCCATAATCCAGAGTCCCGGGGCCTTCCCTACCCATGGAGGGTAAGATCATCTGGCTGCCCCCATTCCATCACCCCGGGTACTCCCAACGGCAGCAGCGCTACTCCCCGTTACCGCACAACACGAGTGGCGTCACAAACGATATATCTCCCCTGTAAATAGCCCCCTTCTTCATTTGAGTGTGACCTCGAGCCCCCGGGTCCAGAGACCCTCGAGCCACGAGTAACGACCCCCGGATCCGAGCGGTTTGACCGCTGCAGAGGGGCGGCACATATGTTTGCTCTGTGCTCCGAGTTGTATTTTGATCTCCATTGCTGACCTTTGATTTACCCATCTGACTCACCACTTTTGTCCTTATCTGTTACCTTCCTGATACTCGATCTCGGACTGTGACCTGACTTCACTTTTGTCTTATCCTTTTTGTATACTACAAGCCCACTTAACCAACCTCTTAACTATCCTGCTTCACGCCAAGTCTGTGATTAGTGACTGGTGAACCATTACCATTGACCTTATACCTTTTTCTCCCACTAGCATGGAACTAATTTTTACGCTTTGCGATCAGGTGACAAATTTGACGCAGGTGGCCAGGGAGCAGCAGAAATTAGAAGTGTCACAGTCTCAGCTGCATGGTCAGTTTTCTAGTGCGATGGTTATTACCCAGTACCCTTCACTGCCGGGGCTGAGATACTACTTCCCCATTGATCCTATGATTGTGCTATTAATCTTATTCCTAATCACAAAGTGTCCAAAGCTCGCCTGTACAATTTCTCTGGATCTGAATGTACCACAAATTAAAGTTTATGGAAGGGTCATATCCGTCCTTCCTCCTCGCCTGTAGCTGCTGCATTTTTATTGTGAAAAAGAAAGGTAGGGGTCTCCTTGCCTTCATTCCTGTGAATTAAGCAAAATAAGTATTAAGAACACCTATCCACTTCCACTCATCCCCGACCTATATAATCAACTTACTGGGGCTAAATGGTTTTCTAAATGGGATCTTAGGGGGTCTTCAAATTTGATACTCATCCGGAAAGGTGATGAGCGCAAAACAGCAGTTTTAACATCTGAGAGTCTTTTTGAAAATCTTGTTGAGCCTTTTGGGTTAACCAATGCTCCAGTAGTTTTGCAAAAGTTTATGAATTATATATTTTCTGATGTTATTGGAAGGTTCATTGTGGTATACCTTGACAACACTCTAATTTTCTCGCCTGAACTGGATTCGCACTATGAACATGTCAGTTTTGTTTTACAAAAGCTTAGAGAAAATTCTTTGTTTTCTAAACTGGAGAAATGTACTTTTTCTCTTGAAGAAATATAGTTTTTGGGGTTTATTTTATCTGCAGAAGGGTTTTTCGATGGATCTTGGGAAGGTGCAGGCTATTATTGACTGTATTCAACCTCGTGACCTTAAAGCACTGAAACATTTTCTAGGATTTGCCAAGGCAGATCTTAAAGTTTGGTCGCCGGATGCTGTTGGAGCCTCTAGTAAATTTAAACAGTGTTTTATGTCTGCTCCAGTTTTAAATCAACCTGATCGCCAGGAACTGTTCATTGTGTAGGTGGATGCATCGGAGATGGGGGTAGTGGCCGTTTTGTCTCAAGGTGCCAAAACTCTGACTAATTTACTGCCATGTGCATTTTTTTCTAGGAAACTCTCGTCTCTTGAGAGAAATTATGATATTGGTAATTGAGAGCTGTTTGTTGTCAAATTAGCTTTTTAAGAGTGGCGTTTTTTAGAGGGAGCTATTCATTAGGTCACTTTTGTGACCGATCATAAAAATGTAGCTTATATTGAATTGTTAGGGTGAACTCTTAGAAATGTTCACGAGTTGCCTGCTCCTGACCTAATTAAAGTAGATTAAGTGCATGCATGAAAGAATTTAACATCAAACAAAGAGTCAGATGTGAAATCTCTCCTTGATCAGAGAATGGCACCAAGAGCGAGAGAGAGACCTTTATTAGTCAGAGCTGCATCTTATATAGGCTAAGGGCATAGGCATGTTCGGATATGCCCATTGGTCAGTGGGACGGTCCATGGGTTAACCAATGGGCGAATCTGTGACGCTGGTGGGCGGGTCTATGATGTCATCGGGGCTGATCTGCGGTGACACTGATGGGCGGGTCTATGATGTAATTGGTGACCATCTTGGATGTGTGTCACACACTATATCTAAAAACTGTAAGGAGAATTGATTTCATTGGACATACTTCCCACAATCCTCTATGTTAATTAAGTATTTGATGGAAAGGCCCTCCTCAACAGAATCGATCAATTATTTAACCCGAAGAAAAGCCAAGTGGTTCTGATTTTTTTCTATATTCAAAATTTTTTATCACGTTCAAACTGGAGTCCAAGAATGTTAGGGCTGATACTGTATATTGCTGCCTTGATTCTGTTTCTCCTTCAGAACCTCCTTGTTCCATTTTTCGTCAGGGTACAGTGGTGTCTATGGTATCCTCAAAGTTGGAAGCAGAGAACAGTCTTCTGGAATCTTGCCTTTCTTTTCTAACTATGGTTTTCTTCCCCATTTTGGTGAATTCTTTAGGATGAGTTCTGCTGGATTAGAGTTTGCCATACAGATGCTTGGGGTTGTCTGGAGGAAGGTTCATAAGAATATTGGGGTGTCTCAGCTTCGCCAGAAACGGAAGGCCAGTAGGAAACGTTCAGCGGGTACAATATTCAAAGTAAGTGACAAGGTTTAGAAGTCATCCAAGAATATTAAGTTGATAGTGTTATCAGTGAAGTTGAGTCCTAAGTTTATTGGTCTGTATGAGATTTTGGAGTTAATTTTCGTTACAGACTAAAATTTCTTCTTTTTGCATCCTAAATATGTTCCATAGATAAGTGCTAAAGGAGTTTGTATCTTCAGTTTTGTCTCCCACTTCTCCATCTCCTTTGGTATTTGTCAATGACAGTATAGAGAATGAGAAAGAAAGAATTGTTGATTCTTGTAAAGTCTGTAATTCCCTTCAGTATGTCATTAATTGGAAGGGATACAGACTCTAGGAGAGATCCAAGGTTTCTACTCATGCTGTGAAGGCCGGTCGTCTGACCCAGGTTTTCCATCATAGGTTTACTGGGAAGTCTGGGGGTCAGGGGGCCCTTTCAGAAGAGAGGGTACTGTCATGATTTCACTCTCATGGTGTCCAATGGACACTTCAAAAACAGTTCTGCCACCCTATGGGATTGAGGTCTTGCTGACTTGTCAAGATTGCAAGTGACAGCTCAATAGTCCAATCTGAGGCAGAGATATGAGTATTGTAAATGACAGCTCAGCCATCCAATCGGGCTGGGCTTGTGGAATCTCTTCCAAAGATCATCTGTTGAGGTGCTTATAGGGCTATTTAGCACTTTGACAATGGTCAGCCCATTGCCAATTGTAGCTTTCTTTGCTAAAGTAGTGTGTATTTGCTCTGAGCTTTGAGTTGAATTTTGACTCCTGTTGCTGACCTTGGATTTTCCTTTGACTCCCCTTTTGACACCGCACCCCCCTCTTTTCTTCATCTGTTACGTTCCTGATACTCTGACCTTGGACTTTGACCTGATTTTGCTCTTGTCTTTTCTCTTTTGTCTACTATTAGCCCTCTTGGTTCTGACCCAGGATCTCTGAACTATCCTGCCTCATAGCAAGTCTGTTAGTAGTAACTTCACACTTCCATTTGAAACTGATCCAGTAAGCAAAAAATGGATCCTTTTAAAATGAAAGAAAAACTGATGAGTAATTAGGGGTTCCGTTTCCCTATAATCCAATATTAAAAAAGGATCCAGCTGAAATCAGTTTGTTCAAAAAGTTGTGTCTGCACAACTCCAACGGATCACTGCTGGATCCGTTCTAACAGATGGTAACTGGACATATAAATATAGCCTCATCTTTCTTCCTTCCTTTCTTCCTTCCTTCCTTCCTTCCTTCCTCAGGCTAGCAAGGGGTAATCACTACAAGTCTGCTTGCTCCGTTAATCACATGTCATGGGGATATCAATCACATCTGCTCTCCTCCTATTTTTGTTGGTTGAATCCTTCTACCCATGCCAGCTACAGTTTATTCTATGTTGGTCTGTGAGGTGTGGTGTCCCAGACTCTCTGATGAAAGATGTGCTTAAGTTGTGCCCATTGCTTGTGTGACGCTCTAGACCCCAGGGGTCACAGGTCACTACACAACACCATACACCCCCTTCCCTGGACAGGTCACACCAGTCAAACACTAAACCCTTGTTGCCACCCTCCAGGGTTGATGTCCACACCAGGTGGGGCGGAGCCAGGCAATTGGCCCCGCCCACCGAGGAGTTCACAGGCTGGAGGCGGGAAAAACACAGTAGTGAGTCCAGTTGTGGGCAGGAGTGAGTGAGGAGTGAAAACTGTCGGTGTCTGGGTCAATGCCCAGTCACTTCCAGCAAGGTCGGCAGACGGTGGTGGCCGTCTGCAAGAGTTGGTGAAGGTCAGCGGAACCGTAGGACCGGGGTCGGGCGGTGGCCCGCCGGTACCGAACCGGGGAGCCGATTGGAGCCAAGCACCAAGCAGGGTACTCAGACCCCGACTAGGCTTAAAGCCAACCTCTAGTCAAATTCTCTGATTGCGATCTGGACCTCAGGGGTTCATTCCCACCCAAGTTCCGATTGAAGGCAACAGCCCAACTATTCCGGATAAGTGCCACCGCCAAGGGCCAGAGATCCAAAGGGCCAGCGTCTGCGGGCAAAAGGGCTCCTCCGGCACGTATACGTTGGGGAGCGGACTCCCGGTGCCCAGGCATTGCAGTCAAGACACAAAACACAGGTGCAGTGAAACGACAGCCACCATCAACCCATCCAGGGAGAACACCGCAGCCGGCTGCGGGCCCTGTCCATCCAGTCGTTTGGTTTACCAGAAACTCTTTCCATCTGTGTCTGAGTGAGTACACCAGTGCTATCCGGCACCTCGCTGTGCTGCACCGCTACCCTGCACCCTACGAACCCCATCCTACGGGAAACCAACCTCCCACCGGGCCCCGGGAACAACAGCCCCTACCCACAGAGGGGTCAACACCTGGCTGCTCCCCGCCATCACTCCCGGGAACCCCGTCACCAGCAGCGGTGGTGCCCACCGTCACTACAACCCGTGGGTGTCGTCACGAACTCTATCCATCCCAAAACCAATCCAAATCCCCTTTTCACTCGTGGGTGAGGAGCACTGCTTGAGCCCCGGGCCCGCCCGCTCGAGCCACCGAGGAGAAGGCACCGGATCCGAGCGCGATCCCCCCGAGCAGCCCCCGCGACGGGGAAAGCTGGCCCCCGCCCCCGACAACTTGACATCACAAACAGGATTGAACCAGTCTGCTTACCGGTAGAAGTGGGCCTTATAATCCCCGTCAGCGGCGTCCCGCTGAAAAATCTGAAGATCCGCCATTTTGGGCACGATTTCCCGCTTGAGTCGTCTTCCCGAGCAGTGAAGGCGCGAAAAGCGAAGCCCTGCCCCCAAAAAGGTGAAGTGGTGTAGGAAAACCAAGGGGGGCGGGCGAAGATTAGACCCCATGTGATCCTGGGGATAAGAAGCAGGGACGCCAGAACTCTGCACCCGCCTTGTTCCTGGAACCCGCGCGTACAACATGTCTGCCCCATCCAGCAAGCCTGAAGCCCCGGAGCCGGCACCTGGAATACCGGCGTGGCTGAAGGCCCAAACAATCCTGCTGTGTCGCCGCCACCAAGCCGAGGTGCGTCGCTTGATGGACCAATGGACAGCCGCAGGGAGGGAGCTGGCTGCGGCCGCGTGGTCGTACAAGGTGGAGACCACTTTTGCGGAGCCGGTAAGTGACCCACGCCCCTATTTCCCTGAGGGACCAGCCGCTGCGGCTGAGGGACCCGGTCTGCCCCTGGCCCCCATCTGGCCTTCCCCGTTGCCCATGCCGACCGCCTGTGCTTCCCCGCTCGGCCCACTGCCACTCCCATCGGCAGTGGAGTCTGTGGCCTTGGCTCAGGAGGATTCGGATGCCGCCAAGTCCATAGGCCCAGAAGAGGGTACAGCAGTGACCACCGGCATGATAGCTGGCGGTGAGCGGCCCGCAGCTGAACGAAGGGCGGGACCCGGCCCGCAGGGCCCCGTCGTTCACCATGCTGAGATGAATAGCAGTGACTCGGGGCCCGACACGGAGCCGGTCTCAGAGGACAATGAGATCCCCGGCCTGTTCAACATGGAGGCCACGTACATCCCGCGGTGCGGGAATGATGGGTACCGGATGGCCCTTTCCCGCCGGGCCTGCTACGTGCTGGAGATGCTTGAGGGCGAGGAAGAGTCTAGCTCGGAGGATGAAGCACTTCACCCCAGCACAGAGGATGAATAAGGCAGCGGATCCCCGTTGCTAAAGTACTGTCCCCGTTGTGACCCTGCAGCAAGTCCCCGTTGGGACATACAGTTATTTTATGGCAGCGCTGAGCTGTTGAAGCGCCCGTCCCCGTTGGGACTGATGTTGCCCCTGTTGTCCCCACTCCCAAAGAACACGGCCGAGAACTTGCAGGCCACGCAAAAACTATTGGGTTTGTAAATATTCTGCCCCAATTGCCCTTCCTGCAACTGCCAGTCTCCGAAGAGGCTGGTTGGAGGAAGGACCCGCAGCAGAGCAGGCTGGGGGTCCGGTCACCACCAGGACCAGTGACCATCCTCCGGGTCAGGGGTCCCCTTGGACGTGGGACCCCTGAGTGACTGCCGGGTGCGAGACACCGTACCCGTTCCCGCTTGGGTAGCCTGGGCCAGGTTCCTGTTTCCGGACTGGGGAAAAGGGGTGCTGCCCATTTCTTAGGGGCAGCATCAAGATATAGGTTGCTTGCGTGGGAAAGCGGAAGGACATGGACCCGTTCCCTGTTATTAATAAAAATGTTCCGTTTGTAACGGTTTAAGAATGTGCCTCCCGTAAGGGAAGAAATGAAAAGAAATGCTTACTGTTTTTATGTTTTGTTCCCGTTTTTTATATCTTTACAGAAAAATAAAACCAGTGGTGGACGGGCAGCCCGTGGACGGTCTGCATTAAACCAAGGGGGAATGTGACGCCCTGGACCCCAGGGGTCACAGGTCACTACACAACACCATACACCCCCTTCCCTGGACAGGTCACACCAGTCAAACACTAAACCCTTGTTGCCACCCTCCAGGGTTGATGTCCACACCAGGTGGGGCCGAGCCAGGCAGTTGGCGCCGCTCACCGAGGAGTTCACAGGCTGGAGGCGGGAAAAACACAGTAGTGAGTCCAGTTGTGGGCAGGAGTGAGTGAGGACTGAAAACTGTCGGTGTCTGGGTCAAAGCCCAGGCACTTCCAACAAGGTTGGCAGATGGTGGTGGCCATCTGCAGGAGTTGGTGAAGGTCAACAGAACAGTAGGACCGGGGTCGGGCAGTGGCCCGCCGGTACCGAAACGGGGAGCCGATTGGAGCCAAGCACCAAGCAGGGTACTGAGACCTCGACTAGGCTTAAAGTCAACCTCTAGTCAAATTCTCTGATTGCGGTCTGGACCTCAGGGGTTCATTCCCACCCAAGTCCCGATTGAAGGCAACAGCTCAACCGTTCTGGATAAGTGCCACTGCCAAGGGCCAGAGATCCAAAGGGCCAGCGTCTGCGGGCAAAAGGGCTCCTCCGGCACGTATACGTCGGGGAGCGGACTCCCGGTGCCCAGGCATTGGAGTCAAGACACAAAACACAGGTGCAGGGAAACAACAGCCACCATCGACCCGTCCAGGGAGAACACCGCAGCCGGCTGAGGGCCCTGTCCATCTAGCCGTTTGGTTTACCAGAGACTCTTTCCATCTGTGTCTGAGTGAGTACACCAGTGCCATCCAGCACCGCGCTGCGCTGCGCTGCACCGCAACCCTGCACCCTGCGAACCCCATCCTACGAGAACCCAACCTCCCACCGGGCCCCCGGGACCAACAGCCCCTACCAACAGCCCCTACACCTAGCTGCTCCCCGCCATCGCTCCCGGGAACCCCGTCACCAGCAGCGGTGGTGCTCACCATCACCACAAACCGTGGGTGGCGTCACGAACTCTATCCATCCCAAAACCAATCCAAATCCCCTTTTCACTCGTGGGCGAGAAGCGCTGCTCGAGCCCCGGGTCCGCCCGCTCGAGCCACCAAGGAGAAGGCACCGGATCTGAGCATGATCCCCCCGAGCAGCCCCCGCGATGGGGAAAGCTGGCCCCCACCCCCGACACTTGGAGTGGTTGTAGAGTTTACCCCTGTTGTTTTGTACTTCCTGCTCTTGTTTTTCCTCCTGAGTCTCTTTTGGTCTTTAACTTTGTGTGTGCATGATGTGTGACAGAGTTTTGATTTTCCCTTGTCTGTCTTTATCTGTGGTTTTCAACACACTCCCGTCCCTTCCTGGTGAGAAGGGGAATCAGATCAGGACTGGTCAGGAGCAGGGCCAGGAAGGAAACTCAGGCCTCTCCACCATCAGGGGTATCCCTGAGATTAGAGATAGCATAGAGCCCCCTAGTTTTAGGGTCAGCTAAGGAGCCCTGGTCACTCACTATCTCATAGGCATCATGACACCCTTTGTTTCTCACACTTGTTCTATTTATTTAACTTTTTTCTTTTGTTACTATTATGTACAAAATGTATATGAGAACAATAATATAGAAACTAGGGGTCCGATTAATCAAATTCGGTGTTGTTCACCCTGTCTTGATGAGGGGGGGTGCTGGAGTGAGACGCTCGCAATTCATGAAGAGGTTCTTTCGCAGTGACATAACTAGAGTCCTATGACCCTTCCAGTAATACAGTACTGTATATGTTCACCATTCTAGTATAATGGTCCCCATCCTGGGCTCCATCCAGTAATATAAGTTTCACATCCTTGTATAACGTGCCCCAACCTGGGCTTATTCCAGTAATAATATCCCATGTAAAAATAAATGATTATTCTCACCTTCCCCCATTCAGATTATGTGCGGCATCCTCTTCCATACCTGACGCAGAAATCGACAGCTGACTTTAGCATTTAAGTGAAGAGCAGCGCATTCCGTCAGTGCCATGTGCCCCCCCCCCCCAGTGACTTGCATGCCAATGTCAGCTGCCAGCCTCTGATTGGCCGGCAGCGTGCATTGCAGTGCAGGTTCCCACTGAGAGTCTGCGCTGCAATGCATTTCAACTATATATGTGTCCTCGGACGCACATCCAGTTGAAATACCTATAAAGCCCCCACTACCGCACTGGGTTGGTCACAATTGCATTCCCTGTGACCACACTTGTTTTACCCTCTGTCCATACTTCTCCGTGAATCAGCAGCATTTGATGAGTGGTGTGCACCTCAGTGCGCCACAACAGAAATATGACTCCAGTCAGGGACTGGAATGAGATTTATGGGGAAGGAACTGCCACAGCTCATCATGAATTAGACAAGCTCTGGTGTCATGCCCCCGCTGCACCCCCATCCTGCCCCAGTTTCGCCTGTGAAAACGGCAAAAGTAGGAAAATTTCGTCGCAACTCCAAGTTGCGACAACATTTTGCAGCTTTTCAAAGCTTTTGTGCCAAAATTCTGGTATGAAGGATTTGATTAATTTAAAACTCATTCTGCCTTCTCTGTAGCTGCACAATCTTCAGTGTTGACACTATTCTGTAGAAATATAGAACAAAGCCCATTTACACTTGCCCTAAAAACACACTCAGGTGGTCTTTAATGGGTTAAAAGTACAAGGTAAAAATCAAGCACTACGCTACTTTGTATTGGTGGCTTCTGCAGATGTAAAAAACCTTTTCCTAAAAAGTTTGATTCTGCTATATAAACTGTGCTCCACTGGGAAATGCTGATCTGTGATGGCACAGTTACTAAACAGCACTATACGAGGTGTGATAATCCACAAGATGTCACAGCTTCAGGGCATTATGGAGAAGCCCTCGCAGCATTGTAAAATGATTTGCCTGCTCACAGATGCTTCAGTAATGTCAATGTGGGAATTGGTGCTGGGAAAAATTGTTTTTTCTGCAAACCAGGAATCAAATCTCAATCTCAAAATGTTCAAATGCAAATGAAATTACGAGTCTCAGGAAATTCTATACAAACTCAATCTTCCATGAATCGATCCCATCTCTAGTGGAGTGAGAACCATTACCATGGACATACCTGCATAATACACACATAAACTAACAAACATGCACACGCTGTGGCACATACATGTAAGATAGTGGTTGAGTTCCTACTCCTGAAGACGCCAAAAGTGTAATTAAATATACTAGAAGGTGGCCCGATTCTAACGCACGCAGATATTCTAGAATTTATTGTGTAGTTAATGTATGATTTTTGATATATATATATATATATTTATATATATATATATATATATATATACTAGCTGTACTACCCGGCTTCGCCCGGGTTAATAGCTGCTGTTAACAAAATAGTGTGTATTAACAAAAATGTATTTTGCACACAAAAACCACAAAACAAATAGATATAAATGTAATTCTAATGCCTGTCTCCCCCTCTGTATATATCTCTCTGTGTCTCTCTATCTCTTTGTCTGTCTCTTCCCTGTCTGTCTCTGACTGTCTCTGTCTCTTTCTCCGTCTGTCTCAATCTCTTTCTCTGTCTGTCTATCTATCTCTGTCTCTTTCCCTGTCTGTCTCTTTCCCTGTCTGTCTCTTTCCCTCTCTTTCCCTGTCTGTCTCTTTCCCTCTCTTTCCCTCTTTCTCTTTCCCTGTGTCTGTCTCTTTGTCTGTCTCTTTACCTGTCTTTGTCTGTCTCTTACCCTGTCTGTCTCTTTCCCTCTCTTTCCCTGTCTGTCTGTTTCCCTGTGTCTGTCTCTGTCTCTTTGTCTGTGTCTGTCTCCTTACCTGTCTGTGTCTGTCTCTTAACCTGTCTCTCTCTTTCCCTGTCAGTCTGTCTCTTTGTCTGTGTCTGTCTCTTTGTGTCTGTCTCTTACCCTGTCTATGTCTGTTTCCTACCCTGTCTGTGTCTGCCTTTTTCCCTGTCTTTGTCTGTCTCTTTCCCTGGCTGCATTGTGACACGCCAACATTCTATATAAGGGCGTGGCTGCGCATTCTTCTGAAGTTCTGGCTGCACTGTGGCTCCCAGCTCCATTTGCTTTAATGGAGGCAGGTTTTTTGTCGAATAACTGTAAAGCGCGGGGTTAAAATTTCCCCTCAAAACATAGCCTATGACGCTCTCGAGGTCCAGATGTGTGAGTGTGCAAAATTTTGTGATTTTGCGGCTGTAGCTGCGACGGTGCAGATGCCAATCCCGGACATACACACACACATACATACACACAATCAGCTTTATATATTATATATATATATATATATATATATATATATATATATATGTATATATATATATATATATATATATATATATATGTTGTGTGTAGTTGCCAAGTGTTTGTGTAGGGCGCTGTGAATGTTCTGGGTGTTGTCTGGGTGTGGGGGTGTGTGAGAGCGGTGTTTGTGTGTTTCGTTGTGTGTGTTGCGTTGTTTGTGGAGCTCTGTGTGTCTGCAGCGTTGTGTGTGTGGTGCTCTGTGTGTTGCGCGGTTTGTGTGGGTGTGGGGTGCGTGTGTGTGTTTTGGGAGGAGGTATGTTTTGTTCAATATGTGTGTGTTGCGGGTGTGCGTATATTTGTGTGTGCTGCGGTGTTTGTGTGTTGAGTGTTGTGTGTGTGCGGCGTTGTCTGTGTGTGTGTGGGTGTCTGTGTAGGGCGGTGTTTGTGGTTCTCAGTGTGTGTTTGGTGTGTTGTGCGGTGCGTGTGTGGCGGTGTGTGTGTGTTTTGGGGGGAGGTGTGCACCCCCATCGTGCTCCATCCCCCATGCTGCGCACCCCCCATTGTGCTCCATCCCCCATGCTGCGCACCCCCATCGTGCTCCATCCACTATGCTGCGCACCCCTATCGTGCTCCATCCTCCATGCTGCGCACCCCCATCGTGCTCCATCCCCCATGCTGAACACCCCTATCATGCTTCATCCCCTCATTCTGCGCACCCCCCATCGTGCTTCATCCCCCTTGCTACGCACCCCCCATTTTGCTCCGTCCCCCATGCTGCACCCCCCATCGTGCTTCATCCCCCCATGCTGCGCACCCCCCATCATGCTTCATCCCCCCATGCTGTGCACCCCCCATCGTGTTTCGTCCCCCTATGCTGCGCACCCCCCATCGTGCTCCATCCCCCATGTTGCGCACCCCTCAGAGAGGAGTATAATAGGAGGAGTATAATAGGAGGAGTAGTCCTGGGGAGAGAGGAGTATAATAGGAGGAGTATTCCTGGGGGGAGAGGAGTATAATAAGAGGAGTATTCCTGGGGGGAGAGGAGTATAATAGGAGGAGTAGTCCTGGGGAGAGAGAAGTATAATAGGAGGAGTTGTCCTGGAGGTGAACAGTATAATGGGAGGAGTAGTCCTGGAGGTGAGGAGTATAATAAGAGGAGTAGTCCTGGGGAGAGAGGAGTATAATAGGGGGAGTAGTCCTGGGGGGTGAGGAGGATAATAGGAGTAGTCCTGGGGGAAGAGGAGTATAATAGGAGGAGTAGCCCTGGGGGGAGAGGAGTATAATAGGAGGAGTAGTCTTGGGGAGAGAGGAGTATAATAGGAGGAGTAGTCCTGGGGAGAGAGGAGTAAAATAGGAGGAGTAGTCCTGGGAAGAGAGGAGTATAATAGGGGGAGTAGTCCTGGGGGAGAGGAGTATAATAGGAGGAGTATTCCTGGGGGGAGAGGAGTATAATAGGAGGAGTAGTCCTGGGCGGAGAGGAGTATAATAGGAAGAGTAATCCTGGGGGGAGAGGAGTATAATAGGAGTAGTAGTCCTGGGGAGAGAGGAGTATAATTGGAGTAGTAGTCCTGGGGACAGAGGAGTATAATAGGAGTAGTCCTGGGGGGTGAGGAGTATAATAGAAGGAGTAGTCCTGGGGGGTGAGGAGTATAATAGGAGGCGTAGTCCTGGGGGGAGAGGAATCTAATAGGAGGAGTAGTCCTGGTTGGAGAGGAGTCTAATAGGAGGAGTATTCCTGGGTGCAGAGGAGTCTAATAGGAGGACTAGTCAAGGGGGGGAGAAGATTCTAATACGTGGAGTAGGCCTGGGGGGAGGTGTATAGGTTCCCAAGGTGTGCCGGGGGCGGGGCCGAGCGGCCAACGTGTGTCGGGGGCGGGGCCGAGCGGTCAATGTGTGCCAGGGGCGCGGCCGAGCGGGCAAAGTGTGCCGGGGCGGGGCCGAGAGGGCAAAGTGTGCCGGGGTGGGGCCGAGCGGGCAAATTGTGCAGGGGGTGGGGCCAAGTGGGCAAAGTGTGCCGGGGCGGGGCCGAGCGGGAAAAGTGTGTCGGGGGCCGGGCCGAGCGGCCAACGTGTGCCGAGCGGCCAATGCGTGCGGGGGGGCGGGGCCAAGCCGAGCGGCCAATGCATGCGGGTGGCAGGGCCGGGCCGAGCCAAGCGGCCAATGCGTGCGGGGGGCGGGGCCGGGCTCAGCCGAGCGGCCAATGCGACGGTTGTCACTGTAATGACGTCATTTTGGAGCAAGACAGACAGACAGACAGACAGAATAAGGAAATTATATATATAGATATGTGTGATAAGATATAAAGTAGTGTCATGTAGGAAAGTAATGAAAGGTATAGTAATGCATAATATGTAGTGTAATGTATAGATGTAGCAGTGTTGGTTAAGCAATGCAGCATAATGATGTATAGTGTCTGTAACTAAACGTTGCCATCTAGTGGCTGGACATTATAAGAATATGGTAAAAAGGTTATATATGATGTTTTGGTAAGACAGGTTGCCCAGTAACTGACTGCAGGGCAAGAAACAGTTAAGCTGTGGGAATAGCCTACAAGGGAACGGGCCAGTCCCTAGGAAAAGGACAGACTCCATATTAGAATTCAGATACAGCTCTTGAGTAGGATGGACGCACAGTTTATCAAGTTGGGTGTTGGTCGCATTCTGTTGGTGACTTGTGAAGGCTGGAACGTTCAGACCAGAGAAAATTAGTGTGAGAGAACGAACAGACATAAAAGTAGGGTGGTTGTAACCCAGAATGGAGATTAGCAACTAAACCTGAGACTAGTAAAGAAGCCTAATGCGACCCTTGTGGAAAGGGTCTAGAGATGGACTCTTAGTAGAAGGCCCCACGTAGATTACAGCTGAGAGATAACTGGCGAAATGAGTATGCAGTCCTATGCAGGAGATCCGGGAGCGTCAGTACTCCCTGTGGCTGGGAAGACGAGGAATCGCGGGTGGACAAGAATGACTTTCGTGTGCCATTCTGTTATGCTAAGCTGGGTGGTGGCAAAAGGACTGGGAACAACTAGGACAGTAACAACTGAGGCAAATTTGGAGGAAGTGTGTTTAATGTTTCTTTGTGCTAAAGGAAGGTTGGAGAAGACGTGTACCCTGTATGTCTTGTGTATAACTGTCAACAAGAGACTGCATAGTAAAGAATTGTTTAAAAAGAAGTATCAGTCTCCGTCTCCGTTGCCTCCACGATCCGGTCCTGGCCTACCCAAAACAGAAAGTTATGAACAGCACTGCACCTATACACAAACCCAGCTAGGACCACAACACTCTTCCTGTGAAGTGGGGCCGAGGCGCCTACTGCAAAGATTCCCTCACCGACTACTGCCCTGTGCCCTCGCTTTACATACACACATGTGCAGTCACACCCACATTATGACACAAACTTATTTGCAATCTTACACAATAGGGTTGAACAAAATGATTTGGTTCAGTGGGCAGACTTATTAAATGTTTATTTATTTAAATAATTAAAAAAAAAAAGCCTTATGCGGCTCCTCTAATTTTGATACACAGCCAAGATAAGAGCACGGCTGGGGGCTGAAGCCTGTAGCCATATGCTTTGTCTGTGCTTGGTATCATAACATGGGGGGACCCTACAACAATTTATTTATTTATATATTTATTGTTACTCCAATCTACAGTGACCTGCAGACAAAGTCTATGATTGCAAGCAGCCTGACATACTGTCACATAGGCTGGGGGCGTGTCTGACTGCAACCAATCACAGACACCAGGCAGGGAAGCAGTGATTATGTATGAGTGATTATGAGCGGCCGTGGAAGTAGAATGAGCAGCCTGAAAGCAGTTACAGCCGCGCCGGAGACTTGGCAAGTACAGCACGCTTGCTCTAGTACCCCTATCCCTTCTACCACCACTTTTACGTGCCGGATTCTGGTCCCCATAGACTTATATGGGGAATTGGTGTCCAGGTCCAGCCCAGAATTTATCTTGTACATCTGGCAGGTTTGTTTGTTTTTTTTAAATCTGGTTAGTCCTGCTGATCCAGGATATCTGCTAGTTCGTCTATCACTATAGATTACAAATTAGTGACTATTTATATTAGTAATATCCATGTGTAAATGAAAACACAATTAGTGTTTCAAACCTCCCAGATTCTAATAGTAAAAGATGATTTCCCTGCACTGATTCAGTCCATTGGGGGTGTATGTGCCTGGGTGGTAGATTAGAAAACCTTCTAAGGCTATGTGCACACAGTGCGTTTTTGCGTGTTTTTCTCTGCGTTTTTGCTCGTTTTTAGCTGCGTTTTTGCGCGTTTTTCGGGTGCGTTTTTGGCCTAAAAAACTGCATGACTTTGCTTCCCCAGCAAAGTCTATGAATTTTCAGTTTTTCTGTCCGCACACAACTTTTTTTTTTAAGCTGCGTTTTTGAGTTAAAAAAAAAATGGACATGTCAATTCTTTCCTGCGTTTTTCTGCGTTTCCCCCCCTGCAATGCATTGGAAAAACGCAGCAAAACGCAGAGATTAAAAGCGCAGCAAAACGCAGCCAAAAACACACCAAATCGCGGTAAAAACGCATGCGCTTTTTGCCGCGTTTTTTGTCTCGGGTGCGTTTTTGTGCGTTTTTAGCGGCCAAAAACGCACAAAAACGCAGCGTCAAAAAAACGCAGCGTGTGCACATAACCTTAGTAAGGAGGCATCTAAGATGGTCTATCCCCCCACACACAACTGAACTGGCTACCCTCTCAATATATCCCACATACATGAGTTTACATTAGACACATTCAATAATGTAGATAACATTTTCCGTATTGTAATTGATCAATTGCTTTATATTGTATTCCATGCTTTGGTTATGATTGAAAAAGATTTAGTTATCTGGGAATGTGAACAATTCCTACTGTACATTTAATACATCCACATTTGTAGAACCCGTTACGTGTTAGGCTTGAAACACACATCCGTGAAACACGTGCGTGTTTGGTCCGTTTCCGTGTATACTGGAGACACGGCCAAACGTGCACCAATGTTACTATATCTCAGCGGTTACACTTGCGTTTTTGGTTATGTCCGTTAGTCCGTCTCCGTGATGCGTTTTGTGGGCCGTGTCTCACGCCAGCATGTCCGTTTTATTCACGCAACACGCAGCACGGACCCAATGAAAGTCAATGGGTCTGTGCGCACGTCCGAGTGACACGGACGCATCTCTGTTTGTTCCCTGTATGTTTTGTGCTTTTTTCATGTCATGTCAGTCTTTTTTCTTTTTATGTTTCGTTCTCTCCCTCAGTCCGTCGGTCGGTCTCTATGTCTGTCTGTCCCTCTAGCTGTCTGTCGGTCAGTTCCCCCCTCTCTCATACTTACCATTCCCCGATCTCCGGCGCGGCTCTGCACGGCTGTTCTAAAAACTCCGGCGGCTTTTCCTCTTTTGAAAAAGCCGGCCGCCCATTAATCAATCTCGTATTCCCTGCTTTACCCGCCCACCGGCGGCTGTGATTGGTTGCAGTGAGACACGCCCACCACGCTGAGTGACAGGTGTCACACTGCACCCAATCACAGCAGCCGGTGGGCGTGTCTATACTGTGCATTAAAATAAATAAATAAATAATTAAAAAAACCGGCGTGCGGTCCCCCCCATTATAATACCAGCCAGATAAAGCCATACGGCTGAAGGCTGGTATTCTCAGGATGGGGAGCTCCACGTTATGGGGAGCCCCCCACCCTAACAATATCAGTCAGCAGCCGCCCAGAATTGCCGCATACATTATATGCGACAGTTCTGGGACTGTACCCGGCTCTTCCCGATTTACCCTGGTGCGTTGGCAAATCGGGGTAATAAGGAGTTATTGGCAGCCCATAGCTGCCAATAAGTCCTAGATTAATCATGTCAGGCGTCTATGAGACACCCTCCATGATTAATCTGTAAATTACAGTAAACACACACACCCGAAAAAAATCATTTATTAGAAATAAAAAACACAAACAAATTCCCTCATTACCAATTTATTAACCCCGACAAACCCTCCATGTCCGGCGTACTCCACGGACCTCCAGCGTCGCGTCCAGCTCTGCTGCATGCAGGTGACAGGAGCAGCAGAAGACACAGCCGCTCCGGTCACCTCCACGCAGCTAATGAGATGAGTAGCGCGATCAGCTGCTGTCAGTCAGGTAACTCGCGGCCACCGCTGGATCCAGCGGTGGCCGCGGGTAACCTCAGTGACAGCAGCTGATCGCGCTACTCATCTCATTAGCTGCGTGGAGGTGACCGGAGCGGCTGTGTCTTCTGCTGCTCCTGTCACCTGCATGCAGCAGAGCTGGACGCGACGCTGGAGGTCCGTGGAGTACGCTGGACATGGAGGGTTTGTCGGGGTTAATAAATTGGTAATGAGGGAATTTGTTTGTGTTTTTTATTTCTAATAAATGATTTTTTTCGGGTGTGTGTGTTTATTTACTGTAATTTACAGATTAATCATGGAGGGTATCTCATAGACACCTGACATGATTAATCTAGGACTTATTGGCAGCTATGGGCTGCCAATAACTCCTTATTACCCCGATTTGCCAACGCACCAGGGTAAATCGGGAAGAGCCGGGTACAGCCCCAGAACTGTCGCATCTAATGTATGCGGCAATTCTGGGCGGCTGCTGACTGATATTGTTAGGGTGGGGGGCCCCCCATAACGTGGAGCTCCCCATCCTGAGAATACCAGCCTTCAGCCGTATGGCTTTATCTGGCTGGTATTAAAATGGGGGGGACCGCACGCCGTTTTTTTTAATTATTTATTTATTTATTTTAATGCACAGTATAGACACGCCCACCGGCTGCTGTGATTGGGTGCAGTGTGACACCTGTCACTCAGCGTGGTGGGCGTGTCTCACTGCAACCAATCACAGCCGCCGGTGGGCGGGTAAAGCAGGGAATACGAGATTGATTAATGGGCGGCCGGCTTTTTCAAATTAGAAAAAGCCGCCGGAGCAGTGTGAACGCCGTGCAGCGCCGGGGATCGGGGAACGGTGAGTATGAGAGAGGGGGGGACACTTCAGTTACTCGGGGGATTAGTGGTCACCGGTGAATCCTTCACAGGTGACCGCTAATCAGTACACGGCACAAAGACAGAGCCGCAGCATGACAATGAAGTCGGGTGAAGTTCACCCGAGTTCATTCTCATCCCGCTACTCTGTCTTCCGACATGTAGTAACGACATTTTGCATCACACACGTACATTTCACACGGACAACACATACACATGTCAGTTATTTCACTCACGCACACACGGACATTCCACACGCACATACGGCTAGCATACGGGATACACACGCAGGCCACACATACCATAAAAACGGACATAAAAAACGGAAAACGGACCCGAAAAACGGCCCGTTTTACACGGACGTGGTTTTCACGGATGTGTGGCGGAGCCCTTAGCCATGTTTACTACAACTAAACATCCCAGTTGCAGAATTTCGGATAATAGTTAATCTTCATAAAAAATTGGCAAAAGCTTGAATAGTATATTTTCGGTGGCTGTTTTTTGCATGTAAAATTGTATTTCCAGTAATTAGCTTGACAAAAGTGCCTGTGGATATTACATTTTCAATTTTTCTCTTCAGTGTTAATTCTAAATGGTGGATTTATTGAAAGAGTATGTACATTTAAGATTATATTACTTAGAATTGAGGTATTTCACAAAGTCCTGAATGGCAGACACATTGCCCCCTCATATAAAGAGTAGGTTGTCGATGTATCTTCCATAACATAACTTTCTTTCACTCATTTGAAATGTAACAATCACTGGCCACTGGCGTATGTATGCTTATTGTGAGCATAATCTAAAAAGAACTAAGTTGGAGGGGCGTGGCCTGGACATGGAGCCGGCAAGACACACACTGTAGGAGCTCCTCAGTAACGGCTGCAAACACCACCACCCACAAGCTATCAAGAGCGAGCACCGGGGTCAGATGAGAAGGAAAGCAGGTCTCGCAGGGACTCCCAGCCGTGGGGGACAAGGTATTGTGCCATACCTGACTGAGGCCCAGCGTCCTCCCAGGCCTGTAATGGCGACCGGGACACGTGCTGCTGCGACCCGGCTGTCACAGCCTGAGCGTTCTCCTGCTTCCCCCGCCCGCTCTGCACAGCAACCCGGAGAGGGGCTGCAGACTGACCCGGCATCGCAGGCTCCTGGATGGATGGCTCCTGGAGGAGGTACTGGAGACCGGCCTGTGGTGACTGATGGGGGAGGGGTGAGCAGTGGGAAGTTGGCTGCAGGGCGCGCTTCTTCCCCTGGGGCTTCACAGAGCAGAGGATCTCCTGCCTCTCTTCCTGGCTGCTCAAACTCACCAGGTACCCTGCGGTCGTTCCCTGCCCCACAGCACTCAAATACCCCAGCAGCTGGCTCAGGAGAGGCTATGGAGCAGAGCTTGCTCGCCCTCCCCTGCCATGGAGGGGAGAACACAGCTACTCCCTTGCAACACTATGGGGAAGACCAAGGCTCAGAAATATCAGCTTTAAGGCTTCAAATCAATGCTATGCCAACCAAAATGGATATGGAGGGATACATTGCCAGCCTGGAGGCTGTGTGTAAAACTGAAATTCGCTCCTTGAAGGAGGATATGTCATCACTAACTATCTCCGTGCGGGCCCTTGAATCGTCCACCCAGGATTTATACTCTCAGCAAAGCTCACAACAACAGCTTATAGATCAGCAGGCTCAACAGATCCACCTCTTGTTTGACATGATTGAAGATGCTGAAAACCGCAACAGGCGAAATAATGTGCGCATTCGTGGTTTGCCGGAGTCAGTCGGGCCTCAGGATCTGACCTCTACACTGCAGAGGATGTTTAACTCCTTGTTGGAACGTCCCCTTGAAACACGCATTGAGATGGACAGAGCACACCGTGCACTGGGGCCTAGAAACCCGGACCCAGAGAGGCCAAGGGACATTATTTGCAGGGTACACTTCTTCCAGGTCAAGGAGAATATTATGAGAAAAGCAAGAGATAAAGGTACCCTGGATTTTAAAGGAACTCCCATACAACTTCTAGCGGATCTTTCCCGATCAACACTTGCAAAAAGGAGAGCCCTGAGACCCCTACTGGAGGTTCTACGTAACAACAATATTGCTTATTCCTGGGGCTATGCTTTTCAACTACAAGTCAGGAAAGGTCCCAACCTGATCATCTTGAGGTCTCCGGCTGACCTGCCAGATTTTCTTTCGGCTCTGGATCTCCCTGGGATAAAATTGCTGGACTGGCCGTATACTACACCTCCACCCCAGAGAATGGTCCGTCGTGGAGGTCCCTTCCCACCTGATCAACACCGCACTCAGCGACCAAGATCCCAGAAGTCGCCGAGATCCTCATCGGCGGAGACCTGAACTCTCGGGACTACTGGGTTATACATGTAGTTTGAAGGAGGAATGAGGGCTGTTATGGCCTACTCTGATGCCTAACCAATATTGCCCTTTGTCCGTATGGTTTTTTTTTTCTCCCCCTCCTCTCCTTTCCTCTTCCCCCTCCCCCCCCCCCCCTCCATCACTAATTCTAATAATGTTGGGATTCTCTGCCTCCCCTCCCGGCATGCTCCAATGCTGAGTTGGGACGCCTGAACCTCCATGGGTATCTATGCTTCTCCTAAAAGCCTCACGAGTTGTGAGCCAGGAGACGGGAGTTTATCTCTCTTGCTGCATTCCTCACCTTGTTGCTGTGATTAATTATATTGAACTTGAGCTGTTAGATGTTACTTTCATTTTGGGGTGACTGACCATCTGTGGTTTCCTTTTCTTCTACCCCTTTTCGGTATTAACTAGTTAGGTGGTGTAGCAGCCGTCCTTCAGGCGACATAGTTTTCAGTCACCTCCCACATTAGGGTGTGTTCCTAGAACACTAGTTACGAGTATTTTCTCAGTTTAATTGCCTTCTGAGCTAGGACTCAGGAGGCTAAGTAAAGACAAGTTTTGATATTAGTCTTTATTATTCTGGTTTCTTTTTCCGTTCTACTACTTTCTCTCCTCTCTTTCCTGTAATCTCTGTTTCTTTCTTCTCCCTCTCCATCTCCCTACTCTTCTCTCGGGTGCCCAGAAGATAGGGCTTCTAAGATGGCGAACCTCAACCTATGCTTGTTAAATGTTAGAGGATTTAATGTACCAGAGAAGAGATCCAGGATCCTCTATAACATGCATAAAAAAAGAATCCATATTCTATTGCTTCAGGAGACTCATTTTAAAACGGACCACACTCCCACATTTAAGCATAGGTATTATAATTCCTGGTTTCATAGTACCAATTCAGTTGCAAAATCCAAGGGAGTTAGCATCGCTCTACATAAATCTCTCCCAGCTCAGGTCTTAGCAGTTAAGTCTGACCCAGAGGGGCGATTTATTTTTATCAAACTTAAGATCTGTACCAAATTATTTACCATTGCCAATTTCTATCTCCCCAACCAGGACCCGGCCAGGACTTGCCAAAAGTACCTGAACACCCTCTCTGACTTCGCTGAAGGCTCCTTGATTCTTGGAGGAGATTTGAATCTTATCCTTGATCGAGCTGTTGACTCCTCCTCGGGTAGGTCCTCTGTTCCTGCAGTAAAACTGCGGGGTCTTAGGAGTAAATTACTGGACTTGAGGCTTATTGACATCTGGCGTACCCTACACCCTAAAACACGGGACTACACTTTCTATTCTCCTGTCCATGATATGTACAGCAGAATAGACCTTTTTTTCATTAGCCACCTACTCTCACATGACCCGGCCTGTACTATAGACCCTATGGTGTGGTCCGATCATGCTTCGGTGTCACTTTCTTTCCTCTTGACAGACTTGCGCCCTGGGGAGTGGGTATGGTCATTGAACCCACACTTATTAAAAGATCAGATATGTCAGTCAGCCATCAGGAAGACGATCACGGACTTCTTCGAATTTCACGCCAATGACCCAACACCCTTACCACTCCAATGGGAGGCCCTGAAGGGGATGATCCGGGGGACTTTTATTCAACAGGGAACCAGACTCAAGAGGGATAGAGCTTGCAAAATAGATAGATTACTGACTTCCATCCAACACCTAGAACAGGCCCATAAACGGACCCATGTCCCTCAGATTTTTACAGACTTGCTCAAGGCTAGACTAGATCTGGGGTCCCTCTTGGATGCAGCGTCTGCCCGTCACCGAGACAGAGGTAGGAGATTTATGTACGAATTTTCTAACAAGCCAGGCAGAGCTCTGGCTAGGTTTCTTAATCCCCGCCTGCCCTCTACATTTATCCCCACCATTAAATCACCATCTGGCCATTCAGCATATAAACCTCATGAAATTGCAGATGTATTCCGAGACTATTATGACGGGTTGTACAACCTAGATGGCCCAGTGGCGGACATGTCCCCAACAAATTTCCAAGCGAAAGTGGACGAGTATGTCGATGGTACCCCTCTCCCCCCACTGAACCATGTGGACTCTCTCATGCTAGATGACCCTTTTAGCGAACAGGAGGTCACTGAGGTTATTAGGGGTCTAGCCAATGGTAGGAGTCCTGGTCCGGATGGCTTCCTGGCCAATTTCTATAAGCAATTTGCCTTGGAACTGATGCCCTTCCTGACCAGGACCTTTAACGCTATATCCTCAGCTTGCCCCTTTGCCGCGCAAACTCTTGCGGCTACCATAACGGTGATTCCCAAGCCTGGGAAGGACCCATCGCTATGCTCCAACTACCGCCCTATCTCTCTTATAGGGGTAGATATCAAGATCTTCGCCAAACTAATAGCTAACCGGTTGTCCCCGCTGTTGCCTGCCTCATTCCATACTGACCAAACAGGGTTTGTCCGGGGTAGAGAGGCGCGCGATAACACTATTAAAACTCTACTTTTGACCTCCCACATGTACAGACAAGGTACTCCAGCCTGCCTTCTATCGATCGATGCCGAGAAGGCATTCGATCGTCTTAACTGGACCTTCCTACACTCATCCCTCAGACAGCTGGGAATCGGTCAAACTATGTTGGAGAGAATATACAACCGAAAAAGGTGTGTTCTGCAGGTATGACCATTCAGTAATTCATAAGGCAACCATTATAGTTAGAAAATTTGTCATATTTTATTTCATCATATTTTTAATACAAAATTTATGAATTGCTGGTACTCACAAAAAATTATTAAAATCTACCCCATAAAACCATACAAAAAGACAATCTGGTGCAGTGTGGAACAGCCAATATGTTCATCTAAATGTCAATACATATGCATAAATCCCTGGGTATCAATGAAAATAAATCCTATATCCTAGCATAACTGGAGTAAAATGGAGTAAAGTGCAAGTGCAATTCAATGGTTAAACATTCCAGCTAGAGCATAGACGTTAGGTAGCAGCCAGTTATGCAGCCCAAAAACCATATCTAGAGGTAATCATGAGGTTAACACATTCCCCATCGTCAATAACAAAGCAACATTCAAGGATATCATCATAGCATAAATAGCATGTATATAGCAACCTAATGCCAAAAGACAGGGACCTCCGTTAAGGCTGATGGATATCAGGAATCATAAATTTAGCCAACCCAGGTGGCAGACCACAGCGCCCAGCACCTCGACGCGCGTTTCGCCTCTCGCTTCGTCAGGAGGTGCTGGGGTAGCTGCAGGGTCACTTATTTATGCCAAAGAGCCCACCTGATGTCCATTACGGCGCACGCCGCACGGCGGAAGCCGCATCATCCACTTCCGCCGGCGTCCCAGGAGGCATCCCGCGCATGTGCGAGAAGCATCCCACAATTGGGCGCCGGCAAGAGAGGAGAGGCGGGTCCGGCATGCAGAGCGCGCTCTGACGTCAGTGTGGCCGGGTGGCCATATTGAGAGAGGGCAAAGGTAATGGCAAAAGTACGGACAAATAAAACATGTTGAACGGGATTATAGTGGACTATTAGGCAGGATTATATATAGGGGAGGCCCATAAATACATAAAGGGGACATCCACACTCATTAAGCATATCGTTTGTACAATATCAAGATAAGCAATCATAAATATGCATAAGGTTCTGACACCTAGTGGACAACCCCTTTATAACACCGGGGATAAATCTCATAATGAACAAAATATTATAGACCACAGGGGAAAAGTCCCATATATATAATAGCTATTAATCCTAATAGATGTTTTCCACATATGATCACACACAATTATATTCACGCAGAACACATCCAAATTGAGCATTAATTCTGAAGAGATACATCTCAATTTCGGGTATTCTTTCCTTCCAGGGTATAAGCCTTAATAATCCGCAAAATCCTTCACATATTCACAGATATTTCATCCCGTCCATATTAAATGTAATTACATGCAGAATTCTGTGTAAGAAAACATATAAATAAAATGACCACAACCCATATAAAAAGTGAGATAAACAGTGGCAACAGCTCAGTACTAGCGCAATTTCTGGATCAACATCCAGTCAAAACAGAATCAAAAAAGCCAAATCGGAGAGACCACAAAGCCAGAGAGGGCATGATGGAAGGATCAAGGAGTCAAAAATAAGACCACATAGTGGGACGGAGAAATCCAAAGGCCCAATCCTACAAAAAAGGCTTAAAGGAAATAAAATCATTCAGCCCCCTGGGTTTCTCCGTCTCCAGAATCGTGATCCACCTAACCTCCTTCTGTGCCAAAATCTTCTTAGGGTCACCCCCCCTCGGGCTCAGATAAACCCTATCTATTCCACGGAATTTCAAAAGGCGCCAATTACAATTATGGTTTTCCTTAAAATGTTTTGGAATATTCTTCAATAATTCAAATTCCTCAGGTTTCGTCACTCCAGCCGCCCTCTTGATATCCCTGATATGCTCAAGGATCCTCACTCTCAACTCACGAGAAGTGAGGCCCACATATATTAACCCACAAGGGCATTTTGCCCAGTAGACCACAAATGCCGTCCTACAGTTAATGTTGTGGACTATTTTAAACTCTCTATCATTTGTCGAATTGTGAAAAGTGGATGTCCTCTCCATCTGTGGGCAGGCCCCACAGTCACCACAACATGAAGAGCCCCATCTAGGGCCCCTAGTTCTCTCCAAGAAATTAGAGGGTGGTGGTATATAGTGGCTCTTCACTATCATGTCCTTCAAAGTTTTGGACCTCCGGGGAGTGATGGCTGGCCTGTCTGATAACACAGATTTTAGATCCCTATCTGATAGTAATATGGGCCAATACCTCTCTATCACTTTTTTCATTTTGTACCATTGAGAATGGTAAGGTGTAATTAACCTCACTTGGTCATCGTTTTTTCTCCCCACTGAAGTCAAAAGATCATCTCTAGGAGCGGCTCTGGCCCTGTCGTATCCATGTTGTATTGCTTTATCGGCATAATGCCTGTTTTTAAACCGCTTCTTTAATTCCAAAGCTTGTCCCTCAAAGAGATCAACATCTGAACATATACGACGGGCCCTGAGGAACTGACCTGTTGGAATTGAGTTGATGACCTGTGGGGGGTGAGACGACTTGGCACTCAGAAGAGAGTTCACGGCTGTGCTTTTTCTGTAAATGTCCGTCTTGATAAGGCCGCCCTCACTCCTCACGACTCTTACGTCCAGAAATTCAATGGAATCCGTGCTAAAATGATAGGTCAAATTTATATTAAGGGCATTATCATTCAATGCCAACATAAATAAATCCAATTTCTCCCGCTCACCCTGCCAGATAGCAAACACATCATCTATATACCTCACCCACAATATTATCATACCACCATCCTCCTCAGGGAATTGTATCAGGCGCTCCCAAAACCCCAGGAAGAGGCACGCATATGAGGGCGCACAAGACGCCTCCATAGCAGTGCCCCTCTCCTGGAGGTAGTAGCGCCCCCTGAAGAGGAAGTAGTTGTGGGTGAGGACAAATTTAAGCAGGGTGAGAAGGAGATCAATCAAAGACCTATCAAGAAGCGTAGTGCACAGAAAGAATTCCACCGCCCTTAATCCATCTCTATGTGCTATAGACGTATATAAAGACTCTACATCTGCAGTTAGCATTATAGTGTCCTTATCCAAGTGTAAATCCTGCAGGCGGACCAAAAAGTCAGAAGAATCATTTATATACGAGGGCAAATCCAACATTAAGGGCTTTAGATAGTGGTCCAAAAAGACACAGACGGGCTCACACAAGCCATTAATACCCGAAACGATGGGTCTGCCGGGCGGATTTTCAATGTCCTTGTGGACCTTTGGTAAAAAATATATGGTCAGTGTTGTTGGAAGCCTATTAATTAACCCATCAAAAACTGATTGTGGTATAATATTACCATCAAGGGCTCTTTTCAAAATCCCCTCTAATTCATTTTGAAATGAGACAGTTGGGTTATTATCCAATTTTTGGTAGCATTTACGGTCATTCAGTTGTCTGAATGCCTCACGCTCATATTTCACAGTGGGCCAGACCACGACGTTGCCCCCCTTGTCGGCCTGTTTTATCACAATGTCCCTCATCCTAGATAGTTCATCAATCGCCTTTCGTTGTTTCTGATTTAGATTATCATGTGATCGTATTTCAGGAAGTTTCCGCAAATCTTGAATGACTAATCTAGTAAAGAGTTCTATCGTGGGACAGGACGACAAAGGGGGAAAGGCACCTTATGTATATTTATGATTGCTTATCTTGATATTGTACAAACGATATGCTTAATGAGTGTGGATGTCCCCATTATGTATTTATGGGCCTCCCCTATGTATAATCCTGCCTAATAGTCCGCTATAATCCTGTTCAACATGTTTTATTTGTCCGTACTTTTGCCATTACCTTTGCCCTCTCTCAATATGGCCACCCGGCCACACTGACGTCAGAGCGCGCTCTGCATGCCGGACCCGCCGCTCCTCTCTCGCCGGCGCCCAATTGTGGGATGCTTCTCGCACATGCGCGGGATGCCTCCTGGGACGCCGGCTGAAGTGGATGATGCGGCTTCCGCCGTGCGGCGTGCGCCGTAATGGACATCAGGTGGGCTCTTTGGCATAAATAAGTGACCCTGCAGCTACCCCAGCACCTCCTGACGAAGCGAGAGGCGAAACGCGCGTCGAGGTGCTGGGCGCTGTGGTCTGCCACCTGGGTTGGCTAAATTTATGATTCCTGATATCCATCAGCCTTAACGGAGGTCCCTGTCTTTTGGCATTAGGTTGCTATATACATGCTATTTATGCTATGATGATATCCTTGAATGTTGCTTTGTTATTGACGATGGGGAATGTGTTAACCTCATGATTACCTCTAGATATGGTTTTTGGGCTGCATAACTGGCTGCTACCTAACGTCTATGCTCTAGCTGGAATGTTTAACCATTGAATTGCACTTGCACTTTACTCCATTTTACTCCAGTTATGCTAGGATATCGGATTTATTTTCATTGATACCCAGGGATTTATGCATATGTATTGACATTTAGATGAACATATTGGCTGTTCCACACTGCACCAGATTGTCTTTTTGTATGGTTTTATGGGGTAGATTTTAATAATTTTTTGTGAGTACCAGCAATTCATAAATTTTGTATTAAAAATATGATGAAATAAAATATGACAAATTTTCTAACTATAATGGTTGCCTTATGAATTACTGAATGGTCATACCTGCAGAACACACCTTTTTCGGTTGTATATTTGATAAATATGGTGGGATTTGCGCAGTCAAATTTCTAGATTGATATGGATCTTTATCTCTTTTTTTGGTTTAATATGTTGGAGAGAATCTCTGCCCTGTATCATAAGCCCTCGGCACGAGTTCGAGCCAATAATACTCTATCTTCTCCCCTGCAAATATCTAATGGCACTAGACAGGGGTGCCCTCTTTCACCCCTTCTATATGTGATAGCCATGGAGCATTTGGCTATATCCCTTCGAAACTCCCCCGATATAAAGGGCTTTGATATAAGTCAGAAATATTATAAACTTGCCTTATACGCTGATGACCTCCTTCTATATCTAACAAACCCGGAAATCGCCTTTCCAGTTCTCATCCAGGAATTTCAACGCTTTGGCATGGTTTCTAACTTCAAAGTAAACTACTCAAAGACAGAGGCCCTTAATATTACTCTTCCTACCACACAGGTCAATAGACTAAAATCCGCCTTCCCATTTAAGTGGGAGACCCAATCTATCAAGTATCTTGGGATATTTGTTTCGGCCAATCCGGATGAGTTGTTTAAGGCTAATTACTCCCCACTGCTTACTAGAACTCTTGCAGATCTTAATAGATATAACCGGGGCCGACTTTCCTGGTTTGGCCGGATCAATGCCCTCAAAATGGACATACTCCCGAGGTTTCTTTATTTATTCCAAACAGTCCCGGTAAAAGTTGCTAAACAGTATTTTAGACAGCTCCAGAGGGCGTGTAGCAGATTTGTCTGGGGGACGGGGAGACCGCGGATTCGATACGCCACACTGGTGAGACCCAAATCCAGGGGAGGCGCTGGTTTACCTGACTTCGAAAAATATTACCAGAGTGTCCTCCTCACAAGGGTCTTAGATTGGAGATTTAACGATCTCAATAAACAATGGGTGGGCGTTGAGTCCCATCTCTCCCCGTTCCCTTTGGCACAGCTTCTATGGGCCCCCCTTCAACAGAGACCGGCGGTCTCGGGGTTTCAACCTCTGACTCAGGCGCTCATGCTTTTCTGGGACAGACATCTGGAGACATTAAACTTATCCCACAGACCGGGGAGTATGAGCCCACTTTTTAATAATTTAGACTTTCCCCCTGCGTTGAAGAGATCTACCTTCTTATGTTGGGACTCCGCAAACGGAGCTACACTGGGACAGGTGACTAGGAAATTATCTGGAACGGCGTCTTTTGGGGCTTTGCAGGAGTCATGCCCGGAGAGGAGATTATCCTGGCTGGAATATACTCAATTGACCACATTTCTAAAAAAGAAATTCCCGGGAAACGCTCTATTATCCAAACCTACACACTTTAAGACCCTAATTTCATTAAAAGCCGTGCCGCAGCATGCCATCGCATTGATCTACAACCTCTTATGTACAGCCCAGTATAATGGGACCCCAACGTATCTGGAGGCCTGGCAAAGAGAGCTCCAAATTACGTTGTCGGTACAAGATCATCTCAAAATCTTTACACTCTCTCATAAAATGTCCATTTCTTGTAATGCACAGGAGAAAAATTTTAAAATTCTTACACGCTGGTACAGATGCCCTGACGTACTGCAAAAGATCTTCCCCACAGTACCAGATACCTGCTGGAGATGCGAAGTCGAAATTGGTACTATGAAACATATACGGTGGGATTGCTCCTTGATAAGGCCATTCTGGGATTCAATTTTTGAAGTGTACTTTCAACTATCGGGTGTTCGAGTAATCCCCACTCCTCAAATAGCTTTACTGTCCCTAATCCCTGGATCTCTCTCTGTGACCAAAAGAGGTATCTTGCATTTTTCTCTCATCGCTGTGTGGTGCCCCTGACCTGGTCAGGCACCACTGAGTACTGCACCCATGCTGGGGACAGTACAAACAGGTAATCCAGAAGGCTGACCGAGGTGTGACTACACAGGCGCATAGTGATCAGGTCTCACACATGTACCTTTGGGAGGACCCCTGGGGATCCCAGGAGGGGGCGAAGCCGGTGCAAAGCCTCCATCTCCACTCAAGGGGTGTGGTAGAGAGCCTGGTTGCTAGGTGACGTAGGCAGGCACAAAGGGAAAAGGGGAAGAGAAGCAGTCTGAAGCAGAGTGTGGAGGAGTGAGGAGCATGGAAGTGGAGCTCAGACAGGAGCAGCAGTGCAGGTCCCACGAGTGAGCCAGTTTAGTGTGCAGCTCAGGGAAAGCGGACGTGAAGAGCAGACCCTGGAGCTGTTGCAGTCTAACAGCGTCCGCGCAGTGACTACCGACGGGGGAGAACGGTCACCTAGTAGTGCTACCCGAAATCCACACACAGCTAAAGAGAGAGCAACGGAGTGGGAAGTAAGGAGACTGCCAGGGAGTTACCAGGCCCAAACGGGTAGCAGGTCCCAGTGCGGAGATAGATCCAGCTTTCTTCTGCCAAACCTGCTTGAGGGGGCACTTCACACCCCCAAGACCACACTACAGAGTCCGCAGCCACGTAGCCACAGTTAGGGCCCATAGTTCACAGGAGGCAAGCTGCCGGAGTGTCCTGGTCCAGGCTACAAGCAAACGGGCCAAAACGAAGGGGAGAGAGGCACCAGCAACTTCCCTGGGTGACCCCCATAGGGACTAAAAGTCGGGGTTACCCCAAAACGTAAAGGGCTAAGGAAGGCGAGTCGGTAGCCACCCTCACCAGTCAGCCTGAAGGACACCTGGTTCCAGCCTGGTTCATCCCAGCTACGCCCGGGTTACTCACCCTGCCATCAACAGTGAGTAAAACCCCTGAAAGACATTCTGCTTGTGTTGAGTTATTCTGCGCCTTGTGGTTCTACACACCTACACAGGGCCCTGGGGCTTGCCTCACTCTCAGGAGGCTATTACAACTGACTGCACCCACCATCAGCCCCAGGCATCCCTTAATCTGTAGTGGCGGTCCCCACTGACCGCAATTCTGAGAGTGGCGTCACGATAATCCTAGAAGAAGGTTTCCTACCTGTGACAAGATCCAGCTGCGTGGAGTCCCTGAAGGTAATGCACCGACACCGCACCTCGGGGCCCCACATCCGCTCGTATGATTATTCCAAGACATTGGAAGACAACTACCACCCCCTCTATGAGGGAATTTTTGGAGGAGATAAATAGATTGGAGCGTATGGAATCCCTGATGGCAAATGACAGTGACAAATGGGATGCACATGCTGGCACGTGGACTTCCTGGCTCATTTTCCGAGAGACTCCGGAATATTCGTCTTGGCACAGATAAGGGGCTATACTGTGGTCGTTTATCCCCCAGGTTCCTTTAACTGATATTTGTAATCTTTATGAAGATTTGTATATTTGTGCGTATGAGCTCTCTGGACGCCGACTTACTCCTATCTATCTATCTATTTCCCCCCTCCCCCTCATACCCTCTTCTCTTTCCTATACCTATCTCTTTCTTCCTTCTTCTCTCTTTCTGATCTCCACTCAGTCTTTATAGTTAAAATAGTTTCCATAATACTGTTTTGAGAAGTCGTACCATGACACGGTATAATCTGAATTGATTTGCTTTCTCTGTTTTTTCTGTTTTCTTTTCTTATTTTACCATTCCTATCTTGGTAAAAGTATTCACAATACAGTGCTATTTGCCTGATCCACATGTTTGAATTAACTTTAACCGATGTACATTTACATCTTATATGTGGTATGAGCGATACTTTGTTCACTTTGCCTTAAACTTAATAAAATTATTTACTGAAAAAAAAAGAACTAAGTTCTTATTAATACACTAGAAGGTGGCCCGATTCTACGCATCGGGTATTCTAGAATTTACGTATTGTGTAGTTAATGTATGATTTTTGTTATATATATATATATATATATATATATATATATATATATGTTGTTGTGTGTAGTTACCAAGTGTTTATGTAGGGGCTGTTCATGTTCTGGGTGTTGTCTGGGTGTGGCGGGGGGTGAGAGCGGTGTTGTTTGTGTGTTGCGTTGTTTGTAGAGCGCTGTGTGTCTGTATCATTGTGTATGTGTGTTGCGCGGTTTGTGTGGGTGTGTGTGTTTTGGGGGGAGGTATGTTTTGTGCAATGTGTGTGTTGCGCGGTATGTGCGTATATTTGTGTGTGCCGCGGTGTTTGTGTGTTGGGTGTTGTGTGTGTGCGGCGTTGTGTGTGTGGGTGTCTGTGTAGGGCAGTGTTTGTGGTTCCCAGTGTGTGTGTGGTGTGTTGTGCAGTGCGTGTGTGGCAGTGTGTGTGTGTGTGTGTGTTTTGGGGGGAGATGTGCACCCCCCATCGTGCTCCATCCCCCATGCTGCGCACCCCCCATCATGCTCCATCCCCCATGCTGCGCACCCCTCATCGTGCTCCATCCCCACTCCCCATTGTGCTCCATCCCCCATGCTGCGCATTCCCCATCGTGCTCCATTCCCCATGCTGCGCATTCCCCATCGTGCTCCATCCCCCATGCTGCGCATTCCCCATCGTGCTCCATCCCCCATGCTGCGCACCCCCCATCGTGCTCTATCCCCCATGCTGCGCACTCCCGATCGTGCTCCATCCCCATGCTGCGCACTCCCCATCGTGCTCCATCCCCGTGCTGCACACTCCCCATCGTGCTCCATCCCCCATGCTGCGCACCCCCCATCGTGCTCCATCCCCCATGCTGCGCACTCCCCATCGTGCTCCATCCCCCATGCTGCGCACCTCCCATCGTGCTCCATCCCCCATGCTGCGCACTCCCCATCGTGCTCCATCCCCTATGCTGTGCACTCTCCATCGTGCTCCATCCCCTATGCTGCGCACTCCGAAACGTGCTCCATCTCCCATGCTGCGCACTCCCCATCGTGCTCCATCCCCCATGCTGCGCACCCCCCATCGTGCTCCATCCCCCATGCTGCGCACTCCCCATCGTGCTCCATCCCCCATGCTGCGCACCCCCCATCGTGCTCGATCCCCCATGCTGTGCACCCCCCATCGTGCTCCATCCCCCATGCTGCGCACCCCCCATCATGCTCCATCCCCCATGCTGCGCACCCCCCATCGTGCTCCATGCCCACTCCCCATTGTGCTCTATCCCCCATGCTGCTCATTCCCCATCGTGCTCCATCCCCCATGCTGCGCATTCCCCATTGTGCTCCATCCCCCATGCTGCGCATTCCCTATCGTGCTCCATCCCCCATGCTGCGCATTCCCCATCGTGCTCCATCCCCCATGCTGCGCACCCCCCATCGTGCTCTATCCTCCATGCTGCGCACTCCCCATCGTGCTCCATCCCCATGCTGCGCACTCCTCATCGTGCTCCATCCCCCATACTGCGCACCCCCATCGTGCTTCATCCCCCATGCTGCTCACTCCCCATCGTGCTCCATCCCCATGCTGCACACTCCCCATCGTGCTCCATCCCCCATGCTGCGCACCCCCCATCGTGCTCCATCCCCCATGCTGCGCACTCCCCATCGTGCTCCAACCCCCATGCTGTGCACTCCCAATCGTGCTCCATCCCCCATGCTGCGCACCCCCCATCGTGCTCCATCCCCTATGCTGCGCACTCTCCATCGTGCTCCATCCCCCATGCTGCGCACTCCCCATCATGCTCCATCCCCTATGCTGCGCACTCCGAAACGTGCTCCATCTCCCATGCTGCGCACTCCCCATCGTGCTCCATCCCCCATGCTGCGCACCCCCCATCGTGCTCCATCCCCCATGCTGCGCACTCCCCATCGTGCTCCATCCCCCATGCTGCGCACCCCCCATCGTGCTCGATCCCCCATGCTGTGCACCCCCCATCGTGCTCCATCCCCCATGCTGCGCACCCCCCATCATGCTCCATCCCCCATGCTGCGCACCCCCCATCGTGCTCCATCCCCACTCCCCATTGTGCTCTATCCCCCATGCTGCTCATTCCCCATCGTGCTCCATCCCCCATGCTGCGCATTCCCCATTGTGCTCCATCCCCCATGCTGCGCATTCCCCATCGTGCTCCATCCCCCATGCTGCGCACCCCCCATCGTGCTCCATCCCCCATGCTGCGCACTCCCCATCGTGCTCCATCCCCCATGCTGTGCGCTCCCCATCGTGCTCAACAGTCACACATCAGACATTAAACACGCACACATCTGATAATAATAATAATAATAATCTTTATTTCTATAGCGCCAACATATTCCGTAGCGCTTTACAATTCAGGAGGATCATATACAAACAAGTAACAGTTATAGAAATACAATATTTAGAGGGGAAAAAAAAATAGTGTATACAAAATACAGTGTATACAAAATACAAAAAAATACAACCCTGCTCGTGAGAGCTTACAATCTACAATGAGATGGGGGGAGAGGCAAGGTTCAAGTGCTTATTTACAATGACAATCCAACCATCTCACGGAAATGGGGCTGGATAATGGTTTCCTGGACCAGTGGGCCCGAGAGCCTTGAGATGCCTTTGGGTGCCATGGAGTTTGATGTGGAGCTATGTTGTGAGAGGTTGTAGAGGGACTATGTGAATCGAATCTGATTAGGGAGTGTGATAGGCCGCCCTAAAAAGATGCGTCTTTAGGGTGCGTCTGAAGCTGAGTAAGTTGTGATTTGTCCTAACTTCTTGTGGTAGAGCGTTCCAGAGGGTTGGTGCAGCTCGGAAGAAGTCTTGGATCCGGGAGTGGGAGGTTCGAATTAGTGTGGATGTTAGTCGAAAGTCGCTTGCAGAGCGTAGAGAACGGGTGGACTGATAGACAGAGAGGAGGGTGGAGATGTAGGGGGTGCTGCACTGTGGAGAGCTTTGTGGGCGAGAACAAGCAGTTTGAATTGGATCCTATGATATATGGGCAGCCAGTGCAATGACTGGCACAGAGCAGAGGCATCCGAGTAGCGGTTAGCCAGATAGGTGACCCTGGCTGCTGCATTAAGGATTGACTGTAGAGGAGAGAGTCTAGTTAGGGGGAGACCAATTAATAGAGAGTTACAGTAGTCCAAGCGAGAGTGGATCAGGGCCACGGTGAGGGTTTTTGTCGTTTCCATTGTGAGAAAGGGGCGGATTCTAGAGATGTTCTTGAGGTGCAAGCGGCAGGTGCGGGCAAGAGATTGTATGTGGGAGGTGAAGGAGAGATCAGTGTCAAGTATAACCCCCAGGCAGCGGACTTGCGGCCTAGGACTTATCGTTGTGCCACACACAGAGAGGGAGATGTCAGGTTGAGGAAAGTTGGAAGATTGAGGGAAAAGAAGAAGTTCAGTTTTGGAAAGGTTAAGTTTCAGATAGAGAGCAGACATGACATTGCAAACTGCAGTCAGGCAGTCACTGGTGTTCTGTAGTACAGCGGGGGTGAGCTCAGGGGAGGAGGTGTATAGCTGTGTGTCATCAGCATAAAGATGGTACTGAAAGCCAAATCTGCTGATGGTCTGACCAATTGGGGCAGTGTAGAGGCAGAAAAGAAGAGGGCCAAGGACTGAACCTTGAGGGACCCCAACAGTGAGAGGAAGAGGAGAAGATGTGGAGCCAGCAAATGATACGCTGAATGAGCGGCCAGAAAGATAGGAAGAGAACCAGGAGAGCACAGTGTCCTTTAGGCCGATAGAGTGGAGCATAGAGAGAAGGAGATGGTGGTCAACAGTGTCAAAGGCAGCAGAAAGGTCAAGAAGAATAAGCAGAGAGTGGTCACCATTACGTTTTGCTGTCAATAGGTCATTGGTCACTTTGACAAGGGCAGTTTCTGTTGAGTGTAAAGGGCGGAAGCCAGACTGTAAAGGATCTAGAAGAGAGTGAGAGGAGAGGTAGCGGGTGAGGCGAGAGTAGACCAGGCGCTCCAAGAGTTTAGAGATGAAGGAGAGATTGGAGACTGGTCTGTAGTTGCTTGTGCAGGACGGATCGAGAGAAGGGTTTTTTAATAATGGAGTAATGATAGAGTGTTCACATACACTCACACACACCCCACTTCTCCCTGTGCTCACCAGTGGCCGGTCCCAGCAGCTGTGCTGCACGCCGTGCTCCTCTGCCGACACTCACAGATCCGATCGCATACACTCACACACTCACACACACATCCGATCGGATACACTCACACACAAACATCCGATCGCATACAGTCACACAAACACAGATCCGATCGCATACACTCACACACACAGATCCGATCGCATACACTCACACACATCCGATCGCATACACGCGCTGACACAATCACAACATCCGGAGATACCACATGCTTCCGGCCATGTGATCCTCCGGCAGGTCCTGGAAGATCACTACACAGTATCGCCGCCGAGAAGCAAGCGATATCACGGGATGTTGTGAGTATGTGGATGCGAGTGTGTGTGTGTGTGTGCGTGTGTGCATGCGTACGTGCGTGCGCGCCCGCCCGCCCCTGCAGGACCTTGATGCGCTCACCTCGTGTGGGGGGCGGAGCCTGGGCGATCGGCCAATCCGTGCGGGGGGGGGAGCCGAGGCGAGCAGCCAATCCGTGCGGGGGGGCGGGGCCATGGCGAATCCATGAAGCCGAGCGGCCAATCCGTGTGGGGGGGCGGGGCCATGGCGAATCCGTGAAGCCGAGCGGCCAATCCGTGCGGGGGGCGGGGCCATGGCGAGCCCAGCGGCCAATCCGCTGTTTGTCACCGTAAGGACATGGCCAATCCGTGCGAGGGGGGGCGGACCCGAGGCGAGGCGAGCGGCCAATCCGTGCGGGGGGGAGGAGCCGAGGCGAGGCGAGCGGCCAATCCGTGCAGGGGGGTGGGGCCATGGCGAGGCCAGCAGCCAATCCGCTGTTTGTCACCGTAAGGACATGTCCTGGGACACAATTTTGGAGCAAGACAGACAGACAGACAGACAGACAGAATAAGGCAATTATATATATAGATACCTAACATTAGTGTCATCCACATCAGTGTCATGCAATAAGCGTGGTGAGTGTGTAGTCTGACGCACAACAAAAAAAATCACCAAAACACCACAAACAAGGCGAGACACTGGGGACACAATAACAATGGTGGGCCCTGGTACTAGTGAGAGGGTAGATGGGACACCTCCTATCCTCACTTGTAGCTATCCCTCCTTTCCTTAGGCAGTCCCTATACAGTCTCCGCAACTGTCGCTGAGCAGCACCTTGAGGTGACCTGACTAGTGAGAAGCAGGTGAGGTTCACTTAACCCACCACTGCACTAATAAGACAAAAGGGAAGGGGAGACAAACAGGTGATAAACAGCAATACAAAAGGATAAAGTCCGGCTTTTGGAACACTCCAACTCACCTCCTTCCACCAAGGGGGTCAGTATACAAATGGATTTCTATCTTCAGCAAGAATTGCTGGGTAATATGTCAATTTAAACCTGTAACTACAAAGCTACTGCAGCTGAAGCACTCTGCTAGGGACTGGTGGAGAAAATGCTAACAGCAAAACGGACACTAACCATTTCAGTACTAAAAGAAACAAAACATTTAAATGTAGAGAGCCAGGTGGAGATGAGAGGCTTCAGTCCAAAGGCTGTCACTAGTCTCCAGCAACAGGGAGACGGCCGTGACAATCAGTGAACACACAACTTAATGATACAAGGTTAATAGAAAGTAATTCCTGATCTTATAGCTTTGGATTAAATCCTGTGGCATTAAATGTATATCTAATGTGCTGTGACACAATATGCAGGGCCGCCATCAGGGCATTACTACTGGGACTCCTGTACTGGGCCCGGTGAGCAGCAGGCAGTAGGCGGGGCCCGGACACGCTGACAGGCCCCTCCCCTTTCATTCCTCTGCTCAGCGGGCCCCAGGGGCGGGGGGCGTTGACAGTACATTTCGCAGGGCTGGCCGTGCAGTGAGCAGGACGCGGGGCCCGGACACGCTGACAGCCCGGGCTCCCCCCCTCTCATTTCTCTGTTCACCAGGCCCCATGGGGCAGGGGGCGGGGACGCTGCACTTACAGCACCTGCAGTCGCACAGGGGCCCCAAGTGGGAGTGGGCCCCTAGAGCCTGAAAACGTGTTAACCCTTTAGCGACCTATGAAGTACTGGGTACGTCATAGCTTCCTGGTACTTAAGGACCCATGACGTACTCAGTACATCATGGCGAGATTGCGGCCCTGGTAGCTGCGATCGCTTTGCAAATATCTTAGATTCGGGGAGGAGGGGCCCTCAGCCTGACCTCAGGAGGGGTGGTGTCTCCTCCCCAGACCTAAGGAGGCTGTGATTGGCTGACGAACGCCGCTCAGCCAATCACAGCCACTGTAATGTTCAGCCATTGAAAATGGCTAAAACATTAAAATCCAGCCATCTTCAGTGCAGCTATAGCACCAATCATTGGCTGGAGCTGGGTGACCTCAGTTTCACCCGCACCCAGCTCTGATTGGAGAGACCGGCCTTGTGACCGATCTGTCCAATCACTGTGGATCTGGGGCCGGAGATCGCCCCCTCAGCTTCACTCCAGCGTCTGTGGAAGCGGAGGAGAGCGATCGGTAAGTTATAGCCACTGCTCCCTTTCAGCCGCTGCCATTGCCCCAGCAGTCACTGCCCCTGATCCAGCGTCACTGAACCCATCTGCTGCGTCCCCTCCATCTGCCACCGCCTCCCCATCAGCCGCTGCCCCCCTCCCTCATCTGCTGCCCCCTCCCCCACCTCTCACCTTCCTCCATCTGCTGTGACCCCTTCCACCTGCTGTGATCTCCCCACCTGCTGTGACCCCCACCTGCTGTGACCCCCACCTGCTGTGACCCCCACCTGCTGCGACCCCCCACCTGCTGTGATCCCCCCACCATCCATCCGTCCACCTGCTGTGACCCCCCACCTGCTGTGACCCCCACCCCCACCTGCTGTGACCCCCACCCCCACCTGCTGTGACCCCCTACCCCCATCTGCTGTGACCCCCACCTGCTGTGACCCCCCACCCCCACCTGCTGTGACCTCACCCCACCTGCTGTGACCCCACCCCCACCTGCTGTGACCCCCCCACCTGCTGTGATCCCCCCACCTGCTGTGATCCCCCCACCATCCATCCGTCCCCCTGTCCATCCGTCCCCCTGTCCATTCATCCCCCTGTCCATCCGCCCCCCTGTCCATCCGTCTCTCATCTATATGTAGCACCCACGGGGAAGGGGTTAAATGTTACTTGTCGCCAGGCCAGGAGGATGTCACAGGTGGCCCTGCCCGCCTTCGTGGCCCCGAGGTGTACAATAAAAGGGGATTTGGATGATGGTGGGGGAATGATGAGGATGATAGTCTTGTGACACCACCTGTGGTACGTGGCCAGGGATTAGCCGCCGCTGCTGTCGATGTCCTCCGGGGCAGATGGTGTTGCAGCAAGGATTGTTCTGCTCCCCACAGGTGGAGCGGGGACCCGGAGAGGATGATGAGGAGAGTAGTGGCCGTTGGCGCTGAAATGCGGGGCGACGGCAATCAAAAGGCTGAATCAGCTACTGTGGTTCCAGCTGTGATGGGCCCCAGCCGATCCCAGATGCGTTGGAGGTTAGAACCGGTATGGTGGTCGATGGGCTCTTCCTTCTTGCGCCTTTAAAGATGAATCCCCATGGCCTGAAGCTGCTTGGGGACCCTGGTTTGTGTAGTGTTAGCTCCTGTTCTGTGTGTAGGTGACGCGGGGCCGCTGTGGGGCTTGACTGTAATCACGACTCCAGACCCTATGTGGAACTGTGCTCCGGGATCTCGTGGTGGTCAGAGGGACATGCAATCCCCCGTCCTGCAGATTCTGGTGATACAACGGGAAGTCTGTTCCACCCTAAGGCTCTGCACCCTGAACCACACCGGTCCTGCTCCTGTTCTCTCCTGCTGGAGAACACCCTAACTGTTGTGTAAGCTCCTAACTCCCCGTGGTGGCTGCTCCTCTCCCGGTTCCCTGTCACTAGTGGGTGGCTGCTCCCCATGTTTGGTGACTACCTTAAGACCCGACCCTAGCCTGGTCCCCAATAGGGAGGGCAACCTGGTTGTGTATATGAGTTTGTGTTATGGAACTGGTACCGACCTCCTCTGGATCCAGGATGAGTACTGCACCTTAAGTGAGGTGCAGTACCCTGTGGTGACTGAAGCCTCAGGGGCGCCACATATCCATCTATCTATAATTCTATCTATAGCCCTATATTATATATATAATATATATATAATATATATCTATATTATATCTATGATTCTATCTATCTACCTAGCCATCTATCTCTGATTCTATCTATCTATCTGCTGAAAGAGCCTTAAAGTGAATCAGTCAGCAGGTTTTTGCTCCCCCATCTGAGAGCAGCATAATGTAGAGACAGATACCCTGATTCCAGCGATGTGTCACTTACTGGGCTGTTTGCTTTCATTGTGATAAAATCAATGTTTTCTCTGCTGCAGATCTAGCACTTATACAGAGCTCATGAATATGCTGGACTACCTGCAACATGACGAGTAGCCCTGTAATGATAATCTCCTGCTGATTAACCAGTGATGTTATCAAAACTATACTAAGCAGCCCAATAAGTGACAATTGCTGGAATCAGGATCTCTTCCCCTATGTTATGCTGTGCTCAGATTAGGAATTAAAAACCTGGTGACAGCCCTTTGAAGGGGTTGTTAGGTCTAAATCCACAAGTCTGCATTATCACAATTTGGTTTCAATTACTTTAAAAACTGTATGTGACACATTCACTTAAAGAAAAAAAATGGATATACCAAAAATAAATATATACCAAAGAAGTTAGATTTAAAAAAAAAAAAAAAAGTTATAGTAGGGCCCTGCCATAAGAGTCCGCCTTGTTGTGGTGACAAGGCTTACAAAAATCTTTTGGCCAAAACAAAATCTGATGTCTGTGTGTGTGATACGGTGTTCAATGTGAAGGGTTAATGTGTGATTGGTGAGGCTGTAGTGCAAAAGTGAAGTTTTTCCAAGAGTGGCGGTAAGACTATGGAAGATTCGTGGGCTGGAGGTGGAGCTGGGGTGGAGCCTCAAGGGGCCCCCGAACTTTTGCCAGTATGGGTCCCTGAAACTCCTAGTGGCAGCCCTGACAATATGACCATGTGCATGAGCCATAGCTCACACTGTATTTTATAAACTGTGAAGGACGCATCAGATAAACCCCATAAATTGGCTTCAGAGGTAAGAGAAAACCACAACTCTATCCTTGTTACATCCATGTACTCATATATAGTGTGGGTAGTCATATGGAGGACAATTTACATTTCTTACAGACTTAAGGCTGACAAACTAAAATAAAGATATATGGAGAGAATAAGTAACTAAAATAAGGAATCTTTATTCTAATAATTTAATCATTGCCTATAGATTGTAATGCCGGAAGGGCAGGACCCCTCTGTACCAGTCTGTCATTGTTAGTTTGTTCACCGTAATCGATATTTGCATTTTTTTTATGTGTAACTCCTTCTCATATACAGCACAATGGAAGCTATGGTGCTCTTAAAATAAATAAGTAAATGATAATAAATTGATGATACAAAAGAAAAAATATTCAAATAGCATAAAAATACATAAAACTATTTATTAGTTTTTAGTAGGAATTTCTCCGAGTCTACAGGAACAAAAGCAGGTTCCTTATATTTAGGAATGCTCTACAGATCTGTCAGCCTGCTCAGCTTAAATCCACCAGGGAAACAGACGAGGAAAGAAAACTTGACCCTACTTCACCTCAAAGGAAGTGGAATAGAATATAAAAATAAACCCTTGATCTGCACGAATGCACCTTACTTCATCTTTATAGAAGAAGCCTTGTTTGCCCGATCCCCAGAGACGGCAAGTATCACACACCACAGACTGCACGGACAGACGGACAGAAACTGAAGACACTCAGAAGCTAAGGTTTCTATCTGATGAAAACAAAATCTGTCCAGATGAGGAGGTAACTGGACACTGCGTTACCAAACTAACTTTCAGTCTTTTTCATACATGGCTGGGAGACTTGAAAGAGCATCCAGATCTTTCTTTAGTGTTTCTGTTTTTTACGCCATACACACTTTTTTTTTTCTGCACATTTAAACACCTTAATGAAAGACATGAAAATAAAATGTTTCCACAGAGATTTTATATAAGAAGCCTTTACAGAAGTTTTTTCACTACATTTGTTACTTATGGTTTCCTGCTGTTTTTTCAAGTCCAATAAAAACGTTTATGGGGAAAAAAATTGAAAAACTAAATGCCGTACCTAAAGCATCCAGCCATTTTTTTCCAACTTTATTAGAAATGTTTTCTTTTCTACAACATAGAAAACAAACAATCAGGTGGCATCCAACACATTAGATAATATAAATTTGTTGTCAAAATGAAGTGTTAGGCAAGAGGGTCAAAGGGGTCTGGTCGCTGGGCATTGTATCATAGTCCATTGAAAGGGTAAGAAAGGTCCGTGAACCACCAAGTTCTTATAGGTGAGATGCTGCCACAAAGCCGTCCCAATCATGCCAGATTTGAAGGAAGCCATCCATAGTGTCGTGGAGAGTAGCAGTTAGCAGTTCCATCTAGCGAATGTCCTTAATACGGTCGTATATCCTCCCTAGCTGGTGGGGCAACTTTCTTCCAATATAAAGAGATAAGGCACTTTGCTGCCATAAGGATATGTAATATGCTTCAGTTTTACTTAAGTACTGCGGTAATACATTTAACAAATAAGTGACCGGGTCTACAGGAATGCTCCTGGCCAGGCCTGACCTCTTATACCAAGTATCCTACCATCCTCCAATAACCCACTATATCCAAGCAGGACCAAAAGACATGAAACAGAGAGGCCCCCCACATCTCCAGCATGTATTAGGCATGGAGGGCTTAAATTTATGGAGGAGTTCTGGCATATGGTACCATGTCATCAGTAGTTTAATTTGGTTCCCTTTACATAACGTATTGATGGAGGTCCTAAAGGCCCTAGACCAAACCACCCTTCAAACCTGGTCAGGGAGATCTCTCCCAATCCATCTCTCCCATCTCCGCATATACTGATTTGCTAGTGTGTCTGGGGAGCCCCTGTTAGTCAGCAATGCATAGATGTCTGATATCAGTACCTTAGTGGAGGTATTGCCCCTCACATAGATATTCAAACCAGGACGGGTTAGGGATCTGTCCAGGCCCCATGGTTGCTGAGAAGTAATGGGCTATTTACTGACATGAGAAGAAGAGGTTGGGGGGACCTTAAATTTGTGGCAAAGGTCAGCAAAGGTTCTTATCCTCCTCATTAGGGAATCTACCAGGTCTCGAAAGCAGAAGTGACCCTCCGCTGCCCACTGCCCCATGGACTCGAACCCCATAGACTCCGAAAGATGTGGCGTGAAAAGGAACGGTGTTAGAAGGGAGGACAGGGGATCTAGCAGGAATTTGATCCTGCATTGACATCACAGCTCCCTGGTGAAGGACATACAGTTAGGTCCAGAAATATTTGGACAGTGACACAAGTTTTGTTATTTTAGCTGTTTACAAAAACATGTTCAGAAATACAATTATATATATAATATGGGCTGAAAGTGCACACTCCCAGCTGCAATATGAGAGTTTTCACATCCAAATCGGAGAAAGGGTTTAGGAATCATAGCTCTGTAATGCATAGCCTCCTCTTTTTAAAGGGACCAAAAGTAATTGGACAAGGGACTCTAAGGGCTGCAATTAACTCTGAAGGCGTCTCCCTCATTAACCTGTAATCAATGAAGTAGTTAAAAGGTCTGGGGTTGATTACAGGTGTGTGGTTTTGCATTTGGAAGCTATTGCTGTGACCAGACAACATGCGGTCTAAGGAACTCTCAATTGAGGTGAAGCAGAACATCCTGCGGCTGAAAAAAAAGAAAAAATCCATCAGAGAGATAGCAGACATGCTTGGAGTAGCAAAATCAACAGTCGGGTACATTCTGAGAAAAAAGGAATTGACTGGTGAGCTTGGGAACTCAAAAAGGCCTGGGCGTCCACGGATGACAACAGTGGTGGATGATTGCCGCATACTTTCTTTGGTGAAGAAGAACCCGTTCACAACATCAACTGAAGTCCAGAACACTCTTCGTGAAGTAGGTGTATCTGTCTCTAAGTCAACAGTAAAGAGAAGACTCCATGAAAGTAAATACAAAGGGTTCACATCTAGATGCAAACCATTCATCAATTCCAAAAATAGACAGGCCAGAGATAAATTTCCTGAAAAACACCTCATGAAGCCAGCTCAGTTCTGGAAAAGTATTCTATGGACAGATGAGACAAAGATCAACCTGTACCAGAATGATGGGAAGAAAAAAGTTTGGAGAAGAAAGGGAACGGCACATGATCCAAGGCACACCACATCCTCTGTAAAACATGGTGGAGGCAACGTGATGGCATGGGCATGCATGGCTTTCAATGGCACTGGGTCACTTGTCTTTATTGATGACATAACAGCAGACAAGAGTAGCCGGATGAATTCTGAAGTGTACCGGGATATACTTTCAGCCCAGATTCAGCCAAATGCCGCAAAGTTAATCGGACGGCGCTTCATAGTACAGATGGACAATGACCCCAAGCATACAGCCAAAGCTACCCAGGAGTTCATGAGTGCAAAAAAGTGGAACATTCTGCAATGGCCAAGTCAATCACCAGATCTTAACCCAATTGAGCATGCATTTCACTTGCTCAAATCCAGACTTAAAACGGAAAGACCCACAAACAAGCAAGACCTGAAGGCTGCGGCTGTAAAGGCCTGGCAAAGCATTAAGAAGGAGGAAACCCAGCGTTTGGTGATGTCCATGGGTTCCAGACTTAAGGCAGTGATTGCCTCCAAAGGATTCGCAACAAAATATTGAAAATAAAAATATTTTGTTTGGGTTTGGTTTATTTGTCCAATTACTTTTGACCTCCTAAAATGTGGAGTGTTTGTAAAGAAATGTGTACAATTCCTACAATTTCTATCAGATATTTTTGTTCAAACCTTCAAATTAAACGTTACAATCTGCACTTGAATTCTGTTGTAGAGGTTTCATTTGAAATCCAATGTGGTGGCATGCAGAGCCCAACTCGCGAAAATTGTGTCACTGTCCAAATATTTCTGGACCTAACTGTAGGACCCAACAAAGCCCCTGAGGGGAAGTCCCAGGGCCTCCCTCAAACAAGCATACTCGGATGCTATGGAGCCAGCCATAATTTCTCTATCTCAGTCCACTTATAGGCAGGGAGGGTTGACCAAGAGGGTAAACAGCAAAGATGCGTTGTGTAGTAATATAGGATAAGGTTTGGGCAGGACAGACCATCTCGGGACTTTGGTGTGCAGATGACCGATTCAGGGATACGGTGTCTACCAGAGTGCGAAATTAATCTCCTAAGTGATGTTTGTACTAACTACAGGGTTGACAGAGGAACCTTGACTGGAATTGTCTCAAAGAGCTATAGAAAACGTGGAAGAGAGAGACAACATCATCAGCAACAATGTCATTACAAATTGATCTATAAATCTGACCAGTGGAAGCCCTGCAGTAGACCTCTGGGATCTCCAGAGGTCCGAACTCTCACTCAGACTTTGACTCTCTTCTGAGGTAACTTCCCATCTCTAACTTAGCTTACCTATATGGCACTTTTCTTGTATGAATACCTAATCCCCAGATGGAAGTAGATCCTCCTGCACTGGACTAAATCCACTGTACACCCTCTTGAGATGCTCCTTCACCCAAGAGGTGACTGCTTGTTCAGTCAGGTCTTTGGGTTGATCCAGATTCAGTTCAAAGACCTCCCATCCAGTTTGCCCAAATGACAGCAGATAGGGAATATACCCCATAGCAGAATGAACCCGATTGTAATGGGCCTACACCAACCCTGACAAGTAATACGGCCAGCGTAGCTTCTTATCTTCCTCTAAGGTTTTCAACATGCTCTGTTACCCTGAGGATTGTAGGGGGTGATCCTAGCCTGGTCAATGCCATACAGATGATATAGCTCCTCCATCACCTTGCCATGGAAACATGTGACGCCCTGGACCACAGGGGTCACAGAATAACATCACATACACACACACCCCCTCCCCTGGTCAGGAACACCCATCAAACAAAACCCTTGTTGCTTCCCTCCAGGGTCTGATGTCCACACCAGATGTGGCGGAGCCAGGCGGTTGGCCCCACCCACCAAGGAGTTCACAGGCCTGGAGGCGGAAAAAGTAGTCAGTTCAGTTTGGAGTTGAGTTTTGGAGGTGAAGTGGAGAGGAGGTAGAGAGAGAGAAGGAGAGACTGTGTGTGTCTGGGTCGGAGCCCAGGCACCATCAGCAAGGTCGGCAGACGGTGGTGGCCGTCTGCAGGAGTTGGTGGAGGTCTGCAGAACCGTAGGACCGGGGTCGGGCGGGGGCCCGCCGGTACCGAACCGGGGAGCGGATTGAAGTCAAGCACCAAGGCAGGGTACTCAGACCCCAACTAGGCTCGGAAGCTGCCATAACGGTCAAATTCTCTGATTGTAGTCTGGACCTCAGGGGTTCATTCCCAACCAAGTCCCGTCAGAAGGCAACAGCCCAACCCGTCCGGATAAGAGCCATCGCCAACGGCCAGAGATCCAAGGGCCAGCGCGTGCGGGCAACACGGGCTCTCCCGACACGTACAAGCCGGGGAGCGGACCACCCATGGGAATCCATAGGGGTCAACACTTATATATAGGTGCAGGGAACGACAGCCACCATCAACCCGTCCGGGGAGAGTGAAGATACCGCAGCCGACTGCGGGCCCCGTCCATCCAGCCGTTTGGTTTACCAGATACTCTGTTCTTGACTACCTGAGTGAGTACACCAGTGCCATCCGGCACAGCGCTGCACCGTAACGCTGCCCCGCATCCACGCTGCCTCCCCGCATCGGCACCTGCACCTATCCCCTCCTCCCTACTCCCCCCAACCGGGGCCCCGTGACCAACAGACCCTACCCACGGAGGGGTCAACACCTTAGCTGCTCTCCGCCATCGCTCCCGGGATCCCCCGTCACCAGCAGCGGTGGTGCCCACCATCACCACAACCCGTGGGTGGCGTTACAACTGACATCCCACCACCAAACCTCCCCTTTTCACTCGTGGGCGAGGAGGCGCTGCTCGAGCCCCCGGGTCCGGCCCCGTGATCGAGCCACCGAAGATCAGAAGCACCGGACCCCAGCGCCAGCGATTCCCAGGCGAGCGGCGTTCCCGACCCCTCCGCCCGCGACAAACACACACCCTGATCAGAATGGATCTGCTTTGGACACCCGTATACTCAGATGAAGTCTTGACAAATAGCTTATATTTGATCCTGTTATTACAAAAATAGAAATGAAGATAATAGATAAGAATAAATGAATGAAAAATTTGATTAATTGGTAATATAGAAATATATAGCAAAGAAGTTGCAATTTCAATATGAGGTATGTATTTATTCATACAAAAGATTTTTTACATTTGGTAATCGGTTTTTTGACTCTTTTAATATCTGCTCTTGATTAATGCATTAGGATTATTATATTGTATTGTGCAATTATATAATAGATTACCGTATATTAATCCCGAATATAGATATGTCTAAAGGCAAATAATACACCTTTTCAAAAAATGGTTCAAAAGGAGTTTATGTCAGCATAGGGTTAAAACATGGGTGTTTTCATGTTTGCTTTTAGTCCCAACCCCCCCCCCATTTCCCCTTTTTAAAGTTTCTCAGTGAAGCCTTTAGTCTAAGGGTACTGTCACACTTTAGCGACGCTCCAGCAATCCCACTAGCGATCTGACCTGGTCAGGATCGCTGGTGCGCGCTACATGGTCACTGGTGAGCTGTCAATCAGGCAGATCTCACCAGCGACCAGTGACCAGCCCCCAGCCCCCAGTGACGCGTGGAAGCGATGCTGCGCTTGGTAACTAAGGTAAATATCGGGTAACCAAGCGCTTGGTTACCCAATATTTACCTTGGTTACCAGCGCACACCGCTTAGCGCTGGCTCCCTGCACTCGTAGCCAGAAAACACATCGGGTTAATAAGCAAACCGCTTTGCTTATTTACCCGATGTGTACTCCGGCTACGTGTGCAGGGAGCAGGGAGCCGGCACTGGCAGCCTGAGAGCGGCGGACACTAGTAACCAAGGTAAATATCGGGTAACCAAGCAAAGCACTTCACTTGGTTACCCGATATATAACTTGGTTACAGCTTACCGCAGGCTGCCAGAAGCCAGCTCCCTGCTCCCTGTACATTCAGATCCTTGCTCTCTCGCTGTCAAACACAGCGATGTGTGCTTCACAGCGGGAGAGCAACGTTTAAAAAATGAACCAGCACTGTGTGTAACGAGCAGCGATTTCACACCAGGGGCCAGATCGCTGCTTAGTGTAACACACAGCGAGATCGCTAATGAGGTCACTGGTGCGTCACAAAAAACGTGACTCAGCAGCGATCTCACTAGCGATCTCGCTATGTGAGAAGTACACCTAAAGACCATGTAGAAGGCGCATGTACGCCTAAACACGTAGTCCCAGAGGCTACTACTCCTAATCTGTATCTACTATACTGCCCAGAGTGTGGATTTATTTTTAATGGATTTTTTCTAATAAAATTTGCAATGCAAGCTATATTTTTAAAACATGAATTGAATCCTTGAATCTGTCCGCTGGAGTTTGGAAGATTTTTTCTAATTACATATCAGTGTAGAGTAGAAAGGGCTTGTCAAAGTCCACATAGGCTAAGATCGATGCCGTTGTCAGAGCATCTTTCATGGCCTGGAAGCCTCTTCCTGCTTCTGGGACCAGGAGATGGCCCGATTCGTCGGCATCCCCGCTATTACCCATTGTAGCTCATTCAGGGACCTTGCCAACTTGGCAAAGTCTTTTATAAAAAGGCAGTAGTATCTTGCTAGTCCTAGGAAGGTTTTCAGCTCTCGCAAGGGCCAGGGGTTGACCATTGCTGGATAGCAGCCAACTTCTCTTGGGACGATAATACTCCATTTTGTGATATGGTATGGCCCACATACTCAATCTCCATTTCGAAGATATGACATTTTTTGGCTTCCTTTGGCGGCCGAGCACCTGTACTAGTCGGTCGAGATGTTCTTGGAACGAGTTGGAATTGATGATGATATCATCCAAGTAGATGAGGGTGGCTTAGAAATTCAGGTCCCCTAGACACTTCTCCATCAGCCGTTGAAAAGTACCTGGGGCATTAGACAGGCTGAACGGCATTTGAATAAACTCATACATTCCCATTGGGAGAATAAAGGTGGACTTCTCCTTATCCTTGGCTGCAACCGTTACCTGCCAGTATCCACTCGAGAGGTCGAGCATCGAAAAGTATTTGGCTTTTTGCAGGGCGGACAGGGACTCCTCAATTGGGGCAAGCGTTAAGAGTCGTGGACCATACAGGCATTGAGCTTCTTACAATCCACGCAGAATCTCACTGACCCATCTTTATTTTTGACGAAGGCCACTGGAGTCGACCATGGGCTCTAACTCACTGGCACCACTTCCGACTCTAACATCTGTCCCAGCAATGTCTTCACCTCTTGATATAGCCTAGGAGGAATCTGCCGGTATTGTTCATGGATAGGGCATGTGTCCCCTGTCAGTATCTCGTGTGTGATGGCCTCCGTATAGCCGAAATGTTTGGTGTGGCGGGCGAGAGCAGCCAGATTCTTCCACAGCATTTTTTATATTGCCTGTACATTCTTGGGGCCAAGGGACTTCTTATCTACCCCCATCTGATCTAGAATAACTCGCCCACTGCATTCTGGGGACGGCTGCTCTTCAGTGTCCTCTAAGACTTCCAGAGTCCAGCCTCTATCAACCACCGGAGAAAAAGACACCTCCCTTCTGCTCACCACCTCCCCTCGATGGTGATACACATGGGCCAATTCCATCACCGCTGGCAGAGAAATTTCCCGGAGACCGACATTGACAGTTTGCAGTTTACCTCGCACGCAGTGCACTACTGCCAGGGACTGGGCTACCATCACGTCTTGATAAACTTTTCCTCCACAAGCATTTCTATCCCTTCTAGATTTCGGTGGGTATCAACCGGCAGATAGACCACACTTTCCTCCCCAGGGGACAACACCACGGGTTCTTTAGTGGGACCTCGTGTTACACTGTCCAATGCACTGGTACGCTGTTCTGCATTCCGCAGATCCAGATCAGGTGTTGGAAGGGACTTGGGTGGCATTGTGCGGGCTCACGTGTTTCCAGGAATCAGGGCCTCTTTTATTAAATAGTATCTGATCCAGTTCCTGCAGGATATTCATGCCAAGGACCACAGGCACATCCTCTCTGATAGGCTCCAGGACCAACAAGATTCCTTTGGTCCCTACTTCTTGGCCACAGATGCGTACCTTCAGCCACACGACCCCCTTATTTGGTACGGCTGGTGAGTGGCAACAGTCACATGAATCAGAGTCTCTTGTTCAGGCTTGGCCAGGGTTTGGAAGTATTGGTTGATAAAAGCTTCTGGCATAGTCCTCACTTGGGACCCAGTGTCAATCAAACAGTCTATAGGGACACCTTCAAAACCAGCATGTAGTATGGGAAAACTTGCTACAAGATGTTCGTTCTCATAAGGGGCAGCCTCCCTTCGGGCTTCAATCACAGAATGCCGCACTACAGTGAGGGTTGGCAGTTTAATGGTGGATCTTGCTTAGCTGAGGGTTTCTTCTGTCTGTTTCGGGCCCAGTGACTCTGTCCTCCACACCGCTGATAGACATTGTCTTCAGTCCTCCAGGACCTGTTTTGGTTGTGGGGTCTCCATGGGTGGTTGGTAAGATCTATATGACCACATGGGGCCTGTTTGGTATGGCCCCATGGCTAAAGGTGGTGGGTAGGTATGATAGGAATAGTGTGGAGTCAGGTAAGGGACTTCAGGGGCAGGGTGATTCTTAATTACCAGTTCAATCCGAGTCAGTTTCTCTTACATATTAGTAAGGGAAACCTGCAGATTTTGTACCGCTTGAGCAAGAACCGCCTCTGGCTCAGCCCCCCCACTGGGACTCACAGAGTGGTAGCGTACCACCTCGGATACTGTAAGGATAGTCCTGGGAGTGGACCCATTGGACTCCCCTGCGACGCCGCCTCAAGTGAACCCCTATACAGGGACCGTCGGGTGTAACCGCAGAGGGCCTAGATGCACGGAAGCCGGGATCAGCAAGAGTACCTGGATAGCGTCTTATAGATGCAGGATCCGAACTGAACCAGGTACAGGTTAACGGGATCAGGCAGAAGTCCAGAACCGAAGACTGGTGCAGTCACAGGGATTAGGCGGAGGTCCAGGAGCAGAGACTGGTGCAGGTTAACAGGATCAGGCTGAGGTCCAGGAGCTGAGACTGGTGCAGGTTAACGGTATCAGGCTGAAGTGGGTGCTCAGGACAGTACTCAGGGTCTGCAAGCAGAGACAGAGTTACACAAAGCACATGTATAGAGGGACCTGAACAACTGGTACAAGAGACAAGCTACAGGAACGTGTTGAACAAGCACTGGCCATGGGGAATAGGAAGTCTTAAATACCCAAGGTTAATTAGTAGCCAAATCCTGGACAGCTGTGCTGGCCCTTTAATTCTAGGTGAGTGCATGCGCGCTCCCTCTAGTGTGCATGTGTGAGCACCGCAACCCAGAAGTCAGAGCTGAGACCACAGGAGGAGAGGCAGGACGCTGGAGCGCAGGTGGCTGCAGTGAGTGTGCGGCGCAGAGTCGGGACCGACAGGGAAAAGGTATGGATGGGGTAGCAGGAGAGCGGGCTTGGCGGGGACCGGGGACCCCAAGAGTTGGAGCAATGGGTCGTGGGCGGTGCGGTCGGAACGGGAGCATGACAGATACGTATGTTTCCTCTTTAGTTTGGGTCACCATCTCCACTAGGATCTTCCGAAACAAGAGATTTGGGTCCACCCGGTCTCGTGCCGACAGAGCCCTTCGTAACGAGGTATTGTAAGCCCCAAGATAAACTATTCCCAGAGTATCCTGTTGACTGATTCCACACTGGTCGCCTGGTCGCTTTCTTTCCTCTGTATTTCTGACATCACTTCCTGTAGTGCCATTGCATACTGGGAGATAACTTCTCTCTCCTGCTGCAGTCTAGAGAAGAATTTCATCTGGAAATGCCCGATGCTTGTCGTTTCCTCATAGATCTCTTTCAGGAAGGTCACTAACTCTTTCAACGTGCTCCACGTGTTTTCCGGCAGGAGGCAGACCCCTCTGCAGGCTTCCCCTCCAAAGTAGTTAACGCAATTTCCGCTTCCAATTCAGGGCCAATATCATAAACATTCAACATGCTTTCTAAGCACAAAATCCAATCCGACAGCGGCATGTTCTTTCCATCAAATTTCGGTAGGGCGCTAAATATAGTGCCCATCGGAAGGGTCCTTGTAGGGGTTCCACCATTGACGGCAGCAGATCCAACAATATTAGCGCCAACCTAACCCGCAATATTTCTTTCACAGCTAGTTTTCCATGTTTCCCCACCCTCCTCTTGATTGATTGACAGTTCTGGCTTCACAGAGCCAGAGAAGGGTCGAAATAGAAAGAAGACAAGCATGTGGGAAGGTGCACTTACATTTTTGCTCCCGCCATGATGCATTGTTCGCCTCTACTTGGTTTGTACTGTCATTCTGTGATGACAAAATTCCTTTAACGCTAGAAGTCCCAGAGAGGGGTCATTTAACATTTCTACCATTGGAACCCTATGGAGCTCGAAATTCCTGGGACTTCTAGTGTTAAGGAAATTCCACACATATTTTCTTTTAAATTGATTCCAGCATATTGATTCTCTTTTTCTTTGGGATAAAAATATATATACATATACAGTTTGTAAGACGCACTCCCATTTTTTCAAACAGTTTTGTGGGGAAAAAAGTGTGTCTTACAAACCAGAAATTATGGTACCTTTGCACTGTAGCATTGTTTTCCAACCAGTTAGACCAGATTTTGTCAGGTTTCTGTGGTGATGTATGGTTAATATGTGGTTAATATATACAGTATTGTTTTAATATGGAACATATGAATTTACAAATTTAAACTATTGAGTCATTTTAGAAGTCTTGATAGATTTTCAAGCCATAATACATAAAACAGTAGGAAGAGGAAAACAAAAAACAAATTCCATTTCACTTACCAGCGACTAGTGTCTAGGATAGTGACTGTGATTTTTACTGATTCATAGACTTGTATTAGTACTTTTAATCCGTGCAGCTGAAACAAAACGGACATGTCTCAATGATTTTTGCATGGACACAGAGTCCGTGTAAAACAGGGATATCTCTTTAAAGCTAGGTATATTTGGCTTTCGGGTCAGGTGAGAATTCAGAATGATCCTAAAATGCCCTCTAACCTTTTCAGTTGAATTTAATGTGACCTTCTCTAAACTTCTGAATGCACGTGTCCAACTGTTCAATGCTTCAGTGCTTTTTGCACAACTTGCTGTTCTTTAACAAGGAGCTTAGTGGCAAATTTCACAACAGGTGTTTGATCCATCAATCGCCCAATAAATTGATATTTAAACAGTCCTTCTTATCATGCTGTTCACATTTTAACATCATGAGACCGAACCCTAACAATTGTTGAACAGTACCTCGACATTGTGAGGCTTCAAGTAGGATGTTCTCAGGCAGAAATGGCCACTGAGCTTAAAGTCACAGAGTGTCATCAGCAGGTTGCCTGAGAGATACAGAGAGAAAGGAATAGAAGTGAACGTCCTTTGACAAAATCCCACACTGATGACCGATTCATTGTGAACAATGCCCTTCAGAACTGGATGATGAATGCACCACAACACCAGGCACATTTAAGAAAGGTGAGAGGCACTAAAGTGTCACATAAGGCCATTTGAAACCATTTGCGTCAACGTGGTCTGTGTGCTAGATGACCTGCAAGGATACCTGACCCCATCCCTATACGCAGGCATCATCATCTTGTATGGGTCAGGGAGCACCTACCCTGAACAATGGACCAGTGGGCCTATGTGCTGTTCTTTGATGAAAGTTTGATTCACGCTGAGCAGAAATGATGGTAGCCAACAATATTGGAGATGTCAAGAAGAGCGCTATACATCAGCCACTGTTGTCACCAGACGACCTTTTTGTAGTTGCGATGTTACAGTGTGGGTAGGTGTGTGTAGTCAATACAACACTGCCCCACACTTTGTGAATGGTACAGTGACAATCCATAATATTTCAGAGAAGAATTTTTAGATCAGTATACAAAACTCAGCGTTGTGACAGAATATACCTATTAACTGTTAATAAAATTTACTTTTTATTAATATACATTAAAAAAAATTCAAAGACAAAAAACAAAAACAAAAATAAAATTATTCTTCACAAGGTGAAAGTTACCAGGATGTCAGTTTCTTTATCAAATTGGTTGAGGCACTTAAGAGATGGAGTGTAGGTGACCTTATTAATCAAAAACTGTCTCAAACAGTCAATACTGAAAAAGGAGACAGGGAGGAATAGGTTAACCTTTCCTTATTCTTACCCTATCAGGATAAGTTCCTGTCTACCAATGGAGCACATCCTTACTTGACCGATGCTCCCATTCCACGGCGGCTCTCCCTTTTCCTTTTCCTAACTCTCCCTCTTCAATTCTAGTTTAAAGGCTTCTCCAGCGGTAACAAAAACACCAAAATGTCTCCTGGCGCTCAATTATACTTATGAGGGAATACAGAAATATACAGCACAATATAGGAGCATTTCCAAAATGTAATAACAAAAAGTTCTACTAGGCTGTCCCTCAGTCCTTTTTCTCCTACCTAGCAATGGAGTACACCCTTATTTTTTTGAAGCCCCCATTCCTCGGCGGCTTTCCCTAATATGCCCTGAATTCCCTATTAATAGTCACAGGGCATCAGTCACAAGGACCTTTTAATAAGTGTCAACAATAGGGTTTCAACGTGGATTAACACTTATCTGTAATTCCTTTGTTGTGGGGTGCCTAGAGACATCCAATAAATTCAAATCATAGATTTCTCAGGATCTGAATGCGTTTCACTCCATCTGAATGGTGAACGGAGTTCATCAGGAGAGTTTTTTCTTTTTTCATAGTGGCATAATAGCCTCCTATAGGAAGTTATTGTCAGAGTCAGATTTTTTTTTTTTTTTTTTTAAAATGAATATTCTATCAATAATTAGTCAAAAATAGTCAAACGTTATCACCCAGAAAAAGTTCAGTAATATCAATCTATATAAAGTCGACATTAAATCTATATAAAGTCGACATATTACTGAACTATTCAGATGATAACGTTTGCACTTGGGTAATTTTGCCCCAAGGATAAGTCTTATGGTGCAGTCATTAGGCCTATGGGGCTGCAACTCCTGACTTCCTTTCTATAACGCTCACCGCCAATGTTGCAGAAGCGGTGAGCAAGAGTGGACCCACTGGACCACAGGGGGATCGGGGCTGACCCTTTAGTGGGAGGGGCCTACCTAAGCACCCTCTACGAAGTGGATGCCAGGTACCACTCCCAAGAAAGTGACCGGGACTCTGGCAGCTGACCCCCAGGACCGCCAGGACAGGAAATGGACTCAAGTACAGACACAGGTGCAGGCAGGTTACAGGCGGGATGGCTGAGGCAGACAGGAATGCGCATATGGACAGGTATGGTGGGCACGGCAAGACAGACAGGTATGGGAAGGCAGGTGCAGGTACTGGTAATGGACACAGGAATAATGGGACCTGACAACTAGCTAGCAGACTGGAAGACTGACTAACTAAGGATGTTGCGCAGGCACCTCCCCTAATGGGAGGGTGCCTTACATACATAGTGTCTCTCAGCCAAATGTTGAGAGACATTTCTAGGAAATGGTATGCTGGCCCTTTAAGAGGAGGACCGGTGTGTACACACCCACCTTAAGTGCATTCCTGGGGAGTCTGTGTGGCATGCACAGGACTCAGGGGGAGGAGACAGCAGGAGCACACGTGGAAAGCCACAGGGGGAGGATACAACCTCGTCAGGGCAGTGAATAGGGACACAAGCACTACATTTTCTCTGAGAACACATCACTGAAATCAGAGCTAGGACCAGGAAGACTATTTGTAACCACCGACATACAGGTTCTTAAACAGCCGTCTTTACAATAAGTGCGCCATTTCATTATCTCTTGAGTTTGCCAATCTACAGTAGGGTTATGTAAGGCTAACAAGGAAACCCCAATACTATTTGTGTAGGATGGCCCTTGAGAACATAACATGATATCCGCTCCAAATGCAGTACCCCTATACAAAGTTCCAGCCCCTGTACTCAAAAAAGCCCCCCTGAGAAAGAGGTGAAGAATCAATGGCATAACTCTCAACAGGATTTGACAACACCTTCAAACTTTATAGTTTACTAAACTAGCAAACTGTTCATCAATCATGTTTGCCCTTGATAGACTGTCTAGAAAAACCATAATAGGAATTTCTTGGCCCCCACAGAAAAAGCAGACTCCGCCCATTTTTCATGAAATGGAGGGTCTTACTAGAGATGAGCGATGTTCGAGGCTCGAGGTTCGCCGATTTCATGTTCGAGTGATTTTGGGGGGTGTTCGATAGGCTCGATGAACTCGAGCCTTTTGCTAAAAGCTTGACAGTTCAAGTAGCGTTTGAGAACGGTTCGATCAACAAAAGCGTGACTTTTTACAGCTACGTGTGCAGGGAGCTATCGCTGGCAGCTTGCGGTAAGCTGGTAACCAGGGCAAATATCGGGTATCCAAGCAAAGCTCTTTGCTTAGTAACACGATGTTTACACTGGCTACGTGTGCAAACATCCCCGAAAGCCACACAGAAGCACTTCCGTGTGACTTCCGTCCGATGCCGCTGCAGTCTGTGTCCTGCTCCAGCCCCGCGGCTGCCCGCTTTGCAGTGTCTGCAGCTGCCCGCACTGTACGGTGTCCGCAGCTGCCCACACTGCAGTGACAGCAGCCGCGGGGATGAGAAGCGCTGCCGTCAGGAGGTTAGTGAAGTTCCTTACCTGCAGTGATGAAGTCCTGCCATCTGTCACGGCCGGGCGGTCGGGCCGACCCAGGAGGTGGATCCACTGGACCGAACTCTCAAGATGGTGGTAGGGAGTCCGGCAGCTGAAGCACTGATGGGCAACAGAACAGTCCGTGCAAGTGAAGGCAGCGGAGGAGTCCCTGGGACCACGGTGTCACAGATGGTAGTCCTGGTGACGTAGCTCAGGTTCGGAAGCCGAGATGATATCAGGCGGGGTCCGGAACCTCAGGAGCGAGATGACAGGTCACCGCAGGGATCCGAGATGGTACGGACTGTCAGATGGCAGACGGACAGTGTGCGGGGTTCAGGATACGGCAGACGGGATGGCGAGGCAGGTACGGCTCTACAAAGAGAGAGAGGTGAGTACAGGCACATAAACACCAGGAGACCTGACTCCTAGCTCAGGGAACACGAAGATCAGGCCCCGCCCCCTTGGACACTAACCCCCTTTATACCCAGTACCTGTTCAACCTCATTTCCTGTTCATGGACGCTGGCCCTTTAAGAAAGGGTCAGTGACCGCGCGCGCGCCCTAACGCGCATGCGCGCCGCCCGGGTGCCAGAAGCCAGGGAAGGAGGCTGAGGGGAGGACGCAGGGGAGCCGGCCAGGTCCTGGGAAGCCGTCGGGCGCCGGGATCGGGGACCAGGGGGCCTGGGACGGACGGAATCCGGGGGCTGAGGAGCGGGCAGCGTGGCAGGTGAGCCGGGGAGCGGGGGTGAGGACCCGGGGAGCGTGACAGTACCCCCCCCCCCACGCCCCCCACCCCGCAACCGGGACATGAAGGCACGGATAAGAGGAGTGCCCACGTTCTCCCTGGGCTCCCAAGACCTATCCTCAGGACCATACCCCTCCCAGTCCACCAGGAAGAACTGCCGACCTCGTACGGTCTTCATGGCCACGATATCCCTTACCGCATAGATGTCGTCATCGGCAATAGGCGGAGGGGCCGGACTGGCAGCAGTGGAGAAGGGACCAAGGACCACCGGCTTGAGCAGGGAGACGTGGAATGAGTTGGGTATCCTCATCGTGGCCGGGAGCTGTAGCTTGTAGGAAACCTCATTGATCTTGCTGAGGACTTTAAACGGCCCAATGTAGCGAGGACCCAGCTTGTATGACGGTATCTTCAGGCGGACGTACTGGGAAGCAAGCCAGACGAGGTCTCCAGGAGAGAAACACGGAGGGTCTAGACGCCTTTTGTCAGCGTGTTTCTTCATCCGCTGGGAAGCGCGTCCAAGGGACGCCTTGACAGAGTCCCAAATGGTAGCGAAGTCACGGGCTACAGTATCAGCCGCAGGGACATCCGAAGAAGGGGATATAGGCAATGGAACGGAGGGCTGAAGTCCGTAAACGACATGGAAGGGAGATTTGGAGGACGACTCACTGATGTGGTGGTTATGTGAGAACTCAGCCCAAGGCAGAAGCGTGGACCAGTCGTCGTGATGGGTGTTGACATAGTGACGTAAGAAGGATGTCAAGATTTGATTGACCCTCTCCACTTGGCCATTAGACTGAGGATGGTATGCGGAAGAAAAGTCCAGAGTTACTCCCAGGTGTTTGCAGAGCGCCCTCCAGAAGCGGGAGGTGAACTGAGTTCCTCTGTCGGACACGATGTGGGATGGAAAGCCATGCAAGCGGAAGATGTGATGGATATAGGCTTCCGCGAGTTCCTGAGCAGAGGGCAGTCCAGCCATGGGGATGAAGTGGGCCATTTTGGAGAACCGGTCCACCACGACCCATATGACTGTGTGTCCAGAGGATAATGGCAAGTCCGTAATAAAGTCCATCGCAATGTGTTGCCAGGGAACTGAGGGTATCGGTAGAGGCAGAAGACGGCCATAGGGCAGGTGTTTGGGCGTCTTGTTCCTGGCACAAGAGGAGCAGGCAGAGACAAAGGCGGCGACGTCAGTGCGAAGGGATGGCCACCAGTAATGGCGTACAATCGCACCCCATGTTCTCTTCTGGCCTGCATGGCCGGCTGTTTTTGAGGCATGACCCCAGTGTAACACTTTTTGCCTGTCGGTCTCCGAGACATAGGTCTTCCCGGGTGGTATTTGGGCCAGAGTGACGGGAGCCACCGGAACAATCTTGCTAGGAGGGATGATAGGTTGGGTAGTCTCTTCCTCCTGCTCCATGGACATGAGGGACCTAGACAAGGCATCGGCGCGTACATTCTTGTCTGCGGGTCGGAAGTGGAGCTGGAAGTCAAACCTGGCAAAGAATAAGGACCACCTGGCTTGCCGCGGGTTCAGTCGCTGAGCGGACCGCAGGTATTCCAGGTTCTTGTGGTCCGTGTAGATGGTCACGGGGTACACTGCTCCTTCCAGGAGGTAGCGCCACTCCTCCAGAGCTAGTTTGACCGCCAATAATTCTCGGTCACCGATGGTGTAATTCCGTTCTGGTGCTGAGAAGCTCTTAGAAAAGAAACCGCAAGTCACCATCTTCCCGGAGGAGGATTTTTGCATGAGCACTGCTCCGGCTCCTGAGGAGGAGGCATCCACCTCCAAGGTGAACTGGCGGTTTAACTCCGGTCGGTGGAGTACAGGAGAGGAGGCGAAAGCTCGCTTCAAAGAGCAAAACGCGGCGTCGGCCGCAGGTGACCAGTCCTTTGGTTTAGCCTCCTTTTTGGTCAAAGCGGAGAGAGGGGCAGTCAGGGCGGAGAAGTGCGGGATAAACTGGCGGTAGTAGTTGGCGAATCCCAGGAACCGTTGGATTGCCTTCAGTCCCGAAGGAGGAGGCCAGTTGAGTATGGAGGAGACCTTCTTTGGATCCATCTGCAACCCAGTACCCGAGATGATGTATCCCAGGAAAGGGAGAGAAGACTGCTCAAAGACGCACTTCTCATATTTGGCGTAGAGACGATTCTCTCTCAGTCTTTGTAGGACCAGCTTTACGTTCTCTCTGTGGGTCTGGAGGTCCGGAGAGAAGACAAGGATGTCATCCAGATAAACTACTACACAGAGGTAGAGGAAGTCCCGGAATATGTCGTTCACCAGTTCTTGGAATACGGCAGGAGCGTTACACAGACCGAAGGGCATCACGCAGTATTCGTAGTGCCCGTCGCGAGTATTAAATGCGGTCTTCCATTCGTCCCCAGAGCGGATACGAACTAGGTTGTAGGCACCCCGAAGATCCAGTTTGGTGAACACACGGGCTCCTCTGAGCCGGTCGAACAATTCGGGGATGAGCGGTAAGGGGTACTTGTTTTTTATGGTGATCTGATTCAAGCCCCGGTAGTCAATGCATGGGCGTAGGTCACTCTCTTTCTTCTTAACGAAGAAGAAGCCTGCTCCCGCAGGAGAGGAGGATCTCCGGATGAATCCCTTTGCCAGGCTTTCCGTGATGTATGTGGACATGGCCCTGGTTTCCGCTGGAGACAACGGATATATCCGTCCTCGAGGTGGTGTTGTTCCTGGGAGCAGGTCGATGGCGCAATCGTAGGGACGGTGTGGCGGAAGTACCTCAGACTCCTTCTTGTCAAAAACGTCCACGAAGGACCAATAGGCCGAGGGCAGTTCCGGTAGGTTCTCTGGAGCCGGGGGACGTCGGATTGGTTGTAGGGACTTTAGACATCTCTCATGACAGGCAGAGCCCCAACGAGTGATTTCGCCAGTACCCCAGCTGACTGATGGTTCGTGTGTCCGCAACCAAGGAAGTCCCAGCAGGATTTGATGGGACATGTGTGGAAGGACGTAGAGAGCGATGTTCTCGGTGTGCAGAGCACCTATACGCAATTCCACCGGCTTGGTGATCCAGGAGATGGTATCAGAGAGGGGTCTCCCATCCACCGAGGCAATCATTAGGGGCTTATCGAGTGGAGTAACAGGCAGCTGGTACTTGTCCACCGTGGCCTGCTGGATAAAATTGCCTGCTGCTCCGGAGTCGAGGTATGCCTCAGCCGTGAAGCGCGTCTCTCCTGTTGACACTTGTACTGTCCACATAACTGGGTCTGAGAGAGTCCCAGCACCTAGGGTGGCCTCTCCTACCAACCCTAGGCTTTGGAGTTTCCCGGCCTTTCCGGACAGGAGCGTAAGAGATGTGTGCCCTCTCCGCAGTAAAAGCAGAGGCCTTTGGCGAGCCGCTCTGCTCTACGTTGGTCAGACTGTCGTACTCGGTCAACCTGCATGGGCTCGTGGACAGGAATCCCAGCTGTTGAAGAGTGAGGCACAGAGGACTTCTGTGGAGGAGGAGAGTGCCGTACTGCACGTCTCTCACGATACAGCTCTTTGGAGCGTTCCTGGAAACGAATGTCCACTCGAGTGGCTAGGGCAATCAGGGCATCTAGGGTGGAGGGCACGTCACGACCCGCCAACTCATCCTTGATGCGACTCGAGAGTCCTTCCCAGAAGGCGGCTGTCAGGGCCTCATTATTCCACCCGAGTTCAGAAGCCAAAGTACGGAAACGGATGGCATATTGACCCACCGTCAGTGTTCCTTGACGTAGGCGGAGGAGGGATGAAGCAGACGCAGAGGCGCGTCCCGGCTCGTCGAAGGTGCTGCGAAAGGCCTGCAGGAACTCTTGAAGGTTCTTGGTCATGGGGTCCTCCTTCTCCCACAAGGGGTTCATCCATGCCAGCGCCTCGCCCTCCAGATGAGACATTATAAAGGCGACCTTGGCTTGGTCAGAGGCGAACAGATGTGGCAGCTGCGTGAAATGAAGGGAACACTGGTTTATGAAGCCCCTGCAGGTCTTGGGATCTCCAGCATAACGAGGTGGTGACGCCAAACGGAGACGGGAAGCATCTGAAGAGGCTGCCACTGGTGCGGGAGCCATGGCTTGCATAGCTGGGGACCTGGGTGCCGCAGGCGTCATTGATGCTTGTAACGTGTACAGGCGGGTGTCCACGGAGGTCATAAATTGCAACATGCGGGTCTGGACTTCATGCTGACGTCGGAGTTCCTCTTGCAAGGCCGCTAGTGCTGCAGCGGGATCCATGGCCTGATCTTACTGTCACGGCCGGGCGGTCGGGCCGACCCAGGAGGTGGATCCACTGGACCGAACTCTCAAGATGGTGGTAGGGAGTCCGGCAGCTGAAGCACTGATGGGCAACAGAACAGTCCGTGCAAGTGAAGGCAGCGGAGGAGTCCCTGGGACCACGGTGTCACAGATGGTAGTCCTGGTGACGTAGCTCAGGTTCGGAAGCCGAGATGATATCAGGCGGGGTCCGGAACCTCAGGAGCGAGATGACAGGTCACCGCAGGGATCCGAGATGGTACGGACTGTCAGATGGCAGACGGACAGTGTGCGGGGTTCAGGATACGGCAGACGGGATGGCGAGGCAGGTACGGCTCTACAAAGAGAGAGAGGTGAGTACAGGCACATAAACACCAGGAGACCTGACTCCTAGCTCAGGGAACACGAAGATCAGGCCCCGCCCCCTTGGACACTAACCCCCTTTATACCCAGTACCTGTTCAACCTCATTTCCTGTTCATGGACGCTGGCCCTTTAAGAAAGGGTCAGTGACCGCGCGCGCGCCCTAACGCGCATGCGCGCCGCCCGGGTGCCAGAAGCCAGGGAAGGAGGCTGAGGGGAGGACGCAGGGGAGCCGGCCAGGTCCTGGGAAGCCGTCGGGCGCCGGGATCGGGGACCAGGGGGCCTGGGACGGACGGAATCCGGGGGCTGAGGAGCGGGCAGCGTGGCAGGTGAGCCGGGGAGCGGGGGTGAGGACCCGGGGAGCGTGACACCATCCTGACGTCAGCACTGTCACTGTCCTCCATGGCCGCCGCTTGTCACATCTCCTCTCGCTACCGACCCGAGACTGTCACTAGCGGAGACGTCACAGGCTCCCGCGATACTTGGTTGTGAAGGTGGTGGTCATTGAACTCAGTGACAGCTCTGCTATTAGGAGTGCAGCGATCAGCGCAGGTAATTTACCTCACTATCCTCCTGACAGCAGCACTTGTCATGCCCTGCAGTGACCTGGGCTGACCTATTGATGTTAGCTCAGGTCACTGCATTGCTCTCCCAGCCAATATGGAACATTCTGTTCTTCATTGACTGAGACATTGACTATGGTATGGATCGTCATGGGACCCCTTTGGATTACACCAGACCTGGATTTGTTTTTCTTTCTAATAAATTGGTGAAAGAGGGAATGTTTTGGGGGAGTGCTTTTTCAAATAAAAATGTGTTTGTCGTCTATTTTTCTTTTATTACTGACTGGGTTGGTGATGTCGGGTATCTGATAGATGCCTGACATCACGAACTCCAGGGCTTGATGCCAGGTGACATTACACATCTGGTATTAACCCCATATATTACCCCGTTTGCCACCGCACCAGGGCAACGAGATGAGCTGGAGCGAAGCACCAGGATTGGCACATCTAATGGATGCGCCACTTCTGGGGCGGCTGCGGCCTGCTATTTTTAGGCTGGGGAGAGTCCAATAACCATGGACCTCCCTAGTCTGAGAATATCAGACCCCAGCTGTCCGCTTTACCTTGGCTGGTGATCCAATTTTGGGGGGACCCCCACGTGTTTTTTTTTTTTTTAATTATTTATTTAATTTAAAATAACAGCGTGGGGTGCCCTCAGTTTTGGATTACCAGCCAAGGTGAAGCTGCCAGCTGTGGTCTGCAGGCTGCAGCCGTCTGCTTTACCCTAGCTGGCTATTAAAAATAGGGGGAACCCCACGTCATTTTTTTTTTTAAATTTATTTTTTTTTTTGGCTAAATACAAGGCTAAGCACCCCTTAGTGCCACATGAAAGGCACCAAAGGGTGCAAAATTACAAAATGCAGGAGAGTGGGACATTATGTGTCTTTCTGCCATTATAATGACAGAAAAGACTGATATGAAGTGAACAAGCACAAGAAAATCACCAGGGCGCTCTACGCTGTGAAAAGCAGTAAAAAATGGGACTGGAGTGAACATGTGACCGCCTCATGTAGGTTGAAGCTATGGATCCTGGGTAAATTTATGTAGTTTCCCTCCTTCACTTTTTTTGCAGTACGCAAAAAAACGGAAGGCACACGGATGACAAACGGATGACATACGGACCGTATACGGAACGGAAACAGATGCCACACGGATGCATCCGTGAAAAAAACGGACCATTTTTTGCGGACCGCAAAAACGGATCGGTCGTGTGAATGTAGCCTTATTCTGATCTGCAGTTTATAAACAGCAGGCAGAAATAAATGAATAGCGCCCCCCAGTGTCAGAAAATCTCCGGGGTTTCAGGCGGTAGCTGAGACCCTGGAGTTCATGATTCAGGCCGGTTTTTCCGGTTCCCGCTCACGTGATCACCGGTATACACTGTATACCGATGATCACATTACAGTAAATGACAGCGCCGGTAAAAAATGATTTATCTCCCATCTGGCATGAACATCTCAAATGGGAGATAAATCTCCTCCCCTCCGGTCCACCAGGTGTCGCCAAAGTGCCCCCCCCAAAATCCAAGATGGCCGCGTGCACAGCAGCACGCTGGCCGCATTCACCCTACTCCTCTGATTTCTGTCGCATGTACCATGACACATGCGACAGAAAACTCCTCCCCAGGCCCTACCAGGTCACCCCCTATAACTCCAGCGGTGTTCCCCGGAGTCCCACGGTACCTGTGAAGCGTTGATCCCCCGCGGCCCCCTCCTTCACAGTAAATGCTGCCGCATGCACAGAATGGCTGTCAGCTCAGCTTCCTGTGTTCAGACACAGTGAGTGGCGGTAACCATGCATCTGTAAGCTGCTGCAATGCCCTGCTCATGAGGTAAGGAACATAGTTGATCAGGAGAGCTATACTACATTACCAAATGGAGGTATTTGATTTTATAGTTGCCCTTCTGAACGACTACCAAACATGAGAGTCCGTTATACGCCACAAGAAAACATGTCTAAATAGCGAGCTCTGTTGTTTAGTATTCATTCAGCTGGATAACTGGACTTAAAGGGGTATTCCATCTCCAAGATCTATCCCCAATATATAGTAGGTGGAATAGTAATAATATTAGGACATACCTTTATTAGCAAAATTAGTATAGTTCTCCTGATTAGGCATGCCCTTACCTCATGAGCAGGGCATTGCAGCTTTGGTAGCAACAGTTACGACATGGACTCTGCTGCTGTGGAGACGGGGAGAGTGGGTGCAGATTCATTGCACCCACACTCCTCACATGGAGGGTCTGCACTCCTAGAAAACGGGGGATATGTTCCCTGAGCGTGTCCCCCCATATTCTAGACGGTTCAGAGTCGTCGTGGGACCCCCTTATTTTTTTCCTTACAATAAATTGGTGAAAGAGGGAATGTTTTGGGGAGTGTTTTTTCAAATACATTTATTTTTTACCTTTTTTTTTTTTAGTACTGACAGTTTGTGATGTCGGGTATCTGATAGACGCCATGACATCACAAACTGCTGGGCTTGATGTCAGGTGACTTTACAGCTAGTATCAAGCCCATTTATTACCCCGTTTGCCACTGCACCAAGGCATGTGATGAGCTGAGGTGAAGCACCAGGATTGGCGCATTTAGTGGATGCGCCACTTCTGCGGCACCTGCGGCCTGCTATTTTTAGGCTGTGAAGGGCCAATAACTATGGACCTTCCCACCCTGAGAATACCAGACCACAGCTGTCCGCTTTACCTTGGCTGGTGATCCAATTTGTCGGGGACCCTACTTTTTTTTGTAATTATTATTATTTATAAAATAATTCTAAAAAAGAGCCTGGGGTGACCTCCACATTGGATCACCAACCACGGTAAAGCTGGTGTTCAGGCTACAGCTGTCTGCTTTACCCGAGCTGGCTATCAAAACTGGGGGGACCCCACATCATTTTTTTTTTTAACTATTTTTTTAAATAAAAAAAATTAATGGGCTTCCCTGTATTTTGATTGCCAGCCAAAGTAACGCCAGACAGATGGGGGTGGCAACCCGTAGCTGTCTGCTTTATCTGCGCTGAGAATCAAAAATACCGCGGAGCGCTACGTCATTTTTTTTTAATTATTTATTTTTACAGTACTGTGATGTCAGGCAATCAAAATACAGGGAAACCCATTTTTTTTTTAGTTATTTAAATATATGGGCTCCTGCTGCATTTTTTGTATTGCTAGCTAAGGGTAATCCAAGCAGCTACTGGCTGCTAACCCCCACTGCTTGGTGTTACCTTCACTCGCAATGGAAAATCCAGGGAAGCATTTTTTATTTTTTGCCAAAAAAACTAAAAAAAAAAATGACGTGGGCTTCGCCATATTTTTGTATGCTAGCCAGGTACAGCAGATAACAGAGAATAATAGAGATAGGTGATAATGCCGCGCCACAGATCACTTCTGGAACCGTAAGATTAACGTATCTTTATTGGCATAGGTCTATGCGTTTCAGGAGCACCGCTCCCTTCCTCAGGACCGTGAAGAACCAAGAGACATCAAATGTGATTTGATGTCTCTTGGTTCTTCACGGTCCTGAGGAAGGGAGCGGTGCTCCTGAAACGCGTAGACCTATGCCAATAAAGATACGTTAATCTTACGGTTCCAGAAGTGATCTGTGGCGCGGCATTATCACCTATGTCTATTATTCTCTGTTATCTGCCATCGGGTGGCTGAAGCCTGGATCAATACATTACATGCGATTAAAGGGGTTGTGACTTGCACAACTATATCTGGTGAGTATTCACTCCCCCCTCCTCACCCCATATTATTGGGGTAATACCCTATCTGCGCTTCTTTTTCCACAGCTCTGCAGCCACGTACAGCAGGCAGGTATGGCTGCCCCCAACCCCCAGCTGCCTATTTGTACCCGGCTGGAAACTAAAAATATAGGGAAGTCCTTTTTTTAATTATTTCATGAATTTCATGAACTAATTAAAAAAAAAAACCAACATGGGCTTTGCAACATTTTTGTGTCCAGCCGGGTACAACTAGGCAGCTGGGGATTGGAATCCGCAGCACAGGTTAGTCCGAGCTTTCTGGGCACCTCTGCTGTGAATTGCAGTCCGCAGCCACCCCAAAAAATGTCACTTTCATAGAAGCACCATCATCTGGCGCTGTATCCAACACTTGCAGCTGCCCTGAAGCCGGGTGGCTTGCTGGGTAATAATGAGTTAATACTAGCTTTGTTTTACTAGCTAGTATTAAGCCAGAGATTCTTAATGTCAGCCAAGTTTGACCCGGCCATTAAGAATCTCCAATAAAGGGTTAAAAAAAAAGACACCACACAGAGAAAAAATACTTTAATAGAAATAAATACAGACACACTTAGAGACTCCATGTTTATTACTCCCTATCACCCCTCCACGATCCTGCTCTTCTGTCTTCTTTCTCCTTCAACTCATGCAGCTCTGCTACATCAGACAGCACTGCATGGGAGGAAGACGCTGCTGCTTCCCGTGCAGTCTATATCACTCAGTCAGTGAACAGAAGCTGCGTGCTGTAAGCAGTGACATCACCGCTGGCAGACGGGTTACCATAGCAACGGTGCTCCGATCACGTGATTCCCGGTGCCGCAATTCACCGGCTGTGGCATCTAGTCCTTGCATGTGGGCTGACTCTGTAAAGAGCGTCCATGCATGTGGGCGCTCTTTACAGAGTCAGCCCACATGCAAGGACTAGATGCCACAGCCGGTGAATTGGGAATAACGTGATCAGAGCACCGTTGATATGGTAACCCATCTGTCAGCGGTGACGTCACCGCTTACAGGACGCAGCTGCTGCTCACTCAGTCGGGGAAGCTGACCATGTGCTAGAGCATCTCGCCGGTAAAAGGACATGCTCAAACGAGGACCGCTGACCGGAGAGATGCACTGACAGGACCTAGCATGACGTCAGCCATGTGACCAGTCTGTAGCCAATGAGATAATAGACACGTGACTGGTCACATGGCTATTTTGACGTCACGATAGGTCCTATCATCAGTGCTGGTTACCGGGAGGATGCAGCGATTATCGGAAGGAAAAGCGGCTGGAGACAAAGTGCAGGACGCGTCGCGGGGACCTGTAAGTGTTATGGCAATGTTTATTAACTGTATGTGTACATGTATAATCAGTGGCGTAACTAGAGTTTGATGGGCCCTGGTGCAAACTTTGGACCGGGGCCCCCCTCCATGTACACAACACTTAGGGTACGGGATAATGATGCTGACACTTGGCTTTTACCCACAGCACCCAGGTTTCCCATGATCTAAAATCCCTCTATCAGCACCCTGCTTTCCCATGCTCTGTCATACATCTTTCCCTCAGCACCCAGCTTTCCCATATCAGAGCATGGGAAAGCTGGGCGCTGAGAGATGTATAGCAGATCATGGGAAAGCTGGGTGCTGAGAGATGTATAGCAGAGCATGGGAAAGCTGGGTGCTGAGAGATGTATAGCAGATCATGGGAAAGCTGGGTGCTGAGAGATGTATAGCAGAGCATGGGAAAGCTGGGTGCTGAGAGATGTATAGCAGATCATGGGAAAGCTGGGTGCTGAGAGATGTATAGCAGAGCATGGGAAAGCTGGGTGCTGAGAGATGTATAGCAGATCATGGGAAAGCTGGGTGCTGAGAGATGTATAGCAGAGCATGGGAAAGCTGGGTGCTGAGAGATGTATAGCAGAGCATGGGAAAGCTGGGTGCTGAGAGATGTATAGCAGATCATGGGAAAGCTGGGTGCTGAGAGATGTATAGCAGAGCATGGGAAAGCTGGGTGCTGAGAGATGTATAGCAGATCATGGGAAAGCTGGGTGCTGAGAGATGTATAGCAGAGCATGGGAAAGCTGGGTGCTGAGAGATGTATAGCAGATCATGGGAAAGCTGGGTGCTGAGAGATGTATAGCAGAGCATGGGAAAGCTGGGTGCTGAGAGATGTATAGCAGAGCATGGGAAAGCTGGGGGCTGAGAGATGTACAGCAGAGCATGGGAAAGCTGCTGGGTGCTGAGAGATGTATAGCAGAGCATGGGAAAGCTGGGTGCTGAGAGATGTATAGCAGAGCATGGGAAAGCTGGGTGCTGAGAGATGTATAGCAGAGCATGGGAAAGCTGGGTGCTGAGAGATGTATAGCAGAGCATGGGAAAGCTGGGTGCTGAGAGATGTATAGCAGAGCATGGGGAAGCTGGGTGCTGAGAGATGTATAGCAGAGCATGGGAAAGCTGGGTGCTGAGAGATGTATAGCAGAGCATGGGAAAGAGCCCTTTTCCCTCAGCACAAAACATTCCCATCCCATACTTGTATCTTTTTCCTCCCTCATATATAGTTCTCCAAATACTATAATGGCCCCCACATAGCCTTCCATATAGTATAAAGGGTCCCACATAACCCTTTATATATTAGAATGCACCCCCATAGTCCTCCATGTATTATAATGCATTTCCCACAGTTCTCCATATTTTATACTGCACCACAGTCCCCCATGCTTTATAATGCACCCCCACAGACCATGTGTAAGGTAGCCTCCATAGTCCTCCATATATTATAATGTAGCCCCCATAGTCCTATATGTATTATAATGCAGCCCCATAGACCTCCATGTATAATGCGCTGCTATAGTCTATGTATAAGGTGTCCTTCATGTTTATTATGCAGTCCCATAGACCTCCATGTATCATGCAGCCAGCAACCCCAGGCCTCCATGTATTATGCAGCCAGTCCCACCAGGGCCTCCATGTGTCATGCAGCCAGCCCCACCAGGTATCAAGCAGCCAGCCCCACCAGGGCCTCCATGTGAAATGCAGCCAGCTTCCCCCGGGCCTATATGTGTCATGCAGCCAGCCCCCCCAGAGCCTCTATGCGTCATGCAGCCAGCCCCTCCAGGGCCTCTATGTGTCATGCAGCCAGCTCCCCCAGGGTCTCCATGTGTCATGCAGCCAGCCCCCCCCAGGGCCTCCATGTGTCATGCAGCCAGCTTCCCCAGGGCCTCCATGTGTCATGCAGCCAGCCCCCCCAGGGCCTCCATGTGTCATGCAGCCAGCTTCCCCAGGGCCTCCATGTGTCATGCAGCCAGCCCCCCCAGGGCCTCCATGTGTCATGCAGCCAGCCCCCCCAGGGCCTCCATGTGTCATGCAGCCAGCCCCCAGGGCCTCCATGTGTCATGCAGCCAGCCCCCAGGGCCTCCATGTGTCATGCAGCCAGCCCCCCCAGGGCCTCCATGTGTCATGCAGCCAGCCCCCAGGGCCTCCATGTGTCATGCAGCCAGCCCCCAGGGCTTCTATGTGTAATGCAGCCTGCCAGCCAGCCCCACCAGGGCCTCCATGTATCATGCAGGCAGCTTCCCCGGGCCTATATGTGTCATGTAGACAGCAAAATAAAAAAACAAGTACCTCTCAGCGACTGCGGTAGTTATGCCCCTGCCCCCATATGTCACACACCCTGCTCCCTATACAGCCTGCACCCCCATATCACACACACACCCTGCCCCACATATCTCACCCTGCCTGTACCCCAACTTACCCATCTCAAACACTCTGCACCCTTCACATGCTTCTGTCACAGTCTGCAGCCCTCATATCCCACTCACCCTGCAGCCCCTCCCCTCATGTCCCCTCTTTTCTCATTACCACTCATGTGTTCGAAGTATCTTCTCCTGCTTTCTCCCCGGCATCCTGTGTCTCCTCCCACACAGTCACATGGGCGTGACGTCATCGCAGGTCCTGGTAGGGATGGTTTCCGTCTGCCGTGCAGGAGCACATCTCCTCTGCAGCAGGTCAGGAACGCCTGGTGGCCTCTCCAGGTCAGGGGCCCCTCTGCCCCCCTGCAGACACTGGCCCCCCTGACTCACAGGCCGGCCCACTACATAGTGGCATTACACATAGGGGCCCGGCAGCCGGCTCTGCAGAGCGGCTGCCGGGCCCCTATAACCCTGCGGGCCCGGTCGCAGTGGCGACCTCTGCGACCGCGATCGTTACGCCCCTGTGTATAATGTGTTTTTATGTGTTTGTGTTTGCCTCCCTTGTGTTTGGGGTTCGAGAGGTTCGTCGAACGGTTCGTCGAGCTGAACTCGAACGCAGCCTCCGTTCGACGAACCGAACCGAACGCGAGCCTTTAGAGGCTCGCTTATCTCTAGTTCTTACCCAATGGGACATCTTTCAGAGCTGCATGGGCTTGGGTGCGGCCTTTGAAAGTAATGCAGGTAGAGAAACTTTACCTTACATGCTTCTGTGAATTTAGCAAATCGGCTGCTCTCCTCCAGTGATCGGGACAGATGGCACCGGTGTGGCTGACTGAGCTTTCTGCTGTCTCGCTCCTCATAATTAAGCCACCTGAAGAGACAAGGTCTGCAATTGTCTAGCTAATGGAGCAACCGAATCCATGCTGGAAAGTAGCAAAAGTCAGGCCAACTATAATGTCACAATGTGGCTTCAGGATGGTGAGGGACATGGGGCTCCTTTACTGTCCCTCACACTACAAATCCCTAGACTATCTGTAACTTCATGGTGGAGATGCATGAGTCCCGTGCCTGTATAATCGCCTGACCAAAGCTACTATGCTCCACCCAAGAGAAGGAAGGGGAAGGAGTGTGATGGCAATACAAAATTAGACAGACAGGGAAAAACCAAAACGTAGACACACTGCAAACTCACAGGAACAGACAGTAGGAAACAAAGGAGAAAAGCAAGAGAAGTAAGGCAGCAACAAAAGGACGACAAGAGTTAACACCACAACCATTCACAGCAATAAAGCACTACAGTCACCAGTAACTCTGGATCTTCTCTAGACCAGTATAGGTCAACTATAGCTGGCAATAATGGATCAGTCCAGACAGCATATCTAGGAGGGGAGTGAAGGTGACTAGCTCTCTGGCTTTCCCACAGCATGAGACCAGAAGAGATTAACAAGTAGCCCTGCAAAAATTACCTGTAGCTAGCCTGCCTATGAACTACAAGTCTGTGGTCCGATGCCTGAGTCTCCCTGCGCTGATCACAGACATCAGAGAAGTTAGCAGGCAGATTGCAATATTCTGTAGTTTCCACAGATCCTGATGTCGCCGTGACAGTCGGCAATGCTTGCAAAAACCTCCCTGTGATAGTTAATCAGACATTGACATTTTTAGGGGTATACCCACTACTGTTGGTGGTGTTTTTTTCAATAAATTGTTTGAGATGAGGAAATCACCATTACATGCTTCTACTTAAATGCTCTGCTTTCATGATAAAATATCACTATGGCATGAACTTTTATGTTTTTAGGTATAATGCATAATACAGTAGAATGAGCAGACAAATTATCTTATACGCGCCAACATCTAAGTTGTCTAAGACGCCCAATGCACATGCATTTATCAGAAGGAAGTTATAAACGTTTCATCCCCATCAGCTTCTACTTGGTTTAAATGATTATCTCAGGTATTACTCTCTCTCTCCAGCTGCTTTGCTGCCTCTACACCACTGCTACAATCTTTGCGGCTACAGCACTGTCATTACAACTACAGCTCATTTGACTACTGTTGCCAATCAGTGGCTTCATCTCATGTAGCTAACAGAAGTTGCTGGGCTTAGGCCGGCGTCACACGCTATGATATATTGGGCGATATGTCGTCAGGGTCACGGATCCCGTGACCCACATCCGGCATCGTTAGAGATATCATAGCGTGCGACAGCTACAAGTGACTGTTAATGAACAAAAATACTCACCTTATCGTTGCTCGTTGACACGCTGTCATTGTTGTTGTCATTGAACGTTGTCGCTCATTTTCATAAAATCGTTCCTCCTTCTGCGCGCCGGTTGTTCATTGTTCCCAAGGCAGCACACATTGCTCCGTGTAACACCTCGGGAACGATGAACTGCAGCTTACCTGCGGCCGCCGGCAATGCGGAAGAAAGGAGGTGGGCGGGATGTTACGTCCAGCTCATCTCCGCCCCTCCGCTTCTATTGGGTGGCCACTGTGTGATGTCGCTATGACGCCGAACGTCCCTCCCACTACAGGAAGAGGATGTTCACCACTCACAGCGAGGTCGTTCAGAAGGTAAGTACGTGTGATGGGAGTTAACGACTTTGTGCGACACGGGCAACAAATGCCCGTGACGCACAAACGATGGGGGCGGGTGCGTTCGCTCATGCGATCGCCCAATATATTGTCCCGTGTAACGCCGCCCTAAGTGACTGGCTGCAGTATAGATATCACATCACAGCTGCAATCCATCAATAAAGACTGGAGAAGTTTATTATTTTCACCTAGCAGAGAGAATGGGGATGTAAAGCTTATACCCCAAAAAAGCTTTTAATAACTAGGTTCACATGTATTTGGTATGCATTTTAAAAGCAGATTTACAAAATGAAATTCACATAATTTCTGCATCTAAAATCAGTGAATATTTTCACTAGTTTTTCATAGATTTTTAGCTAAGCTCACACATCGACAATTTAAAAAGTCAAATCTACAGCATTTTAAAGTACCAGCAAACTGTTTTTTTATTTTCATTTAATCTAATTCACATGCTGCTTCTTTTTGTAGTGTCTGTCCTTGACCACAGACTCAGGATGGCTGTCACGGACAGACTAGGGCTAACCACCAAGTCGTCAGGACCTCAAGAACCCTGAAACCCTTTAACCCCTGTAAAGGGAGTTGGAATTACACAAGGTCCAGGAGATCGCTACCTATGGAAGGTAGCAATCCAGGAAAGAGTGGTCGTCAGGCAGGGTACAAACCAGGAGGCACAAAAAGGGACACAATCGGCAGCCAGGAGCGTAGTCAAGAAATCAGGCAGAGGTCAAAACCGGAGATGGCAGCAAAATACAAAAAGAGCAGGCAGGAGAATAGTCAGTGAGCAGACAGAAGTCAAAAGGGCTGACTAGTCAGAACAGAACAGGAACCAGACACTAGCAGGAATATAAAACTATCTCTGGCAGTGACCAGCAGACAAGAGGGGGAATTAGAAGGGCGTGGTGACTTCCCATTGGCTGTAGCTGAATGGCGGTAACTTCAGCTGAAAGACACACATCACCTACAGTCAGCCAGTGGCACTGCAGGTCACAGGGAAACCCAGCTAAGTGGATAAGCGGAGCCTGCACACACCATAGCCATTGGCACTGACTCCTCTTCTATAACCAGCACAGTCCATGGCGGGAATATGGTGGCGCCTGGTGACCAAAACAGAAGTCGCAGGAGCAGACTCCGGTGAGGATGTGACACTTTTTTTCTGAGAAAGAAGTGCTAAAATTGGCTTCAGTAGTTTTTTTTAAACATGACAAATATTGTTGGGTAGACATACTTTTTTGTAGTGCGGATTTTACCCATGAATTTCATTGAGGACTCTACAGTTGCCTGACATTTTTTGTCTTTGTGTGCATTTCTCAACAAAAAACGAACATAAAAACACGTGAATAAATGTAGATAACATGCGGATTTGACTGAGTATTTCAGTACAGAAATCTACAAGTAAAATATGAACCAAATACCCAACTTTTATATGTTTCAGGCCAAAACAATAAAACAAGGGTCAACATTTTGCCGTTACATTTCCTCAACCGAATTTCTAATGCTGCAGATTTAAAAAAAAGCAACAAAAGCCAATTTCCATGTGAATTTCGCACTTAACAAGAGTGCAGCACGTGGATTATGATAAAAGTCATCCACTTTCCTTTTACTTTAAACTGATGTGGATTTTAAGTGCTTAAAATTCACCTTTAAATGCCACACCAAATGCGTAACATATGACTATAACCTTCTATGGATGACTGAAGCAGACAAAAAATAGAGAGTGAAGGGAACATTTGGCAAACAATAATGCAAAGTTGCTTTTTTATACAAATTTAATTTGTAATATATTTGAAGAAAGATTTCTTTGTGTCCGGTCAGCTACAACGTTCCTACCAACAATTACGGTGCAAAATTGACAAGACCTCCAGCATTGGCATTTCTTCTGCTTCTTTATATGAACTGTAACCCCCTATCCCTAGGGTATAAGATAGGAAGGGATAACTGAAATTACTTCTTGAATGAGCAAAAGGATTACCAACCCTCAATAAATGGACACCATTGATAGTAAACGGACAGTTAAGTCCTGCTAACTACGCACTGTTTGTTTAGTATTATAAGTGATATTTTAAGGTTAAGGGGTGCTTCACACACAGCGAGCTCGCTGCCGAGATCGCTGCTGAGTCACGCTTTTTGTGACGCAGCAGTGACATCATTAGCGATCTCGCTGTGTGTGACACTGAGCAGCGATCTGGCCCCTGCTGCGAGATCGCTGCTCGTTACACACAGCCCTGGTTCGTTTTCTTCAAAGCCGCTCTCCTGCTGTGACACACAGATCGCTGTGTGTGACAGCAAGAGAGCGACAAATGAAGCGAGCAGGGAGCAGGAGCCGGCGTCTGACAGCTGAGGTAAGCTGTATCCAAGATAAACATCGGGTAACCAAGGTGGTTACCCGATATTTACCTTAGTTACCAGCCTCCGCAGCTCTCACGCTGCCTGTGCTGCCGGCTCCGGCTCTCTGCACATGTAGCTGCTGTACACATCGGGTTAATTAACCCGATGTGTACAGCAGCTAGGAGAGCAAGGAGCCAGCGCTCAGTGTGCGTGGCTCCCTGCTCTCTGCACATGTAGCTGCATTACACATCGGGTTAATTAACCCGATGTGTACTGTAGCTAGGAGAGCAAGGAGCCAGCGCTTAGTGTGCGCGGCTCCCTGCTCCCTGCTCACACTGGTAACTAATGTAAACATCGGGTAACCATACCCGATGTTTACCTTAGTTACCAGTCTCCGCAGCTTCCAGACGGCGGCTCCGTGCAAGCGCAACGTCGCTTGCACGTCGCTGCTGGCTGGGGGCTGTTCACTGGTCGCTGGTGAGATCTGCCTGTTTGACAGCTCACCAGCGACCATGTAGCGATGCAGCAGCGATCCTGACCAGGTCAGATCGCTGGTCGGATCGCTGCTGCATCGCTAAGTGTGAAGGTACCCTAAGTCATTAGCATGCAAATAAGGATTTGGAGAGCTGTTAATCACAGAATTGTAAACTGTAGTTCAATTTGGGCAAACACAAAGCCAATGTTGTGCTAAGCCTCATGCAAATGATTAGGTGCATTTTGGCCTACAGTAAATATTGCAATACAACATGATATTGAGAACAGCGCATCTATGGGACAATGACACCTAGGAAAAGAAATCTCTTACTGGATGCAGCAACATTCTGTTCTGTTGGGCTCCACATATAAATGTGCATGTGCTAATCGAATCCACATTAGTATGCATGTCATCCTATTAAAATGCACTGTCTATTCAGGAATGCAATGAATATGTTCATGAGGCCTGGCCTTCTTAAATTAAAAATAACTTGGCCCTAACCCGCAACTTGATGAAATGCAGAAGCTGGATAGAAGGGTGTCAGGAACCACCGGGGGGGTCACTCAGAAATCCCCCCGCGCTGGCTACCAGTACGTCACAATCGGGGGGTAACAAGTGGGGGTCACCCCTCCTTTATACCTCCCGACTGACAGACAGAGCACGTGACGCGCTCTCTAGCGCCCCTCTTATAGTCAGGCCAATTATGGAATTGCCCGACAATAAGCAAGGAGGCCGCTATACTACTTATGCCGATTATTGAAGGGTCCCCGGTGAGAGTAAGGTATATATTCCCCCGACCTCCGCGGGCGGAATATATAAAATCTCCCCGAATCTCACTGGCCTCCCCACAACAATCCTTGGCACAATTCGCTGCCACCAACCGATTTACGGTAACTATTAGCCGAACACACAGACGTGGGATTCAAGATCGAGATAACAGAACAGCCCAAGATTAATTATATAATTTAATCAGCCTAAAGCACACTAGAAACTACAATATATACAATAGGGAATCTACAGAATATACATATGTCAGAGTACAGTTACAATCAAAGCATGGGTTACAAACAGGCATACACAGTTCCAGCAGTTACCTTGTTGCGTCTGGCCACAGGGGGGCGCTGTAGACCAGGTTTCTAGGATCCTTCCCACAGATGTTTCCTACACGTGCCCCCAGCGAAAAGAACCCTGGAAAATGGCCGAAGTAGGGTTATCAACCTGGGCAAGTCCAGGTCCCCTCCTACCTTCGTGACCTCAGAGGGAGCACTGCTCCACCCCTGGCTTGAGTTATGGACAATATCCCAACATGGAATATGGGCCATAACTTTGCCTGGGAGCGTCGTAGGCGGACGCCAACGCTCTCATTGTGACAGTTATGAATTTAGCTACAGAACGAGGGGACTCATGACCTGTCTGCCAGTTCCCCATTGGCTGATATCACGCCTGGGGCATTTCCCAATGTCCTGCTCCCATAAAAAGGGTGTGCCGGCATCGTCCGCATGCGGAGACACCATTTTTATGGTTGCCATATTTATCGGAAATATGGCTTGCGAGATATGAACCATTTTTTACTGGAGTCGTTCTGTCTGCTAGTTCCATAGCCTTGCTAATGAGATACAACTCTTGTTACAGGGTGACGGCAGGGAGTCATCCTGTGTCCATTGTTCCCACACCACCTCATCTCCATATCACAGGACATGGCCATGGAGGTGTAAGTGGAACACTGAGAACAAGAAGGGAGGGGGCACTGCCAGGGAGTGATGAGGGATTATGACTGGAGTCATAATTCATCTTCATATCCCGGGATTTGCCTCACACCTCCCCCCTTTTGAGGGCGCTAGGGGGCAGCACACTCCGGTGTTCCCCCGTGCGCCCGTCCGCGACCTCTCCTTGTCGGGACAGCCCGTCTGCGTTACCGTGGTCACGGCCCCTTTTGTGGCGAATGGTGAAGTTGTATTGCTGGAGCGCAAGGCTCCATCGCAACAATCGCCCATTCGTCCCAGAGACGGTGTGCAACCAGCTGAGGGGATTGTGGTCCGTCTCCACGATGAAGTGGCGCCCGTATAGATAGGGTTGCAGACGCTGCAGGGCCCACACTATGGCCAGGCACTCCTTCTCCATCGTGGAATAGGCAACTTCCCTTGGTAACAGCTTCCTGCTCAGGTACAAGACTGGGTGCTCTTGGCTCGCAGAGTCCACCTGGCTGAGCACCGCACCGAGGCCGAAGTCACTGGCGTCGGTCTGTACTACAAACGGCCGCGTGAAGTCGGCTGCCTGTAGCACGGGCGGGCTGGACAGGGCGTCCTTTAGGGCCCGGAAGGCTGTCTCGCAGTCCATTGTCCAATCGACTGCAGAGGGCAGCTTCTTCTTGGTGAGGTCCGTCAAGGGCTTTGCCAGGCTACTATAGCATGGAACAAACCTCCTATAGTACCCAGCGGTCCCCAAGAAGGACATCACCTGCTTCTTGGTCCTGGGGGTGGGCCAGGATGCGATGGCTTCCACTTTCTCAGGCTCGGGCTTCAGTGTTCTCCCACCTACCCGGTGACCGAGGTACTGGACCTCGCTCATGGCCAGCTGACACTTTCCCGGCTTGATGGTCAAACCTGCCCGGTGGATCCGCCTGAGCACCTGTGCTAGATGCTCTAGGTGGTCCTCCCAGGTGGGACTGAAGACGGCAATGTCATCCAGGTACGCGGCCGCGTACCCTTCAAGTCCCTTGAGCAGGGTGTTGACCATCCGCTGGAAAGTGGCAGGGGCATTCCTCATCCCGAATGGCATCACCGTGGACTCGTACAGTCCAAATGGGGTAATAAAGGCAGAGCGTTCCCTGGCCTTGCGAGTCAGGGGGATCTGCCAATATCCCCGGCTCAGATCCATGATGGTCAGGTACTGAGCCCCGGCCAACTGATCGAGCAGGTCATCGATGCGTGGCATTGGGTACGCATCGGCGACCGTGACCGCATTGAGCCCCCTGTAGTCCACGCAGAACCGAGTGGTTCGGTCCTTCTTAGGGACGAGGACTACAGGCGAGGCCCAAGCGCTGTTGGCTGCCTGGATCACCCCCAGCTTCAGCATCTCGTCAATCTCCTGGCGCATGTGTTGCTGCACCTCCAGGGAGACCCGATATGCTGAACGCCGGATCGGGGGATGATCCCCAGTGTCCACGTGATGGACAGCCAAGTCAGTCCTTCCGGGCTGGTTGGTAAACAACCCCCGGAAGGGGTGTAGGGTGGCCCACAGCTGGGACCGTTGGTCCTCCAAGAGCTGGTGGCCAACCTCCACATCCTCAATGGATCCGCCTGCCCTAACCTGGGCTAGCATATCCAAGAGGGTTTCCGCTTCTCCCTCCTCGGGCAGGTTGCACACGGGGAGCGCACATGCCTCCCGCTCATGATGTGCCTTCATCATGTTCACATGGAAGGGCTTCCGCCTTCCACGGGCAGGGTCCAGGGTGACCAGGTACGTCACAGGGTTGAGCTGCTGGTACACGAGGTATGGGCCTTCCCAGGCTGCCTGAAGCTTGTCCTGTGGTACGGGGACCAGTACCCACACCTCTTGACCCACTTGGTAGGTCCTCTCACAAGCGTTCTGGTCGTACCAACGCTTCTGATCGGCCTGGGCTTGAGCCATATTGTCGTGTACCAGTTGCGTCAAGGCCTGCATTTTGTCCCGGAAGCGCATGACATACTCGATAACCGACACTCCAGGGGTGGCCAAATCCCCTTCCCAAGCCTCTTTCACCAGAGCCAGGGGGCCCCGCACACGTCGCCCGTACAGGAGCTCAAACGGTGAGAATCCTGTTGAGGCCTGTGGAACCTCCCGGTAAGCAAATAACAGGTGTGGGAGATACCGCTCCCAGTCACGCCCATGGGAGTCGACCAACATCTTAAGCATCTGCTTTAAGGTGCCATTGAACCGCTCGCACAGGCCATTAGTCTGTGGATGGTACGGGCTGGCCACCAGATGTCGCACCTGGACTTGCTTACAGAGGGCCTCCATCAGCTGGGACATGAATTGGGTCCCCCGGTCAGTGAGCATTTCCTGGGGAAAACCCACTCGGGAGAAAATCTCCAGCAATGCGGTGGCCACCTTGTCAGCCCGAATGGACGACAAGGCCACTGCTTCTGGGTACCGGGTGGCATAGTCCACTACCGTCAGTATGAAGCGTTTCCCGGAGCTACTGGGGATGGCCAGCGGGCCGACCAGATCCACAGCCACCCTCCTGAAAGGCTCATCGATGATTGGCAGAGATACCAGTGGGGCTTTGGGGTGTGGCCCCGCCTTCCCCACTCTCTGACAGGTTTCACACGAACGGCAGTAGGCAGCCACATCGGCCCCCATTTTTGGCCAGTAGAAATGCTGGTTCAACCTGGCCTTGGTCTTAGCGATCCCTAGGTGTCCGGCCATCGGAATCTCATGTGCGATCCGCAACAACTCCGTCCGGAACGGATAGGGTACCACTAACTGTCGGTCCATGCCGTCCTTGGTCCCAGACCACTCGCTCCGGGTCCGAGTCCGAGGGAGGCTGTGCCGCCTGCTCCTTAAGAGCTTTCAGGCTGTCGTCAGCTTCTAACGCTGCCTGAAACCCCTGACTAGATGTGGCCAGAATCGACGAGACTGTCACATCTTCAGTCAGTACCCCGGGACCTGTGTCCTGGCCTCCACCTGACTCGGCTGCCACTTGGTCAGAAGGGGAAGAGCTATCGGACCTCCGGGAGGCCCCTTGGCTTCCAGCACTCCCACTGCGGGTGACAGCGGCCACAGCCGCTGCGACCGTGGGTCGTGCCTGCTCCTCCTCCGTTCCTGACCAAGTCGCCGGTTCAGGCAGACCTACCTGGCTTCCTGACACCCCGGTTGTGGGGGAACCATGCACCGAGATCTTACCTGGGAGCACTTCCGCTCCTGGACCGGCCCCAATCTCACCTGCCTGTTCCCCTCCTGCAGCAACAGAACCCCGCTGTGAAATCTCTGGGGACCCCACATTTGCTGTGGTAGCCCCCACCCCACACACTGGTCCTCCCCCTGCAGCACCCTGCTCTCTGCTTATCCCTGCAGAGGGCAGCAGATCCCAGCTCACAGGCTGGTTACTTGTAGAGGCATTGTCACACCTTTCTCTGACCCCCTCCCCTCCTGTCACAGCTGCAGCTGCGTGTGTGTCTATGGTGTCTGTGCAAGCAGAAATATCAGAGTTCACTCCCTCCTCCCTTACATCATTCATAGATGACACATTAACATTGTCCGGAGGCATGTCAGCACTGGCTGAAGGTTCAGCCCTTGGTTGGGGCCCAAACTGGGAGGTTATCTGCCCCAAATCTGTCCCAAGTAGCACGTTTGCGGGGATCCGATCAGTTACCCCCACCTCCCTCACCCCTCGCCCTGCGCCCCAGTCCACATAAATGTCAGCAACAGGCAGCGCCGGGTCAGTGCCTCCAATCCCGGAGACAGCGAGGGTTTTTCCAGGGATCAAGTCTTGGGGGGACACCATCTCAGGCCGCACCAGAGTCACCTCCGAGGCGCTGTCTCGCAGTCCTATGGTCACAGACCGGCCGACGGTGACAGGTTGGAAGCTGTCCAGGGACCTACCACCACCCCCACCCACACAATACACTTTGGGCGGCCCTTGGGACGGGGACGGAGCCGGGGCCTTGGGACGCTGAGGGCACATGGCCTTGAAGTGTCCAGGTAGGTTGCACTGGTGGCACCGTCTTGGTTCCGCCACGGGCCTGGAGAGAGGAGTTGAGGGGGACACCCCCTGCAGTCTAGGGGCAGGTGGGGCAGTCGCAGAATTCATCTTACCCCCTCTCCAGGTGCTGCTGGTGGCCGCTCTCCTGGCCTCAGGGGCCCGGTTGTTGGTGTAGTCATCGGCAAGGGCAGCTGTAGCCGTGGACCCCTTTGGCTTCTGGTCTCGGATGAACTGGCGGAGATCCTCAGGGCAGTTCCACAAGAGTTGCTCCGTGATGAACAAGTCCAGGATCTCCGGTCCGGTGGAAAGCTGCAGGCCTTGGGTCCAGTGGTCGGCAGCTCGGGCAAGTGCCCGCCGGTGGTCATCCCAGGAGTCCTTTGGTCCCTTCTGTAGGCTCCGGAACTTCTTGCGGTAGGACTCTGGAGTGAGGTTGTACTGTTGGATCAGGGCCCGCTTGATGGTGTCGTAGCCCTGATCTGCCTCAGCAGGCAAGTCCCCAAGGATATCCAGGGCCTTACCCCTTAAACGGGGGGTCAGGTATTTGGCCCACTGGTCCTTGTCCAGATGGTGCTGCAAGCAAGTCCGTTCAAAAGCAGTCAAGAAAGAGTCCAAGTCTCCATCCTTCTCCAGCACTGGGAAGTCCTCAACACGGACCTTTGGAAGTTTGGTGTCTCGAAGGTCACATGTGGCTGATGAGGGCCGGAGCTGAGCTAGCTGCAGCTGGTAGTCACGGTCTGCCTGTCGCTCTCGCTCTTCACGCGCTGCCTGCCGCTCTCGCTCCGCAGCCTCACGCTCTGCGTGCCGCTCCGCAGCCTCAGCGTCACGCGCTGCCTGCCGCTCTGCCCTGCGCTCTGCCAGGAGTTCCTTGTAGCCCTTCTGGTCTCCAGCCTGGAGAAGGGCCATAGCCATTTGAAGAAGGCTATCTGAGCCTCCCAGGCTCGGTGGAATGGCACGTGGTGATCTGCGGCACGCTGCAGAGCTAGGCGATTCACTGTCCCTTTCAGAGCGGAGGGCTGGCATCTGGCTCGTTGAGGAACCTTGGGTGAGCTCCTCCTCATCTTGTCCAGCAGTGCCAGGTTGCGCAATGTCCTCGGCAGAACGGTTTTCTGGCGTCGAGCTCCTGGAGGACTCGTGGGCAACCTCCTCATTGCTGTCCACAGCACCATCCTCCCTCTCTTCGGCTCCTGCCTTAGCATTGGCCAGTTGCATAGCTCTGCTCCTGGTGCCATCAGCCATTCTTGCAGACTTTTGGTCACTGACACAGAACTGACACCTGATGCCTCCACACACCTTACAGTATCTGCACTCTGACACTCTAGTGTTGAGCTAGTCTGAAGACCCCAGCAGCCACAGCTGCTGCAGGCAGTCTTTAGTGTCTGGGAGTATGGGTCTCACACTCACACACACTATTATCTCGATCCCACCGCTATGCCACCAATATGTCACAAACCACCGGGGGGGTCACTCAGAAATCCCCCCGCGCTGGCTACCAGTACGTCACAATCGGGGGGTAACAAGTGGGGGTCACCCCTCCTTTATACCTCCCGACCGACAGACAGAGCACGTGACGCGCTCTCTAGCGCCCCTCTTATAGTCAGGCCAATTATGGAATTGCCCGACAATAAGCAAGGAGGCCGCTATACTACTTATGCCGATTATTGAAGGGTCCCCGGTGAGAGTAAGGTATATATTCCCCCGACCTCCGCGGGCGGAATATATAAAATCTCCCCGAATCTCACTGGCCTCCCCACAACAATCCTTGGCACAATTCGCTGCCACCAACCGATTTACGGTAACTATTAGCCGAACACACAGACGTGGGATTCAAGATCGAGATAACAGAACAGCCCAAGATTAATTATATAATTTAATCAGCCTAAAGCACACTAGAAACTACAATATATACAATAGGGAATCTACAGAATATACATATGTCAGAGTACAGTTACAATCAAAGCATGGGTTACAAACAGGCATACACAGTTCCAGCAGTTACCTTGTTGCGTCTGGCCACAGGGGGGCGCTGTAGACCAGGTTTCTAGGATCCTTCCCACAGATGTTTCCTACACGTGCCCCCAGCGAAAAGAACCCTGGAAAATGGCCGAAGTAGGGTTATCAACCTGGGCAAGTCCAGGTCCCCTCCTACCTTCGTGACCTCAGAGGGAGCACTGCTCCACCCCTGGCTTGAGTTATGGACAATATCCCAACATGGAATATGGGCCATAACTTTGCCTGGGAGCGTCGTAGGCGGACGCCAACGCTCTCATTGTGACAGTTATGAATTTAGCTACAGAACGAGGGGACTCATGACCTGTCTGCCAGTTCCCCATTGGCTGATATCACGCCTGGGGCATTTCCCAATGTCCTGCTCCCATAAAAAGGGTGTGCCGGCATCGTCCGCATGCGGAGACACCATTTTTATGGTTGCCATATTTATCGGAAATATGGCTTGCGAGATATGAACCATTTTTTACTGGAGTCGTTCTGTCTGCTAGTTCCATAGCCTTGCTAATGAGATACAACTCTTGTTACAGGGTGACGGCAGGGAGTCATCCTGTGTCCATTGTTCCCACACCACCTCATCTCCATATCACAGGACATGGCCATGGAGGTGTAAGTGGAACACTGAGAACAAGAAGGGAGGGGGCACTGCCAGGGAGTGATGAGGGATTATGACTGGAGTCATAATTCATCTTCATATCCCGGGATTTGCCTCACAAAGGGCATGAAAAGTATGTACAGAGCTGCAGTGCATTAATGGGCTACCACTCCACCTGGTGCCAAATGTAGAGAGACATTCTACCATAGAATACTTTGATGGTTTCCATTATGCTCTTTTTTTTCTAATAAAGTAACCATAACAGTAACTAGATTGACCCCATTGCACTCATTGGGTCCTTCTGATGCTGTTAGCATTGGTTATATAAAGATCTGAAGACCAAACTTAGATATAAACGAATGCTCTTAGTTAATAGACCATTAATTAGTATGTCCACCCATAAAAATATTATTAAACTTTATTATCAATAATTAAAAAATATAATCAAACACAGAAACACACAATGTGCGTCTCAAGTGTGATTGATACTAGGTAGTAAGGTATTTGAGATCAGTTGTAAGGGATCAATGTGCAGTGATGGAATATACACGGTATATATTACCCAATGTAGGGACTCTGGGGGGGGGGTATTAACTCTCCCTCCACTTGGTCTTACCTAACAATGGGGCTTTAAGCACCCTAGATGTGTGGTGCCCCCATTCCACGACGACTGCCTCTTTTATCCCTAACTACCTTCTAGGATACCCACCACCAACCTCCATGAAGTGCAAAGTGCAGTAACTCTAGCACACATAAACAAACACATCAAAGAAGGTTTTTCATGTTATACAGAATATATATACCCCTCCCTGATGAGTTTCTTGTAACTCAGATGACCAAGAGTAGATTAGCCCTTATGATAATTACCTAAAATGTACAATCAATTAAAAAACAAATCCACAATTCTTTGGGGTACTTTACGGTTTGGTGGTAGTCCTCCTGGGCTACATGGAGAATCCACATATAGGAGTAGCACGTTACCAAAAAGAAGACGGGGGTCCCTGTTACAAAGGATCCCAGTATTATAAGAAGAGGACCTAATCCCTTTCCCAAACGCGTTTCCCCCCACTGATTGTTGGGGTTCATCAGGGGAATCAGATATGGCTATCAGGAGCTCAGTAGCATCCCGATTAGCCAGAAAAAAACGCCACCCCCTCCAGAAGTCCAAGTGTTGAAAAGCGTGCCTGGTCACGTTGTCCCATAAGGCACTGTACCTAAGTCCAGATGCATAATGCGGCAGTCCTGTATGTATTGCCAGCCATGTCTCCAGACCTAAACCTTATTATGTATGTGCCACCCCCGTGTCAGCAGCTGGGCTGCTTGGATCCAGATCCGCGGTGGCTCAACGGGCATCCTGACCTGGGGTCATGCGGCCACTCAAATGAAGGGGGTATTTACAGGGGATTGTGTTTAGAGTTCATGACGCCACTGGTGGTGTGTGCTAAGATGGAGTACCACCGCTGCAGTTGGGAGTACCCTGGGGCGATGGAGTGGGGCAGCCAGGTGTTAGAACCTTCCATGGGTGGGGGAAATGCCCCGGGACTCGGTGATGGGGTCTGGGAGTGCCGTTGGATGCGAAGGGGGTCACTTTCTTACTCAGTCCATAAAGCTGACACCGACAACTGGATAAACCAAAGTTCTGGACACCGCTGCCACTGAGGGGAGCTAGTTTGGGTCCCGTCCCCAATGGTGCTGCCTGTGATCTTTGACCTTCCTCCTGGCACTTAGTTCAGTTCTCTGTTGGTCCCTGTAGTATAGAACTAGTCGGGTTCCGCTCCACAGTGTGGCTAACTGTGGGAGCTTGCTCTCAGGGTTGACGCTTGGTATTTTCTTGACCGCTTTGGTGGAAAGTTCTATCCCCCTCGTTGCACTAGTACCCCGATTTGGGAGCTGGTGGAGAGCGGATCTTGAAGGCTCTGTTCTCGTAGAGTAAATTGTCAGGTTGCCTGAAGCTACTTCCGGACCTAGGGTCCACATACTCCGTCGTGTCCTGGTCCCAGCCCGGTGATTGTACAAGGCCGCCGGCTGTCCTCCTCAACAGTTCCGTGCCCCTTGTCACGATCCCCTGCGACCGTGGGTCGAGCTCCTACTAGGCCCAGACCACCATCTGTTATCTAGTTACTTCCAAGGGGCCCGGCTCCTGACCTCCTCTCTCCTTCACTTCCTACACTTCACTGACCTACTCCTGACACTCCTGACCTCCCCTTACCAATCCCCCAAGTGGGTGACCCTATTCCACTCAGGCCGTCCACTGGTGTGTCTGGTGGGTGTGTGCAGAATGTACCTAGGATTTTTTACCTAGGATTTTATTGGCTGATTTAGGCAACACCATGCAGTTGGGGACCCTAAACCAAGGAGGAGGTGGATATTGCACGAGAGGGCAGATTGCACAATACCCTGTGATGGCCAGATAGTCCAGTGGCATCACAGGTATCTCTGGGGCATCATGAAACGGAAGGTGAAGGAGCGCAAGTGAGAGGGACTGCAACATGCAACAAAGTAACTCAAGATGAATGCAAACCGACTGCTTGCACTCTGTAGGTAGTTAGAGCTATCACCAGCACTGACTAGAAGGGAATGAGAGAATTTACGGACACAAAGGGAAGTGCTAATGAAACAGCTGAAAGGGTGAGGAATGCTGCAGGGTCCTAAAGGGAAAGTGATAAACCCCAAGCAGAGGAGATACATGTACCGCCCCGCGGGCTCGGCTGCGACTGCCGAGCCGCTCGGATCCGTGCTCGCACTGCGAGTGGTGGCTCGAGCCTCTCACTGACCCGGGGGTCACGTCGCTCTGCAAGGGAGTTGGCGCTACACACGGGGATTTGGGTGTTTGGTTTGAAAGGATAGTTCGTGACGCCACCCACGGGTTGTGGTGATTATAGACACCACCGCTGCGGTGAAGGTGTGGGGGCCCCCGGGAGCGATGTAGTAGTACAGCTAGGTGTTAACCCCTTCGTGGGTAGGAGATGTTGGTCCCGGGGTCCGTGGGCCAGGGGCCCGGGTGCAGGGTGTAGTGTTGCGGTGCAGCAGGGCGCGGTGCCGGATGGCACTGGTGTACTCACTCTGACACAAGACACTGGAGTCACTGGTAAACCAAACAGAGTGATGAACGGGGCCGGCTGCAGCTTTTCCCAGATTAGGTTGGTAATGTCCGCTTTTCTCCTGCACCTCTGCATGTGAATCTTGACTCCTGTGCCTAGGCACCGGTAGTCCGCTCCCCGACGTGTACCTGTTGAAGGAGCCCGTTTGCCCGCAGACGCTGGGCCTTTGGATCTCTTGCCCTTGGCGGTGGCACTTATCCAGAATGGTTGGACTGTTGCCTTCAATCGGGACTTAGGTGGGAATGAACCCCTGAGGTCCAGACCACAATCAGTTAATTTGACTATGGTGGTGGCTTCTAGCCTAGTTCGGGGTCTGAGTACCCTGCCCGGTGCTCCGGTATCCAGTTGGCTCCCCGGTTCGGTTCCGGCGGGCCACTACCCTGTCCCGGTCCCTTACGGTTCCACCGGTCGTCTTCCCGGTCTCCTGCAGGCGGCGACTACCGTCTGCCTCCTTGCCAATGGTGACTGGGCTCCAGCCCAGCCACCGGAGTAGTCTCTGGGCAGCCTGGACACAGAGCTAGACTACAACCAACTGTTTTCCCACCTCCAGGCCTGTGAACTCCTCAGTGGGTGGAGCCAACTGCCTGGCTCCACCCCCCCTGGTGTGGAAATCAAACCTGGAGGGTAGTGACAAGGCTTTAAGTTTGACTGATGTTACATAACATAACTACCTGGGACGACCTGGATAGTCCAGGGCGTCACATACACAATAAACCATATACACCAAGCTGGAATAAAAGAAGGTCATGGAGTAGTTTGTGCAGCAAAACACTATGACCTTCTATAGCTGGACACCACTGGACTGTATGTCACCCATGACACATGTGGTGCCCCTGACCTGGTCAGGCACCACTGAGTACTGCACCCATGCTGGGGACAGTACAATACAGGTAATCCAGAAGGCTGACCGAGGTGTGACTACACAGGCGCATAGTGATCAGGTCTCACACATGTACCTTTGAGAGGACCCCTGGGGATCCCAGGAGGGGGCGAAGCCTCCATCTCCACTCGAGGGGTGGAGGGGGCGAAGCCTCCATCTCCATTCAAGGGGTGTGGTAGAGAGCCTGGTTGCTAGGTGACGTAGGCAAGAATAGGAGAGGAGGAGCAGTGAGCCAGTTTAGTGTGCAGCTCAGGGAAAGCAGACGTGAGGAGCAGACCCTGGGGCTGTTGCAGTCTAACAGCGTCCGCGCAGTGACTACCGACGGGGGAGAACGGTCACCTGGGAGTGCTGCCCGAAATCCACACACAGCTAAAGAGAGAGCAACGGAGTGGAAAGTAAGGAGACTGTCAGGGAGAACCAGGCCCAAACGGGTAGCAGGTCCCAGTGCAGGGATAGATTCACCTTTCCTTTGCCAAACCTGCATGAGGGGGCATTTTACACCCCCAAGACAACACCACAGAGTCCGCAGCCACGTAGCCAAAGTTAGGGCCCATAGCTCACAGGAGGCAAGCAGCCGGAGTGACCTGGTCCAGGCTACAAGCAAACGGGCCAAAAAGAAGGGGAGAGAGGCACCAGCAACTTCCCTGGGCGACCCCAGCAGGGCTTCAAGCAGGGGTTACCCCAAAACACAACGGGCTAAGGAAGGCGAGTTGGTAGCCACCCTCATAAGTCAGCCTGAAGGACACCTGGTCCCAGCCTGGTTCATCCCAGCTACGCCCGGGTTACTCACCCTGCCACCATCAGTGAGTAAAATCCCTGAAAGACATCCTGCTTGTGCGTGTGAGTCATTCTGCGACTTGTAGTTCCACACACCTACCCGGGACCCTGGGGCATGCCTCACTCTCAGGAGGCTATTACAACTGACTGCACCTACCATCAGCCCCAGGCACCCCTAACCTGCAGTGGCGGTCCCCACTGACCGCAATTCTGAGAGTGGCGTCACGACAATCAAATTAGAGGATTTCCTACCTGTGATGAGATCCAGCCGAGTGGAGTCCCTGAAGGTAATGCACCGCTGCACCGACACCGAGCCTCGGGGCCCCACACACACCTGTGACAAGTCATATGCAGAATAATCAGGACCTCTCTGTCTAGCGGGTGAAGAGGAATCTAGATGGAATAGAGTAATAGCCAATTATGAAAACTGGTCCTCTTCCAACTTTAGTGACCTTATTGGCTGACATTTGGATACTGTATTAAAGTCAGTAGCAAGAAGCACAGGCGGGACAGATTTAGAGATACCTAGAGAAGTAGTCAGGCTAATACTGGCTCAGCAATCTAAATTGGGCCACAATATGGCATAACAAGAGGGTGAGGACCAGGGGAGGACATATCATTGGTGCAACCTGTGCAAATGCACACGGGCCCAAGAGATAAGGGGACGTACGTCTACCTACAAAGAAGGTAGAATTGTGCATTATGATGAACTCTTGGGCTGCAAAGGATCTTGCACAGGGACCCTTTTCTGTCTGTGTCTGCCAGTGATGAAGACTAATAAGAGCCAGGAAGAGGAAGTCCTGAATTATGCCAACTATGAGTTTTCATTGGAACAGAGGGTGTGAGTGAGAAGAGTGTGCCACAGTAATGAATGGTGTGCTGTGAGAGAAAGAAGAGTTCAGGCGGTGTCACCAACTAGTGCACATAATTAATAGTGATATCAGATTCTTTGTAAAGAATAGAACAATAGAGAACAATAGCATTCCAAGTATTAGTACCTCCAGATTGGAAGAATTTGCAAATAAACTTCTGTTGCTTTCAAGTACATCCTCAGGTCTGCGTCTTGTTGGGGAGGCCAGAACTCTCCAGCTACTATGCGGTATCAGTTAATAGGTCTTCTCACCTACACGAAACTATTATATTTTGCACAGCTGAATAGGAAATGTCATGAAGGAGCAGAAGCTGACAGTAGTATAAAATTTTAAGACGTGTCTGCTGTAGTTTGTTATAGCCAAAATGGGCAAAACTAAAAAGTAAAACTATGAGTAAGTTTCATTATCAGTAGAGGTGAATTCTTCTTAAATAATTGACCGTGAACTCCATTTGTTATTGTTTTTATGTACACACATCACCATCAACTTTTTATCTTTATAAACTTTTTTAATGAATATTAAAAGAGTCGACTAACTTATCTTCATAGTTGCATATGTGATGGGAAAATGATATATTGTTACATACTAATACAATATATGGGCTGATCTGTCCCTATGACTTAATTTGTATACGAAGCCCACTTATTAAACAACTTAAAGGGAACCTGTCAGGACCCATATACCTTGCAACCTTCAAGCAGGGTGATGTGTGGCTTAAAAATCCCTTCCTACACATCTCTGTGTTGTAATACTGTGTAAAATGAATGAATATATATATATATATATATATATATATATATATATATATATATATAAAAAAAAGTTTTACAACTTACGTGTTCCCTATGAGCAGAGGAACTAGTCCCCAGGGTGTCACTTCGGCCCGTCTAATTTGCCTTCTTTCCGTGGTGTGATACCATGGATTTACATGAGCGATGTCTCTGTCAGTTGCTGGAGATCCCGCACGTGCGCACTTCTCATTCGCGCAGCCTTCTTAGCCGGGTGCTTGCTTGGTGGCTTCACAAGTGCACTGTGCATGATCTGAAGGCTCCTACTGTTCCAACCATGTGCAGAGCTATCTAAAGTCTAAAGGGGGCTTTACACGGTAGCGATATCGCTATCAATTTGTAGCGATAGCGAGCGTGTAAGTACCCGCCCCCGTCGCACATGCGATTGTTTGTGATCGCTGCCGTAGCGAACATTATCACTACGGCAGCGTCACACGTACTTACCTGGTCGGCGGTGTCGCCGTGACTGCCGAACAATCCCTCCTTCAAGGGGGAGGGACGTTCGGCATCACAGCGACGTCACCGCAACATCACTAAGCGGCCGGCCAATCAAAGCGGAGGGGCGGAGATGAGCAGGACGTAACATCCCGCCCACCTCCTTCCTTCTGCATTGTGGCCGGCGGCAGGTAAGGAGGTGGTCCTCGCTCCTGCGGTGTCACACATAGCGATGTGTGCTGCCGCATGAGCGATGAACCACCGGTATAAACAACCCTTACCGATTTTTGAGTTTGGGACGACCTCTCCATGGTGAACGATTTTCACCATTTTTGAGGTCGCTTAAGGTCGCTGGTCAGTGTCACACGCTGCAATATCGTTAATGACTCCGGATGTGCGTCACTAACAACTTGACCCCGACGACAAAACATTAATGATATCGTAGCGTGTAAAGCCCATTAAGAGTATAAAGCTGGCAAGCAAGCACCCAGTTGAGAAGGCTGCGTGAATGAGAAGCGCGCACGTACGGGATCTCCAGGAGCTGATGGTGACGTCGCTCATGTACCGTAAATCCATGGTATCACACCACGGGCAGAAGGCAAACTAGACGGGGCGAAGCAACACTCTGGGGACTATGGGGAGATAAGGTATGCACACCAGTAACTATGTAAGGGGAATACATGAAATAGCAGAAACTGCTGTGTGAATACTGACTTGAAAAATCCAATAGCTATATGTAAGAGTGAAAATGTGAAAAATGGAACCTGCATTACTGCCATGAACATATGAATCAAGAGAAATTTAGCTACTGAATTGATCAATGCAATAGAGCCCCAACACTACGCCAAAGTATTTCTCTACGTTGGGGTCCCTAGCTTGTGTGTGTCCTCTCATGCAGTTAAAAAACTTACCGTGTATGGGAAGCTGAGACCCAGGCTATTTATGCGTATGATATGGATTGGCAATAGGTGTGGTTGGGGAGGGTTCACAAACGAAAAACTACTAACAATAAGGAATAACGTTTGGAACACCATTCTAAGTCTGAACTGGGTGCAAAAACCTAAAAAAAACCCGACGACAAAACATTAACGATATCGTAGCGTGTAAAGCCCCTTAAGAGTATAAAGCTGGCAAGCAAGCACCCAGTTGAGAAGGCTGCGTGAATGAGAAGCGCGCACGTACGGGATCTCCAGGAGCTGATGGTGACGTCGCTCATGTACCGTAAATCCATGGTATCACACCACGGGCAGAAGGCAAACTAGACGGGGCGAAGCAACACTCTGGGGACTAGCCCCTGCTCATTTACATAGGGAACACAAGAGTTATAAAACTTTTTTTATAAATTAATTTTACGCAATATTACAACAAAGGGATGGGTAGGAAGAGGTTTTTAGGCCAAATATCACACTCCTTGTAGGTTACAAGTCGTATAGGACCTGACAGGGTTCCCGTTAATGTGTTACTGTGTTTCCCTGAAAATAAGACCTACCCCAAAATAAGAAATAGCATGACTTCACATAATTTTTGGAGTATGCTTGAAATATAAACCCTATTCTAAAAATAAGCCCTAGTTACAGTCAGGGCCGGCAATAGGGGGAGTCAAACTTCACAATTTATCAGAGCCCCACTCTCTTAGAGACCCCAGCAGTAATATTACGAGGTTCAGATTGTTTCAGGGCCTTTGATGACTTTACAGTCATATGACCAAAGGTCTTAATTGCAGAAGTTTAAAAGAACTAAACAGGAGACAGGTGGGTATGCAGGACTGGCATTAGAGGGAAGGGGGAGCAAACTTGGAAATTTCACAGGGCCCCCACTCTCCTAGGGTCCCATTATTTATATCATGATAACACTGCTTTGTGACATCACATCATGTGACTAGATTGTCACCAAAAAGTCTCCTAATTGCAGGAGTCTAAAGCTGAAGAGGAGACAGGCTAGTATGTACAGTATGTGTGTGTAGCCTGGTCGTCGCCCCAGAGACATCAATCCACCTTCAGGGACGCCACAGGGTTTTCTTTTGGGCTATTTGGAAACAGGTATATCGGTTTTGAATATATAAGACGTGACGCCACTCACGGTTTGCGGTCAGGGGTATGGATGACCGCCACTGCAGATTTAACGAGCATCTGGGGCTGATGGGATCTGCAGTCGGATGGTGTGGCCTCCCATGAGTGAGGCTGGCCCCAGGGGCTCGGGTGTGTAGGGTAGTGGGTCCAGGAATAATCCAGTCAGAGTCCAAAATGTCTTTCAACTGATCTTTACTCACTTTAGTTGTTTCTGTGAGGTGCCCGGGCGATGCTGAGATTAACCAGGTTGAAACTGGGAGCTCCTTCAGGCCAGTCTAAGGGTAACCATTAACTCGCCTTCCTTGCACTTCTCTGTTCGGATAACCCCCGACTTGAAGTACCGTGGGGTTCATCCAGGGAGTCGCTACTGCCTTTTCTCCCCTTTTTGACCCGTTTGCCGGCAGCGTGGACCAAGTGAGATGGCTCCAGGCTCGATCCCCTTATGGCCCCCCTCGTTGCTGCTGAGGCTTGGACTTTAGATGGTTGGTGAGGGACTTGTAGTTCCCCTCACTGGCAGGTTTAGCAGATCAATAAATGGACGTCTACTCTAGGGACTTGTTCCCCGTGCATGCCTAGTTACCAGGAGTCCCCGTACTCGACTGACTCTCTTTTTTTGTCTTTCTGACTGACTGGTATCCGTTCTCCCCCGCTAACGGCTACTTCGCGCGCGCAGGGTGGCCTAGTGGCCACACGCTTCTCCCTTAGCAACTCCCGCACTCACCACTATCAGACTGGCTCGCTGCACTCCTTTCCTGACAGCCTCTGCACTTTAGCTCCCAGCCCCTCCACTACACCCTTGATGAGATGTGGAGGCAAGCCCCCTCTTGAGTCTACCCAAGGGTCCCCTCTCAAGGTGTGGGAGACCTGGTTGCTATGTGTCTGTGCGTACCTATTCCAGCCTTTAGGATTACCTGGAAGTACTGCCCCAGCATGGGTGCAGTACTCAGTGGTGCCTGACCAGGTCAGGGGCGCCACATGTGCAGTGTGTGTGTGGATGGATGGATAGACAGATAAATAGATGATAGATAAAAGATAGATAGATAGATGTCCCATAATGTGATATGATTATACTGTATTTAAATAAATGTTGATATTTTTTGTTCAAGTACAAATGTGGATTGTTGTTCATGGAAAAAAATAAGACATCCCCTGAAAATAAGCCCTAGACCAGCTTTCGGAAGACAAAAATAATATAAGACGTTGTCTTATTTTCGGGGAATATGAAAGACACTGCACTCTCATAAAGATAGGAAAGAAAAAATATCAACAGATTCGTTTTTTTGTCAAAACATTTTTTTTTATATTTTATTTGTAGACAGACAATTTACACTCAGTTGGTGAAAAAGTGATTTTTCAGGTTCTGTATGTACAGAAAAAGAGAGGGGGGGTGGGTTTGTTCTAGAGGAACACCACTTAAATTTTTTTTCTCTTTTATTGATAGTCACAGAGGACAAGTCCTTATTAGTGTTTATGTAAAATTTCTCAATGCAAGTATTCTGGGGCTGTTTTGCACGGTTTACCATGAATTTTTTTACTTGTGGTCCCTTGAATGTTAGTATGCTCAATTCTGCAGGTGCCGTGGTAGTATAGAAGTCCGTGCAGGTTGTATCATCAAGGGTAATCATAAAGTATGAGTTCTTGTTAGTGTTTTCATGGAATTCTATTATGCCCTTGCTTGTGAAAACCAAAAGCAGTTTTATGGCTTGCAGACCCTTGGGGCTGTGGTGCACAGCTAGAGTCGCGTGCTGTAAGAGGTTATACACACCAATAGGGAACTTGCTATCTTCTGTACATTCTTCATTCAGTATAAGTGCATGGAAGTGGATAGTGGATTTCTCTGATCGTCCCTCTTCCCAGACTGTGGCTAAATGCATTTAGCCACAGTCTGGGAAGACGGCTGATCAGAGAAATGTGCACCACAGTCCCAAGGGTCCCACAGTCCCTCTTTTTCTCTACATACAGAACCTGAAAAATCACTTTTTCACCAACTGAGTGTAAATTGGCGTGAAGAAGGCCTACATTAGGGCCGAAACGTCCCCTTTCACTCAGTCTGTCTACAAATAAAATATAAAAAAAAAATTTTTGACAAAAAAACAAATCTGTTGATATTTTTTCTTTCCTATCTTTATGAGAGTGCAGTGTCTTTCATATACCCTGTAGTCTGGAGCTCGGTCCCCTCACTAGCACCTCAATCCCCCCTACTCTGGCAGAGTGCACACCATATATTCTAAACTTATTTTCGGGGAGACACGATATCCTATTCCCTCATATGTTTTTCTTACTTTTTCAGATGATGTATATGATGCGCAGCTGCCTTATGTTATTTTTTAAGTAGACCCAGATTACATCACTAAATGTATTCAGATATCTCCAATAGCTTACAACAAATTATCACGCAATTATTGCCATAACAGCATGTAAAAAATCAGTTTGCGGGCTCAGAGTAAAAAAAAACGTCTTATAATTTTAGCATTGATGGATATAAACCTTACTAAACAATCAGCAAAACGATGATGTCTGCTGTGACATTTGAGGGGTTAATTCTAAATGGACGGACCAGCGGGACGCCATCAAGTAGTTTGAAACTGTCTTCTCTTCAATTTTTATTTCAGACGCACTAATGAGTCACTTTAATCTTTATTACGAGCTCATGCTGGGCATAAATCTATTTCTTTTCATGCAGTAATGCCTTGTCCCCTTACGCCACAAAATCTGAATATGTGTTAGCTCGGGCTACGTTTTGTGCAATTGCTTGTAGGATTGTAAAAACCGTGGTAAAGTACAAAGACACAAAGGTGACATGGGGATATTTACGCAAATTAGGAAAATTATCTTTGTGAACAAAATAATTGTTGTAACAAAATTCTATACTACATTAGCTTACGATTAGTGCTAATTATAGGGCTATCTCTGACATAATGTGAGCTGGCCATACAATGGTCAATCCTGCTGACCAACCAATGCAACAGGTTTAACATCCTAAGTGACCAGACTTGTTATGGAGTGGAATGGTTCAAAGCATCTACTGGGGCCATTGATACCAAACAGCGACGCTAAAAGTGTTCCATCTATAATTATTACCCAAGATTTGTATAATTATTGTTATATTTGTTGCATGTTATACATTTTTTCTTTTCATGGTTGCAGAATTTTTAATAACAGTTTAGAAAACGCCTTTATCAATTCATATACTGTATTTTAGGGTTTGCTCTCATCGTATTAATACACTGAGTGCACTGTGAGGAAAAAATCGCTTTGCACTTGCTCCAATGTTAAAGGGAACCTGTCACCAGTTTTTTGCTTTATAAGTTGCGGCAACCACTAGTGGGGCTCTTATATACAGCATTTTAACATGCTGGATATAAGAGCCCAGGCCGCTGTGTAGAAGGTAAAAATCACTTTATAATACTCACCTAAACTGGTCGCTGCGGTGGATGTGGGTCAAATGGGTGTCTTCGTCCTCCGGTGCCGGCACCGCCTCTTTCGGCCATCTTTGTCGCCGCCTCTGTCGTCCTTCTGAAGCCGCGGTGCATGACGCGTCTGACATCATACACACTCGCCGGCATTCAGGTCCTGATAAGGCGCACTTTGATCTGCCCTGAGCAGGGCAGATCAAATTATTGTAGTGCGCATGCGCAGGATCGGCAAGTGTGTATGATGTAGACGCGTCATGCACCACAGCTTCAAAAGGAGGACGAAGATGGCCTAAAGAGGAGGCGCTGGCACCGGAGGACGAAGACGCCCATTTGAGTCACATCCACTGCAGCGCGACCATTAGGTGAGTATTATAAAGGGTTTTTTATGTTCTACACAGCGGTCTGGGCTCTTATATACAGCATGTTAGAATGATGTATATAAGAGCTCACTGGTGGTGGCCGTAGTTTATAAAGCAAAAAACTGGTGACAGGTTCCCTTTAATCAATGAGTGTTCATCTGCGAGGCTTGTGGACACTGAGGCCTTCCGCAACCTGGTGGCGGCAGCAGTTCCACAATACTCGGTCCCCAGCCGCTGCTTTTTCTCCCAGTGTGCCTTCCCTGCCTTACATAAGGACATGTCTCATAATATCACCCGTGCCTTGACCAAGGCAGTTACAGGGAAGATCCACTTAATTACCAACACATGGACAAGTGATTGTGGACAGGAACACTACATTTCCCTGACGGCTCAATGGGTGGACCTTGTGGAGGCCGGGACCGAGCCAAACCCGGGAACAGCTCACATGTTACCAACACCTAGGATTCAGGGTGCTAGTTCCATCAGGGTTTCCGCCACCTCTTACACAAATTCAAATTCAAATTCAAATTCAAATATGCTTTATTGGCAGGACCAAAATACAGTTAGTGTTGCCAAAGCAAGAGTAATACAGTAAGTAAGGTGGGAGGGGATCAGGGTTATGGGGAGTTGGGAGGCACAATTTGGGCTCTGACAGTCCATTTAGGGGTCTTAGGTTCCCCTCAGCTTATGACATGTGGTGACATATTGGGCGGCGATCTCCACCATTGATTCCTCTTCCCCCAGTAGGTTGCGGAGTTTCATGTCCTCATCCATGGATGGAAAGCCCGGGCTATGGGTGGTAAATTTCTGGAAGTGGGAGGCCCTCACTGCTGAGTATTTGTCACAGTGCAGTAGGAAATGCGTCTCGTCCTCCAGAGCCCCCTGCTGGCAGTGCTGGCACAGTCTGTTCTCTCGCGGCTTGTATGTCTGTCGGTGCCGCCCTGTTTCCACCTCTAGGCTGTGGGCACTCAGTCTGTACAGACTCAGGGTCTGCCTGTCTTTGGGGTGGCGTAGCCTTTCCAGATATGGGGCCAGAGTGTAGTCCCTCCGCAGTGACCGGTAGATGGTGAGTTTCTGGGAGTTCTCTAATTCACTCTTCCAGTCCTCTATGTATTGCATCTTGCGGCTCTCTGAGATCTCTTTTATTTGGGCTTTTGTCAGGGTGTGTTGCTGACTTTGGTTGCCGCAGTTCTTGGCTTGCTCTGGGCTCCGGCTCAGCAGGGCTTTATGATGGTAGGAGCTGGGGTTGCTGTTCTGTATGTGCGCCTGGTGTGATAGCGCCCTCTTGTGTATAGTGAACCATAAGGGGAATCGGCCCAGCTCTGCCCGACAGGCTATGTTTGAGGTGCTGCGATGGACTTGGAGGAGATATTTACAGAACTCCATGTGGAAGACTTCGGTAGGGCTGGAATCCCACTTTGTGTGGTCTGGGTAGGTCACTGGGCCCCATACCTCGCTGCCATATAACAGTATAGGGGTGATGACGCTGTCAAATATCTTGAGCCAGACTCTCACAGGTGGTTTGAGGTGGTACAGTTGTCTTCTGATGGCATAGAAGGTTCTGCATGCTTTTCCTTTCAGGGCTTCTGCTGCTTGCTTGAGGCTCCCGTTATTGCTTAGCTCCAGACCGAGGTAGGTATAGCTGCTGGTTTTCTCCAGCGTGGAGCCATTTAATGTGAAGGAGGGAGTGTTTATTTTGTTCTGGTTCCTCTTCTGAAACACCATGACTTTGGTCTTCTTTTGGTTGATGGGAAGCGCCCATGTGGTGCTGAATGTTTCCAGCACTGCCAGGCTATCTTGGAGGCCTTTCTCGGTTGGGGAGAGTAGCAGGAGGTCATCTGCGTACAGCAGGAACTTCACCTCTTGGTCATGCAGACTGAGGCCTGGAGTGGGGGAGGACTCTAGGGCTGCTGCTAGTCCATTTATATAGATGTTGAATAGAGTTGGACTCAGGCTGCAGCCCTGTCTGACCCCACGGCCCTGTCGGAAGAAAGCCGTCCTCTTTCCGTTCACCTTCACGCTGCACCGGTTCTCAGTGTATGAGCTCTTGATCACGTCGTAGGTTCTGCCACCTATTCCGCTCTCCAGAAGTTTCAGGAACAGGCCTGGATGCCACACTGAGTCAAAGGCCTTTTTGAAGTCCACGAAACATGCAAATATTTTCCCCTGTTTTTTGTCGTGGACGTGGGTCTTGATGAGGCTTTGCAGGGTGTAAATGTGGTCCGTGGTGCGGTGGTTTGGCATGAACCCAGCTTGGCTTCTGCTGAGGACATCACCCTGGGTGAGGAAGGCGATAATCCTTTTATTAATGATGCTGTTAAACAGTTTTCCCAGAATACTGTTGACACAGATCCCTCTGTAGTTTGCTGGGTCATATCGGTCTCCATTCTTGTAGATGGGCGTTATGAGACCTTGATTCCAGCTCTTTGGGAAGTAGCCGGCACTCAGGACGTGGGTGAATAGTTTTGCCAGTGCTGCATGTATTTCTGGGGAACTGCATTTGATCATCTCTGGCAGGATGCCATCACTGCCCGCGGCCTTCTACACTAGCTCTTGCACCCTCTCCTCATCATCATCCTCCATCTCCGAATTGTCGCCTATATCATTGGCAAGCTGACTGCAGCACTGTCTCGAAACCAATTTCTTTAGGTGACAAACAGCACACCACTGCAGAGTTATTGAAAGGTCTAATAGACCAGGCAGATCTATGGCTGAACCTACAACCAGGTATGGTCGTGTGTGATAATGGCCTTAACCTGGTGGGAGCTCTGAAGGGTGGCAAGCTCTTACACATATCTTGCTTGGTCCTTGTGCTTAACTTAGTGGCTTAGTGGTTGCTGAAAACCTAACTAGATTTGTCTGAGCTACATGTGAAGGTACACCTTGTGTAGGCTCATTTCCACAAGACAGCTACTGCTGCCGCCAGTCTTGCAATGCTGCAGCGGTACTTTCAAATGCCAGCTCACTGACTGGTGTTCTATCATGATTAAGAGATGACCTAAAAATGCAAAATGTACGTCGAGGTCTATTCACTGCAGAATTCTCTGGCACCATTGGATCCACTTCTGAGACGGACTACTTGCACTTTATAGCACTTAGCACTTTATTGGTATGTATTATACATTCTGAAATCCCTGGACTTGACCATTTATCTAGACATTATTCCCATTACAAGAGTATTACTGTTTACAAGGGATTCAGACCTCTCAAGTGCTTTTGTCCTCCTCGTAGTGTGTTGCCTGGATGCTTGTACCCATTACATTTTCCCGTGCATTGTATTCTATATGTATTGTCTGTGATTGTCTAGGTCAGTCCTTTGGGACTTTCTATGCTATTGTTCCAATAAAGTTTGCATTTGTTATTGACGTTATAACTCCTTATCCTCCTGGTTTAAGAACAGAGTGGGCATGGATGTGTGACATCTGTGAGGTTCTCCAAAACTTTGAGGAATCAACCAAGGTGGAGAATGGCGGATGATGCCATAATCAGTGTAACCATCCGACTTCTGTGTCTACTCAAAGGTTCGCTGCTCACAATTAATGAGGAAACTTTGCAAGTAGAGAAGGAGGAAGAAAGTACGCGGGGTGATACTACCCAGCCCAGCATCTTCTCAGCGTGGATTGGGTGATAATGAGGAGGCTGAAGAGGAGGAACAGGAGATGGTTGCCTGGGCTACAGAGGATATTACCCACACCAGCTTCATCCTGTCTGCTCAGTGTGGATGGCCAAAAGAGGAGGAGCAGGAGGAGGAGAGGGAGGTGGGTAGGGAGGAGTAGATGGAGAGTTGTTCTACTGGTGGGGACAGGAAAGTCTTCCCAGTTGGGAGTCTAGCACACATGACTAACTTTATGTCCCGCTGGCTTTCACATGACCCTCCTGTTATATGTATTTTGGCCAATAATACTTACTGCTTGTTCACCATTCTTGACCTATGCTTCAATTAAAACTTTCCATCACAATTTCCTGCAGCGGAGAGGGCTATCAACATAGTGCAATGTGCAATACCAGAAGGCCCTAGTTGAATAATTAGTCAAAAATATTCAATCTGACTATTTGTTCCTTGCAAACAAGGAGCAGAGAAAAGGGAGACAGACACCAGGTCCAACAGAGGCAAGGGAGCACTATCAAAGGTCTGGGACAGTTTCATTAGACCCTCCCGGTACACAGGCCCTGATGCGCAGGGTACTCTGACAAGTATGGAAAGGTTTTGGAAGATGGTTAAGGAGTACTTAGCCGACCGTACGAGTGTCCTTTGTGCCGTACGACTATTTGGCACTCAAGCTGGACACATGGCATCCACTGCACCTCTTCACCTTGTTTGTGCTGGCTTGCCCTGCTGCTAGCGTTTCATCCAAGCAGGTTTTAAGTGCTGCTGGGGGCATAATAACTGATAAGCACGTCCACCTATCAGTTATTATGCATATATACAGTGCCTTGCGAAAGTATTCGGCCCCCTTGAATTTTTCAACCTTTTCCCACATTTCAGGCTTTAAACATAAAAATAAAAAAAAATAATTTTATGGTGAAGAATCAACAACAAGAGGGACACAATTGTGAAGTTGAACAAAATTTATTTCTTATTTTAAACTTTTGTAAAAAATAATAAACTGAATATTGGGCCGTGCAATATTATTCGTCTCTTTTACTTTCAGTGCAGCAAACTCACTCCAGAAGTTCATTGAGGATCTCTGAATGATCCAATGTTGTCCTAAATGACTGATGATGATATACAGTTAGGTCCAGAAATATTTGGACAGTGACACAAGTTTTGTTATTTTAGCTGTTTACAAAAACATGTTCAGAAATACAATTATATATATAATATGGGCTGAAAGTGCACACTCCCAGCTGCAATATGAGAGTTTTCACATCCAAATCGGAGAAAGGGTTTAGGAATCATAGCTCTGTAATGCATAGCCTCCTCTTTTTCAAGGGACCAAAAGTAATTGGACAAGGGACTCTAAGGGCTGCAATTAACTCTGAAGGCGTCTCCCTCGTTAACCTGTAATCAATGAAGTAGTTAAAAGGTCTGGGGTTGATTACAGGTGTGTGGTTTTGCATTTGGAAGCTGTTGCTGTGACCAGACAACATGCGGTCTAAGGAACTCTCAATTGAGGTGAAGCAGAACATCCTGAGGCTGAAAAAAAAGAAAAAATCCATCAGAGAGATAGCAGACATGCTTGGAGTAGCAAAATCAACAGTCGGGTACATTCTGAGAAAAAAGGAATTGACTGGTGAGCTTGGGAACTCAAAAAGGCCTGGGCGTCCACGGATGACAACAGTGGTGGATGATCGCCGCATACTTTCTTTGGTGAAGAAGAACCCGTTCACAACATCAACTGAAGTCCAGAACACTCTCAGTGAAGTAGGTGTATCTGTCTCTAAGTCAACAGTAAAGAGAAGACTCCATGAAAGTAAATACAAAGGGTTCACATCTAGATGCAAACCATTCATCAATTCCAAAAATAGACAGGCCAGAGTTAAATTTGCTGAAAAACACCTCATGAAGCCAGCTCAGTTCTGGAAAAGTATTCTATGGACAGATGAGACCAAGATCAACCTGTACCAGAATGATGGGAAGAAAAAAGTTTGGAGAAGAAAGGGAACGGCACATGATCCAAGGCACACCACATCCTCTGTAAAACATGGTGGAGGCAACGTGATGGCATGGGCATGCATGGCTTTCAATGGCACTAGGTCACTTGTGTTTATTGATGACATAACAGCAGACAAGAGTAGCCGGATGAATTCTGAAGTGTACCGGGATATACTTTCAGCCCAGATTCAGCCAAATGCCGCAAAGTTGATCGGACGGCGCTTCATAGTACAGATGGACAATGACCCCAAGCATACAGCCAAAGCTACCCAGGAGTTCATGAGTGCAAAAAAGTGGAACATTCTACAATGGCCAAGTCAATCACCAGATCTTAACCCAATTGAGCATGCATTTCACTTGCTCAAATCCAGACTTAAGACGGAAAGACCCACAAACAAGCAAGACCTGAAGGCTGCGGCTGTAAAGGCCTGGCAAAGCATTAAGAAGGAGGAAACCCAGCGTTTGGTGATGTCCATGGGTTCCAGACTTAAGGCAGTGATTGCCTCCAAAGGATTCGCAACAAAATATTGAAACTAAAAAATTTTTTTTGGGTTTGGTTTATTTGTCCAATTACTTTTGACCTCCTAAAATGTGGAGTGTTTGTAAAGAAATGTGTACAATTCCTACAATTTCTATCAGATATTTTTGTTCAAACCTTCAAATTAAACGTTACAATCTGCACTTGAATTCTGTTGTAGAGGTTTCATTTCAAATCCAATGTGGTGGCATGCAGAGCCCAACTCGCCAAAATTGTGTCACTGTCCAAATATTTCTGGACCTAACTGTATATAAGCCACCTGTGTGTAATCAAGTCTCTGTATAAATGCACCTGCTCTGTGATAGTCTCAATGTTCTGTTTAAAGCACAGAGAGCATCATGAAGACCAAGGAACACAACAGGCAGGTCCGTGATACTGTTGTGGAGAAGGTTAAAGCTGGATTTGGTTCCTTTAAGCATCCCAAGAAGCACTGTACAAGCGATCATATTGAGATTGAAGGAGTATCATACCACTGCAAATCTACCAAGACCCGGCCGTCCCTCAAAAATTTAATCTCAAACAAGGAGAAGACTGATCAGAGATGTAGCCAAGAGGCCCATGATCACCTTGCATGAACTGCAGAGATCTACAGCTGAGGTGGGAGAGTCTGTCCATAGGACAACAATCAGTCATACAATGCACAAATCTGGCCTTTATGGAAGAGTGGCAAGAAGAAAGCCATTTCTTAAAGATATCCATAAAAAGTGTTGTTTAAAGTTTGCCACAAACCACCTGAGAGACACACCAAATATGTGGAAGAAGGTACTCTGGTCAGATGAAACCAAAATTGAACTTTTTGGGCACGATGCCAAACGATATGTTTAGGCGTAAATGCAACACAGCTCATCACCCTGAACACACCATTCCCACTGTCAAACATGGTTTTTTTTTAGTATGGACAGGGGAGAGGGTTAAAATTGATGGGAAGATGGATGGAGCCAAATACAGGACCATTCTTGAAGAAAACCTGTTGGAGTTTGCAAAAGACCTAAGACTGGGACGGAGATTTGTCTTTCAACAAGACAATGATCCAAAACATAAAGCAAAATCTACAATGGAATGGTTCACAAATAAACGTATCCAGGTGTTAGAATGGCCAAGTCAAAGTCCAGACCTCAATCCAATCGAGAATCTGTAGAAAGAGCTGAAAACTGCTGTTCACAAACGCTCTCCATCCAACCTCACTTAGCTCCAGCTGTTTGCAAAGAAAGAATGGTCAAGAATTTCAGTCTCTCGGTGTGCAAAACTGATAGAGACATACCCCAAGCGACTTGCAGCTGTAATTGCAGCAAAAGGTGGCACTACAAAGTATTAACTTAAAGGAGTCGAATAATATTGCACGCCCCAATTTTCAGTTTATTGTTTTTTATAAAAGTTTAAAATCAGCAATAAATTTCGTTCAACTTTACAATTGTGTCCCACTTGTTGATTCTTCACTATAACATTAAATTTTTTTATCTTTATGTTTGAAGCCTGAAATGAGGGAAAAGGTGGAAAAATTAAAGGGGGCCGAATACTTTCGCAAGGCACTGTACATATGCCCCCCAGGGGTAAATGTTTTTCAGCCTTTGCACTTAGTGCATAGGCTTTACTAATGTAGGACTCCCACGCTAAATAATGGGGGGGGGGAATTCTGGGGCCTTGCTCTACATGTCTTCCAGGTTGTATTTGAGTCCCTCCTTCTAATTTTGGTCAACCCTTGCATATGGTGCTTAGGCTTTATTAGTCTAGCAGTCCCACTCTTAATAATGAGGGGGAAAAAATCTGAGTCCTTTCTCTACATGTCTTCCAGGGTGTATTTGAATGATTCCTTCTGATTTTTGACAGCCCTTCCATATAGTGCATAGGCTTTACTAGTCTAGGAGTCCCAGTGTTAATAATGGGAAAAAAAATTCTGAGGTCTTCCTTTACGTGTCTTCCAGGCTGTGTTGCAGCCCCAACTGCTAATTTTTGGCACCCCTTGCACATAGTGCATACGTTTTACTAGTCAAGGAGCTCCACTCCTTGATAATGGGAAAAAATTGTATTGGTCCTCATCTATGTGCCTTTCAGGAAGTATTGCAGTCCCTCCTTCTAATTTTTGGCAGCTTTTGCACATACTGCATAGGTTTTAGGAGTCTAGAGGTCCCACTACCTAACAATTTTAAAGGAATGGGTATGAGGCTCTCCATTAAATCTAAAATAGGGTGTATCGGAGTCCCTCTTTTTTCTAATTTGTGGCAGTTCTTGCTTTGACCACATTGGCTTTGTGAGTTTCAGAGTCCCTCCTTCATAAATTAAACAGGATGTGTCTGACCATGTCATATGTAGAAAAGTGCCCACAACAATCTGTATTGGAGCGACCAAGGAGGATTAGGGATGGGACGCTGCCCTCTGCTGGAAGGAATAGGCTGGGAACCAGAAATCACATAGGATATAGAAGTCTTGACGTTTTTTTTTCGGGGGAAGGCTTGAGAGGGACGGACAAGCTCAGGAGGAGGGAGTGAGAGAGGAAGAAAGTGGAAGAACCAAGGAGCCGACCAGAAAGGGAGATCTGACGTGGAAGGAGAAGCAACTCATGGACATGCAGGTTAAAGGGCAGAAGGAGGTCTCTCCTGCAGAAGATTTGAGAGGCAGAGAGATGACTCCAGAGGATACTGCAACAGGTAGTCCATAAGGCCCGCACCACTGCACCATCCAGCAAGACCTCTGCAACGTCAAGCAAGACCCCCGCACTGTCCAGCAGGATCCCTGCACCGTCCAGCAGTACCCTCCAGACCCTCAAGACCCCTGCCTGTCAAGACCCCCCAGACCCCTGTTATGCCTGTCAAGACCCCCACTACGAATGTCAAGACCCCAATACCCCTGCTATGCCTATTAAGACCCAGGCTACGGCTGTCAAGATTCCCAGACTGGACTTTGTGGGCAAGTCGCAGATGTCACCACTCAAAACAGCCACCCGTCGGTGACCCGACTTCGCTGGGCTGTTGCTTCACACCTGGCCGTGCAGTACTTAATGTGGGGACTGTATTGATAGTGGTTGGAGTTTAGCATAATGTGCAATTCAGTGACCGTAACCCATAGAGACAGGGAGCGTAGGATCTGGGGACAACGGACAAAGGCCATGACATTTCTATATTGTTTCCCATGAGGATTAATGTGTTTATCTCTTGCCCCTGTCAAACTGAGTTATATGAGCTACTGTGTTGTTAGTGTACCCAGAAATTGAATTATTTTTTTCTTGTGATAACCTTCCCTCGCTTCTTTTTCCCTATTCCTGCCAGTAAATTAATAAATTGAATTACCACTGCTCCCCCTTCTCTGTGTGCTGCATTTTGATCCCTGCTCTGTACATTTGGCATAGTCGGCAGGATGCAGCATTCTAGCACAGAGATGGCAGATCAGTCCGTGACGGAGGTCACCAGGGGCAATGTTCCACAAGAGGCTATCCTCGGCAATCTGCCAAAGTTCACGGGAGAGAATCTAGCGCTGCGTGACTGGGTAGAACGACTCAAAAGCATGCTGCGCATGTATCCCCTTACGCCGGCCCTGCAGGTTGAGATAGCGCTGCTCACGCTGGACGGACAGGTGCGACAAACCGTGATGTTCAGGCCCCCATGAGAGAGAGATATAGTAGCTAAAGTAATAAAATTAGTAAAAGACTTCTAAAGTGATACTACTGACCTGGGAAATTTGAGAATGCGCTTGTTCCGGCAGGTCCAAGTGGAGAACGAGACAGTGACCCAGTACATAAATGCCTTGCAGGAGGTAACAGCCCAGTATACCCTTAAGTCAGATGGAGAACATCAGGAATTGGGACCCTGGGACTCCCTATTGCGAGATCAGATGGTGGCCGGCCTGCAAGACCCTTATCTGAGCCAGGCCCTGGGAGAACGTCTATGGTGTAGATGACATGCCCGCACCAGTGCCTGGGGGTTACTCGTTGCCGGGCCAGCTCAGTTCTGCTCGAAGGATGTCACAGCGACAGTGCCGGGTTTCGTGACCCCAGCAGTGTCGTTTAAATAGGGAAAGTTATTTACAAGGGGAGATGAGTTTGTGACGCCACCTGTGGTAGACAGTCGGAAGGAGCAGTGGAGGAGTGAAGACCAGTGGTCTGGAGCTGGTGCAGCTCGGCCCAGGCATAAGTCAGAAGGGGTCCTAGAGCCAACGGGACGTGCGCCATACTCCCGTGGCCTCGTTCCACATACGACATATTGGAGTGGAGGGACTTGGCCGAATACCGGGATCCAGTCCCTAGACTAGAGGCGAAGAACCAACTTGCTCATCTAGTAAAACCGGAGGCTAAGGACACATCTAGCTAGTACCAAAGCCAACTCCACACATGAATCCGCTGGAAGGTGACCACATAGTGTCAAGGGATAGAGCTTTAAGCCACCCGACAGGGTCCGCGGACATCGGCTCAGGGCACTATGTGCGTAGGTGTGGGACAGGCGGGCAAGACGTCAGCGCAGGAAGATGACCAGTGAAGGGACATAAGAAGGGTGCACCGGTATTGACCTCCGAACTACCTGGGATAACTGACTAGTCGTGTTACCTTGGAGCCTGCTACAGTGAGTAAAAACCTTGAGACTGCATCCCTGTCTCCCTCCATTATTCGCCTGCGCCTCCACCCTGCACCCCCGCCATCACCTACTACTACTCCCAACCGCCCTGGGGCCCAGCTCTACCTGTAGGAAGCTATACCAACAAAGCTGCGTTACCATCTGCCCCAGAGGTCCCCTTCCCGCAGCGTTGGCTATCTCTCACCGAGTACCACAGGTGGCGTCACGAACTATCATCCCCACTTTCATCCTCCCAGACAAAGACTGGCCCGGTAACAAGTGCCCCACGGCCCCGGTGCGGGCGTGTCATATTTTTGCTGCCCTTTTTATTTTTGCTGCATATTTTATGAGTTTTATGCAAATTAAAAGTTGATTTTTGCAGTATCAAAAAAAACTAGATTTCATAAATCTAATACACACAATTGTTTTTTTCCTGACTGAAATGGAAAACTGCTGCGTTTTTTTTAAAGAAACAACATGTCAATTGTTTCAGCATTTTTACAGCTTTTTCGCTGTTTTTTTTAAACATTGAAAGCAAAGCGAAAGTGCAAAAACACTATGTGTGAACCAAGCCTTAGGGGTGTTTTTTTTTCTTTCTTTTTTCTTTTGCCTTATATATAACTATTTATACAGGAAATAATGTGTCTTAATATTTTTTCCTGTAAAATTCATTTTATCATCAGTTTTTGTATGTTTTATTGTCAATTCATGAAAGTAGCGTAATACCCTGACAACATTGTTCCCAGCAGCAACGAGAAGTAAGACATGTGTCCAGCTGTCTTCCCTATGATGTTCCCAATTCATTTCAGCGTTTTTCTTGCCCCTCCCCCCATGCCTCCTGGGGGGGGTCTTCCGGAAAAATGCTTGAGTTTCCCATTGACTTCCATTATACTCGGTTTTCGAATTGAGCCCATCCAAGCGTTCCACCTGCTCGATTCAAGTATCGAGCACTCAAGCATTTTAGTGCTCTCTCATCACTACTTGTGATGTGACTTTTCACTGATGACCAGTGTGAAGTTACTGTCACAAGATAGCGATGCAGGACCGGAGTGGCGTTGGTAAACAGTGAAGATGCTGCAAGGTGAGTATATGATAGGGGGCAGAGGACTTAAGGCCCCATTACACGCAATGACATCGCTAACGAGATCTCGCTGGGGTCACGGAATTTGTGACGCACATCCGGCCTCGTTAGTAACGTCGTTACGTGTGACACCTACGAACGACCGTTAACGATCAAAAATACTCACCTGACCGTTGACACGTCGTTCATTCTCAAAATGTTGTTGCTCGTGCTGGAGGCAGGTTGTTTGTCGTTCCTGAGGCAGCACACCTCGCTACGTGTGACACCCCGGGAACGACGAATAACAACGTACCTGTGTCCTGCCGGCAACGAGGTGGGCATGTCGTTAATGCGGCTGGTCTCCGCCCCTCCGCTTCTATTGGGGGGCCGCTGTGTGACATCGCTGTGATGGCGCACAAACCTCCCCCTTAACAAAAGAGGTTGTTCGCAGCCCACAGCGATGTCGCTAGAAAGGTAAGTATGTGTGACACGTCCTAGCAATATTGTGCGCCAAGGGCAGCGATTTGCCCATGACACACAAACGACAGGGGCGGGAGCTTTCACAAGCGACATCGCTAGTGATGTTGCTGCGTGTAAAGCAGCCTTTAGTTTTAGGCTGGAGTCACATTTGCGAGTGAATCACCCGAGGATCGAGTTACATCACCCAGCACGGAACTGCCGCTCTCCGGACAGCAGTGTGCAGCCGCATGAATTTCTATACAGTGTGTACTCCTATTCAGACAGCAGCAAGTCACAAGCGAGTCATTCGCCTTAAAGCGCCACTCCAGAGCTGAATACCCCCCAAAAATGATGGAGTGGTGCTTTAAATGAGTTTGCCACTTTCAGATAGTGCAGGTCCTCACAAACTGAGAAGCACTTCGGTACATAAAATAGCTTTTGACGAAACAACAAGTGACTAGATCAGTGTATGCGCTAACAACAAAAAATGGCCAACCCCATTAAAGACAAAAATAAAAAAGCATTTTCCCTTTTTTACAAAATTCATGAACCACATGCGCTGATTTGTAGTGTGCTGTGCAAAAAACGTCAACGAATACCACGAAACAAAAAATTTGGTTTAAAAAGCATGAAAATGTTGAATCGGGTCCTCTGTGTGTAAATGCAGCCTACAGAAGATGTCAGATTTCTCTAGCCCTGTACATGTTACAGCTGTTGTTTTCGTAGGTCTTGTTTTACAATGGTTCAGCACCTTCAGTCATTTCAGTGATTTACCCTTTCTCTATAAGTGAAAATTCACAATTGTGCATGTTTGGCCTGACTGCACCTGGAAATCATTTTAGAATGGGAATGGTGGTGCTGCCGGTGGGAGTACGGCTGCCGGTGGGAGTACGGCTGCCAGTGAAAACGCTGCTGTTTACACAGTTGGCTGCTAAATCCCAGGGATTTCCTTGCACTTCTAGTGACAACACCTGGGGTTTAACATAATCCCACATGAAGTATTTACTTCTGGAATTAAAATAATATTCAGGCCATCCTAGAACTGCTGCACCAAGAAGCACAAAAGCACCAGAAGAATAGAACGCCACATTTCCATATGATCTTTTTGGTGTACTGTACAAAGCTTAGGATTTCTTGAATTCTTAGGGGAGAGTAGACTGTGTGCTCATACAGATAAAACGTTACCATGACATAATAACCCTACTGTATAGACATTTTGTGGACATACGGGCCATGTTCAGCTGAAGGGCACCACAACTCATGGCACTGCAGGTCTGTATGGCTCCACAGTGGGATGCTTCATATGAAAAAACATGTATTTTGTAATATTAGTGTGCTATGCTGTTAGCGCGTACTGTCCGCTACTCGCATATTCGTTACGAGTAGCGGGCACAATGCAAGTCAATGGGAAATTTTCACTAAGTAGCGAGTAACCCAAAAGCCATACTTTTTGTGCGAGTAGCCAATAGTATAGCTTTCGGGTTACTTGCTACTTAGCGAGTATTTCCCATTGACTTATATTGTGTCCGCTACTCGTAATGAATATACGAGTAGCGGACAGTACTCGCTAACAGCATAGCGAGTACAAATAGCTAACTACTCGCTCAACACTATGTAAAATCAGATGCACTATATCAAATCAGATGCACGTGGAGATACAGTATGGGACCCATACTTGAGATCTGTGTGATATACGCTGGAGATATAGATGGGAATAGTACATTTATTTTTGGCAACTTTTTAATTAATGGCAGAAAACTGACAAGCAGAGAAAACCTGTACAGGAATAAAGAGTGAATGCAGAAACCATGGGTTAGAATTGGAATTGTAAGGTCTGGTTCACGCTGTGCAGTGTTTGTTTTCGAGATACTCTTTAATGTCTTTGCCTACTACATCTGTACATGACTGTAAATGTTAGTAGTAATATACCCCCATAGACTATGTCACCTTAAGTCTCACTCTACATTAGTTGTACATGCTATACAGTGGACTCGTCAAAGCGCTACCCACAGCGCGAAACGGCTGTTGTCCGTCTGCCGTCCCCGCACTTCCCCCTCTCCCCTTTTGTTCCTGTAACTATGTCTGCAATCGCAGAATAAAAAATTCTTGCCAATGACCCAAGTGAGCTGCCGTTTCTTCTTTATACTTGAATCCTGGAATCTTGACCACACTCTCAGCAGAGCACCACCCGGCACGGCGATACAAGTCCTGGAACAGCTGATTGCTGTCACCCATGAGTACGACTCCACTACATAGCTTCACGCTGCAGTGCCCGACTTCCTGTTGTGTATTACATGCTATACAGTGTCTACAAGTCCTAGAAGCCCCCTTTAATCCCTTCACAACATTTGGCGTACATTTACGTCATGCTCGGGAAGGGGTTTCAGCAAAATGATGTAAACTTACATCATGGCAATCATGCGGACACAGAAATTGTGCCCCTATATTTGCCACCAGGAGCTCAGCATATGTTATAGCCCAGACTCTCACAGCCAGGACCAGTGCCTGCACCAGTGCCTGGGTGCTTAGCCCCCTCTAATTACCATGATCAATAGCGATCGCAGCATTTAGGAGGCTTAGGAGAGGGAGAGTGATCCCACCCAATCGGGACCTCTGCGACATGATCACGAGGTCTCGATCATTGCCATATCAACCCAAAGTCAAGTAATGATCACAGGGTCTGTTAGCTACAGTGGCCTGTTAGACCATACCAAGAGCATGGTCTAAAAGGTGTTCTATCAGGGTCACACTGACAGGTGTAATACTGTATATTGCAATGTTTGTGAAATTAAATGCATTACATCAGTGATCAGAGTAATAAAAGTTAAAGTCCCATAACGTGAAAAAATTGTATATATGTTTTTTAAAAAATCACAAGATGAAAATAAAATGAAAAAAATATTACACCAATAAATGCATATATTCATGTAAAAGCAAAATAAAAAAAAAAAAAAGTACACATATTTGGTATTGCCACGCCCAAAACAACCCTATATATAAGGCTCCCATCACACATCCATGTCTCCAATACGTGTGATGACTGTTTTCACACGTATCGGAGACACGGACACACATAGACCCATTAAAATCAATGGGTTTGCACACACGTGTGTGTTTTCCCATGGATGGTGTGTTCGTGTGGAGTATACATGTGTCCGTATGCTCCACATGTAGACATGTCTGTTTATCTCTGGCAGCATGGATGTCATACGGACCGCACAGATGTGCTCCTTGTGACATCAGTATGACAGATACCAGAGAAAACCACATTTCAATGAAATAAAATGAATTTCTATACTCACCTGTCTCCAGCGCTGCTGTCTTCTTAGCTGCTGTCACTTGCTTCCGACCTCCGCTCATTATGCTCATCGCATATTCACTGCACCGAGTACTGGAAGCAGCAGCAGCGCTGGAGACACCAGCACTTTTGACAGGTAAGTATAAAAATGTATGCCGTCCGTGTGCTATGCAGATGTCGCATGGATCACACACTGACAGCACATGCTGAAAACACACACACGGACACACGCGCACATATACACACCTACACCACGGATCATGCAAACTGTGTGTGTTTTGCACGAACGTGTGAAAGAGGCCTAAAACTGTCACACTATTCAATCCATTTAGTGAATGTCACAAATGTATATATACTGTGTGTACATATATATATATATGTATATATATATATAAATTGTTGCAAAAAAACCCAATTTTTTCAACATTACGCTGAGAAGCAATTAAATAAAACAAACTCATAAAGTTGCATGTAAATAAAAATGTCATACCTAAAATCGTCATCCTGTTCCACAATAAAGCAACCCCCATCCGTAGGCGAAAAATAAAAAAAAAGCTATAGCTGTCACAATACAGAGATGCAAAACTTTTTTTTCTATAAAATTCTTTCTATTGTGTGAAACTGGTAAAACATTAAAAAAATATATATAAATGTGGTATCACAGAAAGGCTAGGTTCGCACACTGCGTCTTTTTGACGCTGCGTTTTTGTGCGTTTTTGGCCGCTAAAAACGCACAAAAACGCACCTGCGTCAAAAAAACGCATCAAAAAACGCATGCGTTTTTGCCGCGATTTGGTGCGTTTTTGGCTGCGTTTTGCTGCGTTTTTGATCTCTGCGTTTTGCTGCGTTTTTCCAATGCATTGCATGGGGGGAAAACGCAGAAAAACGCAGGAAAGAACTGACATGTCCATTTTTTTTTTTTAACTCAAAAACGCAGGTAAAAAAAACAGATATGTGCAGACAGCAAAAATGAAAACTCATAGACTTTGCTGGGGAAGCAAAGTCCTGCAGTTTTGAGGCCAAAAACGCCCCCGAAAAACGCGCAAAAACGCCGCGAAAAACGCACTGTGCGCACATAGCCTAAGCGTACTGATCTGCAGAATAAGGCCATCTTATCAATTTGACCACACGGTGGACAATGTGAAAAAAATAAATAAATCCTGAATTCTCTTAGATATGGCCATGCAAAAACCTTTTGGGGGACAAAAACTATATTAATTTGGTCTTGCTGTAATCGCACTAACTAGAAGAATAAAGCTGTTTAATCACTTATATCGCAAGGTCAACGACATAAAAAATAAAAGAAATTCTTGAACTGCTGTTGATGTGTTTATTCTTTCTCTCAAAGATCGTAGCAAGGCTTGGCTCACATTTATCCTGCGCTCTATGATGACCGCTTATACCGGGGTTTCCATGAAAATCTCTGACGTATTTGAACAAAACCCTTGACAGAACATTCACTATAATGAGGCAGACAAAGTTCCTGATTACATGCAGGGTATTGGCACACACAAGAGAAATTGCAAAACAAATTGTGTGGTCCATTTTTTCCTATTAGGCCTTAGAAAAATTAAAAACTTGGGGCAAAAACAACATTTTAGTGGTAAAAATGTAATTATTCTTTCTTCACTACCCAACGGTATAAAATTATGTGTGTGCATGTAGTGTCAACATGCTCACTTTACATGTAGATGAATAAATTGAAAGGTGTAGTTTGTAAAGTGTGGTCACTTAAGGAGAGTCTATCTTTCTGGCATGTCAGGGCCTCTGCCAATATGACATGGCACCCTTAAAGGGAACCTGTCACTTAGAATATACATTCTGACCTATCAGCAGACGCATGTGTGCCCTAATTTCACCTCCCTACCCATCCTTGTGTTGTAAAATTGTATAATATGAAAGTAATAAAAAACCTTTTAGTACCTTCATATTTCCTATGTAAATTAGAGAGCCGCTGGCCACATGGGCGGCGTCTTGCCCTATGGACGTCTGCATACTTTCCGTGGTATCACGCCCCTGTGGGCGTGATACCATGGAGTCACATGAGTGACGTCCCCATCGCTCATTCTATCCTGCACGCATTGTGGCAGGCTTCTTTTCCGGGTGTTCACTCGACGGCTTCAGACGTGCATTGCGCATGCGCAGTGCGCATCTGAAACTGACAAGGAGAACCCGGAAGAGAAGTCTGCCATGGTAAGTATAAACGAGCGCAGATAGAATGAGCGACGGGGACGTCGCTCATGTGACTCCATGGTATCACGCCCACAGGGGCGTGATACCACGGAAAGTATGCAGACGTCCATAGGAAAAGGCGCCGCCCATGTGGCCAGTGGCTCTCTAATTTACATAGGAAATATGAAGGTAATAAAACGTTTTTTATTACTTTTTTATTATTAATATTATACAATTTTATAACACAAGGATGGGTAGGGAGGTATAATTTGGGCACAAATGCGTCTGCTGATAGGTCAGAACGCATATTCTAGGTGACAGGTTCCCTTTAAACCATTCTAACCAAATTGGTACTCCAAAATGGTTCTTGTTCCCTTCCGAGCCCTGCCGTGTGCCCAAACAGTAGTTTTACATCAGTGTACTCAGGAGAAATTGCGCAACAAATTGTACTGTTCATTTTTTCCTATTACCCCTTTTGAAAATTAAAATTTTGGGGTCAAAACAACATTTTATTAGAAAAAAATAGGAATTTTTCATTAACTCAACCCAATTCTGTGAATCGCCCAAATGAAAAAATGCTTACTACATGCCTAGATTAATTCCTCGAAAGGTGTGGTTTCTAAAATGGGGCCGCATGTGGGAGGCTTCCACTGTTTAGGCACATCAGGGGCTCTGCAAATACGGCATGATGTCCTCTATTTCAGCCATTTTTTTCACTCAAAAAGTCGAATGGTGCTTCTTTCCTTCTGAGCCCTGCCGTGTGCTCAAACAGTAGTTTTTCACCACATATGGGGTATCGACGTACTAAGGAGAAATTGCGCAACAAATTGTATGGTCTGTTTTCTCCTGTTACCCTTGTGAATATGAAAAATTTGGATCTAAAGGAACATTTTTTGGGAAAAAGTAAAATTTTCATTTTTTTTCCTTACACATTGCTTTATTTTCTGTGAAGCACCTAAATGTTAATAAAATCTTGAATGTGGTTTTGAGCACTTTGTGGAGTGTATTTTTAATATAGTGTAAATTTTGGCTCTTTTATGTCACAAAGGACTCTCAAAATCACTTTAAATGTGATGTGGCCCCTAAAAAAAATAGTTTTGTAAATGTTATTGGGAATATGAGAAATTGCTGATAAACTTTTAACCTTGCTAACATCCTAACAAAAAAATGTAAAGTAGTACGGCACTCCAGATACTAAGTAGAGATATAATCTGAGAAAAAAGACTGATTTCACATCCTACCTTTCTCATTTCAACAGTTACAAATTGAACATGAAACATAGTAACAAAAAGGAGACAGTTGCACTCTGTAGTGCTAAGATATGTGGAACAATAAATATGGGAATATAGACATTCATTACTGCTATGAAAAACATGTAAAAATTGAGATACTCAGCACACAAAATGGCCAGATTTTATGTGAGCCCAACAGCCAGCGGTAAGGTGACCTCTTTTTGTTGGGTCCCTATCAAACTAATGCCTCTCTTTGGGTTAAAAATCCTACAATTTATGGGTGGACAGGAACCTGCAAATGCAGAATTAAGATCACCTGAGGCTGAAGAGCAGGAGTGCTCAATCAGAAGGCATAACCCTGTAATCTAAGAAAAATACTGATGGCACAGCCTACCTTTATAATGTGAACAGGGGCAAACTGAACATGAAACATAGCAACAAAAAGGAGACAGTTGCACTCTGTAGTGCTAAGATATGTGGAACAATGAATATGGGAATATAGACATGCATTACTGCTGTGAAAAACATGTAACAATTGAGATATTTTAGCACACAAAAATAGCCAGTGTTATGTGAGCCCAACAACCAACGGCAAGGTGACCTCTTTTTTTTTACTGTTGGACTCACATAAAACTGGCCATTTTTATGTTCTAAGTATCTAAATTTTTTTTGTTACTATGTTCCATGAAACCGCTGGAGCATATGCACTCAACTTCTTTGGTCTTTCATGGAGAAGCCTGTCCTCAGTGGAACCGGTCTTGTTAAATCGCTGTATGGTCTTGGCCACCGTGCTGCGGCTTAGTTTCATGGTGTTGGCACTCTTCTGATAGCCTAGGTCATCTTTATGTGGAACACCAATTCTTTTTTTCAGATCCTCAGAGAATTCTTTCCAATGAAGTGCTATGTTGAATTTTGAGTTTGAGAGTGTGTAGGTAATAATACCAAATTTAACACACCTGCTCCACATTCACACCTAAGACCTTGTAACTAATGAGATGTATATCACCTCCGGCGGTGTATAGTGCTTTTGTAGGATATATGGAGAAATTGAGGGTCCAGTTTACCAGGTAAATCACCAGTTCCAGTCCTTCATTGTAGTGACTGTGTACACGTGCAGCTCAAGATGCACGCTGGCATCACAGACAAGCACATGAGCTTCCCAATATGGATACAAGTATTAAGACACATTTACATTACACCAACAGATTTGATGATATGACATTCTAATTTCATAGGTGCCGATGGAGAGTTGGTCCGCATTTTGTAAGTAAAACAGCTTCCACTCTTCTTGGGAAGGCTTCTACAAAATTTTTGAAAGTGTCTTTGGAAAACTTTCCCCTTTTGACTAGTTGCGACTGAGCTCAGACAATCATGTTGGATGAGACGACTGGATACAAAATCTCTTTTCTGAATCATCCCAAAAGTGTTTAATAGGGTTGAGGTCAGGGCTTTGTGCAGGTCAGTCAAGTTCTTCCACACCAAACTCCTCCAATCATGACTGTATGGACCTTTCTTTATGCACTGGGGCACTGTCATGGGAAACAGAAATGGATCTCCCCAAACTTTTGCCACATAGTAGGAAGCATTCAATTGACTTCTGAAGCATCAAGATTTCCATTTACTTAAACAACGAGGCTGAAGGGGGCTTTACACGCTGCGATATCATTAGTGAATTATCGTCGGGGTCACGGTGTTTGTGACACACATCCGGCGTCATTGACGATATCGCAGTGTGTGACAAGTACGAGTGACCTTAAATGATCACAAAAGAGGTCAAAATCATTTGCCGCGGAGAGGTCGTCCTGAAACCAAAAATCGTTCTCTGCTTCTTAGCGATGTTGTTCGTCGTTCCTGCGGCACCACACATCGCCGTGTGTGACACCGCAGGAGCGACGAACATCTCTTTACCTGCCTCCACCGGCCGGCCAGAGCGACGTTGCAGGGCAGGTAAGTAATTGTAACGGGTGTAAGCGATGGATGAGTCTTGGATTGATAAAAGCCAGGACAACATTACCTGCCTGCCTCTACTGGGCCTGCTGTAAGGTTTTGTGAGGAGGGATAATGTTATGGGGTTGTTTTTCAGGAAGCAGACTAAAGGGTACTTTACACGCTGCGATCTCGCTAGCGAGATCGCAAGCGATCGTACCCGCCCCCGTCGATTGTGCGACACGGGCAAATCGTTGCCCGTGGCGCACAACCTCACTTACACCCGTTACACGGACTTATCTGCCCTGCAACGTCGCTCTGGCCGGTCGGTGGAGGCAGGTAAAGAGATGTTCGTCGCTCCTGCGATATGCTAATGACCCCCGGCTCAGGCTCTGCGAGCGTGAGCTGAGTGTCATGCAACTGTGACCCGATCTTGCAATCTTATCACAGCTCTGAAGCTGAGGGTAGGTGCTGCGTAGGAGAGGGAGGGGTTAATCTCCGCATCTTCTCCATTGTCAACCTGTGCGTATATTGCACTGCACTGGGATAACATCTGAGTGCAGTCCGATGTTTCTCTCGCACCCATTCACTTGTATGGGTGCGAGTGATACGGCTCTCACAAAAAAATCGCAGCATGTTGCGACTTTTCTCGCATCCAGAATCTGGATGGGAGAAAAGCTGACCAACTGCTCTCCCTCGTTTACTAACATTGGTCAGAGTACAATGCAAGATTTTCTCGCATTGCCCTCGTCCGTCTTTCACGCTCACGTGAGCGTGCCCTTACTCTCACACACTGAGAGAAAGTGACTCATGATAGCTACAGGAGTCATCACATGGCCCTGTGCTGCCATGGCAACCATTGAAAGTCACGTGATCACGTCATGTGACTTCCGATGGGGGTGGCTAAGTTATGCTAATGGTGGCACACTGATACATCTTGCTGTCAGATTTTGGCAGCAAGATGTAAGGGGTTAATAGGCGCAGGTGGAGCGCGTTTCCAGTCGTGCCTGGCAGGCACACATGTCAGCTGTTGAAATCAACTGAGATGTGAGCGGATCGCAGCGGACTGCCCACAGCAGCTCGCGGGGATTAACCTCACACGATCCATGTGTCATGAAGAGGTTAAAGTTCTCAGAATATAGTGATGCAAAAACAAATTATTTTTTTGTAAATTATTGTTTTGTATGTAAAAGTAGTAAAGCATAAAAAAAAGCCATTTAAATCTGGTATCGCTATACCTGTACTGACCCAAAGAACACATTGGTCTTATCACTTTTACTGCACAGTGAACCAAGCAAAACATACTGTATAAAAAAAAAAAATACGTTTATTGCTGTTCTTTGTTCATTCTTCATATGAAAAATCTGAATAAAAAGCAACCAAAAACAGCTATGTCCCCCAAAATGGTACAAAAAAAACCCCTCCAACTCATTGCGCAAAAAATAAGCTCTCATATAGCTATATTTGTCAAAAAATAAAAACGTTACAGCTCTCAGAATATGGTGACAGAAAAACTATTATAAAAAAAAGCATTTTTACTCTGTGAGAAGCAGAATATAAAAAACTATAGCAATCTGAAATCACTGTAAATCGCGCCGTTCCACTGAATAAATCCGTCCTATCCCTAATAACGCATTGTGAACAGCGCAAAAATAAAAATAAGAACTATTCCTGTATTGCTGTCTATTTCTTCATTCTAGCTCTCAAAAATTGAAATAAGGCTTGGCTGATATTTAGGACCCTATATAACAAGAAAAAACAGCATAAAAACAACCTCCACTCAAAAATATTATGTATTGCAAAGTGTGCACAGTACCAACATTCCAAGCTGTACTATTGAAAAAATGAGATTTTTGGCAAAAAATTGCAATTTTTCGAGCCACCCCGCCAACGTCACGGCAAATCTCCTGGGGCAGTCCTAACACTAAAATATTTTTATTTAAAGTGTGCCATGTGGCCTCACATATGCAAAATTAGGACTGCACAGCACATACCTTGTGCTTTTCAGTCACCGTCTCCATGACTGATTCATGGTTGTGGGCGGGACAGGCCCGAGCACATGCTGCTTAGAATAAATAGCCAGTGGACGGGGTTGGATGGCAAGTGTGAACAGCCACCAACCGCCAAAAATCAGGACAGATGGAAAAATAAACATGAGGTGCACTGCAAGATGAGAACCAACTGGGACCCTATATAACAAGAAAAAACAGCATAAAAACAACCTCCACTCAAAAATATTATGTATTGCAAAGTGTGCACAGTACCAACATTCCAAGCTGTACTATTGAAAAAATGAAAAAAATGAGATATTTGTTTATTTTTCCATCTGTCCTGATTTTTGGCGGTTGGTGGCTGTTCACACTTGCCATCCAACCCCGTCCACTGGCTATTTATTCTAAGCAGCATGTGCTCGGGCCTGTCCCGCCCACAACCATGAATCAGTCATGGAGACGGTGACTGAAAAGCACAAGGTACGTGCTGTGCAGTCCTAATTTTGCATATGTGAGGCCACATGGCACACTTTAAATAAAAATATTTTAGTGTTAGGACTGCCCCAGGAGATTTGCCGTGACGTTGGCGGGGTGGCTCGAAAAATTGCAATTTTTTGCCAAAAATCTCATTTTTTCAATAGTACAGCTTGGAATGTTGGTACTGTGCACACTTTGCAATACATAATATTTTTGAGTGGAGGTTGTTTTTATGCTGTTTTTTCTTGTTATATAGGGTCCCAGTTGGTTCTCATCTTGCAGTGCACCTCATGTTTATTTTTCCATCTGTCCTGATTTTTGGCGGTTGGTGGCTGTTCACACTTGCCATCCAACCCCGTCCACTGGCTATTTATTCTAAGCAGCATGTGCTCGGGCCTGTCCCGCCCACAACCATGAATCAGTCATGGAGACGGTGACTGAAAAGCACAAGGTACGTGCTGTGCAGTCCTAATTTTGCATATGTGAGGCCACATGGCACACTTTAAATAAAAATATTTTAGTGTTAGGACTGCCCCAGGAGATTTGCCGTGACGTTGGCGGAGTGGCTCGAAAAATTGCAATTTTTTGCCAAAAATCTCATTTTTTCAATAGTACAGTTTGGAATGTTGGTACTGTGCACACTTTGCAATACATAATATTTTTGAGTGGAGGTTGTTTTTTTGGCTGATATTTACCCTGCGCTCTCCACTGAGCACTTACGTCGGGGTTTCTGTGTAAATCTCAAAAATCGGAATTCAGACAAAACCCCTGTAAGGCTGGAGTCACACTTGTGTATGACTCGCGTGAGTGCAGTGTGAGAAAACCTCCCATTGGCCTCGAACCAATGACGCAGCTCTGATCTGCGAGTTTTTCCTCAGCCCTAAACGGACTGAGGGAAGAAAAAAAAAAAATTGCAGCATGCTGCGATTGTCTACAAGAGTCGTGTCACTCACACCAATACAAGTCTATGGGTGCGAGAATAACATCGGACTGCAGTCGATTGACATCAGCTGACAATGGATGAGATGGGGGGGAATTAACCCCTCTCTCTCCTCCGCAGCTATGACCTGATCACAAGATCGGGTCACAGTTACATGACACTCTGCTTACACCCGAAGCACAGCGGGAGCCGAAGCTCATTAGCATATCGCATCAGAAGCAATACGCAAGTGTGAGCCCAGACTTAGAGCCACTCTCTCTAATGAGGCAGATGGAGACACTTTGAACTCAGTCTGTCTCTGTTCCGACGGTGTCCCATTATTTTAGGCGTCTTTTTAGCGCACAAATGTGGACGACCACAGTTCTATGTGTGACACCCTGGACTAGCCAGGTTGTCACAGGTAGTCCCATACACACACGCCCCCCCCTTAATAAGGTGACAGCAGCCAAACTACAGAAACCCTTGTCACCTCCCTCCGGGTTTGATGTTCACACCAGGGGGGTGGAGCCAGGCGGTTGGCTCCGCCCACCAAGGAGTTCACAGGCCCTGAGGAGGGAAAAACAGAGTAGTTCCCCGTGGGGAGCAGAGCGGAGTCCAGCTTTGACAGTGGAGTGGAGTGAAGTTCAAGGGCAGACCCGTGTTTAGGTCTGCCATAGGCTACATCAGGTGTCTGGGTTGGATCCCAGTCACCTCTAGCAAGGAGATAAATCCAAAAGCGGAAATAGAGATCCATAATTTATATATGCATGTCCACCAAACAAAGTATATAGACCTGCATAATCACATAGTGCATCAGAAAAATACACAAGATTTCAAAAAATATACAAATTTTATTAACATGATACCAACAACACAGTATATCACATGATTAGAGACGGATATCAAAAAACACACAGTAAAAAGTAGTTACCCCTTAAAAACACAGAAACAATCCTGGGACAGTGTGGTATTAGAGTTGGTATATTGTAGTGGTCAAAAAAAGGGGATATATGCATACACCCCAAAGTACATCAAGGGTAATTTCATAAGACCGACAGTCTAATATACTGTAACAATCATAAAAAAAGGTGTATGAATATATCCCAAATACATCAGGAATAATCATACAAAAACTGACACTCCAGCAGGCATAATTAAGCACTGATGTTTGAATTACCACGCCATGCACATGCATACATATTATACATATGAAGAACCACCGCGGATTACATGAGTCAGAGCATACATTTCTGCAATTGAATTTTAGTCATTACCCATGTAAAGGTTTGCCAGCATTCAGGTCAATAAAAACCCCAGATAAATGCCATACCATCCTGCCACCCAGGAGGGGGGAGGGGGGAAAAGGAAAGACCAGAACCTGGTAAACTGCTGGAGGCAGATTTTGGAGTTATTAGAGACCACTACCTGTTGAACCACACTGCCCAGAACCGCTACGCGCGTTTCACACTCGCTTCGTCAGGAGGTGCTGTGACAGGGAAATGGTCATCTTTTTATGGTGCAGGACTCACCTGAGGCCCATCAGTGGCGCGCAGTGTGCGGCGACGGCCATGCCGCCCACTCCAGCCGGCGTCCCGGAAGTCGCATTGCGCATGCGCGCTAATCGCTTCACTCATTGGGCGCCGGCTGCAGGGGAGGGACAGACACCGACATACAGAGCGCGCAAGAGCATCAGTGATCCCAGCGCCATCTTGGATGAGGGCAAAAATATTGGCAACCAGCATAAATCAGGAAATCTCATACACATCTTGCTGGGATAATATTTTTTGATCAATAACCATATTATAAGTATACATTATCGCATAGAGAGTTCATAAGAATACATGATTTCATAATCCTGGAAGTCAGTTATGTGTGAAATGTACACTCTCTACATATATGATGGAATTATACTCCAGGATTTATTTGCATCAACATGTATATTAAATGTTTGAGCGATGTAATCTAACCTTAGTTTGTATGGTACGCAAAGTGAGTTGTTAGGTTGTGGATATGCAGTGCACGAGATGACCATAAAATAATAAATAATTTCTTTGCTATAGATGGCTAAATAATGTTTTTTGGTGTTTCTGTGTGCTGCGTTTTCAATAAACTTTCAGGATTATGATATCATGTATGCTTATCAACTCTCTATGCGATAATGTATACTTATAATATGGTTATTGCTCAAAAAATAATATCCCAGCAAGATGTGTATGAGATTTCCTGATTTATGCTGGTTGCCAATATTTTTGCCCTCATCCAAGATGGCGCTGGGCTCACTGATGCTCGTGCGCGCTCTGTGTGTCGGTGTCTGTCCCTCCCCTGCAGCCGGCGCCCAATGAGTGAACTGATTATGTGAAGCCCCACAGGTGTTGCTGCTGTGTCGGTGCATTACCTTCAGGGACTCCACGTAGATGGATCTGTCTGGTCACAGGTAGGAAACCTTCTTTGTAGTTTGTCGTGACGCCACTCTCAGATTTGCGGTCAGTGGGGACCGCCACTGCAGATTAAGGGCTGCCTGGGGCTGATGGTGGGTGCAGCCAGATGTAGTAGCCTCCTGAGAGTGAGGCAAGCCCCAGGGCCCTGTGTAGATGTGTAGAACTACAAGGCGCAGAATGACTCCACACAAGCAGGATGTCTTTCAGGGTTTTTACTCACTTCAGGTGGCAGGGTGAGTAACCCGGGCGTAGCTGGGATGAACCAGGCGGGAACCAGGTGTCCTTCAGGCTGACTTGTGAGGGTGACTACTAACTCGCCTTCTTTAGCCCTTGGTGGTTTGGGGTAACCCCGACTTTTAGTCCCTATGGGGGTCACCCAGGGAAGATGCTGCAGCCTCTCTCCCCTTCGTTTGCCGTTTGCTTGTCGCCTGGACCAGGCCACTCCAGCTGCTTGCCTCCTGTGACCTATGGGCCCTAACTGTGGCTACGTGGCTGCGGCTTTTGTGGTGTTGTGGCGTGGGCTTTGAGAGCCCCACACCGGCAGGTTTAGCAAAAGAAAGCTGGATCTATCTCCGCTTCGGGATCTGCCGCCCGTTTGGGCCTGGTACTCTCTAGCAGTCTCCTTACTTCCCACTCCGTGCTCTCTCTTTAGCTGAAGATGGCTTTCGGGTAGCACTCCTAGTTGACCGTTCTCCCCCGTCAGTAGCCACTGCGCGGGCGCTGTTAGACAGCAACAGCCCCACAGGTCTGCTCCTCACTGAGCCCTATGGAGTTCTGCTCTAACTGACTCACTGCCCCTCCTCTCCTGTTCTTGCCTACGCCACCTAGCAACCAGATTCTCTTACCACACCCCTTGAGAGGAGATGGAGGCTTTTGGCCCCCTCCACTATTCCAGTGAAGGTCAAGGCTTTTCCCCCTCCTGGGATCCCCAGGGGTCCTCTCATGGGTACATGTGTGAGAGCTGATTACTATGCGCCTGTGTACCACACCCCTGTCAGCCTTCTGGATTACCTGTGTTGTACTGTCCCCAGCATGGGTGCAGTACTCAGTGGTGCCTGACTAGGTCAGGGGCGCCACATTCCCCCTTAGTTATCACCAGCACGTCCTCGGGCTGCAAGACAACATTTTAAAAATGCATAAAACATTAAAACATGTAAAACATTTTAAAAGCACCAGGTACCATACATCACCACCCTCCACCCACAAGTCCGTTAACCCACCCAAAACCCTTTCACGTTGGCCGCGACTTCAGCCACTTCTGGCAGGATGTAGAGGCGGCTTACATGGGCTGGTGGTTTCAGGGTATACCTGGCCTGGTGGATCCGCGCCCTCAGCCTCTTCTGGCAGGATGCAGAGGCGGCCTCCACAGTTGGTGCTGACCAGGTACCCTCTTTGTGGTGGAGAGCCAGGCCCCATAAACAGGCATGCTCTCTGGTCGCAGGTGAGCCAAGGCCCTATATACGGACGGGCTCCTCCTGGTTGCAGACGAGCCAAGCCCCTAAACAGGCTGACTCTGGTGGTGGTGGTGCCCTTTTGGTGTAACTATTTACACTGCGAGAGTTTGTGGCTATAGCCAGTTCATAGCCTTAAGGTTTATGGTTTTCTCACAATAGTTTTTGTGGGCACATGCTTAAACGTAAACGTTGCAAAACAAACTTTTCAAAACTTTAACTTTCTAACTGCTGACTTCTTACTTTCCTTTACTCCTCCATACCAGGGCTTTGGCCTGTTGGGCTGCGGCACCTGCTGCTTTCTTGCTCTTTGTCGTCGTCTGAGGTAGTTTCATCTGTAGGTTCCTTGTCTTTTCTTTCTTGATCTTCATCTGTTTCCTTTGCTGCATCTGTTTCTGTATCTCTGTCTTTCCTTTCTTCTTTGGGACATGGTGCTACATCTAAGGCATACCAGCCTCTTTCTCCCTGATGCATAGTGAACTGTACTGAGTCTCCCATTTTTAAATTTCTGCCAGGGTGTCCTCTGGGCAAGTGAGCTCTCACATCCCTCCTATTAACGAAAATGCCCTCTTTCATACCCGGTGCCACAATAAAGCCGTATCCGCTTTTCAAGTTAAAGTCCTCCACAACTCCTCTACAAAGGGGTCCTCTGACCTGTGCTTGGGCTCTTCTCAGGAACCTCTTTTCTTGTAGGTCTCTGGCCGTGACTTCTCTCTGCTCTGGGGATGGCGGTGCAGGGGACAGCGTTGTTCTGTTGCGACGCCTTGTCTTGCGGCCGGAACTCTGCGTGGTACAGCTTGCAAGCTCCCAGGTGTGACTTTTAGGCAGATCTTCGTCAGCGGACGGTGTCAGGTCTTCCTCATCCCAGCGGGAATATGGCAGCATCTCCGGCTCTGAGTATAGATCCACTGCTGGTGGCTCCGGAGTCAGCTCCTCAGCTTCCTGGCCTCCTCTCCCCCTTAGTTCTTCGCTGCACTCTGGTTGTGGCAGCGCTGGGGATGAGTGTTCCTCAGCTGGCCCCGGCGGTGGACTCTTCAGCGTGGTTGCCGCAGGGGTTGCCTTAGGGGTGTGCGGAGGGAGCATGTATCTGTCCACCATCTCCTGTGGGAACTTGGCCTCCAGGTCAGCCTTCAGCTGCCAGTATGCGGAGTCTTCACCTATCAGGGATTTCCTAGTAGGGACTTCCTCAGACCGGGGAGCGGTATCTGCTCTGGCCTTGCAGGCCGGGGAAAATGATGAGGTAGGCTTTTCTTGGCGGGCCGCGCCTGTCATGGCGGCGGCCTGGTCTTGGCGGGCCGGGCAGGGCATCGCTGCGGCGGCCTGGTCTTGGCGGGCCGCGCCTGGCATGGCGGCGGCCTGGATCAGCGTCGCTGTTGCAGAGGGCTCTGTGCAGGCTGAGCTGGACGTCGCTGCTGTGATCGGAGCTTGACGGGCCGCACCTGGCGGGGCTGCGGCCTGGTTCAGCATCTCACTTGCGGCGCGGACGAGCGTCGCTGCTGCGGTGGGGTCTTGGCGGACTGGGCTCAGCAGGGTGGCAGCCTGGGTCAGCGTCACACCTGCGGCACGGATCAGTATCGCAGTGGTAGTCGGACCTTTGCGGGCCAGGCGGGGCATGGCTGCGGCGGCCTGGATTTGGCGGGCCGCATCTAGCGTGGCTGCGGCCTGGTTCGGTGGCACCGCGCCGGGCGCCTCTTCTGGGACCGCGGGCGTGGCAGCAGGGGTCGGGGCACTTGCGCTGGCCGGGGCATCTCTGGACTCACCCATCGGTGGCACCATCGGGGTCTGAGCCGTCGCCGCTCGGTCTGGCATGCGTCGCGCGGCTCCCTCCTCGTAGGTCCGAACCGCCGCCGCCATCTCCAGAAGCTCCGTGCGTTCTTCTCTGAGCCGTCGCACAATCCTGGCCTCCAGCTGGTCGCAGAAGATAGCAAGCTCCCGGCACCACCAGGCAGCAGAGCCTGGCTCTGGGTATCCGCGTCTGGACTCCATTTCCTCTAGCACGCTACTGGCTTCTTCTCTGCTCCGCCGTCTCTGGACGCTTCCGCTCTCTCCACAAGCGAGGTCAGAACTCTGCAGGGGATCTCTGGGTAGCCACACCTCTTCGTGGGCGGTAACTTCTTCCAGCGCGGGCTGCTGTTGTTTTTCAGCGCGCTTTTCATGGTGGCAATATGGCGGCGCTTCCAATTTTTCAAGCGGACCGCCCAGGCACATGGTCACCTGTCTGAACAGGTCTAGTCCTTATCCTGTTCGTGACGCCAGATGTGAAGCCCCACAGGTGTTGCTGCTGTGTCGGTGCATTACCTTCAGGGACTCCACGTAGATGGATGTCTGGTCACAGGTAGGAAACCTTCTTTGTAGTTTGTCGTGACGCCACTCTCAGATTTGCGGTCAGTGGGGACCGCCACTGCAGATTAAGGGCTGCCTGGGGCTGATGGTGGGTGCAGCCAGATGTAGTAGCCTCCTGAGAGTGAGGCAAGCCCCAGGGCCCTGTGTAGATGTGTAGAACTACAAGGCGCAGAATGACTCCACACAAGTAGGATGTCTTTCAGGGTTTTTACTCACTTCAGGTGGCAGGGTGAGTAACCCGGGCGTAGCTGGGATGAACCAGGCGGGAACCAGGTGTCCTTCAGGCTGACTTGTGAGGGTGACTACTAACTCGCCTTCCTTAGCCCTTGGTGGTTTGGGGTAACCCCGACTTTTAGTCCCTATGGGGGTCACCCAGGGAAGATGCTGCAGCCTCTCTCCCCTTCGTTTGCCGTTTGCTTGTCGCCTGGACCAGGCCACTCCAGCTGCTTGCCTCCTGTGACCTATGGGCCCTAACTGTGGCTACGTGGCTGCGGCTTTTGTGGTGTTGTGGCGTGGGCTTTGAGAGCCCCACACCGGCAGGTTTAGCAAAAGAAAGCTGGATCTATCTCCGCTTCGGGATCTGCCGCCCGTTTGGGCCTGGTACTCTCTAGCAGTCTCCTTACTTCCCACTCCGTGCTCTCTCTTTAGCTGAAGATGGCTTTCGGGTAGCACTCCTAGTTGACCGTTCTCCCCCGTCAGTAGCCACTGCGCGGGCGCTGTTAGACAGCAACAGCCCCACAGGTCTGCTCCTCACTGAGCCCTATGGAGTTCTGCTCTAACTGACTCACTGCCCCTCCTCTCCTGTTCTTGCCTACGCCACCTAGCAACCAGATTCTCTTACCACACCCCTTGAGAGGAGATGGAGGCTTTTGGCCCCCTCCACTATTCCAGTGAAGGTCAAGGCTTTTCCCCCTCCTGGGATCCCCAGGGGTCCTCTCATGGGTACATGTGTGAGAGCTGATTACTATGCGCCTGTGTACCACACCCCTGTCAGCCTTCTGGATTACCTGTGTTGTACTGTCCCCAGCATGGGTGCAGTACTCAGTGGTGCCTGACTAGGTCAGGGGCGCCACAATTAGTGCGCATGCGCAATGCGACTTCCGGGACGCCGGCTGGAGTGGGCGACATGGCCGTCGCCGCACACTGCGCGCCACTGATGGGCCTCAGGTGAGTCCTGCACCATAAAAAGATGACCATTTCCCTGTCACAGCACCTCCTGACGAAGCGAGTGTGAAACGCGCGTAGCGGTTCTGGGCAGTGTGGTTCAACAGGTAGTGGTCTCTAATAACTCCAAAATCTGCCTCCAGCAGTTTACCAGGTTCTGGTCTTTCCTTTTCCCCCCTCCCCCCTCCTGGGTGGCAGGATGGTATGGCATTTATCTGGGGTTTTTATTGACCTGAATGCTGGCAAATCTTTACATGGGTAATGACTAAAATTCAATTGCAGAAATGTATGCTCTGACTCATGTAATCCGCGGTGGTTCTTCATATGTATAATATGTATGCATGTGCATGGCGTGGTAATTCAAACATCAGTGCTTAATTATGCCTGCTGGAGTGTCAGTTTTTGTATGATTATTCCTGATGTATTTGGGATATATTCATACACCTTTTTTTTATGATTGTTACAGTATATTAGACTGTCGGTCTTATGAAATTACCCTTGATGTACTTTGGGGTGTATGCATATATCCCCTTTTTTTGACCACTACAATATACCAACTCTAATACCACACTGTCCCAGGATTGTTTCTGTGTTTTTAAGGGGTAACTACTTTTTACTGTGTGTTTTTTGATATCCGTCTCTAATCATGTGATATACTGTGTTGTTGGTATCATGTTAATAAAATTTGTATATTTTTTGAAATCTTGTGTATTTTCTCTGATGCACCTCTAGCAAGGAGGCAGACAGTGGTGGCCACCTGCAGGAGCTGGGATTACAGCCGGTGGAACCGTAGGGACCGGGGACGGGCGGCGGCCCACCGGTACCGAACCGGGGAACCGATTGGAAACCGGAGCACCAGGAGGGGTACTCAGACCCAGTACGAGGCCCAGAAACAACCGGGCTGAGTCAAATCAACTGATTGAGGACTGGACTTTAGGACCTTTCCCACATAAGACGAGACTGGAGACAACAGCCCAACCAACCATAGGGGTAAAGCCACCTCCCAGGCATAGAGACCAAAGGGGCCATCGTCTGCGGGCAAAGAGGGCTCTCCCGACACATATCAAACCGGGGAGCAGACTACCGTTGCTCAGGCATAGGAGTCGTGATTTCTACATAATTGAGGTGCAGGAGAAAGGCGGAAACCACCATCCTGATAAGGGGAAAACTGCAGCCGGCTGCGGGCACCGTTCACCATCTTGTTTGGTTTACCAGAGACTCCAGCGTGTTTGTCATAGTGAGTACAACAGTGCCTTCAGGCTGCACACCACACCACACCGACACCCCTCCCTCGGGCCCCTGGGACCATCATCCCCCATACCCACGGAGGGGGTCAACACCAAGCTGCACATCACCGTCCCCGGGAGCCTAGTCAATGGCAGCGGTGGTGTCCATCCATTCACCACAACCCATGGGTGGCGTCACGAACTTAAATCCCCTACAAACAACCACGGCTCTGGCCGTGGAGCTCCCCACCAAAGTCTCTATGTGTAGCGCCAAACCCCTTTCAGAGCGACGTGACCCCCGGGTCCGTGAAGAGCTCAAGCCACCCACTGACAAGCACGAATCCGAGCGGCTCGGCAGCCGGCCAAGCCCCGGGGCGGTACATATGCACACCTCAAAAGATGGACGCCAACGAAACAGACCCCACACAGAGTCCAACGTGTCTCCATCTGCCTCATTAGAGTGAGTGGTTGCACCAGGGCTTTCATCTGAATCACTTTCATCAATTTTTGGTGGAGTTACATGGAAACCTCCATGTAAGTGCTCAGTGCAGAAAGTGATCACAGCCTTATATTGAAAGCCATAAGTGTTAACAATAAAAACCCCTAATTTACCCCAACAAAACCAATGAAAAAATTCGGTGCTAAAGCAACATTTTTGTGAGAAAAAAATAAAGTAAATCAATATGACGACCTAATGTTATAAAACTCTGAAGGACCAAAATGCTCACTATACCCCAGTGTAAACTCCTTGAGGAGGTCTAGTTTCCAATATGGGGGCCTTGTAAATGCGACACAATGCTCACAATCTATTCCAGCCAAATTGGTGTTCCAAAATGTAAATGGTGCTCCTTCCCTTCTGAGCCCGACTGTTCATCCAAATAGAGACTTCTGACCACATGTGGAGTATCAGTACGCTCAGAAGAAACTGGGTAACAAATATTGAAGTCCATTTTACCATGCTGTGCTTTGTAAAAGTGAATAAATTGGGGCTAAAGCAACATTTTTAGATAAAATGTACTTTTTTTTATTCTCTATGCATTAATTTGTGAAGGATTAAGGCTATGTGCGCACGTTGCGTAAATACATGGTTACGCTGGGGGCCGTGCGCACGTGGCGTATTAGAGCGCAGCGCTTCGGCTGCTGCCCGAAGCGCTGCGTTCTAAGAAGTGACATGTCACTTGTTCCATGCACTTTGCCGACAGCTCCTGCTCTGTCTATGGGAGGAGCTGCAGGCAGAGCGCATGGAATCGGCTTTTTTTTTTTTTTTTCTACGGACATTTTCTGCAGCGATTTGAAGCACACGTGTGCTCTTCAGATCGCTGCAGAAATTTCTGCAGGGCTAGTCCGCAACGTGCGCACATAGCCTAATACATTTCATGGGTGTGATTTTGAGGGGTGAGGTTTTTTTAACTGGTGTTGCTTTTTGGGTATTTCCTGTCACATAGGCCTGTCAAAATCACTTTAAATGGGATGTGGTCCCTAAAAAGATGGTTTTGTAAATGTTGGAAAAATGAGAAATTACTGATAAACTTTCTAGCCCTCCTAACAAGGAAAAAAAAAAAAAAAGTAGTTTCAAAAATTCAAAGTTTGAAAATTGCATAATTTAACAAGTTTCCTATTTTTCATAACTAAATGCAAAAAAATATTGTCCTAAATTTGCCACTAATATAAAGTATGTCACAAATTAAAAAACAAAAACAAACCCACAATTTTAGAATCACCAGAATCCGTTGAAGCCCTCCTGAGTTGCTACACGATAAAGGGACACTGGTCAGAATTGTAAAATTTGGACTGAATATTGAGATCAAAATTAGATCCTTCATTAAAAGGGGTTAACATGCGGGTGAAGGGAGGCAGGATGGGGATATAGTAATATCGGGAGAATTGGAAGACAATATTAGTGTGAGGCCAAAATTAAAAGAGCATGGAAATATATTTTGCCTCTAAAAATTGCGGTTTATGTAAAAACTAACTAAAAAGAGAGACTATGTGAGCCATGGAGCCTGAAATGTTTATTCTGTCCTATTTACAATGGTGAACCATCCAGACTCAAAAAGTTCCTTTATTTTCTGCATAAGCCTCTTAAAATGCAGATCCCTTGCTCATCAGCACCTTAGTGAATTCCTATTGTTGTGGAGGACTAGATAGCATCAAGAAGACAAAAGTCCTCAATTTTCATAGTGTGGAGTAATTGGACCCAACTCTACTTTGGAAACACCTGGTCCGCTAAAGCCAAAAGGACTTCACCTTTGCCAGAGGGGCTGGCTGTGTAAACAATGGCCTGATTCTGGCCACAAAGAAGCAATTAAAAGAGAACAGTACATAATGAAAAGCATTGATTAACACACAGATCCTCCCGATGTGCCGCAGATAATGGAAAACCACTGGCTGGCAAAGTTTGTAAAAGCTATTAACACTCAATAACCGCGAGTATTTCTATTGTGCACAGTACCAATTAATAAGAATAGACAATTGATAACAGTACATCTGTTTATTTTTACTGTAAAAAATAAAGTGCAGTTAAGGCCACGTTCACACACATATAGCAATCTTTGCTGAGCACTATGTTGTCCCCCCCCTTCCTCCTTTTATTAAATCCCCAAATTCATTTGGATGAAATCCCAGACGGAGCCAAGTATATCAATGAAACTGAATGAGTCACTGGACACGGTCTGGCCATATTTGTCTTTTTCAGACAAACGTTTTTCTGCATGTCTGGAAGAGATAAAATATTGTCCGAACTGAGAAGTCAGCGAAGCAGTGTTCCCAGCTTCATTGAAGTAAATGGCTCCATCCAAAATTGGGGCGATTGCAGCAGAAGCCCCAACATAGGGTCAGTTAAGAAAACCCAGCCAAAGACTGTTAGGCATGCTTCACATCAGCGGTATTTTGCCGTAATGTTGGATCCGGCACAAATGCGTTTCACTTCAATGCATTTCTTATGGACTCGCGGCAAGTTCTGGTCACATGCGGTTATGTATGACGCACGCAACCACATGTGACCGGAACTTGCAGCAAATCCATAAGAAATGCATTGAAGTGAAACGCATTTGTGCCGGATCCAGCATTGTGGCAAAATACCGCTGATGTGAAGCCCGCCTTACAAGAACATAGTGTGCTCCTTTTCCAGAAGCAAATACATCTAGTCCCATTGTCAAGTTTTGTAAAAGCACCAGTGCAACACGCCATCATTAATATGGCCATGTGCTTCACCCTTAGGCCTCTTTCACATGTCGGTGCAAAATACACATTTTGCACGGTCCATGGTGTATGTATGTGTGTGCGCGTGTGCTATCCACATAGCACACGGACAGCATGTATTTCTATACTCATCTATTCCCATCCCTGCTGTCTCCGCTTCAAGGTCCATGGTGCAGTGAATATTCATGAGCAGGCCCAGAAGCAAGGGACAGCTGCGCTGAAGACAGGCGAGTATAGAGAATCATTTTATTTAAAAGACACGTGTTTTCTCCAGTACGTGTCACACGGAGTACATCAGTGTGCGATCTGTGTAACACCCATGCTGCTGGAGAAAAACAGACATGTTGCCGTGTGGAGCCCATGGACACGCATCTGCTCCACATGGACATGTCCGTGAAAACACACATGTGTGCGCAGTCCCATTGATTTTAGTGTGTGTGTGTGTGTGTGTGTGTGTGTGTGTGTGTGTGTGTGTGTGTGTGTGTGTGTCTCATCTGTTTTCATGTACTGAAAACACGGACGTGTGAATGAGATCTTATAAAAGGTAAGGCAGGGGGTTTGACGAAGCTCAATGTCGTGGTAGTTTAAGTTGAATTTGCAGATTTGAAGTGGTTTTCATTGATTACAGAAGCAAGTCCTTCACACAGTGTGAAGGAAAGACCACATGGCATGTCACACATGGCAAAGTCATTCTTACTAGGACTATGTCTGAATGACATGAATCTCAGCAAACCCCAGTGATAGAAATTGAATACTTGTTAAAACATCTCTAGCAGAGGTATATATATCTTCATTCAACTCCTATATTTTAGGGTATACTCCTGGTTACACACACACACACACACACACACACACACACACACACACACACACAAAAAGAACACGCATGTACAACCTGCACCGTGGGAACAAGTCATATGTAAACTTTCCAAAACCTTTTTAAAGTATAAAAGAAGCCATCATTGATGATTTACAAACCTTTAAAATAAAAAAAGATGGGAAAAAAAAAAAGAAAAAACAAAAAAAACACCCTTTCTTTCCTTATACATCATTAAAGTAGAATTTGCAAACATAACATTCTTGTAAAAAAAGGAATTCCTGATAAATATAAAAAGGCAGGGTTTTTTTTTTTGTTTTTACACAATTTGCACCAAGATTTTTCTGGGATGGAGGCTCAGGCACAGTAGTCGTTTGTCAAAAGCCATTGACGCCAACCTACAAATTTGACAAGAGACTCGGCATTTTCACATTCCGTGTTAGTCATTTTCATGAATCCATTTCTTTCCCTGCATACTAACAAAATCAGTAGATGTTCCTTTGAGGTCTTTGTCCATTTTGGTAAAACATAAGATCAGCTCAGTGCGTATCAACATATAGAGGGCGAGTCATCGGGCACCGTGGGGTCAACGTGCTGGTTTAGTGGAAGGAAGCTTGTAGATGGTGGGTAACAGTTCCTGGTATCAATGTAAGGACCTGGTGCCATTAAAATGGTATGTTCTCCTGGCACACCATAGTTAATGAACGGCGCTTGTAAGAAAGGAGCGGCAGATGGAGCGGCGTGCATAAACTGAGCATTTGGTGGACAGGACATGATTGGAAAGGCTTGTGGCATATTCATATATAAATTAATACTTTCAGCTCCCATGGCACATAGATTCTGTGGTCGAGCACCCAGAGAGCCACGAGGTGCAGAGTTTGAACTGGAACTGGAGTGCCTCGAGACATCAGTAGATGGTTCTGTATCCAACAGCCGACTTTGTGATGCCGGCCCATTGATCCGAGTTTGTTCTTCAGGTCGAAGACATCTGCAGCAGCATACCCCTACAAGGGTACCCACAATGACAAAGCTCACAAATATGGAGCCAACCAGGAGAAAAGGCATGTACGTGGGCACTAGAAGAAAAGATATCGATATTGGGTTAGACTTTAATGTAATGCAGATCAAAAAGAAGAAAATGGCACAATTACAAATAATCCCCCCCCCCCCCTCCAAAAAAAAAAAATAAATAAATTATATATTATATACAGTGTAAGTGAAAAAAAAATCTAGTTCCTTTATAGTGTAAGCACATACAGGGCCATTATTGGGGAGGAAAAAGATGAAGATAAATATAAAAAACTAAAACAAACACACACCAAAAACTTGTCAACTTATGTGCCATATAGTTACAGTTGCCCACTTAGTCAATCTTTGGGTTCCCTAGCAATGGGGGGGATGCATCTATATAGGATCCTTTTGGCATGTAAGACCCATTTTAAGCTGTGGAAAAGTTGAACCTATACATCACGATTTTCAGCGTATAAAGCAAAAAAAATACCAGAGCGAGTTCCAAAAAGTGTATAAAAACTGCACGGTGTGAACCCGCAGTAAGGCAACCATGTTCTCTCTCCATGTACATATCATGTACTGAAAAAAAAGTGTTCAAAAGTTGGTAAAGAAAAAAAAAAAAGTCAGTACTATAAACATAAAGCCCATGAAACATCATTAGTCCAATACTTTTTGTACACATTGGCAAGTATGGCACTGACCTAACCAGTGTACAGAGTTATGTATCCGCCCTCCTTTGGGTTAGTTTGGTTGTTATAGGGCCACACATCATACATTATGTATATCGGTAATGACTGGAATGGACAGACTTGTTGCAAAGTGTCAAAGACTGTCCAGTTGATGTGCATAAGACTTGCAGGAATATAGGTGATTACCACCAAACCATCAAATTTAGATAAATGGAACGGATTTTCAGTAGCAGAATTTTCTGCAACAAATCTGTCACATGTGAATTAGAGTTAGAACTGAGAAAACAAGTCCATGCCCCGCTAATGTTATCCATTTATCATATACATATCTGCATAATCTACCATCATCACACCAGAACAATCTGGGCCTCACCTGCAGCTGGCATCTCTACAGCTGGCACTCCTTCCTTGAATAGGTCTTCATAATCCTCATTAGGGCACAGACCCTGGTCCAGTCTGGACTCACTGGCAGTACAACAGTACCGAAGATTACAGGCTCCACAACAGTAGGTAGCCTCAACATGGTCATAGCGTTCGGGGCACTGAAACCCTAGATGCCAACTTCCATAGCTGTCTGTCCATCCATGGCAGTACTCTCCAGCCTGTGCCCAAGAACCACTTCCATGCAGCAACAACAGGACAAACAAAAGGCACATGGTGCGAGCTGTAGAGGAAGAGTGATTGCTGAGGGCTGTAGGGGGTAGATGAGTTTTATCAGCTGCTGTTATAACCCGCCTTCCCTGGAAAGGGAGTGTCAGTCACCTCACCCCAGACACTCCATCCCTACCCCCCAGAGTCACTTATCATACAGACATCAGGTGCCATAGGGAGACGTGAAGAATACTTTACGACTGTAGACTTGTGTAAACTGCAGACCTGTGCAGAATCCAGTAGTGATGGGAATCTGCCCATATTTTGCCATATTTTTATGGACTGGTCATAAAGTTACAGATAGAAGGCAAAGGTTGTGTGGCCACAGGTTGTGCCATGTCGATCCTACACCGCAGCATTATGCAAGCGAATGGGGGTCTTATTGCAACACACAAGGCACTACGATCACAACATGCAAGTCACAAAAAATACAACTGGTTCCAACTTTTTGTTGAACCTTGCAGCACGCAGATCAACCTTATTTACTTACATTATGCTGTTATGTGGTGGCAGTATCCAACGATATTTGGCCTTACAACTGGTGTCAAATCGAAAGCTGCTATGTAGCCTAAGGGCTCGTGCGCACGTTGCGTAATTGCATGCATTTACGCTGCGTATTGCACTGCAGTGTAAATGCATGCGTCCTCTGTCCACTGCACAATATATGTAGATTGTGCATGAGACGTGCGCACGATGCTTTTATGAACGCAGCGATTTGGGTGCTAAAATTTTGACCCAAATCCGTGCGTTCATAAAATGTGCATGTCAATTGTTTCTGCGTTCTGGATGCGGCTCCCGCTCTGTCTATGGTGGGGGCAGCAGCCAGAGCGAATGAAATCGGCTTTTTTCAACAAAAAACTGCATCCATTATGCAGTGTTTCTGCAGCGATTTGAAGCGCACATGTGCTGTCAAATCGCTGCAGAATATTCAGCAGTTACGTGCGCATGAGCCCTTAGGCTTCTTTCACATATCCATGTTTGCAGCACATGTGATGTCCGTTTTCACATGTACCGGAGACACAGACACATGTAGACCCATTAAAATCAATGAGTCTGCACACATGTCTGTGTTTTTCAGACTCAGAATGGTGTTCCAGACGTTATTTCTTGATTGTGTTTTTACAAGGACTGTGTGTCCATATGGAGCACATGTGTGTGCTCCACAAGGTGACGTGTCCGTTTTCGACGGCAGCACTGATGTCACACGGACTGCGCACTGATGTGACCGATGTGATACATACTGGAGAAAACACATGTCTGTGAAGTAAAATGATTTTCTATACTCCCCTGTGTCCAGCGCTGCTGACTTCAACGCTGCTGTCAGTTGCTTCTGGGACCGCTCATTATGCACATTAATATTCATTTCACCATGGACCCAGAAGAAGTAGCAGCGCTCGAGACAGCAGCGCCGGGGACAGGTGAATATATAAGTTCATGCTGTCTGTGTGCTAAGCGGATGTTACATGGATAGCACAGTGACAGTAGACTCTGAACACACACACGCACACACATGTGCACCTTCACCACGGACTGTGCAAAATGGTTTAGACCTATATTGGAGTCTATGGGTGAAAAGTTGCATGTAACTTGTTACCCACAACCACAATGTGACACCACAATTTACCTGTTGCTTGATCAATGTCACTGCGCAACCCGCGGGCTAGGCCAACAAGGCCACTTGTGGCATGCAAAAGCAATGTTCAGACGAGTCGCAGTACCAAAAACATTTGTGGGACTAGTCTGCAATTAGCAGTCATAGTGTCTAATTTAAAGCTCCATTGTGGCTGAAAAAAAGCAAAATTTCAGAACTGCACGTCCATTCAACTGCACATCTATTTTGCATACACATTTCATGTTTTTTTCTGTAAGGAGCAGTCTGAACTTTTGTCCATTGACTTTTATCAATGGATCAGCTAAAGATGGATGAAACACAAATGGAACTCTGAAATTAGGGGTTTTTTTTATCTGTGTCTAATGCATTCCCATACACTTTAATGGCTATGTCTGATCCATAAAACAGATGAGAATAAGATATGCTCTGAGACTCACGGACACATTATATATAATGAATGTGCCTCTTCACATATCCTTCTTTTGCTGACCGATTGTCCGCAGATAAAAAAAATATTGTAACTTGCTATTTTGAGTCATGGAGTAGACCAAAACTGTCAATGTAAATCAATGGCCATGTGAAAATAAAAAAGAACAGCACACTGATGTTAATCCATGTGCTGTCCGTCGTTTAGGCTATGTTCGCACGTTGCGTTTTTTACCGCGTTTCTGCAGCGTTTTTGGCAGCAGCGTTTTTGGGCAAAAACGCATGCGTTTTTGATTTCCAGCAAAGTCTATGGGAAAAGCAGAAATCCTGTCTGCACTTTGCTTTTTTTTCTGCAGCGTTTAATTTGCATATTTGTGGTCAAAAACCATGCTGAAAAAGAAGCAGCATGTCAGTTGTTTTTGCCATTTCTGCAGCGTTTCCTTAACATTGGAGTCAATGAGAAATGGCAAAAAGCAACCAAAATCACAATTCCTGCGTTTTTCATGCTTTTTACCTGCTTTTCAACTGCGTTTTTGGCTCCAAAAACGCATGGTTTTCTGGCCAAAAATTAATGGGTTCTAATGTTCCTTTACACACACACAATAACCGAAAATTTAAATGTAAATAAATAATAAACTTTAGCTATTTTTTTGTTAACATGTGCATAACCACTATTATTACATTAAAATTGTTAATTTCCCATATAATTTTATTAAAAGTTAATTTTATACTTTTTTTCTCTTTTTTCATTCTTTTTCACTAATTCAACTTTATTTCTCAGTGTCTTGATCTCAAAAACGCACCTGCAGAAACGCAGGTGAAAACGCAGGTAAAAAGCGCTAAAAACGCACTAAAAACGCGGTAAAAACGCATGCGTTTTTAGCGCTAAAAAATGGTCAAAAGCCATTTGGTCAAAAACCAAGGGAAGGAAAACGTGCAGAATAAACTGCAGGTACTCCGACGCAACGTGCGCACATGGCCTTACTGTCTCTTTCACACGTCCGTGAAAAATGTTCATGTTTTTCACGGTCCATGTTAAAGGTGCATATGGCCCATCCATGATTTTGGCACACTAGTGTTCACTGTGTGCTATCCGTGATAGCATACAGAGAGGAGAAACTTTTTACTCACCTGTCCCCGGAGCTGCTGTCTCCGGCGCTGCTGCTGCTTCCAGGTTCCTGGTGCAGTGAATATTCCTGAGCATAATGAGTGGATCTGATGACATGAATTGGCTTGTAGCGTGGTATTCCTCGCAATAGATTTCCTATACGTTGAGATCTGTAATATTCCCTGTGATTTAAAAATATTAATGAAGTACTACATCATGTGGAATACAAGGGTATAATCCAAAGACATCCAAGGATAACAATAGACAATAATCCGCCACTCTATATCCATCCAGGGAAAAGATCACGTTTTGTAGCTCTCAAAATACTAGGGAGATTTATTAGAAGGGGTTGAATGTGACTATCTACTAGAGCTGATCGAACGCCCAAAAAACTGGGGCCGGCGGATCACTGACAGACTTAAAAATAAGTCCGCTCCAGAATCCGGTGCCCATATAAGTCAATGGGGACCGGAATCCAGAGATTAAAAACGTTTGTGGAGGGGATGGGGGGTTGGAGCGCGCGCGGTGTACTCACTGGCATGGCGGCATACTTCTTCCGGGTCACGCTTTTCTCTTCCGGAGCCAACAATTCAATATTCATTGTTTTGCCCGCCCACCGGCGGGTGTCATAGTTGCAGTTAGACACGCCCCCCCACCCTGAGTGGCAGCGTGTCAGCTGACTGCAACCAATCACAGGCGACAGGACGGCCGGTGGGCGGGGAAAGCAGTGTAGCCGTCGCAAGTGTGACTCCGGCTTTTTTTTTAATTTATTTATTTATTTAAATAAATAATTAAAAACCCGACGTGCGGTCCCCCCCTAATGATAATGCCGGCTGGGGGCTGGTATTTCAGCCCGCAGCCGCCCAGTATTGCCGCATCTATTAGATGTGGCAATCCTGGTACATTACCGACTCTTCCCAGAGGTGTGATGCGGTGCCAGTCGGGGTAATAGGTTTGTGATTGCACGGGCGTTTATGAGATTCCCGCATCACAAACCTGTAAATGGATGTAAATAAACACACAGAGAAAAAACCCTTTATTTAGAATAAAGTACAAACACGCCTTCGTTCACCACTTTATTACCACAACACCCTGCAAGCTCCGGCGTAATCCACACGTCCCACGGACACACATCCGGCTCTGCTACATGTCACAGCTAGCAGCCACGTAGAGCACGGCTGCCAGCTCTGAGTGTAGACATTGACTGAGCAGATGCTGTGACAGGCTGGGCTGTGACATTCTCTCCTCCGCAGCTCCAGCCCCTCCCCTCCTCAGTGCCGGCCCGCCTCCCGCAGCAGAGGTCCGCTCTCACTGACCTCAGTAGCAGGGAGGGACACTCGCATGACACTTGGCTCTGCTGTACTGCCAGCGTGAGCCGTGTGTCATGAGAGGGAATCGCACGGTGCACGCGGAGACTAACAGTGGAAGAGATGGGGAGAAAGTGCTCCCTCTCTTCTCCGCTCCTGTGATGTGATTGCAAGATCGCATCACAGTCGCATGACCCTCGACTGACACCCGCAGCAGAGGGTCATTTGCATATCGCTTCCGATGCTGTCGCATCGGAAGCGGTACGCAAGCGTACAAGAGCCCTCAGACGTGTGCGGGTGATGCAATGTCAGACTCGTGCGGGTCTTACATGACATCATACCGTACAGCCTGCCACTGTCTGAACATGAGCGTGCATGTACCTAGAAACACATGCACGCTCTTGTCAGAAGTGTGTGCGGGTGATGATATGTCAGACTCGTGCGGGTCTAACATGACATCACCCGTCACAGCCTGCCACTGTCTGAACATGAGCGTGCATGTACCTAGAAACACATGCACGCTCCTGTCAGATGTGTGTGCGGGTGATGCAAAGTGAGACTCGTGCGGGTCTGACATGGCATCACAAGGTACAGCCTGCCACTGTCTGAACATGAGCGTGCATGTAACTAGAAACACATGCACGCTCCTGTCAGATGTGTGAGCGGCTGTGCTGCGATGTCAGACTTGTGGGAGTCCCTTGCAAGTGTGACTGATCTATTAGATGTGACAATTCCGGTGCGATATCGGCTCATCTTGATTGCCCTGGTGCGGTGGCAATCAAGGTAATAGCAGAAGTTAATAACAGCGCACGGCTGCTACTAAACCCTAGGTTTGTGATCGCACAGGCGTTTGTGAGATACCCGCATCACAAACCTGTAAATTACAGTAAATAAACAAGACACAGAGAAAAATCCTTTATTTGGAATAAAGTACAAACGCAGCCTCCTCCTTCACCACTTTATTACCCCAACACAGCCCTCCAGCTCCGGCTTAATCCACACGAGATCCAGCGAAGACACATCCAGCTCTGCTACATGTCAGAGCGAGCAGCCATAGAGGTCGGCTGCCCGCTCTGAGTGCAGCCTATTACTGAGCCGCGATAAGCGATGACTGCACGGCAGAGCTGTCACAGGCTGGGGGCGCATCAGCCAGGAACCAATTACAGATGAGAGGACGGCCGGTGGGCGGGGAAAACACGGAAAGCTGTGTGTATGTGATGGACAGTACAGGAAGTGAATGCGCGACCCGGAAGCAGTGTGCCGCCATGACACCGAGTCTCGGTAAGTATGAAACGCTAATTTATTTCTGATTTTTTTCATTTTTATTAATTGCTGAATCCGGATCGTGCACCCGGAATCCCGCGCCCGGTGCGGCACAGATATAGCGCTGAAACCGCGGGATCAGGACTTTTACAGTCCGGATCCGCTCAGCACTACTATCTACCCATTGACTAAGGTTCTCACTGAGGCTACCAATTCCTGCAACTATTGGATGTACTAGAAGAGGAAACACATTTTTATGGGCTTTAGGAAAAGAGTGAAATATTGGTGTAGTCGGATGTTCAATATATAAAAATTTGGCTATTTTTTGATTAATAACACCTAGAGAAAGACCTTCATTTAACAAATCTTTTAGTTGTCCCTGAAATGTTACTGTAGGATTACAACTTAGTTGTTGGTACACTCCTTCATCCCCCAATATTTCCATAGTAAGTTTATGGTATAAGCATGCATTCATCAAAATTATAGCTCCTCCCTTGTCTGCCTTTCTAATTACTAAATTATGGTTCTTATGTAGCTCAAGTAATGCCTTTCTTTCATTCCTTGTTAGTTTATCCCCCCTCTTATCCTCAATCTCAGTATTTTTCTTCAATTCTACCAGATCTTTTTCTACCAACTCCTGGAATGTATCCAGAATATTAGGACGAGACTGTATAGCATAAAAGTAGGGATTCTTAACTTGAAAATCAATCGAATTTCCATCCCCCTCCTTAGTACGGGCCTATGTTTCCAATTCTTTTAGCACCAGAAGGCCGCATTGTTCTTTGAATGACATAATTTGTTGCAATGTAGGTAAATTTTCCCGTTTCTGTAATGATGTTTCTTCCTTTAGATCTTCATCTGTATCTAGGAAATGGCATTTTAAAGTCAAAGTTCTTGCAAACCTATTCACATCCAATAAGGATTGGTATAAATCAAATTCATTTTTTGGTGCAAACGATAATCCTTTGGATAATAATTTCACTTGATCTTCTGAGATAATTTACCAAGACAAATTGATTACAGGTATCTCTAGGAGGGACCTACCAGAGGGAGTGTGGGTGGAGTCAGAAAGGGAGAGCAGCTATAGGAACCAGTCAGTTCCAGTTTTACCTCAGACAGTCTGACAGAGAGAGAAGGGGAGGGAGGTAGTTACCTCAGGAGAGTGAAGGAGTAAAGTCTGAAGAGAAAGTGACAGAAAGAGGTTCCTGGTGGAGATCCTGGGTCCAGTTAGGCCCAAGTGACACCGAGAAGAAGGGATCCCAGGGCCACGGAAGGGCATATTGGCTCGTGGCCTGTTCCACTGGAAGATCGGGTGGAGGGATCAGACTGCATCCAGGGAAGGTCCCTAGACTGAGGGAAGAAAGACAATTCCTCAAGAGGCCTGGGGTGGTTGCAAGTGCCCAGGGCCACAACCTGCCACAGATCCCCTATGAAGTGGGCAAGATACAACTGCGGTTAGCCCCCTTTTGTTCAGGCCTTGTGGTGGAGGCAAAGACCAGCTCAGCTAAAACAGTCAAGGCTAAGAAGTCAGTCAGGAAAGAGACACAGGAAGGGTGCACCGGTATTGACCTTTGAACTACCTGGGATTGGTGGAGGCACTGGACAGTGGATCCCAGCCTACTATGGGCAAACGGTTTGGTAGCACCTGGACTCAGAAACAGTGAGTAAAAGATCTTAACTGCAAGCCCTGTGTCGTCTGGTTTATCCTGCACTCCAACCACAGCACACAACACCATAGAACCTACAAAGTACCAAAGGTTGCCCCGGGGTACCCGCTCTACCTGTGGAGAGCAAACAACATCTTAGCTGCTGTAACATCAGCCCCGGAGGTCCCTTTCAGCAGCTGAGGCCCTAAAGAGCTGCAATTTACCACAGGTGGCGTCACAAATCTTTCATAAACTTTATTATAATCATCTCCCCCAATATTGCCACATTAATTGACTCCACCAGGGTCACTGAGTCGGGCCCCGCCACCGCTGACTACTCGGGACTAGTCCGGCCCGACACTGAGTCACCTAAGGCCCTGGGGTGGGCGAGTCACACACGTTGCTGTCTGCATGCGTCCTGCATCCCCAGCACAATCCCTCTCTCTTTCCTACTCACTGATCATGGGCGTCTCGCTGCACGGCTGTCACAAATCTGCGGAGTCTTTTCCTCTTTTGAAAATGGGTGCCACTTCTTTATTCAATCAGTTATTCCAAGCTTTCCCCGCACACCGGCGCCTATGATTGGTTGCAGTTAGACACGCCCCCACGATGAGTGACAGTTGTCTCACTGCAACCAATCACATCCGCCGGCGGGCAGGTCCATATCGTGCAGTAAAATAAATAAATAATAATAATAAAAAAAAAATGCGGTTCCCCCCATATTTGATACCAGCCAGGATAAAGCCACACGGTTGGAGGCTGGTATTGTCAGGATGGAGAGCACCACGTTACGGGGAGCCCACCACCCTAACAATATCACCCAACAGCCGCCTGGAATTGCCACATCCATTAGGTGCAACAGTCCCGGGACTCCACCCAGCTCATCCCGAATTGCCCTGGTGCGGTGGCAATTGGGGTAATAATGAGTTAATCATGCCAGGCGTCTCCCCAAGACACTTTCCATGATTAAACTGTAAGCGAAAGTAAAGAAACACACACAGCGAAAAATCCTTTATTTGGAATAAAAAACAAAACAAAAATCCTCTTTCACCATTTTATTAAAATCCCCAAATACCCCTCCAGGTCGGAAGTAATCCACACGACACTGCCAGCTCTGCTACAGAACACGAGTGCTCTGTGTCCGCTCCCCGTAGCACATGAACAGAATCGTGCTGTCACCTCAGACTTCAGTCTGCATTGCAGACTTCAAGACTAGGAAATCTGCCTATGTTCCTCATTGGAGCCAGTGGCTGAATGGATAGAGCGTTCACCTAAGAAGCATAACTTCACGAGTTCAAGTCTCGGCTGGGTCGGTAAATATTTTTTTTTTACTTCCAATTTTAAATTAATTAATTATTATTCTTTATTTATAATTGTATTTTAATTATGCACAGAGGGGAGTAGACGGACATCAGCTGTTAGCCGCTTCACGGAAAGAGGCTGCATTCTTTCATTCTCTCTCTTTCTCTCTGTCTTTCTGTCTGTCTGTCTGTCTTTCTTTCTTTCTTTCTGTCTTTCTTTCTTTTGTGTCTTTCTTTCTGTCTGTCTTTCTGTCTTTCTTTCTGTCTTTCTGTCTTTCTTTCTGTCTTTCTTTCTTGCTGTCTTTCTTTTAGTTTTTCTTTCTGTCTTTCTTTCTGTCTTTCTGTCTGTCTTTCTTTCTTTCTGTATTTCTTTCTGTCTTTCTTTCTTTCTTTTTGTCTTTCTGTCTTTCTTTCTTTCTGTCTTTCTTTCTGTCTCTTTCTTTCTTTCTTTCTGTCTTTCTTTAATTCTGTCTTTCTTTCTGTCTTTCTTCACTGTATCTACAAACAGCACCCATTCCTGTGACTTTCCCATCCGATAAATTATCTCCCTAACCCTCGTACGATGACATGTACCCACGATTCTCTACCATTCTCTCTACATGATCCCCTTGTTTTCCTTTGTGTCTCCTGTACTTTAATATGCTGATATTACCTAAATTGATGGATGTCCTTTTGTTCTGTTTTGGTTTTTTTCCACACTTGTAAATATTGTATCCAGTCTGTCCGACCTGAGGAAGGCCGGTAGGCCCAAACGTTACTTGGCGGACTTTTGTACAGCACTTTTTTTCACATTTTGCACCAACAAAATAAAAGAAAAGGACTAGAACTACAAGGCTCAGCATACTCCATCCAGGACTGTATGCAGGAGTTTTTTGCCCACCAAAAAAATGATGTGGGCTTCGCCATATTTTGTATGCTAGCCAGATACAGCAGGCAGGTACGGCTACCCCAACTCCCAGGTGCCTATTTGTACCCGGCTGGGAACAAAAAAAAATAGGGAAGCCCTTTTTTTAATTATTTCTTGAATTTCATGAAATAATTTAAAAAAAAAATTGACATGAGCTTCGCCACATTTTTGTGTCCAGCCAGGTACAACTAGGCAGCTGGGAATTGGAATCCGCAGCACAGGTTGGCCTGAGCTTTCTGGGCCCCTCTGCTGAGAATTGCAGTCCGCAGCCGCCCTAGAAAATGGCGCTTTCATATAAGCGCCATCATCTGGCGCTGTATCCAACTCTTGCAGCAGCCCTGAAGCCGGGTCGCTTGCTGGGTAATCATGAGTTAATACTAGCTTTGTTTAACTAGCTAGTATTAAGCCAGAGATTCTTAATGTCAGGCAAGTTTGACCCGGCCATTAAGAATCTCCAATAAAGGGTTAAAAAAAAAACACACAACATACCTGAACAAATAGAGGGTGAAATGCTGGAACAAATTGAAAAGGCAGCTAATAATAATAATAATAATAATAATTGGGTTCTTATTATGGCGGATTTCAACTATCCAGACATACAGTGGGGCATAGAATCTTCTGGTTGTGCTAAAAGCTGTACATTCTTATCTACTATTCAAGACCATTTCCTCTCTCAGATGGTAGATGAACCGATGAGGGGAGATAATTTGCTAGATCTGGTCCTGTCAAATAGACCGGATACAATTTCAGATCTACAGGTCCGGGAGCACTTGGGCACCAGCGATCATAATATGGTAAGCTTCAACGTAATATTCAATAGAACATTTCAAAGGGGAAATGCTAAAACCTGGAATTTTAGGAAAGTTGATTTCAACAAATTATGGGAAGAGCTTAAATGTGTAGATTGGGACAAAGTCATGGTAACTGGGGATACTGAACATAAATGGGGAAAGTTTCAGGATATACTGCTAGAGTCCTGTAAAAAACTTATAACTTCTGGTAATAAAATGTCCAGGAATAAAAAGAAACCACTATGGATAAATAAGACTGTACAAAGTATAATAAAACAAAAACAAAGGGCATTTAAAAACTTTAAGGCTGAGAATACAGAAATAGTATTTCAGGAGTATAAAGATATCAATAGGAAATGCAAAAAAGAAATCAAACAAGCAAAACTAGCTACTGAAACAAAAATCGCCAATGACATTAAAATAAATCCCAAAATCTTTTATAAATACATTAATGCCAAAAGGGAAACAAAGGATAATATTGACCCCTTAAAATATAATAACAAGTTAGTTATAGAGGACAAACAAAAGACTGAGATATTAAATAAGCATTTCTCTTCTGTGTTCACCAAGGAACGGACTGTACCAGGGATCATTCAACAAGTGAAAAATCAAAGTTCACCACCCGATATAATTAATTTAACACAAGAAGACGTACGCCTACGTCTGAGTAAATTAAACATTGACAAATCCCCAGGGCCAGATAGCATTCATCCACGAATATTGAGGGAATTGAGCTCCGTAATTGACAGACCGCTGTATCTCATCTTTTTAGACTCACTTGTAACAGGGTTGGTGCCTCAGGATTGGAGGATTGCTGATGTGGTACCGATATTTAAGAAAGGTAAGAGGGTAGATCCAGGCAACTACCACCCAGTAAGCCTGACATCAGTAGTATGCAAAGTTTCTGAGGTCATTTTAAGGCATGACATGCAAAAATATATAGCAGAAAATAATATAACTGACAGACAGCATGGATTCATGAAAGATAAGTCATGTCTAACCAACCTGTTGGGGTTCTATGAGGGGGTAAGTGCAAACCTGGATATTGGTAATGCAGCTGATGTGATTTATTTGGACTTTGCAAAGGCATTTGATACTGTACCACATAATAGCCTTATACTAAAGCTCCAGAAGCAAGGACTAGGGGAAACTATATGCAACTGGGTAAGGAATTGGCTAAAAGATAGGAAACAAAGAGTAGTTATAAATGGTACATTCTCTAAATGGGCTATAGTCAGCAGTGGGGTGCCGCAGGGATCTGTGCTAGGACCGATTCTTTTTAATCTCTTTATTTGACCTTGTGGATGGGATTGATAGTAAAGTGTCAGTCTTTGCTGATGACACCAAACTCTGTAGGATATTAAAAACTGACCTTGATAGTACAATATTACAAAAAGATCTGGATAAGATGTTAGAATGGGCAGATACTTGGCAAATGAGATTTAATGTTGATAAATGTAAAGTAATGCACCTAGGACGAAGTAATCCTATAACTGCGTATACATTAAATGGAAGTAAACTCGGGACTACAGAAAAGGAGAAGGACTTAGGTATTCTTATTACAAATAAGCTTAGAAGCAGCACTCAATGTCAGGCAGCAGCTGCAAAAGCAAACAAGATTCTAGGGTGTATAAAAAGAGAGATTAGATCCCGTGATTCCAACGTATTGTTACCCCTCTATAAATCACTTGTAAGGCCACATCTGGAATATGGGATCCAGTTTTGGGCTCCACATTCTAAAAAGGACATTCAGAAATTAGAGTCAGTTCAAAGGCGGGCAACTAGACTATTACAAGGAATGGAAGGCCTCCCATATGATGACAGGTTGAAAAAGTTAGATATGTTTAGCTTAGAAAAAAGACGTCTCAGAGGAGATCTCATTTATATGTATAAATACATGTGTGGTCAATATAAAAGACTGGCACATGACTTATTTCTTCCAAAGACAGTACTAAGGACCAGGGGGCACTCACTGCGAGTGGAAGAAAAGCGATTCCGACAGCTAAATAGGAAAGGGTTCTTTACAGTTAGAGCAGTCAGACTGTGGAACACCCTACCACAAGAGGTAGTAATGGCAGATACTATAACAGCTTTTAAAAAAGGGCTGGATGATTTCCTCAGTACACAAAACATTGTTGGTTATAAATGACTTGGTGATCAGGTGTAGAACTGGTGGAGGAAGGTTGAACTAGATGGACCTAGGTCTTTTTTCAACTTAAGTATGTAACTAACTATCTAAGAAAAAATACTTTAATAGAAATAAATACACAGACACATTAGAGACTCCATGTTTATTACTCCCTGTCAGCCCTCCACGATCCATGGTCTTCTGTCTTCTTTCTCCTTCAACCCATGCAGCTCTGCTACATCAGACAGCGCTGCATGGGAGGAAGACGCTGCTGCTCCCCGTGCTGTCTATTCACTCAGTGAGTGAGTGAGCAGAGGCTGCAGGCTGTAAGCGGTGACGTCACCGCTGACAGGCGGGTTGCTATAGCAACGATGATCTCCGTGATTGACCGGCTGTGGCAGCCGGTGAATAACGGAACGGGTAAGCAGAACGGGGAAGCCGGCCATATGCCAGATCATTTCGCCGGTATACGGAGATGCTGGAATGATCACCGTGTACTGGAGAGATGCACTGACAGGACCTAGCATGATGTCATAGCCATGTGACCAGTCTGTAGCCAATGAGATAATAGACATGTGACTGGTCACATGCTTTTTTTGACGTCACGGAAGGTCTTATCATCAGTGCTGGTTACCGGGAGGACGCAGCGATTATCGGAAGGAAAAGCGGTGGGAGACAGAGTGCAGGACACGTCGGGGGGACCTGTAAGTGTAATGGCAATGTTTATTAACTGTATGTGTACATTTATAATGTGTTTTTATGTGTTTGTGTTTGCCTCCCATTGTTTTCAATGGGGTTCGAAAGGTTCATCGAACGGTTCTCGAACGGGGCCTCCATTCGACGAACCGAACCGAACTCGAGCCCTCAGAGGCTCGCTCATCTCTACTCTTGTATTTCTTCCCTTTGGGTGGATTTCTGTGAGGGGTGATGTTTCTTTCCCCCTCTTCTCCTCTTCCTTCCCCGTTTTTTTGCAGGATTTTTTCCCATTGATATCTGATCACCCATAGTTGTTGATATTTTATTAGTTATAGGCAAAGATTAGCCCCTAGTTTATTTATATCTGGAGATAGAGAAGATTGGAGTAACTGGCTTAAAGTTCAAGGGTATTACAAGTGTAGCCATAATACTGTATATGTACATGTTGTGGAGTTTCAAAACCCTCTAAAACATGTCTATCTTTATCTACGGGAAAAGATTATATGATACATAACTATATTAATTGTAATACTGCATATACAGTCTATTTGATCAAATGTGAGATATGTAAATTGCAATATGTACGTTCTACAACTAATGCTTTAAAAATCAGAATACGAAGACATCTTTTAGATGCTAAAAATTAAATGTTGGTGAAATGCTCTGCAGTATCACGACATTTTACTTTATGCCATGTTGGTGATGTTTCGGCTTGCAAAATTATGGGGATTGAAAAAGTGGATACCCTGATGAGAGGAGGGGATCGGAAACGCAAATTGTTGAATGGAGAGGCATGGTGGATTTTTACATTAAATACTCGAACACCAGCAGGTCTGAATATCAGACATGATGTAACGTAACACTATGTGTAAAACAATAAGAAATCTAAAAATCTAAAAAGATAAATAATATAAATAGGGATGACAATAATCATGTGACACCGCAGGAACGAAGAACATCTCCTTACCTCCGTCCACCGGCAATGCGGAAGGAAGGAGGTGGGCGGGATGTTACGTCCCGCTCATCTCCGCCCCTCCACTTCTATTGGCTGGCCGCTTAGTGACGACGCAGTGACGTCGCTATGACGCCGAACGCACCTCCCCCTTAAGGGAGGGATTGTTCGGCGGTCACAGCGACGTCGCTGATAAGGTATTTGCGTATGACGCTGCCGTAGCGATAATGTTCACTACGGCAGCGAGCACCAAATGTCGCACGAACGACGGGTCGGGTGCTATCGCGCTCGACATCGCTAGCAATCGCTAGCAATGTTGCAGCGTGTAAAGCCCCCTTTAGGTTGGGACAGGACCTAAAATTCTGCCCTCAATTGGTTAATTAGCTAAGCCGTTGGTGCCGATCCTGGCTTCAGGGTCCAAGTACCCCCTTTTGTGCACGGTTTCCGGGTCGGTTCTCCGGTGTCGGTACCGGCGGGCTACAACCCCGCCCCAGTCCACCTTGGATCTCCGGCAGCCATCTTCCCGTCTCCTGCTGGCACAGACCACTGTCTGTCACCTAGCCAGTACGCCGGGGCTCCAACCCCGACGCCTGTCAGCTTGAACTGCTCACTTCAACTGACGGAGCTTAGCTTTCTCACTCCTCCTCCACTACCACTCTAAACTTCTCTACTTGTTTTCCCGCCCCGGGTTCTCCAGACCCCTAGGTGGGCGTTTTCCTTCCGCCTGGTCCCGCCCACTGGTGTGTCTGTCCTTCCCTAAGGGGGGGGTGACTAGAATTTTGTCGGCTGGTTTAACCCTGTGTGGGAAGGTGTTGTGCGGGGGCTTGTACTGTGTAACTACTTTTGCCAGGGCGTCACATAGAAATATATATATATATATATATATATATATATATATTTCTATCTTATAATCTTATAATACTAATAGAAATAGGAAAAGGGGAGAACAAGGAAGAAGGAAAGGGAAAAGGAAAGAAAAAAAAATTTAAAAGGTTGTTTTTTTGTTTTTGTATTTTTTTTTATAATGGTTGTGATACAGCTTATGAGGGGTTAACATTCTAGGGTGGTTCCTGTACTAGTGCACAGGATAGAATTTAAAACGCCAGGTGATAGCCCACACCACACACATTGAGAAAGGAGTCAGTCCCGAAACATGTCTGTGTTTGGATGCGAATGAGATGGCGTCGGTAAATTGTCTCCGGTTTTACGTTTTCTAATTTTGTTTCCCTGTGGGACGTTTTTTAACAAGAAAAAATAAAGTCTTGGATGTTTTAGAATCTACATCGGTGCATTTCTTTCCACCTTTACAAGTGTACCCCCTGGGCTACTCCCCAGGATCCGTGCGGAGAGATTATTTCTGTCTGAGGTGAGCTGATCAAGTTTTGGAATTTTTACGTTATCCACTTAGGGTGTGGGGCTGATCATGGATCCAAAGGAGGTCGGACCCAGTTTCAACATACACAACCACATACACACATGGGTTTCCCCTTTCCCACTGGGGACTGGGCTAGGGCCGGGTATAAAAGGGGTTTCCAACAGTGTGGCATTTACAGGATGCCATCACAACATGGGCCCCAATCCACTATCTTAGGACCTGGGTAGGGGGAGGAGAGGCCACAAGGGGGAGTTAGGAGTCACACACACAGTTTTTACAGGAGTTGTCCAACAGGAGTGACAGTGAGTGGAAGTCTTTCCCGGTAGCTCCTGTGTGACATAGGAGTTTAACAGTCACTGAGGAGGATACCGTGTCAGTTCCCCCGGAACCATCACTGTTCAGGGTGGAGAACCCTAGGGTGGTGTAATTCCACGTTGCATCACCAGATTCTGCAGAACGAAGAGGTTCTATGCTTCTTCGACCACCCAAGTTTCCAGAGCCAAATGGCACCTAGGACTCCCGGGGCCTAGATCACGGTCAGACTCAAGGTGATCCCCGCTACTGACATAGGGAACAGTACTCTACCTAGTACGGAAGGGACTCTAAGTGCTTCAAGCCACAGGGACCCACACTAAAAAGTGCAGTGAAGAAGGGCCCACAGACTAGCGGACCAGTTCTGACGTCCCGCGGATCTGGGATCGACCTGAGCCAATCACGGCAGTGACCAGTGTGACCGGACTGGCAGCTGAAGTTGTGAGTGAACTACACCCTGAAACCACAGATACTGTGTTGGCTCGTCCTTACCGGCGCCGCCGCCCAGCGCTTAGGCGCCAACGGCTTTACCTTCTCTCTTCATCCACCCGGGGCTCGCTCCGCCTGTAGGGAGCGATACCATCCCGGCTGCCTTAACACCTGCCCCGGCGACGAACCCTGCAGCGGCAGCTACTCCTCACCGCATACCACATGTGGCGTCACAACAAACTCTCCCAAATACCCCCATTCCACCACTATTTACTGTACGCCTTGGGGCAACGGAACCGGGTAAGGCCACCCCGTGACAACGCCTGACCCAACCTGAAATGGCCCAGCGATGAGTATGTTAATCACCTGCCCCATGGGGTGCTACACTTCCCTCTGCCGAAAAGCTTTTTAGAGGTGGAAATTTCATTTTCTAGCAGGACTTGGCACCTGTCCACACTGCCAAAAGTATCAATACCTGGTTTAATAACTACAGTATTACTGTGCTTGATTGGCCAGCAAACTCGTCTCACCTAAACCCCATAAAGAATATATTGGGTATTGTCAAGAGTAAGATGAGAGAGAGACACTAGACCCAACAATGCAGACAAGCTGAAGGCTACTATCAAAGCAACCTGGGCTTCCATAACACCTCAGCAGTGCCACCGGTTGATCGCCTCCATGCCACGCCGCATTGATGCACTAATTCATGCAAAAGGAGCCCTGACCAAGTATGGAGTGCATTTGTGCATTTACTGTACAGATTTTTCAGTAGGCGCCAACATTTCTGAGTGTAAAATCATTTTTTCAGTTGGTCTTATATAATTGTGACGCCCTGGCACCGCCAGGTGGTCACACAGATTAGGCCCCCGCACAACACCTTCCCTCACAGGGTTAAACCTTGCCAACCAAATCTTAGTCACCCCCCCAGGGTAGGAAAGGCACACCAGTGGGTGGGACCAGGCAGATGGAGAACGCCCACCTAGGGGTCTAGAGAACCCGGGGAGGGAAAACAGTCAGATTGAGAGTGGAGTTAGAGTTCACTGGAGGAGTGGAGAGGAGTAGGGAGAGGAGCAGGAGGAGAAAGTCTGAGTTCAAGTGCAGAGAGAAGCTGCGTCGGGGTTGGAGCCCCGGCGTATTGGCTAGGTGGCAGACGGTGGTCCGTGTCTGACAGGAGATGGGAAGACTACATAAGCAAGGATGGTTGACCTTAGGGAGATCAACATCCAATACCACGGAGACACCATCACGTGTTTCTCAACGCAGTGATTCTAGAGCAATGCCCCTGGGAAATATTCAAAACAAGTGGTTGTTCCTTGCCGGTGAAAGACCTGGCTAGCTTCCTGCCAGCGTTGAGAAACATGTGATGGTGTCTCCGCAGGCTTTCTTGTTTAGGAGACGGGAAGACGGCAGCCGGAGATCCGAGGTGGACCAGGGCAGGGTTGGAGCCCGCCGGTACCGACACTGGAGACCCAACCCGGAAACCGTGCACAGAGGGGGTACTTGGACCCTGAAGACAGGACCGGAACCAACGGCCTAGCTAATTAACCAATTGAGGGCAGGATTATAGGTCCTGTCCCAACCAAAGTCCCAAAAGCAGACAACCACCCACCGAGAGGGATTGGGCATCTGCCAGGGCCCAGGAGATCCCACGGGTCAGCGTCAGCGGGCAAGGCTCCCAACCAAAGTATCGGGAGCGGACTCCCGTGTTCCACACCGGGAAATCCACCTTAAAAAATATAGTGCAGAGGAAAGTGACCAAACCATCACCCCGGGTGAGGGACCGGAGTACACCCGGCCACGGCGGCCGGCCACCAGCACCTTGGTTAACCAATGGACTTGTCTGATTTTGTTTAATCGTGAGTAAACTGAGACCCCCTGGTCTGACCAGGCGCTCCGGCCCCTGCCATCACCGTCCCCTGCACCGAGTCACCGGGCCCCGGGGCAACCATCCCTACCCACGGAGGGGTTAACAACCAGCTGCCATCCCATCACCCCCGGGTGCCCCCACAACAGCAGTGGTGGTGCCACACTTCACCACACACCGTGGGTGGCGTCATAGACTGACTAGGCAAATCCCGTACAAATACGTCCCTTTCATTTGAAGTGTCCGCGTAACCCCCGGGTCTGGAGGATCCCTCGAGCCACACCGCGGATCTGGATCCGAGCAGCCTGGCTGCTACTGACGTGGGGGTGGCACGCAATATTCTATTTTTCTGAGATAATGACTTTTGGGTTTACATTGGCTGTAAGCCATAATCATCAACATGAACAGAAATAAACACTTGAAATAGATCCCTCTGTGTGTAATTGTAAGACCTGTTAACATTTACATATATAGGTTAGAAGACTGTGAACTTTTCCTTGTTATGCTGCCACCTGCTGTCAAAACAAAGAACAGCGGGCACAAACCCCTGCTGCTTGATTTACTTGGTACAGTCCTGAACAGGATGTGAGGAGGAGCTAGTTTTGTTTGGTAGCTGTTTATGCTGAGGTGTGTGTGTTCGGATGTGCTGAAGAAGGCAAGGCCGCATTCTGCCCTGCTGAACAAGGTCCAAGTACCTGAGTGTTGCGTGACATCTCCCCAAGACACAGATCCAAGAAAGGCTGGATGTGGAGCGAGGTGCCAGACAGCACGGGCAAATTACAGATCCGGGACAAAGACTGAACTTTAGAGGTGTCTGCGGAGGAATACGGGCCCCAACGGTGACGAGGTACCCCACGCTGAAACCTGCAGTTAAGTGTGCACACTACTTTTAGTTAGGGACAGATAGGAAAAGACTCTGCACTGTGTTATGCAAGTAAGGTAACAAGGACCCTGCGGTTTTTTTGCTTAATAAGGATTTTTGTGTTTTGCTTTTGGGAGTACAATCTGAGGCTTCCCACCCTTGACAAGCTATTCAAAGTGGTTGTATGTATATTATATTATATCTACTGCTGTGCACGTTCCCGCTTTTCTCTCCCTCCTTTCCCGCACTATTCCTCCACCTGTGTTGTGCAATATGTTATTAAATTTGCATTGATTAACCCCCGTGGTTCCGTGCAGTCCTTGCGTATCCCGTTACCTGCAGGTTATTACATTTGGCGTAGTCGGCAGGATACGCAGGCTGGTACGGAACCATGGACGGACAGGGGGGTGTCGCTGATGGGGGTGTCGCTGATGGAGGTGTTCTAATACAACCTGATGGGGGAATACCAGCAAGACAGCTGTCCCTGGGGGCTATGCTGACCCATATACCAAAATTTACTGGCAACAATGTACCTCTCCATGACTGGGCGCAGAGAGTGAGGGGCATGTTGAGAGTAGCAGGAGTGACTGCAGAAAATCAAGGGGAGATATTGCTGATTGCCCTTGAAGGCCATGCTCAAGAGACTATTTTATTGTGCCCTGAGAGTGAACAAAAGACGTTAGAGCAGGTGGTGAAGATTCTTGAGAGAGTGTATGGCGGGAAACCAGAAGCAGGAGATTTACAGGCGCAACTGTTCTACAGGCTGCAGGGTGAAGAAGAAGGTCTGCCACAGTATGCAAATGCACTCCAGAGAATAATGAGACAAATGCTTACAGCAGAGCCAGAGCTAGCACAAACCCCCGGTTATGCTGACTGTACCCTGCGAGATCAATTCCTCCGCGGATTACATAACCCCAAGATCAAAGGTGCCCTCCGTGAACGGCTCAGGGTAGAAAAAAAACTAACTTTCCAGGAGATATTGGAAGAAGCAGTCTCCCGCGCACAAACTGAAAATTGCGACCCGCAGAACGCCTGGGGAGATGTTTGTATGCATAAGATAGTCCCGGGTGAGAAAAACCGAGAACCGAGCCAACTTGAGGCTAAAGTCGATCAGTTACAGGAGACGGTTACTGCTCTATAAGAGTTGCTGAAGAATATGCAAGCCCCGGCATAGAAGTAAGAACGACAGCACCGCGGCCAAATACCTACACGCATACCTATCAAGAAGAGAGGGGACAGATCGAGCAGAGACGATCGAGACCCGCTGGAGAGTACCAGTGTTGGAACTGTGGAAATCAGAACCATTTATTCCGACACTGTCCGGAGAGGAAGACGTCTCAAGAAAGACCGCCGTTAAACTAGTGCCTCCCTCCATGGATGGGCACATGGCGGGGAGACCAACTGAGCTTAGAGAAAACCAACGCCCTGAAGATATAGCAGCCAGCACGCCGACGATCATGGCCGAATTGGAAGGGAAAGAAGTAAGATGCTTGATGGATACTGGGTCCCAAGTGACCACCATGCCAGAACAGTTCTTCTACCAACATTTTGCACAAACTGTATCCATTGACAAAGGGGCACATATCAAACTGAGGGCTGCAAACAATCTTCCCATTCCGGTTGTAGGGGTCGTGTGGATGAACATACGTGCATGTGGCCAGAACTTAGGCAAAAAAGGGATTGTGTTAACGGAGGGCCGGTACGACAGAGAGGTGCCGGCTATCGTGGGTATGAACGTCCTGAAAGAATTAGACCAGTTGCTCTTCAACAAGGGGGGCTGTGATTACTGGAAGACGACAGTTGCTAACAGGCCCGCCCAAAAGGTCTTCCAACACCTTATCCGTGCCCGAGGACTGTGGAGGAATGGTGGGAGCCGCTACCCGGTGGGGAGGGTTCGAGTCCCAAGACAGACAACAATTACTCTACCTCCAAATCGTGAGACAGTCCTCACCTTGCCAGTTGGAGCCCACTGTACACTCGAGGGGATGGAGGTGTTGGTGGAGCCTTACCGTGGTGAAGAGAACGGAGATGAACCGTTGGTGGCTCGCACTTTAGCAACAGTAAGAAATGGAAGAGTCCTTTTCCGTTGCGTGAACACCGGTGAACAGGCCTATACCTTGACCTCGGGAGTTGTTCTGGCCCATGTCTACCTGGCGCCTGAAGAGGTGGTGACCGCAGAATCGATTGAATTGCAGCCCATGGCAGGGGAAGCCTGGACTTGGGCTGTTTCTATGGAAAGAAAAGAGAAACCCACTGATCAGTGGAACAGTCGCGCCATCTTAGGGCAGATGGGAGTGGACCTGAGCCCCTTCGCTTCGGAGCAAGCCCAAGCTATAGAAGACTTTATTTGGGAGAATCAAGCCACGTTCTCCCGTCACGCAGAAGATTTTGGCTGTACTGACAAGATTCAGCACGAAATACCCACTGTAGATGCCCCACCAATCAGGGAAAGGTACAGACAAATACCCCCAAAGTACTACCAAGAGGTAAAAGAGCTCTTGGCGCAGATGCTGAAGAGCGGGGTGGTAAGAGAAAGTCAGAGTCCATGGCCTGCCCCAATCGTGCTGGTCAAGAAAAAGGATGGGTCTACCCGCTTCTGTGTTGACTACCGCAAGCTTAATGGATGCACGGTTCGTCATTCCTACCCTCTGCCCCGGATAGAGGAGTCCCTGTCGGCGCTGGGAAAGGCACGTTACTTCTCCTCCCTTGATCTGGCCAGCGGATATTGGCAGGTCCCTGTGGCAGAGAAAGACAAGGCCAAGACCGCATTTATTGTACCCATGGGACTCTTCGAGTTCAATCGCATGCCGTTTGGACTAAATAATGCCCCAGGAACTTTTCAGCACCTCATGGAAAGTTGCCTTGGAGACATGAACTTTGAGGCCACGTTGATTTACCTGGATGACATAGTAGTGTATTCTGCAACCTTCGAAAAACATCTAGAAAACCTGGGTCAAGTGTTTCAGGCTTAAACTGAAACCAAAAAAATGCCGGATCTTTCAGGAAGAGATTGAATATCTCGGACACAAGGTGTCGGAAGCCGGCGTACAGCTCTCCGATGGGAAAGTGAGAGCAGTGCTACAATGGCCCACACCCAGCACAGTGCGGGAGGTTCGAGCTTTCCTGGGGCTAGCCGGATATTACCGTTGCTTTATCAAAGATTTCGCGAAGGAGGCAGAACCTTTGCACGAATTGCTCCAAGGGACTGCGAAAGGACCAAAAGCACAGAAAATTTGCTGGGGACCAAGACAAGCAGAAGCCTTACACCGATTGAAAGAGGCCTTGGTTAGCGCCCCTGTGCTTGCCTATGCAGACTATAACCTCCCTTTTCGGTTGTATACAGACGCAAGCCTCTACGGCCTGGGTGCAGTACTGGCCCAGGTACAGAATGGTACTGAACGGGTGATTGCATATGGAAGTCAGACGTTACGGGAAGCCGAGCGCAACCCTGAGAATTACAGTTCCTTTCAGCTGGAGTTACTGGCACTAGTATGGGCAATAACCGAAAGGTTCTCGGAATATCTCACGGGAGCCCAAATTGAAGTCTATACGGATAATAATCCCCTGGCTCACATCTCCACTGCCAAACTGGGAGCAATGGAACAGAGGTGGCTGGCACGACTCTCCAGATACAATTATCATGTGCAGTACCGCTCCAAGCATGAAAATCAGAATGCGGATGCCCTTTCTCGTGTTACCACCGAAGCCCCAGTGGGGGAGAGAGATGAACAGTTGGAGGAAGACGAAATTCCGGACTTCAGTAAATTCACCGCTCAAGTGGTAGAGGCTCGTATGCTGGAAATTACATCGGGCACGACATCACGCCTGCTTGGCCAAACCAGAGAGGAATGGGTGAAAATCCAGTCATCTGACCCAGAACTGCTTCAAGTGAAAGAGTGGGTGATCCAGCAGCGCAAGCCTAGAAAGGAAATACGGGCCACGCTGTCGCACGTGGCCCTCCAGATTCTCAGCCAGTGGGATAAGCTGTCGGTGCAGGAAGGGATGCTGTATCGGAAGGTGCACCTAGCTACAGAGTTGGAAGTACGGTGGCAAGTAGTGATACCCCAGAAGATGGCAGTACCATTGGCCCGAGAGGCGCATGAGAAGGGAGCCCATTTCGGACCGGACAAGACTTACCAGTGGTTGCAAAGAATAGTATACTGTCCTCAGATGCTTCGGGCAGTAGAGAAGGCCTGTAAACTGTGCCGTTCCTGTGAGTTAAGTAAAGCTCCCCCACAGCGAGCACCAGTACAGACTATTGCAACCAAAGAGCCATTGGAAGTACTCATGATCGATTATCTGAAGATTGGTCACTCCCACCGGGGCTATCAGTTCTGCCTTGTGATGACAGATCACTTCTCCAAATTTGCGGTGGTGACGCCCACCAGAGATCAGACGGCTGAATCAGCTGCTCGAGCCATCAGTGATGACTTTATCTGGGTGTACGGCTGCCCCAAAAGAATACATTCCGACCAAGGGGCTTGCTTTCAGGGCGGTGTCATGAGAGAGCTGCAAAGGATTTACGAAATGCAGAAGTCAAGGACTACGCCTTATCATCCACAGGGCAACGGAGCCTGCGAGAGATTTAACCGGACCCTCCTACAAATGCTACGCACGTTAGAGGATGATCGTAAGAATCACTGGCCCGGCTATCTCGCAGAACTCGTGTGGGCGTACAATAATCGTGTCCACTCCACCACTGGGTACACCCCGTACGTGCTACTGTTTGGAAGAGCCGGAAGAGGCATTGAAGAGCTGAACCTAGCTCCCCCCGAGATCAGTGAAGGTCAGAGTGTGGGTTCCTGGGTTGACTGTCACCGTCGACGGCTGGAGACTATCCATCGAATTGTCACCAAGCGGCTGCAAGAAAAGACACATCCACAGTGGAAACCTGTGTGTGAAACCCCGTTCTTGCCAGGGGACCAAGTACTAGTTGCAGAGAAGCACCCGAGATACAAGTTGAGCGAGCGCTGGAAAACAGAGCCTTACATTGTGATCAGAAGAATCTCGCCCCACGGATTAGTATACGAAGTGAGAGGCAAGCAAAGAGGCAGCACCCTCATCCTGCATCGCAATATGCTGAGGCCCTGCTATTCAGAAGACAGGACCAGACAAAGTACCTCGGAGACGGTGCCCATGCCCGTTCCTGTTACCCTCGAAGAGGGCTCTGACGATGAAGAATGGTGGCGGGCCCCAAACAACCCAGCAGACTGGGAGAGATCCATGCCCCCATCCGTTCAAGACACAGGTGCCACCCCTGCAGAGCAGGAGTCACCAATCGCCAGAGATGGGGACGAAAATACTGTACTCCCTGATACGGCGCTGACGTCTGGTGACTTAGCCGTAATACCACGCCGGACTGAGCGGGCTAATGCTGGTATTCCCCCTGATCGGTACTTGGCAGATGAATTTGTGTGTTCTGTCACTGGATCCTGTTTTAAGACATTGGCTCCCAAGCAACAGGTTGTGAAGCAGGGCAGGAGTTTCCACCGTGTGCCCCTGTGCAGAGTGCCTCAGGAGAGTATCGGCCGGGACGGCCGAGGTTAAAGAGGGGGGGAAATGTAAGACCTGTTAACATTTACATATATAGGTTAGAAGACTGTGAACTTTTCCTTGTTATGCTGCCACCTGCTGTCAAAACAAAGAACAGCGGGCACAAACCCCTGCTGCTTGATTTACTTGGTACAGTCCTGAACAGGATGTGAGGAGGAGCTAGTTTTGTTTGGTAGCTGTTTATGCTGAGGTGTGTGTGTTCGGACGTGCTGAAGAAGGCAAGGCCGCATTCTGCCCTGCTGAACAAGGTCCAAGTACCTGAGTGTTGCGTGACATCTCCCCAAGACACAGATCCAAGAAAGGCTGGATGTGGAGCGAGGTGCCAGACAGCACGGGCAAATTACAGATCTGGGACAAAGACTGAACTTTAGAGGTGTCTGCGGAGGAATACGGGCCCCAACGGTGACGAGGTACCCCACGCTGAAACCTGCAGTTAAGTGTGCACACTACTTTTAGTTAGGGACAGATAGGAAAAGACTCTGCACTGTGTTATGCAAGTAAGGTAACAAGGACCCTGCGGTTTTTTGCTTAATAAGGATTTTTGTGTTTTGCTTTTGGGAGTACAATCTGAGGCTTCCCACCCTTGACAAGCTATTCAAAGTGGTTGTATGTATATTACATTATATCTACTGCTGTGCACATTCCCACTTTTCTCTCCCTCCTTTCCCGCACTATTCCTCCACCTGTGTTGTGCAATATGTTATTAAATTTGCATTGATTAACCCCCGTGGTTCCGTGCAGTCCTTGCGTATCCCGTTACCTGCAGGTTATTACATAATGACTCTATATAATATATAGGAATAGATCCCTCTGTGTGTAATGACTCTATATAATATAAGTGTTTCCCTTTTTGTATTGAATTACTGAAATAAATTCACTTTTGATGATATTCTAATTTATTGAGATGCACTTGTATATAACAAAAACCAAAGCACAGACAGACATAAGAATAGTGAGTCTTTCTCATGGATAATATTTCAAGATTTATTTGGAACTGGAACGAAAGTACAGGCAGATAACATCCAATGTTTCGAACAACAGGTGGTCTTTATGAAGGACATCTGCATGAGAAATCACCTGGTATATGTTGTATCAGGGCATAGATATGAAGCCCATTGTATACATAGGTTACCAGATTCTTATGTCTGGACAATCCCTTTAAAGGGCATATCCATGAAGTTGTTAAAAAAAAAGTGCCTAATCACTAACAGGCAGATAGTTGTTACCTACCTTCCTGTAGTGCTTGGCACTGTTTTTTACCAACATAGAGCTGTCATAGACCTCTCCTGCCAGCAATTCAGCTGCTTCTTCCTCTGCTACTTTACTCTGTTGACAAGGCGAGACTGCTGACGTCACAATGATTGACAGCTGTCAATTACCATGATGTAGGCAGTTCCACCCTGTGAATAGAGTGGAAAAGAGGCCTCTGCTATGTTTATGTCATGTCAGCAGAGACTGCTGAATTACTGGCAGGAGCGTTCTGTTACTGCACTGTGTCGACAAAGAACGGTGTCGGGCACAACAGGTAGGTACTTTGTTTAAAAAAAAAAGTTCCAGATATCCCCCTTAAAGGGAATCTGCTAGCAGATTTTTGCTACCTTATTTGAGAGCAGCATAATGTAGGAAAAGAGACCCTGGTTCCAGCGATTTGTCACTTAGTTTTTTTCCTAGGTGCAGCAGGTATGACACAATCAGAGTTTTTATCGTGTTTCCCTGAAAATAAGACACTATCTTATGCTATTTTGTCTCCTGAAAAATGTGCTAGGGCTTATTTTTGGGGTAGAGCTTAGTTTTGGGGAAACATGGGCTGGGGATAAGTTTACTTCTCAAAAAAGGCAGACACCCCTCAGGAGAATCATATTTAGTAGACCCCGGACATCAGCATCGCTCCCAAGTCCTCCTGTGATCCACAGCAGGCACTTCCAGCAGGTACTTGTGTGCTCTACAGTGGTCCTCTTGTGCTTCCGGTTTGCAGTTGTCGCGGGCGGAGGAGGGGACGCTGCGCTCTCCCACTGCTCGGGTCCAGCTGCTGCCGCTGCAGCTTGGTGGTGGCTCAAGCGGTGGGCCGGATCCTGGGGACTCGAGCGGCGTTCCTCGCCCGTGAGTGCAAATGGGAATTGATTGTGGGGATTTGATATTGTCCGTGACGCCACCCACGGTTGTGGTGAGATTTGTGACACTACCGCTGCTCTGGACGGGGATCCCGGGAGCGATGACAGGGAGCAGCCTGAATGTTAGTTCTCCCCTCCGTGGGTAGGGGGTTGGTTGTCCCGGGGCCCGGTGAAGGGGTAGGGATGGATGGCAGGCGGGTTACGGGGCCTGGTGAGGTACAGGGTCACGGGGGCAGCGCTGTGCCGCACGGCACGGTGGTACTCACTCAGCCAATGATGAACACAGAGTCTCCGGTAAAACAAACGGCTAGATGGACGGGTCCCACAGACGGCTGCGGTGTTTCTCCTCCCGGCAGGTTGATGGTGACTGCCTTTCCCTGCACCTGTGTAGTGTGTACGGTTCCAATGGGTTCCCACTGGTAACCCGCTCCCCAGCTTGGATGGGTGCTGAAGGAGCCCCTTTTGCCCGCAGGCTCTGGGAACTTTAGACTTGGCGGTGACTGTGTTTCCCTCTAACGGTTGGACTGTTGCCTTCTATCGGGACTTGGCTGCTGGGAAACCCAGGCGGTTCCCTTCGCTAACGGATTTGACAAATTGCACGGCGACTCCTAGCCTTGACGGGGTCCGTAAGCCCCTGCCGGATGGTGCTGGCTTCTCTTTGCGTACCGGTCCGGTACCGCCGGGCCACCGCCCGTCCACAGTCCTTACGGCTAGCTCCAATAGGCCTCTCCTGCAGACGGTCACCACCGTCTGCCAACCTTGCTGTACCGTCCGGGCCACACACCCGGACGCCGTCAGACAGTTGCTCACTTGCCACACTTTCCTCCCTCCAACTTCAAACTCCACAACTCAACTAAACTGCCTCCTTTTCCCGCCTCCAGGACTGTGAACTCCTCGGTGGGCGGGATCAACCGCCTGGCCCACCCCCTGGTGTGGACATCAGCCCCTGGAGGAAGGCAACAAGGATTTTTGTTTGACTTAGGTGTGCCTGACCGGGGTGTGGGGTGTGTTGGTGTTGTTCTGTGACGACCTGGCTTGTCCAGGGCGCCACACAGTCACACACTCATACACATCAGATCGCAGTACCATCATAGACTCACACATAAACATCTGGTGATACCGTACTGCTTCCGGCCGGTAGCTCTGTGGAAAGCGAGAACCTGCAGTAGAATGCATTAAGGACCTACGGTGGAAAGAACACACACAGATCAGATCGCAGTAACATCATACACACACGTGTGCAAACATCCGGTGATTCCGTACTGTTTCTGGCAGGCAGTGCCGTGGAACGCATCGAGCACCTCCGATGAAATGCATCAATAAGTCAGATCCTCAATGCGTTCCACCACATCCCGTTCAGGGTCTGGTGAGTATGATTGCGGAGTCTGTCTTCTCACTTTTGGGGGTGTCTGCTTTCTTTAATGAAGTGTCCTGCAGTATTCGTTAACTTTTTTTACCTGCATGGACACTTCCTTATTGAACCGCAACTAGGGCTTATTTTCAGGGCAGGGCTTATTTTCAGAGAAACACAGTAGATGTATGTAGCAGAGCTCAGAAATCTAACCACACCCACACCACAGCTTTCTATGTACATTGTGTATTGATAGTAAACTGTTAATCAGTGCTGGGGGCATGGTATGTAGTCCTGTAATAAAAAATTCCTGCTGAGAAAACATTCATTGTATGGAAACAACACTGCACAGTCTAATAAGTGACACATCTCTGAAAACAGTATCTCAGCCCCAACGTCATGCTGTCCTCAGATTACATAGCAAAAGTCTGCTGACAAATTCCCTTTAAAGTCAATTTTAAGGCTTTAGAGGGGTTTTTCATGTTAAGAAAAGAGATTCCGAAAAGATTTTATACTGAGAAAATAGCAAACAGAGCAGACACTTGTCGTGGGCGGAGGAGGGGACGCCACGCTCTCCCACTGCTCGGGTCCGGCTGCCGCGGCTGCTGCGGCCTGCCGCTGCTCGGTGGCTCGAGCGATGGTCCGGATCCTGGGGACTCGAGCGGCGCTCCTCGCCCGTTAGTGAAAAGGGGAATTGGTGTTTTGGGATAGTTTATTGTCCGTGACGCCACCCACGGTTGTGGTGATTTGTTAACACCACCGCTGCTCTGTATGGGGAGCCCGGGAGTGATGGTATGGAGCAGCCAGTTGTTGATGTGCCCTCCGTGGGTAGGGGTTGTGGTGCTCCCGGGGCCCGATGATGGGATTGGGATGGCGGGCAGGCGGGGATGGGGCCTGTGGAGGTGCAGGGGCACAGGGACAGCGCTGTGCCGCACGGCACGGAGGTACTCACTCAGCCAGTAAACACGACACAGTTCTCGGTAAACAAACGGCTGGTTGGACGGGTCCCTCGGACGGTTCACGGTGCTGATGTTCCCTGCAGTTAGCGGTGACGGTCTCTTCCCTACACCTATGTAAAGTCCTTTTGGTAGCGATGGGTTCCCACCGGTTACCCACTCCTCGGCTTCAAGCTGGGCCGAAGGAGCTCTACTCTTGCCCGCAGGCGCGGGCCCTGGGAAACTGGTGCCCTGGCGGTGGCGGTGTCTCCCCTTCACGGTCGGGCTGTTGCCTTCAATCGGGACTTGGTTGTTGGGAGACAGACGTCCCCTTCACTGACGGATTTGGCAAATTATGGCGACTCCTAGCCTTGCCAGGATCCGAAAGGCCCCTGCCCTGGTGCTGACTGTTCTTCGTATACTGCTCCAGACCGCCGGGTCACCACCCGTCCGCGGTCCTTCCAGCAACCTCCGAGCAGTCCCCCTGCAGACTATCATCGCCGTCTGCTGACCTTGCTGTCACTGTCCGGGGCACACGCCCGGACCAACTTCAGGCTTTACAAAACTGTTTCTCTTCACTTTACTTCAGCTTCTCTCCTAAGCTCCTCTACCACTTCACTTCCTTCTACTTTCCCTTCCCTCACTTATCTGCCTGGTTCTCCTGCCTCCAGGGCTGTGAACTCCTCGGTGGGCGGAGCCAACCGCCTGGCCCACCCCCTGGTGTGGACATCAGCCCCTGGAGGAAGGCAACAAGGGTTTTGGGTTAGCTAGGTGTACCTGCAGGGAATGTGGGGTGCGTGTGGTGTTGTGACCTGTGACCCCTGGCTTGCCCAGGGCGTCACACACTCACCCTCCCTGGATGCAGCATCGGTGCTCTACAGCTCTATTGGCTGCAGTGGTGAATTCATGACTAAAGGGTGTATCACCGCTGAGCTCAGTGGCTCATACTGTGTACATCGGTAGAGCTGCTGAGCTTAGTAATTGGCTACAGCAATTAAATGAACTGTTAACATGATACAGCCAAAACGTCCATTCTAAAGCTGGAAAGGTGGCATTGGACCCAAGGAGGTTGAGAGGATGCTTTGTTTGCTATTTTACAAGTATGAAAAACTTTCGAGATCACTTTTATTAAAGTAGAAAACTCTTTTAAGGATTTCTGATGCTACTACTTTGTTAGTTTCAGACCCATTGTTAGGCCACGATTTTTGCAAGGTGCGAAGATGAGTCTGTTTTACGCTTGTATGACTTTAGCCTACTCCCTGCACAAACCCCTTATCCTGACCATGGAGTAAAGTCCTGCTATTTTCCTGTGTCTGATTCTTGTGCCCAGGGCCAGACTAGCCATCTGGCAATTCTGGCAAATGACCAAAGGGCAAGTCTCTGTGTTGGGCCGCTCAATCTACAGTCACCGCCACTTTCCTCAGCAACATGCACGCCGGCCTGCATTAGTTTGCCTTGCACATATGATCATATTGCACAGCTCAAACCAACAGGACCAGGCGACAGCGCACTGTGCTGTTCTATGCCACCTGGCCCTGCTGTGCAGTGAAATCGTGTGCACAAGGCAAACTAATGCTACCCGGCATGCATGCTGCTGAGGAGAATGGCGTTGACCGCAGCTCCCTCCTTCCTAATCAAATGTATTTGCGTTTCTCAGACGTAAATACATTTGAACAGTGCAGCACCTGGATTAGGGCCACGACGTACAGCAACATGATGAGGTCAGCACCTTGCTGGCATCATCACACTGCTGTTGGTGCCACAGAGATACATTGGGCAGCGGTAAGTGCTCAAAGGAGAGACTGCAGATGACATCTTTAATCAATGTGGATCAGTGAGGAGGTGATTAGGGCACATAATGCAGGAACATTTGTGAAAGGGACACAGCTTTGCTAGAGGCAGTGGGGGGAGTAGTTTAAGTGGAACAGTGTGTGTGTGGGTGATATTTTACAAAAGGGCAGTGTGGGGGGTATTTTGAAGAGTGGCAGTCTGGGGGGATAATATTAAGAGAAGCAGTTGGGGTATATTATAAAGAGGGGCAGTGTGAGGGGACATTATGGAGAGAAGCTGTATGTGGGGACATTATGGAGAGGCTCAGTGTGTGGGGACATTATGGAGAGGGGCAGTGTGTGGGGACATTATGGAGAGGGGCAGTGTAGAGGGACATTAGAGAGAGGGCAGTGTTGGGAATATTATGAAAAGAGGCAGCATGGTGGAATATTATGGAGAGAGTTAATTTGGGGGGACATTATGCAGAGGGTCAGTGTCTGGGAATATTATGGAGAGGATCAGCAGGGTCAGCATGAGGAGTATATTGTGAAGAGAGGCAGTGTGGGGGTTGTATTATGGAGAGAGGCATCATCGGAGGTATATTAAGGAGAGTGGCAACTTGGGGGTATATTATGGAGAGAGGCAGCATGGGGGAATATTATGGAGAGGGACAGTGTGGGGGGATCTAATGGAGAAAGGCAGTGTGGGGAAATATTATAGAGAGAAGCAGCATGGGAGTATACTGTGGAGAGACAATGTGGAGATTATATTATGGCTAGAGGTAGCATGGAGGTTTTATTATGGAGTGAGGCAACTTGGGGGATATGGAAAGAGGCAGTGTGGGGATATATTATGGAGAGTGGTAATGTGGGGGGATATTTTGCAGTGAGGCAGTGTAGGGGAATATTATGGAGAGGGGCAGTGTGTAGTGATATTTTGCACAGAGACAGTATAGGGCGAATATTAGGGGGAGGGGCAATGTAGGGGGATATTTTGAAGAGGGGCAGTGTGGGGGGATATTTTGAATAAGGTCAGTGTGTGTGAGTGGAGATATTCTGTGATGGAAGTAGAGCAATTATTTATTCAGGGACACAACATGGAAGATATTTATATTTATGGGGTAGTATAATGATAGGTGAAGCAGGAGTCCAGCGTAGTATGTAGTATAATGATAATTTTATCTTTAAAGGCACTGTGTTGGGAAATGCTGCTGAAGAATAAAGAGGGAGGTCTTCAGAGACGAGCTGTGGCCATGAAATCTCATCATTGCATCTGTACTACGTGGAGACAAAAGGGACAGGAACAACTCTGATCAGAGATGTCATCTATAAGGTACTTAGATGTAAATGTTTATTTGTGATACTGCCTGCATCTTATCAGTACTGTAGTTTCTGTATGGTCCACAGTTTTATAATTATTGATAACAACAACTCCCAGCATTTCCTTACCATTGTTAAGGACAAACTGGGAGTTGTAGGTTCATGCAATACAATTGTACATGGGGCTAAGTATTGTGATTTATTCATGAACGGACGGTGGTTTTGACTCTGAAATCATGTGATCACTGTGGTTCAGATGCTGCTTTCATGTTCTGACGGTGGCTGTGGTGCTGCATTCATGTATTTATGGTGGTTCTGGCATTGCATTCATGTGCTGATGGTGGCTCTGGTGCTGCACTCATGTGCTGATGATGGTTCTGACGCTGACTGCTCACATCCTCTTGATGTCTGATGCATCCTTTTTGTTATTGGTGTCTATAATTGTCTGCATCTCTGACGTCACATCAACAGCATTGTAGCCAATCAGTTAGCTGCTGAGCTCCTTGATTGGTTGCAGGGCTGTCATTGTGATGTGACACCAGCGCTGGAGACAATAGCTGACCTTGGGAGAGTGAATAAAACAAACAAACAATGCAGGGAACGGGTTTCCAAAACCAGAAAACCTGAAGGTATGTGCACATAAGGTATTTTACATTCAAGCAAAACCGCCATGTTTTTCAAGCAGAAGATTTTTTCCCTGACCCATCTACTGTGTGGTTTTACAGTCATTTCCTAGCATTTTTTCTATGGTTTTGACCATCTTTTTTTTTATTTTAACGTTTTCCCATATATTTGTCACATATTTTTTACTTCGCTTTTAAGTAAAAGCGATGGTAAAACGCAACAAAAGACGTCTTGACATTTTCTGAGCCTTCCCATTGATCTGCATTGTAAAGTGCAGAGCGTTTTCCAAGTGGCAAACACCAGAAGAATGGAGCGGTCACTTCTTTTAACCACTTGGTGGTTTTAGAAACCTGTAATGGTTAAAAGATGCTCAAAAGCCTGAATCTGTGCACAGCGAGTAGATGCATATGATCATTCGAGTATTTTTCGAAGTGGTTTCCATGGTGGGATCTGCCCCCAAAAAATGTCATTGCACATTCCCTAAGTGGTATGCACCCAAAATTAGCACCAGTGAAAACAACAGACTCCCTGATCACCTACAGTTAGGTCCAGAAATATTTGGACAGTGACACAATTTTCGCGAGTTGGGCTCTGCATGCCACCACATTGGATTTGAAATGAAACCTCTACAACAGAATTCAAGTTCAGATTGTAACGTTTAATTTGAAGGTTTGAACAAAAATATCTGATAGAAATTGTAGGAATTGTGCACATTTCTTTACAAACACTCCACATTTTAGGAGGTCAAAAGTAATTGGACAAATAAACCAAACCCAAACAAAATATTTTTATTTTCAATATTTTGTTGCGAATCCTTTGGAGGCAATCACTGCCTTAAGTCTGGAACCCATGGACATCACCAAACGCTGGGTTTCCTCCTTAATGCTTTGCCAGGCCTTTACAGCCGCGGCCTTCAGGTCTTGCTTGTTTGTGGGTCTTTCCGTCTTAAGTCTGGATTTGAGCAAGTGAAATGCATGCTCAATTGGGTTAAGATCTGGTGATTGACTTGGCCATTGCAGAATGTTCCATTTTTTTGCACTCATGAACTCCTGGGTAGCTTTGGCTGTATGCTTGGGCTCATTGTCCATCTGTACTATGAAGCGCCGTCCGATCAACTTTGCGGCATTTGACTGAATCTGGGCTGTAAGTATATCCCGGTACACTTCAGAATTCATCCGGCTACTCTTGTCTGCTGTTATGTCATCAATAAACACAAGTGACCCAGTGCCATTGAAAGCCATGCATGCCCATGCCATCACGTTGCCTCCACCATGTTTTACAGAGGATGTGGTGTGCCTTGGATCATGTGCCGTTCCCTTTCTTCTCCAAACTTTTTTCTTCCCATCATTCTGGTACAGGTTGATCTTTGTCTCATCTGTCCATAGAATACTTTTCCAGAACTGAGCTGGCTTCATGAGGTGTTTTTCAGCAAATTTTACTCTGGCCTGTCTATTTTTGGAAATGATGAATGGTTTGCATCTAGATATGAACCCTTTGTATTTATTTTCATGGAGTCTTCTCTTTACTGTTGACTTAGAGACAGATACACCTACTTCACTGAGAGTGTTCTGGACTTCAGTTGATGTTGTGAACGGGTTCTTCTTCACCAAAGAAAGTATGCGGCGATCATCCACCACTGTTGTCATCCGTGGACGCCCAGGCCTTTTTGAGTTCCCAAGCTCACCAGTCAATTCCTTTTTTCTCAGAATGTACCCGACTGTTGATTTTGCTACTCCAAGCATGTCTGCTATCTCTCTGATGGATTTTTTCTTTTTTTTTCAGCCTCAGGATGTTCTGCTTCACCTCAATTGAGAGTTCCTTAGACCGCATGTTGTCTGGTCACAGCAACAGCTTCCAAATGCAAAACCACACACCTGTAATCAACCCCAGACCTTTTAACTACTTCATTGATTACAGGTTAACGAGGGAGACGCCTTCAGAGTTAATTGCAGCCCTTAGAGTCCCTTGTCCAATTACTTTTGGTCCCTTTAAAAAGAGGAGGCTATGCATTACAGAGCTATGATTCCTAAACCCTTTCTCCGATTTGGATGTGAAAACTCTCATATTGCAGCTGGGAGTGTGCACTTTCAGCCCATATTATATATATAATTGTATTTCTGAACATGTTTTTGTAAACAGCTAAAATAACAAAACTTGTGTCACTGTCCAAATATTTCTGGACCTAACTGTATCTGTAGAATAGGTCATCAGTATTAGTTCAGGGGGGATGTGATTTTGTATCCCTGCCCATCAGCTATATGACGAGGCCGCAGCATTATATGGAGAGCAGCATCCTCTTCATTATATGCGAGACCCAGCTCTGTAGGGAAAATAGCGGCTTCACCAGGTCCTGCTACTAACAGCAATAAATAGCCCTGAGCTGTAATACTGGATGTAGCCGTGACTGTATGTTATATGGTCGTGTTACACAATCTACAGGTGCACAAAGATATTACACATTCACCATGCAAAAAATGGGCCTGTGCACCCCCAAATGCCAGAGCTGAATTGTAGTCCCAGTCCACCCTGCTTGTGCATGTCCCTACTAAAATAATTACTAATAGTGATGAGCGAGTATGCTTGTTACTACTCGGTACTCGCACGAGTATCACTGTTCTCGGGCTACTCGGCGGGGACCGAGTAATCTCGCGATACTCGTGCTGTACTCGTGGTCTTCATGTTGGCGCTCTTTTTACAGCCATCCCTTATGCAGGGATTGGCTTGCAGACCACTGCAATGCCACAGCCCTGTTGTGGAATTGCAGTGATTGGCCAGCCCGCACAGCGTGACCGTGCCTTTAGCCCGACACTTCCCCGCTCGGCTACGGCCCCTCCCGCACTCCACTCCGCGTGTATATATATATATATGCACGCTTACACACACACGCACGTTTTTTTTTTTAATTTACAGTTTTCTGGTTTCTACATGCTGCCGGGGGTGATTTCACAAAAATACTCGGGTCTCCCATAGGATAACATTGGGCTCGGTGCTCGGGCCGAGTACACGAGTATCTTGGGATGCTCGGCCCGAGCCTCGAGCACCCGAGCTTTTTGGTACTCGCTCATCACTAATTACTAATGCTAAATCTAAATCCAGCTAATTATCAAACTTTCACCCAATCACAGCATGATTCAATATTAAAATGCTCTGGTTTAGGACACTGGGAAGTAGGCTGCAATGTGTTCATCTATTAGGCTATGTTTACATTTCCGTTTTTTGCATCTGTCACCTGTGTTGCTTAACGCTTGTGACTGATGCGTTGTATAACGGTTGAAAAGACATGGAATTTATTGTCATGAGAAAGCGGATTCCGTTGGTGAAATGATTTCAGTATAAAAACGAGAGAGAACTATCGGCTGATAGCTCTCAAAAGCCGGCCGCCGGGAGATCAGCTGATCGCTCTCAAAAGCCGGCCGCCGGGAGATCAGCTGATCGCTCTCAAAAGCTGGCCGCCGGGAGATCAGCTGATCGCTCTCAAAAGCCGGCTGCCGGGAGATCAGTTGATCGCTCTCAAAAGCCGGCCGCCGGGAGATCAGCTGATCGCTCTCAAAAGCTTCATGCTCACAGTAAAAAACCTATTCGCTGCACACAAAAAACGTTACATGCTGCGTTCCTACCGCCTAATGATCAGTCAGTAAACTACTGATCATCAGGCAGCCGATGCAACGCAGGGCCATCATTCACAATCCATCGCTAATAGAAGTCTATGGGGAAAAAACAGAATCCTGCAAAATATTTTGCAGGATACCGTAATTCCTCAAGGCGATGGATTGTGACTGATGCAAAAAGACGGGAGTGTGAACGTAGCCTTAAAGGTTAAAATCTTTCTTTGTTTCCTGCATGCTGACAAATTGCCATCTTTATCTTGTGATCCCTTTGACATTTGTACAACAAGCAATTAAGCATGTGCTACCTCAATTACTTGTGGCCCAGAGGGCTGGAGTAAATAAGAGGGTTGTAAATTAATTACTACCATGTGGATGATAACTAGTTATAGCTTGGACAATGCCAAGACTCAATACAACTTTGAAAAGCATAAAATTCTGGAGAATACCTTCCGATTTTCTTCTACCTGATCTTAGGCTTTTGTGTTTACCATGGCATTGCATTAATTTGCATGTTCATCCCACATTATCATGGGTTTCTTCGAGGTGATTCAATTTAGACTGGCGCTCCACATCGACATGTGTTGTGTGACAAAAATATTTGTGCAGTTATTCTGCAATTTGCTGTTACGTGACTGTTTTAAAGCTCTGATTTTGATGTAAAAAAACAAAACCATAGAAATGAGCCAGAACACATGTTGGTATAAGTGCAGGGCTGTATTTTGCCTTCGTGCTGCCCTAGGCACTTTAAGTGGTCGCGCCCCTTAGTGACAACGTAAAACTGAGTTTTCGCACACGACATCTGTTTAAGGCAGATCTACTCTGTAGCACACTTTAAAAAGTATCAATAAGAAACTAACCCCCCCCCCCAATGGGAATCACCACAGGCACATCAAAACATAGCATGAGTATAAAATATTCCCACCACACCGTCCCCACTTATATACTGTGACTGTGACACTGCCCCTAATAAACACCACACTGCCCTCCCTTATAAACTACTGTATATCCACCACACCTTCCTCGATTATGAAATATGATCTGTACATTGTGAGGAGGGAGCAGCATGATGTGAGGACAATGTCCCATGCATGCTGCCCCCTCCTCACAATGTCCCATGCATGCTGCTCCCTCCTCACAATGTCCCATGCATGCTGCCCCCTCCTCACAATGTCCCATGCATGCTGCCCTCTCCTCACAATGTCCCATGCATGCTGCTCCCTCGTCACAATGTCCCATGCATGCTGCTCCCTCCTCACAATGTCCCATGCTTGCTGCCCCCTCCTCACAATGTCCCATGCATGCTGCCCCCTCCTCACAATGTCCCATGAATGCTGCCCCCTCCTCACAATGTCCCTTGCATGCTGCCCCCTCCTCACAATGTCCCATGCATGCTGCCCCCTCCTCACAATGTCCCATGCATGCTGCTCCCTCCTCACAATGTCCCTTGCATGCTGCCCCCTCCTCACAATGTCCCTTGCATGCTGCCCCCTCCTCACAATGTCCCATGCATGCTGCCCCCTCCTCACAATGTCCCATGCATGCTGCCCCCTCCTCACAATGTCCCATGCATGCTGCCCCCTCCTCACAATGTCCCATGCATGCTGCTCTCTCCTCTCAATGTCCCATGCATGCTGCCCCCTCTTCACAATGTCCCATGCATGCTGCTCCCTCCTCACAATGTCCCATGCATGCTGCCCCTCCTCACAATGTCCCATGCATGCTGCTCCCTCCTCACAATGTCTCATGCATGCTGCCCCCTCCTCACAATGTCTCATGTATGCTGCTCCCTCCTCACAATGTCCCATGAATGCTGCTCCCTCCTCACAATGTCTCATGCATGCTGCCCCCTCCTCACAATGTCTCATGTATGCTGCTCCCGCCTCACAATGTCCCATGCATGCTGCTCCCTCCTCACAATGTCCCATGCATGCTGCTCCCTCCGCACAATGTCTCATGCTTGATGCTCCCTCCTCACAATGTCCCATGCATGCTGCTCCTTCCTCACAATGTCCCATGCATGCTGCCCCCTCCTCACAATGTCCCATGCATGCTGCTCCTTCCTCACAATGTCCCATGCATGCTGCTCCCTCCTCACAATGTCTCATGCATGCTGCCCCCTCCTCAGTGTCCCATGCATGCTGCCCCCTTCTCACAATGTCCCATGCATGCTGCCCCCTCCTCACAATGTCTCATGCATGCTGCCCCCTCCTCAGTGTCCCATGCATGCTGCCCCCTTCTCACAATGTCCCATGCATGCTGTCCCTCTCCATGAGCTCCTAATGCTGCCTTCCTCTTTTCCATAATGAGACCTTCATGTTGCCCCACTCATGCTAAGACCACCACACTAACGCTTATGCTGAGACCCCCCACACACACACTACCCCACTCTTGATATTGACTCCCCTACATTGCTCCACTCCATACTGATCCCACACATGCTGCCCCTTCTTCACAATGAGCTCCCAATGCTGCCCCCTCTTATTCCGAGTCCTTACACTCCCCCCACCCAATCGATTTTGTCATTGCACTATCCCTCATCCCTTGTCCTCTGTCTCTAGCATTAGCCCCTCTCTCCCACTCCCCCAGCATCAGCCTCTCTCCCCCAGCATCAGCCTCTATCTTCCCTCAGCATCAGCCTCTCTTCCCCAGTCTCAGCCTTTGCCTCCCCCAGCCTCAGCCTGCCCCAGTCTCCGCCTCAGCCTCCCTCCAGCCTCCCTCAAGTCTCAGCCTCAGCCTCCCTCCAGTCTCAGCCTCAGCCTCCCTCCAGCCTCCCCCCAGTCTCTGCCTCTGCCTCCCTCCAGCCTCCCCCCAGTCTCTGCCTCTGCCTCCCTCCAGCCTCCCCCCAGTCTCAGCCTCAGCCTCCCTCCAGTCTCAGCCTCAGCCTCCCTCCAGCCTCCCCCCAGTCTCAGCCTCAGTCTCCCTCCAGCCTCCCCCCAGTCTCAGCCTCCCTCCAGTCTCAGCCTCTGCCTCCCTCAAGTCTCAGCCTCAGCCTCCCTCCAGTCTCAGCCTCAGCCTCCCTCCAGCCTCCCCCCAGTCTCTGCCTCTGCCTCCCTCCAGCCTCCCCCCAGTCTCTGCCTCTGCCTCCCTCCAGCCTCCCCCCAGTCTCAGCCTCAGCCTCCCTCCAGTCTCAGCCTCAGCCTCCCTCCAGCCTCCCCCCAGTCTCAGCCTCAGTCTCCCTCCAGCCTCCCCCCAGTCTCAGCCTCCCTCCAGTCTCAGCCTCTGCCTCCCTCCAGCCTCCCCCAGTCTCTGCCTCTGCCTCCCTCCAGCCTCCCCCCAGTCTCTGACTCTGCCTCCCTCCAGCCTCCCCCCAGTCTCTGCCTCTGCCTCCCTCCAGCCTCCCCCCCAGTCTCTGCCTCTGCCTCCCTCCAGCCTCCCCCCAGTCTCTGCCTCTGCCTCCCTCCAGCCTCCCCCCAGTCTCAGCCTCTGCCTCTCTCCAGCCTCCCCCCAGTCTCAGCCTCTGCCTCCCTCCAGCCTCCCCCCAGTCTCTGCCTCTGCCTCCCTCCAGCCTCCCCCCAGTCTCTGCCTCTGCCTCCCTCCAGCCTCCCCCAGTCTCAGCCTCTGCCTCCCTCCAGCCTCCCCACAGTCTCAGCCTCTGCCTCCCTCCAGTCTCAGCCTCTGCCTCCCTCCAACCTCCCCCCAGTCTCAGCCTCTGCCTCCCTCCAGCCTCCCCCCAGTCTCTGCCTCTGCCTCCCTCCAGCCTCCCCCCAGTCTCTGCCTCTGCCTCCCTCCAGCCTCCCCCCAGTCTCTGCCTCTGCCTCCCTCCAGCCTCCCCCCAGTCTCTGCCTCTGCCTCCCTCCAGCCTCCCCCCAGTCTCAGCCTCTGCCTCTCTCCAGCCTCCCCCCAGTCTCTGCCTCTGCCTCCCTCCAGCCTCCCCCCAGTCTCTGCCTCTGCCTCCCTCCAGCCTCCCCCAGTCTCAGCCTCTGCCTCCCTCCAGCCTCCCCCCAGTCTCCGCCTCTGCCTCTCTCCAGTCTCAGCCTCTGCCTCCCTCCAGCCTCCCCCCAGTCTCAGCCACTGCCTCCCTCCAGTCTCAGCCTCTGCCTACCTCCAGCCTCCCCCCAGTCTCAGCCTCTGCCTTCCTCCAGCCTCCCCCCAGTCTCAGCCTCTGCCTCCCTCCAGCCTCCCCCCAGTCTCAGCCTCTGCCTCCCTCCAGTATCTGCCTTTGCCGCCTCCCCCCCCGCATGCGCAGATCTCTGGTCTGCATTAGAGACACTCCCACGCTCCTTATGAATCCACTTACCTGCTCCAGTGCCCGCCGCCATCTTCCTGGCTCACGTGAGTATCCTCTTCTGACACCGGCTTCCATCACGGCGTCCTCCACGGCGTCCTGCTGTGAGCTCTGCATGTGACGTCCACACAGCAGTGGACGCAGCACAGAGGAAGGAGCTGATTGGCGCGCGCCTGTGACCCCGGAAGTGCAGGCGCCGGCAGTTCCGGGGTCAATCAGCTCCCTGTGCTCGGCGGCCACAAAAAAAAAAATGTAAAAAAAAAAAAAAAAAATTTTTTTTTTTTTTTTTTTTTTTGCTGCCAGAAGGTGCCGCCCCTCACAATCTGCCGCCCTAGGCACCGGACCACGGGTGCCTAATGGTAAATACGGCCCTGTATAAGTGCAATGTGTAGCTGCTGCACATTCACACTGTGGCCATTACCAGACAGAGCCAAGGATAAAGAGAAAAAGAGCAGATACCCTGCAATAAGTAATAAAATGAATGAAATGGCTAATATTTTAATTAGCCATTAAAAGGTATCACAAGATTATAATTTTGTTCCTCTCATGGAGAACATTCAATAATTTTTCAACTGGCTAACACGGTACCAACACCTTTTCACTTGTAACATTAAATGAATAGTAATAGTATATGTTAATAACATAGGGTACATAGTTGACATTATTTTGATCAAAAACCTGTAAAAGCCATCCCACCGCGACAAGGTGTACCCAATCGGGACAGACCCTTACTCTTGTAGTTCACTTCCCTATGTTTCTGCAGACCTCAAAATAGACGGAGGCAGAGCAGGAACCAGACCTATTTGTTTTGCACCTGGTACACCTTGTTGAGTGTCACAAGGACTTAGGTGTCACAAGGACTTTTGTTTAAAACTTGCTGATTGTCATTGCGGCATCAGACGCTGTTCACACTACAGATTCTGTACACTCCACAATATGGTTTCTCTGGTTTCTGAATTACACAGTCAGACTTGAGCATTGACCAGCAGTGTGTTCATTCATGGTCAGGCTAGCAATTGTTAACCTCTGCTAGCCTGCTTGTTACCTCTTGGGATCTCATGTTGTTGGAAACCTATCAAATTTGCTCCCTGACTTTTTAAGATGGTGGAATCTGTCTACCCATGCCATCTATAATTTATTGCCATGTTGGTCTGTGTGCTGTTGTAGCCTTGTCCTGATGTTGATTATATTGCACGTTGCTTGGAGTTGTTGTGGAATTTTCCTATTGTCTTATTGTTGTTCTCCTTTGCTTTTATTTTCTTCCTTACCTTTTACTGTCTTTATACCTCTGTGTGGGCGTGCTGTGAGGTAGAGTTTTGGTTTCCCCTGTTTGTCCATGTCTGTTGGTGTTATCACATTCCTGTCACGGTCCTCCCCTGGGGTAGGGGGGAGGCGTAGAAGATTAGGGCTGGTCAGGAGCTCAGTACTCAGACATTCTCACTCACTTTCAGAAGTAATTCTGAGATCAAGGATAGCTAGGGCCACCTAGTCTGAGGGCCAGTCTAGGAGCCACTGTCCTCAGCTATCTCCATAACCACCATAACATGGGATGGCTTTTATGCTCTTTTGATCAAAATAGTGTCAACTATTTATTTACTGCAGGATATTTGATCATTTTGTTGTTATCCTAGGTTGTTACCTGATTGGGCACACCTTGTCGCGGTGAGATGGCTTTTACGCTCTTTTGATGAAAATAGTATCAGCTAAGTACCCTATGTTATTTACAAGAATTATTTACCTACTGCAGGTTATGTGATCATTTTGTTTTTATCCAGAGTTTGTAAGAAAAAAAACAGCCAATTTGTGACAAGTTATGACGTGCATTAAAGGAAACCTGTCAGGTAAGATATGCACCTAGAACCACGAGCAGTTCTGGGTGCATATTGCTAATCCCTGCCTAACCGTCCCTGTATACACTAGCATAGACAAAGAGATCTTTAGAAAAAGTATGTCTAAAGATCTTTTACTGTATACTAATGAGTGAGAGTCATGCGCACTAAGCCGAAATCCCCCATTGGACGTGATGGCGGCGGAGAGTTGAGTGAGACCATTCTGTGACGTTGCGCATTCATTAGCATGTTAGCACACCCACAGGGGCGTACTAACATTCAAATGGGGGCGACTGGCCAGGGAACTAATGCCCAGGGGGCTAGTGCCCTCGCTCATTAGCATACAGTAAAAGATCTTTAGAAATACTTTTTCTAAAGCTCTCTTTATCTATGCTAGTGTATACAGGGATGGTTAGGCAGGGATTAGCAATATACAGCCAGAACTGCTCGTGGTTGTGGGTGCATATTGCACCTGACAGGCTCCCTTTAAGTCTATGGCAATTGTGCCACATATGACTTATTACCAGCTACTGAAAATCCTAACAAATGTGGAAATATTTTTGACTCTGTGTTGCAGGTCGCAATGCAACATGTTGAGAATGTCATCCGAGGAGGTGATGGTTTGGATTTGGAGCTCCTTCTGGTGGTCAAGACTGGGGGTGAAGCTGACTGTGCTTCAACATGTGTGGGAGTTAATTGGGAGTTTGGGAAGCCCAATTGCAGATCAGCCTGGGTTATATAGAAGAGCAGTGTCTGCTGGCTGGGGCTGGTTATAGATGTTGTTCCTCAGTCTCTGAATTAGCATGGAGTTGTCCTTCTATTTATCCTGTGCCTGTCCCATTCCAGATAAGTTGCAAGTTATTTGCTTTATTGCCTGATCCACACCTAAGGGTGTTTGTTTTTTCTTTTTGTTTTGCTTAAAGTCTGTTTTCTTGCAAGAGAGGAATTGTCTTTCTGTTTTGATGAGCATGGGGGTTCTCCCTCTGCAGGTCCCACTGCAAGAAAAGGGAGATTCTCCCTGTTCTATTTGATCAGTTGCACTTTTGTATTTTTGTGGGGGGTTTTTTGTATTTTGTTTCTCCCATTATTTACAAGAGTACCTGATATAGTGGGGAAGAGTCCGTGTGGTCTCAGTATTTTTCTTATCAGGAGATTGGTATTTTTCCGCAGGGTTTTGCACTGACCGCAATCAGTTGTCTGTCCGGTCCTGTTCTAACTAGGAATTCGGGCCTCGCGTTTGCTAATCTATATATCCGATCTGTGTATTGTGTTTTCTTACATCACCGTTGACTTTATATGTTGGGGGCTTGCTATTCCTTTGGGGACTACTCTGAGGCAAGATAAGTTTCCTCATTTCTATATGTGAGGTGTAGTAAGTTTCTCTGGCTGTGACGTGGCGTCTAGGTGTGTTTAGGAACACTACTTTTAGTGTGGTCTGACAGATAGGGGATTGCGGTCAGCTCAGGTTCTAACTACTCTTTTGTTTTTTCTGCTGATGGGATTTTTGTGATCATCCACGGTGACCAGATCATAAGAGCAACACCATAGGAAATCATTTTTACCCAATGTTGCAATGTATCACTGCATTTTCAGTTTTGCGCAACACATGTCACCATGTAACCCTAGCCTTATTCCGAAACCCTAATGTATATATATTTAAGTATGTTTAGGCCCCGTCACACTAAGCAACATCGCTAGCAACATCGCTGCTAACGAACAACTTTTGTGACGTTGCTAGCGATGTTGCTGTGTGTGACATCCAGCAACAACCTGGCCCCTGCTGTGAGGTCGTTGGTTGTTGCTGAATGTCCTGGGCCATTTTTTAGTTGTTGCTGTCCCGCTGTGAAGCGCAGATCGCTGTGTGTGACAGCGAGACAGCAACAACTAAATGTGCAGGCAGCAGGAGCCGGCTTCTGCAGAGGCTGGTAACCACAGTAAACATCGGGTAACCAAGAAGCCCTGTCCTTGGTTACCCGATATTTACCTTTGTTACCAGCCTCCGCCGCTCTGTCAGTGCCGGCTCCTGCTCTGTGCACATGTAGCTGCAGGACACATCGGGTTAATTAACCCGATGTGTGCTGTAGCTAGGAGAGCAAGGAGCCAGCGCTAAGCATTGTGCGCTGCTACCTGCTCTCTGCACGTGTAGCTCCGTGCGCTGGTAACCAAGGTAAATATCGGGTTGGTTACCCGATATTTACCTTAGTTACCAAGCGCAGCATCTTCCACGCGGCGCTGGGGGCTGGTCACTGGTTGCTGGTGAGCTCACCAGCAACTCGTGTAGCGACGCTCCAGCGATCCCTGCCAGGTCAGGTTGCTGGTGGGATCGCTGGAGCGTCGCAGTGTGACATCTCACCAGCAACCTCCTAGCAACTTACCAGCGATCCCTATCGTTGTTGGGATCGTTGGTAAGTTGCTTAGTGTGACTGGACCTTTTGAGTATATAGACAAGTACAAATGTTAGTGATAACATCTGACCAAAAACCTTCATATGCCTCCTCTGACATATGTAAGACTGTCCCATAGGGAAACAGATGAATCCCCTGATAGGCATCTATGTAGTGAGCCCTCCACCCAATATGAGCAGTAGTTGTCACAATATACTTAATGTACTATGAAGACACAAATACAGCCTCTCATCATTTACTTAGAAAACTACAGTTTAATATTACCGTATATGGCAGCATAGATGAATGTATAAATGAGGGTAATGTAATATGTGATCTTATGGTCTAATGTATACACGTGAGAGGATGATGCATTCAGCATATTACACTCTCAATAATCTGTATGTCAGATTGCACAAAATATCAGAATATTTAGGAACAGAAATATGTCAATAGTGCAGAAGGCTTTGACCTCTCTGTAGGGTCTTTTTATTCTGGATTTCAGTGGCAGACCTGAACCACTGTGAGATATTCACATGTATCTATTCCAGAAAATATTACAAGATCATGTTAACTAGATGCCCCTTTAGGTACATGGAGCAGCAACAGAGTACTTTTGTATAGCCACAATAACACAGTATAGTATAGATCAGAACGGTCATTGACAATTCACTAATTGGTCAAAAACACTTTAGTCACAAATGAGGCACATAAAGAGATTCTTTCAAAGAAAACAATGCATTTATTATATTCGCTTAGAGGAAAGCTATAGGAGGCCTGTCCTTACATCTTAGGCCCCTTAGGCCAGCCATGTGTAGGTTTGAAGGAGCTTCAGGACTTTACACTTCTCGAACTACAATGGAATCATTTTTGCTAAGGAGTTTCATTGTTTTGAAAAGGCACCCACTGGCACTATGATTGGTCTGTACATAGATGCCATGTTTTTCTCCTTCCTTTAGAGATCGTTCACTCATCAGCTCTGAGAGAGGGTTGTGAGCAACATGCAGCTCTGAGAGGGTTGTGAGCCACATTCAGCTCTGAGAGAGGGTTGTGAGCCACACTCAGCTCTGAGAGAGGGTTGAGAGCCACACTCAGCTCTGAGAAGGTTGTGAGCAACATTCAGCTCTGAGAGAGGGTTGTGAGCCACATTCAGCTCTGAGAGAAGGTTGAGAGCCACACTCAGCTCTGAGAGGGTTGTGAGCAACATTCAGCTTTGAGAGGGTTGTGAGCAACATTCAGCTTTGAGAGGGTTGTGAGCCACACTCACCTCTGAGAGAGGGTCGTGAGCTGCATTCAGCTCTGAGAGAGGATGGCAAGCCACATTCAGCTCTGAAAGAGGTTTGTGAGCCACATTCAGTTCTGAGAGGAGGCTGTGAGTGACAATTGCCGCAGGCAGGGGCGCCAGCCATGGCTAGTCGGGAGCTACTCAAGACGCTCGGATCTGGGATCGTGGCTGTGGCTCGAGTGGCAGCCGGATCCGGGACTCTTGCAGCAGCCCATCACCCACAACGTAATAAAGGGGTTATTCACAGGGGAGAGTTTGTCAGTGACGCCACCCGTGGGTTGCGGTGATGGTTTGTGACACCGCCGCTGCCTTGGTATGGGGCACCCGGGGGCTGATGGAGCGGGGCTGCAGGTTGGTATCCCCTCCACGGGTAGGGTAAGGGAGGTATTGTCCCGGGGCCCAGGTGTAGGTGGTGTAGAGTGCTGGGACACCGTCTGCAGGCTGGACCGGATGATACTGGTGTACTCACTGTTGTTGAATAATTCACACAGAGTCCAAGTAGTAAACCAAGTGCCGGATACTGGTAGCCTCCGGAGAGGTGTGCTCGGGTCCCACACACTGGTAAGCAGAACAGGGGCCCTTCCTCCTGCACTCTAATTTTGTGTCTTGTGTGTTGACTAGTCCGCATGGAACGGGAAAAGTCCACTCCCAGTGTCTTTGCTGTGGGAGCTGTGGTCCGCGAAATCTGGCCCTTGGGATTTTTGCAGGCACTTGCAGACGCCCTATCCTATGCGTTAGGCTTCTGTCTCGCTCTATCTGGGCTACTCGTGGGACAAGATCTGGAATCTTGTCTCCTGCTGGCTAATTGACAAGGTGCTTGCAGCTGTCCTCGCCCTGGGGTCGAGGTACCCCGACTGTGCACGGCCTCCGGACCGGATTCCCGCTGTTGGCACCGGCGGGCTACAACCCTGCCCCGGTCCACTTAAGGTCTCCCGCAACCGGATCTCCGTCGCCTGTGGCCCTGCTCTGCCGTCTGCCACCTAGTCAGCTCAGTCAGGTATGTCCTGTTCTATCTAGGAAGTCGGGTCTCGCCTTTGCTAATCTACAGTATATTTCCTATCTGTGTATTGTGTTTTCTTACATCACCGTTGACTTTATTTACTCCTGACTTCTTCAGAATGACGTCTTCGGAGTTGTTGGGTGAAGAAATGGCTGGTGGAAGGAGTGAATCGGATTGATGTTGCTTGTAAGGCTTTTTCCAGGACAAGGAATGGCAAATGGAGCCGGTAACTAGGGTAATCATCTCAGAGGATTCAGGAACACATACGTTTTTCTCGCTCCCCTTGTCGGAGTCAATGGTAGCCAGCTTACCAGCAGGAAGCAGGACCAGATGGCAAGATGGTACCTCAGAAGACCTCGACGAATGATCACCAATCAAACCCTTTTTTGGCATTTCTCCTCCCAACGGAGCACCTCACCTTCCAATTAAAGAATGTAGTCTGGAACACCATGGTATGAACAAGGTGCAAGACTCAAAAATATACAACTAAACAATACAATAAAGAGTTGCACACCAGTCACAATGTATAGGGGAATAATGAAAAGCAGAAATGCTAAGGGAATACTAGGACTGAAAAATACAATGGACTATCTGAAAAAAGTAAAAAACATGAAAATGGTATGTGCATAACTGCTATGAATAATAGGAATGAGAGATATTTAGCCATTGTATTGATCAATGCAAAGGAGCCCCCAAAACAAAACGCCAAGGTAATCTCTATTTTTGGGGTCCCTAACCAACGTGTAACCTCACCTGCAGTTAAAAAACTTGCTCTGTATGCGAAGCAAAGGACCAAGCTATATATGTGAAATAAGACACATGGCTATGGGTGGGGCAGGGTTCTCAGACAGAAAATGCATACTAATTAAAGAATGTACGTCTGGAACACCAATGGTGTGAACAGGGGGCAAAACTCAAAAATATACAACTAAACAATAGGATAAAGAGTTGCACACCAGTCACAATGTATAGGGGAATAATGAAAAGCAGAACTGCTATGGGAATATTAGACTGACTATGTGCATAGCAGTTATGCACATACCATTTTCATGTTTTTCACTTTTTTCAGATAGTCCATTGTATTTTTCAGTCTAGTATTCCCATAGAATTTCTGCTTTTCATTATTCCCCTATACATTGTGACTGATGTGCAACTCTTTATCCTATTGTTCACCTCACCTTCCAGTCCAGAACAGGTGCATGAGTACGGCGCCAAGGAAGATCCAGGAGAAGTGGACAAGAGAAGTTTGGAAGCATCAGGAAGGAGATCTTCTCTGAATTTGTATTTCCCATGCAAAGTTCCACAGGCTCAGAAACAAACCGTATGAGTTCAGACAGGGGCACTTCATCTACAGACGACACCATCAAGTGATTATGAAAATGTCAGATGGGAATCTGGAATACAATCCGCCAGTCTTTTGGATGAAGTTTCCAGCAGATCCAGAATCCAGATGAGCCATCTCAGGGAACAGAATTCCTCCATACAGTGCAGACATGGAGAGGGTCAACACAGAAGAGAGACTTCTATCGCCGAGGATGACACCCTCCTACTGGCCTCTGTCGTTGACCAGACTTCTTGATACGATCAATCTGCATAGGTTCAGGAACCATAGCGGAAAATGGGAAACTGGCGGCCTCTGGAAGATTGCAACCAGGCGCGTAGGTTCCTGGAACCTGCGATCGACCCGGGTGGCCAAGGAAATTAGACCAGCCAGAGTAGTGGGAATATCATGACTGGCCAGTTCATCCTTGATCCTCCCAGATAGATGTTGCCAAAAAGCAGCCACCAGAGCTTGGTTATTCCATCACAAATCATAAAAGAAGGTGTGGAATGGAACCGCCTACTGGCCCACAGTTTGAACGTCTTGACGCAACTGCAGAAGAGAGGATGCAGCAGAAGTGACATAACCCGGCTCATCAAGAACCTCCTGGAAAGCCTGCAGGAATTTCAGAACAGGGTCACTTCTCTCCCACAGGGAATTGACCCAAGAGAGAGCCTCCCCACTAAGGTCTGACATCAGGAACGCCACTTTGGCCCAATCAAAAGAAACCTGGTGGGCCAACAGCTCAAAGTGCAGAGTGCACTGGTTTATAAAACTTCGTCATTGCTTGGGGTAATCGTCAAAACATAGTGGAGCAGATAGACAAGGTCCACATACAGATGGAGCAGGAGCTGGAGCATTCAGGCAGACATATGTAGCGCCCCGGGGCTCGGCCGGCTGCCGAGCCTCTCGGATCCGGGCTCATTGGTGGGTGGCTCGAGCTCCTCCCGGACCCGGGGGTCACGTCGCTCTGAAGGGAAGCTGGCGCTACGTGTAGGGATTTCGGTGGGGAAGGTTCACGGCTAAGGCCATGTGGTTTAGGGGTGTAAGTTCGTGACGCCACCCACGGGTTGTGGTGAATGTGGACACCACCGCTGCCGTTAACTAGGCTCCCGGGGGACGGTGTTATGCAGCCTGGTGTTGACCCCTCCGTGGGCAGGGGGTGATGGTCCCGGGGCCCGGTGGTTGTGAGGTGCGGGCAAGATGGTGTGGTGCAGTGCGTGGCCCGAGGGCACTGTTGTACTCACTATGACAGATACACCGGAGTCTCTGGTAAACCAAAAAGGATGGTGGTCGGTGCCCGCAGCCGGCTGCGCTTTGCCCCTTTCTCAGGTTGGTGGTTCCCGCCTTTCTCCTGCCCCTCTGTGGTAGAACTTGACTGCCTATGCTTCAGCAACAGTAGTCCACTCCCTGGCTTTAGGTGTGTCAGGGAACCCATTTGCCCGCAGGCGCTGGCCCATGGGATCTCTCTGCCTGTGCAGTGGCTTTCTATCCCCCTCGATGGGCTGTTGCCATCTTTCGGGTCTTCAGACGGGAAAGGACCTAAGGTCCAGTCCTCAATCAGTGAATTCGACGTGGTCCAGTGGCTTCTGGACCTCATTTTGGGTCTGAGTACCCCTCCTGGTGCTCCGGTTTCCAGTTGGCTCCCAGGTTCGGTACCGGTGGGCCACTACCCTGTCCCGGTCCCTTACGGTTCCACCAGCCATCTTCCCGACTCCTGCAGGCGGCAACCACCGTCTGCCTCCTTGTCACGGTACCAGGGCTACGACCCCGACACCGGTCAGTGTTGTTGCTGCAGACCTGACGCCACAAGCCTGCTGCACTTGAACTAGAACTCCACTCCACTTGACTGAACTGACTGAACTCCCTGTTTGTTACCTTTCTCAGGCCCTCTGGACTCCTTGGTGGGCGTGGCCAACTGCCTGGCTCCGCCCCCCGGGTGTGAATGTCAAGTCCTGAGAGGGGTGACTCAGGGTTTTAAGGTTGGCTGCTGGTACCTTTTTAGGGGAAGGTCTTTGTGCAAGGGCCTACCTATGACTACCTGGCTAGTCCAGGGCGTCACACATTCATAGACCGTAGGTGGGCCAGAATATCGCCACACTCCACTTTTCTTTGATTGACAGCTCTGGCTTCACAGAGCCAGAGAAGGATGGATATAGAGGGCAAACAATCAGGTAGGCAGGTGTAGTTATATTTTTAGCCGCGCTATGAAGCACCAAGCGTCTGTACTTGGGTTGAACAGTCATTCTGTGCTGAGAGTTCCTTTAAATGAAAACTTACATTTGTATGTTGGCACAATCACATTTCCAGAATCAGTGAAATGACTATGCTTCTAGTAAAGTGCAAAATTGTCAGTTCCTTCGCCAATGTTATATTACAACATACCATCACTCCATCATTATCAGTGTGTGACTTTCTTAGGCTTCAATCTGATGTCAGGTTTTTTACATACGAGAAAAATCGACTGTGTTTCATCAGTTTATCCGAGTGATGTCCAATTTTTTTACGGACCCATAGACTTTCATTGCTGAATTTGATCCGACACTCAGATCAATATCGGACATGTCTCCGGGATTTTGCACAAACCACTCAGTGCACGAAAAATCACAGACATGTGAACAGCACCATGGACTATCACAGGTATGAGTGACCATAGACTATCACAGGTATGAGTGCTGTTCATGAAAAAACCCACGGATAGCACTCATATGGGAAAAACTGACTTGTGAATGAGCCCTTACTCTGGATTACTGCATGTGCTTCAAGTCTTTTTCTATTAAACTAGCTTTTCACTTTAATTAATCTGCTCCCATGACCCCCAACTGCAGCGTTGATGCCAGTATATATATAGTTTGTGAATGCTGCAGCCAGGAATAGAAGACCATCCGGACTAAAGAGCAAGGAATACAAGACTATCAGCATGGTAGTGGTAAAGGATTTAATATGCAATTATTGGCTTTTTCTTTTTTTCTTCATTTTTGGGCATTTTGACTGCTGGGATTTTTTACTACATAGACATTGGGGTAAAATACAGCTGAAAACTATGCAGTTCTATGATTTGTACTTATAATGTCAACTAGCCCTTTCCGTAGTTATTTTTGTCATCTTCCATTATGTTTTCTTCCCCACAAAGGCTTCACTAAAAGGAAAAACAGTGCAGGAACCAAGGAAATGAAAAATTCCAGTGAGGCTCTGCACTGCCACCTCTTGGCAATATGTGGTGGTGCAGCTATTGTACATTTTTTTCCCATTTTTTTTGTAAAACAATAAGTTTTATAAAGCTTTTAACCAAGAAAACAATATATTTTGATTGTTCGTTTGTACAGTACATCATAGCAATACAAGGATTAATTAATACATTATGTACATGCACCATATAAGAAGTCAAATGTTATTGGATTTGAGACAGATAAATTCTCCAGCTTTAATCTCCTCCTGATATTCCTTATTTGATGACCTCCCTTTTTAGGCGTGTCTTAGGCCGGTTTCACACATCCGGCTTTTCGCTTGTTTGCCGGATCCGGCGCTCTCCCGTACAGACAATACAGTACAGTGACAGCGCTGTAACTTCCGGGTCACATGCGCGGTCACATGACAGCATGTGACCGGCGCTTGTTGCGCTGTCACTGTACTGTAGTCACTGTATGGGAGAGCGCCGGATCCGGCAAACAAGCGAAAAGCCGGATGTGTGAAACCGGCCTTAGCCTTCAGCTTGGGAGTGGGTGTTCTTTGCCTAGGAAACCTTCCACTACTGATAGACGGCAGAGGTGGCCGGTAACCTAGGCAATGAGTGGTAAACAATAAAATTTAAAATTCCAATATTTTTGAGAACAGACAGCAGTTTTAAAGGGGTTGTCCACTACTTTTCCACTGATGGTCTATCCTTAGGATACACCATCAATGTCTGATTGGCCGGGGTCCAACACCTCGCAGCCCCTCCGATCAGGTGTACTCTGTCCCCAAGGCGAAGCAGGTGGTCAAAAATGTTCAGTTCCAGAGCTGCTCCGTATTCTTGAAGTGACCAGGCAGGGAGGCCTCTGGCTGTGTAGTCGTGGCAGCACTATGGTGCAGGCACATCCCTGTCTTCATCACTTCTTTAGGGTTTAAACAGTGTGTGCTAGTGTCTTCGTTCTCCATTACACAAATAGACTTCAGGCAAGAGTTGAATGCAATAAAAGAGAACATTTATTCAGCACAGTCCAATAATCCGAACAGCAGACAGTAAAGAAACAGGCAGTTGCAGACTTTCAGTGGAGCTGGGGACACCCTGACCAAACGCCACCTCGGGTGGGGATATGCCCTCCGTACTCTACTTCCTTCGGGCACCCACGATTCAGCCAAGCATACACCGGACCCACACCGGCAGAATAGGCTCTGAGGTTGCGTCCACCTCCTTATCTCCGGTGTCCCGTGCTGTTTCGCTCACACTCTGCCCAAGTGCACACACTGCTGTCCCGGATCTCACAGCTTGACAGACACTCCGGTAGAAGCCACTCCGGTCAGCGGATCACGGCAATATTAGTGGAGCTGGGGACACTCTGACCAGACGTCACCTCGGGTGGGGATATGCCCTCCGTACTCTACTTCCTTCGGGCACCCACTATTCAGCCAAGCATACACCGGACCCACACCGGCAGAATAGGCTCTGAGGTTACGTCCACCTCCTCCTCTCCGGTGTCCCTTGATGGTCCGCTCACACTATCGCACTTGCCGCTGCAGATGCTCGCACTCCGCTGACCCGGATCTCTCTACCCCACACACATTCAGACCTAGCCTAGATATCCGGCCGACTCCTCCTCCCCGGTGGCAACAGCCGTCCCACCCGGCCACTAGGGGGTGCCCTAACACATCACATAAAAACATATAATTCAACACTTTTAATAATCACAATGCCGGGTAACTATGTTAAACTAGTAGGGGGTAGGCCCACCCACTACATGCCTCCCCTCTTAAAATCCGAGCCTCCCGGCAAGGCTCTTAAACACATAAAAACATAAACACATAAAAACCTTTCGGTTCAGTCCTCAACAGCGGCACCAGTTCAGCGGCGCTCCCGGTCTTAAGGGGCGCTTGATGGCGCAGCAGCGCTCCCGGTCTCTGGATAGCGCCCGGAGGCTCAACAGCGCTCCCGGTCTTAGATGTGCGCCCGGAGGCTTCAATAGCGCTCCCGGTCTTTGCTGAAGGTGCCCGGAGGCTTCAATAGCGCTCCCGGTCTTTGCTGAAGGTGCCCGGAGGCTTCAATAGCGCTCCCGGTCTTTGCTGAAGGTGCCCGGAGGCTTCAATAGCGCTCCCGGTCTTTGCTGAAGGGCAACAGGCCCGTAAAACTTTTCAACAAAAGCAACTTTCTGCCGGTTTACAACCATCCCGGTCTTCACAGGTGCTGGAGCGAACAGCTTACTCTGGGGGCCAGGCCCTCTTCCACTCTTCCGCTTGAGCCTGGATATAGGCCCCCAGAGTTTGTCCTGGCTGGCGGCGGATCCGCCTGAAAGACACCGGAGCGTAGCACGGCTCCTCCGGCACAGCTGCTGCTGCACCTCTTGGTGGTGATGGCGTCTCCGCCCGGGACGGTGGTGGTGCGGCGGGCGACGCGTCCAGCATGAAAACTGGCCTGTTGTTGACATTTTGCGTCACCGCCACCACAGTTGGGAGCCTCTCCGGATCGAGGGCTGGCTCTGCCTCTGCTTCCGGGGCAGCCGTCGGTACGCGCCGGGGTTGAGGAGGCGCGGCCGGTCTGGTACGGCTCTGTTGTCGCTCTTGCTGCTCCTCCCACGCAATCTCCTCCTGCCACTGCTCCGCTTCCCGGGTGGTGGGCATGCGGGAAACACACACCGCAAACAGACCGCGGCTGCCTTTGTCCGGCAAGAAGCTGACTTTCTCGCCCGGCCACAGGGTATGGAGTCGCTTGGGGAGTCCTTCTACATCCAGGTGAACTCGGTTGTAAAAGTAGTCATCCCCGGTCTCTACTTCACGGATGAATCCATACCCCTCCTGCTGGTTGAATTTAACAACCACCCCGGTCACGAACTGCTGGGCCAGATCCTCTCCACCGGGCCCGGACAGCATTTCCCGGACTATGGTCTCAGCCAGGAGCCGTTCCCGGACGGGATCAGGCTTCGGGGGCGGAACACTGGGACGCGCCCTCTCCGGCGGGGCGATGACTGGGTCCCAGAAGAAGCCCAGGTGGTCCTCCTCTAGACGCCCGGCTAACTCTTCGGCTGACTCCGGCACCGGAACAAATGGTGTGGCGGCGGCGTTAAGCTGCGGGGTGTCCCAAGGGAAAACAGCGACCCCCGGACGGCTTGGCATGGGCGGGGTAGCATAGGTCGCCTTCACTTCCGTAATGGTGCTCCCGGTTTGAGCGTCCCACGAAGTCTTCCAAGAGACCTTGTCCGGTCTCGTAGAGCCTCCCGGCCCAATGGGGAGATCCGCTATCGCGGCCTCGCTAGCAGGGGCGAACCGGGGTCGGCCTCGGCCAAGGCTGATGAGGGCCATAGTCGTCGCCAACTCCGCAGGTTGCCCAAAGTTCTCCATCTCGGTTCTCAACGGAATCACTGGTAATGGCGGTGGTGTCGACGCTGAGACTGGAGGAAGTGGAGGCGGGTCTTCGTTTCCCGCTTTTGAACAAACTCCACCCCCAGCCTCACGCATCATTTCGACTCCTCCGCCGAGGTACTTCTTTTTCCTTTTCTTAGTCTTCAATGCCCTGGAGCTGGCGCCTCCCCTCTTTGGGCGGAGTACTCTGTCCTTTTTCTTCGGCGCCGGCCAGCCCCAGGCTCTTCTTTTGGCGCCTACTTTTCGCGCCCTTTCTTCCTCACAGATAACGGCCTCCTTGCCGCCATCTTGTACCCGGTCCAACGCCTTGGGCACTTCTTCCTCCCACCATGGGACTGGAAATCTTCTTTCATCGTCCGAATTCCGTGCTTCAGGCACTACTTGGTCTTCAGACTCCTGGTTCTCCGGCAAAGGACTCGGATCCTGCCGACTACGCCACATGAAGTGACCAGGCAGGGAGGCCTCTGGCTGTGTAGTCGTGGCAGCACTATGGTGCAGGCACATCCCTGTCTTCATCACTTCTTTAGGGTTTAAACAGTGTGTGCTAGTGTCTTCGTTCTCCATTACACAAATAGACTTCAGGCAAGAGTTGAATGCAATAAAAGAGAACATTTATTCAGCACAGTCCAATAATCCGAACAGCAGACAGTAAAGAAACAGGCAGTTGCAGACTTTCAGTGGAGCTGGGGACACCCTGACCAAACGCCACCTCGGGTGGGGATATGCCCTCCGTACTCTACTTCCTTCGGGCACCCACGATTCAGCCAAGCATACACCGGACCCACACCGGCAGAATAGGCTCTGAGGTTGCGTCCACCTCCTTATCTCCGGTGTCCCGTGCTGTTTCGCTCACACTCTGCCCAAGTGCACACACTGCTGTCCCGGATCTCACAGCTTGACAGACACTCCGGTAGAAGCCACTCCGGTCAGCGGATCACGGCAATATTAGTGGAGCTGGGGACACTCTGACCAGACGTCACCTCGGGTGGGGATATGCCCTCCGTACTCTACTTCCTTCGGGCACCCACTATTCAGCCAAGCATACACCGGACCCACACCGGCAGAATAGGCTCTGAGGTTACGTCCACCTCCTCCTCTCCGGTGTCCCTTGATGGTCCGCTCACACTATCGCACTTGCCGCTGCAGATGCTCGCACTCCGCTGACCCGGATCTCTCTACCCCACACACATTCAGACCTAGCCTAGATATCCGGCCGACTCCTCCTCCCCGGTGGCAACAGCCGTCCCACCCGGCCACTAGGGGGTGCCCTAACACATCACATAAAAACATATAATTCAACACTTTTAATAATCACAATGCCGGGTAACTATGTTAAACTAGTAGGGGGTAGGCCCACCCACTACATTCTGATAGCGGCTGCAGTCGGGTACTGCACATCCGCCTCCTATTAATTAGAATGGGAGGTACAGTACCCGCACGGCTGCTATCAGAAGACGTAGCTGCTTTGGAACTGAGCATTTCTAGCTTGCTGCCGCCGCCAGGCCTGAGAAAAGCTAATTTGCGGGGTGTCCGATGGATCCCAGCCAATCAGACATTGATGACCTATCCTAAGGATAGGCCATCAATATAAACATAGTGGACAACCCCTTTAATAACAAGTACATTACAAAGTTTATCATTTTTCCAAGCACTTTGCAATTTTAACCATTTATGATGTTGAGAAAGTCCCTTTAAGTATAAATAGCTCCACATTTCACTTAAGTACCCTCCTATTAGATGCCAGCGTCCCATGTGCACCTGGGCCCTTTTCTTAGCTGGTCCTCCTCACGCCCGTGAGTCCTTGGTGGACTGAGTGGTGTGAACATGATACTACATGAGATTTATTACTTTGTTTTCTCTCTCATAATATAAGTGCAGAGCCTTGTCCCCATTTAGGCTATGTGCGCACAGTGCGTTTTTCACGGCGTTTTTGCGCGTTTTTCGGGTGCGTTTTTGGCCTCAAAACTGCATGACTTTGCTTCCCCAGCAAAGTCTATGAGTTTTCATTTTTGCTGTCCGCACACAACTGTTTTTTTAAGCTGCGTTTTTGAGCTTGAAAAAAAAAATGGACATGTCAATTCTTTCCTGCGTTTTTCTGCGTTTTCCACCCATGCAATGCATTGGAAAAACGCAGCAAAACGCAGAGATCAAAAACGCAGCAAAACGCAGCCAAAAACGCACCAAATCGCGGTAAAAACGCATGCGTTTTTTGATGCGTTTTTCGGCGCAGGTGCGTTTTTGTGCGTTTTTAGCGGCCAAAAATGCAGCGTCAAAAAAACGCAGAGTGCACACATAGCCTTAGGGTATGTGCGCACGTTGCTTTTTACCTGCTTTTTACCTGCTTTTTTGCTGCTTTTTCTTCTGCGCTGTTTAATGCCAAAATGGATGTGTTCTTCTATTCAAGCAAAGTCTATGGGAATTTGCGTTTCTTGTTCACACTATGTTGTTCAAAATGCTGCCTTTTTGTGGCAGAACTTTGGTCAAAAACTCAGCTTTGCAGTGCAAAACCCAAATAGCAAAAACAATTGACATGTTGCTTCTTTGAAAAGCTGAGTTTTTGACCAAAGTTCTGCCTCAAAAAGGCAGCATTTTGAACAACATAGTGTGAACAAGAAACCCAAATTCCCATAGACTTTGCTTGAATAGAAGAACACATCCATTTTGGCATTAAACAGCGCAGAAGAAAAAGCAGCAAAAAAGCAGGTAAAAAGCAGGTAAAAAGCAACGTGCGCACATACCCTTACACAGATGAGATCCTTGCTGCTGCGCAGTCTTATATTTATTCATTATGTATCTTAATCTCACTGTCTCTTTGAAATAAGATCTATTTTTTTCTTTGTGAAATGCCACTTTTATATTGGCAAATATATCGAGTAAGGCAAGTTTCACATATCAGGTTTTTTCCATCAGGCACAATCCGGAAAAAAACAGGTAAAACGGATCCGGTACCGCATCCGTTTTATCCCCATAGATTTGCATTGTTACCGGATTGTGCCTGATGGCTTTGCGTTGCGTAGTGATTAAAATTAATTAAAGCGGTGGCCGGAGGCAACGTATCATGTAACTTTTTTTGTCTGGCAAAAAAAAAACGCATTGCGCCGGAACCGGCGCGATACGACATGTTTTACAATGGAAGCATATGGACGCCAGATCCGGCGTAATGCGGCAAAAAACGGATGCGGTTGCCGGATCCGTTTTTGTAAACTGAGCATGCTCCAATGTTTTCAAAAAACGGATCCAGCAAAAAACCGGATGCAGGTGGATACGGTTTTTACATTTTTTGCCGGATCCATTGGATCCGGGAAAAAAAAGGATTGTGCCTGAATGCAGAAAACTGATGTGTGAAAGTAGCCTTAATGATCATTTTCTGTGCTGTATAATACGCGCTTGTTTTATACTGTATATAAATGTGTTGGCTACATATCATTACCAATAATACTGTTTTATGTATTTGCTTAACATTGCCAAATGTAACAAGAGTGCAGTGGAAGAATTACTTATGTATATATAATAAACTAATAATCAATGCAGTAAGCACAGCGGCTCATGTGTATATGAAGTAATGTAACATTTTATTTCGATCCCATAATACATCATGACTCTGATAGTTTATACTTCGGCCATTATCTCTTACAGTACCGCAACAAACGAATCTCCAGACTGCCCTTCTATGTCAATATTTACACAGACTGCCCCAAGTCCTTCCTCTGTAACCCCCTTTCGACATCTATCATACATGTATGGGGCGGGTTCACGGAGTGAGCTCACCCGATACTTGGCAGGACCTGCTGCTAACAATCGCGGGTGGAGCGGAATGTCCCCCACTATTGTTAACCATTTAAATCCCAAGTCAAACTCTGACAGCGAGATTTAACAGGCCTCGGCGCCATTTTAAGTGCCCACTGACACGCCCATGATATGATCGTGAGTCGCCAATGCGTTGCTAGGACAGCAAAGGGGTCTGCTGAAGACCTCCGTGATTATCATTCCAGCAGCGCTCCTTTTAAATCCTCACTGTGGAACTGCTGTATATATCACAAGCAATCAGACGACTGCAACTTCAAGTCCCCTAGGGGGACTATTAAAACAAGTAAAAGTTAAAAAAAATGTTTAAAAAAATTTAAAAGAACATAAACGTTAAATCACCCGCCTTTTGCTCCATTAACAATAAACATAATTAAAAAAATACACATATGTGGTATTGCCACATTCCGAAAAGTCCAATCTATCAAAATATAAATGTAAACAAAAAAAATTGTATTCAGTGAAGACTTTCCCATTACTGAGATAGGAGATGGCAGTTGGTACTGATAAGATTCTATGTAGATAAAGGAGGGAGGAGGAGGCAGAGCTCTGTCTCTAACTCCTCCCTCTGTCTCTAGCTCCTCCCTCTGCCTCTAGCTCCTCCCTCTGCCTCTAGCTCCTCCCTCTGCCTCTAGCTACTCCCTCTGCCTCTAGCTCCTCCCTTTGTCTCTAGCTCCTCCCTCTGTCTCTAGCTCCTCCCTCTGCCTCTAGCTCCTCCCTCTGCCTCTAGCTCCTCCCTTTGTCTCTAGCTCCTCCCTCAGCCTCTAGCTCCTCCCTTTGTCTCTAGCTACTCCCTCTGCCTCTAGCTCCTCCCTTTGTCTCTAGCTCCTCCCTCTTTATCTAGCTCCTCCCTCTGTCTCTAGCTACTCCCTTTGTCTCTAGCTCCTCCCTTTGTCTCTAGCTCCTCCCTCTGCCTCTAGCTCTTCCCTTTGTCTCTAGCCCCTCCCTCTGCCTCTAGCTACACCCTTTGTCTCTAGCTCCTCCCTCTGCCTCTAGCTCCTCCCTTTGTCTCTAGCTCCTGCCTCTGCCTCTAGCTCTTCCCTCTGCCTCTAGCTCCTCCCTCTGCCTCTAGCTCCTCCCTCTGCCTCTAGCTCTTCCCTTTGTCTCTAGCTCCTCCCTCTGCCTCTAGCTCCTCCCTCTGCCTCTAGCTCCTCCCTTTGTCTCTAGCTCCTTCCTCTGCCTCTAGCTCCTCCCTCTGTCTCTAGCTCCTTCTTCCTTCTGTCATCAAAGAATTTCCTCAGCACCAACTGCCATCTCCTATCTCAGTAATGGGAAAGTCTTCACTGAATACAGACTTTACCTTAGAATTGAGAACTTTGATAATGACTGATCAATTCTGGCATAGAAAGAAGCAGATTTCTCTGATAGGAAATATTGCAAAGTTTCTTATTTTCATGTGCACTATTGATTTATGAAATAAAAATTAAAACAACGGATAAACTTTAAAGACCATAAATTATTTGTAATCAAAGAGGTGGATAATAGTGGTAATATAGTTCTCTGGCCAGCTGATCAATACTTTACTGAAACAAATAGACAATTGGGAGATAAAACACTACAGTGGAACCTTGGATTACGAGCATAATTGGTTCCGGGAGTTTGCTCTTAAACGAAGTTACTCTTATATCAAAGCAAATTTTCCCATAGGAAATAATTGAAACGCAGACAATTCGTTCCACAACCCAAAAATATTTACTGTATTTATACAAACTTATTACAGTAATACAAAATAATGTACTCTATTCCTCTATTCATATAAAATTATTACAGTACACTAATACATAATACAGTACAGTGCAGTAAAAAAAACATATAAAGAAAGTTAAACTGCACTTTAGCTTACAATAAAATTGTTGGTGTGTGAGAGGTACAATACAAGCAATGTGCTGCACTGGTTAGCAGAAGGAAGTATAATACTTTATCCACAAATGCAAATTGATAGACATACTATATAGTATATACTGTACAATGGTATGCTGCATACAGTACATATGTACAGAAAGTTACCTCTAGAGCGGGTCAGAGCGCGGTGAAAGAACAGAACCGGAAGTGTGCATGCACGTGAAGTATTTGCTCTTCTTGCAAAGCATTGTTCTTAAACCAAGTTACAAATTTGTGAAAAGCTTTGCTTGTCTTGCAAAATGCTCTCAAACCAAGTTACTCTTAAACCAAGGTTCCACCCTTCTCTTTGATCCAACATTTACCTTTAACCCCTGGGTGATTTTCCGTCTTTCGCTTTTGTTTTTGCTCCCCTTCGTCCGAGAGCTGTAATTTTATTTTTCCGTCAATCTTGCCATATGAGGGCTTTTATTTCGGGACAAGTTGTACTTTGAAATGAAACCAGGAGTTTTACCATATAGTGTACTGGAAAACGTAAAAACAAAATTCCAATTGGAAAAAAAGTGCGATTGCACGATTGTTTTGGGCATATTTTATTCACCGTGTTCACTATATGGTAACACTGTGTCAGTGTGATGTCTCAGGTCGGTACGAGTTCATAGATACCAAACATTTATAGGTTTAAGAGGTTAAAAAAATTCAAAATTTGTCCAAAAAAGTGGCGCACCTTTTGGTCCATATTCCGTGACCCATAGGGTTCTCGTTTTTTGGGATATGGAGCTCAGTGATGGCTTATTTTTTGTGTCTCAAGCTGACATTTTTAATGGTTCCATTTTTGCACAGATGCTACTGTGTGATCGCCTGTTATTGCATTTTGCGCAAAATTTGCAACAACCAAAAAACCATAATATTGGCAACTGGAATTTTTTTGCCGCTACGCCGTTTACCAATCAAGTTAATTGATTTTATATTTTGATAGATTGTGAATTTCTGAACGCAGCGATACCAAGTATGTGTAAAATTTTTATATATTTAACCATTTAATTTGCAATGGGGCAAATGGGGAGGTGATTTCAACTTTTAGGGGTTTTTTATTTTTTTTAAATTATTTAAAACTTTTTTTTTACTTTTTTTATTTTACTAGTCCCCCAGGGGACAATAAGGATCAGCAGTCTGATCGCTGATTCATGGCTGTTGATCAGAGCTGCAAAGCTCTGATCAGCAGAAATACAGCATTCCTGATAGAGCTGCTGCTCTAATAGGAAATACGTCATGATAGCAACAGGAGTCATCACATGACCTGTCGCTACTATTGCAACCATTGGCTCCCCATGATCGCTCACAGGGCCTCCTATGGTGACGGGGAAAGGCGATTTCCCCGCTGCGGCCATTTAGATCTAAGGGGTTAAAAGGCGCAGATGGATTGCAGATCCACCCGTGCCTGTTAGCCGCACAGAATCTCTCTTCCGCTTTTGATCACAACCGGCGATGCTGTCCACAGTGACACACACTCCATCTTTGGATATATTCGCCTTATACTCACTCACATTATATCTGGCTGTGAAGTCTACTGTGGTACTCAAACCCTGATGGATACATGCAGACACTCACCCAGGCATCCTCTATGGTGAGTCATCAAGATCCTCCATGATTATTATCCTAATAGCTTATGCCTAATTTCATTAACTTACACACACCTGAATGTTTTTTTCATTGATCACTGCTTACTAGATATATTCCTTAGGGTGCACTATCAAATTACCACTGAGAAAACCACTAAGGTGGCGTAACACGTGGGGCTTTCATTCCTCTCTCGCTACTCTCCATATGGGTCATTGCTATATAGGTCACACGACCATTATGGTCTATGTATTTATTTACTTCCTTATGAATTATCTTTATCAACTTAGTACCTAGTAGCGCAGGTGTTGACTTACCACCCCAACTGGGTTGCATCCTACCTGCTACCCTATGGCCATCCACATGTGCTTCTGCTCTCTCCTCTTCCCGGCCCTCCTCTTAAAAGGCCACTGTGTCATTTTCTGGAAATACCTTTCAGCCCATGGCTGAGAGGCACAATGTATTTAAGGCTCCCTCTCACTAGGGGAGGTGCCTGTGTAATGCTCCTAGTTAGTCAGTCTGCTAGCTAGTTGTCAGGTCCATTTTTTTCAGCATACAGGCTTTATGTTCATTTTCATTTTTCTTTATTATTGAGTTGCTGGTGCTATTAGTGGGCATCTTTCTCTACCTTTGTTGTCTCGGACTGTTAAATTGATGACCTATTCTTAGGATAGATCAGCTGTTCTCGCTGCAGTCAGTGGCCAGATGTGTTGAATTACAGAGCTGAATAGCACAGCTCCATCAATAGAATAGTGACTGTGGCAATTTTGCATGACTTTTTTTGTAATTGTAAATGTGATTGGTATGTAATCTTTGCTATGGCATTTTATATACTTTGATGATTTTCACTATTTGATGTTTACATGGGTGCATTGGAGTGTGGAGATACTCCTGATTGGCTTTAAAGAGGTATACTATTTAAACCTGACATGTAACACCATCTTGTGTGCTTGAAAACAATTTATGACAAGTTGAAACATTCCATCTAATGCAGAATAAAAAAGTTTGGGGGGATTATTTCCCCTGATTTTGGACGCTGTCTATAAGATTAACTGATGAATTTTAGGTAGTCTTAAAATCATCGTTCTCAACAGCATATCATCTTTTCTAAACAGGGCACACTGCCGAACACAATGGCAAACTATGTGCACCGAACAATCTATTACAGATAAGTGCGCATTATTTTGTACTCTCTGCCTGTGTATATGTAGTTATTATAAAGTGGTCATTTAATGTTGCTGTTCATGTAAGCTGTGCCAACTGATACCTGTTTAGGGGAATGTTAAAGCCATTAATGGTTCTAAAAAAATATTGTTATTGGATGGACATTGCCAGTATAGAAATTTATGCCGCTTTTGGCCTGCTTTAACTATCTGACCTGCCTCAAGCAGACATGAATAGTGCCATCTGGTGCGCCTGCATTAATAAAAATACAATTCAGAATGCCCCATTAATCAAAGCTTCCATATAGAGTGCCATTATTATTAATAGTGCCCATCTACTGTGACCTTATATTAGCTACTGTCTATAATTAATGGTAGTGCCCATCCAGAGTGCTCTATTAATTACAACATACATCAAAAGCTGCTCCCTTAATTATACTATACATCCATAGCGTCCCCATTGATAATAAACTTGTAAAGGCTACTTTACACACTGCGATATCGGTCCCGATATCGCTAGTGTGGGTACCCGTCCCCATCTGTTGCGCGACACGGGCAAATCGCTGCCCATGCCGCACAACATCGCCCAGAGCCGTCACACATACTTACCTGTCCGGCGACGTCGCTGTGACCGGCGAACCGCCTCCTTTCTAAGGGGGCGGTTCGTGCGGCATCACAGCGACGTCACTGAAGCGTCACTGAACCGGCGCCCAATAGCAGCGGAGGGGCGGAGATGAGCGGGACGTAACATCCCGCCCACCTCCTTCCTTCTGCATAGCAGCCGGAAGGCAGGTAAGGCGAGCTTCCTCGTTCCTGCGGTGTCACATGGAGCGATGTGTGCTGCCGCAGGAACGAGGACCAACTTCGTTACTGCTGCAGTAACGATTTTTAAGAATGGACCCCCATGTCGCCAATTAGCGATTTTGCACGTTTTTGCAACAATGCAAAATCACTTATCGGTGTCACATGCAACGGCATCGCTAATGCGGCCGGATGTGCGTCACAAATTCCGTGACCCCAACGACTCCGCATTAGCGATGTCGCAGCGTGTAAAGCCCCCTTTACCAAATTAGTCACAAACTAGCTACAGGTGCATCTCAAAAAATTAGAATATCATCAAAAACTTCATTTATTTCAGTAATTCAATACAAAAAGGGAAACACATATTATATAGAGTCATTACATACAGAGGGATCTATTTCTATATATTATGTAGAGTCATTACACACAGCGCGATCTATTCCTATATATTATATAGAGTCATTACACACAGAGTGATGTATTTCAAGTGTTTATTTCTGTTAATTTTGATGATTATGGCTTATAGCCAATGAAAACCCAAAAGTCATTATCTCAGAAAATTAGAATATTATATAAGACCAACTGAAAAAAAATATTTTAAACTCAAATGTTGGCGCCTACTGAAAAGTCTGTAGTAAATGCTCTCAATACTTGGTCGTGGCTCCTGTTGCGTGTATTGCTGCATCAATGTGGTGTGGCATGGAGGTGATCAGCCTGTGGCACTGCTGAGGTGTTATGGAAGCCCAGGTTGCTTTGATAGCAGCCTTCAGCTCGTCTGCATTGTTGAATCTGGTGTCTCATCTTCCTCTTGACAATACTCCATAGATTCTCTATGGGGTTTAGGTCAGGCGAGTTTGCTGGGCAATCAAACACAGTGATACTGTGGTTATTAAACCCGGTATTGGTACTTTTGGCAGTGTGGACAGGTGCCAAGTCCTGCTGGAAAATGAAATTTCCATCTCCAAAAAGCTTGTCGGCAAAGGGAAGCATGAAGTGCTGTAAAATTTCCTGCTAGACGGCTGCACTGACTTTGGTCTTAATAAAACACAGTGGAGCTACACCAGCAGATGACATGGCTCCCCAAACCATCACTGATTGTGGAGACTGCACACTAGACCTCAAGCAGCTTGTATTGTGGCCTCTTCACTCTTCCTCCAGACTCTGGGACCGCGATTTCCAAATGAAATGCAAAATTTACTTTCAGCTGAAAACACCTTGGGCCACTGAGCAACAGGCCAGTTCTTTTTCTCCTTGGCCCAGTTAAGACGCTTCTGGTATTGTCTATTGGTCATGAGTGGCTTGACACAAGGAATGTGACAGTTGTAGCCCATGTCCTGGATACGTCTGTGTGTGGTGTTTCTTGAAGCACTGACTCCAGCAGCAGTCCACTCCTTGTGAATCTCCCCCACATTTTTGAATGGCCTTTTCTTAATCCTATCAAGGATACGGTTTTCCCGGTTGCTTGTGCACATTTTTCTACTACACTTTTTCCTTCCACTTAACTTTCCATTGATACACTCGGATGCAGCACTGTGAACAGCCAGGTTCTTTAGCAATGACCTTTTGTGGCTTACTCTCTTTGTGGAGTGTGTCAATGACTGCCTTCTGGACATCTGTCAAGTCAACAGTCTTCCCCATGATTGTGTAGCTTACTGAACCTGAGTTTTTTTCTGAGATAATGACTTTTGGGTTTTCATTGGCTGTAAGCCATAGTCAACAGCATTAACAGAAATATACACTTGAAATAGATCCCTCTGTGTGTTATGACTCTATATAAAATATGTGTTCCCCTTTTTGTATTGAATTACTGAATTAAATAAACTTTTTTATTTAATTTATTGAGATGCACCTGTATATTGTATAGTTCTGCACGTACATAGGTAGCAGGTACCAAGTACCAAATCACATTTATATTTGTATTTGTACATTTGTATCTGATTTAAACAATTGATGAAGCAGATGGTAGCACGTGAGGGAGTGCAATCAAAAAGGAGGAAAACTCCAGCAAATGTGAAGTGGTTAAAACATAACTTTAATTGATCTCCATAAAAAAGGAAGAGGGGGATGATACAATAGTTATAAAAACATGGGAAAAGTAAACAACAGGCTATGCGTTTCGAGCAGACAACTGTTACGGTTGCTGTGGCACTGGAGACTATGTTCGGATTTCTTGCTACTGCACATGTGCAAGCGCTGGAGACTAAGTCCTATCTTGGAGGCATTGCACATGTGCGGGTGACATCATCGCTGACACGAGGTCACATGTCTCTGACAACTTCTAAGCTGATTGGCCGCTGGTCATGTGTGTGTGACACGTGGTCACATGTCTCTGACACCTTCTATGCCGATTGGTCGCTGGTCATGTGCTTGTGACGCTTTGCTCGGTGATAGGCCAGCGTGACGTCATTGCTGTCGTTCTGGCAGCGGATTGGCTCTGGTGTCCTCCATCTTGGATGAGGCACAGAGTCTATATAAGACCCTGACGCACGCCGCCCGGCGCTCAATCCTCTTGGTTCATGCATGAGAGTAGACGCTCTGTACACATCCCTCTAGGCATCTCTCTGTCTATGCTAGATGAGCGCTACCGGCAGGGTAGCGTTCTTATACCTTACAGCTTCGGCTGCGGTCCGTATCCTTACATCTTAGAGGAGCGGACATAGGCAGGTGCCTGAGGCACATGGTCCGGCTGGGCCTTGTGATTCTACTCGTAGGTGGACGTTGCCGCTAGGGTAACGTTTCTTATACTGCGTCTGGCAGTTGTTCGTATCCTCGCACACTAGGGGAGCGAACATAGGTAGGAGCTTTGTGCGGCTTATGCTGCTGTCCGTCTCTTTTGCACCACTAGTGGAGCAGACCTAGGCAGGTGCCATATCTGGTGGTTCGTGTCCTCGCACACTAGTAGAGCAAACGCAGGTAGGAGCTTTGTGCGGCTTACGCTGCTGTCCGTCTCCTGGCACCGCTAGAGGAACGGACCTAGGTAGGTGCCATTTCACACTCACTGCTTTTGTCTCTGTGACCATTAACAGAGACCATACCACACACCCTCCAAGCAAGGGAGGAATTGCTTTATTTCCTAATTATATTCCTGTGTGAGTTTAACAGAGGTATTGCACTTTGCACTTGTGGTATTACTATTTACAGTGGCACACTTATATACCCCTTATCCTCTGCCATAGTCTGCAGCAGAATCTTTGCACGGTGGACCCTGACTGTCTGATATTCCTTTGGGTTTTATTATCAGACAGCCCCCCGTAACAACAACGCTGCTCTTAATCATGTGAAAGAGTACTCTGTCCCGTCTTCTCATCTTGGATTTCTTGAAGATTACTATATTTGTGCCATACTAAATATTGATAGATATTAATCCTTGGAAATGCAGTCATGTCAGCTAGATATGTTGCATTTTGTACAACTTTTAAAATATTTCTCTTTCTATCTGAAAGAATCGGAATTGGTCAGTACAATCTACCACCCTGAGGCGTCTATATCAGCATGCAGGTCATAGAAAGTTGGATAAAATGATACCTTGATATCTACAATCCGATATCTTAATCCAGAGGAATCCACATTTTTCTGATATGAAAATGAGCTGTTAAGAACTATGAGCCGATCACATATCTCCCTGAAAATCTACCTCCAGAGCTTATTTTAAATGAAAGGAGATGTTACTATAATGATTGCAGGGCGAGAAAGGGATTAGTGGCCCCGCTGGGTCGCAGCACACAGAAAACATAAAGGGGCTTGACTGAGGAGCCACACCTGGTTTTCACCAGAGCCTCTGATGGTGAGGGTGTTGTGCTGCAGGTGTGAGACTGGGTGCCAATCAGAAAGACTGATGCGGCGACAGTTGACATCAGTGGTATGAACACTGAAAGTCTCTTATAGAAGAAACAGCAGCAGCAGCAGCTGGTGTCATGGATTCGGCCGGGATGGATGGATGCAGTAGCAGCGGCAGACGTGGATACTTGCAGCAGCGCCAGTGGATATCGTAGAAGGTGGCCGGTGTAGATACTAGCAGCAGCAGCAGATATCGTAGGAGGCGGCTGGCATAAAAACTTGCAGCAGCAATGGATATTGTAGGAGGCAACCGGCGTGGATAGTTAGAGCAGCAGCAGTGGACTTGTAATGCAGTAAAACACAGATAGGAATCAGCAACAGCACAAAGCACAATAATGGCAGCAGCAGTACTATGGACCAGAGAACTAGCAACATATAGAAATTGTTGCCAAGGCACCTCCGTTAAGGGGAAGGTGTCGTAAATACTTGATGCCTCTCAGCTGAGCTTGGCTACTATGTGGGACCTCATTGTCTATATAAGGAGGATATGTGATGGCTCATACTGTATATAGGGAGCAATGTGAGGACTCATTCTGTATATAGGAGCTATGTGGGGGCTTATTCTGTGTGTAGGGGCAATGTGGGGGCTCATATTGTATGTAGGGGCTATGAGGCAGCTCACACTATGTAGGGGGGCTGTATGTGGGCTTTTACTTTATAGTTGGTTAGTAAGTGCTGTGTGTAGACTTATACTGTAAATAGGGGGCTGTGTGTGGGTTCATGTTGTATATAAGTGGGCTATGTGAGAGCACATACTGTATACATGAGCTATGTCAGTTCTCATTCTATATCTAAGTAGCTATGTGGAGACTCCTACTGTATGTAAGGAGGCTATATGAGGACTTATACTGAATATGGGAGCTACATGGGGGCTCATGCAATAGGGGTCTGTGTGTGGGCTCATAAGGTATATAGGGGGATATCAGTACACTTAATTCTGCTCAATATTAAGTAATTCAATTAATAAACAACCTCATGTCCTAATGGTTAGCTTCTGGCACTCCAAAATAGCATAATTGTACACATTATATTGGGCATCAATGGATGACCAAATCAAAGGAGTGACGCCATTTTCCACTATCATATGAGTCATGACATCACAGTCACGTGATCGCGATTTGTGGGAGGTCCATTTACTAGCGTCTGTGGCAACTGCTGTCATGCGCCGCCTAATTGGATTACTCTGCTTCCTGCTCTGACGCAATAACGCGGTCAGAGTTCTTCGTCTTTCATTGGTCACTTGGTGCTTTTAAACCAGCCCGCCCCTCACCTCTGACACGCTCCTCGAGAAAGCCATTTGCGAAACACGTGTCGGAGTGTGAGGGTCACGGCAGGTCACTTCTATCCAGGTGATGTAATTTTGTGATTATGTAGTGGGTGGGCAGACCCCCTACAAAGGGAGCACAGTTAACCCGGAAATGTTATTATTAAAAGTGTTTTAATGTTTTTATGTGATGTGTCAGGTGGTTCCCCTAGTGGCCGGGTGGGACGGCTGTCACCACAGAAACAGAGCAGAAAGGGGAGGGAGGAGACAAGGTGCTAGAAAAGGTGGGGGCCAGAGAGAGCAGTTGTGTCCGGGACGGGAGAGAAGCAACAGCCAGGGGCAGAGTGTGGAGCTGAGTGGGCAGAAAGCAAGAAAGAAAGAAGGGAGCTGGAAAGCAGGGAAGCCGGTGAGAAAAGGAGCGAGCGTAACCTCATAGTGTGAAGCAGTCCGGTGTGGGTCCGGGCTGTGGGTAGCCAGAAGTGGGAGCCGGACGAAGTGGAGTAGTCAGGCACATTACCACTGGAGGAGACGCAAGGACAGGCTTCCCCCAGCTAAGAAAGTGTACCATCGCCTTATGGCTTTGTTTGGGACTCTGTGAGAAGTAGCATCCGGGACAGCAGTGTGTGCACGTCGGGCAGAGTGTGAGCGAACCATCAAGGGACACCGGAGATAAGGAGGTGGACGTAACCTCAGAGCCTATTCTGCCGGTGTGGGTCCGGTGTATGCTTGGCTGAAGAGTGGGTGACCCGAAGGAAGTAGAGTACGGAGGGCATAACCCCACCAGAGGTGACGTTTGGTCAGGGTGTTCCCCAGCTCCACAGGAATTGTCATCTGCCAGATTTATTGCTGACCGGATTGCTTTGTCGGGACTTTTATCTGTGAAGAATAAAAGAATGCTTGTTTCTTGCACTGTACCCTGCCTGAAGCGTGTTTGTGCGCCGGATAACACCTACACCACCACCACACTCTGCCCCACCAAGACATCTCCCGTCCCGGTAGTGACGGCGGGTCCAGGGGTAAGCCTGTCAGCAAGGGCCACGACTACAAGGCCAGAGGCACCCCTGGCACCCCGTTACATGTGGCGTAGTCGGCAGGATCCGGATCGTATGCCAGGGGACCCGCTCCAAGAAGATGGAGACCAAGTGGTGCCGAGGGCCCCTGATCCGGACTCTCAGCGAAGATTTGCAGTCCCATGGTGGGAAGAGGAGACGGTGCCTGAGGTGAAGGACCGGGCACAAGATGGCGGCAAGATGGCCGTTGTCTGTGAAGACACAGAAGGCGCGCGCAGAATTGGCGCCAAAAGAAGAGCCTGGGGCTGGCCGGTGCCGAAGAAGAAGGCCGGAGTACTCCGCCCAAAGAGGGGAGGCGCCAGCTCCAGGACACGGAAGAAGAAGAAGAAGTACCCCAGCGGAGGAGTCAAGATGATGCGTGGGGCTGGGGGTGGAGTCTGTTTAAAAGTGGGAAACGAAGACCCGCCTCCACTTCCTCCAGCCTCAGCATTGACACCGCCGCCGTTACCAGCCAGATTGTCAGGGGCAGGGACACCTTCACCACCGAGAGGAGCTGCAGCAGCTGCGCCCGTGGAGCCACCCTACGCCCCTGTGTCCTTCCAGAGGATCCGTCGGCAGCCGGGACAATCGCTGGGGGCATACATCCAGGCTCAAGCGGAACAATGGAAGCGGGCCTGGCCCCCAGAGTAAGTCACCACTGCTGATCTGTTGTTTAAGTCCGGCGCCGTTTAGCCGGCAGAAGTTTCTTTAAGGTTTACGGGCCTGTTGCCCTCCAGCAAAGACCGGGAGCGCTATTGAAGCCTCCGGGCACCTTCAGCAAAGACCGGGAGCGCTATTGAAGCCTCCGGGCGCACATCTAAGACCGGGAGCGCTGTTGAGCCTCCGGGCGCTATCCAGAGACCGGGAGCGCTGTTGCGCCATAAGGCGTCCCTAAAGACCGGGAGCGCCGCTGAACTGGTGCCGCTGTTGAGGACTGACCCAAAAGGTTTTTATGTGTTTATGTGTTTAAGAGCCTTGCCGGGAGGCTCAGGCTTTAAGAGGGGAGGTATGTAGTGGGTGGGCAGACCCCCTACAAAGGGAGCACAGTTAACCCGGAAATGTTATTATTAAAAGTGTTTTAATGTTTTTATGTGATGTGTCAGGTGGTTCCCCTAGTGGCCGGGTGGGACGGCTGTCACCACAGAAACAGAGCAGAAAGGGGAGGGAGGAGACAAGGTGCTAGAAAAGGTGGGGGCCAGAGAGAGCAGTTGTGTCCGGGACGGGAGAGAAGCAACAGCCAGGGGCAGAGTGTGGAGCTGAGTGGGCAGAAAGCAAGAAAGAAAGAAGGGAGCTGGAAAGCAGGGAAGCCGGTGAGAAAAGGAGCGAGCGTAACCTCATAGTGTGAAGCAGTCCGGTGTGGGTCCGGGCTGTGGGTAGCCAGAAGTGGGAGCCGGACGAAGTGGAGTAGTCAGGCACATTACCACTGGAGGAGACGCAAGGACAGGCTTCCCCCAGCTAAGAAAGTGTACCATCGCCTTATGGCTTTGTTTGGGACTCTGTGAGAAGTAGCATCCGGGACAGCAGTGTGTGCACGTCGGGCAGAGTGTGAGCGAACCATCAAGGGACACCGGAGATAAGGAGGTGGACGTAACCTCAGAGCCTATTCTGCCGGTGTGGGTCCGGTGTATGCTTGGCTGAAGAGTGGGTGACCCGAAGGAAGTAGAGTACGGAGGGCATAACCCCACCAGAGGTGACGTTTGGTCAGGGTGTTCCCCAGCTCCACAGGAATTGTCATCTGCCAGATTTATTGCTGACCGGATTGCTTTGTCGGGACTTTTATCTGTGAAGAATAAAAGAATGCTTGTTTCTTGCACTGTACCCTGCCTGAAGCGTGTTTGTGCGCCGGATAACACCTACACCACCACCACACTCTGCCCCACCAAGACATCTCCCGTCCCGGTAGTGACGGCGGGTCCAGGGGTAAGCCTGTCAGCAAGGGCCACGACTACAAGGCCAGAGGCACCCCTGGCACCCCGTTACAATACTATTGTGTTCGGTGTCAGCCTATCTCTAATGACTCTTATTGTTTATGGACATATGCAGGCTCTGTGGTAACTGCTATGTGTGTTTACTTGAAACCTATACTGCATTCCTGAATTGCTTTCCTGCATAAGGGACCCTATATACTCTTTTACTTATTTATTTATTCTCATGAGTATAAATTATTCATAGGGGAACTTTGCATTGAAGAATATTTGCAATATTGATAGTAACGCAGTTAGAATCGCAGAGTCTGCATTTGGTCCATTAAACACATGATATTTGGCTGTAAAACATACATATTCACCTGGATCTTGGTGTGAATATCCCAGTTATTGACTTAAGACTATTATAGGGATTCAATTTCTTTTCCTGCTAGTGTCTCTCTTTTATTCGGTACCTTTATGCTAAAATATTTTAAATATATGTTTAAATAAAGATTGTTTTTTATTGGAAAATGGCGTCACTCCTTTGATTTGGTCATCCATTGATGCCCAATATAATGTGTACAATTAATTCAATTAATAGTAATATAAAATAATTATAACTAATGTGTTAATGTTAATACCGAGCAAAATCAGCCTATTGGTTCAGCCCTCCACACCAGTCACAGTCTCTTATGTGGCCTCTTGGGAAAATTAATTGTTACTGTGTGTATAGCGCTGTACATAAAGGAAAACCAATTGTGCACCATGCTGTGCCACTGTCTCTCTTCTTTTACATCTACAGATGTGCACCAGAGCACCTATGTGTTAATCACGTCACCTATCACAAGATCTATCATATGACATGTTACATTATAAATCTGGGACTGGGGGGCCCCACCTTCTAAACGGCCTGGGGCCCTGGCTACACTTAATCCACCCCTGGTTACCAGTGTCAGTCATGTTATCACTGCCAGTCTCATGATCACACACAACTCTGCAGTGAGATCAGAGCTAACACAGTACAGCAGTAGTGAACTTTGTCTTATTACAAAAACATTTGCAGTTGTCCTCTCAGTGTTTCACCTTACATCACACAGGCAGTCAGTGTGGGGGAAACTGACAGGAAGTGTAAGGAAATCTGATCTGACAGCTCTGTAAGAAGATAACTGCCAATGTGCTTGTGTTTGTAATGAGTTAAGTTTCAACTCTGCTGTGCTGTACTGTGTTAGTTATAATTGAGCACAGCTCTGCAGCAGAGCTGCCAACACTATGAGAGGACAAATGCTGCTGCAAATACGGGTAATGAGACAAAGTTCACTTCTGCTGTACAATGTTACTGTAGCTCTGATCTCACTGTAGAGGTGTGTGTAATTATTACTTGGTTCCTACTGATAATGTCTGTGACAACTCAGTGTTTGGCCACTTGTGTGGGGGGGGGTGCACTGTTCTTAATTAGGCCAGACACATGTTTACTTTGTTTATTAAACCAAGAGAAGTTAGCTATTGTCTCATGTGAGACTGACTGTCGCTCTATTGTCTGTAAATGTGGATTGCTTCAGCCCTTCTGACTACATTAGTTCAGAGGAAAATTCCGCAGTCGGATTAAACTAGCGACCAATGAGAGAGCAGCCATCTGCACCAATCCTGCAAGAGTACTGAGTGGTATAAAAGAGCCTTGCTTCTGTCACTAGAGATATTCTACATAACCTCAACCCGGGATCCACGGTTTCAGCTGAAGGTTCACAGAACTGCTTCACTGCTCAACACCGAGCTCACAAATTCACTTGGAGAACCCATGTTGCACTACTTGGTCGCCTGGCTACATATCTTGCTGTGCTCAGTCAGCTTCCTAAGCTTCCCGCTATTTTCTCAGTGGGTACGTGTTAAAAGCAGGGTGCTGCTGGACTGGTATAGTTGGCCCTGGAAGCCCTGAAGTCATGAAGATGCTAATCCCTGTCAGGCCAGCGGAAGGGTGAGACTCTGTCACTTGTACCATCTTGTGTTCTTGCTGGGGATGTACAATATGTTTTTGCTTGTTGGTGAGCCAATAAAGTCTTATCAATACATGGTTCCTTCACCCTGTCTGAGAAGTGTTTTCCCACAGGGAAGGAGTGTTGGCATTCAGTGGGATAAGCCCTGGTCCGTGAGGTCTTTCTGAAGAGATCCAGGCCAGCAGCCAAGAGCATCCCACTGACCCTCGTGTCTCCACAATGCCCTCTTTCATTTAAAATAAGCTCTGGACGCAAATTTTCAGGGAGATCAATGCACGGCACTTAGATCTTAATATATAAGAAAAATGTGGATTTATCTACAATAAGAATATCAAGGTATCAATTTCTTCAACTCTCTATGACTTTCGTGCCCATATAAACGGCTTAGGAGGGTTGATCCTACTGACAGATTCCCTTTAAGAAAGTTGACATAACATTTATCATTAAATACAAAAAAATTCCTTTTTCGCTTCAACAAAGAGTACAGTATGGTTTTAGAGCAGGAGTGGGGAATCTCCGGCTCGCTGGCCAATTACAGCTCCCAATGTCGCTTTATCTAGCACTTGAACAGATTCCCATTGGGTCACTATGTAGTGTGTTTTTCTTGCCAATGGCCAATAATTTTTCTGTACAGCACACTGACGCAGTGTTGACTAATGAATGCCACAATGTATGCAACGCTGGATTACGCCTGATGCTGGCCAGTGGTAGGATGTTCTTTGTGGGCAGAAATAGGCTGGAGCGCAGAGCGCACCTTGAGATGTATACAGAATTTTTCCATGTATACTATGTGATGTATGCACATCAGCCTCAGTGTCTTCTATGTGATATTTATACAGCAGTCTAAAGTCCGCTTTACACGCAACGACATCGCTAACGAGATGTCGTTGGGGGTCACGGAATTCGTGACGCACATCCGGCCTCGTTAGCGATGTCGTTGCGTGTGACACGAATGAGCGACCGCTAACGATGCAAAATACTCACCTAATCGTTGGTCGTTGACACGTCGTTCCTTTCCCAAACATCGTTGCTGCTTTTGGATGCAGGTTGTTCGTCGTTCCTGAGGCAGCACACATCGCTACGTGTGACACCCCGGGAACGACTAACAACACCGTACCTGCATCCTCCGGCAACGAGCTGGGCGTGACTTTCCTGCGGCTGCTCTCCGCCCCTCCGCTTCTATTGGACGCCTGCCGTGTAACGTCGCTGTGACGCTGCACGAACCGCCCCCTTAGAAAAGAGGCTGTTTGCCAGCCACAGCGACATCGCTAGGAAGGTAAGTTCATGTGACGGGTACTAGCGATTTTGTATGCCACGGGCAGCGATTTGCCTGTGATGCACAAACAACGGGGGGTGGGTGCGATCGGCAGCGACATCGCTAGCCATGTCGCTGCGTGTAAAGTGGCCTTAAGTGTCTACTATTCTATACACATACATGGACAAAATTGTTGGTACCCTTCTGTAAAAGTAAGAAAAACCCACAATGATCTCCGAAATAATGTGAACCTTTACTGAATATCAACTAAGGAAATCAGACATTGGTTTTGAATTGTGGTTCAATAAATTTTTTTTACAATCAATCTAATGAAAATGGTCTGGATAAAAATGATCGTTCCTCTAACTTAATTTTTTGCTGCACAACAGTTTGAGGCAATCAGTGCAAACAAACTATTTCTGTAACTCATTGAGACATCAGCACATGTTCACAGGTATTTTGGCCCACCCCTACTGAGCCAGCTGCTCATGTTCAAAGAACGCCTTCTCCAGATTGCTTGTTTCAGCTACTTCCACTGATGTTCAAAAGAATTTAGATTAGGGCTCATAGAGGTCACTTCAGAATAGTCCAATGATTTGCTCTTAGCCATTATTAGATGTTTAAAGCTGTGATTTGGGTCATTATCCAATTGGAGGACCCATTACCTGCGACTGAGACAAAGATTTATGACACTGGGCAGCACATTTCACTCCAGAACGCCTGATAGTCATAAGATTTCATTTGACCAAGCACATATTTAAAATACCCTGTAACAAATGCAGCAAAGTAGATCAAAAAAAAAAAAACTTCCTCTCTGGTTAGTGAGAGGTGGGTGAGGTTCACTAGACCCACCCATTAATAAGACAAGAGGATAGGGGAGACAAACAGAAAATAAACAACCAAATTGGAGAGAATACAACTTCAGGGGAACCACAGCAGCTCGTTCCACCAAGGAGGCTTGCATAAAAATGGCTTTGTATAGTGAGCAAAGCTTGCTGGGAGACTTAGCTATTTAAACAAAAGTGGGTGTGTCTTCAGAGCAGGTGCAGCTGACCTTACCTGCAGGAGAACAGCTAACAGCAAAACTGACATTTAACTACTTCAGAACCAAAGGAAACAAAACAACATTTAAATGCAGAGTCCAAGACAAAGATAAGGGTCTCTAGTCCTCAAGCTGCCACTAGTCTCCAAAAACAGGGAGATGGCCGTGACAGTCATGACAATATAGCAGGATAATTTTGACCCGCAAATTATATTAGAAATATCCAAATATCCCTTGCAAAAATAAAAGTTCTCCACCTCTGTTTTAGAGAACACAATTCTAAAAGAAATCTTGTCTGGAATGTTGCTCGATTCCTTTTGAACTTTTCCTGGAAAGCATTTTGGGTCTACAATTTTTGAGAATCACTCTCACATTAGGGACACTGCTTAATCATAAGATCCCTAGTGGATCAGTCCACCTTCACTCATGTGATCTTCTAAGTTCTTGCAGCATTTAGTCGTATGTAAAAAAAACTAGCAATACTTAAACATAAAAACTCTTTATGCACAGAAAAGAAACCTTGAAATGTAAAAGTGTTAATTAAAGGTTTTCATCAGAAAATGAGTTCTCTCCAAGTTCATGGCATCAAATCAGGCCCTGTCTATTGCTAGAAGCACTTTAATTTCCTCTGTACTGAGCCATGCATGGCCGTTTCTTGCTGAGCTCCGCACAGTTCCAGCAATCTTTTTAATTATTCAATATAGTATTGAATGCAATTACACAGTAAAAGTGACCTTGTCTTTTTATTAGTTTCAGGTCATATTAGCATAATAGAAATTCATTTATCGATTTACAGTATGACTGGATTTGATCTGGTCTCGTAGCTCCACCACTTCAATTAAATATACAATTTATTGGCTCAATTGAAACTTAAAAATATATTCGCATTGCAATAAAAATCGCCATGGGAAGCTGAAGTGAAGATCGGGAGTCTTTAACTGTTAATTTACAAAGATTGAACCCTTGAAAATGTAAAGATGAAAGACCCTTGCATGCTCATTGAGGTTGAACGAATTAACCCAAATTCTACTACATCCACGCAAAGATATAGCCCCGATTCATGAAGACTTAGCTGCAAGAATTCTGGTGTAAAGCTGATTGAAATGCCAACACATTTGAGTTGCGCAAAAATGTAGCAACTTTTGACATTTTTACGCCAGTTCCGTGTCTGCCAACTTCTTGAAATGTGGGTTGAGCTTTGCCTGGAGAGGGTGAGACCGAACATGGGTGACACATTACAAAAACAATGTTCCTGGCTGATGTAATTTATTGAGATGGTGCACACGCCCCCTGAAAGATGCGCCAAATTCATTGAGGGTCATAAGCCTCTTACTGTAACTCCTTCACGAAGCAGCCAATTTTGATTTTTGCATTATTGTTTTTTCCTTCCCTTCTGTAAAAGGCCATATCTTTTTTTTATGTTTCCACCGACATAGCCATATAATGGCGCTTTTTTTTTGCGGGATGAGTTAGCTTAGACAAGCAAGAAGTAAAGAAAGTGCCACAAAATGGGGATCACAGTAGAAAATATCAAAGTTTATTAAAATTATAAAAACTGGACAAACACGCAAAAATAATAAAAACATTTAAAATCCAAAAAGTTGGAAAGCGAGAGCGCCTGACATCATCAATAACCAGGGAAAACATGCCGATAGGTATACTGCTGACTATATAAAGCAAATACACAAAGTGACATGAAGCAAGAAACAAAAAAATTAAAGAATGAATGATCACAACCGACAATTAAAGAATGCATAATCACAGCGTTGTGTGGAATTTCTTGACTTTCATCTGTTTGTTGACAATAACCGTATTGGGACCAGTTTCTTTCGGAAGCCAACTGCTATCAATAGCGTCCTACATTTTCAGAGCTTTCATTCCAAACATGTACGCTCACGCATCCATAAGGGGCAGTTCTACAGGGTTTGAAGGAATTGTACCAACATGCATGATTTTTATCAACAGGCACGGGACCTGACCTCAAGATTTTGCTCTAGGGGTTACCCTAAGAAAAATTGATATCTAGAGCATTTAACCAGGCTAAAACTGCAGATAGATCTGACCTCCTGGCCTTAAGACCAACTGGTGGACTGGTGAATCTTGTTATCACATTTAATAATCAATGGAGTGACATATATGACATCCTGAAGCAGAATTGGGGGATCTTACTTAGTGATGCGCGGCTAAAACCATTCATACGGCTCCCAAAGTCACAGCAAGGAGAGCTATGAATTTGAGAGGCATGCTTACCATAAGTCATTTTAAGCGACATACGAAGAAGACCGGGTCAGGCTATATTCTAAGTGGTACGTTTCCTTGTGGCTCTTGCTCCACCTGCCCCTTTATGGTGGCTTCTGCTCCACCTGCCCCTTTATGGTGGCTTCTGCTCCACCTATCCCTTTTTACGTTTCCGCCGACATAGACATAGATGGAAAATCATTAAGATTCACTTTTAGTATAAACTAGCGTAGTACCTGGCGTTGCCCAGGATAGTAACTAAGTCTCTCTGTCTCTCGCTCCCACTCTCTGTCAAACTCCCACTCTTTCTCTCTGTCTCCCACTCTCTCTCTTTCCTACTCTCCCTCTCTCCTACTCTCCCTCTCTCCCACTCTCCCTCTCACTACCGAAATCATATTAACACAGTCAGGGACTGGTATCAGGAACACTGGACTGAAGTATAACAGATGCAGTCTAGGAGGACTGTTGGCACCAGAAAGCCCAGCCACCTTACCGGTACCGAGCACGGTGGGGTACAGGACCCTAGATCAGGGAAGAGCGTCAAGCGCCTTGGTAATTAACCTGTGTAAGATAGTCTCTTTTTGAACTTTCCCCAAGAGCTCAGAGATTGGAGGCATCAGCACAACGCGGGGGATAGGGTTCTCCAAAAGACACAACCCACTAAAATCCCAAGTGCCAGCCACCAAGAGCACAGCTGCCATACACACGGGTAGCGGGACTCCGAAAGCTTCAAGCCGAGAGGCCACAACGGTCAATCAATTTGTGCATGGAGGCAGGGCTCCGGACTTACCAAGTGACACTGGTGGGAGCGGGACCTGGACGGGCTCCTTCCCGTAGAGACTGCAGTGCTTAGAGACTTTGGTTTACCATCTGTGTGAGTGTCTGCTTATTCCACCTCATCCAGCACGACTACCGCAGTGAGTAATCTGACCCCTGCACCCTGCTTCCCAAGCCACCCGTTCACAAAATTCCCACTATCCGGGGCCTTCCCTACCTGCGGAGGGACTGACACCTGGCTGCCCCACACCATCTATTCCGATACTCCCTTCAGCAGTGGCGGTACTCCCCTTTACCGCAACCCGCAGGTGGCATCGTCACGAACATTCATCCCCTGTAAATATCCCCTTACATTTGAAGTGGCCGCAATGCCCCCGGGTCCGGAGACCCTCAAGCCACAGCAACCCTGGATCCGAGCAGTTCGACTGCTGCTGGGGCGGCACACTTGCATACTGCAATACTGACTTGATCTGTGGCATATGGAGAGCTACACAAAGTAGCACAAATGATTGGAGTGGTGCATGGGGTATATCTGTTTCATGTAACGTTAGCTATGTTATACTAAGAATGTCCTTTGTTACCTATAGCAACCAATAAGAGCTTCTATTAATTACCTGTAGCAAAATAAAAGCTGAGCTGTGATTGGTTGCTATAGGCCACCTGATAAATATCTAGGCTGTCAAAACAGCCAATATATTACCTCAGCAATGGAGTAGGAAGGAGAAAAGGGTTAATCCGCGCTGCCAGAAGAAGATCACTGAAGATCAATTGGAGGTTAACACATCTGACTTTATTGTTCTACGCATTTCACAGTCGTCAACTCCTTCTTCAGGATGAAAAGCAATAATGTACATTACACGGTTCATAGAGTTTATCTCTTAAATAGAACGCTGACATTCAAAAAGAGGCGCGCGGGTGAATTTTTGAATTTCAGTGTTTATTTTTTGCTTGTGATAGCACTCTTATTTTACTAGTCAAGTAAAAGGAACATTTTTAAATACATATAAGCTCCCCATTATGTATGCGACACCATCAGATCTCAACCAAGGCATATTCTTCTCTAAGTTTATTGGTTTGTATATCTATAACACTAAATGCCACTAGGTGGCGCGGTATTTCTGTTCACTTGCAATTTTCCATTCATCGCCTTCTCTTATATAAAGATGTAGCTTGGTGAACCAGCCTGTAATGCAACCCACCAACTGATTGTAGTGAACAGGGAAGAGATTGGAGATCATGAATGAGAAGGCCTAATGCACCCTTTACACAGGCAAACTGCTATATAATCTTACAGAGCCTCATGTTGGGGACCAAAAAGATATGTTTTAAGTTTGGGGGTTGATTTAAAAACTTATTTTTTAATTTTTTTATATTCACTTTCACTTATTTATTGAGTCCACATAGGGAATTTGAATGTACGACAGAGAATGGGGGAAGAACAAAGAGGGTAGAATTAAAGGTCATTAGTAGGCCTGTATCTGCCATGATAACCCACTCTGGAAATGGGTCACATGCACATCACAACCATATAAATACTATGTCAGACACTGAAAGTGGCACCTAGATGGTAGAATTGGTGCAAACTAGCTCCAATGCTGCTGTAAGAGGCAAGATCTGGCTGTGTAAAGCAGCAGGCACTCTGTACATATAGTGAGATACATACTGTATATTGTATAGTGAAACTCATTTGTTTGAAAGTGGTTAAAATAAAAATATTTTTTGTGATAAAGCAGTACAGGATACAATACTTTTTCTGAACCAAAGGGTAATGCCTGGTGGGCATCCTTGTAACCACCCAGACTATGGAGTTTTCCAGCATCGGCTGATGGGGACCAGACTCTTCACAGTATAACGGAAAGGCAATTGAGGGCACTTTACCCTCTGTTGGTAATGGTACTGAGTCACACCAATTTGCACTAATTCCTTAGGAAAATGTTGGGACCACAGCCTTGGGAAGATTGAAACAGATGAATGTTCATGTCTTTGTTCCACAAATGCTGATCTAAACGAATATCGAATAGGACAGTTAATCCCAATGATGTAGGTGGAGGATACTGAACCAACATGTATTTGATAGAGTCAGATAATCCAGGTGAAACTAAAGTCAGAGCTTGATTGTTCCATTGCAAATCAGAAGTTCAGCTACAAATTCATACAGCACTCTTCAGCAGTGAGCCGGCACCCGGCCTGGATCCTGCTTCCCACAACTACAGCCTGATCAGTCATTGTCTAATAGTCTCAACATTGATACCACCACACCTCCTCTACTGTTAGAGCCACCCAGAAGGGACAAGTAAGTCTGTGACAGTACTCTATTACTCTTAAGCTGGGGCCACACGGGGATTACTGCGATCCCCTCGCATGACACTTGGCTCACGCTGGCAGTACAGCAGAGTTGAGTGTCATGCGAGTGTCACTACGACTGAGGTCCGATCGTGCAAGTGGACCTCTGCTGCGAGGGGCGGGCCGGCACTGAGGAGGGGAGGGAGGGATTTATCTCTCTCTCACCTCCGTTGCCGGCTATTGCCATTCTTGCACTGCAATCGCGGTACACCGGTGTATCACGAATGCAGTGCGATTTTTCTCTCGCCCATACACTTGAATGGGTGCGAAAGAGAAACCAGGATCGCATTAGAGTCGCAGCATGCTACGATTGTTTTCTCAGTCCGCTTAGGGCTGAGAAAATAATCGCTCATGGGAGCTGACACACAGGCTAATATTGGTCCGAAAGGAATGTGATTTTTTTATCGCACTCCACTTACACCGATTTTCATGCCGTGTGGCTTAGGCCTTATAGAGAGTTTCTTTAAATGTTGTAAAATTCAAGCTTGTACTTCCATTGAGTTGTAACTAATAAGAGTAATACCTTCTTAAAGAGAACCTGTCACCAGTTTGGGGCCTATAAGCTGCGGCCACCACCAGTGGGCTCTTATATACAGCATTCTAACATGCTGTGTATAAGAACCCAGGCCGCTGTGTAAAACATAAAAATCACTTTATAATACTTACCTAACAGTTGGTCCGGTGCAGACTGATCGGGTAGGCGTCTCCAATCTCCGGTGGCGGCGCCTCTTTCGGCCATCTTTGTTATCCTTCTTCTGAAGTCGGGGTGCATGACACGTCATCCACACTCACTGGCATTGAGGTCCTGAGCAGGGCAGATCAAAGTATTGTAGTGTACCTGCATGGGACTGGCGAGTGTGCATGACATAAGGCGGTGTCATGCACACAGGCTTCAGAAGGAAGATGAAGATGGTCGAAAGAGGAGGCGCCGACACCGGAGAATTGAGACGCCCATGGGACCAGTCTGCACCGGACCGACCATTAGGTAAGTATTTAAAAGTGATTTTTACGTTCTACACAGCGGCCTGGGCTCTTATATACAGTATGTTAGAATGCTGTATATAAGAGCCCACTGATGGTGGCCGCAGCTTATAGGCCCAAAATCTGCTGACAGGTTCCCTTTAAGGCTGCTTTCACACATCAGGTTTTTGCTGTGCCTCACAATCCGGCGCTTTGCAGAAAAAATGCATCCAGGTTTTTTTGCCGCCGGGTGCGGTTTTTCCTCATAGACTTTTATTAGCGCCAGATTGTGCCACATGTACTCGCGTTTGATCCGGTTTTTGTCGGTTGCGGCAAAAATCGTCACTCCGGTGGCCGCACAGGACGCAGAGAGGAACGTTTTTTGGCAGCGGCAAAAAAACACAGCGCCGCATGCGGCGCTGTACGGCATGGTGCATAATGAAAGTCTATGCACGCCGAATTCAGTGGCATGCAACAAACGTCGGAAGCATGTACCGGATTTGGTTTTTACTCCTGAGCATGCCCAGAAGTTATATAAATTCATTGCTTGTCAGAAAATATTCTCTCTCTCTGGCCTAAGAAAATCGGTGCGAATCGCATTCCACTCGCACCAATTCTAGCCTGTGTGTCAGCACACGAGCGATTATTTTTCTCAGTCCTAATCGGACCAAGAAAACAATCGCAGCATGCTGCGGGTGCAATGCAAGTGAATGGGGCGAGAGAAAAATCGCACTGCAGTCGCGGTACACCGGTGTACCGTGCGTGCAGGGCGAGAATGGCAATAGCCAGCTACGGAGGAGAGAGGGAGAGAAATCCCTCCCGCCCCCCCTCCGTGCCAGCCTGCCCCTCCTGAGAGCCGACCCACCCCCCCCACAGCTGAGGTCTGCTCGCACAGTCGGACTGCACTCAGATGCAGGGACACTAGCATGACACTCGGCTCCTGCTGTGCTGCCAGCGTGAGCCGAGTGTCATGCGAGCATCGGAGTAGTGCCCCAGCCTCTCTCTCTTTCTCACACTCACTGACTCATTCACTCACTCTCACCCAGTCACCAATCACAGACACGGCGCTGCACGGCTGTCACACTGCTGGTGGCTTCTCCTGATTTGAAAATGCCGGCAGCCCATTATTCAATCTCGTATTCACTGCTTTCCCTGCCCACCGGCGCCTATGATTGGTTGCAGTCAGACACGCCCCCACGTTGAGTGACAGCTGTCTCACTGCAACCAATCACAGCCGCCGGTGGGCATGTCTATATCGTGCAGTAAAATCAATAAATTAAAAAAACGGCGTGCGGTCCCCCCTAATTTTGATACCAGCCAATATAAAGCAACACGGCTGAAGGCTGGTATTCTAAGGATGGGGAGCTCCACGTTATGGGGAGCCCCCCAGCCTAACAATATCAGCCAGCAGCCGCCCGGAATTGTCGCATCCATTAGATGCGACAGTCCCGGGACTCTACCCGGCTCATCCCGAATTGCCCTGGCGCGGTGGCAATCGAGGTAATGAGGGGTTAATCATGGCAGGCGTCTATGAGACACCTCCATTAATTAACCTGTAAGTGAAAGTAAATAAACACATACACCCGAAAAAATACTTTATTTGCAAAAAAAGACCCTCTTTCACCATTTTATTGAAATCCTCAAATACCCCTCCAGGTCCGACGTAATCCACAGAGGTCCCACGACGATTTCAGCTCTGCTACATGAAGCTGACAGGAGCGGCAGTAGAACACCAACGCTCCTGGGAGCTCCACGCAGCAACTGAAGGGTGTCGCGCTGTCAGCAGGGATGTCACTGAGGTAATGGCGGGGTGTGTGCGGTGACGATGGGTGAGGTAGTGCCTGTGTGTGTGTGATGATGATGATGAGTGTGGTTCTGCCTGCGTGTGCGGTGATGATTCATGCGGGAGTGCCGGTGTTTGTGCGTTGATGATGCGAGCGGGAGTGCCGGTGTATGTGCGGTGATGGTGCGTGCGGGAGTGCCGGTGTATGTGCGGTGATGGTGCGTGCGGGAGAGCCGGTGTATGTGTGGTGATAATGCGTGCGGGAGTGCCAGTGTATGTGCGGTGATGATGCGTGCGTGAGTGCCAGTGTATGTGCGGTGATGGTGCGTGCGGGAGTGCCGGTGTATGTGCGGTGATGGTGCGTGCGGGAGTGCCGGTGTATGTGCGGTGATGGTGCATGCGGGAGTGCCGGTGTATGTGCGGTGATGGTGCATGCGGGAGTGCCGGTGTATGTGCGTTGAGCATAATTTAAAAAAAAAAAAAAACTGATCCGTTTTTTACCGGATTTGTTGCATCAGTTTTTACACAATCTGAGACGGATCTGTTGCATTAGGCACAAACCGGATTGTGCCTGATTGCAAAAAACTGATGTGTGAAAGCAGCCTAAGAGAAAAATAGTCTTGCTTCTCTGCATGAATTTCCTGTTGTTGCAACCTTCCATTTGTGAAAGGGCACCACACACCTTAACTCCGATCTTAGGCTACGTACACACTGCGTTCGTGCACTTACCAAAAGTAGATGTTGAGAGTATATATTTTAATGTTGCCATTGGTTCTCACTGTCCGTCCGATATACGTCTGCATACTGTTTTTTAACTGTAGAAGGAAGAGTGTGGCTGACATTCCCATCTATCCATTCATGACATGTGCACACTTAGCTGACCTGAGAGCCCATGGGTGTAAGGGGTCGAGGGAAAGCTGTTGCTGATGGAGACACAACGGTGTATGATGTATGTGGCCGGCAATAGGGATGTTACTGAAAAAAAAATATGATTGCTTCAGTTCCCGGTCTCATTAATGAAACCTATATTGAGACAGGAAACTGAAGCAATAGGAGATCTGCAGAAAATAAAAAGAAAAACAAACCCACCCTCTATAGTGTATCTACCACTACGGCTAATTTAGTGAGAAAAAGGGCAAAGGCAAGGTATTCTGGTGCCCCAGGGAGAAGCAAATGGTTGCCCCTAACCCCAGTAAGAAAAACACAGTGCACATGAACTGCACAAATCTTTTTCTTTACACATTGTAGCACTAGTGATGTGTCGGTCGCAAAAGATCCGACACAAAGATCCGGCTCCCTGCTGTGAACGACAGGAGCCGGATCACTAGTGTGAGCCGCTAAAATATCTAAACGGCTCTTTTCGCCGTCAAAACCAAGCCCACCCGTGGCTAAACTCCGCCTACTCAGCAATCTAACTGGCCGCTTGTAAGTGGGTGGGGCTTAGCCGCGGGTGGGCGGGGCTTTGACGCCGTTACTATAATCTTAAATATGTGTTCACCTGGGGTGAACACATATTTAATAAGGAGTCGAGAACGAGCTGAAAGATCCGGCTCTTTTTGGTGAACGGAGCCATGGGAACCGGATCACTAAAAAGAGCCGGACTGCCCATCACTATGTAGCACTGGATAATATAAGACGAGGACACTCAATGTAATAAGGAAGACAGGCAAGAGGGAGGAAATTAATCTGAGCGGGTGCCAACTCAGGTTTTGCACAGACCTGCATATATACACTGCAGGAGACAGGCGGGCACACTACACGTTCCTCTGACACGGTATAGGTTCTAACAGGGAGCTTCTCATACTACCTCTGCCTTATGAGCGACTTTTGTCTCCCACACCTGCCATTACAGATAGATATACAGTACCTTACATATCCACTTGGTATGACATATTATATAAAGATTATTTTCACAATACACTAGAATTTCTTTATGAATCTTGGAAATTCATCTAATAGAGTGGATGCCTATCCAGAATAATTTTGTTTGGACCTCACATGACTATAAGGACACTAAGACATGTACCCCCTAAAGAATCTTCTTTGTGTAGTGTCCCACGGGGCCTTATGGTACTCGTCACCGGGCCAGTGGTTCCTTGGGGTAGCTGTGACTGGCCTCACCCGGTTCCGTGACCCTGTCGGCTACATGAAAAACAAACAACAAACAAACAAGTGTCCAATACAGATGGGGATGGAAGGAGGGTGACGGGCCCCTGGGAAGTGTGTCACCGGTTGCAGCGGTGACTGGGGTCTCGGCCTCCTCCGCCGCCGACCCTTCCTGCGACTTGTCCTCTCCCAAGGGAAGTACTGGATGGGGAATGGGGATGCTTCGCAGCGCTACCCGTGGTATGTGACTCGCCCACCCCAGGACTATGGGACACCCGGTGCCGGGCCGGACTAGTCCGGTGGTAGTCAGTGGTGGCTGGGCCCGGCTCCGTGGCCCTGGTGGGTGTCAGTTGAATATGTGGCTGATGACTTTAATGTTTGTGTTCGTGACGCCACCTGTGGTATGCGGCTATTAAGCCGCCGCTGCTGTGTGAGGCCACCGGGGTGATGTTATGGCAGCAATGTTGGTACTGCTCCCCACAGGTGGAGCAATGCCCGGGGCACAGTTGGTGCTTGTGGAAGTCTATGGTGCTGCGTGACTAACACGGTGCAGGGCCGACAAGCAATGAAAGAAACAGGCACAAACAGTAGTCTCTTTACCTTCTCCTCTTTTACTCGGCAGAAACTTAGTCCAGGGAGACCGTCACAGATGGTATAGATGATCCGGCCGGCCTGGAAGTGCCTGGGGTGATCTTTGGCCAGTTGAGTATGAGGCCTACTCCTTAATCTTTCTCTGCTGTTTTAGGACACTGCACTTTGGGTTCGCAATTGCCCTCTTGCTGCTGGGACTTGTTGTTCGTCCCCTCTTCTGTGTGGTAGACTGCGCAGGCCCTCTCTGGTGCTTCTCTGCTGGAGCCCACACCAGGCCCTTGGGATGCAGTTGTACCTTCAGATTGCTTCTGGGGCAGGGGGCTTACAGCTCTCCTGCCCTCCGGATTCAGCTACCAGGGATGGATTTTATGCCCTGGCAACTACAGACTCCGATGTCCGAGTCTCTGCTGTGCCTCTCTGCTCCCCTTGCTTCACTGGGCCAAGCTATCCCAGCTCTAGGCCCCAGTTTACAAGGCAGCACTACTCTGCGTCTGCACTCTTCACTCCTGTGTCCAGACTAACTAACACTTCCTCCTTCCAGCCAGACTTAAGGAATGCTCCCTGAAGTTCCAGGTTCAGAGCTCCCCCTGCTGGCCGGAGGGAGAACTGTGTTGAGTGTTAACTTACTGGCCAATAGATCTCCCAATTACCTCCAGGCTCAGCATTAACCCTTTTGGGAGGGCAATGCTGTTGTGGCGACCAGGTCCTGGGGCGCCACACTCCCCCTTAGTTAAATTCAGTACTCCCGGACTGTAGAGACAAACATGACATGTTAGAACATTTCATCCCATTATGGGAGGCGCAATTACTTTAACGTTACAACCTTAAACATTACTATAAGAGTCCAGTGTGGCTCCCTGCCGGGTGTCCATTACACTGCTCCATGGGGGACCCGCCACGTTCAAACCCCCAACGTAGGCTCTGGGCGTGCGTCAGAGCATTGATGACCCCACTCTATGCACGCCGGACGGGTTTTTCTTCAGGGGTGTTGAGCACACTGGTGCTAACTATGAACAATTTAGGTGTTGGCCACCCATAGTCCAGTGGCCCAATTGTCCATTTTCGCAATCAAAGAAAAAGAAAACATTTTGTACACAACATGGCAGACATTTTGCATAACTATTTACATCCTAATAAGTACTCTTTCCCTTATACAGTTGACTCCCTATACCTTAGAGGGGGTTGTCCCCGAGTGCTGCGCTGGGACCTACGTAGCTCTGGTGTTTGCCCCTGACTACGTGGTGCGTCTTCTATCTCAGCACTACAGGTGGGCCTAACCCCCATAGGTAAGCGTGATGGTTGCCTTTGTGATCTAGGAGTCGCCAAGGGTATGACAGGTTCACCACTGACAGGGGGTTGATCCTCCTGCTCCACTGCTGGCGTGTCATCTCGTGCCGGAGCGGACGATTCTTTAGGTGGATCCGGAACCTTTTCTGTTTCTGGCTCGACCAACTGCGGAAACGTCAAAACTGGTACCACTATGGCATTGTTTATTCGGGTCCAAGTTTTGGGGAACTTTCCAAGGATGGTTTGAATCATCTCCCCTCCTTTCTCTTGACTTTGGGGACTTCCTTGTACTCCTTCCATTTCTCTTTGGATTCTGCACCGTTCAGGGCACGCTTTCAGGCGGTCTCGGGAAATTGCTTGATAGGTCTTGCCTTCATCTTTGCTTATGAGGCATACCTTACTATTGTCAAAGTTGGAGGGGATAATGGTGTAGGGCTCGTTTTCCCACTGATCATCCAATTTATGCGTCTTCCGCTTCTTCTTGAGGACTTGTTCTCCAGGTGCTAAGGGAGTTGCTGGGGCTGTTTGATTGTAATGCTGTTCTTGCCTCGTTCTTGCTTGAGACAGGCTCCTCTCTACGCACTCCTGGACCTTACGGTACCGCTGCTGCCGTTCTGTATCCCAATCCTCTATTTCTTGAACCGCCTCAGGCGACACAGTCCCCATCTCAAAGTCTACAGGCAACTTGCCTGGTCTGGCTCGCATCAGGTAAGCGGGGCTGCAGTTGGTCGAATTCACTGGGATGTGGTTGTACAGGTCTACCAGATCTGGCAACTTTTCTGGCCATTGGTTCCTTTCCTCCAGCGGTAGGGTCTTCAGCATATCAATAACCACATGGTTCATTTTCTCGCACAGTCCATTGGTTTGGGGGTGGTACGGTGTGGTTCGGATTTTCTTACAACCGTACATGTTACAGAACTCTTGGAACACTTCAGCCTCGAATGCAGGACCCTGATCAGTCAGTACCCTTTCCGGATAGCCGTGAGGTCGACAAAAGGATGCCTGGAACGCTCTAGCTGCTGTCCTGGCTGTCTGGTCCTTCACAGGCACTACTACCAGGAAACGAGAGTAATGGTCCACAATGGTGAGGGCGTACACATAGCCTGACCGGCTTGGTGTTAACTTCACGTGGTCCAGGGCCACCAACTCCAGGGGCTGCTTTGTGACAATTGGCTGTAGGGGAGACCTTTGGCTGGCATCGTCTTTCCGCCTCAGGTTACACGGGCCACAGTCTCGGCACCACTTCTCGATCATCTTTCTCATGTGCACCCAATAGAACCGATCACGGAGTAGGGCTTCCAACTTCTTCCACCCGAAGTGTCCTGCGTTATCATGATACGCTGCTAGGACCATTGGAGCATCTCTCTGTGGAACCACTATCTGCCAGACAAGTTCATTTGTTCGATAGTTGACATATCTCTTGCAGAGCTTGCCTTGGTAGGTGAACAGTCGTCCCCTCTCCTTCCACAGCTGCTGGGCTTCCTCTGGAGCGTCTGGGCCAAGATGGGTCTCAGCTTGCGCTAGCTTCTCTTTGACCAATCGCACGGCCGGGTCACCGTTCTGTGTTTCTTCCCAATTATGGTGGAGTAAGGGGTTGACCGAGACCCCGTGCTGGCTTGAGCGCTTCACTCCTACAGCATGCTCACACTGGGACACACCTTGGTGATGGAAAGCCGGTAACTCTATCTCTTCGAGTTCATCCATGTCTTCTCCAGACTCGGGCAAGTGAGGCATTCTGGACAGCGCATCAGCATTGTTATTCTTCTTGCCAGCCCGATACTTAATGGTAAAGTCAAAGTTAGACAGCCGGGCCATCCATCGCTGTTCCATCGCACCTAACTTGGCTGTTGCCAGGTGTGTCAACGGATTGTTGTCCGTGAAGATGGTGAACTTGGCCGATGCCAGATAGTGCTTGAAGCGTTCAGTCACTGCCCAAACAATAGCGAGGAACTCCAGCTTGAAGGAACTGTAGTTTTCTGGATTCCTTTCTGTGGGCCGAAGCTTCCTACTGGCGTACGCTATCATCCTCTCTCTGCCTCCCTGTACCTGGGACAGAACTGCTCCCAGTCCCACGTTGCTGGCGTCTGTATACAGTACAAACGGTTGGCTGTAGTCAGGGTAGGCCAGAATTTCTTCTCCCGTGAGAGCCCCTTTCAGCCGGACAAAGGATGTTTCCAGTTGGCTGCTCCATTCAAATGGAGGGCTCTGCTTCTTAGCCTGCTTTGGCTGGCCCACCAGGAGATCTTGAAGGGGCGCTGCTATCTTGGTGAAACCATCAATGAACCTTCGGTAGTAGCCCACCAGTCCAAGGAACTGCCGCACCTCCTTCACTGTGGTGGGTCTTGGCCAGTCCTTGATTACAGTGACTTTCTCCGGATCAGGTGCCACACCTTCTGCGCTGACCACATGACCCAGGTACTGTACCTTTGGCTTCAAGAGGTGACATTTGGACGGCTTGATCTTCAGGCCATATTTCGACAAGGATTCAAACACTTCTGCTAAGTGCTTCAGGTGGTCCTCATAAGTCTTGGAGTAGACTATTACGTCATCCAGGTACAACAGCACGGTTTCAAAGTTGTGATGGCCCAAGCAGCACTCCATCAACCTTTGGAATGTCCCTGGGGCGTTGCAGAGCCCGAATGGCATACAGTTGAACTCACAGAGACCCATTGGTGTCGTGAATGCAGTCTTCTCTTTGTCCGCCTCTGCCACGGGAACCTGCCAATACCCACTGGTGAGATCCAAGGTGGAGAAATAGTTAGCTGACTTTAAGGCTGTTAGTGACTCCTCTATTCTGGGCAGTGGATAAGCATCTTTATGTGTAATGCGGTTAATTTGCCTGTAATCTACACACATTCTCATTGTACCATCTTTTTTCTTTACGAGCACTAGTGGAGCTGCCCAGGGGCTACAACTATCTCTGATAACCCCAGCCTCCTTCATTTCCCGTAACATTTCCTTGGCACACTGATACTGTGCGGGGGGTACAGGGCGGTATCTCTCTTTAATGGGATGATGATCACCCGTGGGGATTTGATGTTTAACCCCTTTCACCTGCCCAAAATCTAGGGGGTGTTTGCTGAAGACCCGCTCGTACTCCTGTACCACCCGGTAAACCCCATGCTTTTGGTGCGAGGGGGTGGAGTCGGTGCCTACATGTAATTTTTGGCACCAGTCTTCCGGCTGCCCCTTGGAGCCATTGTCTTCCGCCTGGTCGGACGGGATCAAGGGTTCCACTGCTTTAATGGTATTGTTACTGACAGTGTACAGTTTTGCTACAGTGGCGTACCGGGGCAATTTGGCCTCCTCCTCCCCACAATTCAGGACACGGACGGGCACTCTCCCCTTGCGGACGTCCGCTACCCCTCTGGCTATCAGGACTCCAGGCCTACTGTCTGAATACACTGGTTCTACCAAGGCATGGTAATCCTGACCCTTGAGGCCTATTGCTGCCCGACACCATATCAACATTTCACTTCTTGGGGGTATTACAATGGGGAGGGGGTCACTTACCCTCACACTGCCAATTTCTCCTCCGGCTAGCTCTACTTGCTGCCTCCTCATCAGGGCTCTGATCTCCCTCTGTAGGACACGCTGCTGCCCGGAGCTGGCAGTTTCAGACGCCTGTTGCAACAAAATTATCACTTCGGCAATACAATTTTCTATCACATTTGTACCAAGGGTTAGCAGTGGGTCAGATTCTTTGCGATCAATATCTACAATTATCATCCCCTGACATGGCAATTCCACCCGCCCCACTTTAATGGTTACTTCTTTGTACCCAATTTGAGGTAAGGGCTGACCATTACTGGCCACAATCGTTAAATCATCATCTGGGCCATGGTCAATGTCTGAATCAGCCCAATATCTTTTGTACAGTTTGTGGGGGATGGTTGTTACCTGGGACCCCGTATCCAGGAGGGCATTCAAAGGGATCCCATCCAGCACAATGGGAAGGACCGGTCGTCCTCCCACATACTTGCTGCGGCTGGGGTTTGAGCCGGGCTTCCTCACACCTGGGGGTTGGCTCCTGGCCCCAGGCTCAGCCCGTTTAAAGGACAGCGTCGTGCAATGTGGCCCGCCTGGTTGCAGTGGCGGCAGATCGGTTGTCCTGTTGAATCATACCGGTCTGTGTCTCTGCCTCGGGTCGGCGGAATCCTCCTCTGTCGCATCCATGGGACGTCTTCTGGGCTGGAGGCCAACTCGATTTTTGCAGGCGAGGGGGTCATTTGTAGAGACTGCACGGTCTTGGCAAGGGCAGCCACAGTCTTGGTCAGCTCCTGGAACTGCTGTCTGAGCTCTGCCGTGGGATCCTTATCCAGGGACTGCGCCTCAGCCCCTGCAGTGGCTCGTGTTGCAGGCACCACCCCGGGGTACGTGATAGCAAGAGGCCGGAGGGGTACTGGGTCATTCGGTGTAGATTCTCTCAGTACCCTGATGGCCTGGTCCTTAAACTTTGCAAAGTCCAGAGCAGGGTTCTGCAGGACCATTATACGCAGCTGTGTCCTGTGGGCGTCTGACAGGAGCCCCTCTATGAACTGCTCAGTTAGGAGTTTGTCTTCTTCACGTACACTCTCTGGGTCCACCTGTTTAACTGCTTTCAGGGCCTCCTGCAAGTTTAAGGCATAGTCCCTTATGCTGTCTGTGGCCCGTTGCTTGCACCCAAAGAATCTCATCTTTATCTCTGCTGCGGTGCGGGTGTCAAAAGTGCTCTTTAGTTTGGCCAGTATCTGGGCTGCTGTCCCTTTATCTGTATCAGGCCAGGACTTCGCTTCACGCTGGGCTGCGCCGGCTAGCTGTCCCATTACTATGCCCACCTTCTGGCTCTCAGTCAGAGGATACACCCGGAACAAGCTGTGCAGGCTTTCTCTGAAGTCACTCAAGGTATGGGACTCCCCGGAGTACTGCGGCAGCCATTCTGCTCCTGGTATGTACGGCATGGTGATCGGCATTACCGGCGCTATAGTGGGGGCTGGGGCGACGGCGACTGGGACTACTTCGGCCGGTGCTGCGGCGCCCTGGGCGATGGCAGCCACCTGCTCTCCCTCGGAGTCGGACATCTTCCTCCCCCTTAGTGAACCTTACCAGGCTCCGTTCACTTTTCAAATTTTCTTCCGGGTCGCGCGGGGTTAACAGCGCTCTGCTCTGATGGCGCGCTTCCTTCGCGCTCTTTGTCAGGCACGCCCCCCTTCTTCCTGCGCTCGGCGCGGCTAATGGCGGCGGCAATTTACAACCAGTACACAGTCTTTTACACAGTTCTTCAGGCGCACAGTACCCGGTGTGACCGGGCACGAAATCCTGTTCGTGACGCCAAAAGTTGACTCGCCCACCCCAGGGCTATGGGACACCCGGTGCCGGGCCGGACTAGTCCGGTGGTAGTCAGTGGTGGCTGGGCCCGGCTCCGTGGCCCTGGTGGGTGTCAGTTGAATATGTGGCTGATGACTTTAATGTTTGTGTTCGTGACGCCACCTGTGGTATGCGGCTATTAAGCCGCCGCTGCTGTGTGAGGCCACCGGGGTGATGTTATGGCAGCAATGTTGGTACTGCTCCCCACAGGTGGAGCAATGCCCGGGGCACAGTTGGTGCTTGTGGAAGTCTATGGTGCTGCGTGACTAACACGGTGCAGGGCCGACAAGCAATGAAAGAAACAGGCACAAACAGTAGTCTCTTTACCTTCTCCTCTTTTACTCGGCAGAAACTTAGTCCAGGGAGACCGTCACAGATGGTATAGATGATCCGGCCGGCCTGGAAGTGCCTGGGGTGATCTTTGGCCAGTTGAGTATGAGGCCTACTCCTTAATCTTTCTCTGCTGTTTTAGGACACTGCACTTTGGGTTCGCAATTGCCCTCTTGCTGCTGGGACTTGTTGTTCGTCCCCTCTTCTGTGTGGTAGACTGCGCAGGCCCTCTCTGGTGCTTCTCTGCTGGAGCCCACACCAGGCCCTTGGGATGCAGTTGTACCTTCAGATTGCTTCTGGGGCAGGGGGCTTACAGCTCTCCTGCCCTCCGGATTCAGCTACCAGGGATGGATTTTATGCCCTGGCAACTACAGACTCCGATGTCCGAGTCTCTGCTGTGCCTCTCTGCTCCCCTTGCTTCACTGGGCCAAGCTATCCCAGCTCTAGGCCCCAGTTTACAAGGCAGCACTACTCTGCGTCTGCACTCTTCACTCCTGTGTCCAGACTAACTAACACTTCCTCCTTCCAGCCAGACTTAAGGAATGCTCCCTGAAGTTCCAGGTTCAGAGCTCCCCCTGCTGGCCGGAGGGAGAACTGTGTTGAGTGTTAACTTACTGGCCAATAGATCTCCCAATTACCTCCAGGCTCAGCATTAACCCTTTTGGGAGGGCAATGCTGTTGTGGCGACCAGGTCCTGGGGCGCCACATATGCGGCCCAGGAATTAGCCGCCACTACACAGTCTCTCTCCGGGGCAGGTGTTAGGTGCAGCCGGGATGGTATTGCTCCCCACGGGTGGAGCGGGAAACCCCGGGAGGTTGGTGAGAACGGGGGCGGCAGTCCACAGGAGCACCGGAGCGCAGGGTGGCGGCAGTTACTCACAGAGTCACCAGGTGCAGGTTGCACTCACTTTATTTACTGGCTCAGGTGGTATCACACCCGGGGTGCTGATCCTCGCCGACAGAGACTCCAGTCGATCCCAGGCAGGTCAGAGACTGGATCCGGTTTGGTAATCTGTGGCCTTTCTCCTCCATGCACAACTCTGTACTCTCCCCCGGTCTTGGCCCATATGGCCGGCAGCCTGGGCCTATCATGCATCGGACCTCTGTCCCGTCTCTCAGGCTACCTCTCTGCTGCCACGCCTCGGCCACCCGAACTAGGGCTCTCTACCTCTCTTGTGCTCAGTCCCATGCTATGGCAACTGTTCTACTTTAGTCCACGATTACAGGGGCTCGGTCCCGTCTATCAAGGTGTAACTGGCCCTGACTTGGCTGTGCTGTCTCTATGGTGTTACATCCAGACAGCTCTGTTCTGCCTCCCTGAGGGCCTGACAGCAACCCTCAGGGAGCTACACAGTGTTCTGCCTGACTAAAAGTGAAACTGCTTTGTTTTCTACTCCTTACTGCCCATGCCCCCACCTTTGCAAGTTGCTATGGAAACCACTCTTGTTCTAACTAGTGGAGGTCACCTGGCGTCTGCCAGGAACTGTTTGTGTGGAAACATTGTTAGGCTGGTTTCACACTACGTCTTTTTAACATCCGTCCTTAACGTTATTTTAGCGGACAAGCGGATCCAGTGCAAATGCGTTTTCATTTCAATGCATTTGCAATGGACTCGCGTTAACATCCGTTCACCTGCGTTTGCGTGCGTTATAGTGCGGATCCAGTGACTTGCAGTTTTTTAACATGTTTCAAAAACGCTACTTGTAGCGTTTTTGAGCTCCGTCCAAATACTGCAAATTGCTGGATCCTGACTATAACGCACGCAAACGCAGGTGAACGCTGGCGTGCTGATAGACAGGATCCTGCTTTTGTACTGAGCATGCCCAGAAAGTACTGAGCATGCCCAGAACCAGTCTCGCGTGATCTGTCTATCTCTCTACTCCCTCCCTCACCCTCTCTCTCTCTCTATCTCTGTCTTTCCCCCTTCCTCCCCTTCCTCTCTCCCCCACCTGAGAGCTGCGGACACTCGTAACCAAGGTAAATATCGCGTAACCACTTCTCTTAGTTACCTGATGTTTACGTTGGTTACGCGTGCAGGCAGCCCTGCTCCTAGCAGCTGCAGACACTCGTAACCAAGATAAATATCGGGTATCCAAGGCCGATGTTTACCTTGGTTACCAGCGTCTGCAGCTGTCAGAAGCCTCCTCCCAGTCTAGTTCCCCTCACTCCCGATCACATGACTCCAATGCCCGCCCCTAAACATCCAGTGCAGGATCCTGCAAAATAACATATGCGTTTGCATACGTTATTTGCTGTAAAAGCAGGATCCGTACTTCCGCTAAAAAAACGTTTTCAGCGGATGTTAAAAAGACGTAGTGTGAAACTAGCCTTAACCCTTTCCTACTGACTGCTTCTCCCTGCTGTATGGTGGTGTGAGGGGTGTGTAAACTTACCGGATTAACATCTTCCTGCCCGGGAAGGATATAATGATATACCCTGGGGCGCTACATTTGTAACCTGACAAACCTATGCTAACAGCTCATCCTTTGGACCTCCATATTGTTATAGTCTAGCAACCAGTATCCAGCTCATCATTGAGAATTATTTTCCCTATGTTCTGATATTAGATAAAATAAGTCCAGTCTGACGAAGGCCTGCCGGCCAAAACGTCAACCTCTGTGGCCGCATCCTTATACAGCAATATACAACAACTGCATCAATTTTTTTGATTAATAAAATTATCACAGCATGAACTCAACTTGACTAATTTTTGGGGGTTATTAGTGTGCCGGAGTTTCTTTATTTGGCCTTGTATACTGTTTTCTCCTGAGCACCTAAATCGGTGACGCTTAGCCTTTATCGTTATTCCTTTTTTCATCGTGACTTCTATCAGCCATGACTTGAGTTTAAAGCGCACCAATCACCAGGATATTTCTATATAAAGTAAAGCCAGTGCTATACTGGTGCTATCATACTGATTGTATACATACCTTTAGTTGTGAGATCGGATGTATACTTTCTGAAATACAGGCAAGTAAAGTCTGTGAAATGCACTGTTGTGCTGCAGAAGATCTAATAGGTGGGTAGGGTTTCGCTAGTTATTCCCACCCTGTCTGCCTGTCCTTCCTCCCCCTGTCCTTCCTCCCTCCTTCCTGCCCCTGTAATAACAGATCAATCAAATAACAGTGCATTTCACATACTGTACTTGCCTATATTTCAGAAAGTATACATCCGATCTCACAACTATAGGTATGTTCAGAATCAGCATGATAGCGCCAGTATAACCATGACTTTAGTCTATATAGGAAAATCCTGCTGGTTGTTCCTCTTTAAGGCATCAATGCCTTTGGTTCCTCACTCATGGAAACAGATCCATACATCCTGGCACTGAAAGTAACAATTTCACATTTACATGCTCCCATAATAAAAATGATCTCAAGCTGCACCTCTGATTACACATATGCCTCTTAATTGCACCACATAGTCCCTAAATAAAACTTGCCCCATAACGTACCCCCTTAATATGCAACTATTGTATCTATAATAATATATAGTGCTAGAATTTATCTACAAATGAGTATTCTGGATCTGAATTCTCTGTCACCCCAGGTCTATTACTAACCCAACACCAACACCTTCTGCTTGATGACAGGGTCTATGCTGTAGTTTCAAGCAAAGGAGCCATGACTCAAACAATAGGAGGCAAAGCTGGTGGGGAATAGAGCTGGTGTGACAGAGGCTTCAGATCTTTAGCCTCTTTTCCAAAATTATTCAAATGCTGATTTCTCAGTAGCGGAGAAACAGACTGGCCATGTAATGGTATTGCTGGACTTGTCTTTGAAAGACCTACATGCACATATGATTAGTTAGGGGTGTAAAATCCTGCTGATGCCAGGACGAGAGACATTCCTACAGGATGGGGTCCAGGTTCAGGGATATTATTAGATGATGGGGGCCAAGTCCAAGGACAGTATTACAGGATATGGTTCAGTATGGGGGACATCATTACAAGATGGAGCAGGATAAGGACTTTATTACAGGATGGGGGCTAGGATGCAGGTCGTCATTACTGAATAGGGGACATTTATTAAAATATGGGGACCATTATCACAGGATAGAGGCCAGGATGTGGAACATATAAAATAATAATGTAAGGACAACTGAGGGACATAATTACTGTAGGGGGCCAATATTATTGTATAGGGCCAATATGAACACTAAAGGGCCAATGTGGGGACAATATTACTGTATGGGGACATTAATAATATTCTCCATTGTGGATCATACACTTATTAATTTATGGAGCCACAGTAAGGGATGTTCCAATTGTATTGAGGCATAAAAGGTGGCCGCTATTGCTGAATGGGGGCAGAGAATGGTGTACATTAGCACTGCATGGTTGACATTGGGGTGGGGTGATACTGCTGTATTTGAGCATAAAGAGGGTCATTATTATTATTATATGGAAGCTCATGGAGGAATTTTAATATTGCGTGAAGACCCCAAAAGGGGACATAAGCATTAATTCTGTATGGGGCCACAGAGGGGGTCATAAAGGTGGTGATCACTACTGCAATGCCTTTTATTTTTGGTGACTTTGGGTATACTGTAACACTGGGGGGAGCTACTGTTAATGTGCAAGGAATCAGAGCAGCATTATACCACTTTTTGCCATCATCTGACGCAGGGTAGAAGCGGGGGGATAAGTGTGACATGTAGCTTTGCTTCCGGTAGGTAGGTACAGCCATATCAGGGTAAATAGTTACAGTCATATGAAAAAGTTTGGGCACCCCTATTAATGTTAACCTTTTTCTTTATAACAATTTGGGTTTTTGCAACAGCTATTTCAGTTTCATATATCTAATAACTGATGGACTGAGTAATATTTCTGGATTGAAATGAGGTTTATTGTACTAACAGAAATTGCGCAATCCGCATTTAAACAAAATTTGATCGGTGCAAAAGTATGGGCACCCTTATCAATTTCTTGATTTGAACACTCCTAACTACTTTTTACTGACTTACTAAAAGCACTAAATTGGTTTTGTAACCTCATTGAGCTTTGAACTTCATAGGCAGGTGTATCCAATCATGAGAAAAGGTATTTAAGGTGGCCACTTGCAAGCTGTTCTCCTATTTGAATCTCCTATGAAGAGTGGCATCATGGGCTCCTCAAAACAACTCTCAAATGATCTGAAAACAAAGATTATTCAACATAGTTGTTCAGGGGAAGGATACAAAAAATTGTCTCAGAGATTTAAACTGTCAGTTTCCACTGTGAGGAACATAGTAAGGAAATGGAAGAACACAGGTACAGTTCTTGTTAAGCCCAGAAGTGGCAGGCCAGGAAAAATATCAGAAAGGCAGAGAAGAAGAATGGTGAGAACAATCAAGGACAATCCTCAGACCACCTCCAAAGACCTGCAGCATCATCTTGCTGCAGATGGTGTCAATGTTCATAGGTCAACAATACAGCGCACGTTGCACAAGGAGAAGCTGTATGGGAGAGTGATGCCAAAGAAGCCGTATCTGCAAGCACGCCACAAACAGAGTCGCCTGAGGTATGCAAAAGCACATTTGGACAAGCCAGTTACATTTTGGAAGAAGGTCCTGTGGACTGATGAAACAAAGATTGAGTTGTTTGGTCATACAAAAAGGCGTTATGCATGGAGGCAAAAAAACACGGCATTCCAAGAAAAGCACTTGCTACCCACAGTAAAATTTGGTGGAGGTTCCATCATGCTTTGGGGCTGTGTGGCCAATGCCGGCATCGGGAATCTTGTTAAAGTTGAGGGTCGCATGGATTCAACTCAGTATCAGCAGATTCTTGACAATAATGTGCAAGAATCAGTGACGAAGTTGAAGTTACGCACGGGATGGATATTTCAGCAAGACAATGATCCAAAACACCGCTCCAAATCTACTCAGGCATTCATGCAGAGGAACAATTACAATGTTCTGGAATGGCCATCCCAGTCCCCAGACCTGAATATCATTGAAAATCTGTGGGATGATTTGAAGCGTGCTGTCCATGCTCGGCGACCATCAAACTTAACTGAACTGGAATTGTTTTGTAAACAGGAATGGTCAAATATACCTTCATCCAGGATCCAGGAACTCATTAAAAGCTACAGGAAGCGAGAGTCCAAAATGGCCGCTGTCAGAGGCAGACGTGGATGTGGGAGCTCCTGAACTATCAGCAGGCATCCTGCTCCCCGACGGAAAATACACCCGTCTGGCTCCCCCATCCAGGTCCCTAGAACACCACAAGAGGGGAGAGACCCTCATTTTCCGGCTGCACCCACAAGGACACCTCCTAGGAACCATCCAAAGCTGTGGCCAGACAGGGCACTGGAGGTGGCAAGGCCCGAGAAGCGTGGTCCCAGAGAACCGCAGGCACCCGCCGGAGGAAATATAGAGACTACCAGGGGGCTCAGAAGGAGCGGACTGAAGCCAGAAAGCCTGACGGTCCTCACCTCCCCTCATCCCGGACCGGGCTAGCCCGACGCCCCGAGCTACAGCGGGAAAAGAGCCGCCGCCATCTTAATTTAACAATCGCCCGGCCCCGAGGAAGGTGGACAGTGCTGAGACCACACAGGCCGCCGGAGCAAGCCGGAAGGCCTGCAGAGACCGAGAGCCCCGACACTCACCAGTCTGTTGGACGGCGGGACCGGAGTGAGGGATCTGCGAGCCGCGTGTGTTCTTGGAGAGGCCGCGTGGAGTTCCTGGGACGCGGCGTGAGATCTCGCGGCGGCTGTGAGCGGCGCTTCGGGAGATTCTGCAGTGCCCGGGGAGAGGCCTTGGCGGTGAGTGAGAACCCCTTTATCGTCCGGCCACACACCCGCTCCTCTCCCGTACCGAAGCCCCGGGTCCAGCCTGCAGGATCTCTCGGGCCCAGTCGCGGGCTCCCGGCACCCCGGCGCCCCCCTCCATAGCTTTCCTGCGTGGCTCAGCGGCCGGTCACGCTGCTGAGTGTTGAGACACAGGGAGCGCAGGGGCCAGTGCTGAGTGGGAGACGCCAGACAAAGTCCCCCTACACTGGAATTCTGTCTGGTGGAGGGTGAAGATAGGGGAACGGACCCTGTTTAAGGGGACCCCTTCTCAAAATAACCCAGGGACATTAAGAGTCATAGGGGGTTGCTTTGTACCCCTCCACATTACAGAGGTGCTCTGTCGGCTCGGGTTTGGGCCTCCACAACTTGGCCAGCGGCAAGAAAAATTTATTAAGATCCGGCTCCACACACCATTACGGGCACCGAGGCTACAAGAGAGGCCCTTTGGTGGAGATGATATAGAGAGGGGTCACACAGACGTACCTCTAGCATAGAGACACTCTCTTCTCGCCTCCTCCCCCCTCTTTGAGGGAGTACAATGTTCTAAAATCAGTGCTGCCTGGAGGGAGTAGAGTGGCCTAACCCCTACCATTCACTCACTTAAGCATAAAACCACGTATGTCTGACTTTAACATGGTCAAAATCGGCAACGCACGTGCCAGTTCTCTGCCCAGACCAGTTAAATCCACTACCCAGGCTGATGTCGATAAGTTTCTCAAAAAACACCTACATACAGCTGATGCTAAAACAGACAGCCCCCAAAGCACGTCTACTAATGATGTACAAGATATGGATGACGATGAAAGTGACACTGAAGGTGCTGATAATAGCAAGAGTCTCCCCATCTCAAGATCTTTTATAAAACGGATCCTCAAAAATGCGCTGGAACCGGTGGCAAGGGAGCTATCAGATATTAAACAAGAAATCGGCCAAATTGGACACAGAGTGGAAACCCTGGAAGCGGCCCAAGCCACATTAACCTCCACTTCCAACACTGTCATCTCCTGCCTTCACCAACAGGAGGACAATATCAATCAAATTCATGCCATCCTGGAAGATCATGAAAACAGAGAAAGGCGAAACAATCTCAGATTAAAGGGACTTCCAGAATCGGTAGCAAATGAAGCTTTGATCCCGACCCTACAGGGCATCTTCTCTGACCTGATGGACTCTGACCCTGCTCCAACAATGGAACTGATAAGAGCTCATAGATCTTTGAGACCCCGACCCAAACAAGGGGAACCCCCAAGGGATGTCATATGCCGCTTCCTGGATTACCGAATTAAAGAACTTATTCTTAAAAAAGCCAGAGAAGCGGAGTCTATAAGTCATGAAGGCTCTAAAATTCTGATTTTCCAGGACCTTGCTTCCACCACCCTGACCAAAAGGAGACTGCTACAACCCTTCACAACAGTGTTACGCCAACGCCAGTTTCCGTACCGCTGGTTATATCCATTTGGCATCGCTATATCTGCTAATGGAAAACACTACCAAGCCAAAACTTCTGCGGAGATAAGGCGGATTTGTGAAGATCTGGGGATCACGTTGGAGAAATACCCGGAGCTGGAATTCCATCGATCGGCTTCTACACTACAAATGCTTCCAGATCCGGCACCATGGCATAGTCTCACCCCAAAGACCCACAGATCCAGACGCAAAGCGGCGAAGAAACTCCAGATGAACTCTGAGGGCGAGCCCCCCTGAAGGGGCCTTTGAGTGGGTCTGTTGTTGCACACAACTGATTATGCTAGTTAAAACATGAAGTTATTATAGGGGTTTTGCACCTATTGCTCCCTCTTGATGCACACTCTTACTTGTTTGAATTTCAAATAGTTGAAAATGTTGATACTAATACCCTGTTCTCCTCTGAACCTCTCTCTACCCCCTAGTCTTTCTATCTCTTCTTCTCTCCTATTGGTCTTAGATCTGGTCCATTCATCCCGAAGGAAAAAGAAAAGAATGTCCTTCCACTTGTATTACCATGGCATTACATCATAAGGTATTTACGGCGATAAGCCTCAATGCACATGGGTTAAATTCCCCCATACAAAGGTCACAGACTCTACATAGCCTACAAAAGAAGCACGCAGACATGATATTCTTCCAAGAAACGCATTTCCGCGAAGGCAAAATCCCAAGCTTTAACAAAGCACACTACAACACCTGGTTTCATGCCCCCTCCCCACGCAAAGGTTCTAGAGGGGTCTCCATAGCCCTCGCTAAAGATATACCCTTCCTAGCTCAAGATGTCGCTATTGACCCAGAGGGTCGGTTCATTTTCGTTAAGGGTATTTTAGCCGGCTCTATGGTAACCCTAGGGAATGTATATGCCCCAAATGTCAAACAGATTCGTTGGTTGATGTCCACACTCAAAAAATTCCGTGTTTTTTCAGAAGGTACTCCAATATTGTGCGGTGATTTTAATGTGGCTTTGGAACCTAAATTAGACTCCACTGCAAAAAAAAGTCACCTCTCTTTAAGGGACCTATCTCGGATTAAATGCTCTCTCCTTTCCCTCTCTCTGATAGATATCTGGCGCTACCAACATCCCACAACCAAAGACTTTACATTCTTCTCTAATCCTCATAAATCATACCACAGACTAGACTACATTTTTCTACCTAGGCATCTACTACCTAATGTCAATGACTCAGAGATCCAATCAACACCTTACTCCGACCATGCTTATGTCTCAGTCAGTTTCTCACTCCTGAGGCCGTATTGGCTTCACCGTACGTGGAGATTGAATGAATCAATTCTCTCCTCGGAAGAAAATAAGAAACGCATATCTGAATGTCTCCGTAATTATTTTGCAGAGAACAAGACACAAGATATTGCGGCCCCAATGTTGTGGGAAGCGCATAAGACGGTCATTAGGGGAGAATTGATCTCCATTTCCTCACACCTCAACAAGCAGAGGAAATCGTTCCTGCAGACTTTGTATGCTGAGATTGCCACGTTGGAGGCTCAGCATAAAAGTCCCTATCCCAACAGACATTAGAACAACTGACTGCGAAACGTGTGGAACTTAGGGATATGCTTAATAAACAGTCGGCTAAATTTTATCTCGGTTGGAGGAATCGTATGTTCCTCCATGGGGATAAAGCCTCTAAACTTATGATGTCCCTGATAAAAAAAAGACAGGCTCGCACTTTTATACATGCAATTAAAACCTCACAGGGCCATCGTACGCAAGACTATTCCCAAATCTCGGACGAATTCCTTCGTTTTTATAAAAAATTATATCAAATTCGGCCAGAAGAGTCGGCAACGGAAAGGGACAAGAGGAAATGTGGTATACAAAACTACTTAGCTAAATTAAATCTCCCGAAACTCTCTAAAATACAGCAGGCGACCCTGGGAAAACCGTTCTCTCGAGCTGAGGTTCAGTCCATCCTGTCCAGGAGCCCCGTGGGGAAGGCTCCAGGTCCAGATGGCCTTCCCATTATCTATTATAAAAAAAAATTTGACATCCTGGGGGAACACCTCTTAGCATCATGCAACGCTCTACTACACGGCGATCCTATACCCAAGCAAGCACTAGAGGCGCATATATCATTAATACACAAAGACGGGAAAGATCCGGAGTGTTGTGGAAACTATAGGCCCATCTCACTCTTGAATGTGGACCTAAAGATATATGCTAGCTTAATTGCTAACCGAGTGGCGGGTATCCTTCCAGATCTCATCTCCCCTGAACAATCGGGGTTTGTTAGAGGTAGAGAGGGGAAGGATAACGTGCTAAGAGTAATAAACTTAATGCAACACGTCAGGACCCATAAGCTGCCTCTGGTGCTGCTGGGAACGGACGCTGAGAAGGCGTTTGACAGGGTGGACTGGACCTTCTTGCAGGGGACGCTGGAGGCCTTCCATTTTCCTCCAGATACCATACGCGCAATCCTACAGATGTACACATCCCCCACGGCCAGGATTAAGATAAACAATACTCTCACCGACCCCCTCGACATTAAAAATGGCACAAGGCAGGGATGCCCCTTATCCCCCCTACTCTTTGTCTTGGTCATGGAGCCACTGCTAACTTCCATCCAGCAGGACCGGGAAATCGAGGGGTTCAACCTGCAGGGAGTTCACTACAAGTCTGCCGCCTTTGCCGACGACTTGTTGGTGGTAATGTCCAGGCCGGAAAGGGGTTTCCCTGCCTTTATGAAATTACTAGAGGAATACGGCCACTGGTCTAACTTCAAAATTAACCTATCTAAATCAGAAGTATTAAGCATTAATATCGCCAGTAAAGTTACAAAGTCTCTCCAAAACTCGTTTCCTTTTCGGTGGCCAAATAGTCACATAACATACCTAGGCATTAAGCTAGGGAAAACCTTCAAGTCCTTGTTTGATCTCAACTACAAGCCCCTTCTTCCTAATCTTACCGCACAAATAGCCTCATGGAAGGCTCCCTTTCTTTCGTGGATGGGCCGGAAAAACTTAATTAAAAGCATTATACTCCCAAAGTTTATCTACCTCTTTCAAATGTTACCCATATCAATTCCCACAGCTTTTCTCTCTCAATGTAACTCTTTAATCTCCAACTACGTCTGGAATAAACATAAACCGAGAATCAACTTTCAAACACTGAACCTTCCAAAAGACAAAGGGGGCATGGGATTACCCAATATATCGTTATATTACCAAGCCGCCGTCCTTTCCAGAACGGTAGATTGGATCAGACGCCCACCGAGTAAATTGTGGATATCTTTAGAAGAATACCTAGCCCCCACCCCTCTACGAGCTATGTTACTTTCCCCTCCTAACCAGAAAGATAAAAGAACCATTACAAATGAACTAACGAGAACTCTTTTGCACAAATGGAAGGAAAATAGGGAGATATTGGCCCCACCTCTTTCCCCTCTAACCCAAGTTTCAGACATACTAGACGCTGATGTAAATCAAGCCGCGTCCACGAAGGCCACATTCCTGACCAATGTGAAGGTTCCGTTAGCTGATCTTTTGGTAGATGGCTCTTTGATATCTGAACGGGAGATGGGTACGAACCCTCTCCTCGCTAGGCTCACATTTCTCCATCATACGAAATTAAAACATGTGATCCACCCATTATTACCTCATACCCATCTCGACAGACCTTTAACTACATTTGAATCTTTCTGCATGCAAACCCGGGCCCCCAGGAAAATTCTTTCTAATCTATACCATACCCTGCTTACAAAAAAACTGGTGGTAAAGAGAGCATATATACTAAGATGGGAAAGGGTCCTGAAAATTACATTTACCGATCTACAAACGAGCCAAATTTATAATGCTTCACACGGCCCGTCGTGTTGTGTGAGAGTTCAAGAAAATTCTTTCAAAGTGATTACGAGATGGTACATTGTCCCCACCTCGTCTAGTACGTGGAGCTCTTCCACCTCAGATCAATGCTGGCGATGCGAGAGGGACAAGGGAACATATTTACATGTGTGGTGGGAATGTCCGATTATCCAGACCTTCTGGCGGATAGCATCACAGTTAATATTTGACCTCACAGGCAAAAGGGGGGTCCTGGACCCTAGACAAATGCTTCTGAACTTCCCAATGTGGCCTAAAGATAAAGCTACTTCGAAACTAGCGTCATTTGTAGGCTCAGCTTGTAAACTTCTCATTGCCCAATTGTGGCGCACAACGAAAATTCCCACTCTCACGCAGCTCTTGCTGAAGATTGATCAATTATATCACGTCGAAGAACTTTCAGCCCTTTCACGTCAGAATGTGCTCTCTTTCCACCAGGTTTGGAAGGCTTGGCAGGCCTATAAGTCTACTCCCCAATTCTCAGTAGTTACATCGCAGACGGCAACATAGGGGAATGTGAGTCATCCTACCCCCCTCCACTGAGATGAAGGACAGCTGTCGGACCATCCCAACCACGAAATGAGTGGACCCAAGACCAAAATCCTCTCCTTTCTCCTTTCTCTTCTATCCCTTCCCCTTCTCTCTCCGTCTCTTGAACCCATTAACTCTAATCCCTTAACTGAATTTCATGCGATATAAATTCGCTCTTCTAGATTCTAGCTACCCCCCTACCCCTAGTTCCTATGGTACTTTCTGTTAAAAATTGTTTCATATTAATCCAGAAACCAGGCTAATAATCTAGATCGGACTTCCCCACAGCCAGATGGCTAAGTCTATTATTTGGATAAGCTCAGACAACACATAAGTAGTCTGAGTCATACAGATACAATGGGAAGCATACGATACAGTTGCAATAATATTAGTGAAGACTATGATTTCTGTTGACTGTGTATTCTTATTTTTTTGCTTCAATAAACAAAACATTAAAACAAACAAAAGCTACAGGAAGCGACTAGAGGCTGTTATTTTTGCAAAAGGAGGATCTACAAAATATTAATGTCACTTTTATGTTGAGGTGCCCATACTTTTGCAGCGGTCACATTTTGTTTAAATGCGGATTGCACATTTTCTGTTAGTACAATAAACCTCATTTCAATCCAGAAATATTACTCAGTCCATCAGTTATTAGATATATGAAACTGAAATAGCTGTTGCAAAAACCCAAATTGTTATAAAGAAAAAAGTTTAACATTAATAGGGGTGCCCAAACTTTTTCATATGACTGTATTAATGCACTTAAACTACATTACATGCACATTTACAGGTTTAGCCAATAAAAAAATGATTGGGAGTGCTACGTCTAGAGGAACTAAGGTCTAATCACAATTACAGCCGCAGATTCTTTACTGTAAGATCATGTTTTACGTCAAAATGCGCTGGTTTACAGTAGTTCCTAAGGGATCTGTTGGTGCCAGTATCTATGCGGCTTTATTTCAACGTTTTTCAATAAAGCCAGATTTGAATCATCCTTGCCTGGGACGTCCGTTAGATTTCTTCTTTTCATTACGGATTCTGTGGTTCATTCCCGGATTTCATCAATGTGGGGAGCTGGCTTTTTGTCTGTTGTAGAAAGATCTGATGCTTGGTTGATGAAACATCTTTAATCAAAGTTGCAGAAATGCACTGCACTTTGACTGACGGGTGCAACAGGGGCGGGCCTTTGTTCCTCCTCCGGTGTCCTTCTGGCTTTCCCCCTTTTCTTTACTTGAAAATCGTGTCATGCTGCCATAGCTGTTGTTGGCGGCGCACGAGCATTACCACAGTAATTGTCTTCATTGAAATGGTACTGGAGTACCTCAATCTCCGGCACCATTTTATTGAAGGTACTGCAGTGTAGACTATGAGAAGCATTGGCGCAAGCACATATTTATTTTTATTTTACATATGCGCATGCGCCCCTGCCGCTCATAGTCTTGACCATAGTGTCTTCAATAAAATGGCACTTGAGATTGCAATATGTGCATGCACGGACTCTGGCGCCATTTTAATAAGACAGAAACACTGTGGCAATGCGCATGCGCCGCCAACAACAGCGATGGTGGCACGGTGCAATATTCAAATACAGAAAAGGAGGCAAGTCAGGAGGACGCCGGAGGAGGAATAAACACCAAGAACCCGACCCACAAAGTTCCGCCCATGTTGCACACATCAATCAGAGTGCAGGGCATTTCTACAACTTTGATTAAAGATATTTCATCACCCAAGCATCCGATCTTTCTACTATAGGTATGCCTGGATTCAGCATTTTACTGCCTGTATGGCACTGCCTTTACCTCAAATAGCAAAATTCTGCTGGTTGGTGCTCTTTAAATTAAATGGGTTTGCGCACAGGTCCGTGATTTCGCACACACGTGTGATCTTAACAGTGACATGTCTGCTTTCTGACGGTAGTATGGGTGTCATACGGACCGCACACTGATGTGATCCATGTGACAAGTACCGGAGAAAACATGTCATGTTAATAAAAATGTTTTTATACCCTACCTGTCTCCAGCGCTGCTGTAACACTTGCTTCCGGGCCCGCTCTGTATGCTCATGATGAATATTCACTGCATTGACCCGGATGCAAGTGTGACAGCAGTGCCGGAGACAGGTAAGTATACAAGTTCATGCTGCCTGTGTGCTTTCTGGATGTCACACGGATAGCACACGACCAACACAACTAACACACACAGACACATATACGCACCTACACCACAGACCGTGCAAAATGTTCGTTTTTTGAACGGACGTGTGAAGTGAACATTATCCAGTGCAAGCAAAGTGCACTAATAGAAATCACATGTCCACTGTGCTTCTTTTTTATACAGCGTAAACTCCCCTGGGTGCGTGTTTCCAAGCTGCAGCATGCTAATTTGTTTTGTGGATATGCTCAGATTTCTCTACGTATTTTCCCCATACACTTACATTAGATGCAGAGAATCCGCAGGTATAACACACGTGTTTTTAGTGCATTTTCGCTGCAGAAACGCATAAAAACGCATGTAATACGAAGCTAATCATGTCAACACCAGGAAGTTTTTAAAAACAAAACATCTTTATTTAAATAATGACGCACCAAACAGAGACAAAAAAATGAGTTAAGAACACAATGAAAAAAGATGTAAGCAAACTAAGGTGCGGAGATTGGGGCAGAAATTTTGCAGCATCAAAACCTCAACGGATCCTGACAGTGAGCACGCAGCCTATATCTTGGAAATGGATAAATAGATAAATGGAAGTAGACGTGCGCTATCAGAGCCTTTAGCTTGTCCAGGCTGTCTATACCACTGTACGCTCGACCGGCTTTCTGCATAACATAAACACGTAGTTATGCGCTGTGGGAAACAACCAGCATGGACTGTGGGAAACAATCAGCATGGACTGTGGGAAACAACCAGCATGGACTGTGGGAAACAACCAGCATGTACTGTGGGAAACAATCAGCATGTACTGTGGGAAACAATCAGCATGGACTGTGGGAAACAACCAGCATGGACTGTGGGAAACAATCAGCATGGACTGTGGGAAACAACCAGCATGGACTGTGGGAAACAATCAGCATGTACTGTGGGAAACAATCAGCATGTACTGTGGGAAACAATCAGCATGGACTGTGGGAAACAACCAGCATGGACTGTGCGCACACCTTCTTTACTGTGAATTTTCTCCAAGATTTGGAAAGTTCTAAAATCTAAAGTTGAAGCTGCAGCAAAATCTGTAATTATGACTAACCGGAAAAGTCACTGACAACAAACCGAGATCCTGGAAATGGGGAGGAATAGCCAGACATAAAGGAAAGCTGTAACCGATAGCAACCAGATTCCCCTTATATCAGTGCAGGGTCAGATGTGCTGAAATTAGAGCCACTCCTGGGGGTCGGGCTGTGAGGTATATTGAATACAGGAGAGGACACGCTTAGGGTCGGGCTGTGAGGTATATTGTATACAGGAGAGGACACGCTTAGGGTCGGGCTGTGAGGTATATTGTATACAGGAGAGGACACGTTTAGGGTCGGGCTGTGAGGTATATTGTATACAGAAGGGGACACGCCTGGGGGTCGGGCTGTGAGGTATATTGTATACAGAAGGGGACACGCCTGGGGGTCGGGCTGTGAGGTATATTGTATACAGAAGGGGACACGCCTGGGGGTCGGGCTGTGAGGTATATTGTATACAGAAGGGGACACGCTTGGGGGTCGGGCTGTGAGGTATATTGTATACAGAAGGGGACACGCCTGGGGGTCGGGCTGTGAGGTATATTGTATACAGAAGGGGACACGCTTGGGGTCGGGCTGTGAGGTATATTGTATACAGAAGGGGACACGCCTGGGGGTCGGGCTGTGAGGTATATTGTATACAGGAGGGGACACGCCTGGGGGTCGGGCTGTGAGGTATATTGTATACAGAAGGGGACACGCCTGGGGGTCGGGCTGTGAGGTATATTGTATACAGAAGGGGACATGCCTGGGGGTCGGGCTGTGAGGTATATTGTATACAGAAGGGGACACGCCTGGGGGTCGGGCTGTGAGGTATATTGTATACAGAAGGGGACACGCCTGGGGGTCGGGCTGTGAGGTATATTTTATACAGAAGGGGACACGCCTGGGGGTCGGGCTGTGAGGTATATTGTATACAGGAGGGGACATGCCTGGGGGTCCGGCTGTGAGGTATATTGTATACAGAAGGGGACACGCCTGGGGGTCGGGCTGTGAGGTATATTGTATACAGGAGGGGACACGCCTGGGGGTCAGGCTGTGAGGTATATTGTATACAGAAGGGGACACGCCTGGGGGTCGGGCTGTGAGGTATATTGTATACAGGAGGGGACATGCCTGGGGGTCCGGCTGTGAGGTATATTGTATACAGAAGGGGACACGCCTGGGGGTCGGGCTGTGAGGTATATTGTATACAGGAGGGGACACGCCTGGGGGTCGGGCTGTGAGGTATATTGTATACAGAAGGGGACACGCCTGGGGGTCGGGCTGTGAGGTATATTGTATACAGAAGGGGACACGCTTGGGGTCGGGCTGTGAGGTATATTGTATACAGAAGGGGACACGCCTGGGGGTCGGGCTGTGAGGTATATTGTATACAGGAGGGGACACGCCTGGGGGTCAGGCTGTGAGGTATATTGTATACAGAAGGGGACACGCCTGGGGGTCGGGCTGTGAGGTATATTGTATACAGAAGGGGACACGCCTGGGGGTCGGGCTGTGAGGTATATTGTATACAGAAGGGGACATGCCTGGGGGTCGGGCTGTGAGGTATATTTTATACAGAAGGGGACACGCCTGGGGGTCGGGCTGTGAGGTATATTGTATACAGGAGGGGACATGCCTGGGGGTCGGGCTGTGAGGTATATTGTATACAGGAGGGGACATGCCTGGGGGTCGGGCTGTGAGGTATATTTTATACAGAAGGGGACACGCCTGGGGGTCGGGCTGTGAGGTATATTGTATACAGAAGGGGACACGCCTGGGGGTCGGGCTGTGAGGTATATTGTATACAGGAGGGGACATGCCTGGGGGTCCGGCTGTGAGGTATATTGTATACAGAAGGGGACACGCCTGGGGGTCGGGCTGTGAGGTATATTGTATACAGAAGGGGACACGCCTGGGGGTCGGGCTGTGAGGTATATTGTATACAGGAGGGGACACGCCTGGGGGTCGGGCTGTGAGGTATATTGTATACAGAAGGGGACACGCCTGGGGGTCGGGCTGTGAGGTATATTGTATACAGGAGGGGACACGCTTGGGGGTCGGGCTGTGAGGTATATTGTATACAGGAGGGGACACGCCTGGGGGTTGGGCTGTGAGGTATATTGTATACAGGAGGGGACACGCCTGGGGGTCGGGCTGTGTGGTATATTGTATACAGGAGGGGACACGCCTCGGGGTCGGGCTGTGAGGTATATTGTATACAGGAGGGGACACGCCTCGGGGTCGGGCTGTGAGGTATATTGTATACAGGAGGGGACACGCCTGGGGGTCGGGCTGTGGGGTACACTGTGTATACAGCACAGGGGGGGACACGCCTGGGGGTCGGGCTATGGGGTATACTATATACAGGAGGGGACACGCCTGGGGGTCAGGCACCGGGGTATATTGTGTATACAAGAGGGGACACGCCTGGGGGTCAGGCTGCAAGGTATACTGTGTATACAGGACGTGGAGGGACATGCCTGGGATCAGGCTGTATTGTATACTGTGTATACAGCACTGGGGGGACACGCCTGGGGGTTGGGCTGTGGGGTATACTGTGTATACAGAACAGGGGGGGACACGCCTGGGGGTTGGGCTGTGGGGTATACTGTGTATACAGCACGGGGGGGGGACGCCTGGGGGTCAGGCTATGGGGTATACTGTGTATACAGCACAGGGGGTGATATACCTGGGGGGGTCGGGCTGTGGGGTACACTGTGTATACAGCACAGGGGGGGGACGTCTGGGGTTCGGGTTGTGGGGTGTACTATATACAGCACGGGGGGGGGACTCCGGGGGGTCAGGCTATGGGGTATACTGTGTATACAGTGCAGGGGGTGATATACCTGGGGGGGTCGGGCTGTGGAGTATACTGTGAATACAGCACGGGGGGGACAGAGGAATTGGAGAACCCTAACACTGCACTCACCGGCGTCTGCCCGTCTCCATGGTGACGCACCTGTCAGGACGTTCTCGGCGTTTGCAGCTGTCGCGAGTTTTGTTGTGGGTGGTCACGTGAGGTCAGCTGACAAGGAGGCGGCGGCCAGGAAGATGGCGGGCGGGGTGACAGCAGCACGAGGGGCGTGGGGCAGCAGGAGGTGAGGAGCCGGGCAGACGGCCATGGAGCACATCTCCACCCCGAAGGTGAGGGCAGCTGTGCGGTGTGTGAGTGGGCAGCGCAGGGATAGGGATCTGGACCAAGTCCTCCGGAGGGAGCCGGAGTAATGGGGCACACACTGATAGGGAGAGCGGTGCTGGTGGCATCTCCTCTGAGGGCTCTCCTCCTCTGTGTGACAGTGGTCCTGGTGGTCTGAGGGCTCTCCTCCTCTGTGTGACAGTGGTCCTGGTGGTCTGAGGGCTCTCCTCCTCTGTGTGACAGTGGTCCTGGTGGTCTGAGGGCTCTCCTCCTCTGTGTGACAGTGGTCCTGGTGGTCTGAGGGCTCTCCTCCTCTGTGTGACAGTGGTCCTGGTGGTCTGAGGGCGATGATTATAAGCGCTCACCTGTGATATGGAGATGATGGAGATCAGTGGGGAGAACCTTGTCCACAGTCACAGGTCGTGTGTGACACCTTCCACCAGGGCACAAGGCGACACCAGGGATAAGAAATCCTCCGGGTCATCAGAAATGCAGTGTGGTAAAGCTGTCCTGATGAGAGGTGGAGTATCCCTGATATTCAGGGGACGTGACCCTCTGGACACCATTGTGCCCTCTGATGTGGTGACCTGTTGCTGTGGCGGAGTGTGACTGTAGGGTTTTCGGTCACTGGCAAGGTAGAGAATTGATTTTCAATGAAACATAACTTTTAATCCTAAAGTTAAAATATAGAACAATACAACATTTATGGACAGAACACCGTTGTGGATTCGAGGACACCTAGAAATGATGGTCTCAACAGATCCTACAAAAAGTCCACCTGACAAAGGAATGCACGACAAGGTATGACCTGCGAAACAATTCAACAGAAAAAAGGGCGGGCAGACATATATAAATTGGACCAATCTCACCAATAGTGTGTTCGTGCAGATGCTGTCTGGGAAAAGGAGGGGGGGCGCACAAAATTTGCTGCCACACACAACCCCAGGTCACCAGTTAAAGTTGCCCTGTATTACTCCCTATAGACATACGGGTGCCATCTCCAATGGCATATGGCCATAGCACCCGTATGTCTATTTCTCCGGATCCCCTGATGAATCACACCATGAGGAAACGCATCGGGGAGGAGTAATACAGGGCGTCTAACTGGTGACCTGGGGTTGTGTGTGGCAGCAACAGTTTTGTGCCCCCCCCCCCCTCTTTCCCCTACTGTTCTCAGACATCATCTGCACATACACACTATTGGTGAGTGCTTCAATTTATATAGAGTACAGACCAAAAGTTTGGACACACCTTCTCATTCAAAGTTTTCTTTATTTTCATGACTCTAAAAATTGTAGATTCACATTAAAGACATCAAAGCTATGAAGTAAAACATGTGAAATGAAATACTTAAAGTGTGAAACAACTGAAAATGTCTTATATTCTAGGTTCTTCAAAGTAGCCACCTTTTGTTTTGATTACTGCTTTGCACACTCTTGGCATTCTCTTGATGAGCTTCAAGAGGCAGTCACCAGAAATGGTCTTCCAACAGTCTTGAAGGAGTTCCCAGAGATGCTTAACACTTGTTGGCCCTTTTGCCTTCACTCTGCGGTCCAGCTCACCCCAAACCATCTCAATTGGGTTCAGGTCTGGTGACTGTGGAGGCCAGGTTATCTGGCGTAACACCACATCATTCTCTGTCAAATAGCCCTTACACAGCCTGGAGGTGTGTTTGGGGTCATTATCCTGTTGAAAAATAAATGATGGTCCAACTAAATGCAAACTGGATGGAATAGCACGCCGCTGCAAGATGCTGTGGTAGCCATGCTGGTTCTGTATGCCTTCAATTTTGAATAAATCCCCTACAGTGTCACCAGCAAAGCACCCCCACACCATCACACCTCCTCCTCCATGCTTCACGGTGGGAACCAGCCATGTAGAGGCCATCCGTTCACCTTTTCTACAAAGACACGGTGGTTGGATCCAAAGATCTCAAATTTGGACTCATCAGACCAAAGCACAGATTTCCACTGGGCTAATGTCCATTCCTTGTGTTCTTTAGCCCAAACAAGTCTCTTCTGCTTGTTGCCTGTCCTTATCAGTGGTTTCCTAGCAGCTATTTTACCATGAAGGCTGCACAAAGTCTCCTCTTTATAGTTGTTCTAGAGATGAGAAGGTGTGTCCAAACTTTTGGTCTGTACTGTATGTCAGCCCCCTTTTTTTCCTGTTGAAGTCATTTGGAGGTCATACCTTGTGCATTCCTTTTTCAGGTGGACTTTTTGTTTTTTATATATGTATAAGATGGTGAATATGATTTATAACGTTTCTTTATTTTTTTCATGTAGTAATGATTAAGATTTGATGCATCACTTATTTTTTCCTGGCTGTGCACGAAAATAGTGAGGTCTAGAAACCGGCGCAGATCAGCCACAGACTTGTAGCGTCTGAGAGCATTCATCGGTCCTTACATTCAGATCCCATCAGTCTCGTACAGCCATGTGTACCGTTTCTCCAAGGCCGTGTTATATCGGGAGCTTGGATTTATGCTCTTCCTTTTATGCTAGGTGGACAATGTAAAGTTACTGCACAGATACACAAGCAAGAGGCCGGCCAATGGCACCTTATACCTGACTGCCACCCACCTAATTTATGTCGATGCCGCTGCTGGTGTGCGCAAGGAAATCTGGGTAAGTAGCACTTGGGCTCTGTTCACATGGGCTGAAGGACTTTGCATTTGTTTCTTCTGGTTTAGGGCTCGGTCAGACGAACATATTATATGGACATGTGCTGCCATCGACATCACAAGATTGCATTCACCAGTGTATTCAATACTGATGGCCTGATGCAAAAGTGATCTGGTTATATGACTGGAAGCAGAGGGGTCCCATTCATTATTATGGGGTTCGTCTGGTTGGCGTTTGGTGTCCTTTTTTCTTTTAGGATGAGAAAAATATCCTACTAGCAAAACTTTTGCTTTTTTTTTTTTTGTTCTGCAAAACGGTAACCGTGTAGACCCCATAATAATCAGCAGGGCCCCTCTGCTTCCATTCGTATAACGAGTGCACGCATCACTTTTGCAAATGTATTCCGTTTGTATTCCTAGAACAGAAACAGAATGTGTGATTGTTCCAATCAATGTAGCCCTAGGTGTATGTAAGATCCCAGGGGGCGGCCTGCACTGACACAAGTGATCTCTATAAAGGTCTTCAACTCTAATCTGCCCTCGTGTATTATCCGTGGTGTGTTACATATGACAAGTGCATGTGTGAAAATCATGTGCCTCACATATTCATTATATCACAAAAGTGAGTATAACCTTCATATTTTTGTAAATATTTTCTTATATCCTAACAGTGTAAATGTAACACACAGCCATTAATGTCAAAACCGCCAGCAACAAAAGTGAGTACACCCCTAAGTGAAAATGGACAAATTGTGCCCAATTAGCCAGTTTCCCTCCTCGGTGTCATGGGACTCCTTAGTATTACAAAGTCTCCAGTCTGAATGGGGAGCAGGTGTGTTACATTTGGTGTTATCGCTCACACACTCTCTCATACTGGTCACTGGAAGTTCAACATGGCTCCTCATGGCAAAGAATTCTCTGAGGATCTGAAAAAAAAATTGTCCCTCTACATAAAGATGGCCATTAGAACATTGCCAACAACCTGAAACTGAGCTGTAACACGGTGGCCAAGCGCATACAACAGTTTAACAAGACAGGTTTAACTCAGAACAGGCCTCACCAATCAAAGAAGCTGAGTATACGTGCTCAGCATGATATCCAGAAATTGTGTTTTCAAAACAGGTATATGAGTGCTGCCAGGATTGCTGCAGAGGTTACAGGGGTGGGGGGCTCAGCTTGTAAGTTCTTAGACCATACACTGTATCAAATTGGTCTGCATGGCTTTCCTCCCAGAAGGAAGGCTCTTCTAAAGATGATGCACAAGAAAGCCGCAGACAGTTTGCTGAAGACAGGCAGACTAACAACATGGATTACTAGACTCATGTGGTCTGATGAGACCAAGATAAACTTGTTTGTTTCAGATATGATATTAAGCGTGTGTGGCAACAACCAGGTGAGGAGTACAAAGACAAGTGTGTCCTGCCTATAGTCAAGCATGGTGGTGTCCATCTCATGGTTTGGGGCTGCATGAGTGCTGCCGGCTGTGGGGAGCTATAGTTCATTGAAGGAACCGTGAATGGCAAAATGTCCTGTGACATACTGAAGGAGAGCAGATCCCCCTCCCCTTGTAAACTGGGCAGCATGGCAGTATTCCAACATATCGAACCCAAACACTGCCTCCAAGATGATCACTTCCTAGCTAAAGAAACAGAGGGTAAAGGTGCTGGACTGGCTAAGCATGTCTCCAGACCTAAACCCTATTGAGCATCTGTGGGGTATCCTCAAACATGAGGTGGAGGAGGACAAGGTCTCTAACATCCACCAGCTCTGTGATATCATGGAAGATGGAAGAGGATCCAGTGGTTCATGTGAAGCTCTAGTGACCTTTGTGTCCAAGAGAGTTAAGGCAGTGCCTGAAAATAATCGTGGCCACACAGAATATTGACAAGTGGAGCAAAATTTGATCATTTTCATTTAGGGGTGTACTCATGTTTGTTGCCAATGGTCTAGACATTAATGGCTGTGTGTTGAGTTATTTATAGGACATCAAAGTTTCACTGTCATACAAGCCGTACACTGACTACTTTACATTGTATCCAAGTGCCGGTTCTTCAGTGTTCCATGAAAAGACATAATAAAATACTTTCTAAAAGGAAAAAAAGGGGGGGGGTTCTACTTTTTTATTTATTTATTTATTTTTTTTTTTTTAAGTTATTTAAAAATAAATATATAAAGTATATAATTTATTAAATATATATATATATATATATATATATATATATATATATATATATATATATATATATATATATATATATATATATATTATATATATATTATATATATATATATATATATATAGTACTTTCCGTGAGGCCACAAACTGTTTTGTGCTGTGGGTTAGCTAGGAGTATAAATGTCATCCAAACCTGCTGACAATTTAGAGGGAATCTGTAAGCAGGGTTTTGGGTTTTTTTGTTTTTTTTCCCTTCCTAATCTGAGAGCAGCATAAGTTAGGGGCAGAGACCCTGATTCCAGCAATGACAGTTACCAGTCTGCTCGTTATAGTCTAAATAAAATCAGTGTTTTATCAGCAGAGGTCTAGGTATCTCGTGCCATGTAGTCCTCCCGCTCTGTACAACACCTCCTCTGCCACTGAGTAGCTGTGTTTTTGCCTATGCACAGCTGCCAATCAGTGGTGTGGGCCAGGATATACTGGGCTCAGTATTCAGAGAACTAGTTCATCTGCAGCAGATAAATCATATAATATTATTTTTTTTTTTTTTTTTTTTTTTTAACAAAATTGAAGCAAGCAGCCCGGCAAAGTGACACATCGCTAGAATCAGGGTTTTTGCCACGACATCATGCCTTATAACTGAATGGCACTCCCTTTCCCTGCACATGGCATGTTGTATGAGCAGCAGTTAGGAGCGCACATTGCTGATCCCTATGCCCTAGTACCACACTTTAGACCTGTTGTATTGCATTTGTGTAGATCCAGAGGATCCAATAGAGGGGTGTGTGTGTGTGTGTGTGTGTCTCGTTTTCAGTTTCCTCCTCTTATGATATTACTTTCTTGCCTTCATTACACTGCAGTATAACTGTTTTTCCCTTTTTGTCTCTCAGATTGCTCACCATCATGTTGCCTCGGTGGAGAAGCAGGCTCTCAGCACAAGTGGATGTCCACTTAGTATTCACTGCAAAAATTTCCGCGTGACTCATTTTGTCATTCCACGAGAGCGGGATTGTCATGAGGTCTATACGTCACTGGTCAAACTTTCACAGCTAGGTACTTAGATTTTGTCTCTGGGCAATCATTGATGCCATGAGCTGTAGTTTGGGGTGAAATGTACTCGTCCAACAGCCTCTACCAATGAAACAACACTGTACATGGGAGAGCTGATTGTGATTTGGGGGCAGTTGGTGCCCCGGTCTGGTCACATGCTCGCCGCCATGTGAACTGTGCAGCCTATGAGGAGGAAGCAGTCTGTAAAGCTTGTGTAATAAGGGCCTTAATCCTATTGCTAAAATACAGCGTTCAAATCCATTAACAAAAAACAACTTGGCCTTACTCTAGTTTCAGGAGCAGCAGTGTAAGGCTATGTTCACACAGGGTGTTTTTGCAGCATTTTTAGCTTGGTTTTTGCCTTTGTTTTATGCAACTCCATGCTAATAAAACGCTGCCTTCACAGTCCCAGCAAAGCCTATGAGATTCCAGAACTCTCGTGCGCACACACAAAATACCTGCAGTGTTTTCCTGACGATTTTGTCAACCGCCTTGGTTTTTGCCGCGCTATTAAGAGAATGAACATGTCCACTCTCTTCAGAGGTTGTGCCTTGGTGTTTCACCCCAGTGACGGGCAGACTCGCAGGTACCCTGGATCGGTCTGTGTAAATAAAAAAAAAAACCCGAATCCGTCCTGGAATTGATCCCAGGTGTCTGGCTGGACGCCGGTCCACATATAAGTCTATGGGGACCAGAATCTGGCACTTGAAAATGGTGGTGGAAAGGATAGGGGGATTGGAACAGGCACTTCATACTTACCAGTCTCCGGCGATGCTGTACCTGCTTCCGCGGCCGCTCATTACCTTCATTGCATATTCACTGCTTTCCCCACCCACCGGCGTCTGTGGTTGCAGACAGACGCACCCCCAGCCTGTGTGACAGTGTCTGAGTGCAACAATCACAGACCTGGTCTACGGGTCTATCGTACAGTAAAAATAAATAAAAAAAAAAAAAAAATTGGCATGGGTCCCCCCAGATCATGATACCCAGCACAGATCAAGCCTACGGCTACAGTCCCTATCCGTACGCTTTTCTTGTCTGTGTATCAAAGTATGGATCCTATGCTGTTTTTCGTTTGTTTGTTTGTTTGGTTTTTTTTTTTTTTTTGTTGTTTTTTTTTTTTGGGGGGGGGGCTTATAATTTAACAAAACAGCATGCGGTCCTCCCCAATTTTGATACCAAGCCAAGATAAAGCCGAACATCTGGGGGCTGGTATTCTCAGGCTGGGGAGACCCGTGTTTATTGAGCGCCCCCAGCCTAAAATTAGCAGCCTGCAGCTACCCAGGATTGTCACATCCATTAGATGCAACAATCCCAACACATAAACTGCCTCTTCCCGATTGCCCTGGTGCGGTGGCAATTGGGGGGTAATAAAGGTTAATCACAGCCGCTACTAAGCCCTAGATTTTTTTTAAATTAAAAAAGCCACATGCGGTTTCTCTTTTGATACATACCCAAGATAAGTGTACGGTTGGTAGCTGCAGCCTGTACCCATAGGCTTTATCTAATATATGGGGACCCTAAGCCAATTTTTTTTTTGTTTATTTTTACTGTACGATAGACCCGCAGACTGGGTCTCTGGTTGCAGTCAGATGCCGTCACACATGCTGGTGGCACGTCTGACTGCAACCAATCACAGATGGTGGGTGGGTTAAGCAGTGAATATGCATGATGCTAATGAGGGACTGTGGGAGCAGGTACTGGGAAGTATAGCGCCCTTGCTGTTTTTTTTTTTTTTTTTTGTTCTTTATTTTTAATTTTTATTTTAATTACCAGAGGGCCGGATCCAGATCAATCCCGGCACTCAGGTACTTTTAAACCCCCGCGGGCCTGAACTTGGGGACAGCCATCATGAAAGTGCAGAAAACCACCAGGGAACTTTTTGCCATAAGATAAGGTTTTGCTGCAGAAAAAAACTCCGTGTGAACATAGTCTAAGACTTGGGCTAGATGAGCGCAGCAAGATCAAGTTAAATTTCATTTGTTGCAATACAAGATTAGGATGGCCTGGACTAGTCAAGATTTTCGTGCTCTGTAATTTTGCAGCTCTATTAGGATTGTTTCCTCTATTAGCATTCTGCCAGCACTGTATGTATTGAAACCTTCTTTTCCGCCAAACTTCCCAGCATGGAATGAACCTGCCATTGACAGATGGCTTGAGTGAGCTGAGCCTTCTGTTTTGTTATGGCTATATGCAGGTTGACATACCGGTGTACGGAAGCAGAGCGGCTCCTGTTATCAGTCTTGTTGTTTGCAGTAGGCTGATTACATTTGACAACAGGCAGTGGACAGTAAGGGGTGCTTCACACATAGCGAGATCGCTACCGAAATCGCTGCTACATCACGGTTTTGGTGACGCAACAGTGACCTCATTAGCGATCTCGCTGTGTGTGACACTGAGCAGCGATCTGGCCCCTGCTGTGAGATTGCTGCTCGTTACACACAGCCCTGGTTCATTTTCTTCAAAGGCGCTCTCCCACTGTGACACACAGATCGCTGTGTGTGACAGCGAGAGAGCGACAAATGAAGCGAGCAGGGAGCAGGAGCCGGCGTCTGGCAGCTGCGGAAAACTGTAACCAAGATAAACATCGGGTAACCAAGGGAAGCCCTTTCCCTGGTTACCCGATATTTACCTTCGTTACCAGCCTCCGCCGCTCTCGCTGCCAGTGCCGGCTCCTGCTCTCTGCACATGTAGCTGCAGTATACATCGGGTTAATTAACCCGTTCTGTACTGTAGCTAGGAGAGCAAGGAGCCAGCGCTAAGCAGTGTGCGCGGCTCCCTGCTCTCTGCACATGTAGCGACGTTATGATCGCTGCTGCTTCTGCTGTGTTTGACAGCTAAGCAGCGATCATAACAGCGACTTACAAGGTCGCTGTTCCGTCACAGAAAATGGTGACGTAACAGCGACGTCGTTGTCGCTATGTGTGAACCCAGCCTAAGCTAGACAAAAGTCAGACATCTGGTAGCTAGGATTTGGGAGTGACTTTTATTTTAATTTTTGCAGGCTCAAACTTGTTTTGGGTGAATAAAGTACTATGCAATTTTGACCTTGGCCATCTGATGAGCTTCAGTCCATTGAAATGAATGCGACCATTTACTGTATGGTCTGTTTGTAATGTACATCAGCTAAATATTAATGATATTTTGCTTACCAGTGGCTTTATTCTTTCTTCAAAACTAAGGCCTACCCTGAAAATAAGCCCTAGTATTTTTTTTTTTTATTTTTTTTTTTTTTTTTTTATTTTTTTTTTAGGGGGGGGGCGCTTTTTGAAGCAAGCTTAAGGGTGGAAACACATCTATGCGAGTAAGATCGGTCCGACTGCGCTGAAAAAAACTCGGCTGATTTTAGTTCACGTTAGGTGCGAGTGCAACGCAAGTGCGATGCTATTTCTGAATAAATTAATGATTTTACTAGCGTGTGTAATGCGTGTGTAATGCGTATTTTTTACTATGTCATCTGCCATTCAGCTCTGCTACATGGCCGCTGACAGGAGACACAGACAGCCATGTAGCAGAGCTGAATGGCAGATGACAGCAGACACAGACAGAGCCGCACAATCAGAATGAACTCGGGTGAACTTAACCCGACTTCATTGTCAAGCTGCGGCTCTGTCTGTGCCGCGTCCTGATTAGCGGTCACCTGTGAAGGGCTCACCGGTGACCACTAATCCCCCGAGTGACTGAAGTTAGCTGCCCTCTCTCATACTCACCGATCCCCAGCGCCGCGCTGCACGGCGTTCACACTGCTCCGGCGGCTTTTACTATTTTGAAAAAGCCGGCCGCTCATTAAACAATCTCGTATTCCCTGCTTTCCCCGCCCACAGGCGCCTATGATTGGTTGCAGTGAGACACGCCCCCACGCTGAGTGACAGGTGTCTCACTGCACCCAATCACAGCAGCCGGTGGGCGTGTCTATACTGTGCAGTGAAATAAATAAATAATTAAAAAAAACGGCGTGCGGTCCCCCCCAATTTTAATACCAGCCAGATAAAGCCATACGGCTGAAGGCTGGTATTCTCAGGATAGGGAGCTCCACGTTATGGGGAGCCCCCCAGCCTAACAATATCAGCCAACAGCCGCCCAGAATTGCCGCATACATTATATGCGACAGTTCTGGGACTGTACCCGGCTCTTCCCGATTTGCCCTGGTGCGTTGGCAAATCGGGGTAATAAGGAGTTAATGGCAGCCCATAGCTGCCACTAAATCCTAGATTAATCATGTCAGCGTCTGAGACACCCTCCATGATTAATCTGTAAGTTACAATAAATAAACACACACACACCTGAAAAAAATCATTTATTAGAAATAAAAAACACAAACACATTCCCTCATCACCAATTTAATAAGCCCCAAAAAGCCCTCCATATCCGGCGTAATCCACGGACCTCCAGCGTCGCTTCCAGCTTTGCTGCATGGAGGTGACCGGAGCTGCAGAAGACACCGCCGCTCCGGTCACCTCCAAGCAGCAACTGAGGTGAGTAGCGCGATCAGCTGAGCTGTCACTGAGGTTAATCGCGGCCAGCGCTGGATCCTCCAACAGTGACAGCGGGTAACCTCAGTGACAGCTCAGCCGATCGCGCTACTCACCTCAGTTGCTGCTTGGAGGTGACCGGAGCGGCGGTGTCTTCTGCAGCTCCGGTCACCTTCATGCTGGAAGCGACGCTGGAGGTCCGTGGATTACGCCGTATATGGAGGGCTTTTTGGGGCTTATTAAATTGGTAATGAGGGAATGTGTTTGTGTTTTTTATTTCTAATAAACGATTTTTTCAGGTGTGTGTGTGTGTGTGTGTTTACTGTAACTTACAGATTAATCATGGAAGGTATCTCGGGGAGACGCCTGACATGATTAATCTAGGATTTAGTGGCAGCTATGGGCTGCCATTAACTCCTTATTACCCCGATTTGCCAACGCATCAGGGTAAATCGGGAAGAGCCGGCTACAGCCCCAGAACTGTCGCATCCAATGTATGCGGCAATTCTGGGCGGCTGCTGGCTGATATTGTTAGGCTGGGGGGCTCCCCATAACATAGGGCTCCCCATCCTGAGAATACCAGCCTTCAGCCGTATGGCTTTATCTGGCTGGTATTAAAATTGGGGGGGGACGCACGCCATTTTTTTTAATTTATTTATTTATTTCACTGCACAGTATAGACACGCCCACCGGCTGCTGTGATTGAGTGCAGTGAGACACCTGTCACTCAGTGTGGGGGCGTGTCTCACTGCAACCAATCATAGGCGCCTGTGGGCGGGGAAAGCAGGGAATACGAGATTGTTTAATGAGTGGCCGGCTTTTTCAAAATAGTAAAAGCCGCCGCAGCAGTGAGAAAGCCGTGCAGCGCCGCGCCGGAGATCGGGGAACGGTGAGTATGAGAGAGGAGGGGAAAATGACCGACAGACTGTGAGAGAGGGACAGAGATAGTGACGGACCGACAGAGAGAGAATAGAGACCGAGAGGGAGAGACCGAGAGGGAGAGACCGACTGACAGAGAATGGTGATTGACAGACATTGGGAGACATCGCTCGTTTCCAGTGTTTTAGGAAACATGCGAGAAATGTATTTAGAAAATCGGATGTCACTAGGATGGTGTGAGTGCCGTCCCGTGACATCCGATTTTTTTTTTTTTTTTTTTTTTTTTTTTGTTTTACACGCTCCCATAGACTTGCATTGGAGAAACTCGCAAAAAAGCAGCATGCTGCGATTTTTTTTTTTCGAAGTCCGATTCGGACTGAGGAAAAAAATCGCAGATGAGAGCTGAATCATTCACTAACATGTGTCCGATTCCAATGCGAGATTTTCTCCCATTGCTCTACTGCGAGAAACTCGCAAGTGAGAAGCAGCCCTAACATATAAGCCCTGCTACAAAAAATAAGCCATAGTTGCGGTTCTAAAATTGTCCAAACAGCTAAAAGAGTTAAAGAATAAAGCAGTACACTTCAATAGAGAAAGCAGACATCAACATAACTAAAGCAGACTATATAAGACATCCCCTGAAAATAAGCCCTAGGTCTTCTTTAAGAGCAAAAAATAATATAAGGCTATGTGGCCACGAGACTCTGTACCCGCGGAATTTGCTGCGGAATACTTGCGGATTTATCTGAATTTTCTAGATAAATCCGCAGATTTTAGCAAGTACAGACACTCCCCATGTTATCCTATGGGATATGGAGAGTGTGTGTCCACGCTGCGGTATGTGTGGCTGTGGAATATGCTGCTGATGTCCCACAGCCGCACATAACTGCATGTCAATTATTCCTGTGGAATTGCCTGCAGAAATCCCTGCCCTATGGAGATAGAGGCCGGGACTTCCGCAGGTAAGCCACATGAATGTCCGCAGGTTTACCGCAGCTATTTCGCTGGAATTCCGCAGTAAGGTATAGCTGCGGACCCCAGGGATCAGCTGCGGGAAACCTGCAGGCGTACTTGCGGATATAGCCGCTGGTACAGAGTCCCGTGGGCACAAAGCCTGAGACTGTTATTTTCAGGGACACACTATATTAGCTCTGTTTTGGTCTTCATCACGTGACCGGACTTGCTCAGCCACACAGTGGCGTATGTGTGGATCGGTAGTTATTTCCTATATGCATTGCTATGTATCTATGCATACAGTGGCATTCAGTCCACAGAGAAGTGTGAGTCGTATAGTCCGCTGGTAATACAGCAGGAGATCAACCACTGAGCCTTAGGGCCCTTTCACACTGCATTGTTACCTACGTTCATTTCCCCCATCGGAGCTCCTGTCCGACGCGCGCCCCCCCCCCCCCCACTGCAAAACAGATTTCAGACTTTATCTGGGTTTCCGCCTATGGAAAGCGTAAACGCCTGAAAATAGTGCAAGACCGAGCACCAGTGACTCTGTCTGCTCCTTCCGTCTGACTACCGGTTTCACATTAGCCCAATGAAAACTGTAATAAACTACCATTCCCTCATACCAAATAAAATAGAAATGATGAGCTGGAATGATACTGGGGCAAATCCCAACCTGACCGTGGGGCTGATAGAACTGCAGACACTTCCATTACTATGCTCACCTCCTGCCACTAAAATATATTTCTTTATCGTTCCTTTGGGAGACCCAGACCATGGGTGTTTAGCTTCTGCCTCCGGAGGACACACAAAGTACTACACCTAAAAGTGTAGCTCCTCCCTCTGAGCTTATACACCCCCTGGTAGCCAGTCCTAGCCAGTTTATTGCTTTGTGTCAGGAGGCATACATCCACACATGCATTCTCATCTGATTTTGTTTGACTTTTGGAAAGAGTTTGAAGAAAAGCGGGTCCATGTCTGGACTCCCGGCATGTCCCTTCTCACGCCACTGTGTCGGCGGTGTTGTTAAGGTTGATTTAAAAGGCTGCAGCCTTACATGCCGCGCTCCTTCACCATCCCTTCTGGGCTCTGGCTTGAAGTGGGAGCCAGCACGGTCTCCATGCCTGGCAGGAGTCCGGTCTCCATCCACAGCCCCTTGAGGATTCTGTTGGACCGGAGCACTCATCCCCAGGGACATGGCCCTGCATCTCAGCAGCTAATTACCTGAGACGTTTATGTTGGGGGTCCCGGTTCTTTATTGTAAGGGGAGAGTATGCTGTATGTGATTGTTTTAACTTTTCCGGCGGGTTCTCTAGCTTTTGCTTGAGAACCGTGCCGATGGTGCCTGCTTGTCGGCCTCGCCGCTTAAATTTAGGCCCTGGCTTCGCCGGAGGCCTAGTTTCATTTTCCTGCCCTCGCATGTCACTCATGCAGAGGGACAGGTTCGGCTCCTCGCGGCGGCCGTTCTACACAGGGGAGGGACACTCCCCACTGCTGGGGCGTCCCTCCTTCCCTGCAGGTCTCTATAGCCCTCCAGTTCCCGCTCTTTTATAGGAACACCCTCTTCTCAGGCAGAGTTCACTCTGCTCTGGGACATTCTGCATCTCTGCTGAGGTGCTGTGACTGGGGGAACCGGGCTTCGGGATCTGGAGGGCACACAACACCGCGCTCTCAGCGGTCTGGTAAGCCACAGCCGGTCTCCGATTGTGGACCTCTGTATATTCTCCCTGGGGTTCATTCTCTGCAAAGCCCCCACTCCAGCAGCATGTCTCTCACAAGGAGCAAGGCTCCAAAGCCTTATTCTGCATGCACTGCATGTAAGCTCCTGCTGCCTGAGCCGAGCACCTATCCACATTGTGATGTCTGCTCTAACTTGGCGGTCTCACCCCCAGTGGTCTCTCAGGCTGCTGCTGCACCTGTGATTGAACCCCCGGCCTGGGTAGAGTCCTTTTCTAGGTCCATATCCCAGTCATTTGCTGAGTCCATGGGGCTTTTGTCCAGGACTTTGAATATGCATCAGCCCCCCTCACAGGGTGCCTCTAATACTCTTGACAGAGGACTCCTATCCTCTGACCTCCGTCCATCGGAGCTCACGGAGGATTCATCATCTGATCCCAGACCCCGTCCTTCTAAGAGAAGGCGCAGGGTTTCCTCCCCCTCCCCATCCCACGGCTCTGTCTCAAGAGCTGACTCTCTAGATGAGGAGGATGCCCTCACTGGGGGCTCGGAGGCTATGTATCCCATCGATTTCTCTGAGGGTGACTCCGATCTTAGTGATTTGATTGCTTCTATTAATTCTGTGCTGGATCTCAATCCGCCAGTGTCAGAGGAGCAACTCTCTTTGGCAGAAAAACATCAGTTTACCTCGCCTAAGAGAGTGAAGAGTGTGTTCTTTAACCACTCCAGTTTTCAGACCGCTGTGACCAAACCCAGGGCCTGCCCTGACAAACGCTTTCCAAAGCGTGGTTCTGATGACCGGTTTCCATTTCCACCTGAGGTGGTCAAGGAATGGTCTCACTCCCCAAAGGTAGACCCTCCGGTGTCTAGGCTCTCAGCCCGGACCGTTGTGTCGGTGGCTGACGGCACCTCACTTAAGGATTCCACTGACCGTCAGATTGACCTTCTGGCCAAATCTGTGTATGAAGCTGCAGGGGCCGCGTTTTCCCCGACTTTTGCAGCAGTGTGGGCTCTCAAAGCCATCTCTGCTTCTCTAGAGGAGATGCATTCCCTCACCAAGGAATCTATGCCTGAGATGGTTACCTTAACTGCTCAGGCTTCAGCTTTTTCATCCTATGCCATGTCTGCCATGCTAGAGGCTTCTCACCACACTGCGGTGGCTTCAGCTAATTCTCTTGTTATCCACAGGATTTTGTGGCTTCGAGAGTGGAAGGCAGATGCTTCTTCCAAGAAGTTTCTTGCTGGGCTCCCTTTTGCTGGTTCACGGCTGTTTGGTGAACAGCTGGATGAAATCATTAAAGAAGCTACTGGCGGGAAGAGTACTTCCATGCCACAAACCAAGACCAGGAAACCCGCCCAGGGTAGGAATCAATCGAGGTTTCGTTCCTTTCGTTCCTCCAACTGGTCATCCTCTAAGCCTTCCGCCTCGTCCGCTAACTCAGCCAAGGATCAGAAATCCAACTGGCGCCCAAAGCGCGTCCGCAGAAGACCGCAGGAGGTTCTGCCACTAAGGCAGCTTCTTCATGACTCTCGGCTCGCTCCAGCCACGTCCTTAGTCGGTGGCAGGCTCTCCCACTTTGGCGACGCTTGGTTAAAGCAAGTCTCCGATCAGTGGGTGAGAGACATCATATCTCACGGCTACAGGATAGAATTCTCTTCCAGCCCTCCAAACAGATTTTTTCTCTCAACTCCCCCCTGCTCCAAGGCCGCTGCCTTCTCGCAGGCCATGGCGTCCTTGCAGGCAAACGGAGTGATTGTCCCAGTTCCCGCTCAGGAACGTTTCAGAGGTTTTTACTCAAATCTCTTCCTAGTTCCAAAAAAGGACGGTACCTTCCGGCCCATCCTGGATCTCAAGCTTCTTAACAAGCATGTCCGGGTGCGGCATTTTCGCATGGAGTCTCTGCGATCAGTCATTGCCTCTATGACCCAAGGGGAGTTCCTGGCATCCATCGACATCAGAGATGCCTATCTACATGTGCCAATCGCAGTGTCACATCAGCGTTGGTTACGTTTTGCGATAGGAGAGGATCATTTCCAATTCGTGCCTTCCCCCTTCAGGTTAGCCACGGCCCCTCGGGTATTCACCAAGGTCATGGCGGCGGTGATTGCGGTCCTGCACCTCCAGGGGTTAGCAGTGCTTCCTTATCTGGACGACCTTCTGGTCAAGGGTACATCAGCGCAGACTGTCAGCGGAGTGTTTCGCTCACTCTCGCCACCCTAGCCCAATTCGGGTGGATTGTCAATCTTCCCAAATCCACTCTGACTCCGACCCAGAGTCTCACGTACCTAGGGATGCAGTTCGAGACTTTGCCGGCACTTGTGAAGTTGCCCTTAGACAAACAGCTGTCACTCCGGTTGGCGGTGCGCTCTCTCCTGAGGCCCCGCCGTTATACCCTCAGGCGTCTGATGCAGGTGCTGGGTCAAATGGTGGCCTCCATGGAGGCGGTTCCCTTTGCCCAGTTCCATCTGCGTCCTCTGCAGCTGGACATTCTCCGCTGTTGGGACAAGCGGCCTTCCTCCTTACAGAGGTTAGTGGCTCTGTCGCCACGGACCAGGAGCTCTCTTCAGTGGTGGCTTCGACCCCTCTCCCTGTCCCAAGGGCGCTCCTTCCTGACTCCGTCCTGGGTGATTCTCACCACGGATGCCAGCCTATCCGGCTGGGGAGCGGTACATCTCCACCACAGAGCACAGGGCACTTGGACTCCGTCCGAGTAAGCCCTTTCAATCAATGTGCTGGAAACCAGAGCTGTGCTTCTAGCTCTCCTAGCCTTTCACCACCTGTTGGCGGGCAGGCACATTCGAGTCCAGTCAGACAACGCGACAGCGGTTTCCTACATCAATCACCAAGGCGGGACACGCAGCCGCCTGGCAATGTTGGAGGTCCAACGCATTCTTCAATGGGCGGAGGACTCCAAGTCCACCATATACGCAGTCCACATCCCTGGCGTAGAAAACTGGGAGGCAGATTATCTCAGCCGTCAATCCGTGGACGGTGGCGCGTGGTCCCTGCACCCGGCAGTGTTTCAGTCAATCCGCTGCAAGTGGGGCACTCCGGACATGGACCTAATGGCATCCCGTCACAACAACAAAGTTCCGGTTTACATGGCTCGCTCCCACGATCCTCAGGCCTTCGCCGCGGATGCTCTGGTTCAAGACTGGTCCCAGTTTCGTCTGTCCTACGTGTTTCCCCCTCTAGCTCTCTTGCCCAGAGTCCTGCGCAAGATCAGAATGGAGGGCCGTCTAGTCATCCTCATTGCACCGTACTGGCCCAGGCGAGCTTGGTATCCGGACCTGCTCCAACTGTCCGTGGAGATGCCGTGGCATCTTCCGGACCGTCCAGACCTGCTCTCGCAAGGTCCGTTTTTCCGCCCGAATTCTGCGGCACTCAAATTGACGGCATGGCTCTTGAGTCCTGGATTTTGACGGCTTCTGGCATTCCTCCTGAAGTCATCTCCACTATGACTCGGGCCCGTAAGTCTTCCTCCATCAAGATCTATCACAGGACTTGGAAAATTTTCCTGTCCTGGTGTCGCTCTTCCGGCCATTCTCCTTGGCCATTCTCCTTGCCGACCCTTCTGTCTTTTTTACAGTCCGGTCTGCAGCTAGGACTGTCCCTCAACTCTCTCAAGGGACAAGTCTCAGCTCTATCAGTGCTGTTCCAGCGGCGTCTCGCCCGGCTGGCTCAGGTCCGCACCTTCATGCAAGGTGCGTCTCACATCATTCCGCCTTATCGGCGGCCCTTGGATCCCTGGGACCTTAACTTGGTCCTCACGGTATTGCAGAAACCCCCTTTCGAGCCCCTTAGGGAGGTTTCTTTGTATCGTCTTTCTCAAAAGGTGGCCTTTCTCGTTGCCATAACTTCTCTCAGGAGAGTCTCTGATTTGGCTGCGCTCTCCTCGGAGTCACCTTTTTTGTTTTTTCACCAAGACAAGGTAGTTCTCCGTCCGACCCCGGACTTTCTTCCTACGGTGGTCTCTCCCTTCCACCTTAACCAGGATATTTCCTTGCCTTCCTTCTGTCCGGCCCCTGTTCATCGCTTTGAGAAAGCGCTGCATACTCTAGATCTGGTGCGTGCTCTCCGGATCTATGTGTCTCGCACCGCTGCGCTTAGGCAGTGCACCTCTCTTTTTGTGCTAACCACAGGGCGGCGCAAGGGTCTCTCTGCTTCTAAGCCGACCTTGGCCCGTTGGATTAGATCGACCATTTCGGACGCCTACCAGAGTACTCGGGTGCCTCCCCCGCCGGGGATCAAAGCACACTCGACCAGAGCTGTCGGTGCCTCTTGGGCTTTCAGGCACCAGGCTACGGCTCAACAAGTCTGTCAGGCTGCCACTTGGACTAGCCTGCATACCTTTTCGAAGCACTACCAAGTGCATGCTCATGCTTCGGCAGAGGCGAGCTTGGGCAGACGCATCCTTCAGGCGGCTGTCGCCCATTTGTGAAGTTAGGTTCTGCCTACTTCTTAGTTTTTTCTGTTTATTCCCACCCAGGGACAGCTTTGGAACGTCCCATGGTCTGGGTCTCCCAAAGGAACGATAAAGAAAAAGAGAATTTTGTTACTTACCGTAAATTCTTTTTCTTATAGTTCCGTATTGGGAGACCCAGCTCCCTCCCTGTTGCCTGTTGGCAGTTTTCTTGTTCCATGTGTTATCACCGGCTGTTGTCGTGGACAGAGTCTCCGGTTGTTCCGGTTCTTACTCGGTTCTACTTGTGGGTGGCTATTCTCCTTCAGCTTTTGCACTAAACTGGCTAGGACTGGCTACCAGGGGGTGTATAAGCTCAGAGGGAGGAGCTACACTTTTAGGTGTAGTACTTTGTGTGTCCTCCGGAGGCAGAAGCTAAACACCCATGGTCTGGGTCTCCCAATACGGAACTATAAGAAAAAAAATTTACGGTAAGTAACAAAACTCTCTTTTTCATTATCTTCAGAATGCTTTATTTTTCTGTTTTGTCAGTGAAATATGAAGACTTGTACGCCTTCTCCTACAATCCCAAGTCTGATCAGGACAAGCGCCTCATGGATTGGAAGCTAATTGACCTGGAAACAGAATTTATGCGAATGGGAATCCCCAATAACTACTGGGTGCTGAGCGACATCAACAAAGATTACAAGGTGTGTCCGGCATTAAACGTTCTCTTCTCATGGTAAGAGTATCGTAACAGAAGGCTGGTAGCAGGGAAGCAATGATTGTAAAGAGCCGCAGTGTGCAGGTCATCTAATAATATGCATACGGCTGAGAAAAGGGCTGTATTATCTGCCTATCCTAACCTTGACTTTCGCGCTCTTTCGCGCTCTTCCGTGCATGGGAATACCGCTGGACCTGGTCTTCTCCCGGCTCTGCTCAGTGCATGTGTCCCTTTCCCCCCCCCCCCCCCCCCCCCGCCGATCTCTGACCACAACCTTTCCTTCTCTGTCAAAAACTGTTCCCATGCTCAGGACATCCCCACTTATCACACGCACAAAAATCTACGGGCCATCATTACCCAGCAGCTTATCCACAATCTACCGTCATCTTTATCTCCGTTCTCCTCCCTATCTTGTCTGGACTTGACATTCTCAAATTCTAATAAGACACTAGAAAATGTCCTGGATGAAGCTGCACCCCCACATGTACAACAACCTGATACAGACATCAACCCTGGCACAAGCGCGGTGATGTTCTAGGTGTGCCGAGTGTCGATGAAGAAAATCCTTCTCAGCAGTAAATGTCATCATTAAAAGCATGCTCAAAACCTAGAACTCTGCTCTCCATCTGGCCAAGCAAGTCTACGTCACCACTCTCATAACATCACTATCCGACAATCCAAAACTAACTTTCAAAATTTTCCACTTCCTCCTGAGTCCTAACGTACAAACCCCTTTCACCAACCTAAGTGCTGACAACATGGCCACTTACAAGAAAATCAATGTCAGTAGGGACTAATGAAGATTGAGCGTGCTCAGTACTCGATCAAGCATTGGGGTGCTCGGCCGAGTATCGCAAGTGCCCGGAAGTGTCGATCGTGAAAAATCAAACACCGAGCACAGGCTGGCTTCAGTGACTGATGCACCCCAATGAGAGCCACTTGCAGTCTCTGGTTGACTTTCACATGGGGTGAAAAACATTTTCAGATTTAGTGTGTACAAAAAACCCTGCCCTCTCTCCCCTGGAAATGCTCGGTTTATGGCTGGGCTGTATGTGGGTGGGGAGATGAAATGCCCACTCATTGACTTCCATTATATTCATTACTCAGTTTGAGCCTGTAAGAGCATTTGACCTGCTCGATTTGAGTGAAGTCGTAGTGTTCACTCACCATTTCGAGTACCGCTCATCAAGCATTTTACTGCTCGCCCATCATTAGTTAGGACATTTTCGACAAATCTCCACCACAGCTTGGATCACATTCCACGTTTCAACCTCCCCACCAAAGAGGAAGTTACCAGGCTCTTCACTTATTCTCACCCTACGATCTCCACCAGTGACCCATGTCTCTCCTTTAGTCCTTTCCAAGGCTGTAAACAGCCACCTAACTAAAATATTTAGTCTTTATTCCCATATTTTTCACTCCTCATTAAATCATGCCATTATACACCCATTACTAAAAAACATCCCTTGACTAGAATTGCTAATTACAGATCTGTCTCGAATCTCCCTTTCAACTTTTTAAACTGGAACGCTTGATCCACTCTCATCTAATCTGCTATCCATCAGATCTTCTTGACCCTTTAGGCCCAGTACCCACGCTGTGTAGTTTTGATGCATATTTTCAGAAATCTGCAGCAAACTCTCCATGTCCATTGTGAAGTCAGCAAAGTCTGAGAATTCAGAAGTGCTGTACCCATGTTGAGTATTTTTTCCCTTGTGTATTTGGTGCAGATGTCTGTTTTTCTGCACCAAATACACAAGGGGAAAATAATAACAGCTGACGTGTGCCTGCCAGGCGCAAGTGGAATCGCGTTCCACCCACGCCTATTAACCCCTTTCATTTCGCTGTCAAATTATGACAGTGAAATGTAACAGCGTGCCGCTGTAAGAATAACTTACCCACCCCCATTGGAAGTCACATGACGTGATCACATGACTTCCGGTGGTTGCCATGGTAACACAGGGTCATGTGATGACTCCTGTAGCTATCATGATTCACTTTCTCACTGCCGGCAGAGGGCAGTGTGTGATGGAAAAGCAGCTTTTCTCCAGATCTCAGCTGTGACCTGGAGAAATAGAAGAGCTATCAGACTACTGATCCTTATAGCCCCCTAGGGGACCTAGTAAAATGAAGAAAAAAAGTTAATTTTAAAAAAAAAAAAAAAAACCCCAACCAAATACATAAGTTCAAATCACCCCCCATTTGGCCCATTGAGAATTAAAGGGTTAAAAAAAACATACACACATTTGGTATCACCACGTTCAGAAATGCCAGATCTATCAAAATATAAAATAATTGATTCTGATTGGATTTTTTTTTTTGCTGCTACGCCGTTTACCAAACGCCAAAATTACTTGCAATACACCGCAAATAACAGGTGATCAAAACGTAGCATCTAAGAAAAATGGTACCGTTAAACGCCAGCTTGAGACGCAAAAAATAAGCAGTCACTGAGCCATAGATCCCGAAATTTAAGAACGATACAGGTTTTTGAAAATGGCGCAAAAAGTGCGCCACGTTTTTTGGACAAACTTATGAATTTTTTTTTTTTTTTTTTTTTTTTTTTTTAACCCCCTCAGATAAACTTAAACCTTTTCATGTTTGGTATTTACGAACTCTTACTGATCTGAGACATCACACCAACACATCAGTTTTATCATATAGTGAAAACGGTGAAATTAAATAACCCAAAAATTTGTGTCCAAACGCACATTTTTAATGGAAAAATAAGTTACAGCTCTTGGAAGAAGGGGAGCAAAAAAAAAATGGAAAATCGCCTGGGGGTGAAGGTTTTAAAGGGGTTGTCCACTACTTGTACGCCCCCCCCCCATAAAAATGACGCAGCCTATACTTTCCACCGATTCCGGCGCGGTTCTAGTCATGTCAGAACTCTCATTCCCGGGTCTCGTGTCACATTGACATGCGAGTCCCCCTACCCATCAGCGCCGACTCCCTACTCCCCACCGTCGCATGCAGAAATCATTAACAGGAAGTGAATGGTAGTCGCAGCGCTCACATCCTGTTAATTACCTAACCATACAAAGGCGAGACAGAACAGAGTGTGCACTAAGATGTCTTCAGTAGTATTAGTAGAGCGTATCTTCATACATATGAAGGCGGGTGGAGCTTCCTCCTTCACAGGCTCCTGTCATAACACTCCAGGACAGGTTTTAACAACATTTCCTTCAATTAAGGATCTTGGGGGCCTGATTCAGTTTATCCCCGTCTCCTCCTTCCTGATCATTGACCACTAAACGCTGAACAAGTATTGTGCATATTGTAATGAGAATCGCTGACAGTGCTTCCTCCTCTGGACCCAGAGGTCATGTGATCACTAAGGTCTAGGAGCAGGAGCGCTGGGTTCTAGCAGAGCCAGCCAGCTGTGCTATACAGCCAGAAGGCTGACTTTTCAGCTGTGGTATACAGCCAGAAGGCTGACTTTTCAGCTGTGGTATACAGCCAGAAGGCTGACTTTTCAGCTGTGGTATACAGCCAGAAGGCTGAATTTTCAGCTGTGCTATACAGCCAGAAGGCTGACGATCTGTATAATTTTCTATGAAAAATAAGTGAAAAGCAGGAAGAAAGAGGGGGGGGGAGGTTGCAGCCAAAACAGTGTTCAATATATAAAATTAAATGTTACAGAAAGGGAAACAATGTTTTTTAGGTCCTATGTAGTCATTGAAAGTGTGAAAAACAGATACATATTTTCTTTTATTTTCCGACTGTTATCAGCAAAAAAAAGTATACAAATGAGGCCCCACTATTTGTGTACAGTGACACAATAACTACGCTGCAGGAAATCAGTGAGCTCAACGGCTTTGCCTGAGTTGACGGTGTTAACAGGTCAGATGTGTTGAGCGCACTGGTTGGCTGTAATAACTGACACCGGGTGGAGAAGTGGCACTGGATTTGGGGAGGGCGAGTTAAGCGCATTTTCTCCTTTAAAACTACACCATGAGGGACATAGGTTTTCCAAAACTGGAAAACACCTTTTTAAGATTACATAGCCTGAAATAATTTTAATATCCAATTTTAACATAATTTAAAAATTATTTTTTTCTTCATCGTTCCTTATGGGAGACCCAGACCATGGGTGTATAGCTTCTGCCTCCGGAGGACACACAAAGTACTACACTAAAAGTGTAGCTCCTCCCTCCGAGCATATACACCCCCCGGATGACAAATCCACCCAGTTCAATGCTTTGTGTTCAGGAGGTCGCACACACTCATGCATCCTCTGAATTTTGATTTTTGATTTCAAAGATTTGGAAGAAAAGCGGGTCCAATCTGGACTCCCGGCATGTCCCTTCTCACCCCACTGTGTCGGCGGTGCTGTTAAGGTTGATTTTACAAGGCTGCAGCCTTCACATGCCGCGCTCCTTCACCATCCCCTGAGGCTCTGGCTTGAAGTGGGAGCCATCACGGTTCTCACTGCTTTGCAGGAGACCGGTCTCCATCCGCAGCCCTTTCAGGATCCTGCCGGACGGAGCGCTCATCCCCCAGGGACCTGGCACCTGCGTCTCACAAGCTAAGTACTGAGACGTTATTACCACAGAAAGTGGTCTTTCCAGGGGTCCCTTGTACTTTATATATTGGGGAGAGTGTGTTATATGACTGTGTTAACATTTCCGGCCGGTTCTCCAGTTTTCACTGGAGAACCGCGCCGATGGTGCCTGCACGCTGGCCGCATGTTTAAATCTAGGCCCCGGCTTCGCCTGAGGCCTAGTTTCGATTTCTCTGCCCCTGCATGTCAGTCATGCAGAGGGACAGTGCGGCTCTGCCCAGCGGCTGTTCAGCACAGGGAACGGACACTCCTCACTGAGGAAAGATTCCCTCCCCTGTATACCTCATTTGCCCTCCGGATCCCGCTCTCAGAGTAGGCCCCGCCCCCTCTCCTCACTCCGGCGCCATTTTATCAGCGTTCTCAATGTCTGCATAACCACATTGTGACAAATGGGGGCCTGGGCTGGGGGATCTGGAGGGCACAGAGATGTCTCTATGTTAAACGGTCTGGCAAGCCACAACCTCCGGTTGTGCAGCTGCTTATATACTCTGTTTATATACTCTGCTGGGGGTCATTCTGAACAGAGCCCCCACTTCTGCAGCACGTCTCACATCAGAGCAAGGCTGCAAGGCTGTTCTTAATATGCACTGCATGTAGACTCGTACTTCCTGTACCGAGCACATAACCACATTGTGATGCTTGCTCTAACATAGTGGTCTCTCAGCCTGGAAGCTCATCAGTGGTCCCTCCAGCTGCTCCGGCTCCGGTGGCTGAACCCCCGGTTTGGGTAGAATCCCTCTCTCCAAGGGACAGCTGTCCCGGACACTGCTGAGCATGCATCAGCCCCCTTCTCAGGGCGCTTCTGCTGCTATGGCTCGCTCAGCAAAGCTCGCAGAGGATTCTTCATCTGGTCTCAGACCCCGTCCTCCTAACATGGAGACGCAGGGTCCCCTTTCCTTCCTCGTCCCGCAGCTCTGATTTACGAGCTGACTCGCAGGACGAGGAGGATGCCTTTACTAGGGGCTCGGACGCTACTTCATGTACCCCATTGATCTGTCCGAAGGTGACGCAGATGCTAATGATTTGATTGCGTCCATTATATTTGTACTGGACCTCAATCCGCCTGTATCAGGGGAGCATCCCCCTCTGGCAGAAGGGCATCAGTATACCTTAAGAGAACAAGGAGTGTGTTCCTTAACCACTCCAGTTTTTCAGCCCACTGTGACCAAGCCCAGAGCCTGTCCTGACAGACGCTTCCCAAAGCGTGGTTCTGATGACTGTTTCCCCCTTCCACCAGAGGTGGTCAAGGAGTGGGCTCATTCACCAAGGGTGGACCCTCCGGTGTCTAGACTTTCAGCCCGGACAGTTGTATCAGTGGCTGACGGCACCTCTCTAAGGATGCCACTGTCCGCCAGGTTGACCTTCTAGCCAAATCTATATATGAGGCGGCAGGGGCCTCGTTCTCCCCATCTTTTGCAGCAGTGCGGGCTCTCAAAGCCATCTCTGCTTCTCTGGAGGAGATGCATTCCCTCACCAGGGACTTTATGCCCGAAATGGTTGCCTTAACTTCCAGGCTTCAGTCTTTTCATCCTATGCCATGTCTGCCATGCTGGAGACTGTCACCGCACTGCGGTGGCCTCGGCTACTTCCCTCGCTATCCGCAGGCTCCTGTGGCTTCGAGAGTGGAAGGCAGATGCTTCTTAAGAAGTTCCTTGCTGGGCTCCCTTTTGCTGGGACCAGTCTATTCGGTGAACAACTGGATGAAATTATTAAGGAAGCTTTTGGCAGGAAGAGTACTTCCATGCCACAAACCCAGGAAACCTGTCCAGGGCAGGAACCAGTCGAGGTTTCGTTCCTTTCGTTCCTCTAACTGGTCGTCCTCTAAGCCCTCGGCCTCGTCCACTAACTCAGCCAAGGTCCGTAAACCAACTGGCGCATGAAGCCGCGTCCTCAGAAGTCCGCAGGAGCTGCTGCCACCAAGGCAGCCTCCTCTTGATTATCTGGCCGCGCCAGCAACGTCCTTGGTCGGTGGCAGGCTCTCCCACTTGGGCGACGTGTGGTTTCAACACGTCTTCGATCAGTGGGTGTGGGTTACCATCTCCCACGGCTACAGAATAGAATTCTATCCAGCCCGCCAAACAGATTTTTTTCTGTCAACTCCCCCCTGCTCCAAGGCCGCCGCCTTCTCACAGGCCGTGGCATTCTTGCAGGCCAGTGGAGTAATTGTACCAGTTCCCGACTGGGAACGGTTCTGAGATTTCTACTCAAATCTCTTTCCAGTCCCCGAAAAGGACGATGCCTTCCGACCTGGATCTCAAGCTTCTCAACAAGCATGTTCAGGTGCGGCATTTTTGCATGGAATCTCTGCGATCAGTCAATGACCCAAGGAGATTTCTTAGCATCCATCGACATCAGAGATGTCTATCTGCATGTGCCAATCGCAGTTTCACACCAGCGTTGGCTACGTTTTGTAATCGGAGAGGAACATTTCCAATTCGTGGCTCTCCCCTTTGGGTTAGCCACGGCCCCTCGTGTATTCACCAAGGTCATGGCAGCAGTGGTTGCGGTTCTGCACCTCCAGGGGTTGGCAGTGATTCCTTACCTGGACGACCTTCTTGTCAAGGCTTCATCCAGTGCAGACTGTCAGCGGAGTGTCTCGCTCACTCTCGCCACGCTTGCAAGTCCACTCTGACCTCGACCCAGGAACTTGCGTACCTAGGGATGCAATTCAAGACTCTGCTGGCACTTGTGAAGCTGCCCTTAGTCAAACAGCAGTCCCTTCATCTGGCGGTTTGCTCTCTGCTGAGGCTCCGCCGTCATTCCATCAGGCACCTCATGCAGGTGCTGGGTCAGATGGTGGCGTCAATGGAAGCGGTTCCCTTTGCCAGTTCCATCTGCGTCCCCTGCAGCTGGACATTCTCCGCTGTTGGGACAAGCGGACCTCTTCCTTGCACAGGCTGGTGGCTCTGTCGCCACAGTCCAGGAGCTCTCTTTAGTGGTGGCTTCGGCCCCTCTCTCCAGTCTATCCGGCTGGGGAGCAGTGTTTCTCCACCACCGAGCACAGGGCACTTGGACTCCGTCCGAATCAGCCCTCTCGATCAATGTGCTGGAAATCAGAGCTGTGCTCTTAGCTCTCGTAGCTTTTCACCACCTGTCGGCGGGCAAGCACATTCGAGTCCAGTCAGACAACGCGACAGCAGTTGCCTACATCAATCACCAGGGCGGGACTCGCAGCCGCCTAGCCCTGTTGGAAATTCAACACATCCTTCAGTGGACGGAAGACCCCCAAGTCCACCATATCCGCAGTCCACATCCCAGGCGTAGAAAACTGGGAGGCAGATTATCTCAGCCGTCAAACCGTGGACAGCGGCGAGTGGGCCCTGCATCCGGCAGTGTTCCGACCTTACCGGCGGCCTCTGGACCCCTGGGACCTTAATCTGGTCCTCACGGCCTTACAGAAACCCCCTTTTGAGCCTCTTAGGGAGGTTTCGTTGTTTCGTCTTTCACAGAAAGTGGTCTTTCTGGTGGCCATAACTTCTCTCAGGAGAGTCTCTGATTTGACTGGGCTCTCTTCGGAGTCACCCTTTTTGGTTTTTTCACCAAGACAAGGTGGTTCTCCGTCCGACTCCGGGCTTTCTCCCTAAGGTGGTGTCTCCTTTCCACCTTATCCAGAACATTTCATTGTCTTCCCTTTGTTCGGCCCCTGTGCATCGCTTTGAGAAAGCGTTGCATGCTTTAGATTTGGTGCGGACGCTCCGGATCTATGTGTCACGCACTGCTGTTCTTAGGCGGTGCACCTCTCTTTTTGTGCTGACCACAGGTCAGCGCAAGGGTCTCTCGGCTTCTAAACCGACCCTAGCTCGTTGGATTAGGTCGGCCATATCCGATGCCTACCAATGTTCTCAGGTGCCTCCCCCGCCGGGGATTAAGGCGCACTCGACCAGAGCTGTCGGTGCCTCTTAGGTTTTCAGGCACCAGGCTACGGCTCAGCAGGTCTGTCAGGCTGCCACTTGGTCTAGTCTGCACACCTTTTCGAAGCACTACCGAGTGCATGCTCATGCTTCGGCAGATGCGAGTTTGGGCAGACGCATTCTTCGGGCGGCTGTCGCCCATTTGTGAAGTTAGGTTTTGCCTACTTCTCAGTTTCTGTTTATGTCCCACCCATGGACTGCTTTGAGACGTCCCATGGTCTGGGTCTCCCATAAGGAACGATGAAGAAAAAGAGAATTTTGTTTACTTACCGTAAATTCTTTTTCTTATAGTTCCGACATGGGAGACCCAGCACCCTCCCTGTTGCCTGTTGGCAGTTTTCTTGTTCCGTGTGTTTTTCACCGGCTGTTGTTGTAGACAGAGGTTCCGGTTATTCCGGGTTTTACTCTGTCTCTACTTATGGGTGGATGTCCTCCTTCAGCTTTTGCACTAAACTGGGTGGATTTGTCATCCGGGGGGTGTATATGCTCGGAGGGAGGAGCTACACTTTTAGTGTAGTACTTTGTGTGTCCTTCGGAGGCAGAAGCTATACACCCATGGTCTGGGTCTCCCATGTCGGAACTATAAGAAAAAGAATTTACGGTAAGTAAACAAAATTCTCTTTTTTATTATTATTGTCTATGCTTTTATAAACCTTGTTGCACTAATCTGGTTTAAAAACAATCTTATCAACCTCTCCTATTTATTGCAGCCATAAGGATATATAACATGAGTCTGTAAAAGGTATAGGGAAACTCGAGAGGGAAGTTGCTCATGGCTGCCGATCTCTTTATTGCCTGCCATCTGCAATTGACTAGGAGCTTATGTATTTACTTTACTGCTTCCACATGAAGAGCAACAGTCACCAATTTGGGCTATCCCCTTTTATTAAGCGTGTGCAGCCCCAGAGCGGTGTTTTGTTTTTTTTTTTCTCAATGTTACTGTCATGTGTCCAGTAAAGTCTCTAATACCCCGCTGGACGGGCCACCGTTCTACAGTAGTAACAGTCTGTCCTGAACGTCCGGCTTGTTTGCTCCTTGCATGCAGAGTGGAATTTCACAACACTGTGCGACCCTTCTGTCTGTAACTGCACAAGAGCTCGCTCTCCCTTTTTGCACTATTCCAGCTCCCCCTCCAGTAAAATAACACCTATACTCTCCTCCACTACCAGCGCCGTTCCAACAGTGTCAGCACTGGCATCACGTCACACTATCCTCACAGCCAGTCAGCGCTGGCTTCACTCTCCTCTCTTCTGGACAAATTAAGGCTACTTTCACACTTGCGTTGGACGGGATCCGTAGCATTGCGTTGTGTGACTGATGCAACGGATGCGTTGCTTATAGTGGCACAATGGATGCTACGGATCGTACAAAATAACGCAATCCATTATAGGTTTTTTTTTTTTTTTTCCTTGACTTTACACATCTGGGCATGTGCAGTTGTGTAAAGACGGATGCGTTAACGGAATCCGCCACCGTAGGCGTCCATTATAAAAACAACGGACGCCGACGAAATCCTGCAGGTTGCAATTTTTTGACACTCCGCCAAGTGCAGAAAAACGCTACATGCAGCGTTCCATCCGCCCGACGGTCAGCAACAAAACAACTGATGCGCCGCGGGGCGCATGCAATGCAAGACCATCCGTTGCTATCCGTAGCTAATAGAAGTCTATGAGGAATATAACGGTTTCCTGCAACGGTTACCGTAATTCCTCAAGGCTGCGGATAGCAACGGAAGCCGTCCAACGCAAGTGTGAAAGTACCCTAACTGGAACAGTGCTAGTACCAGAGGACAGTGTTGATGATATGCTTTTACCAAACGTAGTCCTGATCATATAATGACCAAATACATCAAAGACATGGCAAATACAAACTCCTTGCAAAAGTATAAAACATTTATTAGATAATATAACAAGAAGTGACATACAAATTCATCAAATCATAATTGTCAGGTTTTTGCAGGAAGTTCCTGAAGACAAATCAGAGGGCCAACAACCACATATGGCAGAGTGTGAATAGTTTCCATGTTCATCAACAAAACTCAATAGTTTATAAATATATATAATGCACATGTAAAAAAAGTTGATGAAAGTGTGAAACAGTGGTAGAAAGCCACACTTGTCCTATATACAGATCACAGATTATTTGTCAGTTAAATCATCATTTTTCCTGCTGAAGTACAAAACTCAGCTAAGTCAGGGTTTCCATACAGAAACTGCCACATATTGTATTAGTCTAGACCATTTCAAAACCTATGAGAAGATCCTATAAAGCAGTATTCACTCACCCATAGTGGTTAGAGATGCCCAAGAAAAACGTGCCCCAACGCGCAGGTTTCGATACCTTCCTCGGGGGGGCCGTGGTGTGATGTGTATACATCCTACCAGGTTTAAATACCCACTCAAATGGCCGCCGGCAGCTATCATTGGCCGCAGGTGGGGCGGGACTCCGGCAGAGGTCCACGTCATCGTGCACTTCGTGTCGTCACATAGTTTACCTGCGTCACGCCATATGGAGGCCAGCTGACTTGAATATGCTAGGAGTACTGCCGTGCATGTGCGCCGCTGCAGCGGGCATTTTTTTACGAAGGGCAGCCAAATGGGCAGAATGCGTGCATAAAGAAAAAGGAGGTAAAAACTGGGAAATATACCCTTACATCCCGAATGTTAGATGTAAGCTATAATAGAAACATTCTTTTGTCATATCAATTTTTTCGGGGGCAAAGTTTGGGATTTTTTTTTTTCAACCACTAAAAATAAATACTCAAATTTGGTAGCCACAAATTCATGCTGACCTGAAGAATCATGTTGCAAGATTTTTTTTTACGTTTATTGTGCAAAAAATAAAATCCAGAAAACTATGGCCGATATCCTAGTCACCATTTCATCCCATTTGGAATTTTCTGGGGGGTTTTTACGGCATTCATTGTATGGTGTAAAAAAATAAAAAGCAGGAAATATAATTCTCCAGGTGAGTATAATCACAGAAATGCCAGACTTCCATATTTATTTTATTTGTGATGAAAACATTAATTCAGAAGTCTCTAAAAAAATTAAAAAATACATTGTGTGTGCTGCCATTTCCCAAGACCCCATAACATATATTTTTTTTTTTATTATTTTTTTTTTTTTTTTTTTTATGTAGCAAGCTGACTTCTTCATCAATACCATTTGTGGAGTCCGTGAAACTTTTTTTTTTTTTTTTTTTTTCTCATCTCACCTTTTGATCATCTGATAGTATAAATTATCTGCTGCAAACATATTGTAAATTGGGGGTCTCCTTTTGAAGCTCCTCCATATATAGCGGAGCTTTAGAGAGTAACTGAGATGGCCACTATGTGGACCTATGGATGGCCCCTGGTAACCCGTCAATCACTAAAGAGGACTGACAGGTGGCAGTGCACACACGCGCTGGCTGTGATGTCAATTAAATGGTTAAAAACCAAGCTGCGGGTCTTGGAAACAGATGCCGGCTATGTAGTAGGGTGTGGAGGCAGCTCTGCTCCTGAACCCCTTCCCCCATACACGGTCACCCCAGTGCAGGTTGGACAGTTACATCCATATATGTGAAGGGGTTAAAAAGTGCAGCCATCAACACTTAGCAGAGATAACCGTGTACTTACAGTCTGTTCCCTTTTCCAGGTGTGCAGTACCTACCCCACGTGTCTGGTTGTACCTAAAGAAGCCTCTGAATCCACAATCATTGGAAGCTCAAAGTTCAGGAGCAGGGAGCGGTTTCCCGTGCTATCGTATTATTACAGAGACAACAATGTGAGTCACATGCGCTGTTCACACTGACTCCTCTGTGTGCTGCAATTTAGAAAAGGAAGTGGAGATATCCTGATCACGAAAAAACGGGAAACTGATATCGAATAACTCCTTCTCTGCCAGTTACCATGTTCCAGGAACTGGGAGACTCTTTATTTTAAGGAATAATGCAAAGCACTTGTTTTCCTTAAAGATATGCACCCCCCCCTTCCTTCCTTCCCCATGATGACTACCAAGGAATAGCAACCAGGATTCTTTATAGTGCCATACATCATAGAATTCACAAACATTGACCTCCGGGTCAAGTACACAAGTATTCGTCGCCTGTCCCCATGCGCACCGTTGTATGGGTGTACCCTTGGAAGAACACCGTACACCCCAATCAGGAAGAGTTAATTCTACAGACTTAAAGCCTTTTTACACAGGGACTTAATCTCCGGAGTGATCACTCATAATTCTTGGCCAGTATAATCATGCCCTTATATTGAACAATAATTCATTAGTTTTTTTGAAGTTTTTATTTTTTTTTATTTTTTTATATGTTCCCTCTGGGGCTTGGCATATATTGGTATGTATTTGCTGACTTCCTACCAGTTCTGCCCCGTGATGGCTTCAGGGAGGTCAAGGACCACTCCTGCCGGTGATTCTTCTACTTCCTGTAACTTTCAACATGGCAGTTCCTTCTCTTCCACACTGATCTGTCAATGGACCCTCACTGCTGACTACATCCTTGACAGCGGTCTCAGCCTAAGGCAGAGGGGAACTGGCTGCCAATGAACATGTCATCAGTTACCCCCGGTCAACTGATCAGAAGAGAAAGAACTGCTCTGTCAACGTGACGTTACAAAGCAGGGGAATTGCTATGACTGCTCTGAGCCAGGAGAGATCATCGCAAAGCCTGGTAGGAAGATACTTTGCAACCACCAGATAGTCCCTTGTAAATGTGTCTAATAAATGAAGATATCTATAGAACCCTTTCCACTTTTGGATACATTTCTGCACGCTGGATGGGACACATTATGGGGCAAGAGTCCGATGCCCGGCAGGTATCCTGCACATGTGGTGTCCTCATTTATAGGATGTGTGCACCATTCTCGCCGGGTATCTGACAGTTTCCGCTGCAGCTTCCTCGGCGTGCAGCAGCCTCTCAGCACCTGACGTGGAAACATCAGACACCGCAGCCTCTTTATATCTGCAGAAGTGACTGCTGAAAGCTTGTGGTCTACCACAATGTACTCTGCTGTGCTGCTCGTGTATAACCACTTAGATTATATGATCACGAGGAGGTTTATAAGCCAGAATAAACCACACTATGATCTGTAGCTCCAGCATCCACAGTGTCATGTTATTACATTCCCACAAATCACCGAACCATAACCTGTGACTACCAGAACTGCTCAGAGATCACTCCGAAGAACTCGCCGCATCCACAAAGCTTTACTGTTTATAACCACATAATAAGTATACTAGAGAAACAGACACCAGTCCATTACATTCTGCCAATAGGGAGGGAGGACCCTTGCAGCTATACCGTATGGTCAATTTTGTATTTTTCTTTGAAACCTAAAAATGGGAAAAAAAGTAGTGATGACCCCACATGGAAGAGCTGCAGAAAATGGCAACAACTCGTACAGCAGCGTTTCCAAGTGAGACCCTAATGCATTTACACTGCGCTTGTGTTAGAATCAAATATTTATTAACTAGAAGGTGGCCCGATTCTACGCATCGGGTATTCTAGAATTTACGTATTGTGTAGTTAATGTATGATTTTTGGTTATGTTTATATATATATATATATATATATATATATATATATATATATATATATATATATATATATATATATATATATATATATATATATATATATATATATATATATATATATATATATATATATATATATATATATATATATATATATATATATATATATATATATATATATATATATAATGAGCAAGGATGGTTGACCTTAGGGAGATCAACATCCACCACTGCGGAGACACCATCACGTGTTTCTCAACGCAGACTGTCTGTGGATGGATACCATGTTTGGCATAGGTGGTCTCCTTGACTGGAGACTGCCCTTCCCGTGGTTGTTCCTTCCCGGTGAAAGACCTGGCTAGTTTCCTGCCAGCGTTGAGAAACATGTGATGGTGTCTCCGCAGGCCTTCTTGCTTTATGTATGTATGTATGTATATATATATATATATATATATATATATATATATATATATATATATATATATATATATATATATATAAAATAATATTAGAGATGGATGGATAGATGTTGTTGTGTGTAGTTACCAAGTGTTTGTGTAGGGGCTGTACATGTTCTGGGTGTTGTCTGGGTGTAGCGGGGGGTGAGAGCGGTGTTGTTTGTGTGTTGCGTTGTGTGTCGTTATTTGTGGAGCGCTGTGTGTCTGTATCGTTGTGTTTGTGTTGGTGTGTGTGTTTGTTTTGGGGGGAGGTATGTTTTGTGCAATGTGTGTGTTGTGCGGTATGTGCGTATATTTGTGTGTGCCGCGGTGTTTGTGTGTTGGGTGTTGTGTGTCTGCTGCGTTGAGTGTGAGTGTGAGTGGCGGCCAATCCGTGCGGGGGGGTCGGATCCGAGGCGAGCGGCCAATCCGTGCGGGGGGGTCGGATCCGAGGCGAGCGGCCAATCCGTGCGGGGGGGTCGGATCCGAGGCGAGCGGCCAATCCGTGCGGGGGAGGAGCCGAGGCAAGGCGAGCGGCCAATCCGTGCGGGGGGGCGGGGCCATGGCGAGCCCAGCGGCCAATCAGCTTTGTGTCACCGTAAGGACACAATTTTGGAGCAAGACAGACAGACAGACAGACAGACAGACAGACAGACAGACAGACAGACAGACAGACAGACAGACAGACAGACAGACAGACAGACAGACAGACAGACAGACAGACAGACAGACAGACAGACAGACTAAGGCAATTCTATATATAGATATTATAGCCTTACATTTTTCTTCTATTTCTAGGCTGTGATTTGCAGATGTAGTCAGCCGCTGTCCGGCTTCAGTACTCGCTGTGTGGAGGATGAGAAGATGCTCGAGATAATCAGCAAAGCCAATCCAGCCAGTACCTTCATGTATGTTGTAGACACAAGGCCCAAGGTATCAAATGCGGAGACTGGATCATGTTTGAGGGTCCACTCTTTAACATTTAATATTTTCAGGAAACATTTTTTTTTTTCCCAGCAAATTTAAAATTCTCTATTTAAATTCTGACATTTATGTCCTGTTCACATCATCATGTTACACTTCTACTCCAGGCAAATCCCCATCCACAGAGCATAGACCAGAATCCTGTTCTTCTCACCTCTGCCAGGCCTGGACACAGAAATGTAGTCGACAAGACTTTTCAATTGAGTCAACCTGCAATAAAAACTTTTTTTTTTTTTTTTTTTTTCCTTTTCCTTTTTAATGGCAGTGCATAGGTTAATGCTGTGCTTGGGTCTACACCTATAACTAGAATTTGAATGGTCACAGTTGTCCCAGACGAAACCTACATAGTAAGAGGGCTTTCAGGTCTTAATTAAAATTTCAGTAGGATGAGATGCATCTAAGGGTACGCTCAAACAAGCATAGGACTTGGACGAGTGCAATGCAAGAACACTCGGACTAATATTATTCAATGAGGCAGAGCAGATGGTCAGCTTTTTTTCTAATCCAGATTCTTGAAGAGCGAAAAGTCGCAGCATGATGTGTTACTTGCTCCCATACAAGTCTATGGGTGCAAGTGAAACATCGGATTGCACTCGGATGACACCGGAGTGCAGTGCTATAATCGCATCAGCTGACAATGAAGGAGATGGGCAGATTAATTCCTCCCTCTCCTCCGCAGCTGTGATTAGGTCGCAAGATCGGATCAGTTGCATGACAGACAGCTCACGCTTGCATCTGGGAAATGAGCACGTCTATAAGAAGAGCAAGAGTAATGAGGGGACGTAATGGGGCACTGGACCCTTGGCCACACCTAGGGCTCCTCATTTTGCATATGAATGAAAAGCTGTTTTCTCTGCCACTGTACAGTAACAGTTCCAGTGCTAGTATCTCTGTTAAGCGGGCTTTACACTCTACAATATATCTTAAGATGTGTCGGCGGGGTCACGTCGTAAGTGACGCACATCCGGCGTTTTAAGTTATATTGTAGCGTGTGACAGCTACGTGCGATTGAACGTTAAAACGTTCATCGCATGTACGTCGTTCAATTGCTAAAAATTGAACGTGAGGTTGTTCAATGTTCCCGAGGTAGCACACATCGCAGTGTGTGACACCCCGGGAACGATAAACACAGCTTACCTGCGTCCCGTGGCTCCCGTCGGCAATGCGGAAGGAAGGAGGTGGGCGGGATGTTTACGACCCGCTCATCTCCACCCCTTCGCTTCTATTGGCCGGCTGCCGCGTGATGTCGATGTGACGCTGAACGTCCCTCCCACTCCAGGAAGTGGATGTTCGCCGCCCACAGCGAGGTCGTACAGAAGGGTAAGTATGTGTGACAGCAAATAATCATTTGTGCGACACGTTCAACAAATTGAACGTGCCGCACATACGATGGGGGCGGGTATGATCGCATACGATATCGTATGCTTAATCGTAACGTGTAAAGCATGCTTTAAGTAGCCTACAGCACTGTATAACCCATTTTTAAAATGCATATATAGGGTGGCAAACCCCCTTTAAACACTTACTGATAGGTACTGAAAAGATCACAGCTGATCACCATGTAAGCAGCTTATTGCCGCGTGCCTTTACCAACAGGTAACAATTGTCCTTAGTAGATCTACTATAATAAGGGGTTGTGTGCGTTGTTCCCTTCTCGCACTAGTCTGTGCACAGACATAATGGGGGCTATGTACTATCTACTTGCACGCAGTCTATACTCATCTGCCACAAGACGTCTCCATGAATTCCTATGAATGCCGTGGATCTGCAAACAGTCTTGTGTGGACATTGGTGTGGTAATGGCACATTGTCTGGGACCGCAGTGTATTATATTATTGTGTAATAATGCGGTGTGTTAATGACCTGTCTTGCATAACTCCTCCTACAGCTGAATGCCATGGCAAACCGAGCTGCCGGAAAGGGCTATGAGAATGAAGACTACTATCCCAACATCCACTTCCAGTTCATTGGAATTGAGAACATCCATGTAATGCGAGGCAGCCTACAGAAGCTACTAGAAGGTATGCACATAGCCTGAAAAAAAAAAATTCATTATTTTTTTTATTTTTGGCATTTAATTGAGAAATATTTCACATAATTTTGATTTACTGGGAATTGATCCAAAGGAGGCCATATATGTTGCGTAGCTGTCTGCCAGCCACTGTGTATATTTTATTTAGGATTTGCATCTGGTTGCCAGCAGAGGTGATAACAGCTGTTTGGTGGAATCCAGCACCTTAAGGCGGGCTTTGCACACTATGACATCGCAGGTGCGATGTCGGTGGGGTCAAATCGAAAGTGACGCACATCCGGCGTCGCAGTCGATATCTGAGTGTGTAAATCCTTTGATACGATTTAACGAGCACAAAAGCGTCATCGTATAATCAGTGTAGGGTCCGACATTTCCATAATGCCGGTGCAGGTACGATGTAGTTCCTCGTTCCTGCGGCAGCACACATCGCTGTGTATGAAGCCGCAGGAGCGAGGAACATCTCCTACCTCCGTCATGCGGCTCACACCAGCTATGCGGAAGGAAGGAGGTGGGCGGGATGTTTACGTCCCGCTCATCTCCGCCCCTCCGCTGCTATTGGCCGCCTGCCGTGTGACGTCGCTATGACGCCGCACGACCCGCCCCCTTAGGAAGGAGGCGGGTCGCCGGCCAGAGCGACGTCGCAGGACAGGTGAGTGCATGTGAAGCTGCCGTAGCGATAATGTTCGCTACGGCTGCTATCACAAGATATCGCTGCTGCAACGGGGGCGGGGACTATCGCACTCGACATCGCAGCATCGGCTTGCGATGTCGCAGCGTGCAAAGTGCCCCTAAGGGTTGGTCATCAATGGACATCGCCTTAAGATGCTCCAATATACATTTTTGGGTGCCATTCTCAGTGTACATGAACCCAGAAATAACCCAGTCTCTGCTAAAGCACATAAATGTGAACACAAGGAGACAATGTATGCCCCCTTATGGAAGTATACTGATGACTTGTAGTTTTGTACAATTGTACTTGTAGGGTATGTTCATACATTGCACTTTTGCCACGAACAATGCATCATTTTACTGTCCCAGCAAAGGACTGAAATCTCATGCACACATTGCTTATTTTTCGCAGATTTGAAGCTGTTTCAAATTTGCACCACGTCACTTCTTTCTTTGCTTTTTGCAGCATTTTTAATCTACTCTAATGAATGTGAAAAAGCACAAAAACTCCACTTTTTTTTTTTTAAACGTGCTTTTATTGCAGATTTCTTTAATAATAATAATATTTTATTCATTTTTATATAGCGCTATTAATTCCACAGCGCTTTATATACATTGGCAACACTGCCCCCATTGGGGCTCACAATCTAGAGTCCCTATCTGTGTGTCTTTGGATTGGGGGAGGAAACCGGAGAAAACCCACGCAAACACGGGGAGAACATACAAACTCCTTGCAGATGTTGTCCTTGGTGGGATTCGAACCCAGGATCCCAGCACTGCAAGACTGCAGTGCTAACCACTGAACCACCGTGCCGCCCCCTTTATTAATATTAGCGAAATCTTTAGCCAAAACGCTGAAAGAATTAACATTCTGTAGATTTAAAGGAAATCGGTCAGGTCTTTGCTACCTCATCTGAGAGCAGCATGATGTAGGCAAAGAGATCCTGAATCCAACAATGTATCACTTAGATTACTGAGTGCAGCCGTTCTGAAACAATCAGAATGTTAAGATTTAGCAGACCTGGGAGAGCTGCTCACACCAGGCTCTCCATGGAGATCCTACATTGACAGTGATATATTAACAAATCTCTCCAGACCCACATTTTATACATCCTCAATGTACATATAATAAGAGATATATTGATAAGTAATCTTATGATTTTTGTATATTGGTGTATTCAAAGGCAGCACGGTGGCTCAGTGGTTAGCATATTACAGTCTTGCAGTGCTGGGGTCCTGGGTTCAAATCCCACCAAGGACACCATCTGCAAGGAGTTTGTATGTTCTCCCCGTGTTTGCGTGGGTTTCCTCCGGGTACTCCGGTTTCCTCCCACACTCCGAAGACATACAGATAGGGACTCTAGATTGTGAGCCCCAATGGGGACAGTGTTCCTGATGTATGTAAAGTGCTGCGGAATGTGTTGGCGCTATATAAAAATAAAGATTTGATTTAAAGATTTGATTCAAACCCTTTGATCCGTGGGAGTGTGTGCGCATGCTTGCTGCAGCCCGCGTTCCCTCAGGGAATCTTGCCGCTCTGCCACATGGACCACCTCAATGTCTGCAAAAGTTTGGCCAGCAGGCAGATATGGATGTGGATCTGTTGAGCAGTGAGATCTCCGGGGTGGCGCTGGAGGCGGTGCATATGCACCGCAGAGCTCCCACCGATTGGTGGAAATTGAATCATGTGATAAATGACCAAAGCTTAAATAGAAGCAACTGGAGTCTCCGAAACCACGCCTCCTGAAGAAGCGGACGTGTATCTGTGAAACGGTCGTAGAGGTTGGAGCCTGATCGCACTTGGCACTTTCAACCCACATGGGTAATAGCAGAGCAAATCACTGATATTTGCGGGTCTGTCATTGCTCGCTTGTATATTGTGCACCTTACTTTTGAGCTGCGGACAATGGCAGGCGTGACCTATTTGCACTTTGCAAACACACATGGAGAATAGTGTTATAGCAGTGGCATGATAACATTGTGCATTGCTCATTTGCGTTTATGTCTTTTATTATTGCACATAATTCTTGAAATCCCATACACTATACTTGTACTGTACAACACAGCGTTTCATTTTGAATTTAAAATTGACAGTGACATAGAAGGGTTAATAGTTTTCCATATTTCTATATTTAATACCTTATTAGTACTTTTAGTTCATTTTAGTATATTTTGTTTAGTACATACTAGCCTCATAGTTTCATATTCAAGGGTTTTTTTGTTTTTGTTTTTTTTTTAAATACTTTCTCATATGACAGCCTCCGAGGATGTGTGCCCACGATCAGTGTTTGTAGCGGTTTGGACGGAGCCTGCTTCAGCTGCGTCCAACACACTGCATTGTACAGTATAAGCACAGTGGATGGGATTCCTAGAAACCCTGTGCTCACTGTGCTTGTTTTTTCCACAGCAAACACTGATCTGCGGTGCGTCTTACCAGACCGCAGCATGTCAATTGTTTGCTGTGGAATATCCTGCGTACTCCGTAGGGAGAACACAAGTGGAAGACCGCACCACACTGAACCCTGATTGTGGGTACGAACAGCTTTGGTCTCCTGAGGAGGAGTCTCCAAGATGCAGAGAGTCCTGATCGTGGGCACATACCCTTAGGTCTCTGAGTCTTAAAAGTCATATATTACACACCTGTGATCTAAAAATGGATAAATGTATGAATTGAAAAGAATAATGAATTAATGCTTGCTTAAAGGGGTTGATCACTACTTGGATAACCCCTTCTCATTCACCTTATATTCCCCTATTAAAATAAGCCTATACTCACCTCCTGTGCAGCTACAGTTCCATCAAAGTCTGAAGTTTTGTTCCCGGGGCCCATATGACCTTCAGTCTCTGGGCCCCGTGTCTCATATCGGCGCCTTGTGTCTGTCTCTCCACCTTCGGACATTTGAGCAGGATATGAGCGCTGCACTGACTTCCTGCTCAAACATACAAAGGTGGGGTGTAGGAAGCCGCTGCTGATTGGTCACGGGGCTCGCGTGTCATAACAATGTCACATGGGTCTTGAGAACGTGACTTTAGACATTGCTGGAACCGCGGGTGCACGGGAGGGGAGTATAGGCTTATGTATTTTTATGAGGGTGAACAAGTGGAAGGAGAAGAGGTTATTGAAGTAGTGGACAACCCCTTTAATAGCTATATTGTATGTCCAATTAGTGGCATATTTATTGGCCATTGGACGACCTATGTGATATGGTAAGTGGCCAGTCGTACTTGATATCAAATACAACTTTCATTCTATAAATTGCTTGCTATGTTTAACTCTTGGGAAATAGTTTCTTTTTAGTGCCTTGTTGGCTTGACATTTGCCTGATATATTTGTTTTCATAATTGTGTATTATCATATCCTCTACAGCTCTCTCTAGATTAGGCTGCTGTCATTAGATTTTCAGTATCTGTTTGTATGGGCAGGAAATGTCCCCAATACGTGGATAGATACCCCCTCTTCCCCCCCCATCATTTACTAGACTGAAGGCAAGGCTGTATTATTTTGGCTTCGGTTTTCGTTTTTTATTAGGAAGGCTATAAGTTTCGACTCACCAATTAGCAACGTGCAGGGCGCAGTGTGACAAGGGAGCCTCAGATGGCCAATCCTGCCAAAATCAAGGGGTTTGGCAAAGTGTGTATGGCCACCATTAGTGGTGTCTGTATATTCAGACATTTAGATGAGGTGATTGCTTTGTGCTGTCACATTTTGGAGTGTTCACACTGTACCTTTTTACTGCCATTCTTTGTGCAAAAAAATACAGTGGAACCTTGGTTAACGAGAACAATCCGTTCTGGGAGTATGCTTGTAAACCAAGTTACTCATCTAGCAGAGCAAGATTTCCCATAGGAGATCATTGCAATGCAACAATTCATTCCACAAATTGTTAAATGTCCCATCCTGTTACCCTATTGTGCCATTCCACACACGTACAAACACACATATTATGCTCACCTTACATTCCGTTCCATCACCGGTCTCCTGGAACTTGCTATTCGATGGTACGGGCTGTGTATCTGGTTACCATCGCGACGAGGGTGGAACTTTGCTGCCAGAGCGCTGACGTCAAAGGCAGAACCCGCTAGCCTCTGATTGGTCAGCCCGCTGCCTTTGAGTAGCGCCTGACAGGGGAAGTTCCTCCCTCGTCGCCAATGGTTACTGGATACACTTCCTGGAGCGTCGAACTACAAGAACCATGAGGCCGGCGATAGAACGGAAGGTAAGGTGAGCATAATGTGTACCTTCCGTTCCATCGCCGGCCTCCTGGGTCTTGTAGTCCGCAGGTACAGCATGTGTATCGGTCGCGATGGTTACCCGATACATGCAAGTTCCAGGAGGCCGGC